>NW_023601653.1:10124756-11324756 GCF_014898055.3 Talpa occidentalis
TCTCCAGCATCACAGAATCATCACAGCCTTGTGAGGAAGTATGTTTCATTATAAAGATGAGGAAAACTGAAGCTTACAAATATTAAGGTTTGCTCAAAGTAAATAAGCTACAAAATAAGAAATCAAGATGTACACTGTTAATCTCTAGCTCCAAGGCCCATGTTATTTCCTCTCTCCACCTAGTGACTTTGAGTTTAAAACTGCTTTTCCAATCCTCCAAGAGTTTTAGTTAGTTCAGACCCCGCATCAACATGAAGAATTTTCTAATTCTGTGAATCAGATCAAGGACACATAGAAATAGAGGGCAGGTAAAGAGCAGAATCAGAGACCTGCATTATGTGGCCAGGAAGATGTTTTAAAATAGGGACTTTGAATCTGAAATTCACTCTCCACTTCCACATATCCCTCAGCTTTCCACTCTTATGATTAGCTCCTGAATGAGATCATTGCAAGGCAGACTATTTGGTTAATGAGACAGCCTGACTAACAGTCTTGCGTAACTTAAAAAGAGAAGCATATATTAAATCCCCTAAGAAGCTAGGGGATGACTCCTGCCCATACCCCGCATGCCAACATGGTCTAAGTCTGCTTAATGACACATAATAAGAGTACACACCAAGCGCTGGTTCAAGGGCAGGGGATGCACTAGCTCTCTTTCTGACTGTTACCCAGCTGGATGACAATGTAAGTAAATCTCATCTGTCGGGACCTGAGCACTGTCATTATAAATGCAAACCTGACTCCAGGTCTAGGAGGCGAAGTCACCTGATTACTTTTAAAATATCTGTGGTAAATTAAACATGGTCACACAACACTGAGCTGTGGTTAATGCCATAGACTTGTAATTGTAAACATGGTAAGTGTTGTGTTATATCTATTTCACCAACTTTTCCCAACCCATCTAGATGGCTCAGATACCATAAGCTTGTTTTAATTTAAAAACAGCTAAGATACAATTTCTGTCCATCAAAATCATGGCCTCAAGTAGCGTCACTAATATATTCTGAATATCAAAAGCTATCATTTAAGACTGAGAGAGGAAGCATAAGAGAATAAACAGCTGCTAATGATACTATAGTGAATCTTCTCTGGGTCCAAACAAACTATTGATAATGGAGGGTTATTTGCAGCAGGGCTGGTCAGTTCTCTTTAGGATTCTCTTCTTTTTTTTTTTTTTTTTTTTTTTTTTTAAGATCCATTTATTTATTTATACAAGCACCAGGTATAGTCAGAAAGCGCGGAGGTGAGAAACTCACCAGAGCCAGAGCGGGGAGCAGAGCAGGCAGAGGACGAAGGACACTGCTGAGGGGAGCAGCGCGCAGGAGAGGTCTGGCGCCATATGGGACCCTCCACCTCCGGTGGCCGGGGAGCAGCCCGGGACGGAACCTGCGCTGCAGAGGCTGCGGGCAGCTCGGCAACCCAGCGCTCAACCGCTGCGCCACCGAGGAGGCCCAGGATTCTCTTTCTTAAGGAACTAGACTTTAAGTTACTGGACTTTAAGTAAACTCTATGCAAAATTCTTCAATAGACAAGCACAGACCCCACAATCACCATTATTCACAGCAGCAAAGATGTTACTCACAGGAACGTGGGTCAGGATGGTAGAAGCCAGGAGCTCTCTTGCTTCTTCTATCTTGGTTTTCTTTGGTCTCCACCCCACATCCTTTGCCTTCTTACTTTGTTCCCTATATATTTTAATGCCTATAAAAGACAGAACATATTATAATAATGTTTAAATAACACCATCAGAGAGAACGTATTAAGTACCCACCCACATGTGTAACACTAGAAGCAAACAAGACAAAAATGCTGGTTGGTTATAGAGAAAGATGCACTGGACCTGGTCAAAAATCAAATTTTGTCACGTCAATAACAAAACATTACGTGTGTCTATTATACTGGTTCCTTTTTTATTTTATAATTAAGTTTCTTACTATAAAATTGATGCATGATCATTTTAAGAAATTTAGAAAATATAGATGAGTGAAATAATCATAAAATATATTTTATAAAGCAGCTGTCAACCCCCCCACCCACCAGAGGGAACCATAGTCCATAGTTAACATTTTCAGGAAGTACTTTTATCCCCTCAAAAAAAAAATAATAATAATAATAATGCCATGTAAGATCTCCATTCTGAAAGCTACGCAACACTGCTGAGAGAAAAGAAAACCTGGGTAAGTTGAGGGCTATGTCATTTTCATGGAATGGAAGATTCATAATGTTAAGGTGACTTACTGCTAAAAGCTATCTTCAGTTTATCATAATTGCTAATTATAATCCTGTCAGGCTTATCCACTGATTTTGAAATTTATACAGAAATGCAGAAGATTCTGCTAAAATAATCTTACAGAAAAGTTGAGTAATTAACTTCATTATCTGATTTCAACTATAAAACTACAATAATCAAGACAATATGATACTTCTAGAAGCAGAATAGACACCTAATCAATGGAAGAGAATACAATATCCAGCAATATACCCACACTTTTATGGTCAACTGACTTGTGACAGAAGTGCTAAAGCAATTCAATGTGAAGGGAACGTCTTTTCAACAAATGGTGCTGAAATAACTAAATATCCAAAAAGTGAAAAATTAACCTTGACCTCTACCTCAAATCAATAGAAAAATTTTATTAATATGGAGGTGAAAACAGACTAGGGGAAAACCTAAGATCTTCCCTGCTAAAAGGACATTAGAGCATAAGATCAACTGAGACCCTGGAAATACTGCTGCAATAACCTAGCAGTAAGCAGCAAATAGACTGGCAGTTAGGTCCTCTATAAATTGAGCTGTCCTCAATAAATTTTGGTTTTCTGGTTTCCTTGCAAAAAAGCTAGAGATCCTACACTTCTTTGAGGAAGAAACAGAAACCCAGGAGAGCCCTATATGCCTTCTGAAAAAGCAGAAAGTCGCCTTTTGCCTGGAATACCTAGTAATGTTCCCAGGGTTTCACGGTGTGAGCATTGAGACGGGAGCCCAATCTGTTCATAAATAGGCCAAGACAATACCCCTGATGTATCTAACCTCCCAAAAAGATAATAATTTCTTCCCTATATACCAGTGCCACTGGCAATGATGATATAAAACGTTCATGACCAATATACGCAAAAAGGCTTCATGAGCAGAAGAGATGCTGGAAAGACTAAATAGGCAGGCATTAAAAACAAAATGAAATGCAGATTTTATCAATCCACTAATGTATCATGTCTTTGAAAATTCTATTATATAAGATGAAGTGTATCTGCCTGCCATATTTGCATTTAGAAGAATATAAAATAATCACGGAGGATTACTTATCCCCCTGCACCATTTATTAGTTGCAAATATTAATCAATGCCTTAATCTTATACTTTGTTTATTTTTCTCATGTTAGGAACACTTGTCTTTTCTATGTTAACTAACTGTATATTTCCATCTTTTCACTGAACTCCTCTAATTCCATTAGCAGAAACTTTCAGCCTGTACCTAATTAAGAGAAACGAATGATTTTTCTGACCCATGGATTAGCCTTGTTCAAACAGCTCTACAAGGCCAGAGTTATGTGACCCATGATGAAGTATATAATAAAGTGAATAATGGATCTCAGGGGTGTCATTGAGGTAAGCTGCTCTCTCTAGGCATTACACAGCTTTGCAGGATGGGGTATATCACCTCAAATTGAGAATTCCTGGGTATTTATTCCTTAACGTTTTCTCTTCATGTCCTTGGAACCCTTGGACAACATTACTTCAGTTTGTAACAAGAATTCACGTTCACTGAAACCATTACACTTTCAATAAAGACCAAAAACAGAATCTCTCAAATTCAAACAAATTTTCCCTAAGCTAGAGGTGATTATTGGTTAACTGCAGTAAAAGAGGAAGGGGGTGATAAGAAGAATCCCTACTGATTTGTGTTTTGGGGGTTATATATATTTGCCTGTGACAACTTACCTCCCTAAGCATGTGGTTTAGTCTATGAAAATATTCAGATCTGTTTGACTCTCAGAAGACATACAATCAGATCTAAGTGGGAAAATGTATTTGTGCAAACATCCTGGGTGACAAGAAAAAAAGCAGCCTGGAATTCATACCTTGTTCTAAGAAACTCAAAGAAGAGACCAAGTACATATGGATAAGCAAGGAAATTCCTACCTCCCAGGATGGCTATGAGGACATCACCATCAATTTATACTCAGCAAAGCACTTTACAAATGTGGGACTAAAAACCCCAAGTATGGCTGCTGGAGCTCACTACCATGTGGGAAGGGAAGAGCAATTAATTGTATTATGTTTGGCACATATACACACACACAGCTCTTATCTTCATCTTGGAGTCTAGTCCTAAGTTTCTCAGGTTTTAACATGAGAGTTTATGCAGATCTGTGAAGGCTCTGTAGGGGTAGAGGGGCCTCCCTTGCTGAAGTAACACTGGAAATAAAGGAAAAGGGACAGAGACCATATACAATTGGATGCTGAAAGCAACTGGAAGTAGGAACTAAAAAGGGATATTAAAGAGAATGGCATGAAATTAAAATCTTCTACCTCAGAGTCACTAGTTGAAAAAATAGCTATTACTCAGGCAAATATGGAAAAAAAACCAAAAACCTATATTTGCTATAAAATTAGAACAAAAGCCTCTTGGCCACACATCACCCTTCTAAGTTAGATACACAGGCTGATCAATTGTCCAGGCAGACTCCTTTCTCCAGTCCCTAAAAAAACTGAGTCAGAGAAGCTTCACTACCACTCTTTTCACCTCCCCAATGCCCCTCCCAAGTCTGCAGGCCAAAAAGTTATTGCATCTGAGGCTTTATCAATGAGCAGCATTAAATCTCTGATTCCCTTTCATAGCAAAGGACAACATGAAAAGACACACCTGCATCTGTGTGAAAATCTGAGCTTTCTGGCACTCCTCCAAACTGGGCCCAAACGCTGCCATCACGTGCTCCTCTGTTCCAATCATCTGCACAATTTCCTGGTCACTCTCAACACCCATGGCCTAGGAAGGAAAGAAAAGATAGAAAGAGTGTTGGCTTTGTGTTAACTCACTGACATTTGCTTATGCTAATTTGGCATTGTTTGTGGGTATTACTTCTAAGCAAAAGCTAGCTCTTTTCTCAGAAACAGTGCCATCTGGCACTGGCAGCCACAGCCCGAGCTGAAGAACCTGAAACAGAAATTTTGATTAGGAAGAAGAAAACAAACATTCTCAGGCACTTTTCGCATGTGTACTATCTTTGAAAATGTTTAAATATCCTATGAGTTTCATCATGGAAATAAAAAAAAAAAGGAGGCAGAGAGGGAGAATGGGAGACATGGGTCAGCATTGCAAAGACAAACTGAAAAAAAATAAGTCAAAAAAGGAGCAAATCAGAAAATACCCATTGCTGAAAATAAACAGAACCCCAATGAGACTGGTCTTAAGATTAATTTTTCTGAGTATTCTCACATCATTCACATTTGAGTTGAAGGAATTTTTCCTAAAGGATGTTTTACTTCACTTTCCTAGAGATATCAGGCTATGCGCATTAGGCAGATTTTAAAAGAGAATTGTTTTAAAGAACCACTAACACACTTAACGGCTCTAAGAAACCCACTTATCTTAAGTGTTTCAAGGTGACAGTCGGCAACACAGGTCTTTGTAGATTCCATATGGTCTAAGGTTCACTCCTTCACACATTTGCCTGGCATTCTGCCATATCAAGAAATAGAGCGTAATCTCACTAAACCTCTCCTGGCAGAGAAATAATCTGCTTCTTAGGAATGAAGGGAAAAGTTATGTTTGCATTAACATTCTTCCGTTAGCTTTGCAGAGAAAACAGAACCAAGGATACTAGAACGGTCGAGATTGGTTTTGAGGCTGTTTCTTAGTCCTCCTCCACATGCTAGAGCAAGAAAGGGAAAAATCAGATCCCAAGTCCAGTGCAGGAAATCAGGACCAAGACCCTGACTACAACAGAAAGGATCTGCCCACACCACGAGCTCACATCCACCCTGACACAACGCCCACTTCAGACACAGAACTCACACTCCTCATGTCACCTCTTGCACTTCCGTAACAAAACCGGGTCCATTCCAGTTCAAAATTCTACAAGTGAATGTTAGCAGTCTATATTCTGTAACTTTGGCCTGGATACTTCAGGAATCGCTGTAAACTTACTGCAACTTTTGAACCTGGGGTGGGTGGACCAAACATAGGCAATTTCTCTTTAAAGCCAACTGGGGTGGTTTTAAAAATGTTCACCCATTCTTGATGATGGATTCTCCTGCTCTTGAGTGTATGTTAAACTTATGACTCACTTCTCCAGAAAGGAAAATGGAAGCAACAATGCATGACTTTGCTGGTTTGCTCATAAGAGGCACCGCTGTCTCCTGTCTGCGGAGTGTCCTCCCCCATGGAAGCCAGGCCATGTCATGAGACACCAAGCAGTCAGTGGGAAGCCTGGCGGTGAGGAGCTGTGGCCTCCCACCCACAGCCAACTGCCTGGGGAGCCTTCACGGAAGCAGCCTGCCAGCTTGAGGCAGCTTCAGACGACTCTGGCCCCGGATGACATCTTCACTCTTGAAACACCCTGAGCCAGAATCCCCCCAGCCAAGTGACTCCCCAAATCCCTGACCAACAAAAACTGTGCTACAAACTGTACACAGCACAAATAACCAGGACACCAACTTTTGGGATTAAATTCACTATTTAAATTTTTAAAAAATTTAAATTTCTTAAAAAAATTTTAAGTGTATAACTTTTTCAAAAAAAAATTTTTTTTTTTTAGTGAACAAATAAAGAAGTTCTTAGGACACAAATCTCTTTTTGTTGTATTTTTTATACCTAATATGATATGATGCATTTATTCAAGCAGACACTAAATACCAACTCCATAATTAAACATTCATTAAAACCTTCGGGCCTCCCCGGTGGCGCAGCGGTTGAGCGCTGGATTGCGAAGCTGCCCGCAGCCTCTGCAGCGCCAGTTCAATCCCCGGCCGCTCCCCACCACCAGAGGAGGGTCCCACATGGCGCGCAGACCTCTCCTGCCTCCCACTGCTCCCCTCAGCAGTGTACTTCGGTCCTTCTGCCTGTTCTGCTCTCCGCTCTAGCTCTGGTGAATTCTCTCACTCTCCTGCGCTTCTGACTGTACCCAGTGCTTGTATAAATAAATAAAAATAAATCTTAAAAAAAAGTCTTAAAAAAAGTATCAGCATCTTTTAAAAAAAAAACTTTCATGGGAAACCCTGTCTCTGGTGAATCCTCTCACTCCCCGCACCTCTGGCCTACACCCTAGTTCTTGTATGCATAAATTAAAAAAAAAAACTTAAAAAAAAAAAAAAAACTTTCATGGGGAAAAGGAGAGCAATCCTAAACGATTATCACTTCTAGTTTTTAAATAAATGAAAATTTTAGGTTATCAATTGGGTTGCAGCTACTCAGCATACATGTAGATCCACCAGCACCTTCTCCTGGGTTTGTAAGTAGTCAGTCAAATATCTGAAGAGAATATTTCTCTGTGAAAAGTGAATTAGTTATAGGCTAACTTTTACTATCAAGCTCAAAAAATGTTATATAATCGGTTTCAATGGAAACTTAGTAAGTCGTCACTTGACATCGACTGGTTCTTAGAAACTGACTTTGAAGTGAAACAAAAAACAAAACCAGGTCTTTGAATAACATGGTTTTTCTCAATATCAGGCAGGATTTATTTTCTCATCAATGTTATAACAAAATAAAGTTATGGAGCTGCTCTGTGTGTGTGTGTATGTAAATGCAACTGATTTGCAGCAGACTCCAATAATCATTCTCCAAAATCCTTGATACAAAATTTCGCAACCAATGTACTTCCTTCTCAGGGGAAAGCCCAAATACTAAAAGAGATGTATATGGGGCAGATACCAAATCCATCAGGAAAAGGTCTCACTGACACAGAAACAGAATCTTAGAAGTGAAATGGCAGTAACTTTCAGGATCTGTCCCAAGATTATTCCAATAATTACTCTGCAATTCAGGGATCTCCAAGTAGCGAAGACTTTACACTTGATTGCCTATTTTGGTGTTTTAGTAATAATGAAATAACCCTTCCTCATTGGACATGTGGATTGCCATTTCAAGTTCTCCTGATGCTGAATCTAAGCAACAAACTTTATAACCACATAAAATTTTCAGGTGGCCTAATATAGATTTAAATAGACTGCTTAGCCCTCCATCTATTTCTGAGGTATGAAGCAAAGATATGCCAAACACGTGGTAAATGACACCCGTGTGCAGGAAGACAACCAGTGGCAAAGCTTTGCTCTGAAAGGACTAACCTCTTCCTCTACCAGGTCACCAAAATCCTAGGTGTTAACTCAATCAGTTATCACTGCAAGTCTCCAGCTCCCAAGACCGAACAGACTTTATGATCATTTAGCCTTCGGAAGTCACAGCTACAAATAAATGACATATTGCTATGGAAACGACAGCAACATGCCCAACCATTTTTGCTTTACAGACATAATTTAGACATCGGAAAACTAGCTTTATGTGCAACTCTTTGTACTCCACAAATGGGAAATCATTTCACCTAACTAAGGTGAGTACCCTATAGTAACTGTAGGAAAAAGCAGAAATAATACCTTCAGCAGAGGTCACCCACAGTCTGGCACTCAGCACTAAGGCAGAGAAAAAATAAGGGGAGGTGCTCTTTAAAAGGGGGCCTGGTGTCTTCTTGGATAGCAACAAAGTGTGAAAAGAAGTTTGACTTTTAAAGGCAGAAAGAGGAATACTAATGAGCAGAAGAAAATGATAGAGATGTGAATGATGAGATGGTGATGTACATTATGTGAAGCAGGGACAGGAGTTACGTTCCTAAAATATTCAGAAATCTCTACTCTTTCTTCTAAGTACACGGAAATCAACCTATTATGACTAAAAGCAGTCCAGGAAGATTTTAAAAGAACCGTGATGGTCCTCTTTAACGTCGTTACTTTTTTCCCTTAAAGATCAAAAATATGTAGGTTTCTAAGAAACAATGCCCAGCACCCTTGAAACCTGATCCTCTTTTCTGTAAAAAACGTTCAGACTACAGATGCCCTCATAGTGCAACTGCTGAATGCTTGGGACTAGTGTAGGGCGAGGAAGATTCATGGGCAGGAGAACCTTTGTAGTGATTCAAGTCCATAAATAAGGCTGATCTAGGTCTTAAAAGCTTTATCCATCATATTCAGACTCAGCATGGAATCTGGAAACCCTGCTGTTTCTGTCACTTTTAGCCAATTGTTGGTTACAAGCAACAACCATCAAGTCCTAATGACTGTCAAGGTCTGTGTTTGGGCCACACAACACAAAAAGAGAAATGATGTGACTTTTCTGGTAACCCAGTTCTCGTTCCCGGGCTTTTGACTTTAATCGGGTAAGGAGAACTAAGAAAAGAGAAACAGCATCCTTTTTCCAGCTGGACTACTTTTCAAAAAAAATCCATGGTCTCATTTGCACTCACAAACAGCCCTCTTAGATTACATTTTCACTTTAGAGATGAGTTATTGAAGATGAAATCTGCACAAGGTTACATAGCTAATAAGTGGAGAAAATGGATCTCAACCTAGACCTAAGATATTTGATAGTCTATACTGCCTCTCAATGGAAAAGTCCAAGTGGTGGTTATCAAACAAGTTCCCACCCATTTATTAATACATCCCTAGAATACGAGATCCAAAACAACCAAACAAAAGGCTATGTGTGAGCAATATATATTGACTGCAACTGAAAATTTTTTTAAATATTTATTTTAATCCACATAGACTATAGGCTATGATGTTTTGGGGAGGAAAAACTTGGTGGGGAAGGAAAAAGCATGAACCAAGTTTTTTAAAAAAGATACAATTCTGGGCCTCCCTGGTGGCCCAAGGGATTAAGTCTCAGCACTATTAAGCTATTGGAAGCCACTGTAGCACGAGTTCGATCCCCAGCAGGGATGTGACCCACATGGCGCAGTAGACCACTCCTGTCTTACCTGCTGCTCCCCTCAGCAGTATATTTCAGTCCATCCACCTGTTTTGCTCCCTGCTCTATCTCTGGTGAATCCTCTCACCCCCTGCACCTCTAGCCTACACCCCAGCTCTTATATGCATAAATAAATAAAATAAATCTTAAAAAAATACAATTCCATTCCTGGAATTAAATCTCACAAAATAATCAACAACATGTGTGGACAGCCAGGGTGGATTACGAGAGTGGACACGTGGGGGACCAGGGACACCTAAGTAAGTGTCCATCCAACTGCAAACTGGTTATAGTGATTAAAAAAAACTATACCACACCCATGTAGCTTCTTTGTGTTGTGTGGCCCTAACACAGACAATATCCACCAAAAGTAATGATGTGACTCATTTGCAGACATGGGGAGCTAGTCACAATTCATTACTGAATAAGAAAAAAAAATAGAACCTATGTATGTTTTAAAAAAGTAAAAGAAAGACAGCCTAAAAAAATCCAAACATGCAGTTACATTTTTCAGTACTTTTCTAATTGTTCACAAGGCAAAGAGGCTGCTATTATAATCAGAAAGAGGTTTGAAATCTCAAATACTGGTTATATGTACATATTAATTAGAGTCCCATTCTAAAAAGGACATGAGTCAGCTATACATGTACACCTTTACAACATTAATTATTAAATTTCACAGAAGAAACTATTATCACACTTTTGTCAGCTAGTCAGAGAAAAAGCATTTAAAAATTTTTAGATTATAATGCATACACATGACTAATTATGCATTTTTTAGGAATGACATAAGACAATACGCATTATAATTAATTTATAATGTCTGGCCTAAGGAAAACAATCATGAGCATCTTCAAGTATGGAAAACTGAAAAGCCCCTTTGATGCATGGAAACATACTGCCCTCTGCTGGAAATGTAACCCCACATCATTAGATAAAATACTCCTAATCCACTAAAAACACTGCACTGGGCACTGCCTACAAGAAAAGACAAATTTACTTCTGTGCTTAAAAATTATAAGTGCATGTCTATATCCCCCTTTACACATTTGGAATTTTATAATATATATATTAAGAAAATAGATTCAGGGGCCTCCCCGGTGGCGCAGCGGTTGAGCGCTGGGTTGCGAAGCTGCCCGCAGCGTCTGCGGCGCCGGTTCGATCCCCCGGTTGCTCCCCGGCCACCGGAGGAGGGTCCCACATGGCGCGCAGACCTCTCCTGCCGCCCGCTGCTCCCCTCAGCAGTGTACTTCGGTCCTTCTGCCTGTTCTGCTCCCTGCTCTGGCTCTGGTGAATTCTCTCACCCTCCCGCGCTTCTGACTGTACCCCGTGCATGTATAAACAAAAACAAACAAACAAACAAAGAAATAAATAAATAAGTAAAAGCATGCCTCTATAAAAAAAAAAAAAAAGAAAATAGATTCAATTTTTTAAAATATTTGAAGCCTAATCTTACTAGTTTTCAATTTAAAATATGTAACTGGTAGCTTATCTATGCAACAAATCTTTCTATTCTTAGCACTCCTTATGTTCCACAGTTCAAATTATATAAAAAAAATAAACCAGAGGAAGAATTCCTTGTAATTTCCAGCAAACACCTGCAGACTTACCTTAAATATGATGACAATGGGTATATCCTCTGACAAAGTGTTGTGCCTCAAGTAGAATCGTCCTTGTTTCACGGCCATGTTGGTTCTGCTCTTTTTCTCATGAGTAGAGCTACCGGAAGACACGAGTCAGTTAAACTGCATCCTCGCTCAGTTATCCATCATCACTAAGGTGCAAGTGACCAATGACCACCAGTAAGATCCTAATATGTGCTTTTTTTTAAAAGATTCACAACTTTCTCCTACCGACCGCCACTCCCTGCCCCCAACCAAGTAAAAGCACTTTGAGCTTAGAGGGAGTTTTTAGCTTTGCGATTCTTTAGCTTTAGCTTTGTATGAGAATGAGTGACAATCACCCATGCACCTTAACCCATTTCACTCTGATCCCATCTGAACTGCATATTCATGATCAGTTTTACACATTTGAGAAAAAAACCTCAAAACAAGCCTATGCCATAATGACAAAAACATGAAGAAATGAATTTCTACTCTGAGTTTTTCAACTAATAATCCAGTAAAATGTACGTACAGTCTCGGTACCTAGCGAGGCCAAAAAAACTAAGGAATCTCCTTCTATTAGCATCTCTATTAGCTGGAATAAATTCTTAACGAATTTACAGACATTTCCTGGCTTTAATAAGCCACAAAATTAATGCGATCTGATCACCTGCCCTGGGCTAAGCACTGTGACTCTCTCACCTCAGCTCTAATCGCCTAGGTACTAATGCTCACTTTGAAGCCAGTTGCCCTGGCTCTAAAAGTTGAGTCTGATGGGAAGACCTGAGTTTAAATGTGGCTTTAAATGACCACCTCTTCTAATTGATGTGAACTGAGTCCACAACTCACTCAGTTCATTCAGCTGTGAATTGGAGAGAATATCGGTAAGAATTAAATAATACATGGAGAGCTCCTAGTACACTGCCTGGCTCCAACTAACTGCCCAGGAAAAAGCCACGTGTGCTAGCTGCCTCTCCATCAGAAGGAAAATGCCAGAAACTTGAGTCAAGCTATTCATTATCAGAAGAGAAACTTTATTGCTTATCGACATCTTAACTATGCCACAGATTTCTTATTCTCAGAACTCGTTAACGTCTAAATTTCAAATTGCATCTGATAATAAGCCAGAGAAAAGGCATTATGGGAATAATAAAAGGGATGGAGCTACAGGAAAATGAGTACACTGGAAGAGAGGCTAGCCTAGAGCACCAACAATGAGATGTTAAATTAGCTACGTAATTCATTAAATACTAAGTGCAAAATAGTCTTTGACTATATTATACAGGCATATCTGTAAAATGGTCAATGACTGAAATGGAACATGAAAAACTGCACATTTTAAATATCACTTTTTAAAGTTCCTTTAATTTTCTAAATTAACATAAAATTCAACTTAAATAAAACAACTACAGGTTCTTTTCTTTCCTAACTAGCTGAAGATCCACTTACAACATGAACTACATAGTAACTATCCAGGCCCAGGAAGTTTACAACCAACCCACTGCTTCAGTGGAACAAGTGGTCACCGATGTCCTTCACCCAGGAAGGCACCAGAACCTAAGACAGAAAGTCAGAGGAACTGCTCAAATATGCAAGACCACCCCGCCGTCTTCTTTGCATCTGAACTCAGAACGCATTTTGGTGGAGACAAGACAACCAGCTTTGGCATGAACTACGACCCCTAGGATACGCAAAGCTGAAGGAACCAGACATAGACTTGCTAGACACGGCCTGCAGGAGAAGGAAAAGACCTTCAGAAAACAGTGAAATGCAAGCATAGAATGAAGAAAGTCCGGGGGCCAGAGGCCAGTGCGGTGCTGGGAAAGGAAGGACTAAAGATTAAAGATTCTGCAGTGACCTTATCTGTGGGGAGTGTATGGATGTCCACGAGAGGATTAATGAATTAAAACCTTTTATGGGGAAAAAAAATAATAACTAGTAGATTTTCAAATAATGTGTCACACTTATCACTGAAAATTTTACATTAATACTCTCTTCTTGAAGACTTAAAGTGAACAGTAGTGGCTTAATTATATTGCATGTTATCAGAAAGAGATCATTGGCAACATGCGTACCATTTGATATTTATGGAATTATCAGTACTTCTTAGCAACCCCAGCTCTGATTTCCATACCTGGTAACTGAAGCACCAACTGCCCCTTTTCTGTCAGCTTCCACAATGATTCTGTTCTTAGACAGCTGCTCTTGGATAAGAATAACTTTTTCTACTCCTTTAACAATGAAGTAGCCACCTGCCCAGAGGAAACAAGAAATGCTTCACCATCTATTCTTTACGCAGTGGGGTTTGGTTGTGATCTCCTGAATCAGAGACCAGGTCTCCCCTGCTACATGGTGCTGGCCGTCAATTCATTTAGAGGGGTTTTCCAATACTGGTTTATGAAGAGTTTTATGAACTGTTTTATGAACCAATGACAGAGTGATCACATGAATTTCTACAAATGGGCCACAAGATAATAAACTTCTTCAGGACAGGGCATGTACATACCTGACACACAGGAGAGGGGAATGCAAAAAACCTGTTCAATAAATTAGTCTTCAGATTTCTTAAGCACAGAAGTGACCAACAAACTTCAGTATAAAGTAAAATTTGTTCTAAATTTTTTAACAAATCAGTGACAGTAACAGTCTAGGATTAGGTTTTGAAAATAATAATCTATACTAAATAAAATTCATAGAACATTATCATCCTTTTTTGCATACAAGTCAGAATAGGATTAAATGAGACTTCATTTTACCTTCAGAATATAAGCTAAAACAAGGCACCATATTTGACTTATGAAACATTTTGTTCAAGCCTGACAAAGTAATGTTCTTTGTTAATCTTTTCCAAAATCTTTTGGAACTCTACATCAATGCAACTTTAAAGGAATTAGATTAAAGCAACTTTAAATTAAATCAATGTGAAATATGAATGAAGGAAAGTATAAGAAACTTTCTGTTAAGTGTTAAGATTGAAACTCTATAAAAGAAAATGCCAAAAAAATAAGTACAAAAACATAATTTTTAAAAGTTAAGCAAAAGTTTTTCTTTTTTTGCCCCTTTACTGCCCGAAGTAAGTTGAGTCTTTTCAGAGCAGTTAGACAAGAACCTTTGTTGGATTATTCTTGACTTTTTAAATACCCCAAAAGAAATCACTGAGCAAAGTTACAAAGAAAAGACTGACAAGTTCATGGTAATAAACCAGAACTTACAATATTAAAGTTTTAAAACTGCGATAAAAGAGGAAACCGTATCGTTTAGAAATACAGACTAATAGAATAAAGTTGGGACCAAATTTCAAATGTTTAGAACAAAGCATTAAGCTAGCAGAAAGGCTGATGTTGTTTTTGAGGAAAAATGCGAAAACAGCAGCAAAGACAAAACAAAAACCGAAAAGGGAAAAATGGCAGAGGGAGTAATCCAAGAAACAATACATACCTGGATCCAACGGACATTCATTCAGTTTGGCAAATTCTGCTGGCGTTTTCCCTGTAAGAACACAGTTCGAACTGCGAAGCATTATGGGCATTCTATGTAAAATAAAGCAAAAGAAAAAAGCACATACAAATTATCACTGGCCCAAAATGGTGAAAAGAATACTAACTGTGCCGCTAACGCTACGTTTCACTGAGGGGCGCTGTCCTGTTCCACCTGCCAGAAGCCTCCGGGGCCAGGTGAGCGAGAGGTCCTCAGGTACCTGCCCTGCACAGGACCCGAGTGTTCCTTTCCTTAGACTGCAGATGGGTTTTAGTACCTCAGAAATGGCAGCAATTCTTCATTCACAGTAAACAAAGAGACTCTCCTGAATTAAATGAAAACAGCACAATGAATCAAAGCGCGAGGACCAGGAGACTCAAAAGATTAATCAGGCAGTTTTGGAAAAAAAAAAAAAAGCAAAACTTTTAGAAATGAAAAATGAGAGCATCACTTTAAAAACTTAGGACTAGGATGAGGAGCAGCAGATTTGACATTGCTGAGTTTCTCATAGGTGAAAAAAGAAACAAAAGATTCATATAAAGAGAAATCAAGACACTGACTAAGACATAAGAATATTGAAATTACCACAGGAACCAAAAAATTAAAATAAGAGGTCATTTTTATGAATGGAGGCCCAAGAAATCACCAATCACAGTATCTGGCACTTAGTAGGCATTCAACAAATACTAGTTACATGCCTTTCTCCCTACCCCTTCTTTAACTCAGTATCTAAACCCTAAATCTTACCAACTGTATACGTTTTGTTCCTATCTCTTCTGTCTTTCCTTCATAACATTTAACCTGGATAATTTAGCAAAGACCCAAGATTTAACTCAACATGATGACAGTCCCTTTATAAGCAAGAGAACTGTCTCAACACTGCTCAAACAGTCCTGCTAAAACAAAGACCAACATTTTAATATTGTTATTCATTTCCCTACATAAAGAATGAAAAAACATTGCAAACAGCTCCCTCCTTTAGAAGTACTAGGGAAGGATTTGCTAAACTTATGTGCTTCCACAGGGCTCTGGCCTGCTCTATCACAGCACTTACCAAACGAGGTCAAAAATACCAAATGACACCTGAGCCTGCGTTCCTTGACAGCGCAAATACATGCAGCTAGCTGGAGCTGTATCTGAAGTATCTACTACTTACCTGAACACTCAGCACAAGACATGATATGCAACAGGCAGTTGGTGCATATTTGTTGAACAAGTGGATGTTTATTAAACTCTTAGCACTTCTGAAGGGGGGAAAACAATCTGGACTAGGTTTCAAGTCCATTATTAAACTCACAATATTGTGGGTTTGTCCACTTCTACAGGAGGGTCAAAATATTTCTCTAAGTAGGCAAAGTAGGCTGCAAAAAATGCCAGCAAAAACTGTTCCCAAGCTTATTCTTGTCAAATAAGTAATTTCTCCCTTAAATGCTGGTACATGGGGAGAGTCACACTTCCAACAAAACTCAAATTTTAAATATACACGAAACCACCAAGAAGATCAGGCCTGGACAATCACTGAAATGTTCCTTTTCCTAATGCGTCTCTAGCACCCTGGAGTTACAGAAGGAAATGGAAGCATGTTCCTTAATTTTTAGGAAAGATTTCACATTTTAAAAATAACCACCACCACAGCGCTGTGCTGGACAGCGCAATACACACGCTGACTCACTGCACCCAGAGACAAGATTGGAGGAAGGAGCACCTCTGCCCACCTTTTTCAGATGAAGAAACAGGGCAAAGGGAACCTAAGTGCTTGCTCGAGGTCTCCTGGGGGCTAGAGCGCAGGCGAGTGGCCCTAACGTGCCCTCGCTTCTCACCTGCCAATGGGCAAGGCGTTGCGGATGATCCGCTGGCTGCCCCGGGTGTACTCGATGTCCACCGTGATGGGGGCAGAGTACGTCATGTCCCGCAGACGGCACTGAAATAGAATCAGACAGAATCACTCATCCTCTTCTCTGAAAAACAAAATATCTTCACAGCTTCAAAGAGCTGCACCCCTAGGAGGAATATGGCTCTCCGTGATATCTGACCTCACCACAGGAGCCGAGCTGTTCCGTGTGCTGCCCGGTGCTGAGACGAAGCCTCCCCTCCCCGAGGGGAAGACTGCCAGCTACTAACCTAGCACAGCCGCAGCACCCCTGCCCTGGCAGCCCAGAAGGGGTACAATGATTCTTTCCAGCCACCTTTTCTACTAGACTGTGAGCAACTCGTCCCTAGTCTCCCCCAACTAACATAATCCTGCTGACCCTCAAGAAACGCAAGCAAGTAACCCTTGCAAGGCACAAGTGGCTGGCAAGGTTGGGGGACCATTAAAATGCTCAGAAACAGGACAAAAAAAAAGGACATGGTTATAGAACAATGCAAGTTAACTGGGACTAAATGATAAATCTAAACAGTACAGAACTGTTTCCTAATACAGTATAGTATTAGACAAGTACTCGTTTATATATATATATTAGTTATCTTTGTCTTGTAATTTTTTTTCCTGTTTTTAAATCAAGTTTTAAGAGCACATGTTAGGGCACAGACTTCTCAGTTAAAGCAAACAAATTAATTAAAATAAGGTTTATATGAGGGGGTTATATAAGTGAAATAAGTCAGAAGAAGAAATAAAGATGATTTCACTCAGATGTGGAATGTAGAGAAATAAAATGAAGGAACTCACAAAACTAAACCCAGAAATATGACTGCAGAATTACAGCTACTAGAGGGGGTACTGGGGGTGGGAACAAAGGGGGCGGGGCCCAGTGGTCTAGGGTAAAGGACTATGGGTGCTTTGGTGATGGATGTGGTTATGTACATCTGAGGAGGTGCGAACCTAGACCCCTAAATCATATATAGTGTTGTAAGCCAATGTTACCTCAATAAAGATAAAAATAATAATAAGGTTTACAATTACCTCATGAGGCGACACTGGTCTAGTTACATTGAAGCTTTCTTCAACATCAGGAAGCCCGACGTAAATATTAAGATATCTGGAAAGCAATTATTTCATCACCAATTATACATCTTCAAAGACCATACAGACAAACAGGCCCTTTTCCTCCCATTTCCAAAGATTATGTTTCGAGAAATACTCATGTTACTAAAGAGGACAAATTAAAAATAATTCGTAATCTTCATGAATAGTACATATAGCTCTATAAAGAAGGGAAAACATCCAAAGTATCTCTTTAAAAAATTCTGCCGATCTCTACAAAAATACTGGAAATCCAGCCTCTAGAAAATGATACTTGCCAAAAAAAGCAAGGTCTGAAAGAGTATCTATAGCATTTATCATTCATATGAGAACAAAGGCGATACACTGGAAGGAAATACACAGGTATCCCTCACTTTTCAAAAGTTCACCTATGCCATTTTGTCTTCATGAAAGACCTGCACTGGTACTTGTTTTCACTAAAATCTTTAGAGAATTTTCACTTTGGTGGCAAGTGACACAGCATTGGGTAAAATATGATGAGAAATAGGATGTCCAGAGTCTCAAATGATATACCCAGAGATACTTACTAATTATAAAAGTATCTGGGGGAGAAACTTGGAAGACACTCCTTTAATCAAGTGAACCAAGTTAAATTCACCAGGAATAAACTATGTCAGCATCTACACCCTTGGATATAATGCGTGAGAAAGGAACAGAATATGGGGTCTGTGCTGGTTTTGACAAAAGCGCATAACCCAATCTAGCCACAAGCAAACATCGGACAAACCCAAATTGAAGGACCACCTACAAAACAACTGGCCAGAATTCTTCAAAAGTGTCAAGGTCTGGAATGACCAAGAAAGCCGGTGCAATTGTCATACGCAGAAGGAAACTCAGAAGACAGACAGCCCACTGTTTTGAGGGACCCTGCCCTGGATCCTGACCCAAAAAAAATGCCTTGAGTGGGAAAATTTTCAGCATGACTCAGAACAGCTAACAGTTCTGCATCAAGGCTAATGCCCTGCTTTTGCTACCTGTGCTCTGGAGCATCTAGAAGATGTTGATATGAGCAGAAGGATGATATGGGAACTTTCTGTACCACTTGTGTAAGTTTTCTCTAAGTCTACAATTATTTCAAAAGAAATAGGTTGGGAAATATTTAAAGCCTGCTAGTTTCAGTAACTTCTCAATCATTAACTATTTGTTAAAATTAGGTTACCAATCAAAAATCAAGCACTTGGTAATTATCTTATTAAACAGACTGAAAGAGAATTCTTTCAAGAGCATTTTGAGAGCAACTATAGTCACTTCAAAAGCCAAGCAAGAGACATCGTGAAAAGACCAAACTGAGGCTCCTTACTTCAAGTACCACATGGGGTCAGCGTCACTCGTGACCTTCTCGTTAGCTTTCATTATCTTCTTTATCTGCAGAGGAAAGAAGAACAGCATCAGGAAAAACCCCAGCTTCCCATGAAGGCTTACCTGTGTCTGCTTCTAAGGTGTGATCTTACCTCCACGTTGATGAAATAGTTAAACGAGTCTATGTGCTGCTTCACCAGGCCCTTCACCTAAACAAATACAAAGTACAAAGGGCTGAACGACAAAACAGCAGGATGTCACAGACTCTAAGGTGATGGTTAAATTTTTCTCAAAACCAAAGTGAGGCAAATATCCATGAATTTTACTCAGTAAAACTTTGCATTCAGGTGTCCCTATTCCATTTCTCATCCATAGAATAAGTACCCCTTCCCAGTCTCCTTGAGATGCAACTTGATCTTCGGAATTCAAGATGTAAGCAGTTAAATATACCTTGTGGTTCCCCAAATGCTAATAAATAAGGCAAGATTTCTCGGCATATTCTGAATTCCAAAAAACTTCCAGAAACACAGGCATTGAGCATCACCTCCACTCTCAAACTATGTCCATTTTCTTTTTGTGTCTTTCTCCTGTCTTAGCACTTTCAGGGTTAACACAAATCTAAACTCTAGTTGTTCAAAAGGGGAAAACAATAAGGATCTCTATTAAGAAAACTGAAAATAACTGCATTTGAAATTGAAAGCAGGAAACCGACAGTCAGATACTGGCTGGCAGTGACTGCCCTCTTGTCTCAGAAGTCAGAACCCCTAACCCAGGACAGCACCGTGTGCTGCAATGGAAGATGCTGGAACAAACAGACTCCCAACCTTAGGATGAACAAGAATGGTGCGTGTTCAGTGTGCTTACATTCAACTTGAACACAATTAGTTCAGCCCTTCTAAAGCATTCCTAAGAGACAGACAACCAGAGTCTGCTGAAATTACCATCCTTATTAGGGATCTCACTAGCTGCAAAGCAACTGTCCCATTTTGAAAGTCCTGGTTGTTGCCTAAAATTCACCTGAGTTCTGCCTTCCCGCAGTTTCCACCCCTTGGACTGAGTTCCCTGCTCTACTTAAACATTCTTCTGGAGCTTTTGTAATATCCTTATGGCTTTAATTCTTATTTTATTTTATTTTTTTAATTCTGATCAGAAATCTGGCCTAAGCTGCCCAGCATCACCTCCCAGAGCTCTTTCCTTGGTCCATGACGGAGACGTCAGTCAGATAAAACCCTGCCACTTTTCAAGTCTCTATTCCTCCACGTAGAGTAACACTTGCTAGATTCGTCCATGCTGTGATACACATGGAGGAAGCTGGTTTCTCTTTATTGTATTTGATGGCCCTAGCCCATTTTATCTATCCATCGAGCAGCTGATATTCACTTAGGTTGTTTTCATTTTTTAGCTATCATGAGTAACACTGTCATGAACACTTGTGCACACGTTTGTGTGTGGACATGTGTTCACTTCTCTTGAGTGGACACTGAGGAGCGGTTCCCATGGTGGGACTCACCATCCCCTGGTGAGTCTCTGTCTCTCTGTTCGTGGAAGTGCCAGGCCGTTCTATTCCCACTTCCTCAACAACACTCATCCTTATCTCTCTTTTTAGTTACACCCTTCCTGGTGAGTGTCAAGCGATCTCTTGTGGTGCCCCTCTAATGAGCGTAAGCTCTTTAAAGCAGACTTGAAGCTTCTATTCAGCAGTTCCTCTCACTACCAAATATCCATTCCAGCCAAACAGACCGGCTGCAACTTCCCACAGACCCCGGATAGGCTCCTTTTAAGCACCTATACCAGTCATGCTCCCTGCAGCCTACCTTTCAGCTCAGGTACATCCTTTCCTCAAAGACATGTCTTCCATCTCACCTCACTTGGGCCTTCTCTGACCACCTGCCATCACTCTTGCCAACAGCACGTTGCTACTCTGCCTATTATTTCCTGTCTCTAAAACTGGACTACCACTCCCTCCCAAACCCTAGCAAAATACAATATTTAAAAATCTTAGTTGGTGATAAACATTTAATCTTTTTTAAAAAGGATGCATTTTTTGGACATATTTGAAAAAAATAACCAAATATTATTAAACGTTAAACAATTACCTTTAAAAATGCTGGAAGCAGCCTCCATTTTTCCTGTGAATCAAAACAACAGGTGTATCAGGACTCTGGGCTGGCAACCACAATTTTTTTTTTTTTTTTGTGGGACCCTCGCCCGCGGCCAGGGAATGAACCGGCACTGCAGAGGCTGCAGGCAGCCTCTCAGCCCAGTGCTCAACTGCTGTGCCACCAGGGGAGACCCAGCAACCACAATATTTTTAAAGGTTATTTTAATGTACCAATAATCACTTATTTTATAAAAAGTTAAGTCAAAACAAAAATTTTTAAACTACAACCACTTTTCTGGTAAACATGTATGTGTAGATGTTTATGTGCATTATGTTTTTAAACTGACTTCTTCAACAGAACATTTGAATTTCCTTGATGACTCAAGGTTCTAAGCACTTTTCATAGTGTATTTTGTTCTCATGACACTTGCTAAGTAAACTGGGGTTGCCAGTTTGAGAAAGGAAAACTAAGTTTCAGAGTCATGGAGAAACACATTCCTTGACCCAAAAGGAGTCCTTTTTCACCCATTCTTTCTCAACTAGTGTTGGTCAGAGCTCATCTCAAGGCTGGAGGACAGCACACGATACTGGTCTCCTTGGTGTGGAGGGAGTTTGGCTGGGGCCACATTTACATTTGAGATGCCCATTTAATGCTCAGGTGGAGCTGTCAAATAGACCACAAATGAGTCTGGAAAATGGAAAGAGGGTAGTTTGAGGCCTGGAGATATAGATTAGGGGGAGGATGGTAATTACAGTCATGTAAATAATGAGATAGTCTAAAGAATGTGGATGGAGATGAGTTCCATTAAGACCAAGAACATTCCAACACTGAGAGACGACCAACAGATGACTGTGGTTTGCATGAAGTTTCAGATTTGAGAATATTTAGAGGGCAGGATCCTAAGATGGGATAGTGGGCTGGATTCCTGAATCAGAAGACTGTGATACTGGCCCCTTCACCACCCTGAAAATTCAGGCAGGACATACAAATCCTTTCAGCTTATTCCTTCAACTCTCTTAAGACACAGTTCAATTAGCAGTTAGGGATGAGGACTCTGGAGTTAGGCAGCCAGCAGCCAAATTCCAGATAGGCCATTTATCAAGCCCTCCTGATCCTTGGTTTGCTACTTAAGCTCTCTGGGTCTCAAAATTCCTCACTGGAAAGGTGAGGTGAAGATAGCATTTATTTTGGAGAATTAAATAATGTCATGCACATTATGCTTAAACAGAGACTGGCACAAATTAAGTATTGGCTCTTCATATTAATTCAAGAATTAAAATCCAGTTTTGCCTGATTATATTTCATAGTTATTGCATGCAGTGGTAGGTTGATCTGATGGACTGATTATAATCCCACTTCATTAAGCTGCAATGATTCTACAAAGTTCTTACAGTCCAACTGATGGGCCAATCCCGCCGTTCTGCTTAGCTCCTTCAGCAGCGCCTCATTCCTCTCAGAAGAAAGTCCAAGCTCCTTCGGATGTCTACCAAAACCTCTCAAAATCAGGACCCTTACACATTCTTCCTCTTTTCTTACCTCCTCAATTTTCCTTCACTCTAGCACTGGGGGTTTATTTCAGCTCCTCAAAAACATCACACTGTCTAAACTATTCCAGGCCTCCTGACCTCTCTATCTGAAATCTCTTCCCTGCCTATCCTGCCGGGTGTCATTTCTACAGTTCCCCCTTCTACAGTTCCCCCTTCGACGCCAGTGTGGGGGATCCTGGGGCCCAGACAGCTTGTCAGAAAACAGAATTTCGTCAAAAGCTGAACTGCATTTCCAGGGCAGTTACCTTGAACTTCCGAGCCCCTGATGAAAGCAAACATCGAGGCAAATTTTCAATAAAATTTCAAAACGTTTAAAAACACCCCTGCAAGGGATCAGAGAGAGGGAGGGCGGCGCACAGGGGGCTGTGGGGAGGGAGCAGGGGTGCCTTGGGGAAGGAAATCCTATGGGGACTCAATCTGAGGGGGTGAGGGGAAGCAAAGATTGTTTGAAAAAAATAAAAAATAATAAAATGTATTGATAAAAAAAGATAAAATAATAATAATAATAATAATAAAAACAGCTTTGCAAGCCCAAACGAGAATTCCTTCTTTAAAGGAACGACTACTGGCCTAGGATTCTGGCAACTGGGCTGGAGCACCACAGCCGGAAGTGGAACTTCACGAAAGTGGGGGGCGCTCCCTGGGCCTCGGGGTCCTCCACACGCTCGCGAAGACGCGCGGGACCCCAACCCCACCCCAGGTGACGCGAGGCCCCAACCGCCCCAGCCCCGCCAGGACACCGGAAGTGCCCACGCCGAGCGCCGTCCGCGGCGCTGCGCCGCCCACGTGACTGCGGACAGCTCCCCCGAGCTCCGCCCCTCGACGTGCTCGGGCCTCCGGGCAGGACGCGCACGCGGGGACTGAGCATGCGCGGAGTCCTGAGCATGCGCGGAGCCCCCACGCCGCGACGAGAGCGCCCAGGGCAACGCCTCCTCGGCACGCGTTCCGACCCCTTCCGCTCCCCGCGTGCCCGCGCCTCACCTCTACCGTCGGAATCGGTGCAGCCAGCTGCTCCGGAGTCAGGTTCCCAAACTCCTCTGCAAGCACGTCCATGCTGCTTTACGACGAAGGAAGAAGCAAACGGCACCTCCACGCGGGCCTTCGCTGCCCAAGCAAACTGCTGCACTCGTGGAGAGCGGTGCGCAGAGGCCTAAATGGTCCCCACTGCGCAGGCTAGCGGGAACCGCGATAGAAAGGTTCCGCCTGCTCCTGTCCTGCGGTGGAACCCGGATGTGACTGAGACGGACTCGGGAAACTGCGCCTCCTGGTGGCGCTTGGCGGTCGCGCCTGGGTGGTCCTAAACCCCAGCCCCCAGCTTCATGGCTGATTGTCCCATGATGGAGCCCCCAAAGCAAAGTGGTTGCAATTGTAAAAATAATTCGAAGAAAAAGGGTAACTAACGCAGTTGAGCCACAACGACTGAAAATTATTTCAGTCTGAAATGGTACATTGTGTGAAAAAATAAGAAATTTGCTAGGTACCTGGCAGTAGAGGCCTGATTAAAAAATGATGGTTCATGAGTGTACTGGGATATTCTATTGATACAATTCAAATGACCATAAAGTTAGGAGGAATTAATTCACTAGAGACGAGAGCATCACAGGACGATAATTAAGATCAGGTTACAGCCTCAAAGAACTAGGCTGAAGATCAGAACTATCAGAAATTTAGTATGAAAAGATGACATTTTATTATTTTTTTTTTTTAGTGAAAAATTTTATTTAAGAGGTACAATGTAGACACCAGAAATGTACATTGCCACTGTATTGGTTACTTCTAAATATTTTCTGTAGTTAGAACACATAATGTTAAAATAATATTAAAAGATAATTAAAAGAAACCTTGGATATAGGTATATGGTTTCTTTTTTTTTGTTTGTTTGTTTTTTTTAAAATAATAAATTTTATTTTTATATTCCCCATACAATTGCAACCCCCCCCATTCTGATCCCAATCCCTCCCCTCCCGCCTCCCACCCTCCAAAAGATGACATTTTAAATCGGAAAAAAGAACTTACTCAAAAAATTATATTGGAACCACTGATTAACCATTTGGGGAAAAATATACCCGAATAGATCTTATATAGACTATATATTTAAATGTTAACAAAACATAGAAGAGAATGTAAGTGAATCTAACATCCTAACTATAGTTTATGATTATATGGAAAATTTTTCATTTGTTGAATAGATTTTTTTAAAAAACCATGAAAAGTTTTTGTAAAACATGGGTTACCATAAGACAGGATTTATGTGAGTGCATACTGTGGTTCTCTCCATATAGTGAGTGCTCAGTGGCCATTACTTCTTGTTACTATCATTTCATTATACTCTGAAAGAAAAGAAGTGTATTCAGTTTCCCCACCAAGTCTGCAAGTGCAACTCTGGACAGTTTCCTGGGTTTCCATTCTTCATAAACCTTACCATCAATGCCTCCATCATGCCTTTCTCTTGAAATCTGAAAGAGGTAACATAGTAAGCTTAGACATGGAAAGATAAACTTCATTTCAAAAATAAACAACAAAAGGGTACAAGTTGATCATGCAAATACGCTTTCTAAAAGGTAAAACCATGGGGTGGGGGGGTAAAGTCACAATTGAACACTAAATGAAATTAGAACATGCTGCATTTTGTCACTGACCTTTGAGGTTGACAGCAAGGGACAGCAGCTGCAGCCTTCCACATACCCTTGCATTTCTCTGTCAATGACAATACCAGGCTTAACGAACCATGGTTCTGATGAGATATGACAATTTTTGTTCATGTGTTTTTAAGTACTTGATCACCACATCTCTCAATAATAAAAACTCTTGGAGCTTGAAAGAGATTCAGGACTAATAAATTAGTTATTAGGATGTATTCTGGCTACATCATGCTTTGGAATTTGCAGACAATTTCAAATACATTATCTCATTTGAGTCTCACGTTATACTGGTGAGGCAGACAGAAAGTAGGGTAAGCAGATGTAGAAGGAAATGAAGGTGCAGGGTGATTAAAAGATGGATGTGGGTTCCCATAACTACTAAGTAGTAGGGGTGAACTCTCAGTCCAATGTTACTTTTACTAGACAAGTGGAAAATTTTTGCAACTTAACTTGCTCAGAGGTAGAACAGGCTGAACTTTAGTTTCGAGGAGGTTCAAGTATAGAAGTAAAAATGTACAAGGTGGCCCTCCGCGTGTCCGAGACATACTTTCCCAATCAGTCACAGAATTCTTTACTGTTTATCCTGGATCTGGCTCCAAAATACTCTCAACCCATGCTTTGGGGAGCTTCTACTGAATGACCAGAACAGGCACACAATTTTAAGCCTGTTTTCATAAAAGGTTCGGGGTGCTTATTCAAGGGAGACTGCTAATGCTTACCAATGTCCACAGCAGCCTCGTTCTCCTGGGCACATTTTCCTGCCTCCCTTGCAGACAGATGAAGCCACGGTTGAGTTTTGGCCAATGGACCATTTTCCTACCTTCTGAGTGGATGGAGAAGACTCTGAAGATCTAGGGGGTAACTAACTCACATGACAGATGGAAGTTGGGTCCCTGAATGGATAAATGATGTAACCACACCCCCCCAAGCCACCCCCTACTTTGAATTGTAATTTGAGAGTTAAGGTTATACAAGGCCATGGAGACTCAAGGGTTCTCTGTTCAGCAGTTTATCGTATATACCAATGAAGTTTGATTTCACCAACTATGCTCTTCCTTGAATCATCTTTTATCCTCATTCTCAGAGGCAATGATGGGCATTTTCACATTTGAATTTCGAAGACCTCATGAATTCACATTGTAAGTGCATGTTATTTAACCCCTTCTGCTCCTCAACTTATCCTTTCAGTTTGGGAGAAACCCCTTGCTGGGTGATCTTGGTAGGACCGTGGAGTGTAAGCTTCTCCTTGTTCCATCATGAAGTAGAACCTGGATTCTTGATGTCGATCCTTCCAACTGAGTGTATTATCTGGGGCTTTAACTCTTGAGCAAGTGAGCAAAGCAGCAAGTTGCTGAGAACTGTTTGAAGCCATAGCACTGAATCCAGCCTGGCCATCATTAGGCAGCTTGCTCTCCCCTGGTTCCTATCCATTCTCCAAGCCGATTCCCCAGATTAAATATATTCTGGGAGTATTTAATATCTATCCAATAAAGTCCCTTTCTGCTTAACCCATACCTGTGTGTTCATGTGTGAATGCGTGGAAACACACGCCACATTGAGGACTAGTCTAGCACCAACAGCAGGTGCTGTCTGTCCAGGCAATGTTTCCAAACTATAATCTGTTCACATCTTTCTCCCATCTTGCAGATTCATGACCCTTTCAGGAAAAAAAAAAAAGCTTTTTAGCAAAACATTCCAGAACCTTTTTGTTTTACCTCCCATCTCTTTCACTTTTGTAACCAGTGTCTACTGATCCCTGGGGTCACACACCACTCAGTTTCATTGTGCACTTGGCCTCTTGGTGAGTTCCTGTGTATCCTTCACATTTTAATTCGAGTGGCCTTCATAAAATGTTTACTTTTTTTTTTCCTTTAGCGTATCTGTGCAGGTTTCTCCTATCTGAAAGTAGAGCTTTCCTATTTGGTATGATCTGGTAGGTTAAATATCTTTTGGGACTGGGTATTGCCATTAATTTATATGAGAAAAATGTTGAAAATTCCCAGACACCACCCACCTCCAACCCTGCCCAAAAAACCCTCTACCAAAGTCATAGGAAATAGAAACATCCTGCTTTCAGATAATGGGGAAAATATGTACTTGTTTTATTCCATTACACTGTCATTGTTTATAAGTTTGTCCTCCTTACCAGGTTATAAACTTCTTGAAGACAGCATCCAGTCATGTGAGCATCACATGACCTAGGGTACTTGGCACATAGTAGATGCTCAGGTAAGTGTTTGTTGACTGAATGAACAGGACCTGATGTCTGTCAGGCTCTGATGATCCACAGAAGAATCATTCTAGAACAAGTACAGTTAAGACTGTATAACACTTTGGCCCCAAGCTACCCAAAAGTGGTTTAGAAAACAGAGACACTGGCTATCTCGGAATGATTTTTAAAGTTTTAAAATTTCACCAGTATAGACAAAACATGTTTCAGCAGAAAATGCAAATGTATTTACGATATTAAAATTGACATTACAAAACAAGACCATGTTAAAACCTCAAAAGTAGAAGTAAACATTTAGAGAAAATGAAATAAACATGCTAAGGGATATGAATTTAAAATCTTAATAAATGTAGTTGCCTAAATCCAGACTTGAGACATTGAGATTTACTTTGCCATTTCAAAAAAAAAAAAAAAAAAAGCAGAATGCCCTTCATTAAAAATAAAAAGTTTATACATTGTTTTCCTGCTGGCTACTCCGTATAATCAATTATGTACGTACACCAACCCGATTCCAAGCTAATAATGGGAAACCACCACCACCTTGTCTTCCTGTTAAACATCCAGTTCACTCAGAAAGCAAGAAGAAGCCATACTACACGTTACTTTTCTACTTCGGCCCTTCTCTGACACCTGTGGCCCCCAAAGTGAAGGTAGCTGGAAATGACTTCACTAAAGAGAAGATGAAAAAAAAAATCTTCAGTACCTTATGATTTCTAAGTACAGGAAAGCATGCAAAGGCTAGAAATACAGGAAGAGGAAAAAAATGGGAAGACCCAGTGCTTCTTCGTTCAATTTCGCTTACACACAGCTGCTTAGAACGGACAGACAGAATGATTTAGGTATTATTAGTGACTGTGGAAAAAAAACTGACTTTCAAAGTTTCCTAAATTTTGGCAAATCCTCCAAAATGTGAAGGTTGCAGATATTTTATTTGTATAATAATTTCCTAGCACTTTATCAAATAATTGAGTAGCACCGTAATGGTGGAGGGCTTGGCAAGAAAAAGAGGTGGAAGGAAGAAGTACTCCTTTTCCAACCACTCCTCCCCACCAAACTACTAAAGTTCAATGAGTCCTTAGAAAACAAC
Source organism: Talpa occidentalis (assembly GCF_014898055.3). Classification (NCBI taxonomy): domain Eukaryota; kingdom Metazoa; phylum Chordata; class Mammalia; order Eulipotyphla; family Talpidae; genus Talpa; species Talpa occidentalis. The sequence continues at coordinate 10,153,683 of NW_023601653.1, forward strand.
GGAAATTATTGTTTACATAAAGCATTTTCTAGACTGAGTCCACCCCAATTGTAGTGCTTCCCTGAACACTTCAGAAGACATACAATTCCAGGTGAAGCAGTTTTCTCTCAACTTCCATGACAACCAGCACCAGCTTGGCAAAGCGTGATTTAATGCTCAAGAATGACAAATAATAAGGACATTCAGAAAAGCAACTTGGTCACGGCAGGGTAAGAATTTAATCAGCATTTGCTAGTTAAATTATATGCTCAAAGATGAAAGAGTTTGTCTCTTTTTCAGAGGTGAACTTCACTGCGAATAGGGATCTCCTGGAGTCCTCAAGTTATTGTTAACTTCCCTTCTTACAAGTAAACCAATTCAAACCAGTCCTGCCTTGTTTACATAAAATATCAAAAATCTCTTAAAAATCTTATTAATGGCCTGAGAAATGCAAGGACATTCACTCAGAGATGTGTGCAAAAATTGTTTCTCTTGGGGAGCAGGTTAAGGTACAAGAAGAAATCAGTCTCTGGAATAAAATTCTAGAAGGGATTGTTTCTGATTTCACTAAATGAACAGGGAGGTTTTATCCAAACTTTGTAGATAGTTTTAAAATGTACCTTAAAAATACATTTAAAAACTCTAAACAAATACTGACCATTGGTATTATAAAATGTGATTGAGTACATTTCTGAATGAGGACTTACAATGTGTCAGCCACACCTTAATAAAATGTAATCGTACATTTCAAACAAAATTATGCTTACTTCACACCATTTAATTCAGAACAGCCATCCCCTTCATCTCACAGCTTTCAACCCTTTACGAAGCTGCATCAAAACCAAAGATCATTAGATTCAAAAGGAACAAGTGAGGAAATACAACTCCTTAAGAAAACATTTGTAAGTATTAAGTAGGTAATATAATTAACTACAAATTGCTTTCTGTTCATTAAATGTCTTTTTTTGACCTTGAAAACAACGCAGAAATAGGATTCATAGGAGTGCATAGATTGTGTAATGCTAATGCTACTGGATCACACAGACTTGGGCTGCACCACCGACAGGACTGAGGCTGCCATATCAAAATGCCATCGATGGAACAGACGGTCTTGAAGCGCCAGATTTCCAATCTCTTGGTCAATGTCAGTTCCTCTTTAGTTAGTAGAAGATGAAGTGTCTGCCTTCTCCAAGGCTTCCTCACTGAACAGCAGCTTTCGAAGTATATTTGCATAAAATGGTCCATATACTTGTTTGTTGAGATTCACAATGTTTGCATATTGACAGCCTAGCACTTCTAGCTCCTTCTGAATGACAGCAAGGCCTCCAGGCATGGGAGGCATGCATTTTTGAGGGCTTGGAAGACAAAGTACGCTCTTCATGTATAGCTGGATGCGTTTATCTGGGGAGAAAAGAAGACACCTTTAATTGTCCCATTATGAAAGCACATCATTTTAAAAAATGAGAACAGAAACTGCAGTAAGTGAAATGCAATAATGTTCCCAATTATTAGCCCTCCCTCTATCCATGCCCTTTACAAGACAGTTTTGCACTTCTTCCCATCAAAGGCTAGAGTCTGTTTTCCTGTGCTTTGAATCAGGGCTGGCCTCACCACCTGCCTTGGCCAGCACAGAATTAAGTAGAAGTGTTGGCATGCTACTTCCGAGCCACCATCTCAAGGGATGCGGTTTGCATCTACTATCTCCGTCCACAACCCCCACGTGAACTAGCCTGGACCTGACGAGAAGTCACATGGAGGGAAGACCAGGGATTACATCTGATTACACGCTAGACCAACCTATAACTGACCAACTCCCAAACAGTTGAGAGAATCCAGTCAAGATCAGCAGAGCCACCTTCGCAAGCTATGTAGGATGGACCTCTCCAAAAATGTTTAAATAGAAATAGCAGGCTTTTTCTAACAGGTGTTGCCTTGGCCTATGAAACTAAGGTCAACAGAGGCCCTATAGGTCTCAGTAGAAACTTACCATACACTTAAAGAATATAGGTTACCTAGATTGAGGGACATCTCCAGAAATAACCTTGTTATTGGAGAAACCTATTTTAAGGCAGGGCCTCCTCTCTTCTTGATGCCTCAAGCTCCTGTCCTGTTCCTTAACTCAAGATATGAACCCTAGGTTTGTCCCATTTACTTTAGAAGTTGCAGTCATGTAAATTCTCCATATGTAGATAATTAAATTTGGGGTTTTCTCCATTACTAATATATCTCATGTTAATTTGTTTGCTTGTCCAGCCCAAGAAGAACCCAGAGAGGTTGGGGACTTTTCTCCTGCACCCCAACACACAGCTGACAACAACGATAAGACTGAATCCAGCCAGACTAGAACTAGCTAACTACCCCCACAGACTTGTAAGCAATACTAGATGTTTATCTATCTTTTCACTACGGAGTTTGATGATGACTTGTAATGTAGCAATAGCTAACTGATTAAAAACAATATGGAGCACTTTTGCGGTGGGACAGAGGATCTTTTACAAAATCTCAATACTTAATGTTTGTAGTTTTAGCAGTTTAGTTTGGAAACAGATCACAAGAAGGAAACTGGGTACTGTGAATGGGGATGGAAAACCAGGGCTAAAGCTGGTCCGCCTTTCTGTCCTAAGGATCTAAGTGCTCAGTTTATTCTAACTTCTCTGCAGGCAGAAGTTAAGCATCAACTGCATACTGAACTTTCCTTTAGATTGGCTGCCTAACTCTTGGGAGCCCAGGTCTATTTTCACCACAGATATGGTCCACTTTCCTGCAAGACTGTGTAAAGAATGGAACTCTTTTCAAACTGTTATTATGCTGACAAGTGGTTCTGTCTCCTCTGTGGACAAGTCAGTTCATAGGCCCAGACTTAAGTGACAGAAGTATTTGTCCAGATAGGAGCAGCCAAGCCAAGTCCCAGCTGAAGGCGTGCCATGGCTTTCAGAATAGCAGGAGAGACGCTCTAAGTGAGTCATTTGAGTTGCTAGGCAACAGTACTTTAAAGGAGGTTTTAAAATGCTTTCAATTTGCAAAAAGGACAGGAGAGCTGAACTGGGGAGAGCTGGGTGGAAAAAATCCGAGTGGGGCATTTCCTGGCCCCCAGGAATATCCTCCTGATATTGCAGGTACACCCCTTAGCTAAACCAAAGGCACAGGGGACGTCCAGATACTCTGGCCACTCTGCCAACAAGCAGCAGTGCTCCAGCTCTGGCTGCTGTGCAGATCTGAGTAATTCAGCATCTGAACTCAGCCAACCTAGGCCCCAGGATGAAGACAAGCAGTGACCTTGAGCCCAATTCACACTCTAAAGAGGCAAAGCTGCCCTAGCTGATCAGAGTCAAGAATGAGAGAAAAAAAATGAATTTGTTGTTGTAAAGCTCCTGGGACTGGGGGGCTATTTGTTACACAGCATTACTGCAGCAATAGCAAACTATTAGAAAGAGCTGCATAACATCTGGGAGAAATGCCAGATCTGAATATGTAGAGCTGAAGGCCATCCACATGAAGGAATAGTTCAGATTCCCAAAGATGTAAGCATATGGAGGAAAAATACCTAACATTTCAGGAAGGGAACATGGGGGAGGACTGCATGAACAGAGATTGGGAGACAAAGTGATGCTAGTGCATTAAAAATAAATAATAGGGCCTCCCCTGGTGGCGCAGCGGTTGAGCGCTTGGCTGCGAGGCTGCCCGCAGCCTCTGCAGCACCGCCGGTTTGTTCCCCGGCCACCGACGAGGGTCCCACCAAAAAATAAATAAATAAATAAATAAAAATAAAAAATTAAATAAAATAAAATAAATAATAACTGTAGACAACAGATAGGAAGCCAATGTCTCAATATAATTATCTTAGATATGGTTTTGTCCACATTGTTTGGAATTTAAAAAAAGAAACTGAGCTCCAAAGTCAAACAGGCTTGATAGGACTCTCTATTCTGCAGCTGGATAGATAAGGGAGAGTTACCCAGCTGCTCTAACTTTCCAATGTTCTCCCCGCCACAGGTTTATTAAACGTCATCCATGGTCTGATATGGTACCTGGGGATAACGCAGTGAGCAAATACCATCGGTCCTAGGAGGCCTGCATGCTGGGGAGGTCTAGCAGTGTGGTAGGGACTGCAGGCAGTCTGCCCCTCCCCTATGAAAACACTGCAGGCAGGCAGGGCAGATGCTTGTCAGCAGGGATGGTCTCAGCCACTGGGCTGTGGTTATGCTGTTGGTTACTGTTAGCAACGGGCACCTCTCAGCAGCGGCCTGCAGGAGGCCACAGGGCTCCTTTCTGGGGGTGGGGCTGAAGTTCTGAGCTATTAGGTGGCCTGTGTGGCCTAGATCTCTACATTCCAGGTCCTCTGGGACAACGATGAGAGAACCATTTGAGAGCCTCAAATAATAAGTATTTGTATTCTGAGGGAAGTCAGTATATCTCTGAAAACTTGCAGGTTAGTTTCAGAATGTTAGTCTATTCTGATTATTTTTCATTAGAATTCTAACTGTAGTCTGCACGCTTTTCCTCCTTCTAGACATTATTCCTCACCCTCTGTAGGAAGTCTCTGCAGGAGACACTGGCTTTGTGTCCCACTCCCCAATCTCCTTCCCACAGCCATGGTTTTGTTTGGGGGAAACCCGTTTTTCCCTACTCTCAGACCAGGAATTACAGATAAGGCTGATTCACCCTGGCTTCAGGAACTGAACATAATTCCCAGGCTGAAGTTACTCTCTCTCTGGTTAAATGACAGATTCTAGAATGGATTGGACCTACTGTTGGGCCAACCAGCACCAATGACACTCAAATTTTGGGGTCATTCATTAAGCCAACAGGGGAAGCTGACTGCTTGTTTTTCAATTGGCTGAAACATGGAGAGACGCAGGCTGAAGCCATCCTGGTCTGATGGGAAGACAGCCAGCCTGCAGCAGGCAGAGGGACAAAGGTGGGGCCACCACAGCCATGACAGTTTGAGCTCTCATTAAGCTGTACTGCAGCCATTCCCAGCCCGCTCTTTTCAGCCATGTGAAAAAATACATTCCCTTTTGCTTAAGCTACTTTAGAAATTTAAATTCTCTGTCATAGGTAGCAGAAAAAGCCCTGATATATATTCTATTTTCCCAACTCTGCAATACAACTTGACACCAAGATATTCACTTTCTTAGCAGTAGAGTATAAAAAAGGCCCACCCATCATGGTTCTCAGTCCCAGAGCCTCTGTTCTCTGCTGAAGTGGGACTAAGGAACAGGCCTCAGCTCACGTAGGGCTTGCTCACAGCAGAATCAATACCTACTTTCTGTGAACACACTGCCAGCTGGTATGGGCTGTTGTGTTCATCTAGGCTTTATCATTCCTAGCCAGCATTATGCTGTTTTCTGCATAAAAAAATCTTCGAGTTGGATAGTAAGCTGGAAGACCCTGAAACATCCCCCTACTTCACTGCATATCCTCACAGAAGGAGCAGTAACTCCCAAACCTTTGAAAACATTAATACTTCCTTGTATTTTTAATATTGATGCTTCAAAAGCAGGAAATCTTAAGTCTAAAATTTTACTGACACTTGACATTAGTAATAGTGGAAAATTAAAACATATTGGAATTGAAGCAGAAACCAATAAAAACATGAGGACTCACCAATCAAAGACCGGATAGGATTGCCCTCCTCTTCGATACTTGAAAACTGACCTAGAAGATTAGCTTGAATCTCAGCATTTAAAGTGGGTAAACCTCTCTCCGTCAAAGTCTTATTAACCTCAACACAAATCTGAACACCGATAGAATTCAAGGCTTCCTTCAAGTTAAAGGTCCTACAAAACATAAAACAAAAGCCCATCAGGGATAGTTTGGGTTTTTTTCATTAGTTTTTGGTTGTTTTCCAAAAAATATACCAATTTCAAATGTCTACCAATTTTCTTTATGCAATGATAAGTTGTATCTTTATACAAATGGTAAGTTCTGCTATTAGAATGACTCCCAAGCATCAACCCATAAGTAGCATATGTTTAAATTTTTAAAACCATTTTACAGATAGTGTTTGAATAGGAAAACATAGAAAAGTGTGGTCCAAAAACAGGCTGTAAACCCACTTTCTGATAGCAGGGCTAGCAGAAAGGGAAAGATAATCCTTATTTACTTGTTAAAAAAAGTCCTTTTGGTCTGAATAGCATAGTTTGTTTGTTTTTTTAATGTATGCTTGTAAATGAGGAAGAATTGATTCCTATCCATGCCTGAGCAGTAAATCTATATCACTAGTCAAAAACAAGAACCAATGATATTAGAGGTCAATACCACGAAGGTAAATTACCTAAAACTTTTGACCCATCGTGACCAAAGATAAGCAGCTCTTACCCATTGTTAGTTTCAGAAAACTGATCGATAATCCCCAAAATAGAGTCTAGAAAACTGTAAAGTGGTAGATTATTTAATAGGTAAGAAAAAAGATAATGGGGAAAGGCATTGTTGGGGTCACACTTTGGGGAATGATGATTGAAAATTGCATCTCACCCTCCTGAAAAGTACTTCAAGAAAAGTCTGCACAAAGTGGGTGTTAGAGGATGAGAGAGCAGCCTGATGGTGGAGGCAGTATGGGTAATGGCTGAAGCCTAAGCTGCACTGCTGTGCAGACCTGAGTTCAAATCCTAACTCTACCACTAACCTGCTATGTGATTACGCCATTTCTTAGCAGATTGTTAAGCATTTAGTCGATGCTTAATGAGAAGAAGAAAAAGAGAAAACCGTTTTTCATTATTATAATCATTAACAACAATAGGAAACAAGTCCTTAGTGTTCTGTCTTGAGTGAAATGTGTTAAAAATCCACACTGAACCTGTATCTTGGGTCCTACAAGCCAAAGGTAGACTTTTCATGGCAAAGTTTTTATTTTCTGACTCTTTGCCCACTACAATGTACTGCCCTAGCTTTCTCCTCTTCTAATCAGTGAGTTCTTGAGCTAAAGGAAAAATTAATTTTAGCAAAATCCATGGCTTCCCTTTCACAATAAATAAGTCAAAACTGTTAGTTTTGGAGATGCATCACAAAACAAGTATAAATAACATCTGGATCCACTGACTATTTGGAATAGTTTCTTCTTTTTAATATTATGGAATGCTATTACTCTCTCCATAATGAGGATAATTGAGAATTGACTATTCATTTCTTAACACAAGTTGGGGAGGGGACTAAACAAAACAATTAAATAGCCAGAAAGGCAGAACAACAATAAAGAGAATGATTTAACAACTAAGTAGTGACTGGAAGCTGACATTTATCAAGCAGTGTGTGTGTGTCAGACACCTATACTATGTGCTTCACATGAATCATCTTAAGTTCTCAGCTCTCCAAGGTAAGTACAATTACTATTCTCTCTCTTACAGTGAGGCAGTGAGTCTCAGGGTGATTCAGGAACTTGTTGAAGGATACATAACAAGTCAATAGATGCGGGACTGAAACCCTGGCTTGTCTGACCCCAAAGCCTGTACTCTTAGTAACCTTATCAACATATGCTTTATATTAACACATAAGCAGCATGGGGGGGCAGTCATTAAAGGCTTAATAAATAAATGTGTCTGGAGAGGAATGGTTATCAAGTGTAGAGAAACACTAAGGTAAGATTAACTGCATAACCAGAGAAGGATCCTTTTCATTTTAGGTCCTGGGCCCCCTGATAGCACAGGGCTCTCTGCTCACTGTGCCAACTGAAGCAAACTCCAGTTCTCTCTTGAGCATCAATTTAAAGTGAGAACTTTGGATTCTGTAACCACTGAGGCTCCTTTTGACTCTTAATGTGGACTTTTAGTGAGTCCGAACCTGGGACGCGACAGTGAGGGAAATTAGACATGGGGGACTGTCATGTCTAGTATGTAGTACGTTTTCATTGCCTTAGTGTTCATTATATACTATTTTAATTGTAACAGGTGTAACATCAAAGTATACCATATAATAATAACATGTATGAATGATTAGTCTATTTTTTTATTATTATTTATTTACTTTAGACAGTAAGGTACCAGGTGGTTAGTTTTTATACACACAATTTTATTGTCTTCTAGCCAGAGCCTGGGAAGTTTGTTTATTATTTTGTTGTTTTTAAACTGTGGAAATGTATGCAGTTTATTTCCAGGCTCTTAATACCAAGTCCTGTCACCCAGAGGTTTTCCTCCAAGACGCATGTGTTTTCACATGCCTTAAGAACTCAGGTCAAGGCCCTTTTGTTCACTGTACAGGGTCTCTCCATTTTGTTATTTTCAGACTGTAGAAATGTAAAAGCATGACTCTACGCGGGTCACTTTCCAGACTCTCAACACCAAGTCCTGTCACTTAGAGGTTTTTCTTTGAGACGCATGTGTTTTCACATGCCTTAGGAACTCGGGTCAAGGCCCTTCTACTCACTATGTGGGGTGGCCGCCTCCAACACTTAATAATTTTTAAGAGTCTAAGATTTTCTTTTTTTGAAAAGTATGTGTTTTCTGAGTAATGGGCAGGCATGTGGGAGGATAAGAACATCTTCCTTCAATGAGAGGAGCAAAGAGCACAGTCCCTGCCAGCACCTGCAAGGGGAGCCAGCAGCAGGAGTTGTCTCCTCATGGCAAGATCTGCTTATTGATAACATTAGGGCTCTTCTGGCTTGGGCAGGATTCCCAAAAGGATGACCCAGATGCAGAATCTAAGGAGATCCTAGTATGTGATAAGGTTTGATACTGGGAAGTGAATTTAGCAAAACCTAAATCTTCACTGGACTTATGTAACATGTCTGAAGGACAGAGATATCACCCTCTTGAAGACATCGTAGCAGGCTGGATTAGTAAAGCTGGTGAACACGTCACTATAGAAAAATGATGGGGTCAAAACAACCTGGAAAGCCTCCTTGATAGGGCATTCTGAACACTAAGGTTAGTGGATTTGTTTTTTGTTTGTTCCACAGTATTGACAAAGAAGCACTCTTGCACACACCCATCCTAAGTGGAAATACTATATTCATCCTGGCACTTGTCATGGAAAAGGCCTCTCCTTTCCTAGGAAAGGACATTTAAGCCTTCAGAGATATTAAAAGAAATTCTAGAAAAAGATGTAAGACAAGTTTCTCTAAAGCACAGTCCTGACTATCACATCTAGATGTCCAAGGTTATTCATGCTCTGGAACACAAGCCAAGCCTTCATATCAGGAACAGAGAAACATTGTGAACTCACTTTTTGTTCATGTCTTCAAGGAGAACAGCTGAAATCCTCTTTAACCTGTCTGCAAGCTCAGGTTGGCCTTCTATAATAGCACCCATCATGTTGTTGGTAATTAGGGACAGGCAGGCAATCGTTTTCAGTTGATTCAGCTTCTCCACCAGTTCCTGAAGACGTACTTCATCTGTCCCAAGCGTCTAGCAGATTTATTTAAAATGCAAAAATAGAAAGGGAAGCTCAATACCATAAAAATGTAAAATAAGCAATGTTACATCCAAATTCCCATTTTTATCTAATTTTAGTACAGTCATTAAACCATAGGCAACACAGACAGATCAGCTGATTCATGGTTAAAACTTAATAATTAAAATATTGGAAAACTTGAGGGAAGAAAAGAAATCACTCACCTCTGGAAATACTTTTTTCTGACAATCCCACTGTAATAGTTTCAAGTAACTGTTGTTGAGCACCGATGTGGGGCTCACGCTTGGTTTGGTAGTATTTTCAGCTCCAGGAGTTAATGCAGTCTCAGAAAGAGAAAGTAATTCTTCATCGAGAGATTCTTTTATCCAGTCTGTAGTATGTTTAAGAGCATCTAAAAATGAAAAGGCCACATATTTGTCCTACAGCTGATGGCTCCTTTCATTCGCACACTCTCTGTGACAGATACTGGGTTAGGTGCTGGGCACAAATGAAAAGACAGTCATGCGCTCAAGGAGCCCAATGTCCAGAAAGACCTCTAGATAAATCAGCAATTACAGCAGAATACAATGAATGCCAGAAGGCACAGTGGGAGTGGAGGAGCAGAGTTTTTTCCAGGATTGCATTTCTAAGAGGAACCCTTCTGTAAGTGACACTTGATGATACCAGGGAGGAAACAGATGTCTATTCCAGGCAAGGAGAAGAGCCCCTACACAGCCCTCGGAAACAGAGAAGCTGGTACACTCTGGATGCTACAAGCAAATCCACGTTTCAAGTGCCTAAGTCGCTGGGGGAATGAGGAGGCCAGCAGATGGCACACAAGGGGAGATAGGGGCCAATTCACAAATGACCTTGAGTTTTGTGTAGATAAGGTGTTTAGGATAAAGGCATTGATTATTAAACACTCTGGGGCTCTAGACCCCATCTGAGTGTCTTGCTAGACCCATGCCTATCCCCAAATGCACATGTATGCTAGTGTGCACAGGCCCACAGACAAGGGTCATTCTATCTTATCAGATTCACAGACCCAAGTTACAAACAGCATTCATTTGACCATTTCCATCATCCCAGAAAGTCATCTCATCTCCCTACCCAGTCAATTTGCACCCCTTTCTACTGTGCTTTGATTTCTATCTTCATGGAGTAATTTCACCTTCTAAAGCATCATATAAGTGGAATCGGTGTTAAACATACAATTTTTTATTACTTAATTTTCTTACATCATAAATTTTTGGATAGCATTTGATTTCTCCCCTCAGTTGTAGGTGTAGTCTCTGTAGCTCTCCCACTGCCACAGCACCCATGATCCCTGTCCCTTGTCTTCCCTCCCTCCCGCATTGCTGAGTGCCTCAGATCTACTGCAAGCTTACAAGTTTTATCTTTTTCCTAACTTTTTGTTTGGTTTCTCTATATTCCACACATAAGTGAAACCATCCAACATTTATCTCTTTCCTTCTGACTTATTTTGCTTAGCATGATCCCTTCCAACTCCATCCATGTTGCTGCAAATGGCATGAGTTTAATTTTTTTGATTGCTGAGTAGTATTCCATTGTGTATATATACCACATCTTTTTGATTCATTCATCTATTTGGGGGCATTTAGGTTGTTTCCGTATCTCTGCTACTGTAAATATTATGGCAATAAACATAGGAGTGTGGGTTTCCTTTCAAATTAGTCTTTTTATGCTCTTTGGGTAGATTCCTAAGAGTGGGCTTGCTGGATCATATGGTAGATCTATTTTTAGTGTTTTGAGGAACCTCCACACAGCTTTCCACAGTAGCTGGACCAGTTTACACTCCTACCAGCAATGTAAAAAGGTTCATTTTTTAACCACAGGCTTGCTAGCATTTGTTGCTTCCAGTTTTTTTTTTTTTTTTTTTTTTTTTTAATGAGGGCCATTCTTACAGGTGTGAGGTGGTATCTCATTGTGGTTTTGGATAATAAGTGATAATGAACATTTTTTCATATGCCTGTTAAACATAGTATCTTTGAGATTTATCCATGTTATCTTAAGTATCACAGTTCATTTCTTTTTCACTGTTTAAAATAATTTTATTTTGTGGAGCTACCATACGACCTGGCAATTCCACTGCTAGGGATCTACCCAAAGTACACAAAAACATTGATTCAAAAGAATACCTGTGCCCCTATGCTATGCCCAAAAACAGATGACTGGATCGAGACGATGTGGCATATATACATAATGGAATATTATTCAGCAATCAAAAATGATAAACTCATGCCATTCGCAGCAATGTGGATGGAACTAGAAGGACTTATGCTCAGTGAAATAAGTCAGAAGGAAAAAGAAAAATATCGGATGCTTTCACTTATAGCAGGAATATAGGGGAACCCAATAAGACATCAGTGTAAAAAATGTTAATAGTACAAAACACAACAAAGCAAAAATGGACAATTATAAATCAGAGACATCCTGCAGGGGAGGAGGCGGGAGAGGGATCAGAGGGAAGGAGGGAGGAGCACAGGTTACTGAGGTGATGGTGCACAGGTACATTGGGGAAGGAAACTCTATGGGGACTACACCTGGGGGGAGGAGAGGAAGCAAATACTGTTTAAAAATGAACAGTGATGTAAAAAATAAAAAAAATATATTAAATTAAAAAAATTATTTTGAAGAATTTAAGACTCAAGAAACTATAGATAGTACAGAGTTCCTCTGTATCCCTCTCTCACCTTCTCTCAACAACATCTTACAAAACTACATTCCATTGTCAAAACCAGGAAACTGTAACTGATTTACAACCACTAACTTACAAGCTTTTATTTCACCAGTTTTCACATGCATTCTTTGTGTGAATGTTGTTCTTTGAAATTTAATGACTATGTATATTAGTGTAACCATCAGGATAATGAACTATCCCTTACCATAAAAAGAAAAAACTCCCTCACACTATCCCTTAAAGTCACATTCTGTTCCCAGCTCTAACCTCTGGCAACCACTGATCACTGTAATTATGTCATGTTTAGAATATCAGACAAATAGAATCATACAATATTTAACAAACTTCAGAGATTTTTTTTTAACTCAGCATCGAAGCTAGTGTGTATATCAATAGTTCATTCCTTTCCATAGCTGAGTAATAGTCCACTATAGTTTTGTTTATTCACCTGCTGAAAGACATTTGGGTTGTTTCTCCTATAGGGCTATACAAATAAAGTTGCTATTAACTTTCTCAGATAAGTTTTTGTGTCAATGGGAGTTTACATTTCTTTGGGACAAGGTGTTAGTACTGGGATGATTAGGTTGTAATCAGTAAGTGTATTTATAACAAGAAACTAACAGTACAAACTACTTCCAACACACCACTGGCAGTGCCTATAGAATTAATTGCTTGCCAAACTGAACCCAGTATTAAGCAGAGAGGTACTTTACATTAATTCTTGAAACATCTGACAAGTAAACATAAGTTGGCAATGTAGAGAGGCTGATTACCAACAGTCTCTTCTCCAAGAGCTTAGAAAGCAAACTCAGAATGGGGAAGCAACTTTACTTTGGAATCCAATTTGCATTGTACACATGAGGGACAAGATGAAGAAGAGGTGAAATCCCTGAACTTGAGTCTTAGACTTAATTTGATTTTAGGCAATGTGTGACAATGTCATTAGGTTGTCCTTTCACTTTAAACGAGTTTATCAAATTCAATTCTTCTGCATTAAAAATATGTGTCACTGGAAATGAGGTTCTAAAGCTTAATTCACTTCATTTTCTAAGAATAAGGCACTGAGATACTATAATAAAAGGGATTTTTGTGATTAAGGGAAATAATAATTCCATTATGTTAGTAGTTTGTTAGCAAACAACTACACCCCTCATCCAATTGTTCCCAAAGGTGCCTCTGCAACTGCTCTGAAGAGACAGTCCACCCAGCTGATGGAAAGGAGGCAAGGAGAGGACGGCTCCTGCCGTCAAGCGAGTCTGGCTGAAATGAGACCGCTTCCAAACACACAGTAACCCCAAAGGCCGGACTGCCACCACACTTCTTAGATTCGTGATGACCAAATCATCCTGGAGCATGGAAAAAATAAAAAACCCACACATTTTTTCCTCCATCATGAAATGGATTCATTCCAATTCTTTTCTAGAACAGGGTGTCTCACCCTCAGCACATGACATCTGGACTGGGTAATTCTTTTTGTTGGTGCTGTCCATTGTTTTGTAGGGTTTCTGCCGGCATCGCTGGCGTACACTCACTAGCTGCCGGCAGCAATCTTCTCCCCCAGTGAATGACTAAAAATGTCTTCAGACATGGCCAAATGTCCCTTGCAGTGCAAAATCACTCACAATTGAGAGGAACAGTTTAAATAATAACATTCATTTACTTTTATTTGCAAGCATTTCCTCCAACCATGAGTGAAACAACTCATACATCAAGAACAAATGAAATTTGACATATTGAAGTTCACTCAGAAGGAGGAAAGTTTGAGGGCAAGATTTTTCTATTGAGGCTGTCTGCCTTAGGACAAAATTCACTTTATTTTACATTAGACACAGTTCTAAGGTTCCTTACTAGAAACAAATTGCTTTTTATACTGAATTTCCTATAAAAATATGTATTTGGTAGAATTCATAGAGCAGTGACTGCTAAAAAAAAGTAGACTGAACACTGGGGCAGATTTTTTAAGTGTCCAGACAAAATAAAGAATAGTCACCCTGCAATTCTTCCTCAAACCCAGCATTTGAACAGGGGTAATTTATGAGTAGCTGTTTGCTATACTAAAATAAAACCACCCCTAGAATTTCACAACCTTGTGTCTATTGGCAAATGTTGTTCTTGGTCTTTCTGGTTTTATTTATGAACATATAAAAGATTTGCAGTCTTTTATTTAAGGAGGGATATACATGTAATCATAGATACAATTACAATGTGGCAATAATAAGCATTTATATTGCAAGCTTAATCATTTACAACTGATACGTTTAAAAGCCCATTTAACTATCTCAAAGATGAGCTAGGAAAAGACAATTATAATGCAGTTTGATATAATTTTTGAAAAGACAAAGTTCTCTAGGATTTTTGAAATCACATGAAATGAAGCTCATGAGAACATTGTATCAGAAAAGGTATTATCTAAAAAAAATACAACTCTCTTTTCTGAGTTTCTTCAAAATTAGTTGTGGTGGGCCTCCCTGGTGGCACAGTGGGTTGAGCACCACGCTGTGAAGCTGTCCACAGCCTTTGCAGTGCTGATTTGATCCCAGCCGGCCGGCGAGGGTCCCACATGGCGTTCAGACCTCTCCTGTCTCGCCTGCTGCTCCCCTCAGCAGTGTCTTTCATAAGTCTGCCTGTTCTGTTCCCCGCTCTGTCTCTGGTGAGTCCTCTCACCTGCCTGTGTATCTGGCCTGTACCCCGGTTCTTGTGTAAATAAATCTTTAAAAAAAAAAAAAAAAAAAGCAAAATCCTTTAAAAAAAAATAAGTTAGTTGTGGTAATTACCCCTTGCCCTGGGTAATCGGTTATTCTCTCCAGTTAGTTTTGTTGTTGGCTCTACTGTGGCTACCTCGTTGGTGCTTTCTACATGAGCCTGACCACTGCCTAAGGCTTTCTTTGGTGTATTCTAAATAATGCAATTATAGGGCCTCCCTGGTGGGGCAAGGGGTTGAGCGCAGTGCTGTGAATCTGTCCGCAGCCTTTGTAGCACGGGTTTGATTCCCGGCTGGCCAGGGAGCTACCCACATGGCACGCAGACCTCTCCTGTCTCACCTGATGCTCCCTCAGCAGTGTATTTCATCAGTCTGCCTGTTCTGTTCCCCACTCTGTCTCTGGTGAGTCTTCTCACCCTCCTGCGCCTCTGACCTGTACCCCAGTTCTTGTATATAAATAAATAAATCTTTAAAAAAAATAAATATTGCAATTATATAAAATCTCCCCTTAGGCAAAATAAAATCATTTTTTAAGTCAATTCAGAAATCCACAGTTCTCCTCTGTATTCATTTTCCAGTAATTATTTTATAAATCATACACACACAATATTCCAACAATGCTTTCATCCTTCTACACGACACTCAGGCTCTTATTTTGACAGCAGGCCACAGTAGCCGACTTTGGCAGAGAGACTCGAGGATATAATTAACAGCTGACATACACTCTGCTTCCTGGACTCTTTCTCTGGGAACATATTTAGAGCTGGGCAATAATGACCTATATGCACAGCTGGATTATTCTATTCTTAAATCTCTGGAAATAGACAGGTTCATGTGAAAGGTCCAGATGAATTATGGGTCAGTAAACCCGGTTTTTAATGTCAGAAACATATCACTTGAGATAAACAAAATTATCATTCAACCCTCTATTAAAGAATTGGCTCAAGATTCCAAGTTATCTTGATTCAAGACATGGTGATATTGGACACATACGTATGTACACATAGGTATGCACATGTATACATATAGACATACACACAGGCACAATGAAACCAGCCATTCTCAGGAAAATGCTAAGAACAAGTTACTATAGATAAGGTTTCAAATTCAGCCTCCACTTCCCTTAATCCCTCTGTCTTTGCAGCTAAAACACAGAGTGTTGGTTATAGGAAGGCTCCTTAGGAATCATCTAGTCCCATAAGGCACCAGCTGCCAGAGCTCCCGCTGCAACACCCCCCCACAGATGTGCACATCCTGTATGAAGACAGCAGTGTGCTTGCTGGTTGAATGCACGTGGCCTGGCCACAGAAATAGCTGGCCTAACCAGATTACCCCAATTAGTAGCAGTCACCTACGGTAAATACCTCAACTTCATTTTTCTCATTTGTAAACAGTGGGTGGCAACAGTCACAGCCTCACAGGGTTATTCTTGGGCTTCCATGGGCTAATAAATGTAAAGTGTTTGAAGTGTTTGACACACTGTCAAGACTTGGCCCATGATGAGTACTCAAATAAAGTGTTTGCTAGTGTTGACTACTATGAGCCAGATGACTCTTTAAAAAGCTAAATCAGACATTGCTCCCCTACTCAAAACTCTCCAAAGACTTCTGATGACACTGGGAATGAAATCTAAATTTCTCTCAAGTCCTAATATGGCTCGAGGTGACCTGCCTTTGCCTTCCTCATCCCCTATCATTCTCTCTCCGCTTCCTCTGTTCTAGCCAGCCCGTGTGCCTTGTGTTTGTCCAATGTCACAAGTCATTTTCTGCTTTAGGGTCTTTGTACTTGCAATTCCTTCTGGCTGGAATGTTCATCCTTCAAATATTCATACCCTCACTTATTTATAAACTCTGCTCAAATATTACATATCAGAGAGTGCTCCCCAGTCCAACTCATAAAAAAACCCACAACCCCCACCCTCACCCATGCCCCTTTACTACCCACCCCTTTATCCTATTTCTCCATCACAGCAATTAATACTACATCTGATAATATGTGTTTGTTTATCATGCTTAGTAAAATGTCAGGTTTGGGGTTCACAACTCTATTCTGTTTTGTTTAGTGGAGTATCCACAG
This sequence comes from Talpa occidentalis, assembly GCF_014898055.3. Lineage (NCBI taxonomy): Eukaryota > Metazoa > Chordata > Mammalia > Eulipotyphla > Talpidae > Talpa > Talpa occidentalis. The sequence goes on from NW_023601653.1 coordinate 10,170,467, forward strand.
CACCTAAGCTGTCTCTGGAACACAGTAGAAGCTTAATAAGTGCGTGCATGTGCATGCTTGTTTGTGTTTGTGTGTGTCTGAGAGAGATGCATGAAGAAATGAGTAGTGCTTAGCACACTTCCTGAAACATAGGAAATTATTACAAATTGTGACATCAATTTTAGACATTAAACATGTTCAACAGAAGGCTGAAATGCATAAACACACATTATATTATACTTACCTGGAGTTTCTTCTAAAATTTCCTGGAACTTGGTTCTCTCATAATCCACCAACTGGCGTTGAAGATGGGGTCTAATACTCCAAATTGTAAAATTGACCATATCCAGTTTCATGAGGTCCAAAACGTGAAATATTTGTCTAAAAAGTATGCAGTTAAAATAGGAAGGTAATTTAAAAATTAGGCTGAAATTCATAGCGTCTACCTACTGTACACACTAGAAAGACAACACACGCACAAAATAGTTTTGAAATTCCAACTGCCATTTGGCAAGGTCTTTTCACAGACAGCATTACAGGTGCATTCCAAATGGATTCTTCCACAGATTTCAAGAGTGTTTGGTTTAGTGATTACAGTATCTCTGCTGAAACATTCCTTCCAGTTATAAACTGATAGAAAAACAAAGAAGCATAAACAACGAGTCTCAACAGTGAGACAAAAAAGATTCAAGCAGGAATTTTCATTTGAAAACCCCTTAAATGTTAGGAAGCCTGAACATTGTATAATGGTTTTTTTTGGCCAAACGGAATAAGAGGAAAGAAAAGAGAAGGCCAGACGAAACAGGAATGGGAAGTGAGGCCCAGGGGACAACATCCTTCAGGTTAGAGCAGGGCAGCCCTGTGTTCAAAGACAGTGTTGCAAACCACCAGCTCAGTGGCCAGGCACAAGATACTCAGTCTCTCTGAGCCCCAGTTTTTTTGTCTGTGTAAACAGAGGACAAGATCAGCCTTGGAGAGATATTATGAAAAGCCAGTGAGATAATCAATGAGAAACGAGGAACATCATTTCCACTTGTGCAAGGATTCCACAAGTGAAGAATCTCAATTTTCCAAAGCTGAGCAGAAATCTAAAGATATATAAAGTCCACTTTACAGATGGGGAAAAGTGTGACTCTGAGAGGTTATTACCTTGCTCAAGGTCATACAGTTACCTGCTACATGCAATTTTTTTCTCCTACCTTTCTAACACTATAGTATAAAATTAAATTCTCAATGTGGTTATATTCATAAAAAAGGGGAAAAAGTTCCCTTCAGTGCCCAAAAGTGTGGTGTCACAAAGATGTTACTGTCTACACAGCCATATCAGATTCCTACAATTTGAATCTCACCTTACCGCCACAGGGCAGCTGCGGCAAAGAAGACTTGTTGGCCAAAGAGCCATGCTCCTTTTCCAATAAGCAGGTTTGAGGTAGAAAATGTGTTTTCCAGATATGCAACCACATTTCCCAAAACTCCTGCAATCTAGGTGGCCCCGTGGGATGAGTTAGAGTCAGTGGAATGTGTCACTTCTGGGCCACGACGGTTAAATACTGGGTAGGCTTCCTCGTGATCTTTCTCATTCATCAGCTGAATGTTAAGGGTGTCTGAGGACTTGGTGCCGCTAATATATCCTTACTAATAAAGGAGCCTTCCTAGATCCTTGCCTAGGTTAGGTGCCCCCTGCCGGAGGCTCTATTAAAGCCTCTCCACTGCCTCTTCTATAGCAGCTACCACCGTAAGTAATTCGTTGTATCCCCACTGACTGAAAACTCCCTGAGGTCGGGGACTGCATCTCTCTTTTTCCAACACCGCATTCCTCAGTTCCAGCACTTGCCCATGAACAATGTTGTTGTGAGTGACTGCCTTGCTCCTTGCTTTATTTGGCTTTCTTTGAAAGTCAAGGTTTTTTTTTTGTTTTTTTTTTTGAGACTAGTTACTACTATCTGTTCCTAAAGCCCCGCAATTCCCTCTGGAATGAACTAAGAGAACAGAAGTCCCAAGTGCTCACCGCAGCACCTGCACGATGTTGCCAGTGACCTTCAGCTCCCGGATGTCGCCATCTCGCATGGGAGCACAGAGCTTCCCCATCGTACTGATGATGTAGTTGGCCAGCCCTTCGATGTCCACAGCGCTGTGCTCGGCTTGCTGCCTAATGAGGTCTGTGTCCAATACTTCACAGATCTGGTCACGAAGGCGGTTGCCACCATTAATCAGAAAAGAGAGAAGAATCTACGCAGGGAAAGGAGAGAAAATTAACAGCATCGTTATATGAACAAAGGTTGTCCCTTTTACTTCAGTGTCTTGTCCATGCTACAATGTCCCAGATGGCCTACAAGTTTCCTGTGCTGGGTGTGGGATCGTTCCAGCGTCTCAACTCTAAAAATAATACTCTGATCATTTGAACTAGAGCCCCCCTCCCTCCATGGGAAATCACTAATACTATCAGCATGAAAACAACTGGCAAGGAAGCAATTACTCAGTTTACAAGCTGCAGATCATGGCTTAAAAAAATATCTTTTAGGGCCTCCCCGGTGGCGCAGCGGTTGAGCGCTGGGTTGCGAAGCTGCGCGCGGCCTCTGCGGCGCCGGTTCGATCCCCGGCTGCTCCCCGGCCACCAGAGGAGGGTCCCACATGGCGCGCAGACCTCTCCTGCCGCCCGCTGCTCCCCTCAGCAGTGTACTTTGGTCCTTCTGCCTGCTCTGCTCCCCGCTCTGGCTCTGGTGAATTCTCTCGCCCTCCGCGCTTCTGACTGTACCCAGTGCATGTATAAACAAAACAAACAAACAAACCAGCAAACAAATAAATAAAGCATGCCTCTATAAAAAAAAAAAAAAAAAAAAAGCTAAAAAAAAAAAAAAAAAAAAATATCTTTTAAAGAAGAGAAAATGGAAATGCCCCATAGGCTCCATTAACACAGTATATTTTACATATAAAATATTTACCTTTGATAAGCAACCTCTACAGAGTGTTCATCACACAGCAAACAGTGTACTTATAGACACAAAGCACCTGGTTTGGCACCCGGCTATGAATGAGAGCTTCAGTTCAAATCCTTTCCACCCCTTTGAGCTGTGTGACCCTGGGTGAGTCAGGAGTTTGATTTCTTTATATAAAATAGTATCAGAAATAGCTACCTCACAGTGTTAAGGATAAATGAACAATCTAATGCTTGGTATAGAACAAGCACTTTGTAAATGTAAATGCTAAAACAACTATAACTCTCATGTCATTTCATTCTTATAACTACCCTAGAAGTACTTGGGAAACCAAGACCCAAGGAGGAGAGGCTGTCCCCGCGCCAGGTCTAACTCCAGAGCACCAGCTGTTCACCACTACAACCTCCACTCTGTGCACTAAGCATTGCCCTGTGCTCCTTTTCTTCCTCATTTTCCCTGCCTCCACCCCACTCTGGAAGGTACAGGAAGAAAATCCTTCCAGTCACATCCAATGCTCTTTGGAGAATATGAAAATGATCTTCCAAGAGAAAAAAACTTCTAATTAACACTGACAACATCAACTCACCTCTCTGATTTCTTCAAACAGTTTGATGGCATATTCGTATTTGGGAGGCTCAGCATTCAGTTCCGATTCCAGGAGGTCCCAAAAGGCCTGGTGGACAATGTGCTTCACTTGACCAAACAAGCTACAGGAATGAATGGATGTTTTTTTCAAAATGAGCATTTTTACTGATTGTAAAAATATGCTCAAGGTAGAAAATTTAGAAAATGCAGAACAACAGAATAAAAATTGCCCATAATACCACTGATATCTGACATATTTTCCTAGTTCAATGTATTTAACATAATTAAGAATTCCCAGTATATACTTATTTATTTAGACTTAAACTTGATTCTTCAATATTCTCTCCTAAGTGTCTCCTTCATGCTTTAAAAATGCTTCCTTCTGGGCCTCCCTGGTGGTGCAAGGGGTTAAGTCTCAGCACTATCAAGCTATCCACAGCTACTGCAGTATGAGTTCAATCCCCAGCCAGGGAGCTGACCCACATGGCATAGCAGACTTCTCCTGTATTGCCCGCTGCTCCCCTCAGCAGTGGATTTCAGTAGAGCTGCCTGTTTTGCCCCCTACTCTGTCTCTGGTGAATCCTCTCACCCTCCACACCTCTGGCCTACACCCCAGTTCTTGTATGCATAAATAAAAAAAAAATAAAATCTTTTTAAAAAATGCTTCTCTCCTATAGTTTTCAATAAATTCATCAAATTCTGCCCTAAGCAGATGCTGCAGTTTACCTTGCTACAGCTCCCGCATGGATCTTTTTTTTTTTTTAATATAGGCATGTTTTATTTATTTGTTTGTTTGTTTTTTTGTTTATACATGCACTGGGTACAGTCAGAAGTGCGGGAGGGTGAGAGAATTCACCAGAGCCAGAGTCCCGCATGGATCTTTAGACTTGCTCTAATGGAATGAGATGGCTGAGTTGCTCTTTCCTCAACAGCTGAAGTTTCATGACATGGAATAGAATAGACTGACCGCAAGGATACATGCCTTTGAATGCCTGCCAGCTTCAGCTTAGATGTTCCATTTAAAGTAAGCCAGACCAAATTGCTGAAATAGGAACCTTCGTGGAAGTGTTCACAATGAATAGGTAGCCACCTCACTTCACCCATTATGTCAATGCCCTAAAATAGGTGCATATCAAAATACACATTCCTACTAAATACCTACACTATTCTGCAGCAGTTTTGAGAAAAGCATATTATTTCCCTGCATTGTAATTATTTACCAGGCTCTATTGCTCACCGGGTGGAGGGCAGGACTTCTTCAGGTACTTGCCATTGTAGTTAATACAGCATCTGACATTTAGTGAGTGTTCAATGAATGAACAGTGAATGACTTGATATTTTGGAAGTGGTTTTTTTTTTTTTAATTGCCAATAGCTAAATGTACAATAGTGCTATGAAAATTAGGTTTCTGAGAAGTTAAAATTGTTAAATTGAATTAAAGTTGTTTCAATAACTGTGAATAATATAGTCTACTCACAAACTTTAAATGTTAAAACCTGTTCCAGTTGCCTAACTAGATGTATTAAACAGAATGCCATGTCCAGTGTTTGAGATGCTGGAGAGCGGCCATGCAATCTGAAAGGCCAGCAGTACTCCTGACTTGATGAGCCTCCCACTCCTGGCTTGAATGAACCAACCAGGACAACAACTTTATAAATTCCCATAGGGACATCAGAGTTTAAACTTAAATTTCCCTATAGGCTGCAAGGTACTGCTTAAACTCTTTAAATTTTCTAGAGAATATGGGTAAGGAGATGAGAGCAATCAAATCATAAGCATTCCTACTGGATATCAACAACTGGACTTTATTCACCAATCCCCGGCCCCCAAAGAAAATATCCCTGAGGAAGCAAGACTCAGAGATGGTCTCAGCAGAGCCAGAATTCAGATCCCAGGGTCTGCCTGATCGTGAGGTGCCTTCACTATGGCCTACACTAACAATTCTAGAGTTTACAGTACCAATACCCCCAACTGTCTCCTGCTGCACTACATAAACACACTAATTTTTCACTTCAAACATTCATTTCCATTAGCAGGTCAATAAATGTTTATGCAACATCCAACATGTGGTAGACCCTGTTTTGGCACAGGGGATAGTGCAGTGAAAAGAAAGTTTGTACACTCAAAAGCTTATTATGTTAGCAGGGACAAAAAAAAAAAAACACATTAAGAAGAAACAAGATAATTTCAGAGCTATGAGGAAGACGGAGAAGACGATGTAGCAGGTAGGGACGTGGCAGAGGGTGCCGATCTTGCTGAGTGGTTAAAGAAAGCTTCTCTGAGAGAGGATATAATCTTTGAGTTGAGACTTGAGTGGGGAGAAAGAAAGCAGCCTGTGCAGGATGAGTGCAAGAACTTTGGAGAATAAAGTCCCCGGGACAGGATCAAGCTGGAGTGCGCTGAGGTCAGGAGGGGAGCTGTGTGTCTAAAGCACAACAAATAGGAGGGGAAGCAGTAGAGAGGAGTTGGAAAAGTAGGGCCTGCGGCCATGCTAACCAACATCTGTATTACTCTAAGTGTCAAGAAAACCACTGAAGGGTCTTAAGCAAAGAGATGATCTCATCTGATTTGCCCTTTAGAAAGGTCACTGTGGCTACAATGTGGATGTGGAGGAAGAACTTGGGGAGTTAAGTTGGAGATGGGCAACTAGTTAGGATTAAAGAGTCCAGGTTGGAGATGATGGTGGCCCTGCCTAGGTGAGCAGCAGAAGCGGTATAAAGGTAAAGGATCAAGGTGGAATGCAGTTACCACACAGATACACCTACTTTCCACACTCTTAAAAAATACTAAAGATTATCATGAATAACGTCCCCAGAAACACTATGATTTACATTTTAAAGACAGAACATGATTACATTAACTATGTTCCTTTAAAAGAATTAAGTTCTAGCTGGAATCAACTATTATGTTTTCTTAATTCACAGAGCAGATGCCTCTGGATTTATAATGGCACCAGGAGATTAGAGATTCAGCACTGTTATCTATAAGCCAACTTTGCCTTTAAAGATGATTCATCTGTAGCAATGGCTTGAGGCCTTTTCTTCATCTCTGTCCCAGGAGATTTGGAGCTACTGCAGTCAGACTGATGTAGGATCTAGGGCACTCCTAGAGCTCCCTCAGGGGTGAGGCTAACCAGCCGTGTCCATACAGCTGTGATTCCTATGTTCAGAGGCTTCTAAAATCTTCAATTAAGTTTATGTACAACAAACGTCCCCCGGTTACCTGTTCTCAGGAATGGGAGTTGGTTTCACTTCAAATTTCTCGTTGACAGCAATTTCATGAGCAAGAGTCAAGTTTAACAAGTTCCCTGCCGCAGCAATCACTTCATCGTATGTGAGAACCCTGGGAGGGCTTGGTGCTGAAAGATAAACCAACCAGTCAATGCCCCAGCAGAGAAGCTGTCATCCAAAGAAGCCCCCACTGCAAATGGGGTGTCAGTTACTCCAATATATATTTTCAGGGTTTTATAAGTAAGAATATATTCCAAAACAGCTGATTGATAAAGACTTCAAAAAGTCAAGAACTCCTTTGATAGCTTTGGTTACTGTAACTGGTAATAAACTCTCAATGTTTCTGAGACAACCTTATCCATATAGGCCAATCAAAAGTTACTTTTTTTTTTAAGATTTATTCATTTATTTATACAAGCACTGGGTCAGTCAGAAGTGCGGGAGGGTGAGAGAATTCACCAGAGCCAGAGCGGGGAACAGAACAGACAGACTGATGAAATACACTGCTGAGGGGAGCAGTGAGTACGGCAGGAGAAGTCTGTTGCGCCATGCGGGACCCTCGCTGGTGGCCGGTGATAGAACCCGCGCTGCAGAGGCTGCGGGCAGTTTAGCAACCCAGTGCTCAACCACTGCGCCACCAGGGGAGGCCCTCAAAAGTTACTTTTTAAATCTCCTCAGTTTTTAAGTTCCCTATTATCTGCATCATTACGTGTACTATACAGAAAATTTTATTCTGTAACTCCAAACTCTCATCAACTTAAGCAGACTTACTAAAAAATAACTGGTTTTCAAAAGCTATAATTTCTAAAAGTATGGGCAGTATAGCATAATGCTAAGTTATCATTTGAAACTTAGAATTGAACCCAAATTGGTAGTTATCATTTGATTTTACTGAGGTACAGCTTACCTTCCTCACATGGCTGTTCTGAGGTGACTACATTATCTAAGAGCATAACAAAATCTCACTAAAGGTAGATAATTTAAAGCAAAATAAATTTAATAAACTAGGTCATTACTTTTCAGGAAGAAGGTATAAATAAGGAATTATTCTACTTATTTCTAAAGAGTATTTTAAGAAAATATTACAATATGTGAGGTAACACTTTTAGAACTCTTAGCTTCTTTAACTAAAGGTCATGATCACAAGCCACCTTACTGACAGGCAATTTAAAATAATAAAAATAATGGTAACAATGATGATATTATAAGGTACAGGATGAGGAGGAAGAAGGGGGAAATAGTTGGGGTGAGGGAGAAAGAATGGTGATACACAGAATTAGGATGCCTAGATATGATATTAGCAACATCAACTCCAAATATAGTATAAAGAATGAGAAAAGGCATAGAAACCTAGGTGGTTGTTAGTATGTTTTATCAACTCTCTTCCCCATTAAGAGTCTCTTTAAAAATGTCAATACCCTTTAGTCCAACAATCTAATTATATCCAAAGGAATTCCTGGAAAAGCTTTATGCACCAAGATGTTCATAAAGCACTATTTGGTACAGAAAAAACAAAACAACAAAGGAAATGAACTAAATGGCAAATGATACAACAATGTCAAATACATTTACAATACATTCATGTGATGTAGTAGGCAGCTATAAAAACTATTTAAAAATATATATTATCCTGAGTGAATGTTTTAGTTATAAGACTGAGTGAAGAGTCCACACAGATGCCTAAGTGAAAATGGAAGACGTGACCAAGCCCTGCCAGCTGTCATCTCCAGAAGGTGTGATAGGGAATATCTTATTCTCTCTGTACTATGCATATGCACATGCACTTTCCAAATTTTTAAAATGAGACTGTATAAATTTAAAATAAATACAAATGTACAACTTTTTTTAAGTTGGCATTTGATCATATTAAACACTAGCTGATTCTTTCTGCCTCTGATTTTGTCAGTTTAAGGTGTTATATTTCCTATCAAAATGCCAACTAAAAAGCCAAGAAAAAAGACAAATACACGCTTTTACACATCTCTAGCTTCCACATATATAAAAGGACTTTTTTTTTCCCCCACTGTAGCCACTCCTTCAACCCTTTCCTCACATCCTCAGTATATGTAGTAATTTTCCTCATGTGCACCCTTCTGGGGTGCTTTGTACAACAGATTTTGAAATAGGCAGGAAACCCTTTATATTATTTCACTTCCTGCCTGATCCCTGAATTAGGGCAGGTTTCCTTCAATATATGTCGGAAATGACCAGAAAAGACTGATTTGAATTGGTCCTAGAATGAGGCTCCCAAAATGATCTTGAATGGCTTTCCAATACAGTGACAAGACAAATGGGGTTGAGAGACCTGCTTTATCGTCAAAGCAAAGCAGATCGGAGACAGGGAGGGAAATAAAAATGGGCAGGTTGTCAACTTTAGAGGCTATTTATTCCTGAGTGCATGTACCAGATAGCAGCGGGGCCTTCGCAGTGCTATTCTGGTACATTGAGAAAGGGGAGGAAGGGTGTACTTTGAATTCATTCATTTCTGAATTTTAAAATCTGACACATTATATGTGAAGCCATCCCCACCACCCTGAGCCCCTACTCCCCTGTCATCTTACATGTAGGAGAGCTGGATTTGCTGGAGGAGTCGCTTGTAAAACTCTGCCTGGAGCACTCACAGTCACTTAGTGAAGCCATGTTTTCAGAAAACTGGGATGAGTCGGAATCGCTCGGCTGATCCTCGCCCATACACTGCTTTTCTCCATTGAAAGGCATCTTGGGTCACTTGCGTGTGGGTCCAGAGAGAGCACCTGTGCAGACAAACAGACCCTGCATCAATGTGCTGTGGTATGTCCTCTGATGTGCTGATGCTTCTGCCTACATAGGCAGCAGTGCCTACAAGCGTCATGGGGTTGGAAAGCACCCCAGAAGATTGCCTCAGCCTTCCCATAGCACCCTGGCCAAGCTATTACTAAGCCTTCAAAACTGCCTTCCAGAAAAGGGGTTCCATGGGCATAGATTGAGCTTACTTAGAATATACTCTGTAAACATGGGGCAACTCTCAGCAATAACACATCTCTGAGAAATACAAGCAGGATGCACACACACTCCTCCTGCAGTGCCAAAACATGGCAAGGTAAGCGTGCAGGGTAGGACTTAGCACCAGGACTGCATTGGCTAAAAGTGCCTTCTGTTATTGTCATGTGACCTCGGGGAAGTCACTAAGTCACCTCCCCTCCTTAGCAAAACTGAATTGAAAGACTAACTTCATAGGGTTGGTTACTGAAGATGAAAGAGGATTAATCTTATTAAGGTGCTATCAAAATTAGCTAATTGTTACTGCTCCTATGTCTTTGTTTGAAATAAAATATATTTTTGAGGGGCCTCCCTGATGGCACAAGGGGTTAAGCACCGTACTATGAAGCAATCCGCAGCCTCTGCAGCACGAGTTCTATCCCCAGCCAGGGAGCAACCCACATGATGCAGCAGACCTCTCCTGTCTCGCCCGCTGCTCCCCTCAGCAGTGTATTTCAGTAGATCCACCTGTTCTGTTCCCCACTCTGTCTCTGGTGAGTCCTCTCACTCCCCGAATCTTGGGCCTGTACCCCAGCTCTTGTATGCATAAATCAATAAATCTTTAAAAATATATATTTTTGAAATGAACCTCTGTGGTTCTCTGTGAGCCACCTGAGGAAAAGGGAAAACTGGTAAGTCTTTAGTTTCTTCTCTATATTCCCATGAGCTGACGTGATATGAAGTGTAAAGCGATACTTAGTTTTTACTGACAATTTTGAAAGTACCCACTGCCACCCAAGGAACAAAGAGGTACCCCCAAAAAATCCCCATTCACAGATGCTGGGGGTGTGGAGTGGATTCCCAGGGATATGGGGACTTATGATGCATAAAACCAGCTCCCTGACTCCACTTCCAGTGCTGTCTAAAGGACACTGGATTGCCTCCTGGGGAAGGACAGGCCAGTGAGCCTGGGCACAACCTGCAAGGAGATCCGGGCCACACAGGATGCCCAGGCCAGGGTCCAGGAGCTCGAGCCATGGCCATGAGCGCACTGGACAGACACACGATGTGGCTTACACTGACTCAAAAGCTGGGCCTGAGAAGAAAGGCACCCAGAATCCACTTTGGACAGTCATGATAGTAACCTGAGCCAGTCCATACAATGAAGCGTGCACAGCTTTTAAAGCTGCCAGAATGTCAAACTACAACTACCCATAGCATGCCTGGAAATGCCTACACGGTTACATTATTAATTGAGGGCGTGCTGTGCACCGGGCACTGGGAAATAGAATAGCAAACAAAATAGACAGGGTCCTGCTCTCATGGTTCTTAAGGCCAGTTACCTCAAACTGTGTGTGCCAGATGCCAGAAGGGAAAACAAGAAGCACAAGAAAGAATAGGCAGGGCCAGAATGAAGGGAGGGACAGGGAGAGACCTGGCCTTTGTTGAGAGAAATAGTGTCAATTTTCATTGTGGTAACAGAAACAAGGAGGAGCCTGGGAAGAATGTATTAACGGTTAAGGGCAAGGGCATTTGTACCTCGTCTCCCCTAAACAACTTTCTTCAGTCCTGTAGAAATGATAAGTACCCTGGGCCTCCCCGGTGGTGCAGCAATTGAGCGCTGGGTTGCGAAGCTGCCTGCAGCTTCTGCAGCGCCGGTTCGATCCCCGCATGCTCCCTGGCCACAGGAGGAGGGTCCCACATGGCACGCAGACCTCTCCTGCCGCCCGCTGCTCCCCTCAGCAGTGTACTTCGGTCCTTCTGCCTGCTCTGCTCCCCACTCTGGCTCTGGTGAGTTCTCTCACCCTCCCGCGCTTCTGACTGTACCCAGTGCTTGTATAAATAAATAAACAAATAAATCTTTAAAAAAAAATGTTTAAAAAAAAAAAAAGAAATGGTAAGTACCCTTATCTGGCCCACTGCTCTAACAACCACTCACTCAGAGGCTTTGTCAGACCTAAAGGGTAAGAAGTGAAGAGCAGCTGCCAGGACAGACCACAGAGACATTCACTTGATCTTCGTGTCCCAAGGTCAACTACCATGAACATGGCCCATCAAAGTGCCTGAATTCATGCACCTTTGGTGTTAAAATAACCTCCTCTATTCCATGAACTGCATTCAATTTGAGTTTTAACTCTAACCCTTTCTCTTCCACCAAACCCAACGACTAAATGGAATGCCTGCCCTCCCCTCTCGCTTTGTCTCTTTCCTAATGTTTTGCAATCGGTGGCACTTCTTAAAAATGCTACCTTCTCCAGGAAGCCCTTCCTCTGCCCTGGGGTCAGAGCTGAAGGCACTGTGTGTTCTACAGCACATCTCGGGACAGCATGTAGTGCCTTGGACAGCTACTTTCCTCCATGGCTACTTCTGACTCTCCTAATAAGGCAGGGACTGTGTCTTGCCTGTTGCCAGTGTCAAGTATGTGACAAGTATTCACTTGGAGTCAGCTGAATTGGAATCACTGAATCCCCTTTAGTACAGCTTCAACCAGAACATTTGCAAACTGATATCACTGCACATTTACGGGCCTGGTACTGCTAAGGCCCAAGCCCTGGAGCAGAGAACCTGCCACCTCAACCTACCTTATTAGGGATGAGACTCAATATTCTCTAGTCCTTGTCACACTTTTATTAGAGTATCTTAAACTTTGCTGTCACTTCATTTTTTTTTTCTAGTGCCTCCAGTGTAGCAACTGTATTACACATGCTTTGCTCTTCATTTCTTTTCACTTTGGCTGGTTTTTCAAGTAAAGGTGAATGAAAGCTTTCATCCATTGGAATTTATGAACTAGATTAATAGTTACAATTGTCTATTTCATTTTTCTACTCCAACTGAAGTGCATACTTCATAGGTTTCTTAATTGTGTTTAACAGGCAGCAAAGCACAAAGATTTTGAATATAAAAAGTATATCCCTGGTGGCATAGGGGTTAAGTTTCAGCACTATCACGCTGTCACTGTTGTGGCCTGGGTTTGATCCCTGGCCAGGGAGCTAATCCACATGGAGCAGCAGAACTCTCCTCTCTGGCCCGCTGCTCCCCTCAGCAGTGTATTTCAGTCGATCTGCCTGTTCTGTTCTCCACTCTGTCTCTGGTAAAACTTCTCACCCCTCTCACCACTGGTCCACACCCCAGTTCTTCTATGCATAAGTAAATAAATAAATAAATCCTTGAAAAAAATGAAGTAAAGTAAAATATAAAAAGATCTAAGTTAGAAGTCCAGGGTTTGAGGCCTTGGTCTGTCACTAATTCTTTGCAAGACTTTATGCACATCACCTTTGTTTTCTTTCCCTCATTTTTTTTTTTTTAAATAGAGGCATGTTTTATTTATTTATTTATTTGTTTGTTTGTTTGTTTATACATGCACTGGGTACAATCAGAAGCGCAGGAGGGTGAGAGAATTCACCAGAGCCAGAGCGGGGAGCAGAGCAGGCAGAAGGACCGAAGCACACTGCTCAGGGGAGCAGCGGGCGGCAGGAGAGGTCTGCGCGCCATGTGGGACCCTCCTCTGGTGGCCGGGGAGCAGCCGGGGATCGAACCGGCGCGGCAGAGACCGCGGGCAGCTTCGCAACCCAGCGCTCAACAGCTGCGCCAACGGGGAAGCCCTCTTTCCCTCATTTTTCTTCTAAGTTGGTGAGCCAGGTATGGTCTCTTTCACCTAGGAACTAAAATGCTCCAGAACAGAGTTCTATGAGGCATCCCTGCATGTTCTGAGAAATAAAATGTGTGTGTGGCAGGCATGCTTGACAAAGAACAACTATGCTTTTTCCCTAACAATTCACTAATGGCAGAGTTTCTGACACAGGGGATGCAACAGAAAACTCAAAAGCTGGGCCTCCCCTGGTGGTGCAGTGGTTGAGTGCTGAGCTGCGAAGCTGCCTGCAGCCTCTGCAGCGCCGGTTTGATTCCCACCTGCCGGCAAGGGTCCCACATGGCTGGCAGACCTCTCCTGCCGCCCGCTACTCCCCTCAGCAGTGTATTTCTCAGTCTGCCTGTTTTGTTCCCCACTCTGGCTCTGGTGAATTCCCTCACCCTCCCGCGCTTCTGACTGTACCCAGTGCTTGTATAAATAAATAAATCTTAAAAAAAAAAAAGAAAACTCAAAAGCCTCGAAATTCACTTAGTGAGTACAGCCTTTTACATTGAAGCTGGGCTTTATTTAGTTTTTTTTTTTTTTTAAAGATTTATTTATTTATTTATACAAGCACTGGGTACAGTCAGAAGAGCGGGAGGGTGAGAGAATTCACCAGAGCCAGAGGGGAGAGCAGAGCAGGCAGACTGACAAAGAACACTGCTGAGGGGAGCAGCAGGCGGCAGAAGAGGTCTGCGCGCCATGTGAGACCCTCGCCCGGTGGCTGGGGATTGAACCGGTGCTGCAGAGGCTGCGGGCAGCTTCGCAGCCCAGCGCTCAACTGCTGTGCCACCGGGGAGGCCCCGAAGCTGGGCTTTAGTGCATTCAAAGCAGAAAGGGTTTTCTGAAGTCAAAATGCCATTATTATATTAATGAATAGCCTGTTTCTTCACATAGTCATACCAACAATATATAACCCAGAGGTCCAGTGTGAGATTTCATTTGTTCAAATTATGTACAGTGCCCAGAACAGCATCTGATAAACAGGATACAGATATTTACTATCAGTATTGCTTTGCCATTGTTGTTACTATCATCATTTCAGGCATTAAGAACTCTGAAGGGAGGCCTCCCCTGGTGGCACAGGTGGTTGAGTGCAGTGCTGTGAAGCTGTCCACAGCCTCTGTAGCACGGGTTCGATCCCAGATGGCCGGTGAGAATCTCACACGGCACAGATCTCTTCTGTCTTGGCCGCTGCTCCCTTCAGCAGTGTATTTCACTCAGTCTGCCTGTTCTGTTCCCCGCTCTGTCTCTGGTGAATTCTCTCATCCTCCTGCGCATCTGACCTGTATCCCAGTTCTTGTATATATGAATAAATAAATCTTTAAAAAAAAAAAAACAAACCTCTGAAGGGAAGAAGGGTTTTATCCCTGATGATAAAAGCATGTTCCCCTACTGATAAATACTGACAGTTTACCTAGGGAAAAAGCACAAGGTCACACACAAGGACAATACCTGTTCTTGGGGGTTTTTTGGTCTTGGGGTTTCATACAAGTCATCTGGGAAAAAAGCCATTTGATTCAAGAGGCACTGAGGGTAATTAGAATGCTTTTAAAACTATTTGGATTCTTCTTTAGAACATGATAATGAAACCAGACTGTTTCTTTAATGCTTCTCACACTGACAGACTTAAGATTTACTTGCCTTGTTCACCACTGCAACGCATAAGGAAACCACACTTTTTCAGGAAAACCACATCTCATCCTATTTGGAGGACTTACTGGGCAAAGGTAAAGTCAAAAAAGAAAGAAGAGAGCTCCAACACACTATTCAAAGAAAATTGTCACAGCCACATTTCTCACTGTAGTGTTGCTGATTTTATAAATAAATGCAATATTATCCCATTCCTTCCAAGGCCAATCATTGGGAGGCAGCTGGCACTTAAATGTTTATTGTCAAACGAGTGGAAGAATGAATGGCATTATGACCACTGACATTTCAGAGAGTAGGGAATGGGCGTAGGGGCTCAAGGGCTAGTGCCATGTCCCACCACATACTGAGGGGCCATTTTTTAAATTTGCTAGTGATTCCTTAGCCTCTATCCAAACTACCAATTTTATTTTATTATTTCCCCTCTGCAGCAAATTATCTACAAATGGTCCTGCTGTGATCCAGGACCATTGTAAAGATCCACCTGTGACAATGTACTTGCCACTGTGCAGTAATATCACCGGTTCTGGAGGCAGGCAGACTGAATTCTTGATCCTGACTCAAATTTTAACTGCAGACAGTGAATGTACCATCTGCAAAATGAAGATAATAATAGTATCTACCTTGTAGAATTGTTGTGGAAATTAACTGAAACAGTCTGTCAATTAGGTTCCTAGCAAGTACTTAACAGATATTATTTTATTCTTATTAAAAGTGATGAATTCTGAAAGTGCACTAAGTGTACATAAAGCACTAAGTGTACATAAAAAATATACACAAAGGCTGAAAATATGCAATAGATGAAAGATTTGTTTATCGATGATGAATACCTAAAACTTCTAACGTTACTTCAATAGAAAATAAAATAAAATAAAAACTAAAAAAGAAAGATACTTAACAACTGAGGGCAACAGATAATCCTGGACTGGAGAAAGAAGACTGTTACTGTCCTCGAATCTACTGTCTGTATTACAATGTTACAGAAATTTAAGTGTATTGTGATTATTTATCTAGGAATAAAGGACCATGATGTATGCAAATTTCACTCAAATGATTCAAAAGAGAGAATAACAAAGCATATGGAGCAAAATGTTAATAGGTGACTTTGCAAAAAAAGCAGACCAGAGGGAGTTCTTTTACAGCTCTTGTAACTTTTTCTGTAAATCTGAATTTATTTCCAGACTAAAAGTTAAATAAAAAGCAGCACTGACCTGAAAGCTTAAGATTTTAATTCAGAAAAATCCAGTCTCTTGCAGTTTTCACATTTTGTTTTGTTCCCACCGCTGCCATAGCTTAGATACCACTATATGACAAAACTCTCAGAGTCAAACTTGTCTCAATGTCTGTCTTTGACAGCATTAGGGAATAACATGGGAAATAGGTCAGAGCCCTTCAAAAGAGGCAAAATAAATCACTCCTTTTTAAAGTTCATCTCTTCCAGGTAGTTTCCCCTTTCTGAAGCCTCTTGGCAGTGGTCTGTACGTCCTGTGACCTGGCCTCTGCAGCCCCCTCCTGTACACGCTCCCTCTAACCTCCGGTGCTCTAACATTGGCCTTTTGGGGCTTCCTCAGACACCTCTGGGAAGCACCTGCACCTGCTATTCTCTTCCCCAATCTCCAGGTAGTTGGCCCCTTGTCTTAAATGCTATAACTTCAACTGCTATCCCCACTCTAGCTAAGTTATCCATCTAGAGCATCTTGGGCTAGCGCGGGAGCTCAGTGAGTGTCAATGATCAACAAATTAAGCCACCTTCCTATTCATGGCAACATGGGGTTTCCATCTCTGCTGGCTGACTCACATTGTTCATATTCTTATTATGCAGTCACTTAGAGCAGCACAGTTGTCTAAATATCTGCTTCCACACTAAATTTGCTAGAAGGAACTGTCCCTCACAATTGCTAGTGCCTACTGCAACATATTTTCAGGGCACCAATAATTCTGACTAGCCAAAGACTCACAGTTCCTGAGTTTAAAGAAACTTTTACATTGTATCTGTGCTCACTGATACGAAATACTAACAATTAAAGCCAATAGTTACTGAGCTTACTCTGACACAGTCCCATGATAAATGCTTTAAAATATTTTTTGTCTTCTTAGGTCTTCATTTAATCTTATTTTAACTAAGGTAGTATTATCATGCCCTAAGATCCAGAGAGGTGAAATTACCTACCCAAGGGCTCACAGCAGAGGCAGAAGCACAGTGTAAATCCAGGCAGTGGATTCCTAAAGTCCACACTCTCCGGGATGGTTGGAAAAAAAGATCTAGTGTGCTGCTCAGTCTTTCTACTCCCACTCTGCAAATCAATCTACCCACATCACCACATGAACATTTGCACATGTGATATAGCAGGCTGACCTGACACTGGGGTAGTTGTTCAAGCTCAGTAGGGTGAAGGGCATCACTGACAGTGCATTGTCTAAAATAGTTCTCAACCACTCCACTAGAGTGACTGAAAATTCTCTACCAGGGAACCAATCTATATATACTGCAAAATCCCTAGCTAAAACCCAAATAGCAAGAGTTAACTGCTTGCAGCTGGTATGAGTCAAACACACTTTGAAGTGCAGATTACCTAGCAGGGCCCCAAGGAATGAAACCCATCCAATTAAAGTTGGGTCACCCAAAAAGAAAAAAATTCAATATACAACTAGTGGGTATCATCCTTCAAGACCAGATCAAGGTCATGCACAAGGACAATCATTCACAGGTGTAGCTCCGTGAAGCGAATTATAGGACTAAAACTGGGTTCTGCAGGAAAAATAGCAGATGACGTGGAAAATCTCCATCTTCTGCAAAATGCTGCTTTAGCACCAGTCTCAAACAGCCGGGCCAAAAAGTTGTAAGTAGCAAAGCAAAAACCACAGAGCACAGATACAGGTGCTTGCTCCATTGGACTAGAGAACATCGATCCTCATCAAATTAGAGCCAACAAAGAACTGTCAAAAGCCAAGAAGCCAGTCACATACCATTACAGCCTCAGGGAGGATTTCTGGACACCTTTCACACTCGCATACACTGGTCCCACCCCTGGCTGGCCTGTTTTAGGACCTGTGCTTCCCCTTTGGAGGCTCTCAAGCCTTCACAAAAAAAGCACTGAAGCAGCTACCACACTCTACAGGCTCTCTTCAGCCCAGGGCCTCTTGAAGTCAAGAAATCCCTCCAGGCACGAGGAAAAGGCAGGAGGAGGCCTCCTTCGTGAGAACTGTGATGCCCTCATTAAGATCAGCAGGCTGGAAACTGTGGGACCACGGAGATCTTGGGTGCTGAGGGGCTTGCTCAGGGCTAGCCCCCTAATCTCTGCAAGGTTAAAGTAACAGAACCACCATCTAAGACACCATCTGCCAAACTCCAGCTGCGAGAACACCCCTCTGCAGGCCTGTTCGTTGCTCCATCACCCTCCTAGGTCACCCTCTAGTTTTATCAGCCACTTTGCTTTACCTTGACGTTTGCATTTACACACACTCATTTTCAAAACTTCCAAGCAAGTTTTTTTCCTAATAGTAACGAAAACACCTCACGCTCGTCCACGTGCCACCGTTCCCCGTGGGCCGCCCAGACGGCAGCTTGGGGCCAGGGGTTCGAGCCCGGGGCCCGACCGGGAGTCCCGCTTCCCCCCCACCCCGCCCCCGAACCGAGGGTCACGGGCGGACGCGGGCGTCTGCACCCCCGGCGCGCGGCTCCGGGCGCCCCTCCCCTCCGGCCGCACGTTTCCTGTCAAAACAAACCCTTGGGGGAGGGGACGGCGGAGGCCGGGCCGAGCGCCGGGGAAACCCGGGCAACAAACCCCAAACAACCGCGCCCGGGCCCCGGCCCATCCGCGCGCGCACCCCAGCGGCCGGGGGTCGAAGGGAGAACCCCCTCCCACGGCCCGGGGGGTGGGGAACCCCGCGGGAGGGAGACGGGCCCCCGGCCGCCCCGACCCCGCGGCCCCCCACCCGCCGCCGCCCCGCGCCCGCTCCCACGCGGGACGGCGGTTCGAAGCCCCACCTGGGAATTGGGGGCGCCGGAGGGAGGCGGCGAGCGGCGGGGCTGGAGGGGCCCGGCCCCCGCGTCGCAGATCGGAGTTCCGAGGTGGAGCGGGGCGGGGGGGGCCCTCGGCAGCCTGGGGGGAGGTGTCCCCTCTCGGGGCCCACCCCTCACCTCCGAGGGGGCGCCCCCTCCGCGGGACGGATACGCACCGAGCCCGGCGCGCAGGAGGACGGCGACGGGCCGGGCCGGGCCGGGGGTCCTGCGTGTCCCCTCACCGCGCGCGGCACGAGCTCCACGAGCACCCCGCAGCCCCGCAACCCCCCGTCTCTCCGCGCCCCCCCGCCCCACGCGGTATTTAAAGGGCCCGGAGGCCTCCCGGGCGCCGGCCAGGGCGCGGCCATCGCGCCGGGGCGAGCGGGGGGCGGGCGGCGCGCGGCGCGGGGCTCCCCGGGTCCTCGCGGCCCCGCGGGCAGAGAGCGGACGGCGCCGACCTGCCCCTGGGCGTCGAGCTCCATGTGCGGGTGAAACAGCCGAGGAATGGCCGGGCAGAGGGAGTTTGGGGGTGCTCCAAGGAAAAGCCCCCCCGGGAGCTGCGAGTGCCGCGCCCCGAGACCGCGAGGGGCGGGGACAGGAGTGTTTACGGAACTGGGGCTGCCGGGCGGCCCGAGCGCCGCCGTTGGAGGCGGGGTCTGTGGGGGCGCTGGGGGCGGGGCCGAGGCGTTGGTTTGGGGGCGCCGGGCTCTGGGCGGTGCAGCCCGCGGGGCCGCGGCTGGGGCGCGGCTGGACTCCCCGGGGCTGGCGCGGAGCACCAGCGTGGACCAGCCTCCAGGCCCCCAGCCCGGGTGGGACCACCAGTCCCCCCACACCCCGCACCCCGACGGGGCGGTGCAGATCGGGCGCCACCTCACACGGCCCACATTGAGGGGACCCCATGACAGCGTGGCCAGTGTGCTCCCGAGCACCCCCGCAAGCCGTCGAGCCTCCAGCAGCTGAGTCTGCGCCTCCACAAATACACACGTCCAGATTTGCATCTGGCTGGATGCACGATTAGCTCCTGGGAGTCACACCCACCCGGGCTCCCCAAGAGGTAAACGTCGACGTGTGCATGCAAACGATAAGGCTGCTCACTTCCTCCTGGGTTCTGGGCTGCACCCATCTCTGGGAGAAGTTTCGACATTGGTTAATGTAAATAACCAGGCCTAGAACTGCAGTGGGGCCTCTGCTCAGCTCCTGCGTGGGCCTGCTTGGGGGTGTCTGCCAACACCCACCCCCCACCCGCAGGCAGGAAAAGCGCGGTTTCTTAGACCCCGTGTAAATGTTTTTTTTTTTTTCAGGAGCTAGTTTCTTGCAGAAATATAAGTGAGTTCTTTTCAAGTTTTTAGTGCTGAAATCCTGTTTGGATTGTGGAGGCCAATTTGGTTTTAGGGAGAAAAAATAGGAAACTTTAAAGGAGAGTAGAAGCTGGGTGAATGCAGGTGGAATAATTCAGTGTCCCGGCTCTGATATTTACTTCCTCTGAAATCTTGGTCAGTGAGGTCAATGATGGTAACTCTTTGGGTTATTTTGAGGATGAAAGGAGAGTTAAGCATGTGAGGCGCTGGTAGTTGTCTGCAGTCAGCCCTCAATCAGTGTTAGCAGTTGTTGAAACCGTTTGGCAAACCTTCTGAACAAACTTAGCTGGTGATCTGTATAAACTTGTATTTACGTCCCCTCCCTTCTGAAATATACAATGTGATGCAGATTAAGAGATTAAGGAACAAATGCTGTTGTCACCCAGGTTCTTCCTTATGATCCTTCCCTTGTTGGTGGATTTTGTTGGAATTAGCAGTCAGGATGACAGAAGCCTCCAATTTCTTGCCAAATAACAACCAGGGTACACAACTGCCAACACCGCCCCAAAAACTCCACAATAGAACGATTAGCCAAAAATATCCCCCAAACATCTGGACACTGTGACAATGACACATTCCCACTCTGTTTCCTTTGTTAGCTTTGTAGGAGCTTACTAAGTATTGTTTTGTTCCATGACATAAGTTGGAGCAGGTGAGCATGAGTCAGGAGAGTTATCCAGTCTACTTGGGTCACCAGCTACCTGACCCTGGGCATGGCACTTATTTTTAAATTTCAAATGTGTAACTCGCAAAGCCACAAGGAAGCAATTTTTGCTAAGGTAGATGAGTCAAGTTTCAGCATGTGCTGGGGTGAGAACCTGGAGGTGGAAGACATGGGGTAACACTGGAGACCCGAGCCAGGGAGAGAAAGTATCCTGGAGATACAATCTTCTGTTACTTTGCCATTAAATAACTTATCTGAATGACTGCCCTCTGTCTAACCTGTTTATAAAAGCACCTTGGAAAAAGATAGTGCTGCCTTAGAGTAAAATCCTCCTTGCTCAGATTATGTTCTTTTACTTTCTGAGACCAAAAAAAGGTCTGAAAATGAACCCCTTTTATAAGTCAAATAATAAGCTTTATTATTTGATGAAGACATAGTATCACACCTAATTTATCTAACTCATCTTTTTTGAACCACTGAGAGAATTCATGTTTGCAATTGGTTTTTTCCCTATAAATTATACAATAGACTACATTTGATCTAGTCAGGACTTTTGGCAAATGACTAAAGACGAATAAAAAATTTTGCTCAGTGAAGAAATAGACTCATTTTCTTTCTACGTCTTAAATCTGAGTGTTAAGTGACAATGATTCCTTGGGGAAAAACAAAACAGGAAATCCAAAAATGTAATGTTAGCATGGATTTGCAGCTGCTCAGTATTTGCTTTTACAGTGGAGCTGCATCTTGGGCTGTTCTAGCAGATCAAGTTCAACTGTGCATATTCAGATGGGTGTGGGCAACACAAGACAATAACTTTGACACTGCCATTGATTTTGCCTCCAGGTTCTCAGTGGAACTTGTGAGTTTCTCTTCCTGAATTAATTCCAGCTTCCAACCTTCTTATTATATTCCAAGCTTCTTACCCAAGGATGTGTTCATGGACATGAAGCCTGTGCAGTGGCACAAGACCCTATGCTTGGAAGCCCCCTACATTTGTTTTAAAGCTCTGCTGCCACTATCTTGAAACTATTAAGAGTTTTTGAACAAGGAGCCTGAATTTTCACCTGGTACTAGACCTTGCAAACTATGTAACTGGTTCTGACCTCAGCATAGAAAACATGAGGTTGTTTTCCCTTATTCTATTCCTAAATACAAATGAATTTTATCTAGTATTCAGTTGAAGACACATGTGTCTGTTTAAATGCTGCAGGTAAAAAAAAAAAAAAAAGCCTGGGTGTATCCCAGATTCATGGCCCACTGACGGAACCTTCTTTTGGAACCTGCTTTCCCAAAAATGGTTTGGGAAAAAAACTGCGTAACATTTACAGTGCAATGTTTGCAGTCACAATTTGTTAGTAAAATGATCCCCCCAAATGTATTATCATTCAAGTTGAATTATCTTATTATATTAGAAAACCTATTTACTTATTTCTGTCAGACTCTGGAGCCCAGATTATGTTTTTACATATATACATCCATACATATGTACATGGTGCTCCAACTGTAATTATGTACAAAGTAAAGCTACTGCTCATTCATTTGCTGTCTAGGAAAGCTTGGGAGACATTCCTGCTGGCCTTTGAAGGGACTGTCAAGGATAATGCTGTCTGTACATGGTTTTGATCATTTCTCCCTGTAGTACCTGGCTCCTCACATAAAGTGACTCCACTCTAAGTAGAAAAATGGACTCATAGAATCTCATCTCTTTTACTGTTCCCTGTCCCTCTTAAGGTCTAAGAAGGGTTAAGTAGCAGTAAGGGGGTGGGTGGGAACAGGAAGGCCACAGAAAGTAGAAGGAAGAAAAATAATTTAGCGAATATAAAAAGTGTATAATCAGCCACTGAATGTTAAAAGTTTAACCATATCTTGTCAGATTTTGTCATTCTTTTTCTTTTTGTCTTGAAGATAAGATTTATATCACTGAGATATGTTAAACCCGTTATCAAAATATTGATGCTTGACGAAGCTGCCAAAGCACCAAAAACAGATTTTCCCAATTCCACACTGAATTGAATTAGTAAAAAACTGGAAGCAAAAAATTGCCTGTACCCTAACACGTAGACACAGGTCCAGGCCCTGACCCCTCACAGACTAAAATGAAAAGCAGTCTTAGCATCTCCCCTGCTTCAAAAACATATTTGAACATATATAATGCATACCCTCTACATACCTGGAAACCACTGTTACCTCCTGGAAAGCAAAGAAGAGAGTGAGGACCAGCAGGAAAGACAATTCTGGGCAGGAAGTGGGAGGGGCCAAGGGGAGTTGAAGCTCGAAAGAGCACCCATGAGAGGCCAACAAAGTGGTGGCTCAGAGCCCAGCCAGGCCAGTCACTGTCCTTACTCCACCTCTGAGCCAGTAGGTGATTGTTTTCTAGATGCCTCCCAGAGTTCCCTTCAACCATGGATCAACATTTAGGCTCTCACTTTAAAAAATCAATTGGAATACATCAAAACATGAGTCAAAACATGAGTCTAGAACAATGATTAGGAGAGATATCATGAATTCTCTACCTATGAATTGCATAGAAAAGGATGGTCCCCTCCCAACTGGTTACGAGGCAAGCTGGAAGTTGTCACTGATTTATTTTATATTGAAGTGGCTTCTTTCTTTTTCGATGAGAATGTGTTTATTCATATGTTACCCTGTCAATTCATACAGCAGTACAGTGATGGTGCCCTTTTCACTCATATCCTCCTAAATATCCTCCTAAATGGACTCTCACACTTCACAATAAATAACATTTTTTTCCATTTTCCTTTTTCTCAGATGCTTAAGAAGTCATGAGAATCGATAGAGCTTTTGGTTGTAAAGGCTAGAAAGGAATATATTTGCAAAAGTTTCCTTACAATGGCAAGTCAAAATTATACTGGGTAAGGGAATATTTAAATTTATTTTTGAGTTGTTCCCTTCAAGTTCAGTTCTTAGTAAAAGTACATGGAAGTTACTATTATTTTATAAACATGTTTTCCCAACCCCTGACCTATAGGCCTTCCGTAATACACTGGGCAGGCATTCTTTTCCGAAGAAGTATGGAACATGAAAAACTACACTACCTTTTGAAGATGAAAAATTGAGCCTGACCATTCAGATGTCTGCACAGTCACTTTTACCTGAGTTCCTGGGGGTTCTAGTGGAAGGTATCAGGCACTGAGGGTTTATGGCCAACCAAAGGGGCATTCAGTGACTCACTGAATTGGCAGGTCAAAAACAGAAGCTAGAACTCATTTCATAGCTTCTACACACACACACACACACACACACACACACACACAGAGGCAGTCACATGTGAACTATTATCTATTGGCATAATTATCTAATTTCTATAACAACATGTCAACAAGTATGCTAGTACTATTTCAACCAAATGCCCAAA
Source organism: Talpa occidentalis (assembly GCF_014898055.3). Classification (NCBI taxonomy): domain Eukaryota; kingdom Metazoa; phylum Chordata; class Mammalia; order Eulipotyphla; family Talpidae; genus Talpa; species Talpa occidentalis. The sequence goes on from NW_023601653.1 coordinate 10,194,834, forward strand.
GTATTTACAATCACATTCCATTACTCTAGAAAAGTGCCTCACCAGGTACTAGGGTGAGTATGCCTTCCTTCGAGCAAGGAGAATGGAATGCTGCCCTTCTAAAATATGAAGCTGTTTGTTTCCTCTCATATTTATAGGAAGCAGTGAAAAGAAGGAAAAGAGGTAAATCTGCTATAAGAAAACCTGAAGAACAATCAGAAGGCATTTCTGACCCATTCCCTGAGCAGGATTCCCAGCCACGCCATTGTTCCTGTTACAAGCACACCTGTGTACATGTAAATCAACAAGTCCTGAGCTCTGGGTTTAACATAATTGCGTACAAATGAGTTTTGATGCTCAAGCTGAATGGTTGTTTAAAGGAAGGCTAATGTGATTATGCCTGTAAGCTTAGGAATGATTTTTTAAATTTTATACACGTAAATTAAAGGTTTCAAAAAGTGAATCAGTTAAGGTACAGACTAACTGTACATGATGAGCACATGTAGTGTGGTGGAAAGAGGGGGTGCTTTGGATTCAGACAGACCTGAGGCCATGTATCATGGCCAAGCTCATGATACATGTGCCCATATATGTACAGGTATAAAATGCATACAGTGGTGTTTTGGGAGCCATTTGTCATGGAGGTGGTCCAGCTTCCAGAATGGCTATCCCATTATTACCATTCACTATCGGTGGGGGAGGGGAGTGTGTGATATGGTCATGCCATTGACATCTTACTACTAAAACTGAAAAGGGGAAAGACATTCTTTTTTCCCCACCAGGAGTACGCAGGGGTGGTTCATAGAGCTGACAGTGCTGGTGTTCTGTGCAAGGTGTTTGTAGCGATCATCCTATGGTTTGGTCTTAGCTGTGTCTGACTTTCTTTAGTTCCCACCGTCTCCCCCAACTCTTCCCCTACCCCAACCCTACTTGGTTCTTCAGCTTCCCTCTTAATTCCATAAACTACCCCAAATCTGGTATGTCTATTCAAAGCAGGTATCTATTTGTCACTATGAACCTTGCAAATGCCCCACAGTTTATTGCAGAATGAAAAGAGATAATGCGTCTAAGGAAGTGAGCAGGGTGCCAGGTACATGTATAGATCAATAAACTATAACTCATACTCTTGTTAGAAGAGTATATAAGTTATAAGAGTTCATCTGGTCCTGAACAAATAAAGGCCTGTGATATGTGATCATTTCAAATTCTGCCAAGGAACAAATCAGAGTTCAACGAGTTGATGGTTCAGGAGTCAATTACTTAGCTAATGAGTGAGCCTAATAGAGCCACCCAGTATTTATGTATTTATAGAATATTGCTGTTATTGACTCATTAAACCAGTACGTCAGGGCCCATTCAGGAAAACAAGAATCCTTTCTACACAGTTTATTAGAGAGAATTCAATATGGAGAAGAAATTGTATGCAGGTAGGAAAACTAAAAGTCATATCATGGGATGGCAAAACAACCCAGATCATAGAATCAGTGGAGGGCAGCTTGCTATCCCTCCCACCAAAGGAACCAAGGGAAACAAGCCAAGCTTGGGACTTATATTCAGGTCCTGAAACAGCAGCTTTGTATCTAGTGGTAGATCCCAGCATTCCTGCCCGCCATATTTCTTTCCACTGTTTCCTTGTTTTCTGGTATTTCCCCAGGTAAACTAGAGCACCACAGAGATCGTGTTTCTTCAAGGACTTCCTATCATGTTCTCTTCCTCTGCTTTTCTCCACTGACAAAAAGGCTTCAGAGAAATACAGATTGTCCTAACAAAAATACTGGGGCACATGTGACATGATGACATGCATAACATCTCTCAAAAACTATCAATGGCTCCCTATGACCCCTACATAAAATCCAAACTTCTTAACATGGATTTCAAGCACTTACTGATTGGCAAGAACTGGTTCTTTCTGCTTTACCTCTCAGTAAACGTTCTGTAGTTGCAGCATAACAAAACAAAAACAAATTAACCCCCAAATTTAGTGGTGTAAAACAACCTTTCATTATGCTCATGGATCCTAGGATGTGGGGGGTTTTGAACAGGACTCACCAGGAATGGTATCTCCATGATGTCTGGGGCCTTCAGCTGGATTTCAATACAGAGGAGAGTTCACCCAATTGTGTGTCTGGTGGTTGATTTCAGGAAGACTTGAATAGCTGGGTCTCCTGGGACATTGCTTCATCTCCCCATGGGGTCTCTACAAGTACTTTGCTAGGCTGGTGACTTCAGAGTAGCTGGATTTCTCCCATATGGGTTTTGTTAGGGTGAAATGGGAAATCCCCCATCCCTATGGGTTCTTCTCAGGCTGGCAAGTAATCAAAACAGCATCAGATTGGTTAGCAAAGGAACAATCAACTTAAGAATGTGTGCGCAGTAGAGGTCATGTAGGCCCAGGTTTTCAGCTGGGGTGGAAGTGAAGTTTACATGCAAAGGAGGGGATGGCTTCATCTTTATTCTGAAAAGAAAAGAAGTGTTTCTCAGATAGAGAGGATATGTTCTCTGATAAACCTATACCTGCACAACACCCGCCAAACTACATTCTCCTGTGTCATTGGAGGGAGCAATGATTAGGGAAGCAGCAAGAGCTTCTCCTTTGCCTCCAGGGCCTTCAATGATTAGCTCAAAATAATCCCTGTGCCAGAATGGGGCATTCGAGGAGACCAACTCTGAGAATCTTGGGGTGGTCTAATCTGGGCACCTTCAGTTTCCAAAGCCCAGGTCTTGAGGGAAGAGGACACCAGAATCAAGGAGACTGGCTTGAGGAAAATAATAAAGCAAGGCGGTTTTCTCAGCCACCCACCAGGTGGAGCAAGTAGGCCAGAACAGCTTGGTTGCTGGCCAGGGTTGTCCAGGGACAAGAAACTCCCAAGTCAGGTGCTTGTAACTCTGGAAAGAACTGTAGTGATTAAGAGTATTCTGCAGCATAAACTGGAAGTCATGTAAATGTTGAGTTAAATACAGCGCTATTTAAAAAGGAAACATTGACATTTATCTCATAGGTTCATCTTGAGGATTAAATTTGATATTATATTTAATATAATAACTAGCATGTAATGTGTTCCCCAAATAATAGAACTTTCTATGACAAGCAGTTTGATTGTCTTGACAACCAGTTTTTCCATGCTCAGAATTCAAATTAAGGCTAAATAAAGCACATCACAGTATTTTGTAAAGGAACTGTTGAAACCAGTGTCAAAACAGGCAACATCCTCTGTGATCAGGAGATTGCCACACCTCTCCTACCCCCATTTATTTTTAAAGAATCTGAAAGAAGAGCTCTGGTTTGCATTTGGTTTTGAAAGGAAAACAATCAAATCCCCAGTAGGAAATAGGAAGCTTGGGTTGAAAATGGACTTTGTCTGGAGAACCTTCATTATCTTCATTATCTTCTGTTGCTCATTCCACCCAAGGGTCTTGCTCACGTTCATGGCACCTTCAGGGTGGCCCAGAGCGAATGTTCTGTACCTTTCAACTTGGGGTCATGCACAAGTTAGGGTTATTGGGGTTAGTGTTAGTCTTAAATGCTGTTCACTGTGTAATGGAAAAGACAGAAACTTGGCACCCACACCTAAAATTAATTTTAGGAAGGGAAATGTACACCACATCCGCTGAAACCCATGGCTGGAGAAAGAAACTCAGAACTCAAAAAACTCCTGCATGGCTGGTTTTGGGTTGCCAAGGGGCCCAATGTGCAGGCTGCCCTGTCCGCTTGGGCCCCATGACCCTTTACCTCTGCCTCTGTCATAGAGCCAGTGACCTGGTATATAGAGTACATGTCCTAAGGTATGAGTTTTTAAGCAACATAGTGATTAAGTTCTTAGGATTATAGCAAATTGTTCCAATTTTGTGTATCTCTAGCATTGGGCATGTTGGGTTCTTCTGAGGCTGGATGAACAAACACATTAACATCAGACAGATTAGTGGAAGAAAAAGGCAAAATTTAATAACTCACATAGGGAGAATTTACATGGCTATAAATTCTGAAGTAGATGAAGGAAAACCAGGGGTTTATATCCTATGCTAAGAGACCTGGGGTGTTCAAGAAAGAGAAAGGGGTTTACAGATGATGAGGAGAGGATGATTTCCTCTCTAAAGGGTGACAAGAGGAGTTTCTCAGATGGAGAGAACATGCTCACTGGTGCAGCTACACTGATGACAGCCCATCCCCCAAGCTAGACTCTTCTAGGTCATTAGAGGGGAGCATGGACACCTCTTCAATGAGGGGTAGGGCAAAGGGACTAGGGAAGAAGATAGAGCTATTCTTTAGCCTCCAGTGCCTCAACTGACCTTAGTTCTACCTAACCCCCACTCCAGGGTCACATGCTTTGAAAACAGGCTTACCCTGGACTTCTTTGAAAAAGCCTATCTGTCTGTCCCCTTTTGGGGAGACAAATCCCATAGGTACAAAGCAGATTGTCAATTATATGTATGTATTTAAGTGTAACAGGGGCGGATACAGCGTTTGCTCCCACCAGCACCAGTGCCTGGTAAGAAGGTTATGTTCATTGTCAGTGAAATGCCTTCTGTTCAGTCAGATACCCAGGTCAGGAGCTGAGTGTGGAGACAGGGGAAAGCTGTGAATGAGAATTCGGGGTTGCATGTGGCGTAAGGGTAGGTTAGGAAAGAAGCAGGGAGGGAGGAAGGGAGAGAGAGGATCCCCTGGGATACTCATAGGGCAAAACAGCTGATACACACAGATCCCCAGGCCTGGTAGCCAAATGGCTTTGTTTTCTCTTGCGAGGGACATTGGACATTCACACATAGGCTGTTGCGATTTCAGCAGTTCTCCCTCCAACATCTTTTTGGATGAAGTCTACACATGCAGGTGATCGGGTAGTGTGGCTTCCCTGTAGAAACCCAGGAAGGAGCTAAGTCTCCATAGGGTAAGACAGTGAATTAGTGGGTGGAGGCAGGCGTTGGAGGCAGAAGCGGCCATGAGACAGTTAACTTCAGAATGTAAGTAGAAATTTGGGTCAGGCTTTTAAATTCCCTCAGGACATGTATCTGGGAGTTTCTAGCTCATTTTCTCTTATGGCTGTACAGAGAGACGGCAGATGACATCTAGGGTACAAAATAAGGAGAGGACGGAAAGGAGGCAAGGCTGAAAGCGAGGCAAAGGAACGCAGCTGGCAGCGTGGGGCAGTGTGTGGATGGATGGAGCAAATCAAAGTTCTCACAAAGAGGTTAGCCTTGAGCTAGACTTGAAGGATGGATCTGCTGCTTAAAGAAGCTTATTATATATGTATATAATCTGCTAGCATGTGACAAAGGGGACCCCCAAACCTGTATTCCCTAAAGGGGTCCAGCCATCCCTGTACACAAAAGCAAAGCAGAGACTTAGTGTGAAAGAACTTAATAGGGTTAGTGTGGAGAGAGAGAATGAGAGAGAGAGAGAGAGAGAGAGAGAGAGAGAGAGAGAGAGAGAGAGGAAAGGATAAATAAGAGTTTACCAATAAAACACCCAAATTTGGCCTCCCCGGTGGCACAGCGGTTGAGCGCTGGGTTGTGAAGCTGCCCGCAGCCTCTGCAGCGCCGGTTCGATCCCCAGCTGCTCCCCGGCCACCGGAGGAGGGTCCCACATGGCGCGCAGACCTCTCCTGACGCCCGCTGCTCCCCTCAGCAGTGTACTTCGGTCCTTCTGCCTGCTCTGCTCCCTGCTCTGGCTCTGGTGAATTCTCTCACCCTCCCGCACTTCTGACTGTACCCAGTACTTGTATAAATAAATAAATAAATCTTTAAAAAAGAAAAAAAAGAAATATTTAGAAAAAAAAAAAAAAAAAAAAACACCCAAATTTGGGCCTCCCCGGTGGCGCAGCGGTTGAGTGCTGGGTTGCGAAGCTGCCCGCAGCCTCTGCAGCGCCAGTTCGATCCCCGGCTGCTCCCCGGCCACCGGAGGAGGGTCCCACATGGCGCGCAGACCTCTCCTGCTGCCCGCTGCTCCCCTCAGCAGTGTACTTCGGTCCTTCTGCCTGCTCTGCTCCCCGCTCTGGCTCTGGTGAATTCTCTCACCCTCCCGTGCTTCTGACTGTACCCAGTGCTTGTATAAATAAATAAAAATAAATCTTAAAAAAAAAAAAGCAAACATTGTACAAAAAAAAAAAAAAAAAAAACCCACCCAAAGTTACCCATCCCCTGTGGGTAAAAGCCCAGCCAAACAGGGTAGGTTCAAAGCGGACCACTGAAGTCTGAAAGTTTGCCACAAATTTAAGGCACCTTCTGGTGAGGAACCCCAGGAAAAGGGTAGAAGGGGCCAGGCAGGTCTGGGATAAATCACGATAACAGCTGCCATTGTCAGCCTCCACACTTGCCTCGCACCCGTGTGTCTCTTGCGAACGTCTCTGTGTGTCTCGCCTCCACATGTTTTCCCCAAGACCTTCAAGTCCATGATGCAAGTCCAAAGCTGAAACGCAAGCAACCCCTTTTCTCCACGTGTCTCTCCTGGAGCCCACCTGCCTTCTGTGTTCTATCACCTGGCTGCTCAGCCCCGCCCACAGTTCCCAGTAGCTAGTCTAAGGCAGGCACATGTAAAGGGGTGGGAACATGGTACCTTCCTTGTAATGGAGATGCCTCTGGAAATTCGTTAACCATTTACTTCTCTTGTTGGGGAGGGGAGATAGTGGATAGTGGGCTTTGATCCTGAAATCAAGCAGGCCAGGCTCTCAGTCCCAGCAATCAGCTGTGTGACTTTGGGCAAGTTACTTAAGGTCTCTGTGCCTCGGTTTCTCATGTGTAAACTGAGATAATAAAGTACCCACCTTTTAGGGTTGTTGGGAGATTGAAATAATATAATTTAGGAAAAGTTCCGTATAGGGTCTGGCACAAGATAAATATTCAGTCATATTCAATAAGTAGTATCCATTTTTATGTGTATATATATTGAACACAATTTGAAACATAGAAAAAAGCCGAATGAAAAACCATCAATAGTTCCCGCCACCCAAAAGAGAAAATCATAGCTGACATTTGGAGTATCCCTTTCCAGTTTTCCATCAATGCATAGTTTACTTTACCTTTTTTTCTTTTTGTATTGCCAGTCATTCTGCATACAAAATTTAAATCCTGATTTGTATTTAGCTAGCATAAGAATTTTTTCCATCTTCTTATCATCTCTTCAAAACATTTTTTTTTAAAGATTTATTTATACAAGAACGGGAGAAGAGGCCAGATGCGCGGGAGGGTGAGAGGATTCACCAGAGACAGAGCGGGGAACAGAACAGGCAGACTGACAAAATACATTACTGAGGGGAGCAGTGGGGCGACAGGAGAGGTCTGTCATGCTATGTGGGACCCTTGCCGGCAGGCCGGGATTGAACTGGCGCTGCAGAGGCTGCGGACAGCTTTACAGTGCTGCGTTCAACCGCCTGTGCCACCAGGGGAGGCCCTCTTCAAAACATTTTTCATGACTGTGACACATTAAATCAAATTGATGTCTTACAATGTACTTAATCATTCTTCTATTGTTAGATATTTGTGTGGATTCTAGGGTGTTTTTAACTTGTTCTAGACAACTCAGTAATAAACAAGTCTGTGCATAAACCTGTATTTTTAATCCTTTCTTTAGAAACGGTTCTTAGATTGAAATCACTGATGTGGAAGTTACCAAAGGTTTTCATGTTCCTACTGCTTTCAGAATAATTCTGGCAGTCTCTGGAAGAGAGGCTTTCACCTCCAGACACGTCCCTTCTTTTCAAGAGGAAGAATATGATAAACCAGAGACCCAGGCAGACTTGCCAGCCAGAGGGACATCTGGAGAGGGGTGTAGTTTCTCTTTTTCTCTGCCAATCTGCTGAGTGTAGTCTGAGCAGAACATCATAACCTAGAGTCTGAACTCCTTCTTGGAGGGCATCTGTTCTCAAAGTTCCTGGTGGCTAGAGGCCTGGGACCTCCTGGCTCCCACACCCCTGCCCCTCAAGGTTCCTTGCCAGGCTAATGTACGTGCTTTTGAACCCTCTTTGTCTGTGGCCCCAACTCACCCAGCGCTGATGGGTATGTACGGTATCCCTTTCTTTACAAAAACACTGATCTAATACTCGCGTTGCAGAAGACCGTTGTCCCCTTCAGTGTCTAGTGGTGACCGGCATAGAAAAGTTTCTTACACCAGAGTTCTGCTTTGAGCCACAGTGCCTAAAGCCCAGCTAAAAATAAGGCCCACCTTGGGGTTTTGCTTCTCTTAGGAACTGGCTGGGAAGATTTCCTCACTTGCAAACTGGGTGTTTTTTAACTTGTCTTAGGTGGGATTTGGGTGCTTGCAGCATTTCTGACTGCATTGCCCAACGTTCTCTGAATCGCTATTGACAGAAATTCAGTCCAGACATCTTAAGGAAAGTGGTGTGCTGGTAAATGTTTAACAACTGGCTCTCAAGATTGAAAATAAAATTTAAAAAACTCTGCATTTGTATTGTTTGCAGATTTCCACGGGCTAGAAACTCCCTTGTGGTTGTAGAGTAAATACAAAGAGTAAATACCAGAGCTGATTGCAAGCTCTAGCCTTTTGTCAGCCAGTTGGCAAAGTCTGAAAATGTAACAACAGGCTCTGGGAAGCCAGAAGGAGCCCATCCAGTGTATACTAAGGCAGCACCATCATATGTGGAACATGGAAATGACCACAGGAATGAGGGAGTTGGGGAATCTAATGTCAATAGGATTCTCTCTGCAAACCAACTTATTTTTGTTTATTCCTGCTACAGATATATTCTCCCCATGATTCGGGAGACATGACTGCATGCAGCTTCCAATCACATCCTTATTGATTCACAGCCAAAGAAAAAGGAGGGTTTCTTTTCCAACTAGGGCTGATTTAAAAAAAATCCCAGAAAAGGGCTGACCAGCCTTTAATGGTGTTCTTTTCTCTATCCATAGGAAGGGAAGGTGCACCTCTTGAGGATCATGGGGTCTGCTAGAAGGTGGAAGGGCAGTTGCTGGTGAGACAAAACCAATAGTTTCCATCAGAATAGAGTTCCATTTCTAGTCATCTCCATCATGGCTAAATCAATGGCAGCATGAAGGAGCTGTTTTACCTTAGCATTATATTCCATATAATGCCTTAGCAATTATAGTCCATAGTTTAACACGAACAACAAATAAACCCTCAGCTAATATCATAAGCAAAATAACCTATTTTTAATTGATTTACAAAACTATAAAATTTCAGGAGTGCATTTTTGCCTCTATGTGTGTGTTAACCTCACCTTACCCACTGCCAACATTCTAGCACCTTCCCTCGATCAGCTCAATGCCCTCTACCCTTCCCTCCTGCCCTCCTTGCTCACCACCCCAACCACCATACTTTTTAGAGTCTAAGAGTTGTTTTTTTGGGGGGATTTGTTAGTTCATTTGCTTTGATTATTTATATTCCACATATGAGAGAAACCACCTGATAATTGTCTTACTCTGACATATTTTGCTCATAATAATCTCTTCAAGTTCCTTCCATGTTGTTGCAAAAGGCAAGATTTCATCTTTTTTAAGCCTGAGTAGTATTCCATTGAGTATATCTACTTTTTTATCCAGTTATCCATCAGTGGGTAGTTAGATTGTTTGCATGTCTTAGTTACTATGAATAGGGCTGCTAGGAACACGGGCTCATAAATCTCCCACTGGTATTATAAATACTCCTTTTTCTCATATTGTTATAGGACAGGGAGAGGGGCAGCCCAAGCCCCGCAAACCTGCCTATACTAAATGGGTTCTGCCATCCGCCGCATCAACACAAAACATATGACACTTTAATGGGAAGGATCTTTAATAAAAACTAGGAAACAATACAGGTGAGGCAAAGAGTCTAGTTTCTAGATGAAGCACCCAAAGTTACCCATCCCCTCGTGGGTAAAACTCCATCCATATGGGGTCGGCCCAGAGCAAGGCCCCAAAGCTTGCTACAGGTCCAAAGCATCTTCCAGTGGGGACCCACAGAAAAGGGTCACAAACAACCAGACAAGCCCGGAAGGAAAAGAGCAAAATCAACATCCAGATAAAAGCTGCCATGGTCACCTCCCCACGGGTCTCACCCACATCTGTGTCACCCAGTCCACGACCAAAAGACAAGCACAGTTTCTTTACGTGTCTCTAGGCTCCATGCGCCTCCTCCAGGTCTCCTTCTGGCTCCATCCTGCTCCTTCCTCAGTCTCTTCTGCAGCTTCTCCTCTTCCTGCTCAGCTCCACCCTCCCTTGGATGGGGCAGGGAACCTCCCCCTTTCCTGGGGACCACCCTGTTACAATATTACAAGCAAGACTTCTCATATTATGTTGAAAAATCATAATTCCCCTTTTGTGAATTATTTTCATGTCTTTTGCTCACTTTATCTTGGGTTTTAAAGTTCAAAAAAAATCTTTGACTTTATGTCTTTGAATCACACACCAGAGTATTGTAAGCCAATGTTACCTCAATAAAAAAAAAAATCTTTTTTTAATTCAACAAATGTTTACTACTGTGGCCATTTCTATATACACAGGAATTGCAATGGCTAACAGGATGGACAGAGCACTTGCCCTATTTATATGGTCTTTTTAGATAATAACATCTAACTTTTGCTTTTCGTATTACAGCACATATTTTTCCTACATGTTTTTCTTATTCTTCACTACAGTAGTTTCACATTTTCATGGAGTGAAATCTGATCTCTTTTTTCCCTTCTAATATAAATGTTTTCTTCCACACTTGGAATTCTGTTTCCCCAACAAAATTTGAAGGTATGACTCATTTTATTTATTCTCTGTTTTTCAAGGCATGAAAAATTTTGTATTCAAGGATTTAATTCATTTATCATTTGTCATTATGTGTGGGGCAAGCTGAGCATATGAATTAGTCATTTTTTCCAAAAAATTAACACTTAATGAAGTCTTCCTCTCTCTGTTGATTTGCAAAGATGACAGAAAGAATTTTGATCAGTGGCAAGGTAAGGCAGAAGGCTATAGAAGGGCAATAGGAATTCCAGTTTATGGAACTGATGTGAGAAATGGCAAGGAGGGTGGGGCCTACGGCATAAATGGGATGTAGAGTTTGTTGGCACAAAAAGAGTCCGTGTATATGTAGTGGTGCTTACCCAGGATGGACTTGCCTACAGATGGGGAGCTTTAAAGAAGTACCCGTGCCTGAACTCTACTATTAGTAGGTTTGTTATGGGACCAGCTTCCCTGGAACTCCTGTAGGAAGGCAAATGTGGAGGATAAAGCTAGTCAGATAAGTAGGGAGCAGATTGAGGGAGCCAAGCTGAACTCAACTACAGGTCCAGGAGGCCTCTGACAGGAGAGTCGAAGGGGCGTGAGCTTTAGACTCAGACAGAGGTTTCAACCCCGTCATCCCTAATTCCAGGCTACATAATGGGGCAGGCTGAGGGTACGCTCTGGGTCTCATTTTTCTGTCCTTAACAGACCTAATAATATTTACCCAGTAGGGTTGTGATGATTTGATGGTAAATCATGTATTAAAGCCTGTCTCAGCACCTGGCACGTTCATTATTTCCCCCTTTTTCCTTTTGAATGAGCCTTTGGCTCATGCCTGTCCTGCTTTCATGGTTGCCTTCAGCATGAAGATGCAAGATATTTCTAGAGACGATATACAGATACAGGTCAGGATGAGCATCAGAGAGAGGCCCACATTGCCCTTTACTTCCATGGGTTTCAGGAACCTTCAAAGAGACCATATCTATTTGGAAAGGAGCCCTTCTTTGGACTTGACAAAGGCCTTGCCTACATAAGCTTGGCAGAGGCAAAAATCTGGCTCCCTACAGGGCACCTCATTTCAGTGCAGAGATAATCCCAGCCCTGGGGCAGTTTAGCCTGCCAACCAAGGCCAGCTGTTAGAAAATTCTTATGCAAATGTGTTGACAGGGCAAGAATCTCCTTTCTTGAGGAGGTAATTGCCATTACTTCTCAGAAGATCCACCTGCCTTAACTCATTTCATTGATATTCATTCAGTGATTTGACAAATATTTATTGATAGCACTTCTGTTTGACAATGACATTGCAACTGGTCTCTGAACAGTAATCATTAAAACTTAATCTATGCTGCCCTGTATTACAAGTTGACATAAAATATTTACTCTGAGATTGGGCGCTAATCAGTATTTCTTGGAGGTCACTCATTCAAGTAGCAGAGAGGAGTCCTGAAAAGGGAGAAAGGGCTTGGAGTCAGACACATGTGATATCAAACCTGACACTTGACAGGGATAAGCTGTGTGACTTTAAGCCAATTGCTAAGACATGCTGGGCCCAACCTTCATTTTCTCTGAAAGAAGAATGTTTTTCTTACTCTAAAACCAGTGCTTTTTGGGCCTCCCCTGGTGGCGCGGCAGTTGAGCACTGGGCTGCAAAGCTGCCCGCAGCCTCTGCAGCGCCGGTTCAATCCCCGACCGCTGGCGACGGTCTCACATGGCGCGACAGACCTCTCCTGCCGCACCCACTGCTCCCCTCAGCAGTGTATTTTGTCAGTCTGTTCTGTTCCCTGCCTGGTTCTGGTGAATTCTCTAGCCTTCCCGCGCTTCTCACTGTACCCAGTGCTTGCATAAACAAATAAATAATCTTTAAAAAAAAAAAACCACAGTGCTTTTCTTGGAAGAGCAGCATTTGGTTGGGTGGAGAGGTGGAAAGAGCTCATTCATTCTAGAAGACAAGAACTTGCTTGGGGCCAGAGAGGAGAGAGCGAGAGGCCATCCTGCTGAGGGGGTGGGTGTGCTGGGCACAATGAGAGAGAATATCGGGGCAGTAAAAGAAGAGTCGTGTAGATCCCCGGTCACACCCCCAAACCCAAGCTTTAGGACAGGGGTCTTGGAAGTCCCTGGATGATGGAGTAGTGAGCTGCAGGAGAAATGAATACATTGAGTTATATTGCAATGAAATTGAAAGCTTCCTATGATAGAATTCTTGTTTGCTTTGCCTTCATTGAGAAGTAGATCAAGGAGGTATTTTTTTTTTTTTCCACTTGAAGAAAGAACAGGGCGAATGAGAGTTATTGAATGGAGAGGTTCTTCAGTTAGATAGTAATACTCATTTCCTCACTGTGAGAAACGGACAAGATTATCCTGTGTCATCAAGGAGCTGCCTCTTTAAGAGCTTTCTCCAAGAAATCTGGCTGGCAGTGGCTGGGGGGAGTTCACTAGTGACTCAACCTCTTTCCCACTCTGGAGAAATCTCCTGAACCACTTTGAGGCACCTCAGGGCCTTTGCATTTGCTCTTTCTGTACCTGGAAGTTTCTTTCTCTTCCAGATATTGGCATGGTCGACTCCCCTTACTTCCTTCAGTTCTTTCTAGAGATGTCAGCTTCTCAGTGAGTTCTCTCTGACCACCTATCCCAAAATTGCAAACTGCCCCCCGCCAACCCTACAGCCTTCCTGTTCCCTTCCCAGCTTTACTACTCCCCTTAACACTATCTAAAAGGCTGCATTCTACTTACAGACTGTTGTCTGGCCTCCCTGCTGTCATGAGGACTCTGTGAGGGCAGGCCTCTGGACCACTTTGTTCACTGCTGTAGATCCCTTGCTTAAGGCCGATGTTCAAATTTGTTCAATGCCTGAATTGAAGGAAATATGTTCTGAGTGTCAATTATCCATCCAGCAGTAAGCACCTAAGGCAGTCCAGTGAGCAAGGCAGATATGGAATTTTGCCTTCTAAGGGTCCATGACCCGGTAAGGATAAGATACTGCACTAATTATACAGGACACTCCATTCTGCCAAAACAGAGCATTCTGGGCACTTCACTGAGGGTCTGGTGCCGCAACTTCATCATAGCTCGAGGCCATTGGGAGTACAAGCCAAGGTTTCCAGATGCTATTTTAGTTTTTTGTTTTGTTTTGTTTTTTTCAGCTGAGAATCCCTAGCCAGGCTCTAAATTATAGAGGGGCTGGACTTATTGAGCAGGCACACATCACTGACAGCCGTGTATCGTAACTCAATTACGACATCATATTCATTACTTCCCATAAGGCCTGTGAATTATTCATTCTTCTCTATAAAGGAGGAAACTGAGGACCAAAGAAGTAGGATCAACCGGCCAGAGCCAAACAATCTAGTAAAACTTGCAGAGACGATCAAACCCAATTGCTGTATCCTCCCTACTCTCCTTGTGCTAAAGATCCCAAGTGATGGCGGGACTAATTGAGGGACTAGATTTTCCTGGAGAAAGAGGCAGTTGGGACGTCCAGGAAGAAGGCTGGGACAAAGAGGAGCTGGAACAAAGACTTGCAGGTGATTGTAGGGCAGGGAGAGAATGGCTGAGTAGGAGGGCGGAAGGTGGTACCCACACACCTCCCTTTCGACATTGTGTCACTGTGGTTTGCTTCTAACAAGATTATAGGGAGGCCTTTGAACAAGGTAGGGAAAGGATGAAAAGGGTGTCTGAAAAGTCGGGTTTTAGGGGTACTACTCTAGCCCATTCATGTAGGAATCCATTACGTCCACGTACCTCTTCTGGGTTTTTGTTTGTTTGTTAAACTAGCAACGTGCATTTATATACAGATAACATATCTGTATCATAAGACATGGCATTTTCACATAATACTTCTACTAAACTTTCAAAGCTTGGAGACTTTCCCAACACCCTACCCCCTAAAGAGTGGTATCCTGACAATGGGGTATGCTGAGAATCAGAAGCCTGGCATTGTAAGTTTCATAATGTCATACCCCTTCATTGAGTACTGCATTGAGTTGAGTACTCCCTACAATCCAGCAAACTGCCTGGCACTGGGGGCCAGAAGGGGAGCAGACTGCAGTCTTTGTCCTGAGAGATCTGGTAAGTGAACAGGTGACTGTGATACCTCCTGGAAAATGCTGTGACCCTGAACTTGGGTCTCCTTGGGAGGGACCCTGGTGGGGACATCTTATCCAGGTGGGGGGCAGGAAAAGGGCCCAGGGAACTGAGTTCCTGAGACATTATGGCAAATCAGGGGAACTGTAGGAAAGTTCAGTCTGGCTAAACATAGAGTAGGTAGGGATTTGAGGGAGAAATGAAGCTAGAGAGAGAAACAGGGACTGTTTGTGTGTGAGTTATGTATTTTTTGTTTACAACACATCTAAGGAGTGAAACATACTCATCAGCAGCATGCTGAGAGGAAGTGGTTGTGGAGGTCAATTACTAATGCCAGGTTGCGATAGAGACCTAACCTTCCTTTTCCCTTCACCACCACACTTTTCCAGTTTGAGACTCGTGATGTGATGCTTATCAGGAGTCTTATCAGGAAACCTACTTGCCTTGCAAGAGATGCTTCCTCATTCTGGGCTTTGTCTTCTCACCTGCCTCCACATTCATGCTAGTCGGGGTGTGAGCTGTAGGATCAACTGCCTGGGTTCTAGCCGGGCCTCCACCACTCTCCAGCTGGGTCACCTTGGGTGAGCTGTCCACCCTCCTGGCTAAACTGGATCAGTGTAACTGGGGGCCTAGGTCAAAGATTCACTGAGGAAGGAAGGAGTAATGCACGATAAGCTCCTGGCACAGTGCCGGGCACGCAGTACGCGATCAGTCAGTGCCAACCTGCTGTACTACTGCAGTTCCTCTGCAGCCTAGCAGGTCAGCCAGCAACTCCCTGCCATCACCTTCATCCTTGCCATGGTTAGCATCACCAGCAACAGCACCCCCTCATCCTCATAACGATATTTTAGATCATTCCTCCTGGGGTTCCCTGCCCCCCACCCGTCCTTCCTCACAGTTGTCTAGGAAAGGGAAGGGCCTCTGGACATGGATTTTAATAATGTGAAATTCACAATATTCATTGAATCCCTCTATGTGCCAGACATTGTCCGAGATACTGGGTATGCAAGGGTGAGCTAAAGAAAGTTTCCAACCATGGAACTTAATTTGATGAGAAAAGTTGGGCAATAATGAACAAATAATGTAGTTAATCAGAGAAAACAGAGAAAGACAAAGCAGAGAAAGGACAACCTGTGTCTCCATAGAGTCAGTGGCCAAGGGAGACATCTGAGTGGAGGATGAAGCCCCAGAACATGAAATTTATCAGGCACAAGGAACAGCCTTACACAGGTGCCAGGATCAGAACATACAAGCCAAAAAGCAGCAAGAAGGAGGTCCTGAGACTGGATGGCAGTGATCAAGGGGGCGAGGAAAGAGGGGGTGAGATCAGAGGTAAGGGGGGGCAGAATGATGGGACTGGGAGGCTCTATAGAAACTCCGCCTTTTACTCAGCCTGCCTTAGAAAGTCTACAGAGGCTTTTGGAAAGAGGTGCTACATGATCTCACTGGTGTTTTCAGGGACTATCCTGGCTTTTGTGTTGAAAACAGAGCACAGGGCAGCAAGTGCGGAAGCGGGGAGGTGAGTATGAAGTTAGCAACCGAGTGTGGATGGGTGGCTACGAGGAGCTCACAGTGCAAACCACGAGAAGTGGGAGATGCTGGATCTGCTTTGAAGATTAAGCCAATGGAAGTGCTAATGTACTGTATTGGGTATAGGGGGATGGGTAGGATAAAGAGGGGAGCCAGGGATGATTCCTTAGCACTTTTTAAGATTTATTTATTCATACAAGAACCGGGGTACAGGCCAGATGCGCAGGAGGGTGAGAGGATTTACCAGAGACAGAGTGGGGAACAGAACAGGCAGACTGGCGAAATACACTGCTGAGGGGAGCAGCAGGCGAGATAGGAGAGGTCTGCTGCGCCATGTGGGCCCCTCGCCAGCCAGTGGGCCCCTGCACCACCAGGGGAGGCCCCCTTAACACCTTGACTGATGTTATTGGCAAGCACTAGGTGGAGGAAGACTAAGAGTAGAGCAGATATGGAGGAAAAAATCATTTTAATATCCATATTGCCTCTATAGGGACTCTGTGGAGCAAAGCCTGTGTTCCGTAAGCCACGCCCAGGGCTGAGAGCCCTCACATGGAGCCCCGGCATTTGGAGCTGGCGTGTTCCTGGGAGTGTTGAGGTTTGGAGGGCTGGTCCTAGCTCTCTCTAGGGTGAAACTGTAAATGAGGTCCAACCTCTAAAACACACCCTGTTTGCAGGACATTTAGGCTCATGCCTTGGCTTTTGTGGGTCTGTTCAACAGAGAAGAGGCAATCAACTTTTTTTTTTTTTTTGAGGCTTGTTTATTTTATTTTTTTTAAATAGAGGCATGTTTTATTTATTTATTTGTTTGTTTTGTTTATACATGCACTGGGTACAGTCAGAAGCGCAGGAGGGTGAGAGAATTCACCAGAGCCAGAGCAGGGAGTAGAGCAGGCAGAAGGACCGAAGTACACTGCTGAGGGGAGCAGCGGGCGGCAGGAGAGGTCTGCGCGCCATGTGGGACCCTCCTCCGGTGGTCGGGGAGCAGCCGGGGATTGAACCAGTGCCGCAGAGGCCGCGGGCAGCTTCGCAACCCAGGGCTCTACCGCTGCACCACCGGGGAGGCCCGAGGCAATCAACTTTAATAAGGGCTTTCTGTTTAGACAGTCTGACTGAGAGGTGGAAAAACCACTAGGGCTGTAGCCGGACAATCTCCACCTTATAACTCGCCGTCTAGGCAGTGCAAGCTGAGGGAAAGGAAGAGATGTCTTTGGCTTCTCTGCTTCTCTACCCACATTCCTGACCATCCAGTGTATTACAGGGAGGAAAAAGGAAAAGGGATAGAGAGGAACAAATCAGGAAGAAGAGAAGCTTCCTCTTCATGCATCTGTGCCAACTCAGAACCTGTGTGCATGTGGTCGGGGAATGGAAATCTCCTAGAGGCACGGGGACCTCCTGCCGGAGAGATGCAGAGCTGACTCCTCACCACCTCCTCCTTTGGGTGTAACCAAACACTGCTGTGGAGCCAGGCTGCAGAGGAAAACACTGGCCGCCTTTTCATTGGAACTTGTGGTCTCTAAGCCACACGCAGTGTGGGAGCTCCAAGAAACGATGAAGGAAAATGGCTGAAATGTGGGCACAGCCCTGTGCAGCCAGCCTTTTCATTCAATAACTGTGCATCTCACTGGCCACCCTTCCCCACTGCACCCTGCCAGGTCCCCAGTGGTATCTGGAATCTCTCTTAATCCTCCTAACAACCCAGTGAAGTGGTTCTTATCAGCGATGGACACCAGGAGGTTCAGAGAGGTCACATGCCCCAGCCAATGGTGGAGCTGAACTTGAACCCTAGTTGGTCTATTCCAGAGCCTGTGTCTTAAATTTTCTATACCACTCTGGCCAGGAAACCATGGAGAAGGAAACACTGAAAATAGTATCAGTCCCCCTCCCCGCCTTCTAATCTCCCAGTGCTCAGTAGAGGCAGACAGTTGAGAATCCTGTTCTATGTTGCCTACGTATGGTCTAAGTTGACTAAACAATGTAAATATCATTTAATGATTTCTGATAAACATCAGATGGCTATTTCCTCTAAGAAATGGTTTAATATACGGTCACTAGAGAGACAGAAAAGATGATC
Organism: Talpa occidentalis; assembly: GCF_014898055.3. NCBI lineage: Eukaryota > Metazoa > Chordata > Mammalia > Eulipotyphla > Talpidae > Talpa > Talpa occidentalis. The sequence continues at coordinate 10,213,156 of NW_023601653.1, forward strand.
TTGAAATCCAGACACAAGGTTAAAGTCCACTTCTCAAAGCCACAGCAGTAGTTTGGTGGCAGAACCAAGGTTCAAAAGCAACTTCTGCCTCCCAGGCCAGAGTTTGCCTGGACCCCCAAAGCTGCCTTGCACGATGTCGCTGCCTGAACAGGATGACTCCCTGAAGGGAGACGACTGCTATTTTGTGCAGCAGAGATTTTAAAGGCAATGTAAATTTAGCTGAACATTTTTTAAACAAGATTTTTCCAGCACCTTCTGATGAGTTAGTCGACTGCTTTCCTCTGTTATTTCCTTTTCCCCCAACTAGGTCAGAGTCCTGTTCCCTGCTAAATTAGGGGAGTCCTACTATTTCCTGATATTTGTCTGGAATGGAGATGATCTCTCTGCCTCAGGCAGGTATTTCTAGTTTAGAACCTGCTATAATTTACTCTGGCATCCCACACTAACAGCGACTCTTCTCCCTGCCTGCCTGGCTTCTGCCGACCTCTGCAATCTGGACCCACTCCACCCAGCTCATCTTTTTCTCCCCTGTAGAGCAGCACACACCCTTCATGTCAGACAGGTGTTGTGGGCTCACCCCATTTTCGCCATGCAAATATCCTCCTTGCTGGCCTGTTACGCAAATCCATTCTTCAAAACTTTGCTCAAGACCTTTCCAACTTCCCCGTATACTGCCCCACAGGTTTGCTTTCCAAGTTCCCTTTGCATTGATAGTCTCAACTACATGATTTTGCTCTCAAAATGTTTCTGGATATTTCTCCAAATGTAATGAGGCTCCTTGAGAGCAGGCACATGTGTTCATTCATTCATTAGAAATTTCTAAAAATACCTTGTAAGGTGAGATACAATAAGAAATATAAGCAAAGTTTGGCTTTAAAGGGGGAGATTCTAGTAGTTTGAAGACACCTGTCTGGCAAGTAGTGGGACCTCAACAAAGGTTTGCTATATTGAACTGACATATAGAATGCCTCCCTTTGCAAGTGTGCTGTCTCTAAGTATCATGAGACGTTTCAGGTGGTTTTATAGTGAAGACAGCATGAAAGAGGTGGCATTACAACAAGGCCTTAAGGTAAGGCAAAAAAAAAAAAAAAATCAAAACAGAATTGGGAGAGAGTTCCAGGCAGAAGAAAAAAATATCCCTTGAGTACACTGCCAGACACTAGTTCAGGGGGTAAGATGGAGCGTGGAGTTCCCTCTCTGCCTCAGCCTGCATAAGGGTGGGCAAGTTGCTTTATTCCCCTGGGGGCTGCTTCCTTCCTAATTTGGTGATTAACAGGCACAGGTCTTAGAAGGAACAGATCCAGGTTGAGACCTTGGCTGCCTGTGACCTTGAGCCAGTCAGCTGGGGTAGCTGCTCAGCATCAGTTTCCTTCCTATAACTCGGGTAAAATAATTCCTACCTTGCAAGGTTTCTGTGCAGCTGTAAGGACATAGGTAAGTTGCTAAGCACAGCGCCTGACATTATGGTATCTCCTTCCTCCAAAGGAGGGGTGACAGCCATGCTCGGCCTCCCTGTTTTCCCAGCACACTGCAGGGAGTCTTTCCTAGCAGGGCCTGCAAATAGATGATGTGACCCCTAAAGAGAAAAGAAGTTGAAAAAGCTTCGGAAAAACTATCCACAGTGGACTGGCTGGGCTAAGTGGGGCGCTCAATGAACCCTTGAAAAGACTTCACACAGTCCAGGAATCTTCGCTGCCTCCTCCCGAACATGTCTCCGGAGCCTACAGCTGCGTGGAGCCGCCCCTTTAGGTCACTGCCATCAAACCCCAGCAGAGACAGACCCAAGCCCGCGGCGAACATAGGAGAGATGGGGTGGGGACTCCCCAATCCCGTTCCCGTGGCAGGGCTCCTCGTGAGCCCCCCACCATTTCCTGGTTCCGCACTGGTCAAGACGGGAGGGGGGACTCGCACTTGGCCCGCAGCATCGGGGGTCATTCACCCGTCGCCCCCCTCCAGTCCTGCCTGCCCCCCCCCAACACGGCCCCCATCCCCGGGGTCCAGGGGTCCCGGCAGGATCGCTCTTCTCGACCGGGTCAAGCTGCCCTACCTCGGCCACCTCAGCCGCCTGCCCCGGCCTCCGTAGACCCTGCTGGGGCGAGTGGGGGGGCTCCCCGGCAGCTCCGTGGACCCCGCTCGGGGGGCCCCTCCCCCGCAGCTCCGCGGACCCCGCTCGGCCACAGCCGCCCCACCCCCACCCCGGGCCCCTCCGCCAGCCCTCGGCCCGTCGGGCCCTCCCCGGCCGCCCCGCCCCGCCCCGCCCGGCCCCCCCCCCCGGGGTCGTGGCGGCGGGAGGAGGGGCCGCCGCCGGCCCCCGCGTGCGTGGCAGGCTCTCCCGGCCCGGCTCTCCCGGCCGCCCTTCCCGGGAGGCGGGGTCGGCGCGGCGGCGAGGCCCCCTCCTCCTTCCTGCCGGCCGCCCGCCCGCGCGCCCGCCCGCCGCCCGCCCGCCGCCCCGGCCGCTCCGACGCCGCAGCCCCGCGCGCCGCGCCGGCCTCGGAGCCTGAGGAAGTTCCCGGCCGCGCGCCCCGCCGCCCGCCGCCCGCCGCCCGCCGCGGCCTCCCGCGCCCGCCATGCCCGCGGCCAAACAAAGGGGCGCCAAGGGCGGCCACGGCGCCGCGAGCGCCCCGGACAAGGGCGCCCACCCGTCGGGCGGCGCGGATGACGTGGCCCGGAGGCCGCCCGCGCCGCAGCCGCCGCCCGCGCCGCACCCGCCGCAGCCGCCCGCGCCGCACCCGCCGGGCCCGCCGCACGCCCGGGGCGGCCACCGCGGCGCCCGGGCCGCCGCCGCCGCGTCCTCGGGGCCCGGCCCGCGCCGCCTCGGCCGCGCGCTCAACTTTCTCTTCTACCTCGCCCTGGTGGCGGCCGCCGCCTTCTCGGGCTGGGGCGCCCACCACGTCCTGGAGGAGGTGCGGCAGGTCCGGCGCGGCCACCTGGACTTCTCCCGGCAGCGGGACGAGCTGGGCCAGGGCTTGCAGGGCGTCGAGCAGAAGGTGGGTCCCCCTCGCCCCCGCCCGCGGTCGTGTCCCCCCTCAGGCCCCGGCGGCGGCCCGACCTCCTCGGCTGGCCCCGCGCCCGCCGTGTCCCCCGCGGCCCAGGCCGGCCCAGGCGCCCTTTGTTAGGGGCCGCGGAGGAGCCGGCCCGGGGTGCACGGGGTGGACCGCGGCGAGGACAGGCCGGCCGGGAGGGCCCGGGGCTGCCCCCGGACAGCGGGGACCTGCGGGGCAGCCCGCGGCCCCCCGGGAAAGCGGGTTTGGATTCGGGAGCGCTGAATGGGCAGGGGCGGCTGGAGAGGAGGTTGGCCCGGCCGCCAGCGCATCCCTGGAAGCCTCTGCAGGGCCTCACCTCAGCTCCCCCAGGGGGGGAGACCTCTGAGCCGGTTTTTAGCAGACCCGGGGCCCGGGAAGGAACAGCTAGTCCCGTATTCATCCCTGAAGTTCAGCGGAACCAGCACCTACCTCTGGGCCCCTGGCCCTTTACTGGACCGGCGCATCCATGTGGGCTGTGGAACAGCTCCCTTCAGCTTTGGAGGGAAGGACGGGATACCAGTGCGAGCTCCTGCCGGTAAATAGCTCCACGAGCACATTTGCAGGTGTGGAGGCTTGCTCGTTATCTAGTCCCCATGGGAACCCCGAGAAGGACATCCCACTGGCAGCCGTGACTCCATTTTTCAGCCAGAAAATTGAGGTTGAGGGAGAGGGATGAATTGATAAAGGCCCCAGCAATGAATTGATAAAGGCTGCGTGACACTGGCTGGGCCGCTGCGCAGTTGAGGCCACCAAGGCTGGTTTCAGGCGTGGATGGACCTAACTTGCACAACCACCCACACCTGTCAAGGCTTTCTGCACACGCAGCACAGCTCCCTCCCTCATTGCTCCTGGTCTCTCTTCCACTGATGCCATTGCTCAATGAAAGTTGGTTGCCTGATTGAAACAAAAAATCCCGCCACCAGTTCTGAGCCCGGAACTGCTGCCTCCTTTTCCCAGCATGCTGCCTGGCCTGCCAAGTTTCTACTTTTGTTGAGTGTGCAGGACTAGGAATTTCCTCTTCAGACTGGCAGAGCCACTGGGATGAGTCAGCCCCCTCCATGCTGCAGGCCAAGGGAGGTGACTTTTCTGAGAGAACTAAGTAGGCAGTGTTGCTTTGCCTCTCCTGAATGTCACATCAGTCTGAGAAAATAGACGTGCTGCTGGAGTGTAATCACTAGCCTCTGGTTTCCTCTCTTTCATCCACCCACATACCAATCAGTCGTAATATCTGTGGGAGTCTGATTGTCTCCACATCCACCCTTGTGGAGGGAGTGGAGGAGAAGGAGACTCGGACCGCATTGATGAAGCAACTGATGAGTAGCTTGTGGTCGAGGGTTGCTGCCGTGGCCAGTCAGAAGACAGGGTGTGGAGTTAGCTAGGCCCAGGGCTGCTGGCCAGGGCGCGGCCGTGGTGATCCAGTGAGGTGGTGATGCGTGGCTGTTGAGGGAAGGGGACACTCCTGAATTTTGAACATGTTTGAAGGACAGTGGGTGACCACCCTGCCGGTATTGAGAAAGATTTAGGTGGGGGGTGGGGGTAGAAGTCGAGGCCCACGTGGGGTGGTCTTGGAGGCTGAAGAAATTGGGCTATATTCTCTCTGCTTCTTGCCCTGGCTCCTCCCTCCTTTCTTCTGCCCACCCCTTCTCCATCAGCAGTGTGTACAGATTGCTTTCCTCTTTGGGGCTCAGTTTTCCCTAGGCAGGGAAGGGGGTGCTCCCTCCAGTTTTAAGAGTCCTCCTGATAAACTACTGAAACAGCGACCTTTTAATTGAGCATGTACTCAAGCTGTTATTTAATGCCTCATCTTTATCATGCAGTCTTCACTTGACTCTGACTACACTTCAAAGGCAAGTCCTGTCCCTTCTCACAGCTGAGGAAAGAGAGCTGTAAAGGTGTGCAAAGGTAATTTTGCAAGCTGGTAAGCACAGGGCTAGGCTGCAAACCCTAGTGAACTAGAATTCTCTTTTGTTACCTTTCTCAGGTCTGAGTATGTCATAGGTGCCCAAGTAATGCTTATTCCATTGACTTGGAACTCTCAATATGCCCAAAACAGTATTGCCCTCAGTGTGGCTGCTTCTTGTGTGCACCTCTGGTGTGGTCATTAAGTTATTTTGCTTGGAGGAGTGATTTGTCCTCTGACAATCTTAAGTTTGAAGCCCCTTAGAACCCTGTGTGGAGCTCGGGGGGGTGGGAAGAAGGGCTCTGTCTATCGAGTACTTCCCCGTCACCCACCTGAGGCTGGTGCCATTCTTAGCACCATTTCACTTGTGGGCCACCTGAGCCTAGAATTCGGAGTTACTCATCGAGGGTCACATGTGGCCCTTTGATGGGCTAGGAGGCCCCTGTTGCCCTGGCAGATCCAGTGGGGAGTGAACTAGGAAGTAATTTGAAAGTTACTTCCAAAGTATTTTAGATTTATTTCTAACAGATAAGGGCCCACTTGTAATGAACCGCCCCAGGTTAGGGGTAACAGATGAGAGGGGAAGTGGACTGGCTCTGTCTTCTTCAGCATTGCTGTTAACTCATTTATTTGATTCATTCAGAAAATACAGGTGACTTTCTGCCATGTTGCAAGTACTGTGCCCACCTGCTCACGCCTCCATTCTGGGTGCTTCGAACAGGCAGGTGCTGGGATTGGGTAACTTGCTTTCCGAGGTGAGCTCTTGCCAGGGCCTCCTCAGTGTTCTCTGTGGCTCAGGCTAGAGTTGGTTGGGCAGGGACACTGCCTAGTATTGTCTGGTATTCTGGAGTCCCTGATGCTCTTACCCTACCTAATCTGTCTTAAAGTCGATTAGCGCAAGTCAGAAGGGACTTTAAAAACCTTTTGGCTAATAGAAGAGGAACTGGTGACAGGTGGGATTGGAACTGGAATGTAGCCGTCCTGTCAGACAATCCTATCCTGATTGGCCTTGGGGTGAGAATGGTCAGGGTATCCCAGAATTCTTGGCTACCTCAGAAGAAAGAGTGAACAGTAATGAAGATGCCGGTTCTGTCTACTAAGTGCTCACCATCGGCTAGGGCACAGTTCACACACTTTATATATATTAACTCTGTCCTCAGAGGTATGATCCTATCAGGTACTGTCCCCATCCTGCAGCAGAGAAAGTCAAGGCCCAGCTATGCTGGAGGACCTGCCCCATGTCACTGCTGGGAAGTGTCCAAGTAGATTTGAACATAGGCAGTCTAATTCCTGAGCTCATGCTATTTTATTTTTTAACTTCTTATCATGGAAATGTTGAAGCAGAAACAAAAGGAGATCAAAATAAACCTTGGTTTCAGTAAATTCCATTTTTTGCTATTTTTATTTCATCTCATCACATCCCCCTTCCTTACCCATTCTGCTTGGGTTTTTTGAATGGAGTTGGACAGTCTGACCTGAAGTACTCTGCTCCACTGCCTGTTGCTGCCCCTGGCCTCTCCTTTTCTTGCCATTGGGAATTGGCCCAGGCCCTCTGAAGGCCCAGGTAGAGCCTGGCCTGGCCTCAGATTCAGGGAACACAGGTGGGCACAGGGCTTCAGAAAATGTGGGCTGTTCAGTTTTAGACCCTCTGACAGGCCCTTGCTGGCCTGGCCTATCCAGTTGATAGTGGACTAGGAATTAGTTTTAAAATTATTCCCTGACTGACTCGCAAGTTCATCCAGGCTTAGAAGGGGGTGTGTTTAAGAGTCCCTTTCCTTCCCGCACATCTCATTTCTTTTAAAACGTAGTAGAGCACACCTAGCAGTGATAACATTAATTCTTGATTATCTTCTGGTTCTCAGTCCATATTCAGGATTTCCTGAATCTGAAAAGTGTTTTTACACTTGGATTGTTTGAATCAGGATACTTATAAACCCATATGCTACATTAGATGGATCAATCTCTTAAATTTCTTTTCATCTATAATAGCTTCCTGTCTTTCCCCTTTAAAAAATGCCATTTAATTGTTGAAGATTCAGTTTTTAGTCCTGCAGAATTTTCTACATTGTGGCTGATTGCATCCTTATGGCATGTTTGTCTTTTGCCTGTTTTCTATGAGTTAGTGATTAGAGACTCAACAGAATTAGTTTTTTTTCTTTCTTTTTTTTTTTTTTTTTTTTAAGGAAAGCAGGATAAAGCCCAGGACATTACTCATATTGTCATCAGTGTCTACATACATTAAACCAGCTCGCTGGGGTAGTTCCCAGGTCAGACCTTGTTTAGGGTAGAATTTATTAAGAATGAATGTGTAGTGGCAATCAGAATCCTAATGTGTTCACACAGCCAGAGGCTACTAAGGATCATCTGGCCCTCTGAGCACATTCTCCAGGTGAGGACAGTGACCTGTTTTGGGCCACACAGCTTGAAGTGTCAAGCAGACACCTGGGCCCTTGTCTCTTGCCTCTCAGCCCCGTGTCTCTCATGTTGCTCAGCTGTTTTCCTGTGAGAACTTGTGAAACTCTTTCAGTTTCAAGAGCTAGAAACACAGTTTAGACAGGCTTAGAAGGGGGTAGGGGGAGGAAAGGTGAGAATTTATTGTCTTAAACTAAAAAAGTTGAAGAAGAGTCCTTCAGATATGGCTATATCCAGGGATTCAAATTATGTCTTTGGAACTTGACCTTGCCATCTCTCAGGTCTTCCCGCTGCGTTGGCTTCTCAGGCCGAGGTTCTTCCAGGCTTCCCTCCACCTCAGAGCTTGCAATCCCAGCTGCAAGGGTTTCCTTTTCTCATTTTAACAGAAGTCCTGGGATTGAGGAGTTGGCCTGCTGTAGGCCATGTGCCTATTTGTGGGCCAGTCACCGTGGCTCAGGGATGGGAGTAGGGTGGATGCCAAGTGCTGACTGGCTGCGCCTGGGTTACAAACCATCCCTGGAGCACTGGTGCTGGGCCCAGCTTAGGCCCCCAACCACATAGACTGTGTGTGGAAGGATGGTTTCTGCAGCAACATGGTGCCTCTAGAAGAGGAGGGGCCTGGAAGGCGGGCGGACAACAAGAAAGATAGCTATAGACATGAAACTCGTCAGCTCTTCTCTGCCGTTAACATCTGGACTTTGGTTACAGGTGCAGTCTCTGCAAGCCACCTTTGGGGCCTTTGAGTCCATCCTGAGGAGCTCCCAACACAAACAAGATCTCACAGAGAAAGCCGTGAAGCAAGGGGAGAGTGAGATTAACCGGATCAGTGAAGTTCTGCAAAAACTCCAAAACGAGATCCTTAAAGACCTCTCGGATGGGATCCATGTGGTGAAGGATGCCCGGGAGCGGGACTTCACGTCCCTGGAGAACACGGTGGAGGAGAGGCTGACGGAGCTTACCAAGTCCATCAACGACAACATCGCCATCTTCACCGAGGTCCAAAAGAGGAGCCAGAAGGAAATAAATGAGGTGAAGGCGAAGGTTGCCGCTCTGGAAGAATCCGAGGGATACAAGCAGGATGTGAAAGCCTTGAAGGAAGTTGTGAAGGAAATAGAGACCTCTGTGAAGTCCAAGGAAGAGGACATCGCGGCCCTGAGAAGCACCCTCCGCTCCATGGAGTCTGACGTCTACACCGAGGTCAAGGAGCTGGTGAGCCTGAAGCAGGAGCAGCAGAAGTTCAAGGAGGCGGCCGATTCGGAGCATCTCACCCTGCAGGCCCTCACAGAGAAGGTGCTGCAGTGTGAGGAGTCCAGCGGCCGCCTGCCTGCAGAGGTGCGGAGGCTGGAGGAGGAGCTGCACCAGCTAAGAGCCCAGGCCCAGCGGTCGGAAGAGGACGGAGTTTTCCAAAGCTCTGATGCCTTCGAAGCACTCCAGAAAGAGAGCCAGGGGTTGGACTCCAGGCTTCAACGTGTGGAGGGTGGAGTCCGGGCCGTGGAGTCGGCCGCTGCCCGGCAGACCGAGAGCCTGGAGTCCCTCCTGGCCAAGAGCGAGGAGCAGGAGCGGCGCCTGGCGGCCCTGCAGGAGCGCCTGGAAGGCCTGGGCGCCGCCTCGGAGGCCGACAAGGGCGGCCTGGCCGGCACGGTGAGGAGCCTGGGCGAGGCCCAGCTCTCGCTGTACAGCGACGTGGAGGAGCTGAAGAGAAGCGTGGGTGAGCTCCCCAGCACCGTGGACGCGCTCCAGAAGGTGCAAGAGCAAGTCCACACGCTGCTGGGTCAGGACCGGGCCCCCGCGGCCCACTTGCCGCCCCAGGACTTCCTGGACAGACTCTCTTCTCTGGACAACCTGAAATCCTCAGTCAGCCAAGTGGAATCGGACTTGAAAATGCTCAGGACTGCCGTGGACAGTTTGGTTGCGTACTCAGTGAAAATAGAAACCAACGAGAACAACTTGGAATCGGCCAAGGGTTTACTAGATGACCTGAGAAGTGATCTGGATAGGTTGTTCTTGAAAGTGGAAAAGATTCATGAAAAAGTCTAAATGGCTTTTAGGGCATGGGTTTTAAATCCAGTTTCTCATGACCAAAAAAAGGTTTGTTTTCTCCCATGTTCCCCTCCCACCACGTTCTCACCCCTTCCACGTCTTGGAACAAAAAACATCAAGGCATTTTGTATTTTTGTGCCCAGTTAATTTATTTACGGTGATTACCACACACATTGGTTTCTCACGTTTTCTGCTTCTGCTTGCGGTCAGTTTCCTGAAGTCCCAGCCCCCGTGGCTCAGAGGTGCTTTTCAGAAGGGACGGCTCCAGCACCAGTGAGGAAGGCGTGACAGTGGCTTCCACCAAGGACTCACAGAAGCAGACTGACCTCAAAACCCCTTCCAGGCGGCAGACATCAAGTAAAACAAGTGGGGGAGGAGGCACTTTGCTTTCTAATTGTCTTTAAGGGAAATTAATTTTACCTTTTTTTTTTTTAATACTTCGGGCCGAGTTTCCGTGAGATGTCACTCGCTCCTTGTCTTCCACTTTTAACTGGTCGAAACTCATAGGTGTGAGCTCTGAGTCGGGGGAGAGATGCACCCCTCGGGTTTAAGAATCAGCTGCTTGACTGTCGCCGCCCTGGCGTGGGTGTCTTTCCCATTCCTGAATCATCTGACCGCAAACGTGACTATGCAAAGAATCCAGAGATCCTGAATATGCAGGCGCGACACCCCACAGAGCCCCTCAGCTGACCTGTGTCATCTCTGACAGTGTCCCCAAGTAATGCCTGGGTTTAGACTCCTACAGGGGGAGTCCTCGGATTCTCCCAGGAGGTATGTTCTGGGCGCTGTCCATTAGGGCACGGGCGTCTCCCCAGGGAGTGGAGGCCAGTCTGTCACCGTGATGTCCATGAAGGGGTTTGCTGTGCGAGCAGCCCCCCCCCCATCCGGGAGGAACGTGTGCGTTTTCTGTCCTTGTTCCTCTGTCTTCCCCTTTGAGCTGTACTGTTCTTTAATGGCTGTCTTGCCCTTCAAAAAAGCAAAAGGAAAAAAAGAAAAAAAAAAAAAGAAAAGGGAAAAAAAATTTTAGTTTACTGTGAAATGAACTGTATGGCTTATTTACAGTATTTTTAATTCTTAATAAACACTTGAGCTTTGTTACGGCTTTTCCCAGAGTGGTTGCTTTCTGAGAACTTGGTGATCACGATGTGTTTTATTAATGTGCAGTTTTCAGATTAGGAAAGGTAAGTTTTCCACTTTTAAGGCTAATTTTTCTTCCATTCTGAAACCAGGATGGCCTCACTCTCGGGTCTAGAAACACTCTTGACGGTGAACAGGTTTGTCTGTTGGTTGTTTGACTTCAGCTCTTAGCACAGCAGAGGGTCGCAACCCTGACTCCTTAAAGCTCCTGGGAGCTTTAAAAATGCCTGGCCAGCCCCATGGATTCAAATTACGTGGGTATGAGGAGGGCTGGCACGCGCATTTAGAGACTCTGCAGACTCTAACATGCATCCTGCTTTGCACACCATAATCTTAGACCATCTTAGCCACCTTTTGCCCCAGTGCAAACCTGGGCGTGATTCCTTTACTCCCTGGGGTGCCCTTCACCTCCCACTTGATGTTAACAACCTCTGTTTATTGAGCACCAGTGTGCCAGCCTTTGTGCTAAGCATTTCCTAGACCCCTATATTTCTCCTAATATTCCCTGAGTTAGGCAGTATTGTTCCCCGGTTAGCAGGGGTTGCAGGCTGAGAAGCATCTGGCAAGTACATTAGTTAGGAAGTGGCGGGGCTGAGAGTCTTAACCCCACTCTTAACCATGACACACCATCCACCTGCTGCCAGTGAGATGCAGGCTGCTGATCTGTCCCCTGTTGCCCAGCCCGAGGCAGCAGTTGCACTTCCCAGTCCTGCCCAGTCCTGCCGGGGAGTAAAGGGAAGCCACGCGTGGCTGCATATGTAGCTTCCTGCCCTTCTTTCTGGCTGGAGGACCCCTCATCTCTGAACTACCCACCCAGTCAATCCAGGTCCCCGAGGCAGCATTCCCAAGAATATGTAGTTCTGAACAGGATGTTTTTCCCAAAGCAGTTTGCACATCAGAACTGGGCCTTTTAGGTGCTGGAAAATCATTTGCATTTTTATTTTAAAGCTGAAGATGTGTGCTTTTGACTAGTTTTACCCTCTGGGGGAGGGTGCTGAGCAGCATAAACTCCCATGTTTGGGGAAAATGAAATGTTCTTTCTCTGGTTAGCTGTGTGGGGCATCTTTTGCTCTTCCTCTTGGAATGATTTCTGCAGTTTTTAATCTCAGGTTATGGTGTGGCTTAATAGATTCTCATTTAATATGGTAGAAAATACCTGCAAGGGTCAGAGAAAGACTCAAATGTAAATTCAAATGGAAAAGTAAAGCACCGTGGGTAGGACCAGGAGAGGGAATGCTTATCCGAAATAGCAATTCAGTTTTGTTCATGTGTCTGCTTATTCACTCCATGAACAGCAGGGGAACCTGTAGCCATACGTTTTGCTAAGCATCAAAGGATGCAAGATGCACAAAACGGGATCTTTATCTCCAAAGGGCCTGTATCCCAGGGAGGTTGACAGGCTCGGGAGCTGGTAGTTGGCATGAGGAATGTCAGGTGCAATGGGGCACAGAACAGGGATGGTCAGTTCTGCCAGGGTTGGCCAGGGATGGTTAGAACAGGTTTGCAAAGGCCTGTAGGAAGTCTGGAGGAAATTTTTGAATTTCATATAGAGGCAATCAAGCCATGTGAGACCTTTCATTCTTAGAACAACAACAAAAAACTTCAAAGAGTATAATTCACATGCCATGTAATTACCCTGTTGAAATACAGTTATCCTTAATACACTCAGGAGGTTGGACACATACCTATCTTGGCCAATCTTGCCGCTGTTGGCATAAAAAAACATGGCACACAGTAGGTGTTCAATAAGCAGCAGCTGCTTGGGTGTGCTTCTGAACAGGGCAATGCATTTTATTAGTCTCCATTTTATTAGTCAATGACTCAGAAAGAAAAAGGAAGGTGCGGTGTGGTGGCGGTGTTCTTTCCCTTGCTTCTGTGGCTGGCTGGGTGCACAGGGGGAGGAGGGAAAACCACAGGGGCAGAGGGTTCCGTGGCCCTGCCCCCTCAGCCTGGATGTGGTCGGGATGGCATCCACAGTAGCTATTTATTCAGAACCGGGCATGGAGCTGCATTCACTCTGGGAGACGACATGCAAGATGAGGTCTGCTTTCCTTGCGAGAGCTCTGCAGACACGGTTATGTGCATGGTGCTGGAGTCCCGTGCAGAGTGGCAAGTGCAAAGGGATGCAGGTAGATAGCAGGGACTGACGAGGCCCTGAACTTCTTGTGGCCTGCCTCAAATGAAGTCTTTGGCAACAAGTCTCCTAATTTTCTTTAGATCACCACCCCTTCCCCACTCTCTGTCCATTCGACTTTGGTGAGTCTAACAGGGATGAACACATGACTCAGGTTGGGTCAATGACATATCCAATTTCCCATTTCTCAAACACATGTTGCCATCAGATTCATTCACTGTTGATAGAGTATTCCAGAAATGGGTGTTTGCTGTTCACTGAGGCTGCTGCTAAGAGCTGCCATGGGCCACCACGTGGGAGTCCAATGAGAATGAAGAAGAAAGCAGAAAGCACGACATAGTTCGAGCACCTGGATCCAGCTGTGCCTGAAGCTTCCAGGCCATGATGGTCACACGCAATCTGAAGTCACTGCACCAGCTTTCATATACCCATAAAGTGAGGTGAAACCATGTAAAGAATGGGCATAGCCACACGGCTGACTAAAACAATTGGAAACAGCTAAAAAGTTATTCATACAATGGGCCTCAGTAACAAAAATGAATAAAAGCAGAATCCTATGTATCATTGTAGATGAATCTTCTCAACTAAAATGCTGAGTGGAAAAAAATTTGCAGAAAAAAATAGTATGCAAACTTGCATGTAAATTAAACTATGGAAAATATGTTGTATAGAAAAGGTAGCAAGAACGACTAGGAGACTAAATACCAAGTTCAGGTGTTTTGATTTCTTTGAGTGAGGGCTAACTGGGTATTTTTTCCCTATTAATACTTTGTTCTCAAAGTTTTATTTAAAAAATTCAAATAGAAAAGTTGATTTATCCAGTGAATTCTCATCGATTGCTTTGCTACTACAATAAACACTGCTCTCTTTGATTGTCACACACACACACATATATATATATGGAACTTACCAACTTCTTGAATGTCAGAAGTGTATAAAATTATTTTTAAAAGGGTAATGAAACAGGGAAAAACCCACTGTTTAAAATAGTACAGATCAGAAAATGAATGGCTTTCATGCACTTTAGGAAGTGCTACATTTAGTCAGTTTTCATAGTGAGAGCTAATGGCCACGTGACAGGCCTTAGAAAACTAAGGGTGAAAAGGGGTTCCAATCTACTCCCTTATTTTACAGATGGAGAAACGGGGTCTCGTAGAGAGGAAATTGTTCTCCAAAGTTCACAATTTAGAAGACTTTTAGGCCTATTTCCTTCCCTTCTCCCAATATTTTGGCTGTACACCAGACCTCAGCAAAGATCCAAAACGTCCAGAAGCAAGCAAAGGATGAGGGCAGGCATTCCTGCAGGGGGTGTGGGGCGCCCAGAGGAAGGGAGTGGCACCCCACGTGCTGGTCAGGAGCCCTGGCAGCAATATCTGTTGGGCAATGGACTATGGGGAAAGCACAGCTTCGTGTTTAAAGAACTGGTAATGTTCTGTTGAAATGCATGTTACCAATGGGGTGTAACTGTCCCCTGTTGGGGTGCTTAGTGCCCCACAGTCACTCTTAGAAACCCAGTTCTGTAGACTTTCTTTTTTTGTGTGCTTATAAGGTCCTGGTTTGCTTTGCTTGGGGTGGGAGGCTGAGGTGGGAGTGCAAGCGGAATGGTAAGGACAGCCGCAGGCAGATGGAAAAGGACCTCAGATCAGGAAGCTGGTCTCAGTTCTGGTCTGTCCACCTGCATGATAAGTCACTGTCTTTCTCTCTGGGCTTTCAACTATCCTTCTATAAAGTGGGGGGTGGTGATATAAAATAACCTCCCAATTATCTTCCAGCTCCAAATTTCCTTGACTTTGTTATATAGGATTTTTAGGGCAGTTTTCTGTAGGCAGCGGGAGACCAGAGACAAAAAGGAGTAGAGGGTGGGCAAATCCCTGGGGAGGCAGGGAGATGACTTGCTGCATTTCTAGCTCCCACAGGTGTGTTCACAACACCCTGGGTACCAGATACATGTTTCCTCACTTACTGGTACCAGGCAGAAATAACTGCCAGGGGTGCTGACCTCTTGTATAATCTCACCTGAAATTTACTTTTTAGAAGATGTCTGGATGCACAGGTAACACACCTAAAGCAGCTCAAGCCCTTGAACTTTCACCTGGGGAGTAGCCCCACACCAGTGGACCTGCGGCTCTAGGAACCCAGAGAAGCCAATTAAAGTGAGAATTTGGTGCCCTCTAGTGTTTGAGTTGAGGATCCCAGGAATAATCTATTTTAATGTCTGTTTCAGAGGAGGAATAAATCCAGCTGCACCATGAAACTCCAACAAGAAAACCCACTACTTAAAAGACCTAAAAGTATATTTTATGTGATATTAACCCTGTTGTAATATGTATACTCTCCCCAAATTTTCTGTCTTGGAAAACTTAATGACAAAGGGTTTTTGTTAATAGGGATCTTGGGTTAGTTAGTGCTTAGAGAGTCCGAAGGGCCTTACACTATCAACTCATTCAGAGGGGCCAGCACTGAGCTTTAGAGCAGTTCAGTCCACAGCTACATTCTTGGTCTTTAAGTAGCCACCTGTAATCGTGTCTTTGTGCTTGACATCATGTGATGGACCAAGAGATTTATTATCTCTCTGAAGTCTGGTGATTATCTTAGGGAGTAAGAGTGGCTGTCTCTGATTTGCTGATGCATTACTATTAATACATCTAAGAAAGCTTCATTAATTTTCCCTGGGATCCCACGGAAAGCAGTAGAACTAAGGATCAGATTTCTATCTATGATTGTTCTCTGTCCACTAAAGATCACACTCCCTTTTCCATTAAACTCAGCATCCCATCACATGTTTGAGGATAGAACTCTATATACTTGTACTGTGTATGCAGTACTGATGGTTTAGAAACTGGGTTCTACAATCCCACTCCTAAGTATCTGAAGTTTGCAAAAACACTAATTCAAACGGATCTGTGCCATTTTG
The DNA here is from genome assembly GCF_014898055.3 of Talpa occidentalis. Lineage (NCBI taxonomy): Eukaryota > Metazoa > Chordata > Mammalia > Eulipotyphla > Talpidae > Talpa > Talpa occidentalis. Next base: position 10,228,716 of record NW_023601653.1, read on the forward strand.
CAACCATCCTAGGCCAAGTAGGGTCACTGTCAGTTCACAGCTTAAAATAACCTTGGGGCCCTTGGCATCATCCCCACAGGTATTTGAATAGTGTGCAGGGGAAACAAGCCAGTAGGGAAACAGCAGCTTGAGCCTCCTATACGCTTTTTCCTTTGGGCTTCCTCTCGCAGTCAGCGCACCTCTTAGCCGTTCTTGTCTCTGAGTGACACTGCCCTTATAGCCTCAGCCTCTAGGCTCAGGTGTGCCCACTTATGCATGCCCACACCATGGCCAGGTGCCTGCCATCAGGCATGTGTGCCCTGAGCCCATACTCTCATGTGCCTCCTGCATTCTAGCTGCAGGAGATAGCCACAGAGGCCAGCGGCGTAAAAGCCTGACCATCTTCATTTACCCTACATATGCATGCCTATGTTCAGTGCTGTTCATTGCAGCAGTACTTACAACAGCCAAGTTATGGAAGCAGTCTCAGCGCTCAAGGATAGAGGGATAGACGAGAAAAATGCTGAACACACACACAATGGACAACTACTCAGCTATAAAAAAAGACAAACTCTTGTGATTTGTGACAATATGATTGGAGCTCGAGGGTATTACGCTACGTGAAATTAGTCAGAAGGAGAAAGACAAATGCCAGATGGTGTCACTTACATGTGGAATATAGAGAAACAAAACAAAGACTCAGACAAACCAAACCAATAACAAATCCTTGACATCTGAGTGCAAAACTGAGGAAACCAGAAAGGAAGAGTGGTGGAGTGATCTGATTCAAATCCCAGCCAGGCCACCCTACTGAGATGCTCTGTGCCTCAGTTTCTCCGTTATAAACAGGGACCTTGCTAAGGATAACACCTACATCCCAGGTGTGTGTGAGGCTTAAAATAATGATTGCATCTCAGATGCTTCGAACAGTGCTCACCACACAGTAAGGGGCTCAGCAAACAGGACTTAACTGCAAGGGGGGACGTCACAAATATGAGGCTCCTGAAATGAGCTAACCATGGATGGTTGACCAGCAAAACGCATCTCTAGAATTTTGCATCTAAGCACCTTCGGGAGAGCCTGTGTTCCCTGGGGGCCCTCACGGTTTGCATGATTCACCCGCTGCACCTCTGCTAATCTGTAGACATTTAGGCCTCTCGTCTGGTTCCCGAAGGCCCTGGGGGTTTGATCCTTGCAGCGGATGAGATTAGTAAATAGAAATTTGCTCTCAGAAATGGAATCTTTGGGCTCTTTGTGAATCTTTTTGAAGGCCAGAGAAGATCCTCTGGTTCTCTCCTCCTGCAGTTTTTCCTGCCAGCAACAGGGGCTCTTTCAATCAGCACCGAGGCCCAGGGCTGCCCATCTCCTCAGCTCAGACCACGGTCTGCGTTCTGCCTCACCCATTTCCATAGGCATCTATTCCTCCCTTTCTTCACAGGGAGGAACCAGGCTCTGCGAGGTAAGGAGGAGAGCAAGGGAGAGCCAGTGAAATCTGGAGAGAGACCCCACTACAGCCACCCACCTGGAGCCAGACCCAGCCCGTGGGGGCAATTTCCTGCAGCCGCCAGGAGAGGGCAGTGTGGTGCAGAGGACAGAGTGGGAGATGTCCACGGCTGCAGGTTCTGGTCCAGATGCTGCTTGCACGTAGTTCTGGACTGCAAAATAAACCTGGCCCAGTTTTTCCTCATGGCCCATCTGGCTCTAAGGTTCTGTGAGAAAAAACCCGCAGCAGGGGAGGCGAGTGGGGGTGCTGGAGGGACTGGCGGTGGTGGCGCAGCTGGGCAGTTTCCTCCATGGGCTCTCAAATCTCTCTAAGTGAATCCAGCATGGGGAATAAAACGCCTCTCCAAGGTCATGTGCTCGGCTTGGGCTGCCTGTCAAACCGCGCCAAGTAGTTTGGAATGCAGTTTTATAATCTGCTCCTGCCCTTGTTGGGGCGGACCCTTAATCCCAAAGAAACGATTAAAGTTACAAACACCACACTCTGGTGGTTTGTCCACCGCTGCAGAGCCCATTTTCTTTCCTGATGGAAATTCAGCAATGGCCTGACTCAGAGCCGGTGGTGGCCTGGGGCCGCGCCTTGGCAGAGATAAAAGGTGAGGTCAGTAGGCAAAACCCTTTTTTTTTTTTTTTAAAGATTTATTTATTTTTATACAAGAACTGTGGTACAGGCCAGATGCCTGGGAGGGTGAGAGGATTCACCAGAGACAGAGCGGGGAACAGAACAGGCAGACTGACGAAATACACTGCTGAGGGGAGCAGCAGGTGCGACAGGAGAGGCCTGCCACGCCATGTGGGACCCTCGCCGGCTGGCCGGGATCGAACCTGCGCTGCAGAGGCTGCGGACAGCTTCACAGCACTGCGCTCAACCACCTGTGCCACCAGCGAGTCCCAGCAGAACGCTTTTTGACTGAGCTCAGCTCCCCTGGACATGTCTCCTGATGCTTCAGAAGCCCCCTTTTATACTGGGGTTCCCCCTGACTTTGGGCAGGGTCTTTCCCATTGGAGTCATTTAAGTGGGGACCCTGGAAGTCAGGGACAGTGAGATGGTGTCTTAAGAGAGCCCTAAGGGTTTCGCTTGTCATTTCATTAAGAGATAAATGGCTGTTTTTGGTGGTTCTGGACAAAGGCAGCTGGGTAGGATTAATTCTGCCAGACTCAGGCAAAAGCCAGCAGCAAAAGTATCAAAGCTGGGCAGGTGTGCCTTGTTCAGGAACTCCAGATCATGCTTCCATTTCCCAGCCTGTTCTTGCATCTGATGGCTGTTGACCTCTTACGGCAGGTCCTGTTAGCACCCTTGAACTTGGAGGCAGGTTGGGGGCAGGGTGACTAGGAGGCTCTGGAGCTCAGCTGAATGCTTGTGACCTGGGGCCAGTTACTTAATTTCCTATGGCCTCATTTCCTCTCCTATAAAATGGGGGGCGATGCTTCTGGTTCTCTATCCAAAGAACATGAAATCATCAACTGAATAAATTACACACCCCAAGATGTTTAGTGAAGCGTTATTTAAAATTGCTCAGATATGGAAGCAACCCAAGGGCCCACTGATAGAGGGTTGGTAAGAAGATGTGGTTTATCTACACAACCTGCTGAAGGATGAAATGCCACTGTTTACAGCAAGATGGAGGGAACTAGGGGGAATCACGTGAAGTTAGCCAGGAAGGTGAAGAATGATGCTGGACTAATTCACATAAATGGGGAATATAAAGAAACAAAGTGGACAGACTGACAAAGCAACAGAATTATAAATGAATGGACATTGATAACCAAAGTAAGGTTTCCAAGGTCAAGAGGGAGGGACTCGAGAGAAAGAGTCAAGGGCATATGAGGGATGGTAGTGGGTAAAAGATTAAAAAAAGAAGAAAGGCATATGCACAAAAAATGGGCAACTTCTCAGTGTATCAACAGGGATTGAGGTTTATGAAGCAGGAAACCCCCGCCCAAAACAATAGTATATGTGAGATGCTACCTTTCATTCCAGGAGTGATCACATGCATGTATATTCATTCTATCTTGCACAACAACATTTTTTTTTTTACAAAGAAAATCAAATGGCAGTGCTCAGAATGTACCTACCTCACAGAGTAGTTATGAGGATTAAACCTATAACCTAGTTATGAGGATTAGCACATTATTAGCAGCACCTGATAAAGACTTGTTGAGAACACACATAGATGTTTATTACAGAGATTAATATTTGCAGGGAGAAAAATTCCCAGAAGAAAGTCCATTAAAAGTCATTATCTTTTTTTTTTTTTAAAGATTTATTTATTTATTTATACAAGCACTGGGTACAGTCAGAAGCGCGGGAGGGTGAGAGAATTCACCAGCGCCAGAGCGGGGAGCAGACAGGCAGAAGGACCGAAGTACACTGCTGAGGGGAGCAGCGGGCGGCAAGAGGGGTCTGCGCGCCATGTGGGACCCTCCTCTGGTGGCTGGGGAGCAGCCGGGGATTGAACCAGTGCTGCAGAGGCTGCGGGCAGCTTCGCAACCCAGCGCTCAACCGCTGCGCCACCGGGGAGGCCCAAAAACATCATTATCTTTACTTCTTTGTCTGGCCAAGGTGGAGTACAGGGACTAGATTTACTTACCTGTCCAAGGGGACTCCATAGTGAGCACAGGAAAGGTGCTTATTAACTGCTGGCATCTGATTTCTCACCACCTGTGTGAAGTAGGATTTATTATTAGTCTCATTGTATAGTCGAGGAAATTGAGGCTCAGAAGGTTACACGACTTGACCAAGACCCTGGAAACCGTCAGGAGGACCAAGAGTGAATCTTCCAGAGCCTGCAGCTCTGAGCTACCCTGCAGGGGATTCAGCCATATTTGTTGAATGACCTCAAACTCCCAGAAGGAGACATCCACCTCCCTCCTCTCCTGACTTTATCCAGTCAAGTCTTCAACAGGCACCTCCCTCCTCTTCAGGAAAAAACAAAGAACACCTCCAGGCTCACCCGCCTCTTCCCAAATCTAACTTCTCGAAGGAGTCACCTCTGTTTGTCTCTTTTTCTTCCCTCTTCAACCCCCTCTGTTTGAATCCTTGCTCCATTCCTGCTGAGGTCACCAGCGGCTTCCCAAGAGCTGAGATCTCCCAGCCCTCACTTCCCTCGACCTCTTGCCCTGCAGGGTCCTGCCTGCCTTGGTTACCGCAGCTTCTGGGTTTCTTCTTCTGTGACCACCCCTCGGGGGCACCCGTGCAGGCTCCTCCACCAGATGTAGGGCCTTGATCACGGACTGTGCTCCCTCCGCCTCCTCTTCTCTTCCTGGGGGTCGCCCTCTGTTCCAGCTCAGCTTGCCCCTTACATGGGTTGAGGACACCTGTGCTTTATGTCCAGTGCAGGACCAGCTCTGCTTAAATGGAGACCTGGCTTTCTACCTGGGCATCTAAACCCCACAGTGGACTCTGTCACTGAACACCTCGTGTGTAGGGAGATGCATGGAGAGTCTAATTTTCAACTACTCACAGACTCTCAGCATTGGGCTTTGAATCTTTGAAGTGCAGAGATAGTCAGAGGTTGTCACGGTGACACTGAAGAGGTGGGGTGTCCCGGGCTGACTGTTCTCACCTGAACTTTGCCTCCCTTTTGTCGGAGTATTATCAGCAGCTGCGTCTCTGGCCTTCTGATAAGCCAATGAACCAATGGCTATCCCTCCAACCCAGGGCTGTTGTGTTGACTGCGGCCGAGACCCACGAAAAGTACAAGCTTATTAAATTTATCCCACCTCAGATGAACTTATTGTCTGAAACCTTCTCCTCCAATGAACTGTAGCTGAGTTAGTGGCTTCTCCATATGGCCAGTTTCTCATCATAAATAGGACTCCTCGCGGCTCCCTCTCTGTCTGCATCCAGTCACCAAATCCTACCGAGACACCTTTCTAAATACTTGTCAGGAAGTTTTCCTGCTCTCCACCACCACGGCTCATCCAAACTGTGATCCTCCTTGTTCAGACACTTGTGATTACCTCCTGACGGGGGTCCTTGCTTCTGCCACTCTGCCCGTCATGGGGAAGCCAGAGTTTCAATAGGGAAAAATGTAATTACATGTTCCTTTGCTTGAAAACTAGTGTCTTGTGTTGCCCTGAAGAGTGCACACCGCAGTCCCTAAACTCACACTAGGCTAGTAGGATTAGGAACCACTTTTATTTTCTTCTTTATCCTTTTCTGTGTCTTCCAGAAAGAAAACAGGAAAGATAAAGCTGATAAATGTTCTTGGAAAGGATGAATATCTAGCCCCACCTTTTGTCCCTCTTTTCTTCTCCTTATGGAGAATCATGAAAGTCTCCTGTTTTCTATTCTTTCTCCTCCTCTTTCTCTTTAATCCATGCAGCCAAGGGTCACCAGCTTCATTACCTTAAAATGTTCCCGTCATGTATCTCTCCTGGGCGATCCACCACCCACAACTTAGCTGAAGTCCTGGATCCTCTGCTGGGCATTTAACGCCTCTGGTTAACCTAGCAGCTTCCCGGGAGGGGACTGGTTAACCTACTCCAGTGGTGCATTCTGGTAGTTGCAGGGTCTCCTGGGACTTGAAATTCAGTCCTCTGGGGCAGCATGTCCCCTGAGTGACCTGTCACCCCTCTTCAAGCCCTGCAGGGGAAAGAAAAGGTGGGATGCTGGGGAGCAGCTCCCCCATCCCCAACAGAGCAGTCTCCCATCTGAACCTGAACCTGCACCATGGAGGGGGAGCTAGGAAGTGGGAGACTGTCCTCAGCACCCGCTTCCAGCCCCTCATCTGAAGTGAGCTACACAGAATCTCTCAGAATGGCAGAGTCTGGGGGTGAAACTTTACCCTAGTCATCAGTTCTGAGAAATAATATGTATAATCCATCATGAACAGTTTCCCTTTCCTGCCTCTCTCCCTCCCGTCATGTTCTCTCTCAGTCCTCTTTGCCCATCTCCTTCCACCAACTCACCCTCCCTTCTCCGAACACAAGACTCTTCTTCATTATCCTTATTTGTTGGGCTGTGTTTTCAAGGCATGTGGTCTTAAAAGTGGCTGCCTCCAGGGCTCCCTTGGGAGACTGTTCCCAACAGGTGTGTCCCATTAAGTCTTGGGCTCCCCCAACGCAGCCCCCAACTCTCATTTCCACCCTGTCATCTGCCTGGCACACTCCTGTTCTCTCTCTAAACAGCTTCAGCTTTTGCTGAGCAGAGAGAGGGCCGCCTTCCACAGGTGCGCCCCCGGCCCCCCGGCTGGCTGCCAAAAACAACGCTCCTGGTACCAAGTTCTCTGTGTGCAGAACATTCCCGAAACTTTTCTTCAGAAGAATCTGGAGCCTTGCCATTTTAAACCCTAGGGAGAGACCCCCAAGACAGCTTTTTTGGGTGCATTTTTTCCAAGGAACTTTTTCAAAAGCAAAGGCAAATTACATTGTTTATGGAGAAAAAAGAAAGAAAAACACATGAAACCAGTAATAACACAGGGTAATTACAGAGGATGCAGGGAGATGCTTTGGCCTTGACTGAAAGGAGGCTGTTGTTTTTTTTTCCCTTTGCACTTTTCATGTCGGAGGCAGACCAGCCAGGGCCCAGCTAAATTCCTGTGGATGGTCCCATTTCTTGCCAGGCTGAATCTGGTTGGGACAAAATCTTTTGGTTCTGAGTAAGGGTGGAAAGCATAATAAGCATTTGTTGGAAAGATCATAAATTCCTTGACCTTCCCAGGGCGCCCCAGGAGCCACAGTTCTGAGGCTCCCAGTTCAGTTTCTGTGACATCTGGCTCTGATCTAACGAAGGATCAAGTGGCCCTTGGCCCCTGGGCCATCAAGCCCTGGGTTTATACTTCTCTGCAGAGCTTGAACTACCTGTTGACCTGACACGTCACCTGTGTCTGCCTAGAGAGTGGCTTTTACAGAACTCACACCCTGGACCCTTGTATGGGGTTCCTATTGTGCTCTACCAAATTTCCACAAACTTAGTGCCTTAAGACAATGCAGATTTATTCTCTTACGGTTCTAAATGTTGGAATCCGAAACTGGTTTCACTGGGCTAAAATCAAGGTGTTGGCAGAGCCGTGTTCCTTCTGGAGGCTCTGTGGGAGAATCTGCTCCTCGCCTTTTCCAGCTGCTAGAGGCTGCCCACATTCCTTGGCTCATAGCCCCCTTCCTCCATCTTCCAAGTCAGCAAAGTTGCATTTTCAGATTTACATAGCGGTCCTCTGACACTCTGCTTTCATCATTGCATCTCCTTCTCCAGCTCTTTAAGGATCCTATGCTTACATTGAACTCACCTAGATAATCCAGAATCGTTTCCCCAGCTCCAGGTCTTTAACTAATCACATGGACAGTCTTTTTTGTCATGTAAGGTAACGTATTCCCAGGCTGCAGGAATCAGGTTGTGGGCATCTTTGGAGACCAATATTCTGCCTACCACAGGCCTCTTTGAATGGCAGTTGCCTGAAACCATGTGCTGAGACTGGAAGCCAGCACAGCCTCGCTCCATGTTGGGACGTCAGTCACTGAAGTGGGACTCAAGCCTAGTGTGGGAGTCCTGGACTTTTCACTGCACTGGGAACTGAGGGTGAACTTCTGAGGGCAGTCTTGCAATGCAAAGCTTAGTTTTCTTTTTCTTTTTTTCTTTAAGAATTTATTTATTTATGCATACAAAAGCCAGGGTGTAGGTGAGAGGTATGAGGGGTGAGAGACTGAGTGGGGAACAGAACAGGCAGGTCTACTGAAATACACTGCTATGGGGAGCAGCGGGCGGGACAGGAGAAGTCTGCTGTGTTATGTGGGATCGCACCATGGCTGGGGATTGAACTCATGCTACAGTGGCTGCTGGTAGCTTCAGAGTGCTGCGACTTAACCCCTTGTGCCACCAGGGAGGCCCACATACTGCTTCTTGCTTGGTTGACAGCCACTTTTCATTCAAACCGGTCACCTCAGATATGAACTCTTTTCAGTGGCCCACCTTACCATGCAATCAAAATTGTCATAATGTTTCCTACCTGCAATTATCACTCAATACAGCTATTTTTTGCTTTACTGCATCTACTAATATTTGATTGAAGGAGGGTCAGTTTGATTATTTACAACTGTCTCCCCCTGTGCCTGGCATGTGATAAATATTTTTTGAATGAGTTAATGAATGAATGAATGAATAAGAGTTGGCTAGTGAACAAAGATGGAGGGGAGATACACTAGGACCCTCAGTGGAAGAAACAGCCATCCAGAACCCTAGGGCTTTGAGAGAAAAAGGGACAGTGGGAATAGTCAGCCCTACGGTGTGACTGGAATGTAAACGTTGAGATGGAGAATGGAGGCTATCAGTTGTTGACATGGGTAGACTCGGCTCATGCAAGGTCTCATCTGCCAAACCAAAGAGCTGGGAGTTTATGCTGATAGAGATGGAAAACCACAGAAGGATTTCTAGCAGGGCTGTGTCATTTTCAGAGTCTCATGTTTCTTAGACCACTTTGGTTGAGTATGAAGCTCAACCAAAGGGGAAGGGTGGAGGCAGGGAAAACAGGTAGGATGGAGGCGTGTAGTCCAGATGCATGGCAAGAGCTTGAATTATTTGTTTAGTCTGTGGATGTTGGTAATGGTTTTTGGGTGGTTCCTGTAACTTATACCTCACACAGTCTTGTGTTCTTTCTTGGTGAGGGCATCTTCTGAGAAAGCGTCCCTAGGACATTTTGCCATTGTGTGAGTGTCGTAGGGTATGCTCACACACACCTGATGGACAGGCTAGCCCACCACACACCTAGGCTGGAGGGTCATTCCCTGCTGGGTCTGCCATTGAATTTATTGTTTGTCCTTGATGGAAACGACCTTGAATAATGCATGACCATGGGTATTGGCTCTCTAGCCACGCTGGAGAGTGGAATCGTCTTTGATTCCCCCCACTGGACTCCCCAGCACATTGGGGAGTCAGTCCAAGAACTTGGCTGGGTTTGGGTTCTGTTTGTCACCATGTTGATGGAGCTCTGCCCATAGTCTCTGTCACTCTTCATCCCATGTCATGCCTGAGGCACCCTGGTAGGGACAGGTCCCTGCTGCTGGGAGTTGACCCCTGGGGGGCCAATAGCCAATGCTGGTGATAAAATCCTGTCTCCTCACACCCCAGGGGAGCAGCCCTGAGGCATAGTCTGTGCCATCTCTCTTGTGTCTCCAGGGGACGGAGCCTGAGGTCACCAGTCAAGGAAGCCCCCTCCCTACAATGACTTCTCCTTATCCATCTCAGTGTTTCTGAGATCAACTACCAAATAATTCACTGACATTCAAATCCTTGTCTCAGGGTCTGCTTCTGTGATTCCATTCTAAGACATTGTTTCTCAAATATACCACTCATACTCCTACTCTAGGGCCTCTGAATTTTCTGGTCCTCTGCTGTTCTTTCCCTGGATTTCCTGTGGGTTTACACCTTTATTTCCTCAGCTCTTCCCTGAACTGTCACCTTTATTATCAGTCAAGAGAGGTTCATTATGCTGAGGCAACATATTAGCCCCTCATCTCAGTGGCTACCCCTACAGAGGTTTGCCTTCAAGCCCTGTGACCCCTAGTGATAGGCAGATGGGTTTATCTTAGTCTTTGGGGAGCCAGGTCAATGGAGGTTCAGTGACAACATGAGTTTCTCGATCACCACAGCAAGCTGGGGGCTGTGGAGGAGCGAGACTTGTTACATGTCACAGGGCAGAGCAAATGAATGGTGTACCAAACAGGGAGTGGAGAAGTGCCATCTTGCCTTTTGTCCAGGAGGCAGAGACCTGGAAATATCTGCTCAACATCTACAGCAACTCCCACATCTCGGGGTGGCTTGCTCTGATAACTGGACCCCAGTGCTGCTGGTCATGTTCTGTGCCTTGGTCTGGTGACATGGGTGTGTTCAGCTGAATGCTTAGGATTTGTTCACTTTTCCCCATGTGGGTGATCCAGAAAAAGGTCAAATATTTTTGATGGCTGAGTAGTATTCCAGCGTGTATATACACTACATCTTCTTGATTTAGTCATCTGTTTTGAGACATTTGGATTGTTTCCATATCTTAGCTTTTGTAAATAGTGCTGCAAAAAACACAGGAGTGCAGGCATACAGCAGGGGAGGGGGCATGACCACAAAGGACTTTGGCAATGGGTCATGGGTGCTATGATGATGGGAGAACTATGGGGGCTACACCTGAGGGGAGAAATCAAGTACTGTCCAATAACGAACAATGATGTGAGAAAATAGATGAATAAAATTAGAGATTTTTAAAAAAGTTCAAATATTGCATTCCTGTTCTTGCTCTAACCTTCCCTCCCTTTTCTCCATCACATTTATCACCATCTCAGCGAGTACATATTGCACTTATTTTTGTCTTTCCCTTTGGAATGTAAGCTCCATAAAGAGCCATTTTTTGGCCAGTCTGCCACTGCTGTGTGACCAGGTTCTGGCATATACTTTAATATATGTGTATATATATAATTTTATATATATATATACACATATATATATAATATATATATATTATATATATATAATATATATAATTATATATATACACATATATTAATATAATTAATATATGTGTATATATATATATACACACATATATATATGTGTGTATATATACATATATATATATACACATATATTAAAGTAAGTATTTGGAAGCTGGTGTAATATTCAAAGTATCTCACAACTCAAAGGCAGAGGCACGATCTAGTTAGGATGGACACTTTACTGTAAACGACCAGTGGAGTCTTACAGGGCACCCCAGCTGTGTATTAGCCTTGGTTGGGTTCCTAATCACAGCATGTGAAAGTCTTATCCTCTCCCTCAAGCAGCGTATTAGGCACGTCTGGAAACAGGCATGGCTCGGGGTGAATGTCTCTGGAATTAGCAGGAGGAAGGGGAACTCACACCTACTGAGCAATTCATCTCTTGCCAGGTCCCAGGCTGGGCCTTCTAGAATTATTATTTAATTTGACTTCGTGGTCTACTCTGTTTCATTTCAAAATAAACCCAAATGGCTTAGCCCAGCATTCTTTTCCCTCTGAGCCTCTCCTTTCCTCTTGCAGTGCCCTCTTGAGCTGTACACCTGGCTGGTAAAAAGAGGTGCTCTTGAGACCTCATGGTGCATTGAAAGAGGCTTAGGAAATGTGGGCTGTCCTGTGGGTCTGCTGGGAGCAGCACCTCCACCAAGCTAGGAAGGGCCAACTAAGAGAACCCAAAGAGATCCTTTTTGCTCTGTAGCCATACTTCATCATGCTCTGACACACGTGACATCTAGAAGGCTCGACACTAAACCTGCCTGGCTGGCCCACAGATTCATAAATAATGGCCAAGAAGCAGTTATTCTTTCTACAGGTTGTTATTCTGAGTCGAAGTAGTGGGCAGGTCTGCTTGTTATGAATGTTGGCTTGCTTCAAGACCAGGCCTCTGGGTCTGACTTGGAAAATAACTGTAATGTGAACTTCATACACCACACTCTCAGTTCCTCTTTGATTCCCCCACTGGACTCCCAAGCACATTGGGGAGTCAGTCTAAGAACTTGGCCAGGTTTGGTTTCTGTTAAGTTCTCTTTTAATGATTGTTGGTGGTGATGGCCCCAGAAAAGAATAAGACTTCAGAATCCAGGGTTGGAACAAGTCTTGCCTGGGAAGAATGATTTCATTTCATTCTGTCTTCCTGCCCCACCAATCACGTGGCATAAGAGTGGAAATGACTTGTTATCAGTCAATCAAACAACAAATATCAATGGACATCTTCCCACATCCAGACACTAGACCCACAGCTGGGGGCAGCAATGCAAAGACAGAGACGTGCTTATTCCATCATTCATTCAGTGGTTATTTTTTGAGTACACATTGAGGACCAGACGCTGGGTTGGGTGTAGAGGAAGCGGAGAATGTGAGGTGTGACTTCAGCCTTATAACTTAGTGGTTCAGAACATAGCTGGGGAGTCTGATGTGGGCTCAAATCCCACATCTGCTCTCCAGTAGTTGGGAAACCTTGGGCAAGTTGATCCGACGCTTCGAGTTTTAGTTTCTATGGCTGTAAGATATGACTAGTAATAGTGCCTATCTTACAAGGCTGTTGGCATTAAATGCTTTAAATGTTAGGTCTTTGGAATAATATCTAGTAAGTGTTTTTATTATTATTATTATTATTGTTGACTATCACAACTAATAAGTAATTATATATAACTAATGATCATTCTCATTAATTACCCAATTATATAATATATAATTATATAGTAATGACATAACTACGTACTATACTATTATATGCCAATTATAACATAATTGTATAATTAGAACTATCTATAGCTACATAATATAACCATATACGATGTATTATTTAACTTTATAATAATTATAACTATTATTACTAGCAGCTATTATTATATTAATAATTCTATTACTAATCTATTCAAGGACATAAATATGCCAAATCTCATAATGTGATAAAATTTATAATGAATTAAGGTTTTGGAAACATACAGAACAATAAATTCTTCTGATGGAAGAAGCAGAAAGAACTGCTTAAGAAAGGAATTTTCTGGAGTTAGAGAGGGATGAGAGGAACTGGAAATAGAAAAGAGCAAAAGAGAATGACAAGAGCACAGACATAAAGGTTTGGGGACTCAAGGTGGGATTAAGAAGACCAAGCAGGCTTAAGACAAAGTGATACCATGAGGAGAGACAGGAGGTGAGACTAGACCGACTTGGTGAAAAAACCTGGACTCTGGAGGCAGGCAGATGTGATTGTTTTGAATTCTGATTTTGCAACTTACCACCTAGATGCATGCTATTAATTCAGAGACGGAAGGACTCATTTTATGTGAGGCCTCAGGAAAACTTCCAGGGACTTAATGACAATAATTAATATTTATTTGGTGCCTTCTTCATGCCAGACTCTGTGCTGAGTGCCCTGTGGGCACAGCTCACTTAATTTAATCCTCCTCACACATGTATGAAGAAAACACTGATGCGTCCTCGTTTTTCAACTGAGGAAACCAAGGTTCAGAGATATGCAACTATTTGTCCCATATCACACAGTAGAGAGTGGGACAAGTGAGTTTTGATGTGTTTCCAGAGCACTGTAGTTATTGGCTCATGTTTTTAACCATCATATTCAACGATTGCTATGTCACAAACTATCCCCAAACTTGGTTTAAAACAATGAGCCTTTACTATCCCACAGAGTTTCTATAAGTAAGGAATTCAGGAGCTGTTCACCCGGGGTGCTAAGCTCTTTCATGAAGTGGAAGTGTCAGCTGGAACTGCAGTCATCTGAAGACTTCATTGTACCCAAGGATCCAGTTCATATGGTGACATGACTGACATGTCACTGTGGCTGTTGGCAGGAGGCTTCCATTCCTCACCCCTGGGTCACCCTTGAGTGCTCTTACACCCCTCACCCCTCACCCTTGAGTGCTCTTACCCCTCACCCCTCACCCTTAAGTGCTCTTACAACATGGCGGCCGATTAAAGAGATAGCAATGTAGAAACTGCAGTTTTTGTTTTCTTAAAACCCTCTTCTCAGAAGTCACACACCACCATTTCCACACTATTCTTTTGATAGCACGGGTCAGCCCTATCAGTATGGGAGCGGACTTCTCAAAGGGCAAGATCACTGAGGGACATTGGAGGCTGGTTACTCCAACATCCCTGCTAGCACACAGAAGGCACTCAATAGAATATTTCATATCTTTGGAATGACATTGATGGAGGTGATAGATTTTTAAGTTGGAACTAGGAGACTGGAAGGTATAGTGATTGTTGGAAAATAGTGAGAAAAGATTGGAAGTATGAGTCAATCATTTCTCTCTGCTCTTTTGTCCCTAACCATCGTCATCATTGTTAAATGACATCATTATTAGCCACCATCATCATCGTTGCCATCCTGGTGATGTCCTAGAGGACCTTTGTAGGCATTTATAATCTATGATTTGTAAAGACAGGGACAGAGTGGATATAGTCCATGCATGTCTAAAGTTAAATATACTCTGTACAATGCAAAGTAGCAGCTGTTTAATGGAGTAAGATGGATGAATCATGACTTAGAGCAAAGAACTATCATTTGTCATCTGGAAAGTCAGTCTCTGTTGATGTCTAGAAAAGGAATGACTTGGTGCCTTACTGGAGGGTGATGAGGGAAACATCTTAGTCAACCAGAGTGGACTGGCCCCATATGCCCTTGCTGTATGGTCTCTTGGCACTCTGAATCTATAATATTTTGTTTAACATTATGTTAAATTTGACATTTGGTGCTTTGGCAAAATACTCAAGGGTTGAGACCATCTGTGCAGTACATGCTAAGAGATTGTGAAATCAGCTTTTATTAAAAAATTTCTTAGCTCTACACCCACATGAAGGACACACAGTGGGAAGAGGGGAGGATCAATAGAGAGAGAGAGAGAGAGTAGGAGGAATAGGGGAGAGGAGGGGTGTGGTTCTTTCCCCTTCCTCCAAGTCAGATGAGGATGATTCTGAGAATCATTTGGAAAAATCCCTGGCATTGAAGGAACTTAGTGACCGTGCATGACTCTTGCCTGGAGGGACTAGTCGGAGAGGCCAACTGGAGCGGCCTTGATGGGAAGGGAAGAACTATGCTGGCAGGCCCAGGCCTCCCAGTGGCCATCAAGGGTCTGGGTATGGTCCCAAGAAGGTGGTGCCTCCTTGGAGTCATTTTGAGAGGGGCCCCCATCCAAGAGTTCCTTGAGGTCCAAGGTCCAAGGGAACCCCAACAGATTGGGTCTGGATAGGCTAGACAGCTGGAAGGACTGAGCTGAGAAGTCAGACGGGGGAGGTCCAGCCCTCATCACAAGGAGGCTGCCAAGTGTTTCGTACACCTGCATTAATAGTGCCGTTCATCAATCACTAAGTCATTAATCCCATTCATAGACGACCCTGGCTCCAATGGGCCTTCTTACTTTCTTTACCTCTCCCATCTGTCCTTCCTGCTCCCTGGGGACCTCCCTCTGGCCCCAAAGAAGTGGTGAGTGAGGGAGAAGGACAAGGATCAGCAGAAGAGCCCACATCATCCCCTTCTCCACTGTAGCTTCCAAGCCTGAGCCAGACCCAGGCCAAGGAGGGGAGGACTTTTAAACTGGGTGAAAAATTGGTGCTGTGCCATTTGGCCAAATGGGATTTTACAAATTACCTGAAGTATGAGGCTAGTCTCTAGTATCTACGAGTGGCTGGAATAAATATAGGATCTAGTTTCCATATCTACGATTTCTAGAGAATAGGAAGATAAAATAAGTTTGAAGGGGCAATGATGAGAAAATAAAATTGCCCTTGGCTGATTCCAGTCTATTCAGTGAGTTGGTTATATTTTTAAAGGTGTTCTTTTCAGTTGGACTGTAAGCTTTATGAGGGCAAGATTCATATTAATCTTACTCACTGTGGGGTTCCTAGCACAAGTACAGGGCATAGCTTTAGTAGGTGCTCAGTGAACCCTAATTTAATTGAGTTGAAGGATTTGGGTAAGAGTTGGGGGACATGATGTCAAATCTAGTGATTTAGTAGAGGAGAAAGAGACCATTTTTTTTCCCTCTTAGGAATCCAGTGAGGAATGTCTGATGTGATAATAAGAGCGCCATCTCGCAAGCCCTGGATTCTAGTCCTACCTCTACCAGCAGCTTGGTCCCCATGGGCAGGTTTCTAGAACATTCTGGGCTTCCATTTTCCATTCTGGTACATGAAGAGGCCTGTTGGGTTGGTAAGTGGATTCCAAGCAAGGCAGTCTAATGAGAATCACCTCAGGTGTTCTGTAAACACAGATTCCTGGGCCCTTTCCTGTCCCCCATTCTGATGGGATGTGGTGGTGTCTACAACAAGATCCCAGAATCTGTTGGTGTACAAGTCAGTTTAGGATTCTGATGTACAAATCAGTTTAGGAGCCACTGGTTAAGGTAATTGTTAAGGTCTGCTCAAGCTTTAAAGGGCCCAAGTTGCATTCTTTATCTGAAAAATGGGAATAATTTTAGTATCGGTTTTGCAAGGTTGATGTGAAAATTAGGTGAAATAGTACATGGAAGGGTTGACAGCAGTTTCTGGCATCTGCTACCTACTCATTAGTTTCTCATAAATTATAAAAACAGATATACGTCAGTAGAGTAGAATTATTAACTTTAAAATTGGTTTTAAACCCACAAGTCTAATGCCAAATCCTTTCTTGCTTGTTTGTTTTCATTTCAGTTTCTTACACATTTCTAGCCTGCCCATGTCCTTTCTCCCTCTCATGTGCTTGTAATTACTTCCTCTTTAAAATATTTTCTTATCCCATCCCACCCACACCCCACAGTTGCAGTTATGTTTCCCCTTATACTGAAATCATGGGCATTTCTCACTCATTTTTTACTTCTCAGGGCAAATGTCCACAAGTGCCTCCACCCCAGTGTCCCTGATATGAAACATCTTAGAAAGTCCCTGGCATCCTAGGCAAGCTTTCTGTAAGCTGCAGAGCAAGTTGGACAAGGACTAAGGGCAGTGGTTGATTTAGCGTCACGGTCAAGGCCTAATGGACAGAGGGGCTGCTGTTGTTCTGGGGAATGTTGATCTTGGTCATGCTCAGCTTCCCGACTGGTTTTCATTGCATCCTGACTTGGCCAAAGCCAAACATTTTGTGCTGGGCCAGCAGTTGTGAAATCCACAGCCTATCTGGTGGTATTGTATATCTATTTTTAGAGGCTGTGTCCTTGGGGCTACAGAGAATGGGGGTTCTGTGGTATTTCGCTGCTTCTCTCAGGCCCTGCTGTCAGGGAGTTGACCTCACTTTTCACTCACCGTCTGTAATTGACTGCAGTTATCCCTGGACTTCTCCAGAACCATCTCAGGCTTTCTTCCTGAGCTGTGAATACACTGCTTGACTTTTTGGACAGAGTGGTAGTAGATTTCGACTGAAGGCACCGCTTCAATATATTTGTCTTACTGCAAAGAATAGGCCAGAGGCCAGTGCATTTTATATCCCTTCAGGTCCTGGGTTTTGGCAAATTGTTAAATAAGGGGATGACTAGAATGGGGGAGAATAGAGTTGGGTCGACTTATTCAAAGGTTTGTCAAGCCCAGGCCAAGGCAGGTGGTATAACATGCAGCTCCCACTCTCTGGTCTCATCTACCCTTTTACATACCACCAAGGGGACACTTAGCAGGTTGCTTGGTGAGTTGCACGTGAATATGTTTGCATTTGCCAGCAGATGATGAGCGACTGTCACCCAGGCACACGCTGGGAGCTCCCACATTTATTGAATGACTTTTGAATCAGCTACATGAGGATTGGGTCTTGTTTGCCATCTATTTCCAGTTTCACACAGGACTTGGAGATGGCAGGTGCTCTATAACATTTGTTAATGAATGATTCTACCACGCATGGCTTTGGAGGCTGGCAAATGTGGTTTCAAATGCTGCTTCCACAATCGTCTGGCCCCAAGTGATCAGTTTCCTTTTCTTATGTCTCACTTTCACATCTTTTGTACATGGAGACAATAGTCTCTGTCACACAGAGCTTTTATTGAGGGTTGGGTGAGCTGATGGATGAGTACTAGTTAATGAAGAAACTTGGTAAAGAGAGACTCTCAGACGATTGTTGCTGACTCCAGGGGAAAGGAAAACACAGTAGAAGGGGAAAGGATGCAGAGATGAGGTGAGGGCCAGCTAAGGGCACAGACCTCACCCATTTCCCTCAACTAGTAGCTATTACTGGATGCCTAACCTACACTCTTTGCATCAAAGACATAGTGGCTCAACTTGGGAGACTGGAGAAGCTTCCTGACAGGCTTTAACGCTTATCTTGGGGTACACAGGGCACCCCCAACATCATTGAGGGACTCTGTTGGAAGTGGTGCTGGGACAATCCCACATGTCCTGCTCAGATCTAGAAGGTCAGTTCAGTTGCACTCAGATGAATAGGTGTTTGGAGAAACAGTAGACAGTGACTTCTTCCAAGGTCAGTGTCTATAATGAATTTACATACTTAAAAATTGAAATAAGTGGCATAGAATATTTGATTGCTGAACTGTTTAGATGGGAGCACCATGTGATAACAAGGCTTCTCTTTTGTTCTCAGGATCGCTAAGGGAGGTCGAGAGTGGAGAGAAACATGTCACTCGAGAAATGTTTAAAAAAGTCCTAATTGGCGCGCACACCTCTCCTGCCGCCCGCTACTCCCCTCAGCAGTGTACTTCGGTCCTTCTGCCTGCTCTGCTCCCGGCTCTGGCTCTGGTGAATTCTCTCACCCTCCCGCGCTTCTGACTGTACCCAGTGCTTGTATAAATAAATAAATAAATCTTTAAAAAAAAAAAAAAGTCCTAATTATCTGGGAAAATTCACATAATAAATGTTACTGACACACATATTGAATCTAGTATCTAGCACCTTTTAGGTATTCAATAACGACTTATTTTTTTTCTCTGCAGAATAAAAAGCTGGTAAGAAACAATCAGAACATAAGAAAGGAGCTCCAAAGCCCCAATTCCAATCCATATCTGTAAGTCCAAAGGTGATGCATAACCACAGTTTTTTACACTTGTTTCCAAGACTCAATTTGATACCTCAAAATGATTTTCTCTTCTTACTAGACACCTGGGACAAACAAATAATGAATCTGGATTTTTCTTTTCTGCACCGAGTATCATCCAGGTTTCTGTCGTGGGAGACATGATGTACAAGTGAATGGAAGGTCACAGACAGGACAACCTCAAACAGGTGCTCCTCATTGGCCAAACAGGACCAGGAGGGGAGCACTCTGGGAGCAGGGAACAGCACTGGACCGGGGACCAGAAGACCTGGGTCTTCACCCTTGCTCTGCCACTGGCAGCCAGTGTGACTATAACCCAGTTACTTAACTAATCTGGGTCTCAGTTTCCCCTCCTGTCAAATGAGGTGCTTGAACCTAGTCACTTAACAAGCCTTGGTAGTGGATACTATTATTGTTTCCAATTAGTCACTGCCTTTCTCCTAAGGGATTATACACCCTGCCCATGGACACACAGCATCCAGTGCTTCCACTGATGTTTACTTCTCCTCCAACTTGCTTTGGTCCATGAAATGTGGGCAGGCGTGACAGACTCAGCACTGAGCAGAAGCTTCAAGGGCCACTGCATAGTTCAACTTCTGTTATTTTCTGCATTGAGACTAAGATAGGAGTTGCTCCCCAGTCTGGAATGGGGAAGACATTTGGAGTGAAGACACAGAGTCAGAGTCAGTAATATGAGTGCAAAATAAGCCTTGCTGTTGTAGGCCACTGGAAGCATGGGGCTGCCTGGTATTATTGCAGCCTTCCTTAGGGAAAGTGACTAGAACAATCTCCAACCCTGAAGTTCTGGGTCTTCTTGCATCCATTGCAGGAACCCCTTGATCATTCCTCTGTCAGCAGATTATAAACCCAGATATGGTCATACCCATTAAGGTTCTGTAGGTTGCAAGTTTCAGAAAACTCAACCCAATAGACACAAAACTGAAATAGCTTAAAATGGGGTAAGTGATATGGGGAAGGAGAGAATTGGACTGTCAGTGATGAACTTGATGGATGTATGCCTGAAACTTACACAATGTTATAATGCAATATTCAATTAAAAAAAAAAGAAAGAATCTATCAGCTTATTGGACTGTAAAATCCAGTGTAGATTTGGTCCAGCTTCACATAGAGGTGCAATATTATCAGGACCCCACCTTTTTTCACCTCTTGACTCTGCTTTCCTATATTTAGCTTCAACTTCAGTTTTTGTAAAAAAGCAAGGTAGCTACTTTAGCCACTTTCTTTAGGCTCAAGTCCTTCTATATAAGTATATGCTCGAGCCAGCATATGAGGGACACTCATTTATTAATAGTGCTTACACAGATTCCCAGATTCTCTATGACTAGATCCGCTTGGGTACGTATCCTTCCTTGAGACAATTCCTGTAAATCAGAAGGATGGAATTATTCTGATAGGCTCCCCTCTCAGTCACCCACTGGGGCTTGGAGAATTTTGTGCTTTGATTGGCCAGTTCTGGGTGACATGCCCCTCCCCTACTCTGAGTTACTGAAGAGAGGTAATCCTTTAAAAGAAATCTGGAACGGGTGTTGGCAGGGAAATCAGCAAATGAACATTACACTGATTGTGTCACTGCATGACATAAAACAGCAACAAAACCCCATGATTTTCAGGATCAAATCCCAGCCCTTTGATATGACCTTTGTTCATTTTATTAAACTCATCTTCTTTCCCATCTCCAGTAAGTGCTTCCCTCTTGGCCAACTTTACTCCCTCCAAGGTCAAAAGAGTTTCCTTGAAGAAAAGTAAAGGAATGCCAAAATAGAGTTAGGAAAATTCTAATATATTTTAAATGTTTTGGTTAAGTAATACTTTCAACACATGCAGGAAAACTTTCATGGCCACACAACTTCATTTGATGATTAGGCCCTAAATCCTAAAGCTGAGGCTCTCCATCATGGTGAGGTCCAAGCTGAATGGGCTTCCAGACACACTCAATGCTCCCTAGCTTAAGAGGCCGTCGGCAGCCTCACAGCATCTGAACCTTTTTCCAAAAGCTGTTCCTTACTTGGAAATGCCTTTCCCTGACCCTTTCCTTTGTCTGTCTGAATACATACCCTGAAATTCAAGCAACCCATCCTTCAAAAGGCCTCACCTGCCTTCCCTACACCAGGGATAATTAATCTTTTTATGCTTTGAATCCAATCAAAAAAATGAATTGGTGATATGGTAATATAGGTGCTTCTAAGATAGGTGTGAATAATAATATCCAGCAGCAAATCTAATAACTGCCTCTGTTTTCATATCAGGATGCACATAAATGTTCTTCCAAAGTTGCTGTCACAAATGAAATGTGATATGGGAATATCTGGGATTACAGTGTGTGGCAAAGTCCCAGGCTCTGCTAATCCCACTGTGCTTTGTTAGCTACAGTCATCTTAGCTAGACTTACTTCATTTCAGCTAAGGTTAGTAAGAATTAAGATACAAATTTTTCTTGTCCATGTTTAAGGAGCCCCTAAATTCAAGCTACAGACTGCAAATGAACAACACTACCCTAGTCTGATTTTGATGGTTTTGATTAAGATCTGGAAGCATTTTGTGTCTGTCTGTATTATGAGGTTTCACCTCTTCTGCTCTCAAAGGGGACTGAAACATATGGGTAACCCATAACCATAACCTCCCCTCCACCATCTACGTACAGGAGGGGCACAGGGTGATGGGACAGATGGAGAGGAGCTTGGACCCCTGCTAGCAGCTCTCAGCCTCAGCCCCAATCTCCAGCATTCAGTGGAGACCCAAACTGGGGTGCTTTACCCAATAAGATTCCCACCTTGCTAGAGAGCAACCTCCTGTTTCTAAATTGCTGTCTCCTGAGCTTGGCCCCTGGAGGTCCAGGAGGAGGAGGGAGAGTTAGAAGACTCCATTCTCTGGATGGACTTGATGGAGGGCTGAAAATACATTAATTTAACAACTTCTGAAAAAAGACAATCATGGTTTTCATCTATTTCCTTTTTACCACCAAAGGTTAAAAAAAAATAACAAGGAGACTGTGCAGCTTGTCTGCACCTTTGTCTCAGGACCCTTGGACTTGAGTGCAGAGAGCCTCCAGACCCAAGGGACAGCAATGTGGTTCAGATTTAATTTGGTCATTCATTTGCTGGGTCACTTTCGTTCTGGGCAACCCACTGGTTTCTTCCTGGTGCCAACTGGATCACCAGGTGATGCAGCTTTGGTTACAGACTTTGGTTTATTGAGATTTGGGGATTCGTGGAGGGTGGTGTAGACCAGAAGTCTACCAGGTGGTTAGTTTGTCCCTTGAGATATTTAAAATTTGCAGAATAAGAAATCTTCTTTCAACAGAGGGGAGACTTCATATTAAAAATCTGGACTTTCAGTCTCTTGTGGAACATTGGAAGGCCTGGCAGTACTAGGTCATTGTCCCACATTCCAATGTCTGCCTGGGACTGAGTGATGTTTGCTGTCACCTTCCATTGCCAGGTCACCCTTCCCCACTTCAGGCTTCCAGGCTTCCCAATGCTTTTAGGATACAGACCAACATTCTTTCCGTGGCCCATAAGGCCCGCACAGCTCAACTCCAGTCTACCTCTGGGAATAATAACAGCAAACACAGAGATAGTGCTAAACATGTGCCAGGCACTTTCAACCCTCAGGACAACTCTAGGAGGGAGGTATTATTATTATTAGTGTCCTCATTTTATTGGCAGGAAGAGCAGGGCACAGAGAAGTCAAGTAACTCTCATCTAATTAGGACACAGCTAAGAAGTGCTGGCACTGGGTTTCAAACCCAGGCAGCCAGCCCCTTGGAGACTTGGCTCTTAACCATTCCAGGCCCTCTTCACTTTCCAGGTACATGGTTTCCTCCCATTACAGCCTTAGTGGTGTTTCTCTCCTCCCTGCTGTGCTTTTCTGCCCTTTCCCTGACCTTAACCACTGGATTTCCCCTCATCCTCCAGTTCTAGCTCAGATGCCTCAGGGGAAGCCTCTGAATGTCTGAACCCCAGAGCTTGTAGTTTTGGTTTCTTTCCTCTCCAGCAACACTTCCCAATAGAAGCTGTGATGAAGGAAATGCTCTATATTTGCGTTACCCGGTATGGTCTCCTCTAGACACCTTGGTGGTTGGGCTCGTGTGACTGAAGAAAGGAATTATTCCTCTTGCTTAATTGTAATTAATTCAACATTGAATTTGAATAGATGCCTGGCATGTTGCTGCCATATTGGATGGCACAACTTGAGAACATTGGTCTCATGTGGGAATTACACTCCTTTGCCCCTATTGATTTGGTCTCTGTGTCTCAGTCACTGGGGCCCTGCTGACCCCATAAATTCTGTGGGGGCAGACTGGGCATCTTTTGCTTCTCTCTGTATCCGTGACCCTGTAGTCAGTGCCTGGCTCATCTCAGTCACTGGAGGATAGACAAACTTTTGTCTCCACCACAAAAGAATGTGCTAGACAGGCAGTCCAACATTCCAGGGCAGGAGTAACATTGCAACAGCATGGACATTTTGGGGAGAGCTGCATTTGAACCCAGGCTCCAAAACCTTTCAGCAGTGTGAGCTTTCACTTCCTCATCAGGAAAATGGAAATGGTAATAATTTCTATCTGAGGGTTGTTGTGGGGGCAAAGTAAAAGTTATACTAGTAGTTAAGATTTATTGTGTGCGAGTTTCCCACATCTCATTTCTTCACTTCTCTCACTGAGCTGAGGTTTGCTGGGGCTAGGTGACATGGGGACAGGTAGGATGCCCAGTGGCACAGCTGTGTTTGAGCTCACCTGTTTCCCTCTCCAGCACTTGCTCTTAATCGTCAAGTAAAAAACGTGACTCGTGGCAGAAATCCTGGCGTGTTTGACTGTTACTCAGCACGTCCTGCTGGTCCAGCTGCCGCAATGAAACCCTCTGTTGGTGTGAGCCCCTTCTGGGGGCAGCCCTGGGCAGCCAGGGCCTTTGTGATGTCCAGGTGGCTGAGCCCAGTGGAGAAGGAGGCCTCCTTCCTCACAATAGACCTGGAGGTCCTGAGGGTTGGGGATGGGCAGAGCACCAGGTGTCAGTGAATGGGCTGGTGACCCATTCAGTCTCTCTGGCGACCTTGCTGCTGCCCTCAACTTTGTGTGACTCAAGTGGTCACTTCAAGCCTGGCCCAGCTGTGAGCGGTCAGCTTTTCTAGGCTCAGGCATGGCCGGGGTAGGTGGGGGCTTCTATTGAGGCTCCTTGGAGACTCCCCTTTGAGGAATTCAGACCCTGAGGCTGAGGTGGTAGTGGTGGGAATGGAGTGAGTGAAGAGGAGAAGGGGACAGAGAAAGGGAGGGGATAACCTTTGTGGGCAAGAAATGAGCTCTGTCTAGGAACCAGGGCATTTGGGGATTTGTAACCTCTTGAGTAGCACTTCACAACACAACTAATATTAATAATAATGATAACTAATGTTTATCAAACATTTGGAAGCACTGGCCACTGTTATGTCACTTTACCCTTCAAGTAGATTTATGATTTAATGCCAGTGGACTGATGAGAGAACTGAGGAACATAGAGATCTAGTAACTTGCCCGAGGTTACACAGTCAGTGACAGAGCCAGGGAGCCAAACCTAGTAAACCCAGCAATATTTCATCATGTAAAGGATTGTTAGCTATGTAGTATACCCAGTTATCTAGGTTGGCTATCTAGTATACCCAGTTCACCTCATAGTTGGCACATCAGAAATCTAGAGAGGAAGAAGAGGAAAAGGTTTACTCAAGGACATACCCATAACCGGAGATGAAATTGAGATGAGAACATGGTCCTTGACTTCTACTTCAGTCACATATTAGAGAAAAGCTAGGACTCAACTGTACAAAAACTACTAGAATTCCACTTCTGTGTCTTCCAGTGAAATATTTCTGGAAGCATGTAGCATGAGCTGCTCTATGAAAGCAGGCTCCAGAGGTAGGTGAATTGTGGGCAGTATCTTCTAGAGACTCGGATGTATATTTTCTCTCTAAAGGCAATCAGCTTGGTCTTGGGGTTTTGGTTGAATGCTTGATTCGGTAGAATTTAAAATGACTAGCTGCAGCTCAGGTTGGGAAGAAGGCAGAGGAAAGGGGGCATATGGTATGGGGAAAAGGCTGTGGACCTCAGAGATGGGCAGACTTGGGTATGGATTCTGCCTGGGCTGCCTGTGTGATGCTGGACAACTCCTTTGGGATATTGCTTCATATGGACAGCAATGGCCATCATGTCTGGTGGGCAAAGATGAAGCTTTATAACACCTAACACACAGGCTTCAACCTAACCCGTGATAGCTGTTCATACTCTTAAAATAATTAACAACAGTTCCAAAAGACTATGAAGAAGATATGAATTCTTTGGGGATGGACAGTTATTTCTTGACATAAGTTTCTGACTAAAAAAGTGTAGAAAATTCTTAAATAAGGGCCACAGATTTCTTTCTGCAGCACTTCTCAGTGTCTTTAGTCAAGCTCTCCAACCCTACCTCCAGTCCCATTTCTTAGGATCACTAATTCTTTTTTAAAAATAATTTATTTTTATTTATTTATATTTTTGACATTTATTTTTTAACCGTTTTCACCATATATGCACGTGTTCCACTAAACCACCTGAGGATCACTAGTCTTAAAGCCCCTGGAACCTCTTGGGGTACTTTGGCTGTCCACTATGAGGCATCTTGAGTGAAAGTCATGGTTGATGTGTGCATCTGGCGACTGGGAAACTGAGGCTCAGAGAGAGCAAATATTCAAGGTTCCCCAGGTAGATGATGGCCCTGCTGGGCTTAAAACACCATTTCAGGCTAACTTCAAAGTTCATGTTCTTGGAGCCCCGGGGAGACGTGGACTTTAGGGAAGCTGGAAATGAGAGGTAACCAAATAGAGAATTGACCAGCTCCTTGGACAGAGGTATGTAAGCAGAGGCCACTCTGGGAAGCAAGGAGTTAGCCAGGGCCCATGCTTTTCTCTGGCTGGAGGCCTGGGACTGGGGAATAATCGAATAAATGAAAAACAGGGTCAAGTTTCCTAAAGGTTGACAAGCCAATAAAATGACAGTCTTCATCTAGATTAGGGGATGGAAAATGGGGGTAATTGAAAGAAATTGGCTATTTTTGCCTCCTTTGGCTGAGCCCTGGACCTTACATGTGTTCAGTTTGGATCAATTATGACTTTCCTGCCCTGTTTCTAGTCTCTGTTTTATTTTTTTCCAATTTCTGAAAAATGACTTTGGAGCCAGTTTCTGAAAAATGACTTTTTTATTTTAAGCAGGGTTTCTTCTTCAATAACCTGATATTACTTACTGACTTTTGCCATGCTTGCTTGAGTATTGGGAATAAAATCTTTAGGGGACAAAGAAAGAGTGATTTTCTTGCTTTTGGGACCAACAATTCTTAGAGGCAATTGGAATGCATGAAAAGGAAAATGGAATTTGGGAGTATTAAACATGGAGTGGGAAGCATGCAAAGTGGACTTGAAGTTGAAGCATGTGGGTCTAGTCTGAGCAGAGTGAGGGCTGGAGGTACCATTTGCTGTGTGACCTTGGGAAAGACCCTTTACTACTCTGGGTGTTACTGTGTCATGTTGAGGACTGACCAGGTTGTCTCCAAGGTGTGTTCTTTCTAATACTACAAAGGTAGGAGTCTATTGTGTGTTCACAGGTTCAATAAAAACACCCCCCAAAACTTAGGACTGCATAGGACTGGTATGATCAAACTTGGGGTGCTGGTCTGGGAGGAGATCAAGAGTGCAGGATGTGGAAAGGTGAGGTCCCTTTCTTACACTTTTTTAGTCAGAAACTTACGTCAAGAAATACCTATTCATCCCCAAAGAATTCATATCCTCTTCATAGACTTTTGGAACTGTTGTTAATTATTTTAAGAGTATGAACAGCTATCACAGGTTAGATTGAAGCCTGTGTGTTAGGTGTTTCAAAGACTTCATCATTGCCCACCAGATGTGATGGCCATTGCTGTCCATATGAAGCAATATCCCAAAGGAGTTGTCCAACATCACACAGAGGATCAGCCGTGTTTCCCAAACTCTCGGTCTTATGCTCTACCTTGCAAATTCCTTGTGGCACAGTGTTTACAAGATTCGAGTTTCAGCCTGGTCACTTTGGGACCTGGCCAGATGATATCACCATACTTTAAGTAGCTCAGTCCTCCCTCACTTATTTCCTCCACCCTTAGGCTTGGTGCCAGTACCTCTTCCTTGTTATATTTTCTCACAAGACTTTCAGGATCAAGCAACTCCTAGCCAAGAAACAAAAACAAACTGTCCCAATCCCCAGCGGATACACATGAAACCTGGTGATAAAATAAGGGATAATTCCAAGAGCAGACACTGGGTCTATAAGGAATCCCACATGAGATGGGGCTTCTGGAGATGCTGTATCGAGATCAGTAGCAGCTACCATATTTTAATAGGGCAGAATAAGGGGCACCTCTGGATCTCCAAACCTACCTTCTCTAAATGGGTTCTGCCATCCACTTCATCAAGACAAAGCATACTCTAATGTGTAAGACCTTTAATAGAAAAAGAACTGTGATATGATCAGTGTGCAACAGAGATAAGAGAAAGAGAAAGAATATAGTTTCCAAATCAAGCACCCAAAGCTACCCATCCCCTCATGGGCAAATGCCCAGCCATATTGAGTTGGCCCAAAGCAAAGCAGCTGAGGCCCAAAATCCTGCCACAAGACTAAGGCACCTTCTGGTGGGGACCCACAGAAAAGGACCAGAAGGGCCAGGCAAGTCTGGAAGGAAAAGAGCAAAATCAAAATCAAGATAAAGGCTGCTATTGTCAGCCTCCTCATGGGTCTCTCCCCCACTTCTGTTTCAAGTGTCTCCTTGCCACTTGAAGTCCCTCATGCAAACTCAAGGAAGGCCCTAAAAACAAGGGAAATAAATTTCTGTGATGGTCCAGGAGGTGAGACACCCTTTTGGCCTGGCACCCTGGATTAGGGTTTGCAAGTTCTGTTTTCCGTGCACCTGTAGGTAAATCCCGCAAGATCTCTTTTTCCTTAAGTTGCAAAGTTCATTGTTCTATTTTTCCCTCCTAGATTTATTGCCCCTAGAACCTCATTGGGATCACTAGATCCTTTGTTCCTCTGTTTGGTGTTTGGATCTCCATGTGCACTGAAAATTTGTCTTTTGTTAGTCTCCCTTGTGTCAATGTAATTATTTTCCAGCTGTATGGACCCAGAAGGATAGAGGGAGATTAGATTCCTTCCCAACAGTAGTTGACAACATGGTTAGGACTTTAAATACATAATCTCATTTAGTCTTTCCAGCAGCCTGTGTGGAAAGTATTTCACTCCCATTTTACAGATTAGGAAGGTGAGGCTTAGAGGTGACAAGGCACTGCAGGATACTCAGGTAACAGGCACAGATGCCTTTGAGCCCAGGTCTGTCCTACTTCAGAGCTCACCGATGAGACACAGCTCCAGCACACAGGCTGCAGTTCAACTCACGCCTGTGGCCTAAGTTCTCGCTTCTTTTTCAATAGGGTTTCTATTTGGTGCTTTATTGTCTTTCACTCACTCATCATTTTTCTGAAAATTTCTCTCCTTAGGGTAACATTTTCCATCACAAAAGGTGATTTGTTTTGGAAAAGTTTGAGTAAAAACAGTTCTATATTTCTTGCTTTCCAGAGAATGGAAAAATGCACGCTATTCAGTTGGGTTTTTAATAGCTACTTTAAGAAACAGCACACAGACACTCACATAAATTATTTCTCCTTTCTTAATCACCCCAAATGCCATCCAGCATTTCCAAAGAATGACTGGGAACATTAGTTAAGAAATGAGTAATTTTTTAACATATTTATTTTCCTTCTGAAATCAGTATCCTCTGCTTTAGAAAAATTACATGTGTTTGCAATTTCTCAACTTTGAGTTATTTAACATTTTCCAAGGACCAGCAGACTTCCAGGTGCTTTGAGGGAGCAGTCTAGTAGACATAGACTCTACCTATGGGGGTTTCAACTTAAATAACTAATAAAATGGGCAAAGCTACAAATATAAGCGAAGGAATAATGAGAGTAATTGTAAAGTGCTTGGAACCTTCAGAAACACATTCACCTTGTATGCTGTTGGGGGAGCTGTAAATTGGCATAGCCATTGCAGAAAGCAATGGAGATTAAAAAGTTAAAAATAGAAATTCCATACTATCCACTTAGGCCATACCCAGATACTTATCCAACGCATATGAAGACACTCATTTGGAGAGATACACACACCTGTAGGTTGGTGGCAGCATTATTTACAACTGCCTGAGAGACACTCACGGATGGATAAAAAGGTGTGTTATATAAACTCCTGCAATAAAACTCAACTATAAATAAGATGAAACTCTGCCATTTGTGGTAACATGGATGGACCTGGGGCTATTAGGCTTAATGAAATAGGTGGAGAAAGACAAATACCATATGATTTCACTCATATGTGGCATAGAGAGAAATCAAACGAATGAACTAAATAAAACAAAAATAAACTTTTAGACTGTAAGACCAAAGTAGTGGCGACCAGAGGAAGGAGGGTGAATCAGATAAAAGGGGTCAATTGTAGGGTGACCCCTCGCTTACTGTAATCTATACAGATCTTTATTCATAATGATGCACACCTGAAACTGATATGCTGTTATAGTGCAATGTTGCTTTAATACAAATTTACAAAAAAAAAAAAACAAAAACAAATAAAAAGGGCGATCATTTAGAGCATTTCCTCCATAACCCTGGAGGATAGAAGAGATGACATTGGTATTCCTGTTTTACTGAATGGTAATTTCTCCAAAGCAGAGGACAGGACTGTGAGAAAAGGATCCCAGGGATCTGCCTCATCAGCCTTGGGACACAAGTAACAAAGAAACTTCTCTTTCATTTGGGCCCTTGCTATTTGGGGTCTTGGTCGCTGCAGCAGGACCTGTAGCCTAAGTGCTGGCTGAGGCTACAGGAGGTGATCTGCCCAGAATTTTCAGATTCTGTGAACACAGCATTGTAGATAATGCTCCCCAAATCTGTTTGTGTACCACAAGAGAAACTAAACAAGTAGTCATTTTAGGGTTATATCCAACAGCTATGACGTGTTTGTGGTGGGGCTCAGATAGTTTCGATGCTGCCAGCCAGGCAGCCATCTGTGGGTGGCACTGGGGTGCTCTGGTGTAGGGGGAACTAAGGGAAATTTGCTTAGGGGACTTAGTCCCAGGTCTGAAAGTCTCCTCCTCCCACCTCTGTTATTTTTCTGGGCTTGAATTTTTTCATCTCTTACCCAGAACTAAGCTATTTGGAAGTCCCTTGCTCTGCCTACTGCAGAAAGTTGCACAAGGCCAAATTGAGCCCAGATGAAGGGCTTTGAAAGGTCAGGAGTGCTGTCTAAATACACAAGGTGTGATTATCATGATTGGTATTGACATTAAAAGGCTGTTTTGGTCACAGGTTGCACTACTGATGCTTGACAGATGGTGTTCTCATAATGCTCCCAGGGGCCTTGTTACTGGGGGGATTTTCCACTGAATGCAGTCTTCTTTCAAAGTTTTGTTTTGAAACCAGATAGCCAGCGAAAAACCTTGGTTAATCCTAGATGCAGACCGAGCAATTCAGCAAGCTGTGCATGGAGCAGGCCTTTTATCTAGGCCTGGACCTTTAGTTGACCTGGGCAGAGAAACTCATTCAGTCCCTGAACAGCTGGCCATGGTTGACCAAATGTGAGCAGTTCCCAGAAATCTCTAGACTGAGTTGAGCCAAACTCTCTGCCTTTGTCTTGATATGCATTCTTTGGGCAGATGTGTATGTCTAAGAAGGGGGGTGGTGGGAGGATGGAAAGGGGAGGGAGAGGGTGACATGGCATGCTGGAGCTGGAAGGGACCTTAGAATCATCTACTCCAACCTCTTCATATTGCCAGTCATGACACAAGGCTCAGGGAGGTTTAGTATCTTGCCTAACACTGCACAGCAAATTAAGAAACAGCTACGTGCAGAACACAATTTTTTAACTTCTATGTTCTGGGATTGTTTACCATTTGAGCAAAACAGGTGGAAATAGAAGAAATTCATATTACTTATAGGCATTTAAAAAACTAGCAAAAGCAACAAGAAATGCAGGGATGGGAACTAAAACAAAAAAACAAATCCAGCGAGTAGTGAGTAACTCATCCATGTTGGGGAGAAAAAGAGCCAGTTGCCAGCTCATGGGGTGGGACTGGAGCTGGCTAGCTGCCATCTTCTGTGGTGGGCGCACCCCAGGGTAGTTTCCTGCTCTCTGTTGGGGTCCAGGGGCTGCCACTCCAGAGGAGCTGTCTGGGCACTTCTTTTCTAGCTCATGCCTTTGAAGTGCAAATCCTCCTGGGTAGAGACTTATTTTCCCTGAGGTGCTAAGAGTGTATCAGATCTTGACCAGAAGGGAGGAGACAGTTAGCAGCTCACACATGGAAAGGAGGGAAGGAGGGAGAAAGAAGGAAGAACAAGGTGTGAAGGTACACCTCTCAATCACGTACAGTGTTGTAAACCAGGGTTATTACAATCAACACACACACACACACAGCAAAACAAAAACAAAAACAAAAGCAAACTGTATATACATACAATGGAATTTTTGAAAACATTTTACTTTTGACTTTTAGAAAGTGGGTCCTATTTAAAATGGATTAAATTCTGATACACGTTGTAACTCACATGAACTTTGAAGACATGATTGTAAGTGAAATGATCTGGAAATAAAAGGGTGGCTATTGCTTGAGTCTGCTAATGGAAGGCACCTAGTGGGTCCAAATTCATGGAGAAAGCAGAATGGTGGTCATCAGGGACTGTGGAGGAGGCTTGGGCTTAGTGTTTATTGGGTTCAGAGCCTCACTGGGGCTCTGGGGAAGATGAAAAAGGTCTGGGCGTTGGTTGTAGAACAATGTGAATGTACTTTATGCCACTGAGCTATACACTTTAAAATGCTTAGATATGTTTCACGATGTCAGTGATAAAGGTGTTTTTGGAGACTTGACTGCTGCAGCAAGGGAAACAAAAGCAAAAACAACCACAGTTCTTCAAATTAAGAAGTTTTACACATTGAAAGAAAATATAAGTAGATTAAAAAGCCATTGTACTGAGTGGGAAAAATATTTACACATTATACAACTGAAAAGAACATATAAAAACTTATATACTTTAACAATAAAAAGGCCCAACCCAATTAACAAGTGAGCAGCAGATCTGGACAGAAAATTCACCAAAGAGGATAACCAGAGGCCAACAGATACTTGGAAAAATGTTCAATGTTGTTTTTAGTGTAGGAGATGCCAGCTAAACCCACAATGAGTTATCGTCTAATACTCATGAAAATGGCACACATCAAAAGGGCCCACAGCAGTAAGTGTTGTTGAAAGAGGAACCCTGTGCTGTGATTGGTGGGAAAATAAAGTGGTGAAACCATCTTGAAAAGTGATCTGGATTTACCTTAAAAAATTTAAAATGGAAATACCAAATGACCCTGTGATCCCATTCCTGGGCATCTGTCCAAAGAATGTGAAATTATCAATTCAAAAAAGTGTATACTTTACAATGTTTATTACAGCACCATTTATTATAGCCAAGACATGGAAACAACCTAAGTGCCCTCTGGTAGAGGATTAGACCGAGAAGATGTGGTAAATCCACGCGATGGAATATGATTCAGCCATGATGAAAGTTACCAATTCGGAAGGAGCTTGAGGGAGTTATGTGTAGTAAAACCAGTGAAACCAGTGAAACCAGTAAAACCAGTAAAACCAATTTTAAACACCTTCATAGTGGACAACTGGACAAAGCAAAAATACTTATGAAAATGACTGGACTTGTAAATAAGTGAGCTTTCACAGGTTAAAATGGGAGGTCAGGAGAAAGGATCAAAAGGATTTAAGAGATGGTGAGAAAAATAGTTAAATTGGTAGATATTGTGTAATGTATATTTTAACACAAGAAATAAAAAAAAAAATCAAGGAAGCTGTAATAACAACATTATTATTGGGCCTCCCTGGGGGAGAAGCGGTTGCCCGCAGTCTCTGCAGCGCTGGTTCGATCCCCAGCCGCTGGCAAAGGTCCCACATGGTGCACAGACCTCTTCTGCCACGCCCGCTGCTCCCCTCAGCAGTGTATTTCCTCAGTCTGCCTGTTCTGCTCTGGTGAATTTTCTCACCCTTCCCCACTTCTGACTGTACCCAGTGCTTGTATAAATAAATAAATAAATCCTAAACAAAAGAAAACAATGTTATTATTAACCACATGATGTTTATCTTTCTGAAAATGGATCCTACTTATTTTCTTAACACATTTCTTCTCCAACACAACCTGTATCAGGCTCTCCATACATGAAAGCTTGAAACAGAACAAACCAAAAACATTATCTGAAGAAATAAAAACTAATGCAGCTATAGGATCTCCTGTCCCTCCTCTTGGTCTTTCTTCTCTTCTTCATTCTAGAGAGCAGATCCTCTGTCTTTCACCATTTTATTCCTAGGGTCCTGCACAGAGCCAGCTTAATGAAATATTTTCAATGAACAAATGATGAAACCTAGTCCTAGGAAAAGATTTGTTTCTGATTCTGCTTCCACCCCTAAAAATGCATCTTGAGACTATTGACCTAGGATATATCAATGCAGGAGAGCAATTAAGAAGCTAATGAAAATCATAAGTCCCCTTTCCTTGTGAGATGAGAACTACTTCAGTTCTTTGAGAGCTCAACTGGGTACATGGAAAGCTTTGGGCAAAGAGGTTGGGACTGGGGAAGAAAGTAAGCTTCCTATGTCTTCATAGAAATGCTGAGTCCTTAATCACTAACCAGAAAAGCAGACAAGTGTCCTCTCCAAGATCAAGTCACTTCCAATGGGACTGGCTTCATTCCCTTTGAACTATTTCAGCGGCTTTCTTGGCACTTTGTTTTATTCATTAAACATTCCTTTGAAATTTTCTAATTCTGGGATACACAATAGTCATTTCTTGGTAGAGCAAGATTGATCTCAGGGCTTGGTAGCCAGTGAGAGCTCTTGGAGACTGGAACCAAAGTCCTGTTTTCCTGTTTGGTTTATTTTCAGAATATCTGGAAACACCATGGTCCCCTCTCATCTCGTAACCATGTCACTAGTCTTTGGTGTGAGAGCAAAAAGGAAGAGCAGAAATAAGGTCTTGGGGTCTCATTGTCAAGGATAGCAGGTGGGCTGGTGATGGTCTCACTCTCTCCTTAAGATGGCCTGCATGTGGTCACTGCAATTTCCACTGGAAACCAACTGGACTACCAGTTGTAATAGTTTCTGCTGCGTAGCAAATGACCCCAAAGCTTAGGGGCTTCAAACAGCCATTTATTTGGCTCAAGATACCATGTGTGACTGGTTGATTCTCTTACCTGGTGGGATTAAGACCGTTGGGCTTGTGGGAGCAGAGAGAAAACTTCCTCTTACCCCTCTGGGTTCTTCTCAGGCTGGTCGAGCAATCAAATTAACATCAGACAGATTAGAAGGAGAAAAGAACACATTTAATTGTGTAAGTATGGAGAGACTATGTCACTGTAGATTCTAAAGTATATGGGGTCACAATGAGGGCTTTGATATTGAGCTAAGGTATGGAAGAGGGCCCAGAACTTCAGAAGAAAAGACTAGAAACTCTGTAGTGGCTCACCTGCCCTGCCCTATAGACAGGTTTCTCTGATAGACAGATTATTTCTCGAGAAAACCTTAAATAAAGTTAATACCCCAAATTTCCATTCTTCTAGCTAGTTAAGGGGTGGTAAAAAGTTTCCCTTGAGGCTGCAATGACTTGATTGACCTTAACTCAACATAATCTACATACCAAAGTGATCCATTTTGGGAAGGCCTGTTCTGGGCATTTGGAGCCTGTCCTTCAGCCTTGGGCATCTGTGGTAAGATGCAAGATAACCTGAGAACTGGCAGGCCCAGGATGGCTTGAGGTCGGTTGGCTCATGTATGCTCTATGTGGCCTCCCAGCTTCAACATTCTGTCTTACAACAGGCTTGCTCTGTGGCAATGGCCCAAGGCCTCAAGAGAGAGAGCGTGGAAGTGGACAAGGCCCCTTCCAGGCTTGGAACTGACCAGGCATTACCTCCACACTGCAATTTATTGGCCAAAGCAAGTTAGATTCAGCCCAGATTTGAGGAGTGTGGAAACCTATTCAAGAAGAGGAAAGAACGCAGCTCATTTTTTTTGCAAATAGTCTACCATTCTAACTTTGCAAGTTTGCTGTCATTTGGAACATCATGTGAATGGAAGAAATAATGAAATAGCACTTTGTGCTGTGCTTGCCATTAGTCATGCTCAGAAATAACAACAAGGAAAAGATGTGATTAGGTGGAGAAGAGTCTCAGAGTCCAGGGAGAAGACAGAATCATAAGCTGATTCTTCTAACAGTGTGGTCAGTGGTCAGTGGAGCGATAGCAGTTTGATGGGGCAGTGTAGACACCAGGAAGACAATTGTGTACTCCTCCAGCCTGTGTACACAGAACATCTCTGCATCCAGTCATCTGTCAGTGGGCACTTAGATGATTCCCAACACCTCACTATTGCGAATAATGCTGTGATGAACACTGGGGTGCACAGATTTCTTTAAGTTAGTGTTCTCATATTCTTTGCTAGGTACCTGAAAGTGGGATAACTGGAGAGTAGACAATTTCCACTTTAATTCTTTTAGGAATCTTCAAACTGTTTTTTCATAATGGCTGCCCAAATTCACATTTCCACCAATAGTATCCAGATTTCCATTTCTCCACATCTTCTCCAACACTTTCTGTTCCTGTCTTTTGGATCATAACCATTCTCACAAGTGTGAGAATGTCTCGTTTTGATTTGCATTTTCCTAATAACAGAGATGGTAAATATTGTTTCGTGTGCCTGTTGGTCTTCTGCTAACCTTCTTCGGAGAAGTGTCTATTCAGATTCCCTGCCCTTTTTCCAGATTCTTTTTATCAGGTTGTTTTGTTGTTGAGTTTCACGAGCTTTTAAAAATATATATATTTTGGATATTAGTCCCTACGGAAACATGATTTGCAATTATCTTCTTCCATTCAATAGGATGCCTCCATTTTGATGTTAGTTTCTTTCACTGTGATTTTCAATC
Organism: Talpa occidentalis; assembly: GCF_014898055.3. NCBI lineage: Eukaryota > Metazoa > Chordata > Mammalia > Eulipotyphla > Talpidae > Talpa > Talpa occidentalis. The sequence continues at coordinate 10,264,683 of NW_023601653.1, forward strand.
TGGGTTTCCCCATCCATAAAAATAATACCCTTTATTGACTGAGAGAGCGGTGTCCTGGGGTGGAGAGTATGCGGGATGCGGAGTTGGGAGGCTGGAGCCCTAGCCTGTGTGTCATCAACTTAATAACAGTGGACACAAATGCAGAGCACTTTACAGTGTACAAAAAGGTTTTACCTTTGACTTGTCAGTCTCTCCATTTTTTAAATCATTACCCCCATCTTAAAGCTCACACAATTCATGATAGACCAGGTCCTCTAACTCCTTATTATGTTCTAGTTCCTTCCTCTCGCTTCTCATTGTCTTTCTCACATTCTATGGTCCTCGCTCCCTGGAGATGGTTGTTTTTCTGTAGATGTCAGATAGTAAATATTGTAGGTGCTGATGGTAAATAGTCTGAATTGAAACTACTCATTTCTGCTTTTAAAGTTTGAAAGCTGCCAGATAAATTAATGAATAAAAAAGCATGTCTGTATTCCAATAAATCTTTGCATATAGGATCAAAATCTGAATTTTGAATATCATAAAGCATTATTCTTATTTGATTTTCCAACTAGCTGAAAATAGAAAAACTGGTCTTATCTTGTGTAAGACATTAAGACAGGCAAAGGGCCATCCTCGGCTGTCCCTGCTCTTTCTCAGTAAAACGGGGCTCAGCGGTCCTTCTTTCTCAGACGTGGGTGGGTGAAGTGAGGTTGTCCAGGCAACATGCTTCGCACAGAGCACAGCATGCATGGCCCTGTTTCACCCCTAGAGCATGCACTGGGTCTCAGTATCCCCTCTACAAAAAGGGGAGGGTCACTTGTAGATTTAAGGTTTGCCTTTCTGCCCAATTCCTCTTTCCTGTCCTGTCCTGTCTTGGGGACAGTCAAAACTCCTGGATCTCCCCAGAATTTCTCCATTCCCCTACCCTCTATTTTTCCAAGTTCTTTTTTCTAGGTCCAAATCTTTAGATATTTTGGCTTTGGCTCACACTGGTGCGCAGCGACTTAGCCACTAGGTGGTGCTGTGGGAAGATCTTTCTGTTTTTCTCAAAAGTCACCTGAAGATCTCAGGGCGATTTTCAGGATTAAAGGTAATGACGCCCGAGATGGCACTCAAAGGATAAGAGGTGTGCTCCAACCGTGTATGTATTTCTAGCATTTGTGCACATCCTGTTAATTTGGGTGGTGGGGGCTCCCCGTACAGAGGTTTCAGGAATTCTAGTGAGTGTTTGTGTGGGAGAGGCCAGGCAAGCCGAGCCTGGGGAGGCTCCCAATGCATCCAGAATTTCTGGAAATTTCGCAGATGCCTCTTCTATCATCTGATGGTCGGGTGGTTCAGGGGTGGGGATGGAGATCAGACTCTCCTCCCTGTCTATTACATGCAATTTCTCTTTGGAGACATGAGATGTGCAATCAAAAGGTCTTCATTTTTCAGTGCACTGACCTCTGGTGACTTCTGTGGCACTGCTGTTCCTGAGGTGTGATGTTGCTTGGTTACTAGCTGTGGTGGGGCCATTATCTGAGTTTAAGTCTGGCACCCCACTTGTGAGCTATGAGACCTCGCAAAGGCACTCAATCTCTCAGCACATCGTGTGAAGGGTGAGGGGAATACAAATATCTAATCCCAAATTAAATATCATCAGGAGGATTAAAGGAGACCGCTGGCGCATATGGGTTTGGTCAGCTGCAATGCAGGACACTGACGCACGTGCTGTCCTGTGCCACTGTCTCCCCAGCCCTGGCACAATGACTGCTTCATCATAGATACTCAAGTGACATTTGCTGGATGAGAGCATGAACAGGTGGCTTCAGCACATCGCGAAGGGAAGGGCAGATTGGAAATGTGCCTGTGAAATAAAGGCTTTCAAAGGGTGAGTCTGGCAAGGGAGCAGGAGAAGCAAGACCTAGTGAGGAATCTGGGGCACCTTGGCAGCCAGGACTAATGCATGCCTTTCCAGCTGGCTGCCTGGGCAGCCTGGCTCCATGCAGGCCCAGCTGCCAGGCGGCGGCCCCTGCAAGGCCTGGGAGGCTGCCTCCATCACAGACAGGCTGGTGAGGAGACTTGAATGCCTTCTGTCTTGTGCCTTCTTTGGAGCCTTCCTCCCTGATGACAGTAAACATTACACACGCAGGGCCTGACACCACTGAGCTGCCTGGCTCTTGGCTGAACGAGGCTGAGGCCCCCGTAACCCATGGTTAAGAATACAAATAAAACAGCACAGGTAAATACAAACAATCGTGGGAAATCTAGGTCCCAAGACTATTTTTCCCTGACCTACATTTTTTTTTTTGGTTTGGAACAGGATTACTTGGGAAATTGTAATTACTTCATACAATCGCTATAGATTTGATAGAATAAATTTAATAATAATATTATTTAAACAGTAATAATGATAGTTACCATTTTGTCATAGTTAACACATGTCTTTATAGGCACTAATGTACATTTAATGGACATTATCTTATTTAGTTCTATAAGGTAGGGATTGACCCTGTAGGATCATATCACACAAATCTGTCAGGTCATAATACTATGTACCCATTTTACAGATGAGGAAATTGAGATTTAATCATTTACTGGGCTAACTGAAACTCAAGCCATTCATTCCATTTATCCACGTGACAAATAATGACTGGGCACTTGTTATATACCAAGTATTGGGGTAATACCAATAAAAATCCTGCTTTGTTCAGACAAGTGCCACAAATAAGTACATTATGTGTTTTGTGGTGGTAAATGCAATGGTGAAAAATGAGGCAGGCAAAGGGAGTAAGGAGCACAGTAGTGGGGTGGGGAGGAGAGGGTGGGTTGCAGTTTTTGATGGGATAGTCAAGAAAGACCCGTGACAAGGTGACATTATTGCTGAGCTTTGCTCTGTGGAGCAAAGAGCAAAATTTTGCTGCCTTCCAACTTTGCTCAGTGGTGCACACTAGCAAATTGGAATCCAAGGAAGATTTCTATGGATTCACCTTGACCTTACCTTCATTCTCACTCTCTTTCCTGGGCTATGCATTTCCAGAGTAGGCAAAAGGGAGGGAGTCAAGGTAGAAAATTCATCCATCCACCACCCACCCATCCACCAATCCATCCACCATCATTTATAAACCACCCATACAAACCAGGTCTATGCTTCTTATGAAAGAAGAATAAAATCTAGGTCTATACTAATAGATACAGGAGGTACTAATGTCATGTGGCTATGTGACTGGGGAATAAAATATTAATGTAATGAAAATTAAAATTTAAATGAAAAAACCCTGGTGCAGAGAACAATATTTTTTCTGTTAAAAACAACTTAGTTGTTTTGCCAGGATTACATTTCAATTTAACCAATGAAAATTTAGCTTTGCATTGAGCTTTGCTGCTGTAAGTGGAAAATACACAACAGATTTGACCTGAGTACAAAAAGGATGTTAATGATCTTATCAATGGATTTTTATATTGATTACTCCTTCTTATTATTATTGCTATTTTTTAAAGATTTATTTATTTATACAAGCACTGGGGTACAGGCCAGAGGTGTGGGAGGGCGAGAGGATTCACCAGAGACAGAGCAGGGAGCAGAACAGGAGGACTGACCGAAATACACTGCTGAGGGGAGCAGCAGACGAGGCAGGAGAGGTCTGTCGCTCAGGAATCGAACCGGCGCTGCGGAGGCTGTGGACAGCTCCACAGCACTGCGCTCAACCCGCTGCGCCACCAGGGAGGCCCCATATTGATTGCTTCTTGAAATGATAATGCTTTGCACATATTAGGTTAAATAAAACACATAATTGAAATTAAGTTCCGTCTTTTCAAACCTTGTTTATGACATGGCTGCTAGAAAAGTTAAAATTAATACACCTCCCACATTATGTTTTGATTGGGCAGCATTGTTCTAGCCCTCTCCATCCTGGAGCTCCTAGGCGAGTGGGTGGGGCTGGCCACAAAGTGGCTGCATTACCACGAGGCATGTGCTGTCACAGACCCAGAACTGGGGACAGAGAACTGAACCTTCAGTTCTGCCAAATGCAGGATCAGAGGAGAGATGACGTCTTAAGATAGATCTCCAAGATGAGTAGGAATTTGTCATGTGAAGGACAGCAAAGGGGCATCCCAGGCATTGGCACAGCACGTGCAAAGGCGGTATGGTGTGAAACAGTGAGAAGCACCCTTGGAAGGTGGGGTGCTTGGTGGGAGGAAGTGGCATGTCTATGACTCAGGAGAGTACCCTGAGGATCAGATGGTTCAGGGCATTACTCAGCAAGAGAAAGGAGCATTTGCTGGGCACCTGTGTACCAGACTCTACTAGATGCTTTCTCTGACATTAGCTCACTCATTGACTCCATATGTATTTATTGAGTGCCTACTATGTGCTAGTTGTTTTTCTGGGTGTTGGGTATACAGCAGGGAGAAGACAAAGCTTCTGTCTTCACAGCACTGACCTGCAGGTAATTATTTGCAGGTAATTATTTGGAGGACAAGGAGGAAAGAAAACAGACTGAGATCACACAGCTGGTGGATGCCGAGGCCAGAATTCTAATCTGCTCTTTCTGATGCTAAAGTCAATATCACCGTGTTGTGTTGTCCTGGGTGTCTGGCTGAGTTTGGACTTTGTCCTGAAGGTCACAGGAGGTCAGCAGAGTCTTGGAGGAAGGAGGAGATATAGAGACAGACATGTGTTTCAGGAAGAAACTGTGGGGGCCAAATAGAGGAAGGATGGTACTGAGAAAGTTGATTGAAGTCTTGTAGCTCTTGTAGGCGCCTTTCCTTAGCATTTGTCATGGCTGCCTCTCCCTCCCTCCACAAGTCCTTTCTTCTTTTCTTTTTTAATACAGTGCTAGGGGGGGCTTTTCAAGCCCAAGTTGGATTTTGTCAGTGCTCTAATCAGAATTGGCCAGTGACTTCCTGACTCAGAATAAAACCCAAATTGTTTACCTCATTCCAAAAAGTCTTACAGGGTTATCTTTCTGCTGACAATCTGGCCTCAACCCTACTACGCTCCTCCTATTTCACTCACTCTCTGCACTGTTCCATGAACATGCCAAGGATACCTACCAGGGCCTTTGCACTTACTAAGACCTCTTCCTGAAAGGTTCTTCCCCCCAGATAATAGTACTTCTTCACTCTCTCGGGGTCTCTACTCAAATGTCACCCTATCAGAAAGTCCTCTCCTTACTATCCTCCTCATTCTCTTCCCCTTAACCTTCTTTATTCTTTCTGCAATTCCTTTGCATTACTCAACAGATAACACATTTGTTTGTCATGCTCACTGTTTAGCTGTAAACTTAATGAAGTCAGGGACTTTGTGTTGGTTTGTTCTGTATCTCCAGTCCCTGGAGTCACACTAGGCCCCTGATAAACATTTAGCTAAGGGGTGATTCAGTTCTGATGTTCTCTCTAATGGAGAGCTCTTTGTATCTCTCTGCACCTCCCCAGAACCCCACAACTGAACCTCAGTGAAACCTAAAGGCTCTTCCATGTGGCCAATTAATTGCTCTCCCGTGGCCCCGCCCATCCCTGCAGGTAACATATTTACTCTCTGGAGTATGTTGAGTGGCAGGGTGGCACCAAGTTCCCTTCTGCTTCTGGAGTTCCCACCAGAGCTTTCCCTGTGGATGGGAAATCAATCACATTTCAGTTTCTTTTCTCCATACCAGAACCTTCCAACAACCCCTTCTGTTTTATTCCCTCAGGAAGAAGCTGTCTTATTTTTTTTTAATTTGATAAATGACTTTTTTAAAAAGATTTATTTATTTATGCATACAAGAGCTGGGGCACAGGCCAGAGATGCAGAGGGTGAGAGGATTCACTAGAGACAAAGCGGGGAACAGAACAGGCAAATTAACTGAAACACACTGCTGAGGGGAGCAGCGGGTGAGACAGGAGAGGCCTGTTGCGCCATGTGGGTTGCTCCCTGGCGGGCCGGGGATCGAACTCATGCTGCGGAGGCTTCAAATTGCTTCATAGTGTGGTGCTTAACCCATTGCACCACCAGGGAGGCCCGAAGCTGCCTTATTTTTTAGTATAAAGTTTAAAGCAGAGAAAACAAAGCCAGTGGAACCGCTGCCAACCCTTTACTACCTCATCCTTTTCACATGTGCCCCGAGAAAGAACAGGCAGAGAAGGGAGAACTGCAGTCTCCAGAAGGAGTCAAGAATTGTTCTGTCTGAGGGTCTTCGTCTGGTCTGGTGACATCACTCCACGAGAGGTGAAGGCACCTGGCCCAGGTAGCTTCCCCAGATACAGTGGAAGCCCGTCTCTCGTCCTGCAGTATGATGGGTGGCTGCCCAAACGGATGCTCTTCCCAGCTCTTTCCTCCTGCCCTCCCAGTCAGCGAAGGGATGAGAAAAATGAAAGCAAGATCTCAATCAGAGGCATTTCCGTTGATCCTTGTAATATCTACTGATTCTATTTATAATTCTGTTTCCTGATGTCATCCATCACCCCTCCCCATGAAAAGTCCTGTTTGTACATGGAATATAGTTCTAGTTAGAAGGTGGCAACAGTATTAATAGTGACATTTATGGGTTATTTATTATCTATCATGTGTTGTTTTTAGTACCTTTTCCGGGTGTTCATTCAATTGTCAACAAAATCCCTTTGAATTTTTGTTGCATAGTCAATACAACAGCCTCCTGTTTTCTATATACTTTGGAAAGTAACCCAAGATGGTGGCATTTCTAACTAAAGTGCATGGTCAGGTAGACACCGTGCACTAAAGAGCAGCCTCTTTATTAATATCCCCGTTTTAAAGATGGGGTAACTGAGAAGCCAAGGGCAGTCTGCAACACCACACTCTAAAAGTGGTCCAGCCAGACTTTGAACTGGATCAGTTTTGATTCTGGAATCTATTCTCTTAACCACCATTCCTACTGTTTCTTATAGTAGAACAAGGAAACAGAGCTTCCCGTTGTGATGTGTGAGTAGATTTTAGTGATCTGTTTTCCTTTCGAGTGGCCTGGGTTCTCCCTGGAAGTTTGGTGACTGGAGGTCACTTGAAGTCATGCTTACTATGCACAGACTGGAAGTTTCTTGGAGAGGGATCCGTGGCCCAGGGCATCCTCAGCCCCAATGGCGTGTATGGGAAAATAGGAAACATTGCTGAGTGAGTAGATTTGTTTCTGACTGTCACATCTGTTCAACATTCCTCTCTGATCTCTGGTACATGTAACCCAGGAAAAATGAAAGGAAAACTCTGGCCCCAAATAATCTGCCTCCTCTTTAAATAAGCAAGTGGACTGAGAATATAAAGGTGGCATTTTTGGTGCTAATTATTCAAATGGTGTGTAATTGGTCTCTTGTTTTCTATGTGAAAATACGGACTGTACACTCTGTATTAGGGCAGCGCTGGCTGCTGTTCCGAACAAACCCTCCAATTCAGCGCCTCAACACAGTAATTTATTTCTCACTTGGGCATCTGTCAAATGTCCTGGTCAGAGGGTGGCTTCATTCCACAGGCCAGTCAAGGCTTCTTTTACCTAGTGGTCCCACCATCTTCTGGGGTCCTGGATTCTTCTGCTTCCAATGAGGCACAGTGGGGATGCCTCACCCATTTTTTTCATTTTGAAAATTTTCTTTTTCTTTATTGCGTTAACACTGGTTGACATCATTATTTGTGTTTTAGATGTGTAGGATTCACCCAGCTTTTGTTACTATACCATACCTACCATGAGAGCACCCACAGTCCATCCCCAGGCACATTTTTAAAAAACCCTGACCTGGAGGTAAACAACATCACTTTTGCTCATATTCCATTAGAGAAAACCAGTCACATGAGAGCACCTGGGTGCAAGGGAGGCTGGGAAATAAATCCCAGCTGAACAGCCATGGGCCAGCTTCCGTGCGGAGGGAGGAGCATGAATTTTGGGTGGGCAGCTGGCCAACTTCCACCACCATGGAGATGAAGCACCACCTTAGGCTGCTCTTTAATGCACGCTGTGGACCAGACGATGCACTTTTGTTAGAAATGCCACCATCTTGGATAACTTCCAAAGCATATCTAGAAAATGGGAGGCTGTTGTCAAGCACAGCCTGGACACTGTGGATGTGGCAGGGATGTCAGGCAGATGGAAAGAGTTAGAGCAAAGCCTGAGAGTGGGACTTGGGTGCAAATTCTGCCTCGGGCAGTTACTGTCTTATAGGCCACTACACTGAGAATCAGTGTTCTGAACAGCTATTTGGGGATCAAAACCTCTCCCTGCAATTTTAGCATGGTTAGAAGTAACATATTTACAAGTCCTGGCTGACAGATAGTAGATTAATGATGACTGGTGTTATTAGAACAAAGATTTCTCAGGAAAGCAAGTATGCCTAATTTAAGTTGCTTAGGAGATTAAAAGTGGAATAATGAACAACTAATGAGCCTTCTGCAGATATAAGTTGTAGGATAGCGCGGATGAATGCAGATGTTCTCACGTGCGTCCCGTATCCTGAACAAAGCCCCACATCAGAGTCCCATCAAACTGCTTGTCATGTCCTGAAATCCATGGAGCCACGGAATAGGGAACATTCATAGAATATTGGAAGTCATGATTTATTGAGTGTTTAAATTATGGCCCCCTTGGGACATAGTGTTACCAACACCAATATGATATTATTGCTATTGCTGTTATGCATGAGAGAACTGAGGTACACAGAGGGAAAAGAATGCTCAATCACTCGTGGTGGAATAGGGATTTGAACCCAGGCAGTGGGACTCTAGAACTCAAACTCCTAATCAAGGAGCCTGGGATCTTGTTGGCGGAAATGCTTTATCTGTGTGAAAACACTGGAACACAATGCATGATAACATTGTGAAGTGTGGTTCAAATTATGAATGCTCTAGGAATTCAGTCTGGAGAGGAACTCCCAAGGCCCGGGCCCGCTGTGAGCCAGGCATTGTCCCGGGTGTTTTCTATCCTTTCCATTTAAGGAGAGCTAGCATGGCTTAGGTAGAAGAGGAACTGGACAGGTAGGGTTTAAATCCTCATGCTGATAATTACCACCTATGTAATCTCAGGCAAATTACTTAACCTTTCTGATATGGCTTCCTCAATTGAAAATAAGGATTAGAACTACTCCCTTATAGGGAAGGGTTTACTGTCACCGAATAGTAGCACTGGAGGGTAGGTGTTATTCCCTCAACAAATATCAATTAAGACCCAGACACCTGGGAACAGCACCAGGAGCCAGAATAAACTATATTATGCTGTTGTAACAAACAGCCCTCCCTTCCCCCTATTCTCACCAGTTTAACACATACCAATTTAATATTTGCTTATGCTACTTTTGCATTACATGTGAGCTGACTGTTCTGCTATCTTTACAGAGCCAGGCTGACTGGGGGAGGCTCTGTGTCTGTAATTTCATGGTGATTAAGATAGGATTGCCGACTTGTGTTTTCAGAATTGTCGAGACACCAGGATTTGCCCTGGGCTCTTGAGTTTCTACTTGAAGAGTGAAGCATTTCACTTCTTTCATTCTATTGGTCCAAGCAAGTCATATGACCACCTCTGATTTCAAGAGGATGGGGTAGTGGATTTCTATTATAACAAATTAGGGAAAGAACCAGAAAATACCTGGTGAAGAGCTTTAATTACCACTACAGGCCTAATCTGTTTACCTGCAAGTCCATTATTTTAAGAAGAGGAAACTCTGAGAGGCTAAGTCAGTTGACCAAGTTCACACAGCTTGGGGGGAAGGGTGGGCAGACTCACCCTGTTTTATTTACACTGGCTTCAATCTGCCTGCATTGGGTTTACAGATTTTGTATAATGCAGAATGAGTTTCAGGGTGGGGGCAGGGAGGCCCTGCAAGTGTGGAGGGCAGGAAAGGAATAGAATAAACATGGCCTTTGTCTTTGTATTATGCAATAACCAGTGTGCTCCTGGGGAAGCTGGGACAGGACAGTGGGGTTCATGTCAAGCATCTGGGGAGGTGAAGTTGGACCAAACCGGAGGGAAGGTGAATATGGTGACTGCTTTTAGGCCTTACTCTGGAGCAGGAGGGGGCTCAGGTGGAGGGCAGGCTGTTTGCAGGAGTCCAGGTTAAGGTGATAAGGGATAGAAATGCAGGAGGGATGAACCTGGGAGCTACAGAGGGAGGTTTGGGCATGCTCAGTGGTGGAAAAGCAAAGAACTACACAGCAATGTGCAGAAGATACCGGTATACTTCATACCACACTCTTCTTATCCCAGATACGACACACACACACACACACACACACACACACTCCTCTTTTTCTCTTGGTTTCTCCCTTAATTTTTCTTGCTACTTCTGAGGACAAGGGTAGCCTCCCATGGTTGGAGGCCCTCCCTGCCTGACCCTCAGCTTGTGGGGTGCAGCCCCCATTACCATGTCCAGGACCTGATTCTTTCAGTTAAAGGCGACTCTCAAGGCCCAAAGGGCCAGGAGACCTGCCAGTGTCTCCTGCTCAGCAGGCCCTGGGCCCGGCTCCATCTGGCGTCTCTGCTTTCCCCACCTCCAAAGGTTGCCTTTGCGTCTGGACGGGCGCCCAGCTCTGTCCTGGAGTCTCTAGCGCCCCTACTCCCCCATGGCCCCAACTCTCTCCCTCCTTCCCAAGCGGCTGCCCGGGGTCCTGGAGGGTGGCTCAGGCCCCGCGGTCAAGCAGGGACCCCAAATTCAGCCTCCACGTCTGCCTTCCGCTGCGACTCCGCCTCCTTAAGGAAGGGCCGGGCCGGGGTCCCCGCTCCCCGCTTGGGGCTCTTCGGGGTGCGCCGCGGCCCGGGCGGCGGCCCGTCCCCAGCGGGAGCCGGAGGCCGGGGATGCCAGCCCGGGCGGGCGGAGGGGGCCGTGACTCACCGCCTGTAACCCAACCCTCGCGCCTCCCCTCCCCCCGCTGCCCCCCCATCTCGGGCCTGGCGGCCGCGGCGACACCCAAAATAAAATGAAGGGGCGCCCGGACCCGGGGCGCCCCCAGCCGAAGCGCGAGCGGACCCGGGAGGCCTCCGGCTCGGAGCGCGCGCGCTTCCCCGGCCCCGGGGCTCGGCGCGCCGCCGCCCGGGCGCCCGCGGGGGGAGAGGCCGGGCGGCCGGGGCGGGACGCGGCGGCCGCGGGGGACTCGCGGTAGCCGGGCGGGCCGGGGAGGGGGCGCCGGGCCGGGAGCCCCCCGGCCTGCGTCCCGGCCGCGCGAGGACAAAGCCCCGCGGCCGCCGGCGCGGCCTACCCGGCGCGGCACAAAGGCGAGCGGGCAGCACCCATCCCCCTCCCGCTCGGGGCCCGGGGGGCCGGGGGCGGCGGGGAGGGGGCGCGCGGGACCCCGCCTCCGCGCCCCCTCCGCGCGGCCGGGGAGCGCGCCCCCCCCGCCCGGCCGGCGCGGCCTCCGGGGGAGGGGTCGGGGGGCGCGGCGCCCCACATAACACTCCCCCTCCTGCGCCGGGAGCCACCCCTCTGCCCTCCCTCCTGCGAGCTCCGCCGCCTCCCTGGCCACCGCCGCGCCGCGCCCGACGCTCCGCAGCTCGCCGCGGCCGGGGGGCGGTGCGCGGACCGTGCGCCCGGGGCGCAGAGGTGCAGTCCCCGGCGCCGCCAGCGACCAGCCGCAGCCCGGCCGGAGCGGGCCGCCTCCCCGATGCTGCGGGGGCGACCCTGAGCGCCCCCGGCTGCCCTCGGCGGGGACCCAGACGCCCCGAGCGCCGCGCCGGCTCCTGCGCGCCCCAGCCCAGCTCGCGCCGCGTCCGGACATGGAGGGGGCCGCTGCGCCCGCGGCGGGGGACGCCCGCGACCTGGGGCTGGGGGCGCCGGGCGCGCCCCCGGAGGCGGTGGTGGGGGCGACCGCAGCCCCCGAGGCGGCCGCGCCGGAGCCGAGGAAGCCGCACGGGGTGAAGCGGCATCACCACAAGCACAACTTGAAGCACCGCTACGAGCTGCAGGAGACCCTGGGGAAGGGCACCTACGGCAAAGTCAAGAGGGCCACCGAGAGGTTTTCGGGCCGAGTGGTGAGTGGGGAAGCCCCCGGGGGCGCGCGCCGCCTGTGGCCGGGGACCGAGCGCCCCGGGGCTGGCGCCTGGGCGCGCTGGGACGCTCTTGTGGGCGAGGGGCTTGCCAAGAGCCCCTAGACAGACTCCTCACTCCCCCCCCCAGCACCCCGTGACTCAGGCGTGTCTCTCCTCTGAAACACTTGTTACATCCTGTCTGCGCATATTTTGGGGGTTTTTATCCCAGCAGCAAAGTAGTGTTTATGATTTGCAAACACTTTGCAGCGTTGGGACCGCCAGGGTCTCCCTCTCCGGCAGGCAGTCACCCCATATCCTGGGTTCTCCAGCTCCAAACGGACGTACACCCTCAACTTTGAGCAGGTCTCCCAAGTCCTGTGTCCTGGAGGTGACTCGATTCTCCCCCCCACCCCCACTCTCCTTCTGCATCCTCCCCAGGTTGCTGTCACTGCACCCCAGGGGGACTCCTGTCTGTTTTTTGGAGAGAAGGCACACCGGAGGGATGTGACAGCTTGGGGCTGGCTTCTGAGAGCTCTGAAATGCCCCAGGCGCTGCTCGCCACACAGGGGGCTGAGTTGCAGCTGACTCAGTTGCATTTCAGTTCAGTCTGCAGGACTGCTCCACTGCCTAAGGGGTCTGGCCCGGCAGCCCTGCTGGTGACAGCTGAAACCCTGCCGGGGTCCGGGTACCAACAGCACAGCCCAAGAAGCTCCTTGGTGCCTGGTCCCAAGCTTGCTTCCTTGTCATTTTCCTTTCTGCCGAACACGCCCTTGAAGTCCACACTGCTCATGGCCAGAGGGTCGGGTCCAAAGTGACTGTTGCAGAAAGATTGTGTATGGTGTGTGGCAGAAGCTTCACATGTTCTTTGATTTGAAGCATATCCGATGCATTTTTAATAGATGATGGCCAAAGTCAGGAACTCATTATGGGATTCCTTGTGTGTGCACTCTTGGGGGGTGTTTCGGGGCTCAGGGTTGCTTGTAAACTTTAGCAAATGACCACAGGGAAAGGCAAAATGAACAATGGCATGAAGTGTTACATTGATGTTGATATTTTTTCTCTTGTGTCTGTGCAGGGACAGTTCTGTGGGAAAAAAATGGGGCATCAATCAGTAAGCTCACCCCCTAAATTCCCGACTATAAGGCTGTCTAGATAATTCCCTTATTTCTAAGTCTCACTGTTTGGGCAGATACAGCTTTTTTTACCCCTGTAGATAAAAAAAAAATGCTGTTGGGGTTAAGAGGACATTGGGACATTGTACTTTGTAGTTACAAGCTGTCTCTGTAATAAACAAATGCAACAGTAGGTAAGCAAGCAGTTAAGAATATACTCTGGGCAAATGCTATTTTTGTAGGCTGAAAAATCCAAAGAGGAAATGGTTGCAAAGACACCCCTTGCAAAACACACGTTCAGGTTGGTGCAAGAAGAGGCTGAGAAGCGTGCGCTCCATTCATGCTTTCTGTCCGAGGTGATATTCCCCAGGCTGGATGTTGAATAAGCAAAAACTAAGCTTAGCCCCTCGCTCGTGTTGTCTTAGTAGCTGTTGAAGAATCGCGCTGGGAAGTGGGGAAGCAGAATAATGAAAAACAGACGTGGTTGGAGCTGCAGGTTGAGGATGTGAGCCTGCGAAGGGTTGAGTGGTAAGGGTGTGTCTGGGATCTGTAAGGGGCTTCAGACACCCAAATACTGGGGAGCTGCGGCCAACTGTTTGAAAGAATGAAACTTTATCTTATGGCAGACACCTTAGGGAGCTGCACTGGGGCATCCTGTTAGCCATCGGTCTGGCTGTCTGTCACCTCTCCGTGGAGATTAGGTGAGGGTGAAAGGGATTGCATCAGGAGCCTGGAGCCTGCCTTTCTCTTGGCGGTCTGTCTTTCCCTTTATTTGCAGAAACGCTCAACATTCCGTCGGGATTGAGTCGAACGGCCACTAAGGGGCGCGCTGAGAACAGCAGAGGCTCTTCTCTTAGCTCAGGACTTGAGTCCTGGCGCTGTTACGACCCACCCCAGTTCAGTTTCCCATTGCGCTATTAATTTCAGTTAAATCTCTTGTTTTACTCAAAAATTATGTAAAGATTTAAATCTGGTGGCAGATCCTGGCCCAGGAATTGGCAACCCCGGACTGCTTGCTACTTGATAAATAAGCTTAGAATGTTAGCAAAATCATCTGGTGGAAAACCTTCAGACAGGAAAACTGAGGTTTGGTGAAGAGCAGCCATCCTTGGCCTGCATCCTCCCCCTGCTGAGCACGCCGCTCCCAGATGGGTTAAGAACTTAAGTGAAAAACAGGAATTGTCAGGTGGAAAATTCCCTCTGCCGGGCTGGACAGAAAATAAAACACAAATACAATTGCTCAGCAAATTGCTCTTGCCCAAACAGTGCTTGGTGACTTAGAATCTGTCAAAAGCAGCAAGAAATTTTCATCTAAAGTATGAATGTGGAGTTTTTTCCTAGTTGCAAGTATGCCTTAAACAGCCACAAGTTGCTTTTGCGGTGCAATGGAAGGTGATGGAGTGGGCACTGTCTCAATTCTGCCTTTTTGATCTTCGGGTGAATTCTGAAGCACTGTTTTATTTTTGCTTGCGCCCACGCCTTTCAGAGCACCTCTCCAGAGATGGAGCCCTGGCTGTGAGCTGCTTTCCAGTGGGAGCAGCTGGAGGCGGTGGGGGGGGGGGGCGTCAGGTTGCAAGAGGGGCTGTGAAGTCAGCAGGGGCCTCCATTCGAGACAGACAAGTGTTTAAAAGTGAGAATGTTGTAGCTTTTAGTTGACTGTCTGGAAGGCTTCTGAATCAAACCAAACACCACCCAGAAGCGTCTGCTGTGATCTGTGAAAGGCAGTTTGGAGGAGAGTTGAAGAACTCTACTTGCAGCCAGGTTTCAGCCCTCTGCATGGCCCAGCGTTGTCCCCATTTCACTTCCAGGTGGGGTCTCATGGCCACTGCCTGAGTTTATCTGCAAGACCGGGAGTCCAAGTGGCAGCTTCTGGAGATAAACAGGTCTGTCCATAGGACGGTCCCGCAGAAGCCTGAGAGACTGCTCGCCACCCCCCCCACCCCCGCTCCTTCAACTACCCCCCCACCCCTCCTCCCCCAACCCCTAGCTTTGTGACCTTGGGCAAGTCATGTAACTTTTGGAAACCTCGCTTCTTCATCTGTAAAATGGGCTACTCATAATACCAAAGGCACGGACTTGTGAGAATTGGATAAATTAGTTTATAAAAAGGCTCAAAAGGGGAAATTGGCCAATTTAGTTTCCCTTTTTAGTACATTTTCTTTTCATCTCAAGTAGTTTTTCATTTGGATTTTAAGACCCTCATAGAGGCAGGATGCCTTTATCGCTCAGACAGAGGTGAGGAAAAGAATTGTCTTTCAGGTTAATTAGCAAAGGTCAGGTTAATTAGGAAGGGCACCCATATGAAGCCAAGACAATCAGCCAGATTCTGATAGCATCTGAACACATTTCTAAAGCCTTGAATTTGGGCCTTGTTCATTGCACAACTTTTGTTTGGAGCAGGGCTGTTGAATGAGCCCCATGTCATAACATAGCATATGTTTTCTTTGAGTCAAACCCTCTGGACCTTCAGGCTGGACAAAACATTGTCAGAAAAACAAACAAACAAACAACAACTTTTTGGGGAGAGGTGTCATGTGACCATCTCACTGTCAAAGGCCAACTTCTGCTTCCCTCTGTACCTCAGTTTTCCCATGAGCAGTATGTGGTGAGGCTTGAAGCAGGCAGCAAGGTGTCTGGGGGAGGTCTGGCCCAGGGATGGCAGGACCCTTGCCAGAGTGCCCCCATGTGCCTTGGTGTCCCCAGGTTCCAGAGCTCTAGCTTGGCTGATAGGGCATCCTCCCTCAGCCAGGGAGAGGAAAAAGGCTACTTTAAAGACTGGTGCAAAGTCATTCACAGCCTGTTGCTGGAAAACTGCAGACCAGGGAGGCAAATTAGAGCTGACTTGCCAGCCAGGGCGTGTGTGTCTGTCAAGTGCATGGGGCTGAGGTTCCATGTTGCAGCTAAGCCCCAAACCCATTTTCATGGCATCAGGGACCCCAGCAAACATGTGATCCAGACTTCTCATCCCCAGGGCGGGATAAACAAGTCACAGGAGGGTTAAGTGAATTTTCTGTGGTCCCACAGCTGATCAGTGACTGAACCAGATATAAGCAACCTGGATCAGGGCTGGATATTTTCCATTGCTCATTTAATAGATCTTTACTAGAGCAAGACGTGATCCTCTCCCTTAAAGAGCTTATAGTCTAGGGCCTCCCCTGGTGGCGCAGCGGTTGAGCGCTGAGCTGCGAGGCTGCAGCGCCGGTTCGTTCCCCGGCTGCCGGCGAGGGTCCCACCAAAAAAAAAAAAGAGCTTATAGTCTAGTAGCGAAGATGAGATGTACTTACAAATACTGAACTAATTTTGTAGCACAACAAAGATTTATTACCATCAGCCATATGCTTCTCAGCATGTTAAATGCTGGGACGTAGACCATGTTGCTTACAGTTGGTAGATGACACCGCTCCAACAGTTGCTGGGCTGTGGACCTCTTCCATTCAGGACGCTGTCATTTCAGGTGAGTTTCCAGTGGGAAGGTAACTCACGGGGGGTTGGTTGGATACACTGAGTTCTAGACTGGCTGGGAAGGCTCTTCCCCTGTATTACCACTGCTGCTATTAGGACTGCCAGCTGATATTTTTGAGGCCTTGAGGCATGTGATGATGTGTTAAGTGCTTCACAGACTTTTACAGAGAAGAGGTGGGCACTCTAATTTGATCCATTTGAAGATGGGGAAGTGGTTCTTAGAGAGGTGAAGCCCGCTGCCCGGAATCATATAGCTAGGTAGTGTCAGACAGGGCTGATCTGTTTGGAAAGACCTTGTTGTTAGAGAAATTGGCGACCTTCTTTCTGTTGTATGGCTGATGACCCCTGGATTTGGGTGATGTCCTCACTCATGGTGCTGGAAGACCTGCCAGGGGGTGACTCTCCACCTGGGTGGTTTCTTGTTGCTGTTCAGGAGGGAACACAGTGGGGTTAGGGAAGGCATGTGCTGTGGAAGATGACCCTTGACTTTTGTAGAAGACTGAAGTATGGGGTGTTGCAGGTCGAGGGCAGGTTCTAGGATAGGCAGGCAGATTGCGTGGGATGCATTGGGAGCCAAATTGTTAAGGTAGGATGGGGATAATAATAATGTAATAACAGTAGTAGCAGCAGCAGCAGCAGCAGCTAATGCTTCTTAGGTGCTTAAAACATACCAGGTATGTCTCAACTGATTAAATCCTTGTCACATTCCTGTTGCCACTCCATTTTCCAGATAGAGAAACTAAGTCACAGGTTGTTTGGCCTGGCCAAGGTCATGAGCAGCATCAGAGCCAGGGTTTGGATCCAGGCAGTGTGAATGCAGAGACCTTGACCATATTATTCCTTTTTCTGGGTGGGCTGAGCGGAGTTCTGACCACAGCGGGGCTCTGAGCCCATCTGTCTGGGTTGCTGGCTTGGAGCAGCAAGGCCGGCCTGGTGGTTTTCGCAAGAGTTGAGGTATGAGAAGATAAGGATCGGGACCATGTCGGCGGGAAGTGGGGCAGATATGTCTGCTTCTGGCAAACTTTCTGGTGCACGAGTATGTTTCAAGGCATCGGGCCAGGGAGCGTTCTACCTGGACCCACACTGAGTTCTTTGTTCCTTGAGTGGCCACAGACCCTAGAATTCCTAGGGGCTGGAGAGGTCAGCTGGTTCACTTCCCCGCCTGCAGACAGAAATGCACCCACACTGCTCCAGGATGTGGGGCTCTCACTTCCTCCTGGGAGGCGGCTGGAGATAAGGGTTGAGTCAAGGTATCTTGTCTGCGGGTGAGTCTTGTCTAACCGTCTTGTAGATGCCTCTTGTCAACGCCTGGCTTAGTGCCAAGCACCTAGTAGGTTCTCCAAAAAAAACTGGTAGTATGGAGCTGCAGTGAATACTGAATACATTGAACAAGGAAATATTTCAGGAGGCATTGGAGCTGCAGGTCATCACCCCTGACTTCATGGAGCTTTCTGATTGGAAGAAAATGGCTGGAAATGAAAGGCAAGGCGGGTCTTAGCTAAGTCTACATAGTGGGGTGGCGGGGGGGGGGGGGGGGGGGGGGGGGGGGGGGGGGGGGGGGCGGGCGGGGGGGGGGGGGGGAGGCTGCCTCTCCTTCCCTTCAGGAATCGCGTTTCTGTTGCAGTTGCCCGCGCGCTCATTAGGGAGAGAGCTGTCTACCCAGGGCCTGTTGGCTTCCTGTACTCAGTGGCTCTGGAGTCAGACAGCATAAGTCTCCTTTGTCTTCCCCACATGAAAGTCCTGGAGCATCTGTAAGTTATGATTTGTGAAGTATCTGCTTTAAAGCAGAATGCATTTATCATCGGGCCGGCCCAGACGGCACTGTGCAGTGCAGAAATGAGAAGATCCCAGGCCCCGGCACGGGAGGGGCTCGGCCAGATGACCCACCGTGAGCAGAGTCTGGCTGGGCTGATAAAATTCCCTGGAAATGGCCCAGGAGCAGCCAGATGTTGACTTCACAGTGAGGCTCTTCAGTGCACATTAAACCCAGACCTGGACTGTCCCACCTCTGGCTTGCCCCGGAGAAAGCTGTAAGCTGGTGTGTGCACAGAAGCCTGGATGTCAGTGTCCATGGCAGCTCCATTCCCATGAGCTTCAAGGGGGTCGCAATCCACAGTCTGCCAACTGCTGGATGGATAAAGTGTGTCTGTTTCCTTTATGACCTGTCCCTTGATTATATTTATGGAATATTATTTAGCAACAAAAAATGAAGTTCTGGTCTGCTTCAAGCCACCATGGACGAACTTTGATAATACTGTGCTCAATGAAGGAAGTCTGTCACTCAGGACTGCGTATTACACAATTCCCTTTCCATGCAATGTCCAACAAAGACAAATCCATAGAGACACAGTGGATTGGAAGGCACTGGGCTAAGGGTTCTGTGTGGGGGTGGATTGGAAGTAAAGGGGGTATGGCTGCTCATGGCTGTAGGATTTCTTTTAGGGGGAGAGGACAATGTTCTAAAATTGTGATGTTACTTGCACAACTCTGTGTCTGTACAAAAAAAATACCTGCCTTGTGTATTTTCCATGAGCAAATTGTGCGATAGGTGGATTATGTCTCAACTACGTGGCCATAAGTAAAGCCACTTTTGCTCAGAGTGAGGCTGGGAAATGGGCCTCGGGGTGGAAGCTCTTAATTGTCAGGGGCCTGAAATTCCAACCTGCTAGTTCATAATATCTCAGGCTCATCTGTGTGGAAAGCAGGAAGCAGTGTCCAGGGCATAAGGACAGGAGCGTGCCCTGGGGCCAGAACACCTGGGCCCACATTCCCTCCCACCCTTAGTGGCTGAGTGACCTCAGGCTAGTCACTGATGCTCTTTCAACCTCCATTTCCTCATCTGGGGCTAAGATCTTAGCAGCTTTTGATTTTTGAATTGTTGAGATGCTCCAATAAGATGACTTGATGCAGCTGAGCCTTTAGCCCAGTGCCTGGCACCTAGTAGGTGCTCATTAAATGCATCTAGGATCATTGCTAGTTTCAAAGGCACCATCTAAATGAGAAAAAAGCCCCCCTTTAGGAGAATGAATCTGAATTCTCTGAGACTGAGGATTCCCCAAAATAAAGACACATTGGAGGTGTGGTATGGGGGTGAAAGTTGGGGGGCATACCTTTTCCTTTCAATCTAGCAATCAACAGATGCACTGAACTAGCTCTGACCGATGTGCCCAGGGCTGGGAGGAATCGCAGAGGAGAATACCATAAATCATGCACTGAGATACCTAGAATTTCTTTGGGGCATGGGATTGATATATCAGGAACACATCCAAGACAATGCAAGGCGGTATATAGATCAAGTGTAGAGGAAGAAATCACGGCGTGGCATCAGACCAACGTGGTTCATTTTCTGTCCTGCCGCTGGCAGCTGGGGAAGGCATGCGTTTGCTCAGAGCTCCTGTTTTTTCATCTGGAAAATGCTGCTCCTGATATCCTACCATGTGGGATCGCCCTGAGAAGCAGGGTCTGTCTGGAAGCTTCTAGGGCAGAGGCTGGTGCATGGGAGGCTCCTGCAAACCAGCACTGGTATTATTACTTTCTGAGAAGTACTGCCCTGTGTGTTTGGGTCATGGCTTTAGCTGCTTGGAAACTTCCCGTGGGGATGAAATTCTGAATTTGCCACGTCCTTCAAGGCTCCCACCTGTGTGTCCAACTCTAATTTTCTTATTCCTCTTTGAGTCCTGGTCCATTTCCTTTGGCGCACATAGAGGGTGGGTCTGATGACTTGTCGGCATGCACCTTCCCTTTCCTTTCCCTTCAGAAGGCTGTTTCACTCACCCTGTGTCCTGACCTGCAGACTGGTGCAGAGAGCCGGTGCCCCATGAGTATGAATAAACTGCTTCATGAATGCACCAGCCCTCCTGAGAAGGGGGGGTTCTGGAGTGCAGGGGGTATGGGCCTCCTCCTTTTCCTGGTCATCCTTGCCTACACCCTTGCTAGCTGCGGAGAGCCCAGCACTGCCTGGTGCCGCTCGTCTCCTCCGCACGGTGGCTGCAGACGAGGAGAAATGGGTCCATTTTCCACCCTTGGTCTCTGTCTCTGCTCCCAGCAGTTTTTTTGATCTCCAGGGTCTCCTTGGGTTGCCTGCATACTTTCCTGCCTACCCCAGACCCCAGGCTCCACCTAAGAAAACCTGGTGGTCTCTGTGCCCAGTAAGCAGGCTTTAGATGCAAAAATGCATTCGCAAGACTTTCAAAACATTTCTCCCTGGGTTGTAAATCAAGTACTTTAAGAATTATAAACTGGCTGGACTGTGAGGTTAATGTATGTCTGGAAAAAATACCATCGTGCTTTGCCTTTTAAACTCAAGAATTCTACTCGGTTTAAGTTATTCTGAAAGAGATGGAGAGACAGCTGAGGTTAAGGGGAGGCTGTGGTAGGCGCCCCTCCTTCCTGGCTGGGGACAGG
The DNA here is from genome assembly GCF_014898055.3 of Talpa occidentalis. Classification (NCBI taxonomy): domain Eukaryota; kingdom Metazoa; phylum Chordata; class Mammalia; order Eulipotyphla; family Talpidae; genus Talpa; species Talpa occidentalis. The sequence goes on from NW_023601653.1 coordinate 10,285,555, forward strand.
ACTTGCCTTCCTGTGGCCTGGGGGCAGCTCGGACCTGTTGGACTCAAGGGGAATTTCTCAGTGAGGAAAAGGGAGCTGCTCCATTATCCTCAGGGATCCCTCGCTCCCTTGTGTCAAGCTCCTGTAGTTCTGTGGCTCAGCAATCACCAGGAAGCTCACTGCTGCAGGTTGGAAGGAATGCTTGCCAGCTCTGTCATTTTTTCCCTATGAATCGGGCTCAGTACACATGTGTTGTCCTAGTTGCCACAAGACAAGCGCATCACGTCTCTGCAGGATGAAGGTGGGAGGAAGTGGACTGTCTAGTGCTGCACCTCAAAGGAAGCATGGGCTGGTGAGGAGCACAGCCTCCTGCTAACCTGGAGAGGGCCTGCTGGACGCAGTTTCTTCATCTGTGAAATGGGAGTGGCCGCTAGAGTAACTGAGTTGCGCACCGAGTTCAGTGTTGTCCTTAGAAGAAACGCTCTGGGCTCCAGCAGGAGGGTCGTGGTCGTCTTGGTACTCGGGCAGCCTGGCACGGTGGGTTGCACATAGCCAGTGCCCTGGTGTTGAGCCCCTTTTCTTCACCTGGGCATTGAGATGCTCTCCAAGACTCACCTGGGAAAGTCCCAGGACGAGACTCCTGGGGTCCGCTGAAAGCAACTGGTGAAATGCAGACTTCATTTCCTGTTGCCTGGTTTTGGCAGAAGGACTTCTCGTTGGGGGAAGGGGAATATCTTTGCTTTTAAAACCCTTTTCGGATTGTTTAGGATAGCTTTGTCGAGGCTGGGGAGAATGGCCCAGCATGGGGTCAGCCCTTGTTGGGGAGGTCTTTGTACCTGCCCGCTTCACCCCCCAGGCCCACACCTGTTTGTAACCTGGAGGTGATGATAGGAATGAAACCCATGTCTGTCTGGACTCTTAACTACTATTCTAGGAAGCTTCCCAAGAGGGTGTAGAACAATCTCTGCCATTTTCTCTTGTGCCAGGTGCTCCTTCTCCGCCTCCCAGCAGTGGGTTTAAAAATATCTTATCAGATATTTATTGAGCTCCTTCTCGGCCAGGAGCTAGAGTGACAACAGGAAACAAGGTCTGACCTTTACCCCAAGGAGCTCAACCTCCTCGTGGTTCTTGAATGTCAGTCTTGTCATTTCTACGTCCCCTGTCTGTGATCCACACTTAATGTTCCGTGATCCAAACTTACTGCTCCGCACTGGTCTGTTTAAGGAGACTGGTCCATTTAATACATTCCCGCTGAATTTTTTTTTTTTTTCCTGGGAGGGAGCTTCAGTCTCTCAGAGTTTCACCTCTTTGCATCCATTATGTAACCTAGATTTTCTTCCTATGGATTAAAAGAGTTGCCCGCCAACTTTGAGACACTCTTAGTGTGCCTCATGCCACATAATTACCTTGTAGGGTTTTTAGTAGGTTGGAAAAGCAGCTTTTCCCCAAACAGCAGCAGCAGTGGAAGGGAAGAGGCCGACGCCTGTCTGGTGAGCTCAGAGTTCAGTGCGTGACTACATTTGAAGGAAAGACCGGGCAGTGCTCTACTCACCCCGGAGAGGAGCACCCTTTACATCTTGCTTGTGGTGAACTGAGAGCTGCTTCCCAGGCAGAGTCAGCTGGCATGCTCCGAGAGGCAGCAAGCGTGTGAGTGGGCGTGCAGGCAGCCGGTAGCAGAAATCCTGCAGGAATTAAGTGGAAATCTCCACTGTGGAGCCCATGCCCCTTCTTCCATGTGTGGGGAGGTCCAGAGTCAAGGGGAGTCCTTTCCCTAAGGACCGTAATAGCAGGGAACCTTTACTGTTCGCGGGACCCTGCTCTGGCTGCTTTGCATGCTTTCTCCTCTGCGCCTGGATTATTATTGTGTTCATTTTGCAAAGGAGGGAGATAGCGGCTCAGAGACATCAACTGATTTACCCAAATTCACTGAGCCAGGATTTATGGCTGGGCTGCCTGACTTTAGGGTGATGGTGGTAACCACTGGATTCCCTGGCCTCTTGTGGGGACAAGCTTCCTCGGCCTCCTGCCTTGGTTTGTCACCCATGCTGTGGATGGTGGACACCCATTGAACCCAGACTCAAAGTTCATAGACGTTGTCTGCAGGTGTGTGAAGCTAGCGGTGAGAGTAACTTAGTTCCACCATCCTAGTTATTCTGTGTCTTTTGCATCTATGTGCTCCCGGGTCCCCTCCCAGGCCAGGCACACAGAAGAACATTCTGTCGAATGGCTGCGGATTGTTACGAGTGTGGGAATGTCATCGGGAGACCTGGGACCAGCCCTCCTGTAGCCACAATTTGAGCTGTGGCCTGGGGCAAGATGTGTCCCTTCTGTGGCATAAACTCACTTAGCTGTAAGATGAGGGCTCTGGGCCAGAGTTTGTGTTAAGATTTGCTGCTCATTCAGCAGCTGCGCCCCGAGTGTCAGAGTGCTGCTGAGACGTGAGTTTTTCGCTCTCTTGGCACTTGCGTCCAGCCCCTTCCAGAGTCTGCTTTTGTGTCTTCATGTCTTGTCCCTCTATTGCTTCCAAAGGCCAGTCACTGAGTATTCCTTTGTCTTCCTTCACTAGAAGACACGATCCCTTTTGCCTGTCACAGTGCCCTGCAAATAGATCTGGGTGACAGGCGTGCAGGTCTGTATGAAGGATCGCAGTAGCTTTCTTGTTAATGACATCCCAGGAGATTAACATTCTGGGGCTAAAGCCCAGGAAGAAATTGAAGGAGTCGAAGTGCCTGTTTCCAGGAAGAACATCTTTCCAAAGACAAGGGGCTGCTGAGCTTGGAAAGATTTGTTATCTCTGCTCGTGGAGGATGAGGGAATCAGGAGAGAGGCCTTGATTTTTCATCAGGTAATGCTTTTTTGCAAACCACAGAGAAAAGAAAACAAAAACAAACCTCCCTCATCCCCTTTAGGCAGAAAAAAACGCTTCTTAAAACAGCTCATGAAGGAAAAAATTGTACCAAATATTTTGCATTTATCTAGTGGCGGCACAGTATGAATTCCTTTCAGCCCCACGACGAGTTCTAATTTTATGAAATGTTTGGATTAGCCACCAATTTTCCGGTGGAATTTAGGAGGCTTGTACTAGTGCTTAGGCCAAAAGCGGAGAAATCTCATAAAATCCTCACAGTGTCTCGGGCCCAGTGGGACGTTGTAGCCAAGGACAGAGTGACCATCGCAGAATGCCCGGGGAGACGAGAGCTCTGGCAGCTGGCGCCCGGCTTGTGGACAGTTGGGTGTTCTTGAGCCTCAGCCTCTGGGGCTTGGCCAGGCTGCATACCACTTCCTGCTGATCATGGGCTATAAAAATTCCAGCCCGAGTACAATGCCTTGTACCTGACCTTGTTCTTTCAGTTCCCCGAGCCAGCGAACATTAGGGCATCTGGTAATTGGGTGAGAGGCATTTGATAACGCGTGCTGCTCGCCACTCTCCACCACCCCAGTAGGTTTTGCCTTGTGCTATTAATTTCCAGTTCACGTATCTCTTCCTGCCTATAGACCTGCACTGTCCAATATGGACACATGTGGCTATTAAAATTAAAATGAGTTACACTGAGATAAAATGAAAACCAAAGATCCTTGGTTGGGCTGCCCGTTTTAAGACACGGCTAGTGGCTGTCATTGGACAGTGCAGACAAGGTCACTTCTCCCTGCACTGTAGAAAGTTCTGATGGACCTGCAGATCTGGGTGCAGAGTTTCACAAGAGCAACCCGCAGCACCTCTGACCTTGCTTTGTTATTTCGTACTTCGCACTTGTCACTGTTTGTACTTGTCACTGCCTGTCACTGTCTGTCACTATCCGAGTAGCTGCGTGCATCATCTCCAGAGTCTAGAACGGTGTCTGGTAAGCAGTAAGCAGCCAGTGAAGATTTTTAGAAGGGATGGATGAAATTGTTGGCATGATTTAGCTTGCTTTGCTCATCCCTGCCTCCCAGTGAGCCTTCCAAAAAATTGGGTTAATTGCTGTAGAGTTGGAACCTCTGAGTGGGTTCATCTGATATTTGTTGAGCTGGGGCTGTGTGTGTCAGGACTTGTGTGAGGCTCTGGGATACACTAACATGGATCCTCTCGTTAAGTGGGTCTTAACCTTGCAGGGTGTGCTGGTTAAAATGTGCTATCCTTGGTGCTCCCCCGTTGGATCTCATCCTGCGTGGCTGGGACGGGACTTGTCCACAAGCTGGGCTGGGAGCCTGGGGAATCTTCAGCATTTTGAGCAAGCAACTCAGGTAAATGTGATGCAGTGGGCGATAGTCTGTAGTTGAGAAACACAGTTCTAGCCAATAGTTGCTAGTTGCTATATTCACCTGGGGATACACCACCCCACCTACTTTATTTAGTCCACACCTTCTCATATGATAACCAGAGGGCACCTAGACCCGGGATTCTTATATTGAACCTGAAACTTGAGGCCCTTCTGCTCACTATCCTCCCATGGACTAGTAATAGCAAACAACTGCACAGTAATAATTGTGCTAAAGTCACTGACTTGAATCATCCTCCCATCTCCCTAAGAGATGCACGGCATTCACTGTTATCCCTGTTTCATGGTGCATAAAATCAGACACAATTAAGTGTCTTGTCCGTGTTTGCACTACTGCAATGCTGCAGGGGCCTTTATATCACTTTTTGCCCATTACTGAGACCCAGTTTTCAGGTATACTATGAAATACCTGCTTAGGAGTTCACAGGTGTGGACATTCTGAGCTCTGTTGAGCTACAGATATCTCTCCTGGGCCTCACAGAGTGTGATGAATTTACTCAGCAGACATTCTCTTGGACTTACTGTGTGCCAGCCTTAGAGACAGGCCCCTGGCCTTGGGGGGCTGGTATGTAGGTGAGGATTTCTGAGAAAGTCCAACCCATGAAGGTCTTCTTCTGGACAAGAAGAGCAAAGCAAATCTGAAAATCAAGGTGTTCCCTTATCTTATTGCTTGGGATTCAGTATAGTTTTCTGTAGAATATGCATGTGTGCTTGGGGGGCTAACAACCTGTTTGTCTGCACTCTTGTTCACACCTGCTTTTAAGGAAGCATATGTCTTCCTCTCCATCCTTTTTAACCCCTTAGGGTTGGGGGAATTGCCCAGAGCCTCTGATTACTTGGTAGGACCTGGGAAGGAGACTGAAAGGGAGAGGAGTGGGCATTTCTAGAATACTTGGTGTGTGCCCTCTGAAGACACACTCCCTGAGGCAGTTACCTGAAGCACCTTATGAGGTGGAGACCATCATTTTCATTTTCCAGTTCAAGAAATTGATGTGCAGGAGAGGAGCTGATCTGCTTGAGTGATTAAGGCCACACCCGTGTCCCTCTGACCCAACTGTGGGTTCTCAGTCTTGGCTGAGTGTGAACATAACCTGGAGACCTTTTAAAAGCTCTCTGGAGTAGGGCCCAGGCATCAACATTTTTAAACCGAGTCCTCTTCTCTGGGCTTGAGAGCCACAGGTTAGGGCATGCTGTCCGTGGAGGTCCAAGGCAGCCCCTCCTTGACCCTCCCCCAGTCTACCCTCTCCAGGGAGGGCTGGTGTGTCCAGACCCTTCCCTCTGGACCGGGGCCGGGACCTCTTGCTCTGTTGCATCAGAGGCTGCCCGTAAATCGGCAGCCGACTTGTTTTCCTTTTAGGTCCCAGTTGTAGTGACCTCTGTGTGTCTGTTTATTTCAGGGAAATAATTCCATCCTGCAAAATCAGTTCCCTGGGGGCTACAGAAATCATTTGGAGGGACTTCTTTTAGTGAGGTGACCTCAAATGTCCTCCTAAAAGAGGCGACAGCTGTTCCCCCTCTCCTACCCCCCGTCTCACTTTGCCTTCTGTCATGGTCCTTTCAGCCCCATATTGAAGGTCTCACTGCAGAGTTCTTACACACAGCTTTGCATAAGGCCTGTTGGTAATAATGGTCTTTTTGGGAGCATAACCTGTGTGTTCGGCACACCGCCAGGCAACCTCTGTTGCGTTACTGCATTTTGCCTTTTTGTGACAGTGCTGAGTCCACATAAGTCTGCAGTCTGGAGCTTTTGATCTTTGGACTGGAGGGATTTTCAATCCTGCCATGATGTGCTGGCTTTTTTGGAGGATGAGGTGGTCCAGGGATGGTAGAGACCACCACTTTTGGGTTGTTGGCTTGGCTGGGATGGGGGTGGGTAGTAAATAAAGGGGTGGTGGGAAGAGCAGAGGAGCCTAATAGTCCCTAGAGTCCAACCTGCAGTGAACCTCAGGGGAATGGCAATACTGCTTAATTTGATGTTTGGGGAAATGCTAATAAATTATAACAGAGAACTCATACTATATTTTTTCTAGGTATTTAAATCTCATCCATTTAAAAGTCAATCCTTAAAAAATTATAGCCAGTAACAAGTGTTGGTGAGGTTGTGGAGAAAAAGGAACCCTTGTGCACTGTTGGTGGGAATGCAGACTGGCCCAGCCTCCATGGAAAAGTGTTTGGAGGTGTCCCAAAGTCTTTACTGCATGTCCCAGAAATTCTACTCATAGGTATCTACCTGAAGAATGCAAAAACACTAATTCAAAGGAATGTATGCATTCTTATGTTTACTGCAGCACTATTTACAATAGGCAAATTATGGAAATCACAAGGACAGAGGAGTAGGTCAGGGAAATGTGATATATACTACACAGTGGAATACTACTTAGCCGTGAAAAAGATGAACTCTTGCCAATTATGGCAGCTTGGATGGAAATGGAGAGGATAATCCTAAATGAAATAAGTCAGCAGGAGAAAGACAAATACTGGATGGTGTCACTTACACATGGGATATAGAGAAACAAAGGGTCAGATAAAAGCAAACCAATAATATATCCTTGACAACTGACTGCAAGGCTGAGGCAACCAGAAGGGGAGGGTGGCAGGGTTGGAGTGGGGGAGGCAGGAGGTTCTGTGGAGCATGATGGAGGGTTCTTGGGGCTTTGGTGGTGGGCAAGGAAAGAAAACACACATTTGTAAAGCTTTGAACCTATATCTCCTAAAGCAAACATAGTCATATAGACCAACTTTACCGTAATAAGCATAATTTAAAAAATTATAGCCATTTCTTGTAGATTCTTTCTCAAGTGAATGCACACTTCCTTGCCTTCTTGACACAGAGTACCTTGAAGCTAGTCAAACCTCTTCTTGATGTCTTTGGGGAACTTCTCCTAAATGGTCCTCAGAGCTGTGCTTTGGAGTTCTCTTATCTGCCTTTTATAATTTGTCTGTCTTTCCCCACATGAACTTTTCATTCCTTTTTGTGACCTTTTTAAAAGATAAAGTTCTTCATTTCCCTGTAGCAAAACTAAGGCGTGCTCAATACCGAAAACTCATGAGACGCAGTAAAGTTAAAGATGAAAAGTAAAGTTAGCTGTCCCGTCTTGATCCCGTCAGGGAGACTGTCTCAGCAGCTTTCTGGCTCCATTTCTTAGCCTCCCCACAGAATCGCTGTGACCGAGGTAACTAGCCTCATGTGGGGTGACCCCCTGGAGATGCTCAGCACTTGCATTCAATGGCACTTCTTGGGGTAGCTTTGCTGAGGCTTCATTCTCTTCCTCACTCAGTCTTCACAGATGAGTGGACCCTGACAGTGAATCTGGGGACACTCCATTTTCTCATGTGACAGGATGAGCCACGATTAGGGGCCAGGGTCCCCTGGTTAGTACCTGACCTTGCTGGGTCTCTTGGCCCTGAGCTCAGTACATTTCCCAGTCACCACCTCTGGCCTGTGTCCTAGACTGTGGGTTAAAAGATAAGTGGCTTTGGAATAAGAGAACAATCACTAAATTTGGATAACTAAGTCCAGGAAAAACCTGCCATTACCTCCCTCAATCCTCTGGGTTGCTCCAGGGGTGGGTTTTCTAGCTTCTTTTCTGAGGATGTAAGAAGCAGTGTTGAGCATGCCAAACGCACGCTCTGATTGAACATCAGTCTTAGATTAGTACGGAGATGGCTGAGAAACACACTTGAAAGCAACTTGCATTATTATCCGTACATAGCTTACATTTTATGATCTGCTCGAAGATGCAGGGAGCATAAATCTTGGGGAGGGCGGCCTCGTTTACTTGTTCGTCTTTTCTGCAGATGGGACGCTTGCATCAGAGTCGGGCTGGCTTCAGATGTCTGCTCCAGGATATTTTAGCTGAACTGTATGAGTCCATTAAACAAATGGAAGAGTTTTTGGGAAAGAAGGGCCGAGTCTCAAACCAAATGTTTTACATGGGGAACATCTGGGGGATATTGGTATTTGTGTGTACAGTACATCAGAAAGCAGCTTGGCGGGGTTCAGCTAGGATGTTTCTGGCCTGCGGTTGCTGGATCTGACAGTTTTGTTGTAAGGGAATGGTTCTTATGAAGTGTCGCCATGGAGGCAAGGCTCGATCCAGGAGGGGGTGGCCTTGTTGAGCTGTACGCTCAAATTGTTCTGATTAGCTTCCCGGCCAGATCGTCCACAGCATTTGAACAGTTGAGTCTCTGAGCTAGTTTTCCCCGAGACTGAAACTCCAGAGAAAGGAGGCCTCAAAGGAGGCCTCACGAAGCAAGGCTTAAGGTGTGTCTTCTTCACCCGGGGGTCCGGGGGGTTTGACTGTGAGGTGTGGGGGCAGGTGTGGCCCAGAGCCGGAGCCAAAGATCCAAGCATCTAAGTGTAATGTCAGGGTATTGCTTGTATGATTGGTAGGTGCTGGGATGCTCCTTTTTTTTTTTTTCTGTTTTACTCTTCTGTAAAATAAGCAGCCTGGGGGCCTCCCCGGTTGTCTAGGGGTTAAGTCTCAATGCTATCACCACTATGGCCTGAATTTGATCCTAGCCAGGGGGCTACCTACATGGTACAGCAGACCTCTCCTTTCTCACCCGCTGCCCCCCTTAGCAGTGTATTTCACAGTCAATCTGACTGTTCTGCTCCTACTCTGTCTCTGATGGATCCTCTTACCCCCCGCACCTCTACCTACACCCCAAGTCTGCTGCCTTCTCAAATTGGGCTGGAAGCAGCTTGAAGGGTAAGGTCCTATTCTTCAGGACCTGGATCAGTACTTTATCCAGTGCAGATTTCTCTAAATTGCTTGCCGGAGAATTGACTCATTATTGCATCATTTAGTACATGCCTCCCACACTCCCCTGACCGATTCTGCCTTTTGCCCATCTGCAGGGGCTGGTACCACGGAGAGCGGCAAGGAGCACCAGTGGATGTGCTTTTGAAGACGGAAGTGGTTTCAATATTAACAAAAACAAAGACTTAGCAGGGCACTAGGCAGTGAGGCCTTGGTGGGGCCTTCACCCTCTAGAGACTCAGATCCAGTTCTGGTTTATCAGACTCCTATTGTGTGCCAGAGGTGCCGAGCTACTGGCCTTCTGTGTGGCATTGAGCTTAAGAGCACTGCCTGTGGGTTTAGCAAGACCCTGCTCTCCTATTTATGAATTGTATGCCTCAGGGCAAGTTTCTTAACCTCCCTCAGACTCAGTGTATATTCATTGAGAAAACAGAAACAATCATGTTTTTGCAAGAACTTAATGAGCGAGAGGTTGAGAGGCTTAGCGGATGGTGCCCAGTGGTTGGCATAAGTAAGAGCTTGATAACTGGTAATTATGATTACTCTTAGTGATTGTGAATCATCTCCAGCCTTTCTGCTCTGGGCATGTATTACCATCATCTACACTTGAGAGATTAACAAGTAAAAGAAGACTCAGGGGCGGGAGGCTGTAGAGTGATGAGATGTCCTGCTGTATAGTTTTATGTTCTTTAGGGTCCTTTTCTCCCCAACTTTATTGAGATATGATTGATATTTAATACATGTCAGTTTAAGGGATACAGCATGATGATTTGATACATGCATGCATTGCAAAATGATGCCCACAGTAGGGTCAGTTAGCACTTCCTCTCCGTTGACATGATTATCATTGTGTGTGTGTGTACCATTTATATCTACTCTTCAAATATTCAAATACTAATACAAATAATAGTGCTGTTAACTACAGTCCACACGTCATTAGGTCTCAGAACTTACTGTTCTTATACCTGGAAGAGTTTGTACCTCTGACCACCATCTCCCCATTCCCCCAGCCCCTGCCCTGGTACCAGCGTACTGCTCTCGATTTCTGTGTGTTGGATTCCTTTCTGTTCCACATGCCAGTGACATCACGTGGTAGATGTCTTTCTTTGGCTGACTTACTCAGTTAGGGTCCCTTTTAATGCTTGGGATCTGCCTCAGCTTTTTTGGTCTATACACCACCCTAGCACTTGCTGGGCACTGGAGATGCAGTGAGTAAAACAGAAATGGTCTTGGGGCACGTGGATCCTACAAGTAATGTTGAGCTGGGTTATGAGAGGGCACTTAGGTATGCAGACAGGGCCTCATCGAAGGGGATGGATGTGGAGGAGTTGGTGAGTCAAAGAAGTTAGTGCAAACAATAGGATGTGGAGGGATCCTGGCAGAGAAGATGACAAGCACTAATGTGTAGGGCCCTGTCACTCCTCCCCCAGGCTACTCCCTGGCTCCTTGTCATGTCCGCAGATGCCTGCCGCTCTCTCCCAGGGTGGGGTCTGAGTGCTGGCCTTGAGATAAGGCTTAGGGAGGCATCCTGTCTGATGAAGCACAGGCTGGGCCCGTCTGGCCTGAGCATGCTCCTGGGTGTCAGGTTGTCCCTACTGGAGCTGTGTGTTTGTAGCCGGAGGTGCTGCTGTGACAGGCACTCTGGCAGTTTGTGGGTGCTAATCAGTGCTGGCTGACAAGCATCCAGATAGATTTTGCAGTAGTGCTGTGCAGCAGGGACTAGCCTGAGGGGCAAGGCAGGCTGCCTGTGAGGAGATGATGAGCAAGGTCTCCAGGGGCACAGATTGCAGCTCCAATATGTCTTTGCACATTTGAATTGCTATAAATCAGTTTTCCAAATAAGAGGATTTGATCAGGCTAGCTTCTGAAGATTCGCTCACTAATTTATAAAATCATTTGTGGTTAAAATGTAAAATAAAATGTAAAACCGTGTCTTTTCATTTTTGCATGTTGTCTTTTACCATCTTAAGGAATTAAAACCTTATTTTGTCTCATTCTGCTCACTTGAATTAGCTCAACTAAATGAACTATTTTTTTTCTCTTTGAAATTAATTTTGTTTCTTAGGTCTTTTGTCTACCTTGTTATTGTTCTCAGGGTTCTTGATTCAATAGCAGCCTGAAGTTACTATTTAAAAGCAATGTTTTCAGTGAACTAAGAAATAATGGGATCAAAACCTTCCAATAGGCCTGCTCGTGTGTGATATCAAATCAGGCTTCTGAAGCTGTAGCAAGATTTGGACTGAATTGGACTGGAAACTGTTCCTGGCATGTCTGTGTGAGGACGGCCCCCCTCTCCTACACTAGACAGCGGGGACATATTTTGCCTTACAAGACACATCATAATTTGCCATCCCAGTTCGGAGTCTGTCACTTCCCATCTTAGTTATTAGTGACGCAGCAGTTCTGCAACTTGGCTCTGCTGGGACCTGCCTCACATGTGCACGCTAGACCTTCTTGTGGCAGTTTCGGGCCTGCTGCTAGCATTGCCCCAAGTATTAACCTCGGACTAGAGTGAGACTTGGGCCCCTTATTGCAATCCCAGCGCTACTGTTAACTTAGTGAACTTGTTTCTATGCTTTAACCTCCTTGTGACTCAGTTTCCATGTCTGTAAATTGGGGGCATTGGCATGGAACATTTGGAGGTACTGGCCACTCTCCATCTGCTGTTTGTAGGGGTGACTGTTGACTTTCCTTGCCCTTCAGCCTGTTCCCCATCTGATAGGACCCCCCCCCATATACCCTGTGGGGTTCATGCTCCTGTGCTCCTCATTTGCAGATGGAGAAATGAGCCTGTAGTACACTTTCCCGAGTATCTGTGCAGTGGACACCTGAACTAAGTTGCCGTGACTGATGACCAGCCCAAGGCACTGACGCTGGGCTTCTTAGCGGTTCTGCTGGGCCAGGAGGTTGATAAATAAAAGCTGCACAACCTTCAGCTTATCCAAGCTGTGTTATAAAAAGCTCCAGTAATCAGATGCTACCAGTTGAGGCTGTCCAACTTGTAAGTGACCTCAGCCCTCAGGGCGAGCCCTTATCCTCCCGCCCCAGGACAATTGTAAGTAACCTGGCAGGAAAGCAGCTGAACTTTGGAGTTCTGACTTGGGTTGCGTTTGGCTTTCAGAAACATAAAAGTCTAAAAATAAACAGCTGCTTGGCTCCTGCAGTCCCAGCTCATCAGCCTTGTCTTTGCAGACTTGCTATGTCTCTGGTGCTGCCTGTGCACCTCTCTCATGCTCCCAAGACTTTCTTCAGCGGGTCTTGGATCTTTTACCAGATCAGAGCCTGGAGATACTTCCAGGAGATCAGGGTAAGAGAAGGCTCTTCAAGTACCCCCTAGACCTGTCAGTTCAGGCCAGCTGACAGGCTTCTGAGCTTTCCTTCTCTGGGCACCTTCCTGAATCAAAGGCCTGCAGCCCCAGCTTGTCTGCAGAGCCTGGGGGAGCCAGTGCCTGCTGCCTCCTTGACCTTGCAGCCTCCTTCTTTGGGCTAGGCTGAGTGGAGTGTCTGAGAACACAACATCCATTTCCAGGGGTAAATTAATTTGGGTCACTGAGTCCCCTCCAGGATGTAGCTTGTTTTTAATTCCCATCTATATAGACAGGCAGTTTATTAATTTTCATGAATCATCTGATGTTTAATACGACTTAGACATATTTGAGTTACAAAATAATAGGTGCTTCATGATGACATTCTCTGAGTTAGGATGGCAGTTCTCAGGCATTGGGGTGCAATAGAATTACTCGGGAAGCTTGTGAAAAATGCTGACACCAGCTTGTCCCCGCCAGACTCTGAATTCCAGAGCTCTGGGCTGTTCCCTAGAACCTGTATGGTGACCATCAATTTCCCTTTTATCCCAGCCAGGAGGTCTCTGCTGACACCCTCCCCAAATTCTCTCGCTGAGAGTCTGGTTGAGCTCTCAGGCTGGTTCGCGGCTTGCTTAGGGCATCACCACCAGCTTCAGCCTCACATGGGCCTCCTTTTTTGTGGCTCCAATTTATCTCTTTCCTGGTCAGCCATGCTGCTCTCCAGTGTTTACAAACCCCAGCACGATACTGAGCGTGAATCCGCTGACCTCTTCCTTACCGACTGCGCTCCACACCATCATGTGCACTGACAAGATGCTTAGTTGTGTCCTTGAAGAGGGGAGGGTTGGTTTTGGAGAGCAAGGAACAGCTCTACACATAGCTAAGAACACCCCAGGTCTCCTTGAGGGTCTTTTAAGCGGGATCTGGGTCCAGTCAAATGGAAATCTGATTTACTGCTTGAATTCTGGAAATAGAATGGTTTTTTTCATGGCAGGAGGAAAATCAGTATCACTGGAGGAAACATCATCTTTTGGGGGGATATAGGGGAAGTAGGGAATTGAGAACTGAGTGGCAGAGGATTGAGTTTTGAGAACCACTCACAAGATAAAGGGAGGTGAGTGGGGGTGCTGGTGGAGGTGAGTGGGGGTGCTGTTCTTTGAGCATCCCTACACATGGTTGCTCCCTGGCTTCAGGCTGCCTCTCCTTGGAGCCTGTTGATACACCTCTTGGCTTGCAGACTGCCTCTGTCTGAAAAAACATCCATGTATTGACATGAATCAACAGGCCAGAGAGGAAGGGACCCATGGGCCTGAGGCAGAGCTGGCTTGGGCCCTTGTGGGGCTAGTTGTATCTTGGCACCTTCTGGCATATTGTCCTGAGTTGACCAGGCTCCTGATGAAGAGCTTGGGGTCATTTAATTAACTATGGGCATTGGCTGCAAGATGGCCTCCTGGGTGGCATCACCATGGTGAAGGTCAGGCGCAGCCTTTCTGAGTGAAAGCTATTTGGGGATCCTGGGGATCTTTGGATCATCCTGGGCCCATGGGACTCTTACCCCGAACTCTCATCATCAGCCAGACAAGAGCAGGAACTGGTGCTCCAATCTCCAACTTGACGTGGCACCCTGTTCATTGCAAGTGGCCTCTGGATCCCTTGGTGAGAAAAGACCCCCGAATTGCGTCTGACTCAGTGCCCTGAAGCTCCCGTGGAACGTGGCTGGTGTGAGGTCACACCTCGTGAATGGCAGGGAAGCTGCCAGCTCCTCTGGCCAGGATTAGAAGCCAGGCGTGTTCTCAGTGAAGCTGATGCCCTGTGATGCAGTGTTTCTTCCTGTGACCTCACATGTGACCCTGGAAAACTTCAATGCTCAGAGGAGGCGCATCACACTGGGCTTTGGAGACCTTTTGGGGCCCATTGAGCTTCTTGGTCATGTGCCACATTTGCTGTCCATTCCACCTTCATCCCCTGCCTCAAGAATTGGCAGCCTCTGGGCTCAGCCTGCCTGGATGCAAGTCCTCACTCCATCTTTTACCTGCCGCGTAACTGTGGGCAGTATCTATCTTCTTGAGTCTGTCTCTTCCCCTATAAATTAGGATTGCAGTTAAGATAATAGATTAGGTTCACTAGTGCATCACTGACATGTATTAAATATTAGTTACTGTTACTATTAAGAATATTGCCACTGATTTAAAAATGTTGATAGGTCAAGGCCAAAGGCAGAGCATGAACATGTCATTACTCAAAATGTGGTTCCTGGAACCAGCATCCCTGCCATCACCTGGGAGCTTGCTAGAAATGCAGAGTTCCAGCTTCCACTAAAGACCTTTGGGTTCGGAATAACCCCTATTTGAGAGGCACTGTTCTAGAATGCTTCCTGCAGGCTGACAATAAATGAGCATCTGTGGCAGGTGGTTACTGAGAGGCAACGGCATTGAGTCTCTTGGTTAGAACCTCAAAATACATACAACCTGCCCAGAATTTCCCCCACTCCCCAAAGCTGCCCTCAAGATAACTGGCTGCCCTGCTCGCTCTTTGTGGAGATGCAGACTGGATATTGATTTCAACCTGCTCTTGCCTTAGTACAAATGTGGGCATGGGGAGGATGTGTGTGGGGCCTGGAGAGGGGAAAAGGTCTGTGATTAGCTTAGCTGTGGAGTCATCTGCCCTTCACGTGGTCCAGGGCCCTGTATGCTTCATAGACCTCCATTCCAGACAACCTCCATTCAGCAAACACCTACTGTGTGCCAGGCACCATTTACATTATATCCATCCCTTGCAGCAGCCTTATTTTTACAGTTGAGGAAACTGAGACCTGGGAGGCTTGGGTTGCCTGAGGTCACCAGTCTGCAAGTCTGAACTCCCTCCATATTCTTCTGTCCCCCTGTCACCCTGCCCAGATCCCTGCTGTTACTGTTGCCAACAGCTCTGTGGAAAAGGATACCCAGGAGGCTGCAGAACAGGTGGTTTTGGTGATTATTCACACAAAAAAGGAAAAACTACCAATATAGAAGAGGAGGCGGGGCCTGTTACATTTTTAACAAGAGATAGGAAATGACTGGGCTGAATTTGCCTCTTTAACGGGCAGGCACTGCAGGGCAGAATTCACAGGTCCGGGACCAGCTGCTGCAGAAGGTTTAAACATTAGACTATAGGGTGGCCTCATTTAAGAGCAGACCATTTTATAAGGCGCATAGTGCTGTCTAGACTTGGGAGCGTTTATGATGTCCCATGCGTCGGGCTTGCACACCTGAGTTTCTGGCTCCAGTTGCTTTGAGGGTACAACCTCTCCAAGCAGTGCAGGAACAAATTGGAATTTTTGGGGAAAATTCTCCCTGCAGGGTCACTGTATGTTTCTTGGGGTGCCCTTAGCCGTGAGGCACACCTTATTATTTGTGTAAATTTTGCTTATTGCCTTTGTCCCTCTCCCTCCTCCCTACCTTGAGGGCTGCCTTGGGGGTTAGCTCTGCTTGGCTCCTGGAAGGCACTCAAAAGGAATAAGAAAATGAAAATCCTAACCCAAGAAGACTTAAGTGGGTATCATGAGTCAGGCTTTTGACTCTAAGTAGGAGCTTTTGCTCCCCTGTTCACCTGGAGGGGTAGCCATGAGAAGAAGATGGGGAACTAGTCCTGGGTAGCTTTCATGGGTCCCAGATCTCATCTTTTGTCTCGTCTCAGACTCAGGTGCCACCATGATACATGTGGGTCCCATTTGAGATGGGGATGCGAAGGTAAAGACCCCAGAGATGAGATTCGCCTGCTCTTCTTATGCTTGGGAACCAAGGTGGTCTCCAGTCTCAAAGCCTTCTCTTGCTGCCCCATGAGGAACTGGGAGGAATTCCAGTTTGCTCCAAGGAAGGAAGGCAGGCTGGCAGCCCTATTTAAGGGGTACCGCTGTCTGGGTTAATTAAGCGTTAATTAAACATGGTCTGGCCCAGAGCACTTAGCCTAGGCCAGGCATGTTCTAAGTACTTAACATTTAATCCCAACAGGCACCCATGAGGCAGGTACTGTTATTTTCCTACTTGACAGGATGAGGGAAGTGGAGCTCAGAGAGGTTATGAAAACCGCCCGAGGCCACACAGCTAGTTTGTGGCTGTAGCCAGCACTCGGCCCTGTGTCTGGCCTCACGCAAGACCTCTTCTCTGTGCACGGTCTCAACTTATCCTTCAGGTGCTATTTTATGCCACAGGAGCTACATTTATTGATCTCCTTCTTTGTTAACAACTTTAAAAAAATGTGACAGCCATTCGTAGCTCTCTAGGTCCTGTAAAAACAGGCCGGGGGGCAGAATTTGCTCACTGACCAAATATGTAGCAAACAAAGAAGCAAGATGATTTCAGCTGGTGCAAGAAGCCCCGAGGAAGAGGATGTGGGGAAAGATGGAGCAAGAGGAGGTGGACAGGAGTGGTGTTATGGGCTCCAGGGGCAGGAAGGGTCTCTGGGAGAGGATGGCATGATGCTAAGCTTGCGTGGAGGGAAGGATGAGAAGGTCTGCAGTGTGTCAGGCACTCGGCAACGTGTGCGCCTATCACTGCCCCTGGATGCCTGCTATCACTACTCTCTCATTACTGTTTCCTTGGCTTGCCCTTAACTGGCTCTCTGGCCTTGGGTGCGTCATCTCACTGCCCTTTGGACTGACCTGTCCTCTCCCCCCAACTGCCATGGCAGTGGCTCTAAGTGGTTTCTAGCACGCCTCTCCTCCTGACTTCCCTCCAGTGAGCGCTTTGAAATAGGGGCAGAAGGAGCTTGCTCTCCCGTACATTTTCAATAGAAGAGTCTTTGTACTAAGAGGGAAGCTTTGTAAAGGGGCTGCCTCTGTGGTTATTAACATTTATGGAGCCCTTTTAGTTTCCTCAGTGCTGCGTGAGGCTTTGCTAGAATGTGGGCACTTTCCTTTTCACACTGGCCTGGAAGCATCCCCTTGGCAAATGCACCATGGGACCATCGGCCTCTCACTCCACTGTTGAGGGGCAATTGGCAAGTGGACTTATTTTTTTACGCCCCAGAATGTCTTACCCTCCCCGACCCTGGATGGTAAAGAATGTACTCCTATTGTAATTTGACAATAGGACCTCCTGGAGGTCCTGCTGCATAATCAAAGGGGTGGTTTCTACCCTTGGCCCATCTGAGTGCATGGAGGAATGTGGACTTGGTCCAGCAGCCACCCACATCCTCCGTGGCCTCTGTGTGTTCACTGTCTGCTTCCTCCAGGAACGAGTCTCAGGATTGCAGGCCCTGCTCAGATAAAATAAAGCCTTCCAGTCATATCTTTACATTTGACGTCAGCGCAGGGAGGCTTTGCTGCTGTGGACTGAATGGGGCTGTCGCGAGGGCCAGGGGTAGCGCTGAGCCCGGCATGGTGGTGCAAGGGGGCGGGAGACCCATTCATCTTTGTGCAGCCTCCCTTGATGCAGCCACGTGGTCCAGCCCCGGGCTGGAGTGGGGTGGTGTGGGGCGGGGGAGCTCCCCCTGGGCTGCTGCAGGGCCGGCATCCTGTGTTCCTGTGCACGTTCTCTGTTCCTCGCTTGCCATGTAGGTAGGATGTCACAGGTATCCTAAGTCACCTCCCTGTCGGGCTTGTCTTGGAATGTTTGGTGGGAGTGCGTCTCCCTCTTTCCTCCAGTTCCACTGTCTGTGTTCCACTTCTCTGTTCTGTGCTCTCGTCACCTCATAGCATCAACCCATCTCTCCCTTTGGCTCTTTCCTTGCCGCCTACCCTTTCTAAGTGCCTCCCCACACACCTGCCTCCCCCTCTAAGTGTTTTCTCAGCCTGCCACAGGCTGAGCACGGCGTTAGACGTGGACATAAAGCCGTGACTGAGTTCCCCATGACATATAAGTCATGACACAAATACTGATCTCCCGATGAGGGGAGGGTTCTGCAGGGGAATCCAGGACCTGCCTGTGGGTGGAGCCGGCACGCAGCGGACACAGCAGTAACAGTGGCTCCCAGTTCTGTGGCCTCATGGGTGGCGCGATTGTGTTTGATAATGTCTCTACGGACAGAGCTTGTGGGGACCTGGTGCAGGCGCGAAGCTGTCGGTGTCCAGTTCCACTCACTTCAGTTCCACACATGAACAGGTGTATGCACAGGTGAACACGTGCCTGCCGAGGCTGACCTGACCTCACCCTGTGATCGAGCAAGGTGAGGTCCCTGATAGCCAAGGGCATTTCTCCAAACTCATCGTCCTGCCTTTACAACCCAGAGGGTGGTCATCTTGGAAAGGGTAGTGCCTTGGGAGACCTCACCGGAGGACCGGTTTGGAGGAACTGAGCGGGCTTTGGGACCTGGCAGTAAATGGGTTGGCGGGTTTTCCTGTTCGCCCCGGATACCTCCCCAGACCAAAGTAGTTTTTGGCCCCCCCGAGAGCCAAGGCAGATGCAATTACTAACCAACTTGTTTGTGAGCAGAGATGATTCCATCGACACACTTTTTCTTATTAGATTCCTGTTGCCATCCAATTCCTTTTTATGGATGTGTTTTATTTGAGAAGTTGTTCTTTGCGTTGGCCCTGCAGTTCCGTACAGTTTGGATTTGCAGATGACACTGGCACGGAGTAGTGGAATCAGCTGGGGCCGGCCAAGGGGGGCCTGCTGTCGCTCCCTTGGTCTTACTCTGAACTTTCTCTCCCAGTCTTTTTGTCACCTATCTGGGAGGTGTTTGGGTGCGGGGGAGCATGTAGGGAGAACTTAACAGACATCAGAGCAATTGCATAAACACAGCAAAGTCTGGCCTCTTAAAACCCCGGCTTGGAGGTCGGGCTGGCGTCGAGGTAGACCACTCGGCAGTGCTTCACTCACACCCCGGAGGCCTCCGCACAGCCGAGATACTCATTTCACCTCCAAGTTGAATCATCCAGACCCCGTAACCCGAGCTCTCCTTTTTCCCTTTTTCAAAGAATCAGGATTCCTAGAGTCAACAAATCTGGCCAAGTTAAGCAGCCTCCACTTTATGAAACAAAACCCACCCTCCCAACCCCAGGCTGTTAAAACCTGATGTTTTCTGTTGCTGGGAGAAGGGTGTTTTTGCTGTAAATGAAAGACGTGACAGGGGTATTTTGAAGTTTTGTTTTGGTTATTGTCGGTTCTGCCAACAAGTAACATCTGTATTTATTTTCCAAACTCCCCCAATGGCTGATTTGCATCTGTTTAGTTCTCTGAGTAACATTTCATTTCCTGACTTTATAGGTTGCCATAAAATCCATTCGTAAGGACAAAATTAAGGACGAACAAGACATGGTTCACATCAGACGAGAGATTGAGATCATGTCATCCCTCAACCATCCTCATATCATCAGTATTTATGAAGGTCAGTGATTTTTTTTCACCCTGTATCAGTTACCATTTCTCATACCATGGGGCTTGCCAAGATTTTTAGGTAATTGCCTTTCTGGGTGGGAGCCAAGTATTTTTCCTCATGATGCAAAAATAGCTGGGTGTTATCTCTTATTTGGCTACCTTGAATGCAGCCAGACACACGTAGCGCAGCGCCTTCTGCTCATAAAATAGTTCCTGGGGTACCTTCTCCCCTGCTCCTTGGTGGTTGCTAAGCAACCTGCCTTACTGCAAACCAGTATGTGAGACAGCCGTGGCCTCTGAGAAATGGCAGTTTGCTGGGTGACCACGTAACAATGGCTATGTTGTAAATGTCATTCCCAAAGCTGGTGATGCCATGCCGGTGTCCTGAGTTACCCACTTAGGCTCTTTGAGGTAAGAATGAACTTTGAGCAGGTCCAGGAAATAGCCAGAAAGACGAGGGAGGTGCAGATGCTTGGCAAATGGAATCCAAGTTGTAGTTGGTGTTTGCAGGAGGAGGTATGGGGAGAAGCTTATAAAACTGCTCTTGCTCAACTCTTCGGTCCTTAATGGGAAGAAATGAAGAGTATTAACTTCCCATAGTCAGCTTATCATACACACACACAGCTTATCATATACATGGACACACGTATACATCATCTACATACTGATGGATCATCCCTCCGTCTCACTGTCTGTCTGTCTAGCTATCCATCCATCCACCCACCCATGTACCTACCTACCCTTCTCTCTTTCTCTCTCTCTCTCTGTCTCTCTCTCTCTGTCTCTCTCTTTATCTCTCTCTCATTCCCCTTCCCGTCTGTCTCTCTTTCCTGGAAAAGTATTACACAAGCAATATGTATTTATTGCAGAAATGACTGAAATACAAATGTTAAGATAAAAAAATAATTTCAGCTCTAACTCCCAGTTTGATAAATAGCTCTCCATCCATATCCATATTTTTATCTACTTTTCCATAATTGTATGTGGTTTTTAACCAATGTTAGATCATAACGATTGTACTGTTTTTAGCTTAACATTTTTTTTTCATTTTTTATATCACACATCTGTTCCATAAACAGATGTCAATAAATATTCTCCTGTCAGGACATTTTAAAAGACTTTGTAGTATTCCATTTATGGGCATACCATAATTTATTGAATTTAATTCTTTTTTGTCAAACATTTAAGTTGTTTCAAATCTCTGTTATTATAAACAGGTGACTTTCCTTGTGCATTGTTTTTACATTCATTTCTGATTATTTTCTTATGAAAAATTCCTAGTCCTGGACTTACTGAGTCAAATGGTTTCTCCAGAATGTCTTAATATATGATTGAGTCAGAAAAATGAATCTATTTTTAATTTCTTCCCTAATCATAGCAACTTATATAGTAAGGTCTAAGAGGAAACCAGATATTTACCCTAAAATTTTTCTGATATTTAAAATTTTCCTTCTGATTCCATGTGGGTTTTTTTTTTTTGCTATTTTTTCCCCTGCTATTTCTATTTTTGCTGTTCATCTAGAAGTAAATATTGGTAATATCTTTTATCTTGATTTTTCTAAAGTTCATTTTCGGAGCCCCCGGGGATAGGATTTTTAAAGGGAAATTCTCACTGGTTCAACCGTTTATTCACTCCACAAACATCTCTTGCAGTGACTCTTATAATGTAGTCACTGGGCCAGCGATAACAGCCTGCCCAGATTTTTGGGCCTTACCCAGGTGCTGCTGGGTCAGCCACTCTGGGAGTGGCGCCCAGGTATCTGTGTTTTAACAAGTTTGAGAACCACTGGTCTATGAACTGTGTCCAATTCTTGTTAAGCACAGTGTTAATAGCGGTTAGAAACTTTCAGAGGAATGTTCTACGGACCTTATATTCAAGAAGCAGCAGAAGGCATGGTAGAAAAAATACAACACAGAAGTAGCAGCAACAGATTCCAGTACTGTGAAGGTCAAGGGTTAGAAGTATTCATGAAGATGTGTGGCCTCCAGGCTGGGTCTTGAAAGAGTTCTTTTGAATTGGTGACGGTAGAATATCAGGCTGAGAAAATACAAATCTGAATATACCTGGTGAATGAAGGGAATTTCTAGACGTTTTAAGTGAGAAGAGATTCAAAATGCAGGAGGAGAGTGAGTTTTGTTAAATTTTGAGCATTTTTGCTCTGTATGGTTTGGTTACCATGAAAACCTGAAAATGGTAATAGTAAAAGATCACCTGTCAGGTATGGACAAGTGCGGTCAGGGTGTGCTGTGAGCACCTGTGTGGTTGAGATTTCTTTATCAGGGAGGCAGGGGAGTGCCTTCCGGTGTGAAGTGTCCAGGGTCTTTATTTGGTCTTGATGCAGTCAGTGGTTACTGAAGCCTGGCCTGGAGAAGCCGGACCTATTTGCCAGCATTACGCCCTCTCTGGGGCTGACCGTGGGATGTCTCTCTGAACAAGGAAAGACCAGATGTGACCATTAACGGAGACACATTCTCTTCTTAAGGCCCTGTTGGTCTTGGTTTAGCTTCTGCTGGAGGCTTCAAGAAGCAAGACCCTTGCTTTAAAGATGAGCTCAAATGTGCATGAGGCCTCAATCGAGGACCTGAACTTTAATTTTAGGGACTTGGGAAAGAGCTTTTAGTTCTCACATAAAACAGTTTTGGGTTTCTATCTTAAATCCTCCATGTTGGCCTAGATAGACATGGCACTTTGGACAAGCTGTGGGCCTATCAGTAATGGCACCGATAAAATGGGGTAACTGTCTACCTCTCTCAGAGGTCCCAAAGAATTAAATGAGATGATACCTGTTCTGGCAAACTCAAGGATGGTCATCACCATGAAGATGCCATAATATCATCTGTAGATCTTACCTGGGGTTCATTGATAAGGGTATTTCATGGTGAGCTTCAGGGGCTCTATAAATCTTCTGGGATACTGTCCAATACAGATCCTATTAACCATAGATG
Organism: Talpa occidentalis; assembly: GCF_014898055.3. Lineage (NCBI taxonomy): Eukaryota > Metazoa > Chordata > Mammalia > Eulipotyphla > Talpidae > Talpa > Talpa occidentalis. The sequence continues at coordinate 10,308,105 of NW_023601653.1, forward strand.
ATTATTAACATTGAAATTAATTAAAATAATTTAAAATTCTTGTCCTCAGTCAAGTGCTCCCTGGCCACTGTGGTCAGTGGCTGCCATGCTGGACAGTGTAGAGAGTTTTCCCCCACCACAGGGTAGTGCATGCTGGTGTGTGATGTGTCTTGTGTTAACATCATGGGTTATTTTTTTCTAGGAGGAGGGTGCATAGCTTTCCTCAGACTCTTAAGTTAAAAAGATTTAAAAAAAAAACCCTACTGCCACCAAATATTTTTGACCTGCAGATTACATAAATAACATACGAATACTTATAAAAGAATTTATATATTTACATAAAAATTTATATAAATAAAAAGTATTGTTTTTGTGCAGAAAACTCCAGGGACTTAACTGTGGCCTTTTTTTCTTTTCTTAGTTTCTGTTCTGTTCTCTTTCCCTTCTCCCACGCAAGTTCTGCTTCTCCCACATTCACTAAATAACTGTGGTGGAGGGTGGTTCCCCTGGGGATTAGGAGCAAGGGAGTGCTGAGGTGCTGTTTTTCAGTGTGTACCCCAATAACTATGACCCCACAGCCCCCAGGTCCCCTGACTGCCTAGGAGCCCTGGACTCTGCTCTGGGAATGACGTTGGCCATCCTGATGGCATGAGCAGAACTGCACGGCTCACAGAGCTCTCCTACCTCAGCGCAGTTTGGTCCCCATGGTAGATCTGGGAGGTGAGCAAGCGCCCCTTTCAATTTTGTTACCATTTTGCAGCACTGGGGAGACTGAGACTTTGGAAGTTTAACTTGTCTCCCTGGAATGCCAGACTAGCGCACCACAGGCTGGGGGCTGAGACCACCCTGGAGGCTCGAAGGCCAGGGTCAAGGTGTTGGCGGGGAGTTTCCCTCAAGTGCCCTCTCCTCGGCTTGCTGGCAGCTGTTTCTCCCCGTGACTTACATGGTTTGCCCTCAGTGTGTGCCTGAGTTCAGATGTCTGCTTTTTACCAGGATGCGGCCATATTGGCTGAGGGTCCACCCTGATGATCTCATTTAATTTAATTAGCTCTGGAAAGACTGTCTCCAAATACACATTCTGAGGTGCTGGGGGGAGCACTTAGACTTATGATTTGGGGTGTGTGTGCACAATCTAGCTCATCACCCTGGGTGTTTCAGGGAGTTGGTGGCCTGGCACACAGATCTCCTGATTCCGTGTTCTTCCCTCTGTCAGGCTTCAGCCAGCATTTCTGATATGGGTCTTGTGCTGGCTTTGCAACCGCCTTCTGCCCCCATTCAGCCCCCTCTGCCTGGCTTTGGCTGGCCCTTCAACCAGGGTGTGGTAGGGGCGGTGTTGGCAGTCAAGGTGGTACAACCCAAGTCTGTGAGCTAATACTGTGGTCTTTCTGCACACACAGTGAAGGGGAAGCTACTCCCTGGAAGCTGACTCATTTGACAGGCCAACCGAGAGCCTCAGCTGAGTGCAGAAATGCTTTAACTAGCTTAGTGAAAAATCAGTGTCGAGGTACCTAAGTAGCTGTTTGAACATTAGCCAGGTGAATAGACATGTTTAAAGAGCTTTACAATTTCTTTACAGTTTCTCCAATGAGGACCTTTATGATTTAGAAAACACACACATGTACATGCATATGTATGGTTGTACATGCACACACACAGCAGCGGTGGCAGACACAACAGCAACAGCAGCAATGTGGCAAAGCAGTAATGCACCTGATCCTGTATGTTTTGGAACTTGGGGCTTCATGAGGGGAAGGTACCATCTTGCATGTACTAACTGGTGATACTGAAATATTAGTTGCACAGAAAAAGTCATTCATTATTAAAAAATGACCAATTAAGTGCCTACTGTGTGCTGTGCTTTGGCCTGGGCACTAGGAATACAAGGGTGAACCAGACAAGCTCTGGTGTCATGGAGTTGACATTCAGCTGATAGGTAAGAGGACTCTGGTGAATTTTGAGCTGAGACCTGATGGGGTGAGCAGTGAGCCCTTTGAAGACCTGGGAATTCCAGGCCAGGGAACAGCATATGCAGAATGCTCAGAGGATGGAAGGAACATGTGTTGGTAGAAGTGACAGCCTGGGAGACTGATGAAAGGTTGGAGGGGGCTGGGACCTGAACACATTGGCCAAAGGACAGAGTGTAGATTTAACACCAAGAATGGAGAGGAAACGACTGGTTTTTGAGGAGGGAAGTCGCATTTTAAAATTCATACTTTAAAATAACACTTATAATAGTTAAGAGTTGTTTCCCCTGTGCCTAGGATGTGTTATCTCATTTAGTCCTTATATCCTTCATGGATATAAGTTAGTTATAATTAACATCCCTACTTTATGGACAGGAAAGTTGGGTGTGGAGGCGGAGGATATTTCCTAAGCTACACTAACATAGTGGTGGATCTGAGAGTGGAAACCAGTTGGTGACACCTGCAGACAATGTTCCTTGCAGTTACAACCACTTACAGGGCTGCTGTGACCCCTGATGGGGGTGAGCATTGTCCAGGCCCTGTGACCACAGAGTGTTCCTGGCCTTCCCAGAGCTTGCTGTCTTCAGTCTAGGTAGGGTGTTAAGTTACAGTTTTCTGGGTCTTTTAGAAAATATTTCTGCATACATCTTGGGAAGAAGCTGGGATCCTAAGTTGGTAAGCTCATCGGCCGAGTGTTTTCTAGACTGCACACCATGGAGGTGTATTTATATCAATATATGGTTTATATATTGTAAAGTCTGTGACTTCACAGCATCACTGTGATGCTCACCAAATCCCCCAAAATAATTCCTTTCAAATGTGTCTTTCTCCAAGCAGACCCTGGGGTTGCTCTCTCCTATTGACCCATGGGTAAAGGTGATTAACCCTCAAATTTGTCAATGCTGTGTAAACACAAACCATCACTGGTTGCTAATGCTAAGTAAATAATAGAGGATGGAAATACACCTTCCAGTGTGATACTTAGAGTCATGTGGTAGAGGAAAGGAAAAAAAAAAACGAAATCTCTGGCACCATCTAGGAGAGGGACCCCTGCTCCCAGTCAAAGGAATTCCAGTCTCTCAGCAGGGAGGTCATTGACAATATGGAAAGAGCAGCTGAAAAGGAAGTGCCTGCCAGAGCTTTCAACTTGGTTGCCTAGGATGGAAGAGATAAAAACAGTTTTTGCTCGAGTTTCTGATTTCAGGACCCAAGTTCAAACATCAAAGGCACGTTGTCACACCCCCACTTCCCCTTTGAAAGTCTAGGAGACCTAATCTGCAATACCATGAGAATGACTTGCAATACCATGAGAATGATTTGCACAGCCCTTTAGGGAACTTGTGCAGCATCTGGTAACACTGGCAGGTAAAAGTAAAAAGGTGGGGGTGGTGAGGGGATCCTCCTGGGCCTTCATTTTCCAGCTCTTGGTGTTTGTTCCTGGGGACCTCTTCCTGGCCCTGTGAGATTACATCCCTTTATTGCCCTTTGCTTCCTGCCCTGCTGGCCTGGCCAGCACTTCCATCAAGTCTCCTGTCTTAGGTGAGGCTGATCTTTGCTTTCTGAGCACATGTCAGCTGTGGTCTCTCGCCTTTGGGAGAGTTTCTCAAACTTAACAAAGTAAAGCAAAACAGACAAATGTGCCTCCTTTGATAAGAGTGTATCAGGCCCTTCTTCATGAGCCTTAAACCTGTGGCCCAGGAGTAGATAGAAAAGAATCCGTATTCTAGCAAATTCTCCAAATTCCTACCATGAAAGACACTTTGGATGAGTTTACTGTCAGTTAAAAGCCCCTCTCCTCTTCTTGGATGTATACATTATAATATGCTTATTCACCTTACCTGTGCCTTTCTGAGGTTCTGATAGATCTCTCCAGGAAGAGATGTTCTTGCCTCCTGGTAAAAATCATTACTTGGAAAATCTAGCCAGAAGTGCAGAGGAATTGCCAAACAACAGCGTGAAAAGCCGAAAGACTGCTTAGTGTACAGCAGGCTTGGGGGACAAGAGGTCCACCTCCTGCCTCCTTCAACAGGGGTCTAGAGCCAGAAACTAATGCTGCCTCTGGGAAATAAGCCCTTGAGGATGGCAGGACCCTAAAAACTGCCTAATGGTGCATTTGAGCAGTGGACTCCAGAGGGCAATACAGGGCCTGCAGCCTCAACATCACCTGGTCCCACCCCAAACCCATCAGAAGCTCTGGTTGGGGTGAGCACCGTGCTGTGCAATAACCAGCCCTGCAGGTGGTCCTGCTCCCCTCAAGTTCCAGAACCAACGCGTCAGAGCCCACCTGCCCAGTAGAACAGAAACCTCACAGGGTTGCCGTTTACAATTTTCTTTCTTGGCTCAAATGTCCCAATCTGGGATTCTTGGGCAGCAAGCAGATCCTGATTCAGGCCCTTTCAAAGGCAGAGAGCATAGTTGAATTGAATGAACTAACGAGACCTGTCGGTTATTAATATTCCCCACTGTCTTCATTCATTCATTTATTTAGCCATTTATTCTTCCAATCATTCATTCACTTTACAAAATTTATTGAGCACGTATGTACCAGGTGCTGTCCTAGCAGATTGAGTACATTTTTATTGTCCAAAATAAGCTTTGATTTGAATGAGCTATGTGTTTTGCCAGTTGTTGCTGTGTGACCTTGGGCTAGTGACTTAACCTGTCTGGAGCTGTTTCCTTACCTACAAAATGGGTAGCTGCTTATAGATAAGGCTGTGAGAATATAATGACATAATGCATGCTTAACAAATGATGTTCATTATTCCTGATGTGATGCTTAGGGATTTGAGAGGTCCTTTCTGGCAGACAAAGAATAGTTCTTTTAGGGGGCCTCCCTTGTGGCGCAGGTGGTTGAGCGCTGCGCTGTGAATCTGTGCTGTCGGTGGAGCAACCCACATGGCAGGGCAGACCTCTCCTGTCCCGCTGGCTGCTCCCTTCAGCAGTGTGTTTCAGTCAGTCTGCATGTTCTGTTCCCCACTCTGTCTCTGGTGAATCCGCTCACCCTCCTGCACATCTGGCCTGTACTCCCGTTCTTATATAAATAAATAAATCTTTAAAAAAAAAAAAAGTTCTTTTAGAAGGTGCTAGGGGAGAAGGTTAAGGTCAGAATACCTAAATCAGATTCTGAACATTGGCTGCACAGTAGAATCTCAGGAAGCATTTGTAAAACATGCTGATGCCTGAGCTTCACCAATTGGGACTTGAATTTAATTGGCCAGGCTGAGAAATATAGACTTCATCTTGCAAGTCAGAGGAAAAGAGCCCCGTTCTCGACTCTTGTCTTCGGTCTGATCCTTTGTCACCAGCGAATTCCAGGGAAGAAGGTGTGCCTGGCAGTGGTCACCCGGGAGCAGTGAGGGATACCTTTGGGTTTGGGTTTACTTACTCAGCCATTTGGTTGCTGCCCTCATCAGGGACTCAGGGCCCCATGAAACAGTTTGTTGAACTTGGCAGAGGGGTGTATTATGCTTGTGTTTACTCTTTTGAACCCATGGCGAATTGCTGAGCATTTTAACACACTCCCTTTGCTGCCAGATTCACAAATTCCACATGAAGTCTCTGCAGACTGGATGGAAATTAAGGACTCACCCCTGTTAATAGCCCAGCACCAGAGCATGTCCTCACTTTTAACCTTACGAATGAGCTTCTCAGCTGTGACTCTGTCCAGCCACATTTTCTAATGAGTTTCCTATTAAGTTAGCTATTTGACCTTCAAGTGTATTATTTTCATTGTTTTCATTTGATTACACCCAAGTCATTTTTCTAGAGACTGGAGATTAGAAATAAAACAACCAAAAAGCGAATGCTACTCCCTGGCTGTCCTGCCTCGCCCTCTTGGGTTTCCTGGAATTCAGTATTTTCTAGTGTCTCAAATAATACTGCTTGTACTCGAAGTTAATTTTTAAAGGAAAAAAATGGAACCATGTTGTTATTTAATGTAGAACCTTTTGAAATCAACTGGGATGGCTGTCTGCGTTCCCCCAGACTGCCGGACCGACATGCATTTCCAAAGGCTCACGGGCTCAGAGACCAGGCCCCTTTAACGACCATATCCTGCAGAGGGCATTTGAATATCGCAAATTTTACCACTGAACCGCCAATGCAAGCGGGATTTGAATATTGAAAGGAGGGTTGGGCTAGGTGAACTGAAACATGCAAGGTGCGGACTCTGGATTTTTGATGGGTTTGTGATGGATGTCCTGCACCCACCATAATTTGTGGCGGTGGTTCGTTTACCCAGCAGGCAGGGCCCTGAGATTCACACACACATACTATGCTCTGAGTCCTTTGATGTCTCTGAGTGTTAGTTCAGTCTCTCTTCCATTCTCCCACCTCCTCCTCCCATTCCTTGAGGGCACAACTGCAATCTCCAGTGTCGATTCTGCCACACATACCCGTCGTCGTAATCTTGGATTTGATCCAGGCATGCTTTGCTCTCCCTAGTTAACCAAGACTTGCCGCTGCATAATATAGATAACACATGTATGTGTGCTTCCTGCTGTGTTCTGTACTGTGATAATCCTCATGGTGGGGACAGGGAGCAGAAGCATCCTGTGAAGAACTAAAGCACAGAAGGCTTGCCGAGGTAGCCTGCTGCCACTGAGTGGCAGTCGGGACTTGACCCTGTAACCTGCCTCTGAGACCTTGCATTGCATAGCATGGTGTTTGCAGCCATACCTGGTGGGTCCAGCAGAGGCTTGGAGCAGAGGTGTGATAACCTCAGGCCTGGTGCTGGGACGAGTCCTACAGCAAAGCCCTCTGTCGAGAGCTTCAGGCAGAGAGACTGAGGCTGCTTTCCCAGAGGGGAGAGGCTTCTACTCGCTTTACTGCACAAATGGGAGCATGTATTTTTCAGACGTTCACTGTGTCAAGTACCAGAGACTTAGCTGCAGCCTGGGGTGGTTCTGGAGTATGTGCGTGCGTGCGTGCATTCGTGTGTGTGTGTGTGTGTGTGTGTGTGTGAGAGTGAAAGAGAGAGAGAGAAACAGAGAGAGAGAAACACTCAGACAAGAGCACTAGACAGAATGATCTGGGAGCCTGTGGGGCTTGGCTGATGAGTGTGTGGTGATGGTTGGAGAAGTCCATTTCCACCTCCAAGCCCTGCTTGTTTCCATGGAAATGCCCCCAGGCTTGTTGTGGAAGGAGGGTGAAGTCCTATAGCAGGCCAGCCTGGTGTCCTTGATTTGCTGTCCGTGCAGCTTCCCTCTCCACCTTGGCCAAGTCCCCTGTTCTTCTAGGATTTGATGTGGAGCCTCTAATTAGGTCCAATGATCTTAACAGAAGGAAATGGGGAGCCTTCTGCACACCCTCCTCCCCACGTAGCTTGTATACTTGCTAACCGTTTCTTTTGCCTTCTGTGGAGTCCACTGCTGGCTGTGGGTGGCTTGGTTGGCTAGGATTCTCCTTGCGCATGCCAACCAGAATCCAAAAAAGTATGGTTTAAGAAAAGACAATTAGTGAATTAAAGAGCCTTTCATTGTCCAAACCAGGAAACACATTGACTCTACTCTGACGACTCATTGACAGTGGGAGAGCTGCCAGTCCAACTTCATATTCACCCTCCGTGCCCCTTGACTTCAGGGATAGGGACTATTTTGTGAAGCCATGAGCCTGAGAGCTGTTTGGAATTTAGCTCAGGGGAGGAAACTCTGAAAGAATGAATCTTTACTTTTACTGTGGTCACATCGGTTTACAGTACTGCATGTGATTTAGAAGTATAGGCTCACACCCTTCAGGTGTATGTTACCCACCACCCACCCACCACCCATAGTCCTCTACCCTAGTCCACTGTTCCTCCTCCCCATTGGCTTTCCTCCATTCCTCTCCCCCTCAATTCTAGAGATTTCCAGTGTTTATTATGGTTTGGTTTTATTTATATTCTACGTGTAAGTGATAGCCCCTGGTACTTGTCCTTCTTCTGAGTTATTTCACTTAGTATGAGCTCCTCCTCTTCCAGTCATGTTGCCACAAATGCCAACAGTCTATCTTTTTTCCTGCTGAGTAGTATTCCACTGTGTACATATACCACAACTTGAAGAATGAATCCTTATATTGTCTAAATGACCTCATCAGGTTGCAGACAGTTCTTGCAAAGGAATGAGCAATCCCTTTCTGAAAGGGAAAGTAAGCTGCTTTCTGTGAGGATCCTGCTGATCTTTAATAAAAGGACTCTGCTGAGGAGTGGAATGGTGCTTCTGTCTGAGGTTTTAGGAAAGTAATAAATCTGTGGCTTGTTAGAGGTGATAGCATCCCAGAAGGAATGGCAGCATCCTGGAACTAATTTACAAGACGGCCCTTTTTGCTTAAAACTAACGAACCAGTCTTCTTCGCTTTTTTATTACCTGCTCTTTCCGGAACTGCCTGTAAATGATTCCCACCATCTCACTTCCCAAACTCATTTTCTTCCTAAATGGTCTCATGCATTTGGCTCTAAAATGGCTGGTGGATGGTTAAAAAGCCAAGATCTCTTTCCTCATGAGCATTTCTCCCAGGCCAGAGCATTGTTTTGATAATACGCATTTTCTCAAGTTATACAAGTTGTGCTATTAACCCTGAGGGCAACAGGAGGGAATTGTTAGGAATTGGGTAATTAGTGGGGTTGTGAAAGCCAGACAATCAGAAGGCAGAACTGGACTGTCAAACTGAACATCTGATGAAATTCAGAATTAATTTGGAGAAGCAGCTGTTGCTATAGCAACCAATTTCCACTCTCCCTTGAAATGAAAAATAAACAGAAAACAAGAAAGATAATTCAAGTTGGTGTCTGGGAAGAAGGCCCTTCTGTAGGACAGTAGAAGAAAATGGAGCGAGTCTGGATGTTTTAAGATATGCTAAAACAATGGTGAAGCCTTGTCTTGCAGACAAAACCCAAATCATTTTTGATGGTTGAGTTCCACGCCCGCTTTCCCTCGGCTTCTTTCCTGTTTCCAACGACCTCACCAATCTTTCTCTGATTGTCTAGGGACTTCCCAAGTCTGGCTGGACTTGGTTTATTTGCTCAGTACTAGATGAATTCAACTACACAGCAGCTCCTCCAGGACAAAGACTGTGCCTCAGGCTGTGTCTGTATGCACTTTAACACAAAGCAGGAGGCTCAGATAAATACTTCAGATTGGCTGATGATAAATACTTCAGATTGGCTGATAATAAAAGCGTGTTCAGAAAAGGCAGTGTGTGATGTTGGTTGTCTGCAATGAACAAGAATCTTATTGGGTTTGATGCAAGGAGGGTGAACATGATGACGGAAGGTGGTGGAAAGTCGTGCCAAGAACATATGCTTTTTTTTTTTATTATCAATTTAAGTTTATTCATATAAATGAGAATAATTGAATAATAGCCATGCAACTGAAACCATACTAACAATCATTTCTCTAGACCTGATAGCATTTTGAGAATTAATTTTGTCCATCTCAAACCTACTATTCTAGTGAAACTACCTCTAACCTGATACATGATTCATATTTGGCAAGTCATTTGTATAAATGGAAGAATATTCTTTTCTAAAACGATGAGGAGGTCTCTCTTCTGGTGGTCTCTGACATAATATTTATGAATCTGTTATTATCATAGATGTATAAATTTGTTGTCCATTGGGGGTGGGAATTGTGTGGGGAATATAACCAAGATGAAAATGCATACATTGTGCAAAAATGAAAAATGATGTAAAAAATATATAAAATAAATGTAAATTATCAAAAAAATGTAAATAACCACTTATGGTTAATGGCTTCTGTACTGGGCAGTGAAGCTCTAAACTGTCAATTCAATACATTGGCTTTGCAGAAAGACCAATATGTTTTTAAAATTTATATTAGGGTAGTATATAACTATGTTATTTTAATGCTTTTCAATTCCTGGAAGAAAGGATCTGCATTTTATAATGTTTATTTGCATTCTAATATAGCGTATTTCTTTGTGTCTAAAATTATACAATAAATATTTGTTATGTAGTTAAAAAAAAAAAAAGAACATATGCTTTCGAATCACAAAACTTGGGATCAAATCCTTACCTGTTATCTGCCCAGCAGAAAAGTCTACAGATGAGCATGGAACTACATGCCCGAGAATGTTCTCAGCAACACCATTCATAATGACCCACCATTGGAAACAGCCCAGGTGCCTCTCAAGGGTAGAAGGGAGGGCTCAACCGTGACACACTCACAGTGGGGAACTCTGCAGCATGGATAGCGGCCAGTCTCCCATCGCGTAGAGCAACTGGGATTGCTTTCTCAAAAATCATGTTGAGCTGATGAAGCCAGACAGAAAAGAATATATACTGCACAATTCCATTTCTAGAAGACTCGAAGTTGGCAAAATGGATCTATGATATTGCCTTATATTTATCCCATTCGTGAAATTGGCTTATCTATTTCTCCTTGGGGAGATGGTTAATGACAGAAAGAGGATGTTTGGAGGGGGTGTTTGTGGAGGTGGGCTCTGTCATTGCTCCAGCTGAGAGCTGTTTCCCTACTTATGAAATAGGGATAATGTTAATACCTGTCTTGCAGGAGTATTAGGATTAAGTGTGACCATCCATGACATGCAGTAATTGTTCAGTAAATGGGAACTTTTGTTATTATAAATGAACCTTTTAAAAGGAAAGCTCGCTATCTGGGAAGACTATGGAGAATAAGAGCTGGGCTCTTTTATGGGTCCAGGGTCCTAGATGCCACCTTGTCCATCGTTTTGTCTGTGTATTGTTTTTGGCAGTGTTTGGTCGTGGGCAAAACCCCCTCCAGTGCTCCTTGGGGGCATCAGGGTACCTGTAGCACTGATTCTCTCCTCCTGATATGCGTTACCTGCCAACTCTTTTTTAAAAAAATTTCTTTATTTATGCATACAAGAACTGGGGTATGGGCCAGAGGTGGGGGGTTGAGAGGATTCGCCAGAGACAGAGTGGGGAACAGAACAGGCAGACTGACTGAAATGCACTGCTGTGTGGAGCAGTGGGCGAAACAGGAGAGGTCTGCTGTGCCATGTGGGTAGCTCCCTGGCCAGGGATGGAACTCGTGCTGCAGTGGCTGTGGACAGCTTCATAGTGCTGCGTCTTAAACCCTTGCACCACCAGGGAGGCCCCACCTGCCAACTCTTAATGGCCCTGCACTTAGTGTTTCTGTCTCTGCCCTCACAAATATCATGCCTTCTGCCCAGCCTGCCTTTCCTCCCCTTCTTAACCTGGTCAAGAGTCCTTTCCAGGTGCCCCATGCCATCCACCTAGCGGGTACTTTACAAGCATTTGTTGCTCTGCTGAAAACCAGGATCTGCACCAAATGGGCATGCCCAGTGTGTGGGCTGACTCAAGCTCAGCTCAGTTTCTATTCGGGGTTTTAATTTTCCTGGTAGGCCTGGCATGTCAAGGGCCATAGTTTTCCTTACCGTTCTGGAGCCACCAAGCTTCTGGGTAAAACTGTCTGGCCAAGAGACACAGGCTTTCATTTTTCAAAAAGGAAACCCTTCCCAACGGGTGGAAAATAAGCTTTTGCTGAGTGACTAATAACATAAACACAGACAAGATTTCTGAGCTTATAAATAACCAGTTGTAAAAGTGCCCAAGGGAAGCAGCCCTTTCTGCCAGAAGAATGGTTGAGAGCGTTCCTATCACCTTCCTGGCAGTGACCTTACCGTGCCCAAGGAGTCTTGGGCTCAGGGTGTGGAAGTTGGTCATTTTTCAGTGCAAATTCCCAAGACCTTGTTCTTAGACACTGTAAATCCTGGCTATTTTGGAAAAATAATAGTGGATCTCTAGGTCTCTTCCTGTCTGAGAGCCCTGTGATTCTGCAGCAGCCATAGATCTTAAGGTTTTGTTGGAAAAATTATGAGAATAGCTTCCATTTATTGAGCACTGGCCAAGGCCCGTGTTGCGGGCTCGAGACCTGGGAACTCACTGAGTCCTCCCAGACTGTGTAAGAGAATCATTAGCCTCACTTGAATGGTGACGAGACTGAAGTTCAGGGAGATTGATGTGTCTATATAATAGGTAAGCGCTAGCATGTGAGGACCGGCTCTGCCTTGCACCTGCTCTGTGGCCACGGCCATTGTTATCATCACAACATGTGCTGCACCCCATCTTTCTCATCTGTAAAGTGGATATCTTAGGGCCAAGGCTAGGACTTAATTCATGCAAAATGCTTATCAGTAGCTCAGTGTCTCCATAGCAGGGGGCCCTAGGTGGAAGGGCTCCAGAGACTTCATGCAGATCTGAGATGCCCCACCTAAAACTATTGTTTGCTCTTGGTTCATCTAGAGCTGCCATCAGGGCCTGGGGTGAGACTCCAGTGAGGAAGGGTGGGGGTGGCGTCCCAGAACCAGGGACAGTCCTGTCACCTGACTGCCTCCAGCCCTGTCTTCAACAGTGAGGGGCCGATTTTCTCAATTGGATATCATCTGCTTAGCCAGTGTTTCCCAGCCTGACCCCTGGTTCATTTCAGTAGGAATATTGAAACTACCCAGTCAGCCTGTGAAACTGCGTGAAAGCAGCTGTCCAAGGATGACTGTGTATTAGCATTTTGTAAACATTTTACCCGTATTAGCCGCATAAACTTTTCTCTCCTGTATCCTTGGGGGGCTTTGAAATGTTCCCCAGCCCCGCCAGCTGCAGGCAGTGGAGGGGCAGGAGTGAAGGACAGTGAGGACGGGATTCAGAGCAAGCGGGGCAGGGCTGTGGGACACATGGAAGAATCTGGGTGTATTTCCAAGGCAGGACCAGCAGGGCTTACTGATGGATGCTGCTTGGGGCGACGCGTGGCATAGTGAGTTGTGCTGAGCTGAACTGTTCATGTCTCTGTGCCTTTCCTCCCCCAATTGTCGCTGATGTGACTTTGGCCTCCTTTAAGGACAGCTCAGACTTTTTAGGGTCTGAGTGTCCTTGTACTTTCACTGCTGAAGTACTTTCACTCTCTCTTCCTTCCTACCTCTTTTATTTTTTTCTTTCTTTTTTAAGCACATTTTCATTTTTTTATTAATATATTTTATTTTCTATAATTCTTACATCATTTTTCATTTTTGCACAATGTATGCATTTTCATTTTGGTTATACTCCCCATACAATTTTGCCCCCCTTATTTTGGCCCTAATCCCGCCTCCCTTTCCCCCCACCCAGTGTGTCTCTGGTTTATAGCTGCTTGTTGATTTTGATTTTTCTTTATTATAATTTGTCTTTTTCCTGGTCCCTTATTTAGGTTTCCTAAATTCCTCCTATGAGTGAGACCACCCAGTATTTTTCTTTTTCTTTCTGGCTTATTTCACTGAGCATGATCCCTTCCAGCTCCATCCATGTTGCTGCAAATTGCATGACTTTATCTTTTTTTGATTTCTGAGTAATATTCCATTGTGTGTATGTACCACATCTTCTTGATCCAGTCATTTATTTTTGGGCATTTAGGTTGTTTCCATAGCTTAGCTATTGTAAATAGTGCAGCTATAAACATAGGGGTGCAGGTGCCCTTTTTAATTAATGTTTCTGTGTCCTTTGGGTAAATACCTAGGAGTGGAATTGCTGGATCATACGGAAGCTCCATCTTTTAGCAGGTTAAGAAATCTCCACACAGCTCTCCATAGTGGTTGGACCAGTTTGCACTCCCACCAGCAGTGAAGGAGAGTTCCTTTTTCTCCACATCCTCACCAACATTTGTTGTTGCTAGTTTTTTTAATATGTGCCATTTTCCCACCTCTTTTAAAACGAGCAAACCCGCCGCCTTCTCTCGGACACATCAGGCTTTCCAAGCCAGAACCATCTTGCTGCCTGGGCAGCTTTGCCAGTCTCCAGAGCTGATTGGTTGGAGAACTGACTGAAGGCCCTGCGGGGGGCAGAGCCGTGGGTACCCCAAGGCCAGCAGCCCAGACCAGCCAAGTTTATCTGGCTGTTGTCTCTCGTCCTCCTCCTGCCTTCATTTATCAGAGACTTTTAGCTGGACTTAAAGGAGCTAAAAAGGAACTGGAGGGGCCTGAGCTTCCAACAGCCAGTGACGAGGTGTGGGAGGACAGGCGACCCAGGCTTGGGCGTGTTCCAGTTCAACTCAGTCCTCAAAGGGAGAGAGCAAGAAAGAGCGTGCGCGTGCATGCTCCACCTCGGGATCCAATAAATTCGATACCAACAATCCTAATCAACCTTGTTGAGCGCAATGTTGTAAGTGTAGGTTTTGTTCTTAGCATGTCACATACCCAATATCCAGAGATCCTCCCAATAGTTCTAAGAAGTTCTTACTGATATTATTCACATTTTACAGTTGACTAAACTGAGGCACAGAAAGGGCAAGCCATTCCCCTCAAGTCACACAGCAAGTAAGAGACAGATCCAGGGAGCCTGCTTAGGAGTGTCTTGATTGTAAAGCTATAGTTTTTACCTCTCAAAGTGGAGGCTCCTAGTGAGGAGATACGGCTAGGTAAGGCCGCAAGTAGATTTGCACAGTGCTGTGATGTGAGAGGTAGAAGGATGGTGGAGAGGAAGCCACATGTGACTTCAGTCTTGACTGATGAGTTGGATTTTCCAGGCATGTAAGAAAGGCAGGAGTAAAGGCACAGAGAAGAGCAAGGACCTGTGTGTGTGGGGGCGGGGGGGTAATGGGGGGTAGGAGGAGAGAGACATCGAGGCTGGCGAGATGGGAGGAGAAGGGGTCTTTCAGGGATGGTCCTTAGTATCTACAAAGGCTTTTATACCATATACCCTGGGAGCGAGTATTTAAAAAAAAAATGGTGTATTTTGTCCTTGGCCGAAGGGGCATCTTAAGTGAAGGCCCCAGTACCAATGGGTAGCCATGGAGTGGCTTGGGTGGAGGTGGTGCTGAAGCCCGACAGCCTGTCCATGCTGGCCCCCCCCAACCCACCACCATGGGCCTCTACCTTGAACTCAAGGACTCAGTGGAGCAAAGTTTAAATATCACGGCTGGACAGTATTAGGGTTGGGGCAAGAGGAGCGTTTAGTGCTACATAATTATTTATGGTAAATTGTCCAGGGTGCATACATGATGTTTTGAATTCATTCACTTAATAAATGTTAATTGAGACCCCGTTGTATGCCAAATGGCATTCTGAATGCTGGGAATATACTATGGATGGAAAGACCAGCCCTCGTCTACCTTCCTGTAATGTGTAATTCTAGTTGTGTAATAGACTAAGAAAAGTTGCCCGGATCATGTAGGATCTTGCAGACCATAGACAGAACTGGTTTTTTTTTGGGGGGGAAGGGGGTACATGATGGGAAGTCCGGAAGGTTTTGGGCAAAGAGGTGTCAAGATCACCCACCCCTTTTGGGTTCAGAGTTGCAAGTCAGGTATGGATGGCTGTTTCTTGTCTGAAGATCAGTGCACAGTAGTTGTGTCTGTCATCACTCATTATCCCTCCTACCAGGGCTCCTCTGGTAGAAGGGGCTTGTGAGAAAAGTTTCCGGGGAGTGGGGTCCCTAAGAGAGCCACACTTCCCTCAGCCTCGCAGGCAAGGCACTCACCTGACTCCTTCTGGGGACTTGCATCCTGACTGTCCTGACCCGAGCTGTGTGTCCCTGCGCGGGGACATGTGGGGACATCGCTGCCTTCCCTAGTCCCCTCCGTGGTTTGTCGCCAGCTTGTCGGATGAACGGAGTGTTTGTGTCTGCTGTTCCCCCACAGTGTTTGAGAACAAAGACAAGATTGTGATCATCATGGAGTACGCGAGCAAGGGGGAGCTGTATGACTACATCAGCGAGCGCCGGCGGCTCAGCGAGAGGGAGACCAGACACTTCTTCCGGCAGATCGTGTCCGCCGTGCACCATTGCCACAAGGTACCCACAGCCTCCTGCACCGCCCGGTTCTCGTCCTGGCCTGGGAGGCCTGTCTGCTCATTGTAGTGCGCGCGGAGAATTTATAAAACAGAGAGAACGAGGTCACCATGCATCACCCTAGAATCCAGGGATAACCCATTCTGGACACTTTTGTTAGTTTCCTCCCAATCTTCCTCCTGATCCTCCTAATTCTTTTTTATTTAAATTTTATTTGGAAGATTTTTCCATGTACAGCCAAGTTTCCAAGCTGATACAGTGTCCCCCAGAGCCCTCATTCAGTTTACCCACATGCTCACATTTTGCATTATTCCCCTGGGGCATTGCTCATACCCAAGACACCCCCTTTACACGATGCTGTTAGTGACACTCCAGATTTTATTTGCCTTTCCCTGTTTTTTCCACCCCTAATCTCCTTCCAGTTCCAGCTCTGGTGCAAAAGACCATGTTGCAAGTATTATTACATAGTGTATGTCTTGCTTGTCCACTCAGCATTTGAATTTAACCATTTTCCTATGTAATTCAGAACTCTGTCATTTCTGTGATTGTTGGACATTTAAATGGCTTCCAATTTCTGGTTATCCTAAATAGTGATAGACATCTTTATACATGAAGCCTTTCCTCTCGTTTGATTAATTTATTTAAGAGAAATTCCAGAAACCCCAGACTTACTGGACCCTAGGTTCTGAAGCTTTCCGTGCTCCTAGTACCTTTCCTCACATTGGCTGCATCCATGTGGGTCCCCCATACTCATGCGCTCATTGTAATGCAGTTCTCCTAATGGGTGTGCTTGTGATACGATCAGTTTAGTGGCTTCCGGTCTTTGATGAAGGGAATGAAGAACACAGGTATTTCAAGCCCTATTTCAGCATGTTGTTCTTCATCATTTTAGCCATGACATCCCTCCCCTTCAGCCTTTCCCCCAAAACTGTCACCCCTGAAACAGTCATTCATGGTGCGGACAACAGTGAGTGAATCCAGCATGGCACCTGAGAGTCAGCCTCTTCATCATGGGGTTTGTTGAAATTGAGAGTGACTCAGGAAGTGATTAGAACATGGTTGTTTAAATCCAGAATCCTTAGCCCAGGTGAACATTATATGATTTTTCTTTGCTGACTCAAAAGACACTGATAATTCTGGTCATATGCAGTATTATCAGGCACCATAGCAAGGCCCGACAGACCATATCTTTATTATCCAAAGCGCGCGAGCGCTGGACTCACATGAATGGGGCTCTGTCAGTCTTCTTGCCTCTTATTATGAAAACCAGGAATGCTGCAATAGCAACAAAACTGCTCCTGACATCTAAAACTCAACAAAGTCAAGTACCTTTACTCTGTATCTCTCCTCTAGGAACCATGGTTTGTGCATATCTGAGTTCAAAACACATCTGTGAAGTCTTGGGTTAGAAAAAAGTAGTAAAAATACATGTCTTCATCTCCCCAGGCAGAGCTTTTGGAGATACTAGAAACTGTCAAATGAAAAGGAAAATAAATAAGGAAGCTTCACCAACTGTAAAATGCAGATTCTAAACTAAAGCAGTTGAATGAAACATGAGGAATTTCTAACCAGTTGGTTTGCTTAAAAGAACAGCTTCAATTGCAAATGTCCTTTATGCTGAAGTTCAAAACTTACTCCTGCTATTTATCAGCCCAGCTTTAAATAGCTGTTTTTTTCAGTTCTGCTTCTCTTCCCAGGCCCACTCACCGGCTTAAAAGATCACTGGGTTTTAAAAAGAATTGAACACTCGGTTGTCACTGCTGTGCAGACAGACCAGCAGCGTGTGGTTAAGCCTCCTTTTCACCTCTCAGCTGCCTGCTCTTGTTACTGCAGCGCCGCTTCCAGAGTTTGCATGAATGAAGAGGTCACAGCATCTTAGCAACCTGCTTTGGCTGGCCTGGTGACTGTGGTCTCCCTGGCCTCTCCCGCCCCCACCCTTCACCCTGCATTGAGTCCTGCCCAGCAGCCAGTGGCTTTCAGAAACTTCTCTTTCAGCCACCTAGGAAATAGCCCTGGTGCTGCCTCTGATATCCTCAGGCCATATCTGGATTGGGTTCCTGGGTCAGAATAGATTGAACCAGGCCCCTTTGCAATGTGGGGGAGGCAAGGAGACAGACAGACAGACAGACAGACAGACAGGCAAGGTCAGTGAGCCTCACATTCTGAGACCTCAGCAAAGAGATCTGCCTTTCCTGGGAATCACCTCACAGACAGACATTGTCTGCTGCTGCCTGGGACGATATTGCTTTCACACAGTGGAATTACATTCCCACAAAGAATCCCCCTGCTGTTTTACAGGCTCTGGGGGAGAATGGATTCCAGTCATTTTTCCCTTAACCACACAGCAAGTGACTAATGCTCTCCTGTCGCTGGTCGCTGGCGGGGAGCTTCACGACAGCACGAGCAGCCCTGAGGTTGGAGGCAGAGACCACCGGGCTGGCGCATTTCTTTAATCTGTCAAACATGTCCCTTTGCTCACCCTCCTTTCTCTTTCTGGCTCTCTCATCCCAGCCGCTCACATTCAGTTTTGTCTGTCTTCTCCTTTCAGAACGGTGTGGTCCACCGAGACTTGAAGCTGGAAAACATACTGCTGGATGACAACTGCAACATTAAGGTACAGCCCTTGCCTACTTGATTGCTCAGCAGGTCTGGGTATTGTACCTGGAGCGGGGGGGGGGGGGGGGCCTCACCTGCCCCAAGCTGCAGCCTGGAAATATGGCGCCACTTCCTTCTCTGGCATCTGGGTGGGGGAGTCACTGGCTTGAGCCCTCAGTTCAGTTCAAAGGACTAAATTCAACAAGTGTTTGTGGCCCTCCAATTACATGCCAGACATTCGTGCTGGGACAAGAAGAAATGACTCTGATACATCCCCAGGGAGCTCCTGATCTACCCCATCACCCCATCACCCTAAAGTAGTTATAACAATGTGTGTGTGTGTGTGTGTGTGTGTGTCACACTCAATTTTCACAATAGCCCTAAAAGACAGGGACTGTTATCACATCATTTTACAGGGAAGCTGAGGCACAGAGACATTAAGTTACTTAGTTACTCAAGTAACTCAGGGGCAGGTAGTGGAGTTGGGATTTGCACCTCTGTCTGGCTCATCCCAAATTCAAACCGCTAACTCGATTTGCTAGCAGGGCCCTTTGTTGTTTTAGAGCTAAAGCCTTTCCCCACCGTCTGTACCTCCCAGCCCATGTCTCCTCCTCCCCAGCCCCCCAGGCCTGAAACCAGCTGTGGAACAGGGAAGCTGACTGAGATGGCCGGGCTCTTTGCTGCTGGGAAAGAGCAAACCACCAAGTGATGGAGTTTATGTTTGTGGAGAGTATTATTGCTGGCTGCCCCCGGAGCTGGAGAAAGCTCTCCTGTCCGACAGGGTTCAAGTGCCTCCTGCAGAGTACTCCCGATGTCTTTTTGATCATGTCTGCAAAATAAGCAAATACGGTTTCAAAATAAACTAAGCTCGCCGTGTGGGTTTCATTATGAAACGGCCTTCGTGCTCCCGCCACCAGAGCTTGGCTCTGATTGGCCTCCGGTGACGTTAGTACCTCATCCGTGGTCCCGGACAAGGCCTGGGAACGACCTTGCATCGAACTCTGTTTTGTTGTCGTGGCTGTTCCTTGAGGGAAGCAACTCAGGGAGACTGTAGGCTTGCCTGGGGGGATGGAGCTGCTTTGGTGCTTGTGCCCTTCCTGCAGGTCATGGCACAACGGTTAGTCACCTCAGCCTTGAGAGCCCCCCAGGATGACTTCTTTCTTCTTGCAGAGGAGCTCACTGTGGTCGCCTATTTCGTGTAGTCCAGAGAGTAAAGGGAAAGCTGTTGGTTAGAGCTGTTCTCTGCAGGAACAGGAAGTGAAATTTCAGGCTCCGTCTCTCCATTTCTGGAAAAATGCCTGGATTATTCTAGAAGGAGCACTGGCTACACTTAGAAAATTTCACCCTGTGTGGCTTGACATTGGGGAAGTCATTGGACCCTACTTCCTTATTCACTGTGCAAGGGTACACAGTCACTACTGCATGCCTGTTTTGAGGAGTAGGGGGACACTCTGCTGAGCTTCATAAGCTGCTGAGCCCTGTGCCCTGAGTCAAGGTTAGGCTGCTTTGGAGCTGGTTGTGCTGGGCTTGCATGGCAACCCTTACTGCAGTGTTTTAGATGAATGACTCGCCTGTCTAAGCCTCGGTTTCCTCACTTGTCCAGTAGGGATGCCAGTCCCTGTCTCTGGAGATTATTGTTTATTTGTTAATTTTTTTTCAGTGAGTGTTTCCTGAGCAGTTACTGCATGCCTGCTTTGTGGCCAGTCCTGGCCATCAGTGACAAACAAGAGGATTCTGGAGAATTCTGTACTCAAGGCACTTAGCACTTAACACCAAGGCACCGGCTGGAAGGGCTGGCCACCAGAGAAGACAGAACTACCTTCAGAAGTTCTGAAGGTGCCCAGGTCCGGAGGTGTGATGATCAGCCTGTGGCTGGAGGGTTTGATTCTGGTCTGAGGGGCATATTCTAAGGGTCTGTGTCATCCACCCTGCAGCTCCCTCTCCGGATTCTCCCTGCCACCTGCCCCTGGAGTGCTTGAAACTAAATGTAGTCTTTACAAGGCCTGGAATGTGAGCCTCTGGCTTGGGGATTGGGTCCTGTGACGTGACCTCTTGGTCCCATGATGTAGTCCCAGCAGTGATAAGGCACATAGCTTCCTATGGAGTCATAGAATTCCCCAATGGAGGAGAAGAATGGTTAGAATTCTGAAAGCAATTGTGCTGGGAACAATGGGGCCAGAGCCCAGGAGAATGGCTCATTTGCATAAGCAACTGGGCAATGCTGTTGGGCCTCCCAGCTCCCAGGACCACATCCTTCAGTATAGGATCCTCCTTCCTCCTGTAGGGCAACAGCAGACACATAGGACATAAACATTCAGGCATGGGTCCTGTCTTTTCCTTTGTCTTTTCCTTCAGAACTTCTGCTCTGGCACTCCCCAAGGTAAAGCATGCACACTCATACCAAACAAAAGCCAAATCTCTCCCTCTTCAGATGCTCATCCTTCCTTCTGCTCATCCAAGGACGGCCGCTAGGATCTGAGAATGCTAGAATTTGAAAGACCCTTGAGGTTCATTTCCCAACTGTTTGTTTTAATGATGCTGACCCAGACGTCTAAGAGATGTGCCTGGGATCACACAGTGCATCAGTGTAGACAAGTTATTGTATCTTTGCCTCCCCGGGGTGTGGCACACTGCTTATCACACAGGAGGTGTTCTTAAACCTTTTGATTTGTGAGCAAAGGGACAGCAGCCAGGATCAGAACTCACGTGTTTAAATTCTAGGCAAAGTCTCTTTTCATCATCTCACACCCACTTCCAAGGTTTTTTAGAATGTGTTCCAGCTGGTGTGGATTTATCTTCCGGCTGTATGGGCTCAGCGCTTCCTGACTCAGCATTTTGCTGAAAACATATTTAGAAAGGGCACTTGTGACAAAGGCAGGCAGACACATGGCCACAAGCTGGCCTCTGTGTCAGTGACACCGATGGCCTGTTACTTAGCAACAGGATACCATCAGTGAGGACCCTTGGGTGCCTCTCTAAATGTGGGTCCATATCTAAGGGTAGAGGCGTTTTTGCCCAGGAAACCTGTAAACTTTAAACTTGTCACATGTTGCTGCAGTTTTGGTGGGGCCCCACGTCCCTTGTTCCTCTCCCCTTCTCTGCCTGATGTTGATTTGCAAAGAGCACATCTGGCGCTGGAAATGATTTATCTGGCCATGGCGAGAGGGTGTGGCTTCTAAAAATATTCACACAGTCGGTCAGCAGAAAGAATGAGAGCAATGCACTTCTTTGGTTTGCGTTCCGTACTCTGGAGAAGCATGCCTACTAAAATAGACACCCGGCATAGCATTAATTTGCAATTAATAAAAATGGGCCAGATTCACATCCCACTCTCTGGGAGGAAGAAATGATGACAATTCCCATAGAAGGCTCCTGTAAAAGTGCCTTACAATGAAAAGAGGTCCAGGCACCAGGGTCAGCTGACCCCCTCAAAGAGGGCTGGGAATTTGGTGAGCTCCCAGGGTTGGGAGGAGAGGGGCAGAGGGGAAATGGCCTGTTACACCCATGACAATGGAAAGGCGGCTGCTGTGGATAAGAAAAGAAGCTTTGAATGGCCAGGCAGAGAAGAGATAGCGATAGCTCTGAGGCTTAACAAGCCAAGTGGGGCAGCTCAGGATCTGGGCCTCTGGGCTTTGATTATATGAACGTGAGAACCCTGCATTCACACATTCATTCATTCATCCATTTGTTTGTTCGTTTATCTACTTGTGTGTTTCTCTATTTCTGTCTTTTTCTCTGTCTTTCCCTGCATGCCTACATTCACACATTCATTCCTCTACTTATTCATCTAGCAGTTGAGTATCTCCTGTGGGCAATATTTATTCAACCACAAGTATTTACGAAGTTCCTATTATGTGTCTGGCCCTGTGCTGGGTGCTGGGGTTCAGTAGTGAACCAGATGGCGAAGTGCCTGTCTTCTTGGAGCTCGGTGTCTAACAGTTGTTAACTCATCTGTAATAATGAGTCATGAGAAGGACATAGTGGTGAATGAGGAAGATAAGGAACTTGCCTGAATGGACTTACATTGCATTTGGGCACACAAACAATAAACAAGTGAATATATAAGGAATTGTCTGGTGGTGAAGAAACTCCATGCAGGGTATGGTCAGTGAGTGGCAGGTACTTTTTTAGCTAGAGGAGGCTCCTTACACAAGATTGGAGCTCCTGAATCCACCATGCTTTCTCTGGCCTTTGTACACATAGTTCCTTCTGACAGGAATTGCTTCTTCCCATTGCTCTTTGCCACCTTGGAGTTTCAGCTCGAATGCCACTTCTTGCAGGAAGCCTTCTCTGATCTTCATCCTTTAACAGGGCTAGGTAACAAAAAACTGTGAACCAGAGACACTTTTTGGGGGGTGGGGGGCGGGAGGGGAGGGATTGGGGTCAGAATGGGGGGGGTTGCAATTGTATGGGGAATATAAAAATAAAATTTATTATTTAAAAAAAAAGTAAGAAAAGAAAACAAAAACAAAAACAAAAAAAACAGGGCTAGGTATCCTTGCTATCTGCCCGTCAATATTGTAGCAGTGGCAGGTCATTAGATGGATGAACCAGAAAGCCTTTACCAAGGAAATAGTGATTGGAAGGATTTGGGGTTTGAAGGATGGGTAGGAATTCAACACGAAGAAATGTGATGGTGACCCCAGAAAACACAGAATAGGGCATGGAGCCTTGAAAAGGAAAATAACCATTCTTGAGCCCCTGCTGGAAACCCAAGCCTGTGCACAACTTCCCACACCATATTTCATTTGGTTCTTAGAATGTCTTCCCCCGAGTGGATCTGTTTGCCCACATCTTGTAAATAAGCAGCCTCCTGCAGCTAATAAGTGATGGGGCTGGCTACAAACTTAAGTCTCTTTGACTGTAAGGAAAGGTACCTAATAAATTCTACCTTTCCCACTTAATCTTAACCAAATGGCCCTCAATCTGAGATTGCATTTTTATGGTGCTGCTTTAGCCACCTTGACACTGTCTGTAGGCAGCTTGCAGACAACTGTTCCAGGTGGCCGGTGGCCAGGCTGCCTGCATCATGGTGGCCGGAGCAGCTGTGCAGGGACACCAGAGTCAGGTGCATTGTGAGTCGGAGTGCCCCTTTGACAGGCTGCGTCTGGGGGTGCCTGCGGTTAAGAGCTTCCCCAGATGGCTTGCGGTCGGTTGTTTCCAGTCTCTCCAGAGAGACAATGTGAGCTTCGAACCTCTGAAGATGAAAGCCGAAGCCACTCACTCCTGCTCATTGTTTCACTCCCTACCCTCACTTCCTGCCAGCTCTGGGGTCAGGCTGTCCTGGGGAAAGCCTGGGCAATTTAACTCCAGCGCCGGAAAGGAGGTACAGAGTGGGTCTTCCTCAATGGGGTCCTGTCTTCCTGAAGAGCTTCTCGAAGAGCTGGTTTCCTGACTCCTGACAGCAATTACTTGCCTTTATCCAGAGCTTTATGGTCAAGGCAGCGCTTCACATGTTGCAGGGCAGCTGTGCTGCCCTGTGCCTCAGTTTCCTCTTCTGCAAAGTGGGGATAATAATGGTAACTTCCTCAGAGGCCTGAGGTAAGGGTTGAATACATTAAATGTGTGGAGCACACAGAATAGCCACTGGCCTAGCAGTGCGGCTGTTACATCATCACATCGTCGGCATCATCATCATCTTATTTATCTGACTTCGGTTTTCAACACTGGCGGGTTGGGCTATGGAAGTTCCATCCACTGACAGTGGAAACAGACTCAGAGAGGTTAAGCAGTAATTGCTCACGTTGAAGAAAGTATGGGTCAAGCACTTGCCGCTGATCAATTCATTTGCTGTTTTCTCAGCCCCTCAAGGTGGCTTCCAAATGTTGATGTTTCAGTCCTGACTGAATTGTGTAGGGGCCAGAGGGTGGTTCTGAACCAGTTCGGAAAGGAGCAAAATGCAGAATAGCTGCTTCCCTGCAAAGACTGTCAGAATGTCAGACAAATTGGACCTTCAAAGCAAAGCCCAGTTGCTTCCTGCTGGAGAGTCACCCCTCCTGCCCCCATTCTCCTGTTCCCTGACATGGGTGGGCGTGCAGGTGAGACCCTCAGGCACAGGTCTTGTTCTTGTCTCTGTGACTCCAGCAATGCTGCTTCAATCATCCGACCCTTTGTTGCTTCACTTAAAGTGTTAAGAGGGCAGGATTAGCACTTGTCTAAGTGTTCTTTCAGATCCAAGCCAATTCTGGGACTACGTTATCTTGTCTTATGATGTTTAAGACCAGCAGCTCCCAAATTTCAGCTCTTTCACTCTCTTCATGGATTCTGCCTTTTCTTAGTATCTTTAGTGTGAATTTACTTAGTGATTTTCATGAGTTTAATTCACTTTTAAAAATTGTGTTTATTTAAAAAAGAAACCTCCATAATTACCTTCAGTGGAAACCTAGCATCACTTGCCATGAATAGAAAATCAACTAAAAAATCAATGTAACAGGAACCAAATTGCTTTCGTCAGTCCGGTTTTGAGGCTGGTGCTGTGGCCGGCTGTGAACTGGGACTTATTCTGATTAAGTGTGGAGATGCCAGAAACATACCAGTCCCCACAGAGACCTTCTCCTTGATTTAATCTGAAGGATCGATAGAGAATTGAGGAAAGGAAGATTTCTTCGCCATGGCACATGCTGTCATCCTGCCTGAAGAGAAGGCTGAGGCTTCCGAAGGTCTCAGAACCAGGCCCTTCTCCCTTGACAGTTGATTAACTTCCAGAGGGCAGTAAATCTTAGAACCAAGGCCCACATTTAAGTGGCTCACAGTTGGAGAACTACGTGCGTGTGTTCATGAATACTGCTTTGCCGTTCAAGTGCCAAAAACGGGGACCAATCTAGGTTTCTATTAATCTCATGTCGGCAGCAATGACAGTTTTACGGGAGAGGCCGATAAACATCCGTCTGCGAGGGTGGGAGTGGGCATAACAAACTCACTCCCTCGCTTCGCAGAACGACTGCAAAGAAAACAAGGAGCCCCCACCCCCAAGGCTTGGGGGATGCCTGGAGTGAGTGTGTGTGGGTGGGATTTGCATGTGCTGTGTGTGTGTGTGTGTGTGTGTGTGTGTGTTTGGAAGGTCACGCAGTCCCCAGACACCACGTACATTGCGGGGGTAGGTAGGGAATGTCTTTCCCTGAGGACATGCTCTTCTGTGGGTTCCTGCTTAGCTGTGAGGAGAGGACAGAGTCCCGGCTTCTTGGCATGTCCCAGGCTGCAGCCCTCTGTCCTCTGCTGACTGACAGGGCACACTTCATAAGCTTCCAGCCAACTTCCTGCAAGCCAGTCAGGGGCCTTGATAAGAAAGTGGAATTCAGGGCAATTAAGTGCCATGTGAGCCCTGAGGATGCATTTCTGGAGAATGTGTTTTCAGAGGGCGGTTGTACCCCAGCTGCTTTCAATGACATTCCATTCATTCAGGGAAGGCTTTTGCAAAATAAGCTTGTTCTGGGGACTGCATTGAGCAGAACCTCAGCCCCACGGGCTGGGCTGCAGTCTGGGCGTGTGAATCGCTCAGCCTATTTATAGGCCTAAATGGAAGTCAGGTGGGGGGATGGCTGAGGTCTGGGGGGCACCGTTTGCAGGCTGGTGGGGAGTGGAGTGAAGTTCGAAGATCCCCAGGGCACCGTGTACAGTGTGCACAGCAATTGGGAACTTTAGAGACTGGGTTGATCTGGCTGATAGCCCCACAGAGATGAACAACCTTGTCTCCCTAAGCCTCAGTTTCTCCATCTGTTAAATGGATCTTCCAAAAATTGTGATGCAATCTCTCCAGTATAAAATGAACCATCTTCACCATTTTGAGGTGTCCAGTTCAGTGGCATCAAGGACAGTCATGTAGTATTAAAAGATTTCAGGAAGGGTTACTTTAGAGAGTGCAGAATGTTTAGAACAGTGCTTGATGACTGGAGGTTGTTCAGTTAGTGGTAACTACTAAGAATTTACTATTATTATTTTGAATTGTCTGCTAATTATCTTGTGCTTTTCAAAGTATTGTTGCCTATTTTGGTGATAAGTGTTTCTCAGTTGGGGCGGGTGTGAAGAAGGGGAAGACACAAGAGTGAGGGGAAAATGTAGGACCTGCTTCTGCCTCAGGGGACTCCATCTAGCTGACCAGGTGGACTTACAGATGTAATTACATCCTGTAGTTACATGCACGTGTGTGTGTGTAATAAGTATGCATGCGATTATATGTGGGTGTGCATATATTTACACATATAAGCACTTGTCACTAGAATAGGCTTGATAGGTATATAGGTTTATGTACACAAAGGGAAAAGTGCTGCCATAAAGTATAAGTTAGACATTCCAGGCAACCAGAGGAGAAGAGAATTCCCAGAGATGAACGAAGCAAGAGAAGCCAGATGAGGTGCAATGTTTGCAAGGAACCTGGAGGTTATAAAGGGTGTTCACCGTCATGGTTTCATCATGATTGAGCTTTTCCTTATTATCCTCACAGTATTCCTGTGAACTGGAACAGGACAGGAGTCTTAAGCTCCCACCTTTTGGTGGGTAAACTGAGGCTGAGCCACTCATTGACCTACTCACTGGGACCCTAATAAGCTCCCTGTGTCTTGCTTCTTTTTGCAGATTGCTGACTTTGGCCTTTCCAACCTGTACCAGAAGGACAAGTTCTTGCAAACATTTTGCGGGAGCCCACTGTATGCTTCTCCTGAAATTGTCAATGGCAGGCCTTACCGAGGACCAGAGGTGAGTGGGTTTTCTGGTGTGTGTGTGCGTGTGTGTGTGTGCGTGCGCGCGCGTGCGTGCGTGTGCATGCGCGCAAACACGTGTGAGAGAGAGAGATACTGGGGAAGAGAAGTAGCCAGGAGGGTGAGACATGGATCCTAGAAATATTCTTTTTAAAAAGCAAGCAAATACAAAACCCTTTTCTTTATGTGATTATTCAAGGCATAACATACATACCTGGGAGAAAATTTTTAAAAATCCACAAAATCTTAAAAAAGAAAATAAAATTACCTGTAATCCCCCAAAAGTGATAAGTTAATGTATTTTGTTACTTTTAAGACTTTTTTCATTGTCGATCCCTGCATTTCAAAAATTATCGATATCATTACATGTGTATCTTGCCTCTTATTATTTTTAAAGTATATTGTGACATTTTCCTAAATCATTACTACTAAAAACATGGCTTTGAACGGCAACATAATGGTTTGTTGTATGAATACACCATAATTTATGTAATCACTTCTTTAGCCTTAGTTAGTTTGTTTCTGGTTTTTTCCTATTACAACAAATTGGACAAAAAAAAAACATTAAAAAAACTAACAGCAGTGAATATATTTTTGATTATGGAAATACATTTTAATTGCATCTTCTAATTCATGAGAAATTCACTTCTCTACATGCTGAAAGCTTTCAAGGCCATTGTTACAACATGAGTATGTTAAAATGTTATTTTGAGAATGGGTGAGTTGAGAGTGATTGTTTTTCTTGAAAAAAAAAAAAAGAATCTCTTCACAGAGATTCATCCACTCACTTTAGATAACAGTTGCTCAGCGGTTGAAATGCTTCCTTCCAAATATTTATCTGTTTAAGAGTGTTTGGGGGCAGGGCTGAGGGGGTAGAGAAGGAAGCCAAGAGCCCTCAACCAATTGCAGCAAAAAGAAAGTCTTCCCAAAACAAGAAAGTAAGGGAGGAACACATGATTCGATTCAGAAAACTGCAGAAACTGCACACTGTAAACTTACCATAGATAATGAGTGCTCCTTTGATCTATATCTGTTTCCAAGGTTACAAGCTGGCACCTTGTGATCTGGGGAGCAAGCAAGCTTTATCAGCCTTTTTGGAAAACAAAAACAAAAAATCAATGCCAAAAATCAAACCCTGAACAGACATTTTAATAATTGTGAGGTTTCACCTGAAAGTCTGATTAATGACTTTTCTTATAAGACCAAAGGACCTCACCACGCTGGGCCAGAACTACTGTGAGGCAGCAGCTAGCAAGGAGGGAGGCTGCCTGCTCAGGATGAAGGCTCTCTACAGCTTGTCTCTGTCCCTGATGCTCCATGTTGTACCCCACATTCTCTCTTTCTTCGTTCCTGGTCATTGTTTACCTGGCTCTTGTAAGCATTTGAATTTCCCACCCCTGATCCATTATGAAGAATGTGCAGGATGGAATTGATTCCTGGCTGGAAGGGAGAGTCCTGCACCCTCCCCTTAGCTCCATCACTGGGGTCTGGAAATCATTTGCATCTCAGTCTTCTCATCTGCTCAGTGGGGTTGAAAATAATCCAGGCTCTACCAGTTTCACAAAATTATAATGAAGATGAAAGAAGATCATCTACTTGAGAACATTCTATTTGTTTTTGGTTTTCAATTTGGAGAATTTGTAGGTTAGGACTGTGGATGAGCAGTTTGAAATAGAAAGGTCAAGAGGCAGGTCCCAGCTGCGTGGCTCATCACTTGTCAGGTTGCTGCTGGGGGTGGGGAAGGTAGTGGGGAGGGATCCTGACTGCACTAAATTCATTTCCTGGGGTCATGGGGATGGCTGCTCACAGGCTGTGATACTAATGGTTTGGGAAACATACTAGACTCTCCCAGCCTCATTATGCCCTGTCTCTCTGCTGCAGGTGGATAGCTGGGCCCTGGGTGTGTTGCTTTACACTCTCGTTTACGGAACAATGCCCTTCGATGGTTTCGATCACAAAAACCTCATTCGGCAGATCAGCAGTGGAGAGTACCGGGAGCCCACACAGCCGTCAGGTGCGTGCCCCAGGAGGGCCGGAGGTCGAGGGGGACGAGGTCGCCTTACGTGCTCACACATTCTGCTTTTGTGCCAGTGTCTACAAGGAATCTCTTGTTTTTCCTTCTTCTTTTCTCCAGAGCTTTGCCTTCTTGCAAAGCTGGCTAGTCATGCTACCTTTACGCAAACCTCCCCAAGCGAAAATTTCAGAACAGTCGTTGAACACAGAACTGAGGCTTGTAGTCCTGTTTGCTTGCTGTGTGAACTTGGACATGTCTTTTTTTCTATTTGGATTCAGTTTCTCCAACATAAGTTAAAATTTTGGAAAAGATATGACATGCTATCCCTCCCAACCCCTGCAGACCCCCAAACCATCCATCCTCAGCAGACTGTAAGCACCATACAGGTGGCAGCTGTTCTTTGTCACACAGCACTGTCTCACTGCCAAGTAAGAACTCTCCCACCCCCAAAATGAACCCTATGGCTTACAGACTCATGGGGCCACAGTCCCTGTGGTGGCTCCAGCCCCTTGGGCTTCGCATGGGCTTTCTCCTGTAGCTGTGATCAGATAGCAGGAAAGGCCGGGCTGAAGGGGGTCCTCCTCTGTGTGGGTTTCTCTCCCGGAAGGAGCCTGGACTTCTTACATGGCAGCTCAGGGCACTAAGGAGAGAGAAAAAGCTGCCAGCCTTCTTAGTGTGTGTGCTTGGGGGCCGGGTAATGTCCCTTCCACCTTGTTCTGTTGGTTAAAGCAACCAAGCCCATAAGTTGCATCTCTTGATCAGGGAGCCCTCAGGTGCATGCCCCAGGAGGGCCAGAGGTCAAGGGAAAGTGGTCACCTGGAAGTATAGCTATGAAAGGAAGGGCCACCCTTGGAAAGCAGTTAACACAGACACTCCATCCAGACGTACGTCCTCTGCATACAAATCACACACGCTGGTTCTCGTGGTTTCTTATAGTTATGCTCTCCAGTGTTGCTAAGAATGAGTCAATGAGTAGTGAATACTGAGGCATTGCTCCTGGGAAAACAGAGGATCAGACGTCTGTGAACTTCTGCTCACAAGAGGTTCAGAAAATACTTATTAAATGACTGGCTGGAAATCATCCTTTTACTTTCCAGGGGTGCAGCTCACCCAGGCCCCATTGCTAGGCCCTTTTGAGCTACTCGTCAGCTATTAAGAGGCAAAAGGAAGGTTCTGATTTCCCAGGATATAATTCAACCCCCATTGGGAGAGCAGAATTTGGTCTTAAAAGTCACCTTAGAAGCTGTGAGAGTCAGTTGGTTCCTGTAGCCTCCTTAGCATCCCCTTGGGATTTTCCCCTAGTTTTCTGGCAGCAGAAATTTGTAAATGGAATTTTTCAGACATGCTGTAAAGGGACACAGATAGAGATCTCCAGGTCTGACAGCTCAGCAGGCTGCGCCTTATGTCAGGGAGGGAAGGAGGTGAGCTCACTGGGTGTGGGTCTCAGAACCTGCCAAGGTGCGGGTGAGACCAGCTTTGGAAGCGCCCCTTCTCCCTGCACAGGTGCATCTTTCTCCATCGGCACCCTCTGATGAGGAGCCTTTTCTCTATGCCTCAGTCCCAAATTTCCTTTTTGTGTCCTTACCCACCCCCAGTGTCTCAGTCCAGCCAGAAGCCCCAAAGCTCCAGCTAATGCATCTTCCTCTTTGCTTCTTGCTGGGCAGATGCTCGAGGACTCATTCGGTGGATGCTGATGGTGAACCCCGACCGCAGGGCCACCATCGAGGACATCGCCAACCACTGGTGGGTGAACTGGGGCTACAAGAGCAGTGTCTGCGACTGCGATGCCCTGCACAGCTCCGAGTCCCCACTCCTGGCTCGCATTATTGACTGGCACCACCGTTCCACGGGGTTGCAGGCTGAGGCCGAAGCGAAAATGAAGGGCCTGGCCAAGCCGGGGGCCTCCGAGGTCATGCTGGAGCGGCAGCGGTCGCTGAAGAAGTCCAAGAAAGAGAATGACTTTGCCCAGTCCGGCCAGGACTCGGTGCCCGAAAGCCCCTCCAAGCTGAGTTCCAAGAGGCCCAAAGGGATCCTGAAGAAGCGCAGCAACAGCGAGCATCGCTCTCATAGCACCGGCTTCATCGAGGGCGTGGTCAGTCCTGCCCTGCCCTCTGCTTTCAAGATGGAGCAGGACTTGTACCGGACGGCCGGGACCCTCCCCAGCTCCCCCGAGGCCGAGGTGCCTGGTAAACTCAGCCCCAAACAGTCGGCCACGATGCCCAAGAAAGGCATCTTGAAAAAGACCCAGCAGAGAGAGTCGGGCTACTACTCCTCCCCGGAGCGCAGCGAGTCTTCCGAGCTGTTGGACAGTAACGATGGCATGGGGGGCGCCCTCCCTTCCCCCAGCCCCCCGGACCCGGCCAGGCCGACTGTCCACAGCCTCTCCTGCCGCCGGAAGGGCATCCTGAAGCACAGCAGCAAGTACTCTGCAGGGACCCTGGACCCGGCCCTCGCCAGCCCCAACGGGCCCTCGCTGGCGTCCTTGCTGGAGCCGGGCGTTCCCGCCGAGGGCCTGTCCCGGAGCTACAGCCGGCCGTCCAGTGTCATCAGCGACGACAGTGTCCTGTCCAGCGACTCCTTCGACTTGCTGGATTTGCAGGAGAACCGCCCCGCCCGGCAGCGCATCCGCAGCTGTGTCTCTGCCGAAAACTTCCTCCAGATCCAGGACTTTGAGGGACTCCAGAACCGGCCCCGGCCCCAGTACCTGAAGCGGTACCGGAACCGGCTGGGAGACAGCAGCTTCTCCCTCCTTACGGACATGGATGACGTGACTCAGGTCTACAAGAAAGCGCTGGAGATCTGCAGCAAGCTCAACTAGCTCCCTGGGGCAGGGGTGGATTGGGGGTGGGTAGAGGGAGGAGCAGGAGCAAAGACTTGCGCTAATGAGCTGGTTACCTCTTTGTTGGTCGTGACAATAGACTGATAAGGGATGGGTGCTGTCTTGCTTGGCCAAGCTGGCAGCTTGAGTCAGCCCCTAAGAGGGAAAGTGGGCTTTCTGCCAGTCCTGCCAACTGCCAGTCAGAATTTGGGTCCTAACTGGCATTTGCTATATGGCATCTCCTAGCGGACCACCTGTCCAGGGGAGGTGTGGGCCAGCACTTACCAGGCTGGAAGCAGATGGGAGAGGGAGCATTGCAAGAGAGACTGGGGCCATCTGCCTTGGGTGAGCTTGAAGAGCTTGCTTCTCCTCTGCTCACGTTGCAGGCTTGGTCTGGCTGCTTGGGGTTGGCCGGTGGTTTCAGATCTTGAGTTGGCGATTGATTGTTAATGGCTGCTGGGTGTGCAGATTTGAGCAGTCCTGGCACAGGACTGCTGGGATTGAATAGTAATGATTGCCATGGAGGTGGGAGGGGAGGGCAGCAGCACTCATGGCACGTCGTTTCCATCCTGGATAAGCTCTGGGAGTTGGGCTAAGGCATCCTGTGAGCTCTGCATTCACTCTTTCATGCCACTAGTGTGGCATTTGTTAATTTGCTACTATACTTTGAGTGGAAGATAGGGCCTCGGTCAGAGACAAGACTTTGACCAAGGACTTAAAGTCAGCACATGGGGAGTTTTGAAAGAGCTTCTTGCTATCTGCCCCTTCTTTCCCCATGTCTGCCTTGCTCTTCAGTACCACCTCCTGAGGTTGGACAGGAAAAAAGATGGTGGTATCAGAGGTCAAAATTGTGATGAATAACAGAGCTCATGACCCTCTGTGGTCTTTGCGCAGATGAATGGAAGTTGATCCATAGCAGCCAGGGGGCAACCTGTCAATTTCTTTAAAGTTTCAATGTTAACTGGAATGCTGCCTCTTGGATTCTTACCTGCTTGAATCTGGGAATTGGATGTCGATACTGTCTGTAATCTCCAAAGGAGTAACTGGCTCAACCATTTGCCCTGTTTACTAATAGCAGATGGCTTCCCTGTCCATCAAGGATAGATTTCTCAGAGGTAGGGGAGTTTGTTTCTAGGGAGTTAGTGAGTAGGTGGGATATGAGGATGAGGAGAGGAATGTCAGGCAGGAGGTGCTTTTCCAAACAGGTGTTCTGAGTCATGGCTTCGAATGCCTAGGCTTTTGGTAAAAAGAAGGTCTTAGCCATTCAAATGAATAAGGTGGCGAAGGAGCAGAGTGGGTTGGGAGGAAGCATACAGAAGAGAAAATGCTTCCTTAGAAATCATCCAAATGGTTCTGGAGGTGACAGAACTCCTATCCTAAAAAGTAACGAAACTAGGCATTTGTCTTCTAAGCGCCCAGATGACAGGAGACATGGCACCACTCCCACGTGGGACAGCTTCAGATATTGGATTTGGAATCAATGGTCTTACTTGGGAATTTGGGGTGACTTCAGATTTGTCTTACCTGGGCAAATCAAAACCCTTGTGTCAACATGGCTGACTTCTCACGACCACCCAAGTATATCAGGAGGACTAGTCTTGGGGCTAATTTTGGAAAAACCAACAGATAATATATAGTTCACCTTAAGGCACTGAGAACATTGAGCAGAAACAGCTTTTCCCTAGGGACATGGCTCCTTCTCTTGTCGCAGGCAGTGTGGCTTTGGTTTGTATAGCTAGTCGGAGCTGAGCAAGGAAGCTTCTTGGTTTCCTTTCATTCAATCCCACCTTCTTCCTTAACTCTCACGTAGGGTCAAAAGGGAAAATTCTATGGGTAGCAAATGGTGTGGGGGTGTATAGGTACACGGAAGTGATTCTGAACCTCTTAGCTCTCTATTCCTTGTCTCATTTTATGTGACCTTTTCTGGAATCTTCTCTGGACAGCTGAGCAGCTGCACCGCTGATCCTCATGTGTGACTGCTGGCCTATGTGGGCACTCTTAGCAGACCTGGGGATCATACCTACCTCCTGATATATGTTTTTTTCCTTCTGTCGAGTGATTACATCTGTTAACTGTTTCCATACTTCTAATCCAAGAGCAAAAATGTTAAGGAAAATCATTCTACTTCCTTCCTTCTCTCCCCAAACACATGTGTGTTGTGTTTTGTCCATAAACCTATACAACGGATTTGGTCATGGGAGTCCCCTACGCAGAGGCAGAGATCCTGAGTTTAGTCCCACTGGTGACTTTAGGTACTTGCAGTGCTTGGGGGACTAAATTTTCCCTTTATTGAAGACTGGAGAGTGGATTAGCTCATCTCCCAGGCCCTAGTTCAGCATTCTATAATATCCTATGATTCTAGATCCTATAACATCCTCTGATTCTAGATTCTACACATCCTCTGATTCTAGATGTTGTGTTGACTCTGTCCTTTCAAGGAAAAGCTTGGAATAGAGGGAAAAGTCCTGAAAAGTAGCTCCCTTGCTTCCTGATGATGTCCTTTTCTCCCTACCAGCCACCCCCCCAGCCAAGGAAGTCATGCTTGATTCATTTCCATGGAATTACAAGTGCGAGACACTTACATGACCTGGTGGACCAAACGGGAGATCCCATATCAGCTCTCCTGGTCCTTTCCTGGCCTCTGTGGGTCTTCTGGTGTCTTAGTTTACACAATTGCCAAAGGAGTAGAATTACACTTCTTTTTACAGGTAAATTTCAAGGCATGATCAGTTTTCAGGAAGTGCTTCAAGACCCCAGGTGAAATGAAAATGCTAAGTCCTCTGAATGTCCAGCCCTTCATGAGGTGCTTCTTCAGAGGACGGGAGCACTTTTCAGGGTGATTCAATGGATGTTCCCAGGCCTGCTGTCTTGAGTACAAATGTGAATGATCGACTGACTGCTTATTGTCAAACTGGAAATGTTCTGTAGGGATTTACTGGCATGGTATCATTCCTAGAAGAAAAAAAAGAGAGAGAGAAACTTGACTGCACATTTTTTTTTAAATCCGTGTTGTGACTTTAATTTAATTTCTATTTTTTTTGTAATAAAAAGTTGACTTTTTTATTTGAATTTGTCTTTTTTTTATTTATTGGTCTGAAGGCATTTCAAAGGTATTATAATAATATATTGGTGTAATTTAATTGGTGCAACATGCTTTATGGCTCCAGTCAAAATTGGTTTTCACTCCTTTGATTGGTTTGAGCCCAGAACAGCCTACAGGGAAAATTAAAAAAAAAAAAAGTGCTGGATAGCCACCCAAAGTGTTTGTATTTTCATTGGAAACTGATTTTTGTTTTGTTTTTGTTTTTGTTTCTGTTTTTTATTTTTAAATTAAATAAATTGCAATGAACTGAATTGAACTGGGACTTTGCTTCTTTATTTGGTTGTTTTTCTCTTAGTTAAGTAAGTGACAGAAGGAGTATAAGTAACTGAAACCCACCCAAGCGCAAAAGGAGAATTTGCTCAGTGTTCTCAGAAGAGGAAATGCAGCTGGCCTTACAGCTGGAACCAGATCTGGGAAGAGGAACCCAAGACACCCATGCACCCTCTTTTAGGTTCCTGTCTGCATTCCAGATGTCTTCTCTTGCAGCCAAGCTTTCCCCTTCCTGGTTTTGTCACCCACCTCGGCTGACCCCCTCACTTCCAAGTGGATGTGCTCTCAGTCCTAGTTTTCAAGAGGTGACAGCCTTCCATGTGAACTAGAGACAACTTCAAAGATTAACACTCTGTCCTGCTCTCTCCCTACTGTCAGCTGCCTGCCCATCAGCAACCCTTCTATCCCAAGGGCAAACAAATGGCTAATTGGATTGCTGAGAGCCCTAGATCCATGGCGGGATAGGCCACTGCTTTGCCTATAATAGCGTCTCAAGTCCCATTTTTGCCATTGTTTCTGGAGCAAATAGACCTTCCAGGATGCTCTTGGAAAGAGGGCCTGAGAGTAGGCTTAAGACTGGGGAATTCCTGGATCCTGGCCATATCACGAAGGGACATCAGCCTCTCCTTGGATCAAACATTAGAGTCATGCTCTGCAGCAAAAAAAACTGGAGGGATCCATGTGAGCAATGAAGAAATTACTTTGCAAAGAAATTACAACTTTTAATCCCTTATCTGGTTTAGCAGAATGTCTGATTCCCATTGTCACATTTAGCAAATAAAACTACATCCCAGTTAAACAAGGAATAGTTTTTTGAGTGATGCTGATACTTAAAAAATCATTATTTAATGGAAATGCAAATTTAACTAGACATATTATACCTGGAAACTTTAATTGGGGTTTCATTGGCTACATTGATTGGGTAAAGGGCATGGGAGAGGCTGGGGGAATGGATGACCGTGACTCTAGGGTGAGGCGGAGAGAATTCCACTTCCAGTTTGATATTTGCTATTGAACTAAATTATTTCACCCCATATGAGTTTTCTCCTGTGTCTGAGGGGTGTGTTAACTGCCCCCTTACCCAACTTGAACAGGGCAATGAAAAAGAAATGAGAGAATTTCTATGTTGTTACTTTGAATGTTAAGTTCAGTATGAATGGGAAACTGGTTTTTCTTTATAGGGTAATATTTTCACTAACTTTTAAAATAGGACATTTGTTAGGCTGTCTGTCTGGCCTGTTCTTAATTATTGCTGTGCCATCTGCCGCTCTTAGCAAATGGGCCTGTCAGTCATTTGCAAGGTAAGGGATGAAGAGGAAGGTTACTTAAAAGTAAGTTTCTCTGGAGAGACACAATTCTGCAGTGAGAGGGAGGGAAATAGCCTGAGCCTGACCTTGAGGCTGGACCAAGCGTAACATAGAAGGGGTGGCGAGTCAGCAGGGACTCCCAGGGTGACACAGATCCCAGTTGACATGTGAACTGACAGTTTGGCGAAGTGAATTGGAATGGTCACTTTGAGGGGGAACTTGAGAGAACTAACATTTATTGCATTTCTATATGGTAGGCAAGTGACAGAAACCTTAGACCAATGTAAGTAACAAGATGGATTTACTGCTTTATGTCACTGAGAAGTCCAAGGAGTATGTCTCAGGCACAGCTGGATCCAGGAGTTCAAGTGATGTCACTGGCCTCATTTCACTCACTCTCACTGGATGTGGGCTTCATTCATAGGTAGACACTTACTGCACAGCTGTAAGAGATGCTGGGAGTTATGAAAGTCCTTTATCGTGTGATTGGTCTTGCTGGGGTCAGGTGTCTCTCTCTGGCCCAGTCACAGAATCTAGGTAGAGAGATGCTCTGATTGGCTGGCCTGGATCCTGCACCCATCCTTGTGTGTACTAGAATGATGGCTCCTTCAAAATCACCTGGAGTGGGGGAGGGCAGCCCCCCAAAGGAAGGCATACAGAGCCCACAAACAGTAACCCATGCTAGTTATACCATTTGGGCCTCAATTTCATCTATAAAATGGCATTAAATAATCCTAACTTTCAGAGTTATTGTGAAGATTAAAGGCAATTAAGTACCTCATGGAGGATCTGGCATAGAGATGATTCCTAATTTATACAGATAACGTCAGGGAAGACCACAATAGAATATACATACAGAAAGAAGATACATTTTTAACAAACATGTTAGCTGAAAATCAGGTATAATATCAGAAAAAATCCAGCTGAAATGTGTTTAAACACTCTAGGGGCTTTTAGTTCACATATGTGGAATTTATTATTTCACATACATGGAATTCTAGAAATGTATAGATTTCATGGTTATTTAGGTCTAATGGGAGAATTGGGTAATAAACAAGTAAACAAATACTCTCTTTCCCTCCAAAGCACAGATTGTAGTAAGTGCTATGAAAGTCATGGAGAGGGTATAGAGATAAATATTTCAAGAGGGAGCAGACCTCGTGTAGAAAAGGAGTAGTTAGGGAAGGCATCTGGAGAGGTGGCCTTTGGGCAGACATCTGAAGCTGAAGAATTAGCTATATGAAGAGTGGGCACTCCAAGCAGAGTGACCAGTCTATTCAA
The DNA here is from genome assembly GCF_014898055.3 of Talpa occidentalis. NCBI lineage: Eukaryota > Metazoa > Chordata > Mammalia > Eulipotyphla > Talpidae > Talpa > Talpa occidentalis. The sequence goes on from NW_023601653.1 coordinate 10,345,879, forward strand.
AGGCCCTGGGGTCTTTAAAACGGAGCTTTACAGGACTAACTTCTGGTTTGGTAGCATGCATAGGACAAACACGGTCCAGGGAGTGTGGTGCTTTGCTAAGCATGTGTGGCCATGTTCTAATGTGGACTGGCTGTGTCCATTTATGACTCTGTGTACCCTTAATTAGAAATGGCTGCTTCTTTCGACAGGTGGTCTCCAGACGAGATACATGCCATGACGTGCAATTTGAAATAAGAATATGTTTCCACTGAGGAAATTCACTGACAATTTATTTAAATTTATGGAGAGGATGTTTTTAATCCATGGCATCATGCAAAGTTTGGGGCATGGATGTGGAGCAGCAGAGATGCTTTATGAAGACCACACGTGTACAATTTCTTGTCACAAACCTGCCCCTCTTTTAATGCCCTTCATAATCCATTTTAATAGGTGAGGACACTGAGTGTTGGAAATGTGCGAGTAACTGGCCCCAATCTCCCCACTATTAAATGTGGAGCTCAATGCAAGTATAGAACCAGCTGACCAGCTTCTGGGTCCAAGACCTTCCTCGTTCTATTATGCTCTTACCCTGGGTCATCTCAGCTAAGGCTCCTTGATCATAAACCTCTATATGTTGCTGCCTCCATTCACGTACAGGACATTTTCCTACAGGAACTGAACAGACACCATCAGGAATGGAGACACTGGCCTAAGCTGATGCACTCTGCCAACACAAATGGAAACGAGAGCAACTGTCCTCCAGGACCTCACTGATGTTAAGCTCCAGTAGCTGAGGTCTCGGCAGGTGAAATTAATAAATTGATTCCGGTTTCTTAAGGCCTCTAGAGAGGAAAAGGATGGAGAAGTGAGTCCATCCAGAGCACCTGCTGTGATTCAGAACTCAGTAGAGGGGAACTAAGGAGGCCTTTGGTGGCCAAATGCCTTCAGTCCAAAGCTGTGTATTCACATGCATTCCCCAATAGGGTGATTCATGTGCTCTTTGCCTGTGCAGGTGCAGCTCAGGGGACCCTACTTCTAGAAAGTTGCAAGCACCAAGCAATTGCTTGGAAACACATGGTGATACAGGATGTCAGGCTGGGCTGCATGAAGGCTCTTGCGATCAGGCATTGCAGGAGAAACCTCCATCACAGGAAAACAGAGCATTGCCATTTTGTCAGAGCCTAGAGTGGGGTGATGACACAGACATGACCCCAAATCACTTTCAGGGTAACAGTTCAATGTCAGTTGAAACTAAGGGTGGAGAACAATTAATTTTGGAGGCAGCTGAAGGAAAGGGTCTCCAAAAAATAGCTATCCTGAGAAAGTTCTGCAAATTTCAATCTGTGAATCACTGAAGCTGAAAAACATCTGATTCAGCATTGCCTAGGGCATTCCAGAAACTTTAGCCATCAGACTTTGGAGCCTGGACAAAAGGATGTGTGCAAAACAGAAAGCCAAATGCAGATCCAGGCCTGCTGGTCAGCTCTAAAAAGGATATAGTTGGGGGTTCAAACCCAGTGAAGTACAGATGGCCCCTGCCAGTAGGTTCTGTTCAGACTGACTTCTCATAAGCACTTCTAGTTGGGCACCATGATGATAAAATAAAAAGACTTGGAGGGCTTTGGAAAAATCCCTCTCTTTTAGAGAAACAACTCATAATCAAATGTTGGGTCCTTTTGGAATCCAGAATAGTGAGAAAATATTGCCTTTGAGGCTGAGTAAGAGCTAATGAAAGCACACCTTGCTAGGATTCCAATGTGAAGGGACAGATTAAAAGAGGCAAGTCATCCTCCAAGTTTCCAATGCAGTCACACACTGTTGCTTTGACTAGTGTGTCCTCTGAGTCCTTTCCTGTCCTGGAATCTTCCAGTCTGACCAATCGTGATCCTGCCTCTACATTCCATTACAAGGACGTTACTCACAGCCAAAGTCCTGGCCCTCATTGCTTTGTTACTCACCTATGGCACCATTTCTGTCTTCTCTTGGTCCTAGAACTTGCCTTTGTACCCTCTCACTCACTACCTGACTGTGACCACTGCTGTGACTTCCTAATGAAGCCTGAATCAGCCTGCCCCGTTTACCTGCACTCGCAAGTCAATGAATATCAGGGATCTTAGTCCAACACAGATGCCAATGCCAAGTGGGGAGTCTGGAGACCTTAGCTTTGGGGTTTGTGGTCTTGATCCAATTGTTTTCTCTTTTTGGGCTCTACTTTCCTCATCTACAAAGAAAGGCATTGGAATGGAGCAGTGATTTTCAAAATATGTTCTTGGGATCATCTTAAAGAATACCAACCTAGGTCAGGGAGAATGGAAAGAAGGAAATATGAGCTGCTGAGATTTAGAAAACCACACTTCAGCCTAGATTGTTTCATTTTATCTGAGCATTATGCCTCTTAAGGACCTTTGCTTGAAGAGTGAAATTCACAGTGAGAAAATTTTCAAAAAAGTCCTGCACCATAACATTTTATGCAGGGGCATTCTGATGATGCTTAACAACTGACTCTCCAGGATCAGGGTCGTGGGGTGTTAAGGGTGTTAGGGGAGGGCAGGGTGTAATTTGTAGAGTTTGCCAATTCCGATAGTGTAAATATTCCCGCTATGATCAATTTTAAGATACCAGTGTGATATCACTGCTATCAATGTTCCTGGAAATGTGAAAATTGGTTCTTGTAAGTCCTATGTGTCCCTTATATGCTCTGCTGGTCTTAATGATCACTCCTGATGCTGAACAAAGAGAAGTAGTGACTCAGGCAAGTCCCTCAGCCTTTCACTGCACAGGCAGTAGATACTTGTTGGTTCACGTTGACAGCACTGCTCCCTGGTTCTTTGAGGATCAGAAGCCATCTAGCCCTCCTTATGAGAAATGTTTCCCCCCACCCCACATTAGTGATCAGTAATTAACTAAAAACTCCCCCCACACACACATTAGTGATTAATAAGTAACAAAAAACTCAGTGTCCCTGTACAGATTTTGGGAACTCATTCTTTGTATAATGTCCCCTTCCCTAAGACTGTCAATGCAAATGTGGCTGCCTTGGCTTCCAAGGTCAACCTGACCTTTGCCATTTTCTTAGTCTGGTGAATCTGACCAGAAATTTCCTCCAGGTTAAGTTGGGGGCAATTGGAATATTTTGCTTGGTTTTCCCTTTATACAGGGGGTAGATCATGGCCCCATGCGGCTTGTTGTCTAATGTCTGAAAGCAATCATTTCATGTATTTTGTTCTGCTTTATAGTTTGTTTTTATAGTGTGGTGGGGGTATTCCCTGGGATTGCTCCTTCATGGATAAAACAAAAATTGCTGTTAAGTCATTTGCCCATCACAGAAGTGTTGAGGGTGGAAGTGGGCCTTAAGCTCAGCTATGACTGACTGCAAAGTTTGTGCCTTCCACTGTTACCAAGATCCTACTCTTTCTCCCCCACTTAACACCTTCAGAGAGAAGGCGGGTAAGAAAAGCAAGATGGTTAGTCTACTTGCTGGCAGTTCCAGTAGAAAGGATTAGATTAGACAGGGCGTGTGCTGTTCCAGTTGAGGCTGCTTCTTAGAGTGTCCTGCCAAAGTGAGTTTCCATTCATTTTCTCCCTTGTGAGTGAGTGGAAGCAGAGGGCAGCTCTTCATTTATTTGTTTACTCATCCATTCATCTTATCATTTATTCATCTCTTGCAGATCATGTATAGGAGACTTCCTGTGTTCCCGACTCTGACTCTAGGCTGTTCTTCATGTTGGGGAATGAGAAGTCAGATTTTCTTTTGATTTCTTCTCCCTCTCCTTGCTCATTTTCCCAAACCTTCACTGTGATCACGCAGGAAAGGCACAGATGGGGACACTTTAAGATGTCTCCCAGGCCCTGATGCAGTTTCTGAATGGTTAGGAGAAGTCAGGGTCTCCTTCCCTATGAAAATAAATGCCAGTGCTCCTGGGAGGAACCACACATTAAGCCACAGCCAGTGAAATCTTCCCCAGCCATTTATGTTCCAGGAGAGATTTATTAAGTGCTAACTGAGAGTAAGAAGGGAGAACAACATAGGTCCCCGGGGAACTGGGATGGGATGAGAAAGCAAGGGAATTCTCGGGGGAAACGTGGCAAGCACAGACCCTGAAATTTTGCCGTAAGTTGTCTTTGGCTGGGTCTTAGAACAAAAACAAAACTGACTGATGATTTGTAGGTTGGAGGTCCCCCCACACTCACGTTTTCCTTGAAGCTGCCTCTCAATAGCCCCTGGAGGTGGATATTGATACTGCCAAGGAAATGGAAGCTTGGAGAAGGAACGTATTGGACTGGAGTGATCCAGCTGGTAAACGCATGGCCTGAATCTGAACTCAGGCCTTCTACCTCTGGGCTTCCGATCCAATTGCTGGCCTGTCATCTAAGCACGCATTGCCGCTCGCTCTGTTGGAATCATCTCTGTCATTACTTATGCCGTCAATTAAGCATTTTGCATTTGCAGCCTCTCCGCAGAGCCCCAAAGGTCATCTGGGCTCTGCCTGTCATCCAGATGTTTGTTGCCAACCTCAGGAACAAGTTCTCCCCCTCTGTGGCTGGCTGATTGGAACGGAAGTGAAAAGCAAGTCTGGTCTAGAAGACCAAGGAATGACAAAGGAAAGGATGCAAAGATGCCCTCCGCCAAAGCACAGTACATCATCTGGGGAGCTATGCCGGGAAGCGAAGACTCTGGAGAAGAGGCAGTAATTAAACAGTAGTCTATCATTAGGTTTGCTGCAGATGGACAACAAAATGCCATGTATTTGCAGGGTGAGGTTACGAGGCTGTTCCTAAGAGAGGCACCAGCAGACCTAAATGAAGGCTGGATGAGGCTAATGAAATAAACGCATTTCCTGCTTCTCCATGATTTATCGTTCTAGGGCTGCACTCCATAGTAATTCAATAAAGCTGAAATGGCAGGAATGTCTGGCAGATTTTTTGGGAATATGATACTTGGTTCATTACAGTGGTTCAATTTCAGTATCTGAATAAGAGTGAGATACAAAGGGACATCAAAAACCGTTTTTTTTTTCTCTTTTACTACAGTCTGAGCATAGCCTGTGCCTCTATTTTATTCAAGTCAGTTCAGTAGTCAATGGATTGATAGCTTCCTGAGCTTCTGGTGTATTCGAGAATGGTGAGGCAGTGGCTGCCCACCAGCCCTGGTCCACCAACACTTAGGACGTTTATGCTTCAACTCATGGTTTGTCTTTTCCTTCTTGATGTCATGGGATGTCTTGGGGTTATGCTGGGATTGGTCCTCTGGGACATTTTTCTCTGTTAGGGCCCCAGGGACTTTTGAAACCTCCTCCTTGTGTGCATATGTGAGACAGAGACACAGGCGAAAGAAAGTCAGGGGGTGGGGAGGTAATGTGTTCTTCTTTTAGCTTCCATTCTAACAGCAATTATTGGATGTTTATGCTGTGCCAATTACAGGTCTACAGTGCGCTTCTGCTTTCTTTGTTGGTTCTGCATCCCTCCCTCCCTCTTGATGCCAGTGGCTCTGGCGGGGCATCCCCTGGGTGTGGTCGCCTCCTACCCTGCACGGATGAACTTTCACCCCCTCTAACTAGCTGAATTCTCTTTCTCCTGGACCCAAGGTTCATATCCAGTATCTCTTCAAAACCTAAATATGGCCAATCAGTGCCATTTGGGGAAGTCAGATATAGATGCTGGGGGAGGGAAGTGTATGTTCTTCTTTCTTTTCTTTCTGGAATGACAGGAAGGTGCAAATCTAGAGAGACCACCGATGGCCAGTTTTATCACCAAGTGTTAAGAAACATAGCCCGAGAATGAAGACAAGAGGGAGAAAAACAGAGTGAGGAAAGTAAATGAATTGTACTCTGTGACATCACTGGATCTTCTGGGTGTAGACATCCAGAAAGCAAACATTAACCTTGATTTCACAGTCCCTTTTTGGGGGGCAGGGTTAATTAGCTTGACTTGGGCTTCTGTCACTTGCAACCAAAGGACTCTTGATTGATTCGGCTCTAAATATAATGTAGACTAAAAAGACGAAGGACACTCAGAGAAGTAGTGGTCAGTGGTCAGATCTGACCTTTGAACTTACATGGCTCATGATCCAGGGAGTTGTCATTTTAAGAGCTAAATCCATCAGCGTTCTCAACTTAAGACTCTAGGAACAAATTCTGGTTCTTTTATGCAGAAATGGAAATTTTTACAGGCTATTTGGTACTCAAGTGATTACTCGACCTTAAGGAGAACCAGAGGTTGAGAGTATAGCTGGATGGATGTGGTCTCCCCATAGAGAGACCAAGGAAAGAACCTGGGATTCCTGTGGACAGGTCACCCCGATTGCCCTTGGGTGAACTTGCCCTGTGCCTCCTTGTGCCGTCTCACAGCCAGACAACACTCTGTGCCAAAGGAGAGAAGGGCAAAGTGAAGGGGAGTGAGTCTCTCCTATGGATATTCTCTTCTTTGAAGTAGGAAGGGGCTCCCGCCCCCTCATCAGAACAGGAGGAATAAGCACCTCCTAACACCACGTTAAATGGGGATCGTCCTCTGTGTGAGACGTGCTACTAAGCACTTCTCCAAAATGATCTCATTAAAATTTCATGACAGGGAAATCGTCTAATAAGAGCCAACAGTGATTTTAGTGTTTATACCACATTTTTCTAAGCCCTTGGGATATGCTCATTCATTCATTCCTTATTAGCTTGAGGCAGGAAAAGGATAATGAGATTTTAAGGAAGAGACCACCTCCCAAGGCGTGGGCAGGGAGTGGGCAGGGAGTGGGCAGCCCCAGGAGAGTGGGGAAGGTGTGTGGAAGGGCGCAGCGGGGCTGCGGAAGGACAGAGCCGGGTGGAGAAGACCCTGGACAGGCGCTGCCATCAGGGAAGCAGGAAGCCGGAGGAGGGGACCCTGGGAAAGGCAGTACCCTGCAGACAATTCTTCAGTCCTTTCTGGACAGCAGAAGAAGGGGCCCCTGGGCCTGGCATGCTTCCTTCCCAAGAGCTGAAGTGCCCAGAGGGCCTGTGCCCGGCTAATCCATGGTGTGGGAGACACGCAGGAGGGCAGCTCTTTAGAGGATCTGCGTCCAGTGGCTGCTGACCAACCCCTCTGTGATCTCTGTCTTCTGGGGAGGGGCCAGGGGCTCTCCACTGTGGCCCTGGGGTGGGTGATGTGAGACCCACCCACAAGGGACCCAGATCCTCACTTCCCCAGTGGGGCCTGTCTGGTTCTCTGGTCTGTTCTCTGTGCCAGTGAGGCTCTGCTGCACCCAGCATCTCATGCTGTGCTGTGTTCTTCTTGGAGACCCGATAGCAAGATGCAATGAGTAGAGGGATTTAGAGGTGCTTGGGGTTGGTACCTGACAGTGTCCCAGCAGGAGGGACTTGGCCTCCCTCTCATCTGCCAATGCACCTGACTTTGACTGCAGCCAGAGGGCAGGGACAGCCATTGCTGTGGTTGACGTGGCCACCTCCCAAGGCCCAGGGCAGGTGGAGAACCGGCAGAGCACATCTGGAGGGGTAATGAGGAGACACTCATAGGGCCCACTCTGTGACAATCCCTATCTCATAGATGAGAAAGCCAAGGCTCGGGGAAGATTATCTCCCAGTAAGAGGCAAAGACAGGTGGCAACTCAATACCCCTTGCTATACAGCTCATGCTCTGAAGTCACCTTTGGCTGTACCTCCTTGCCTCTGAAAAGAGGTTGTGTGCCAGGTGGGAGGAAGGGCACCGACACTCATGGGTTTCTGCTTTATGCCTAGCCCTATGCCAGGCTCAGCACAGGCCTATGGAGAGAGGTATTATTGATTCCACACTGTAGGTGAATAAGTTGAGTCTTGGAGAGGTTATGTCACTGGCATGAGGTCACACCGCTAGTGAAGGTGCTGACCTAGGTCTGCCGGACCCCACAGTCTCTAATCTTTCTATCAAATCGCATGCAGGATAAAGTGGATGGAGGCAGTGGTCTGGGGAGGTAAGGACGCTTTTGTGTGGGATGTTTGGGAATGGGAGGTAGGAACGGAGGAGAAATTAGTTGGCAGTGACCCTCTTGGGCCTGAGAAACATACGGCATGTGGGTAGGCATCCCAGAGTGCCATCTGGAGTCCCAGCAAGTCCCAAAACAGCCTTTCTTGATGCGCAATCAGGAGAGCAGGCCCGGATGGGCTGCGTCTCGCAAGAAAGCAGAAAGCCTCATGCTTTGGAAGCAGCTGACAGGGGCGATTATGCGGCAGATGGGAACTTGAAATCACATGTGAGGGCTCGGGGCAGCATCTGGCTCCCAGCAGCGCCATCAGTGTGTTGGAGACGCTTCTCCCTCAGCCTCCCTTGCTGGTTCTTCCCCTCTCTGACTTACCCTTCCCTCTCTCCCCTTTGCTTGGCTGTGTTCCTGTTTCAGCTTGAGATTTCTCAGGTTCCCTCTGCCTCTTCCCAGGGCCTGGGATGCATTTTTGCTTTGCCATTCTCCAAGCCTCTCGAATTCAGTGCATTCAAATCAAAGCTCCTCTCCCCACCTGCTAAAATCCCTGCTTCTCCTTGTTGGTTTCCCGTGATGCTGAGGCCCAGGACTGAGGCAGGATGGCTTCCTGCCTGCCTCTCCCCAGACCCCTCCAGCTCCTGTTGCTGTCTCCATCACTCTCCATGCCATGTCTGCTTCCACTTCCCGCTCCCCAGTTTTCACCCGCCTCATCCTCCTGCAGCGGGTTCCCCTGACAGCTCCGTCCCTTCTCTGCCCCTCCTGCTCACTGCCCCCCGAGTGGCCTTTCTAAAACACCAGGCCTTGTTTCAAAACATTTTCTGGGGTACCAGCAGTCTTAGCAAGGAGAGAAGAAGGAGGCACTGCAGTGGGGCTTGGGAAGGAGAGTATGGGGGGCACATTGACAGCCCCCGCGAGATTCCAGTCCCAAGGGCAAAAGAGGTGTTGCAAGTGTGATGTGGGCTCGAATCTGCTGACTTTCAGATAGAGAGATGGCTCTGGGCGCCCAGGCAGGCCCATGGAATCTCAGGAAACCTCACCAGCAGGCAGGTAGAAAGGAAAGTCGGAGACATTTGAGATCCAATAGGGTTCAACTGGCTTGAAAATGACGGGGGCACAGGTCAAGGGCATGGGGACCGTAAGTGCCACGGCTGCCAGCACCCCAATGCTGTGAGCACGCCGAGTGAGCTCACAGGTGGGTCCTCCCGCAGCCCCAGGAAGGAACGCTGCTCTGTGGACGCCAAGGGCTCAGCTTCATGAACCCTAGGTCGGGCATGTCAAGCTGACGTCTGAACCACAGAGCCGTGAGTTAACACGGGGTGTTGTCTAAACTGCCTAATTGGTACTACTTTGCTGTGACAGCCCTGGCCAATGAAGACGAACAGAATCTAATTCCCAGGGAAATGAGATTGCTTAGCAAGCCTGCTGCTGAGCATGCACCGTGGCAAGTCCCCCTGCTGGTGTGCCAGATGGGGGCCCAGTTGCAAGTGCTGGCAGCCAAAAATGATCCATGACAAAGGACCAATCCTCCTAGACCATCTCATTCAATCCACCTATCAACCCAGGGGTGGGGTCGGGGACAGGGGTACGGTTATCCCCATTTAACAGATGAGGCAGTTGAGGCCCCAGGAGGGGAAGCTACATTCTCCAGGTCCTGAGCTTGTCCTGGGCAGAGGCACACCTTGAACCCATCATGGAAACTCTCTCCACTGTGACTGCTGTGGGTCCTGGTGTGGTCCTGGATCCCATGTGGTCCTGGTGTGGAATGTCTCCTGTCCCCTTTGCTGGCCTCATGATCTGTCATTCAAGGGAAGTAGATGGAGCCCTGGGGATCCCACTCAGTCAGGATTGCACCTGGATGTGATGGACGCCCATCACACAGCACCCATGGGTGGTGGGACCCACCTGACTCTCTTCGCCCCCTGGGCCCAACTAGCATTTCAATGCAACTCTCTCCTCCAAGTTCAGAGCCAGGCCAACATAGAAAGAAGAGGGGAGAAGCTCTCAGTTGGTGCTTCTGTCCTAACTCGGGCTCTGGAGCAGGTCCAGTGGTCACAAGCAGTTTGAGCTACTGCACTGGTTTGAGGATCAGGCCAAATGGAAACAAGTTAGGTTCAGTGCCCTTAGCAAGGAGACCCCAATTCAAAATTGCCTGGGGTGATCCCCAATACAAGCCATTTTTAGAGTGACTAGTAACCATGACAAGAATTGGTTCCTTAGGCATTTATATATATTGGCAATGTTTGTTCAATATATACAAAGATATTCGGTAGAGATATAAATATAATTTGATATTCAAATAAGTAAAATAAAATGTTCATCATGTAAATAATTGGAATTTTTGCTTCCCTGGGTCTATGCAGTGTAGGGATTAAGCACAGGATTGTTGAACACCTACTATGTGCCAGGCACTCATTGCTCATGGGCACCTGTTCTAAGCCTGACACTGTGCAGGGTTCTGGAAGTGCAAGAATGCCATCAGTGCAGCTCACGGTCTTCTCATTTTTCTTTGTTTAAAATTTAGAAGGTAACTCAGAGAAACCACAGAAATTGCTCAAGTCAATTCATTCATTTCATTTATTTGTTTATTTTTAAAAGATTTATTTATTTATATATACAAGAACTGGGGTACAGTCCAGAGATGTGGAGAGTGAGAGGATTCACCAGAGACAGAGTGGGGAGCAGAACAGCAGACCTACTGAAATACACTGCTGAGGGGAGCAGCGGGTGAGTCAGGAGAGGTCTGCTGCGCCATGTGGGTTGCTCCCTGGCTGGTCGGGGATTGAACTCGTGCTGTAGTGGCTGTGGACAGCTTCATAGGTTGTGTCTTAACCCCTTGCGCCACCAGGGAGGCCCTCATTTCATTTATTTAATATCTTTGTACCTTTCACCTGTGTTCAGATAATTTTGTAAGTCATGCCTCTTACTCATGCCCATTCTCCCTGTAGTGAGTGCTCATTCTAACATGTTATATTTATCCTTCAATTAGGGTGTGTCCTGGTAAAATATGGTTAGTGTATGTGTTTTGAATTTTCACTAATGGTGTTATGTGTTCAATGCTATGTTTCTTTTTTAAAAAATTCAAATATTATACCAACAATAAAGCTACTGATGGAAGTTTAAGATTGCTCTGAAAAGTTCTTTTGTTGTTGTGCTTAGAATACATGCCACTAATGATGAAGAGTTAGGATATCTGCTCAAAAGTTTGTTTTCAATTTTGTGAATTGTCTTCCCCTCCTATTTTTGGCTTATATTATTTTTTGGATATGTAAAAAACATAGATCAAAAGAAAAAAAACCAAAATTAAGAATTCCACCCAGAGATATTTTCTTCCCACCCTTATCCCTCCACCCTTATTCCGGTTCTCAGACCCACAAGAATAGCTGTTACTCTTGGTTTCTGATTTTCCTTGGTCTTCAAGCATACAAATAACACATTATCTCTTATTTGTCTTTCTTATTACACAAAATATAGTATATGTATAAAACAACATTCTACATCTTGTTTCTCTTCCACTTGGCAGTATATCCTGGAGTTACTCCAATCAGTATTAGATACCTTCTTCATTCTGTTTTATGGCTCCACAGTATTCCATTGTGACAATGTACACCTGTACATTAATTTTTCATTTTCCTAGTGTTGGAAATTTTAGCCGCTTCTATTATTTTATTAAAACAGACATGCCACATGACATATGTTGAATTTGTGAAGGTACATTTTCAGGGGGGGATTCATGGAAATGGACTTGAAGGTTTAAAGGACAAATGCCTTATGACTTGATGGAATATTTTCAAATTCCCCTCTGTAGGGTTGGATTGTATCCTTTGCACCATGTAATTGATGAGATGCCAGTTAATCTGCAATCCCAATAGGACGAAGTCAAACTTTAATATTTCCAACAATCTTATAGGTGAGAATAGATTTAACTTGCATTATTATATTATGCATGAGGTTTAAGGTCTTTTCATGTCTTTCCAGATGCTTGCTTCTTTTAATACTGTACCTTGGAAATCTATTCACAATGCTTCAGGGATATAGAGCTTGTTGCTTCTCTTTGCTGATTGCATTTCATAGAGCACATTCATTATATTTAATCTTGTTATTCCCCCTAGCATCACCCATTACCATAAACCATGACCATAAACCAGAATTTCTCTGGGATATATGTACCCAACAGGACATGTACACATTTAATTTCACTCAGGCCTGACAAATTGCTTCCTGAAATGTCGTAATCACTTTCCTTTCCACCAACCCGGCATAAGAATTCTTTCATTTCAAATTCGCTCATTGATTAGATGAGAACATGAGGTCTAGAAGTGGTCATAAATTTTGCTACTGAGAGTCAAGATTTGAACCTTGGGCCTTTAAATCCATAAATCCATTTTAATCATTGTTGATGAATGCCTTACTTTATAAAAATGAATTAATTCAACAAAGATTTATGGAGTGCTTACAGAAAGATGCTGGATCCTGAAGATACAAAGAGGAGGGACAGTCTTAGAAGGGCTATCAGTTAAAAATCAAATAGTGACAGAACTGATACATCCAGATAAAATGTGCATGTGTCACACAGATGAAGCATTTGAATTGGCCACACTGGTCTTTCTCCCCATTCTTATTCAAGTTTGAACAGGACGAAGGAGGTTGGTGGTTTCCCCATTTTATTTCTCTAGATCCTCCTGCTGGTCACATGATCATTTTGTGATTCTCCACGGGAACATTTCCCTATCTAAGGGACAGGCAGACTTACCCGCCAGAACAGTTCTGAACCACTGAACCGGCAGTTTTGAACAACTGACCCCAGTGAGGTCAGAGCCTGCCACCAATTAGGAGAACAGGGTTGTTCTGTATGGGCAACATGATCTCAAGAGAAAGGGACGAAAAGACTTGCTGTCAACCTCACTGATTGGATTAAGTCACCCCCTGTTTCCTGGGGGGAGCATAGGAAAAACGGTCAGAAGCGCTGAGGTATTACCCTAGGGATAGAGGTTTCCTTCCAAAATTCAAGATTTCTTGTTGAGGCAGAGTTCTGGGTTCTGAGAGTCATGGAAGATTCTAGGCAGCCTGTCTTGCCCTGGCCCTCAAATAGTTCACATACCACAGATGTTTGAGAGAAACTGCAGGGGAAATGCAGAGAGACAGGCAGTTGGGGCATGTGATGTGGAGGGAGGAGAGGTGAACTCACAGAGACACTGTAGCCACTAAAATTTCATCCCCTTACCAAGCGTGCTGTAGTGGGTAGCTGGGCAGGATTTGGAGTCCAGCAAACGTGGATTTAAATTCCAACTCTGCCATTTACTGAGGGATATAAAACACATCCTGTAACCTCTCTCTCTAGTATTCTCGTCTATAACAAAGTGGTCGGCACATCAACTTTGTGTTAGCACAAAGCTTTAAAGAGATAATGTCTGCAAAATGAGTTCATAATAGGTATTTAACAAAGTTATGAGCAAAATCTTTTATCACCATGGTCTATAAGTCCTGCATGATCTGGCACCTTTTTATCTCTCCCAAGCCAAATCCTATCCTTTCCCCATGAGTTACTGCACATGGTGCAAACACACTGATCTCTCAGTCCCTCACACATGCCAAGTCCATTCCAACCTCAGTGCCTTTGCTCATGCTGTCTCCTCTGCTTTGAGAACACTTCTCATGAATATTCTGTCTCACAACTTTTTTTTCACTTCACTTTCATCTCAAGGATACCTCCTCTCTCTTCTCTTTAGATACATTTTCTCCCCTAACCCAAGTTCCACTTTACAAGTGTCACTCTGTTTTGTCTCTTTGATAATATCTATCATTGTCTGAACATTTCTTTTTGTCTTTCTGCCATGAGGATGTAAGTTCCATGAAGGTAGAAACCTCTTGTATTGCTCTTGCTGCAGTGCTGAGACCATAGTTGGTGCTCATTAAAATTCAAAGGAGAGAATGAAAAAGGGGATTGTGGCCATGACTTTGGTGGTGATGAGGACTCTTTCATCTCTTCCTTCCCAGGCTCCAGAAATTTTTCTTTTTTGACCTCCTTAGCTTCAAGCCTACCCCTGCATCTTGCAGGCATATTGAGGATGACAGGCAGTGCAGGTTTTAAAAGGAGAGAGCTCAGTCTTTGGGAAGAAGACAGGGCCCCTGGGAGAAAATGACGTGAAGCAGCTGAGTTTTCTTGGCCTGAGGCCCTGAGATTCTGGAGTGAGTTTATAGGATGGTCCCCAGTTGTTATTGCTTGTTATTGAACATTTATGTATCTCTCAATGTTCACCACGATCTTTTACAATGTCTTTTATCGAATTTGCAAAAAGCTTTACAAATGTTTTTTATTAGCTTTTATGACCCTGGCAGGGGTTTACCTGAATGAAAAAATGGAACACTTGCATTCTGTGGGATTGGAATGCTTTTCATCTTCAGATGTCTCTCCATCTCCTCAGCTTGTTGTATAAATGTCAAAGAATGTAATGTCAAGGGCAACGTTGGACTCTTCCCCGGAGCCGGGGGTCCAGGAGGTAAGATATGGGCATACAATCTCGGAATCAACCAAGTGAGTTCTGAACAAGTTCTTGAAAAGAGATTCTGCCCACAGCTCCTGGAGCTGGGTTAGCCTCCCTGAGGGACTCAATTCTCACCATTGCGTAAGCTCTCCGTATTGTCACCACTCGTGACACAACATGACATCTGTCTTTGCCATTGGGACTGTGAGCTTTGGAACCATCTGGCCCTGGTGTGTATGTAGAAGGTATTTAGTAAATGTTTCTTGAATACCTAGAGTGAAAATAAGTGAATAAATACTTGAGGTCCTGCCCGTGTAAACATATCATATATGGAGGGAGCCAACATCAAAAGTCATTTCACTTATAAGGGGTTAGTTCTTTCCTCTGCTTGTGGGCTGTGGTCTAGAGCTGGTTCACCTTTTTATCCACACCTCTTTCCCCTCATGCCATGCAGACCAAGGACGGGAGAATGAGCTAAACTCTACCAATGGTGAACTTGCAGGGATCTCTCCCAGACACCAAATATCCAAGCCTAGATCACAGGAATGAAAATGTTTTGTTAGTCTGTTAGTCAACAAGACATGGATCAACTCCTTGTGTATTACTGAGATGCAGCACAATTCTAGAAATGTCAGAAGACTCAATATCTATTATTCTTAGATGATAAAAACATATCTAAAAAACACATGCCTGTTGTAGAATAGTTAGGAAATATAAGCAAAATAGAGGGAAATAGAAATCACTTGTAATCCCACCATTCAGAACTAATAGCTAGTATTGATCTAGGATTTTAAAGTATTAATAGATACAGAAATATAATTATAAGTGATTTTTACAAACATGGTCTGTAACTGTAACTGTGTTGTTAATTGTAATAACTAATACTTATGTGGTGGATTATTCTAATGTCTTCATACGTTCTAGTTTTCTTAATCTCCATAATAACCATATGAGGTATTATTGACATGCCCAGTTTAGAGATGAGGAAACTGAGTCACAGACACTCATCAGGCAGCTCATCACTAAGTGATGGAATCAGGATTTAATTTGAATTAGGAAATTTGGCTCCAAATTCTTTTTATTTGACAATAGATGGAAATACCTTACCACACTCATATTTTTCTATAGACTTGGCTGCAAAGTTTCCCATTGGACCACTATTCATTTAACCAAAGGTGATAACAGATACCAAATCATGTGCCAAATTAAAAAAAAAGAAAAAGAAATGATCAGTTTCAGTCCAAAATTTGAAAATAGGCTAAGATTCTTCCCTGGTAGTTCGCTGGGGAGGCTGTCACAAGATACCACCAAAGGCATGGGTTAAGCACCAGACCGTTACTATCTTGAGTTCTGGAGAACAGAAGTCCAAAAGTAAGGTATCAGCTGGGTTGGTTCCTCCTGAGGGCTATGATGGATGGCCTGTCCTAGGCTTTTCAGATGCTGTCTTGTCCTGTTCTCTACATGTCACCTTCCCTCTTCGTGCGTCTGTCTCAGTGTCCAAATTTCCCCATTATATAAGGACTCCAGCCGTATGGATTAGGATTGCTGCTAAAGAGTATATTTTAACTTGATTGCTTCCGTGAAGATTCTCTCTCCAAATAATATCATCGTGAGGTAATGAAGATTAGGCCTCCAACATAATTATTTTGGGGGCACGCTATTCAATCCAGAAGAGCTACCAGTTACCAGCAGAAGGACACACACACACACACACACACACACAAGAACACTGCTGTTTTGCAATTGCAGCCTACTGTGCAACAAAATTATGAAATATGTTAAAAGCTTAGAGAATGAGCTGATAAATCTCATAGTCATATGCAGTGGAATTTCTAGGTCAAAGAATAAGAATACTTTAAGGCTTCTGATAGTCATTGCCAGGTTTCCTAGAGAAGGACTATAATGTTCTCAGTTAGGACAGCGACATTCTTCAAAGTCTGAGGTTCTGTTTTATTACTCTTATATATTTAATAGATGTTTGGCATCTATTGGGTTAACAACATACTTCACTATCAAACACCATTACTTGAATATGCTTCATTTTTTAAAAGCATAAGCATGTATGGGTGATAGCTTACACCTATAGGTCAATCCTGTATTTCTGAATCACATACAGTGTTGTAAACCTAATGTTACTTGATAAAAACAAAAATAAAAGTATAATTATGTCTCAAATATTGCATGGGATAGACATATACTAACAATTTTTCATTGTCTGAATTTCAAATTGAACTAAGCATCCCATGTTTTTATTGGCTAAATTTGGCGACCCTACTCACATGTATAACGGGAGCCATGGCAACCCCTATCTCATAATCACTGTCACTCAAGACCGTCACAGTCCAGTGGTTGGCATGTAGTTGGCCCTCTTCAAGAGCTAATTAAAATAGTGATTTATTAATATTTCTCTCTGCTCTTGCCATTTCAGGCAGCTACCACTTATTTGAGCACTATGAAGTCTTAAGCATCTTAGAGACATTACTTCTAACCTTCAAACAACTGAGATCAATATAAGACTTGAGACTTAAGAGGTGCATAAATTTATCTTCCCAGGCTATGTGGAAATGAGATTTAACCCAAGGCAACTTGGTTGCAAAACCCACACTCCAACTTCTGTCCAGGATGCCTTGAAACTCTCCAGGGAACCATAGATCAGCACTGGGATCCTGGTGATACATTATTGAACCCTGACACATTCTGGTAGAGAACAACAACATAAAGTTCCTGTACGATTCATGTTTCTATCTTAAAAAAAAATAGGAAGAAGAGACAATAAATAAGCATATCAATAATCTAATTTTGGACAGTGCAAAGTGGTAGGTCAGCTGGAGTGCAGGTCAGTTGCCCATAGGTCGGGAACACTTGTTTGGACTCAAAGTCTTAGTTTGCTTGGGCTGTTATAGCAGAATGGCTTAACTGGGAACTTCAATAACAGACATTTATTTTTCACAGTTCTGGAAGTTGGAAGATAAAGACCAGGTGGTTTTTCTGGGGGAGGGGGAGAGAGAGCGAGCTCTAGTTTCTTTCTCTCCTTGAAAGGACATTAATCTATCATCACAGGGGCTTCACCCTCATGATCTCATCTAAACCTAATTACCTAATTACTAAAAATCCACCACCAGATACTATTGTATTGGAGGGGTAGAACTTCAACATATGAGTTTTGGGGGATGCAACCTTCAAATCCATAACATATATGCAAAAGTAAATTTCTATTGGGTTTGGCCATTGAGATTTGGGGCTATGTCTGATCTGGCTGCTAGTGCCACCTTAACACCTGGATAAGGAGCATGGATTTGTTTGTAAAATGCAATGGGGAGCTATTAGGAGACTTTCAGCAGCAGCACAAGCTCATCTGATTTAAATTGTGGCTGATTTAATATTTCAGATATAGTTTGTTAGCTGATTTAGTGAGGGTACTTGGCTAATGAAGTGAATGAGAAACTCATTTTCAGCTCCTCTGTGAATGCTAGTTTATTTTTTCTGTCCCGTGCTACTGAGCCATGGTTCAGCCTCCTGATGGTCAGTCCACACTGCCGCCTTTGGAAGTAACTGTCCATCTTCCTCACAGTCATTCCCAAGCTGACTCCTTTGCCCTTCCAATTCTCTTTCTCAGTGAATGGCACCCCATCTATGCAATTCCCAAGGTCCCCAAACATAGGTGTCACTTAAATATCTTGCCATGGTCAACAATCTGATCGCTTTCCACTCTTCTACTTTCCAACTTCGTCTCCAACTCTCTCAGCCCTCCTTATTTTGCTGAGTCACATGGTCTCCCTTCTGTTCCTCAGGCAAAAGCCAGCCCGTTCTGGTCTCAAAATCTTTGCACAGCCTTTTCCTGATCCTTGGCACACTCTTACCCAAGGTTTTTGCACGGATGCCTCTTCTTATGGTTCAGGGTTTTTCTTAAATCTCATTCCCCAGGGAAGATGTCATTCCCACCCCATTACAGTTGTTTTCTCCTTGACCTCACATCGCATGCGTGTTACCTCTACCAGGTTTCATTGTCTTGTTAGCACTCCTCATTAGGCAGAGCCTGAGAGGGAGGTCATGGTAAATAAGAAAGTGTGGAAGGAAGCGTGTTGGCATTCTTGTCAGACTCTGGTTACTCAAGTGGCTCAGCATTGTAGCTTTTGTTTGATGGCTTGGAACGAAGAGTGAGTCAAGCTGGGAATGTCCTAAGCTGCAATATGATCAGAGAAGTAGGAGAGGATGTGACCCAGACACCAGGAGAGCCAGGAGAGGTCATGGCTGGAGCAGGAGAGAAACAGAGCACTTGATGCTACCTGGTAGCTGGGAGGCAGGCAGCGGTGGGCACACCTCCAGCCCCCCAGAACACTCAGAACTGATTGTAGTAGGAGCTTCCCTGAATGCATGGGAATGGTGGCAGAGACATTCTGTTGGTACTGGTACTGGATGGAGAGGAAAATAGTGGCTAAAATGATAAATACTCTTCTTTGTGATAGATGGGGTATGGTTCACTGGACTGAGGCAGAGAGAGCAGAAGAAATTGCTGATTTCACCAGTTCTCCAGAGTGGGGAAAGGCCAACCTTGCAGGACATTGTTGTGGATCAGTTGTAAGGGGTGATCATAGTTGGTGAGGACCTTCAGGTCTTATCAGACTGACTGAGTCACTCCTGGTATCATTGGGGTGGGGAGGTGCTGGGTATGTGTTGTGGTGTGGGGAAGACTCTTTACTCCAGCCCTGGGGACCTTGGGTAACTTACCTGACCTCCCTGTACCTTATTTCCTCAACTGGAAAATTGGAATATTAAGTGAACTCTTATAGGGGGTTAAATGGATTAATTTGTGGAAATTCCTAGAACAGTTTCTGCCACATAATAAGTCCTTAAAATGGAGGTAGGTAATATTTGTAGGTATTTTTAAGATTTACTGAAAATTTGGCATCTGCAGAGATTGTGTATCCTGATGAAAATAATTCAAATATCCCATGGACCATTCCTGGTCTTAAATATCTGTTTGGCATCTGCCACTGAAGGTTCAAATTAGCCTCCTACTGTTCATGATACCTGCCTTCAGGTCTTCTTCCTGTTCTGCCTTTGACTGGGGTCCCCAGTGTGGGAGTCCCAGCTGTCTATAGTGGGGCAAGGGGTCCTAAAATGCAAGTTCCTAGCTGCTATTTTTTCCCTGCTTCCTATTTTTCAAGCTCCCCCGCCCCGCCCCAGTCCAGATTTATTATTCTCCGTGTGTTTATGTCAGTGGCATTTCAGGCTAAAATAACTGTTCTTATCTATTTCAAAGGAAGCGGGAGGTGGTGCCTCCAGACACTGGCTGTGGTTGTGAGTCAGTAATTCCTGGTCTTCTTCCTTTGGGTCAAGGCTGGAGTGAGCCTTGCAGTGAGCCTTCTTGCAGTGAGCCTAAGGTTTATTCTGGGTGATGCCTAAGCCCCGTGGAAGCACCCCCCTTCTGAGAAAGAAAAAAAAAAAGACCTTGAGGGGTGAACATGAGAGGAACTGGCATTGATTTTATTTTTTTTTTTAATTTTAAGTCATTTTTATAACTTTATAATTTGGGGAGTACAACGTCACACTCCCATACCTGCACCTGCTTCCCTCGGCCTCCACCTGCGCTCAGTGCTGATGTGCTAACCCCTTCTTCCCCAAGCCTGCCTCCCCCGACCCGTCCTTCCTGGTAACCGGTGTATTTTTCACAGCATCTATGAATTATTCTTCCTATATCTTGCCAGTTTGTTTTCTTTGGTTATTCAAATTCTACAAATGCAGAAAACATTCAATCACTGTCTCACTTTCTAACTTATTTCATTTGATATCATCACAAGATCCATCCATTTAGGCCCAGAAGAGAGTACTTCATCTTTTTTAATAGCTGAGCCATATTCCATTGAGTCTATTCCTCACATTTCTTTATTCAGTCATCTGCCATTGGGCATTTATCAATAGATGGTCTCCAGGACTTGGCTAGTGTAACCCACGCAGTTAGGAGCATAGGGGTACATGTATCTTTTTGTATTAGTGTTTCCATATTCTTTGGGTAAATACCTAGCAGTGGGATTGCTGGATCATATGGTATTTCCATCTTTATTTTTTTTAAGACTCTCAATTTAAGGAATTTAAGGAATTCCTCCATTTAAGGAATTCCTCTGTTTTAGGAATTTTCCATAGAGACTGCCCCAGATTACATTCCCACCAACAGTGGAAGAGTGTTCTTTTTTTCATCATCCTCCCCAGCTTTTGTTATTTCTTGTCTTTCTTGATAGAGGCCATTCTCACAGGGGTGAGTGATGACTCATTGTAGTTTTTATTTGCATTTTCCTTCTAATAAGTCATGTTGAGCTTTTTTCAAGTGCCTGTAGGCGCTGACATTAGAGGTGAAAAGAAGTGAATTGTAAATTTTCCACCTTTACTCCTTCCCCCTTACCAGCTCTGTGACCTTGGGCAAGTTACTTAACCACTCCTGCCTCAGTTTCCTTACATGCAAAACCACTAATAAAAGCTTTCATGTGACTTTGTTACTACAAGTCAGAATGACAGTGTATTTAAAGGGCAATTGTTCTCGCCTCAGCAGTGTATTTCAGTAGATCCACCTGTTCTGCTCCCCACTTTGTCTCTGGTGAATCCTCTCACCTCCTGCACCACTGGCTTATACCCCAGTTCTTTTATGCACAAATAAATACATCTTTTTTAAAAAAATAAAGGGTAATAGTGTACTTAAAAAGCCTGTATACAGCAGGTGCTAAATGAACAGTAGTTATAGCTTTTAGTGTTCATAACATTATTATGAGGTAGGTGTTACTGCTCTATTTTAACTGAACAAACCACCACAGGTCACAAAGCTAATATACTTCTGAGCCAGGAAGACAGCCCAACTATCTAATTCCAATTGTTTTAATTTTCTGTCTCTATAATATACAGACAATATGCGTGAATCCATCCTTTTTGTAAAAACTTAACAATTCAAGAGTATAGAAGCGAAAAGTGAGATTCATGCCTTACCCATTGATTCCATTCTCTTCAGAGACAATGAACCACCTTCTCTCAGTCTATTATGCTGTGCCCATTGTCTGAGAAGCTTCAGAACAATCTTCCCATGTGCTTTTGAACCACGAATGGAATTTATCCATCTAGGCAGTTCTGTGACTCGTTTTTGACACTCAGCTCCATGTTTTGGCAATTTTCCCACACCTGTTCCTATAACTTTGCATCATTTTTTGAAACCATTAGTTTAGATTCCATAAAATAACAGCATGATAAATTATGCAATCAAATTTATGAGTGGTCTTTCTATTGAAAATGTTTTGGCCCTGTTGCGTCTTTGAACTTCACTTGTTGGTATGAATTGATTTTAGATTCTCATGCCATCACATCTGTCTGTCTTTCCTTTTATAGCTGCTAAGTTTTGCATCTGGTGTAGAAGCCACCAGATGAAGGAAAAGGCCAACCACTCCCCCTGGCAGAAACTGACTTACCCGTACCTCAAAGTTGTAAAAATATTCTCCCATGCTCTCTTCTAACATGCTCCATCATAACCTTAGAAGTAAGTGTGGCCCCAAATAGTGTCACTTACGGGGGTTGTGCTGAAGAGGTGAACTTACTGCTAATCACTGTTACATCGGAATTCTTTGTTCTGGGGCATACTTAGTAGTTTGGATTTTTATGTTGAAATCTAATGATGTACTTGGTATCTATTATTTTAGTGGTATTGAGTGGGACAGCATATAATTTTTTTCCCTTGTAAGTGAGCTCTTGTGTCAATACATGTATTGGATAGTGTTTCCCTTTAAATTTAAATTGCTGCCATAATCATTAAAGTGTGTTGCATGCATAGCTCTCTCTCTGGACTCTCCTGTTTTATTAAAATACTTGTAACCCTAATCATATTCATCCTTCTATTTTATTCTGTTGTCCTGTACAATAAGCACTGGCAAAGAATGAGTGTCCATACAATACAATAAATCTTTTTGAATGAGTTCATGTAAATTTCAATTGGTGTCTTCATGTTTCTTACATTTCTTTCATTACAGTGCTAAAACTGATCTGCAATGGGATGAATCACCTATTTCAGCCACTGTGGCCTATGGTTTTTATTTGCCTGATCTCCTAGTCTAGCCCTCGCACCAGCGAGTGAGTCTGTGGTCTCTCCCCCAGATGGCTTCTCCTCTCCCCTGCGCTTTCACATATGTTCATGACAGATTGCATTCCGGCTGTTGTGACAGAACCATAGCCCTGGAGCATCAGTGAGAGGCTGTAAGTTAAGAAAAACTTAGATCTTAATCCTGGGTGAAATCGCTGGAATCTGGGGGTGTATGGGGATTTGCAGGCTGGATGACTTGGCTCAATGGAGGAATGCATCAGTTCCAGGGATCAGTAGTATGAACTTGCCTAAGGGGGTACCAGGGCACTAAACTCACCGGTACATGTATGTATGTTTCTGTTACGCATCTGCATATGTCTGTGACAAGCCCATGTGCAGGAATATGTCGTGAATATGTGTGCACACGTGAACATGTGAGTATATGCCTGTGTTATGAATATGTGCAAGTGTGAGTGTGTGTGGGAGGGCATGTGGGTGTGTGTTGGAGAAATGCCTGCCCCATCCAGCCTAATCAGGCAGGATTAGTGAAGGCTTCCTGGGTTTGGGGGCGATGGATCAGTGGGTCAATAAGAACTACAGCTGGGTCAGTGAGATGCAGGACTGACGGTGTGGTTTTGGGAAATCAATGCCCCTCATCTCCCCTGTTCTGTCCCCTCTTCCTATCCTCAAGTTTGTTGAGATTCAAATGAGCTGAATCTCATCTCATTCTTGAAAGCCCTTCATGGGCCCAAAGGGAAGGAAATGCCGGGGAGCTCTGCTTTCTTGTTCCCCAGAGTGCTGTCACTAACAAGGCTGTGGTGCTGATGTGGAGTCTAGGAGCAGCCCTGTTTAGTTTGCACTGGGCTGTCAAACAAACATGTGTCTTGTCCCAGGAGCCGGTGCCTGGTCTTGTGTCTTGGGGCTTGGACATTCCTCAAATGCAAGCTGACTTCACTTCTCTGTGTCCTGTGGATGGGGGTGCTGGTTACTCCTACCTACCCCTCCTCCCCTCACACGAGTCAAGACAGACAAACTGCCTCGCTGTCCAGACACTGGACACGGAAGACACTGGACACGGGCTGCCAGCTGTAGAAGCTACCTGATGAGGTGATGGGAAAACACCAACCTCTCCCTCTGGCAGAAACTGCTCGGCTACAGACTCCAGTGACTTGTGCTCAGATAACTGAATTGGCAGATTTAAGGTTTCCTGGAATAGGCTTAAGTTGATCAGCCCCAGCTCTGCTGGTTCTGTTTAATGCTGCAGCTTGGACAGTGGGCTTTGCAGGCGGGCGCCACCCATATACCACTTGGCAGCTGAGGACTGGACAGCCAGCAGATGGGGCTGCAAGGGAGACTGGCCACTTTTGAATATGAAGAAGGCCACCCACGGGACCCTCCCGACCCAATGGTTTCAAAAACAACCGGTTCAGTTGTATATCATGGGAGTGTATTAGGGCTCTTTTCGCTACAAATGACAGGAAACAAAAACCAAGTCAAATCTGCTTAGGGAAAATTTATTTTTTTAAAGATTTATTTTTATTTTATTTATGCATCCAAAAACTGGGGTGTAGGTCAGAGGTATGTGTGTATGTGGGTGAAAGGATTCACTAGATATAGAGTGGGGAGCAGAACAGGCAGATCTACTGAAATACACTGCTGAGGGGAGCAGCGGGTGGGACAGGAGAGGTCTGCTGCGCCATGTGGGTTAGCTCCCTGGCCAGGGACCAAACTCATGCTTCAGTGGCTGCAATAGCTTGGTAGCACTGAGAATTTAACCCCTGCACCACCAGGGAGACCCCTAAGAAAAATGTAAACTTGATGGCTCATGTAATTTGAAAGACTAAATAGTTTTCAGGTATTTCAGGTATTGCAGATCCAGGGCTCAACCATCTCCTGAATGTACTCTTCCTCATTTCTTACTCTTGTCCTCTTTCTGAGTGGCCTGTTCTCTCCTCTTTCAGAGGCTAACTCCCTCTGATGGAAAAAGACATCTTTGTAGAGGAGTGAGAGCGGCTGGCAGTCTCTAGATAGTACTTGGAGTAAGGAAGGAGGGCATCCCTAAATGGATGGGACCCTGGGCAACCTGCTATGGGAAAACAAATGCTCAGTTTAGAGCAGGAGGGTTCTCAGCTTAAGTTTTCCATTGTTTTGTTGCCATCTCAGAGTAGAAAGAATAAAATGAGATTATTGTACTGGTGATGGTGACTGTACTGATTTCTTCCTCCACCTCACGTTTCCAAGGCTACTTGCAATAGGCCCGCACAGCAGTTACTTAAACACATTTGTATCTTTCTTGCGATCCTGAGGATACAGCCTTGAAGGACCAGGCTAAAGTGTTCCTGGATATTGCCTTCGGTCTGATTACATTCGGGAAGAGGAAGTTCAATGCTGAATGCAAGTATCTGAGAGAACTGTTGGTGTTTTCGCCTCACCTGTCACATCCAATCTATTTGATTGGCTCCTGGAGAGACTCACTCGGCTGAAAAGGCCCTGGCTGTTTTATTCTTGTGAAGAATCACTGAAGAAACAGGAAATGTTATTTATGCTGGGAAATAGAAGTCAGGGAGAAAAGGACTGATCTGGGGAAATGAATTAGTTTGCTAATGGGCTGCCATAATATAATACACAGATAGAGTGGCTGAAAGAACAGACATTATTTCTCACAGCCCTGAAGGCTGAAAGACCATGATCAAAGTCCAGCAGGATGGTGTTTGCCGAGGACACTTTTCCTGCCTTCAACCTGTGTCCTCACGTGGTAGAGAACTGTCTGGCCTCTACTTATAAAGACACTAATCCTATTGGATGTGGAACCCATCCTTATGACCTCATTTAACCTCAGTTACCTCCATAAAAGGCTTATCCTCAAATATAGTTTTATTGGAAGTGGGGTTTATTTTTGGGGGGAAATATTCACTCCACAACAGAAAGGGAAATTTATTCTTAATCCCAGTGGATCTCAGACTCTTATGATTATGTGCCAGAAACTGGGCTAAGTGCTTCATGTGAATTATCTTAATTAACCTTTTCCACTTCTATGAAACAGATATAATCACTACCTCCATTTTACTTAATAGGCTACTGAGTTTGAAGGCAGTTAAGTAAGTTGCCTAAGGTCACAGAACCAGCAAGGGATGGAGCCAGAACTGAATCCCAAGTCTGTCTAATTTACACACCTACTCTCTTAGCTGTGATGCTCCTGGCCACAGACAGCCTGTGAAGTGCAGGTCCAAACCACAGGGAGTGTCCAGGCTCCTGGGAAGAATTTAAGTTTTGATATCTAGTTCACAAAACACCAAGTTTTAAAATACAGCACACAGTTTCTAACTGAGAAAGAGAGGAGCCCAACCTGGGGATGAAAAAGCCCTTGGAATTTCGTTCTGGAAACAGTCTGGTGGGTTCTCAGATGGCCACTCCCAGCGGGCTCTGTCCTGCTCGCCAGGTCTGGCCGGGCCGGGCCTGCGTGACAGCCTAGCGCTGAAGTTCAGTGGCACCAAGGTTCTCGGTTTGATGGCGTGAAATGGAGACACAGCATGTGGGAAACTCAGGAGATCATGTCTAGTTTCCCACTGGAGGTGGGCGTGCCCCGAAGCTGATGGAGCTCTGGGGCTCCTCCCTTGTCTGAGAATGTGTTTTTGTAGGACAGTTTAGCAGCAATGAACTTAGACTGCTGTCTCTTTCCACTTCGCTTCTCCTCCTACCCACACCTTCCACTCCTCCTTGGGTTGGCTGGTGTTGGGGTGGCCACTCTTCCACGCAAGGCGATATTGGATGGTCAAGCATGATTCATATAGAGTTTTGTCTTATTCGCAAAGAGGCTCCCACCCCCTCTGCTGCCCCTGGGTTGTATACACTTTGCTCCCCCACACCCCTCAATCTGTTCTGCCTCTCTTTCCCTCTCACTAGTGATTCTCTGACTCGGGATCCTCTTCCCAGTAGCTGAGGACCCAAGAGCAGTGGGTAGGACAGAGCTCCCGATGCTTCTGCTCATGTTACCCTCAGGACCCTTTTCAGCTCTAAGAACAGAGTCAACAGCCAGCACCCCCGGGCGACCGCCTGACCTAGGTGCCTCTCAGGAACAATCTTATTATTCATTAACAAGCTTGGTTATTTTATGGGCCAATTAACTTGGGAGGCCGTGGAAGGGGAATTCCAACATTGTGCAAGGCCACATCTCCCCTCCTCATCTCTCTTTCACCCCATTGTAGTTTGGGTCCCTGCCACTGTTTAAATTGAAGCTGATTTGCTATCCCAGCATCTGCAGTTTGATTATTTGACTATTGCTTGGCTCTGGGTCAAACCACGGGGGAGCCCACTAGCCAGTGATTAAATCTAGGCAATGATTATAATGGTTTTATTTTAGTTGGGCCTCTGTTTATAGGCCCACTGGTGTTAGAGCGGAGTGTTATTGTAATGAAGTATTAGCCTCATAGAAATAATCACGTGAAGCAAGTGGGCCGAGAAACACCACAGAAATGGGGTTGATGATTTGGCTAATACGTCTTTCCTTGATCTTTGGTTAGCTGTGAAAGAGAGTGTGCGGGAAGAGATGCGATAAGGCTGGTCATTATCCAGCTCCCACAGGTTGTTGGGCATGACCGAGGCGCTTTTCCATGTTGTACATTTTATTTTGAATTGGCCCCTCAAGGTGGCGTGATGAGCAAGCCTGGCTTTACAGAGGAGGCTCACAGAAGTTAAGAGCAGCACCCTGGGTCCCACAGCTCGTACCTGGAGGACGATGCTGAGGGCTGTTTGACATCCATCACTCTGTGATGGTTTTGGCCAAGCTGGTTTGGATTCATTAAAGTTGTTCCACTGTAAAACTGAACACCAGTGCGGCGATTGGAAAATACTGTATCCTGCACTTAGGATCCCTGCACTGAAGATGTGAGGCACCTGGACAAAACTGGGCCTTGGTTGAGCAGAGTTAGAAGCAGAAGGATGTGCCAGCATCCTGGAGGGCTGCTAAATGCACCCTAGCATGGTGTTTGCCAAACTTGCCTGGTTGTCAGACTCACCTGGGGAACCTGTAAAAACTGAAACTTCCCAGGCTCCACCTCAAACTTAGAATCTTGAGGGGAGGGGCCTGGAAATCCCTGCTTTTTTAAATGCCCCACGTGGTGCTCATGATCAGGAGGCTGGTGCGGGAGACGTGGTTCCAGGGCCGTGCGTTGCCCAAGAGCAGATACGTGGCTCACAGATACACATGGCAGTGCCAGCAGGAGGGCACAGTGCTGGTTCTATGATCCGAGCAGACAGGTAAAGGAGAGTCCTGGGGCCCTCGGTGGCTTTTTCAGGCTTTTATTGAGCTTTTACGTGTAGTGCAGCAACCAGATAACAGGAGGCAGAGGTGCAGGGGTCCAGCCCCTGGCGAATCTTCACTCTTTACTGGACTCTCTCGTGTTCGCTTGTGGCCTCTGCTTCTCTGCTGGTTCTGTTCCCTCTCTCGCTTGTTCTCATGCTCTTTCCATTCCCGTGATGCTGCCCTTAGAAGCCCCATCTCAGCCCAGGTGAATCCCTCCTATGTATGCCCACACCCCACTCCAGGTGCCCGCCAATAGGCATGCATCAGGACTGCAGATCCATCATCAATCCTAATGGTGGGAAGGCAGAAAAGCCTGACAATCATTCAATCATTTACCCTACACACACTCAACTGGTCCCCCTGGTCTGACCTCTCACCCTGGATTAAGAGCCTGGGCTCTGAAGATAAACAAATCTGAGTGTAAATCTGGGCTCTCCTGCTAGGTGAAGGTGGGTATGTGAATACAACTCTTATTTACAATGCAGATAATAGTAAAAATTGTGAACATGATTACCTGAAAGTATATCCCCATTGCAATACTTCACTCTGCTTTGTAGAGTGAAAGCAGCCACAGTCACTAGGGGGACGAGTGGATATGGTGGTGTTCCAGTAAAACTTTATTTATAGTCACAAGCAGCTGGCTGATCTGTCCTATGGGCTAATGTTTGCCAAACCCTAAACTAAGGTTCACAGATAGGGAAGAGGGGGTGGTGCAGCGAGCTGTTAGCAAAGTTTGAAAGCCAAAAGGTACCTTCTGCTTAGCTTCCTTACTGAAACCAGTTACATAACTACATCTTAATTTCTTACTGCTGGAGTTACTTTCCTGTTGGGACAAACTTAGACACAGAAGAATATGAGCGCCTAACTATGCGGCCATTCTCATTGTCATTGTGTGGAGCTTGTCAAGGATAATTTGGATTTGGGTGAGAATTTAATGATCAGAGTTTTGTTTTGTTTTTTTTTTTTAACTTGTGCTGAAAAACAAGTAACATGACATTAATCATGTTGACCATTTTTAAGCCTACAACTCAGTGGTATTAAGTATATTCAGTTGCTGTAAAACAGATCTCCAGAACCTCTTCATTTTGTAAGACTGAAGCTCTGTGCCCATTAGACACTAGTTCCCCACCCGCCCTCTCCCAGCCTCTGATACCCACCTTCCCACTCCTGGCTCTAAGACTCCAGCCACCCTGGCACCTCATCTAAGTGGACTCGTTCAGCATTTGTCTTTTCCCGACTGGCTTGTTTCACGGAACACATTGTCCTCAAGATGCAGTAGGAGACAAGATTCTGTTCCATTTTGAGGCTGAGTTCTGAATTTTATGGTCTAAATTTTGTGGTTGGGTGGCAACTGATGAGTGTAAGCATGGGCGTTTTTTAGCAGTGGGGAAAGGGGTGACTTATGTCTTCTTGGACAAGAGACAGCAGTCTTCCAACTTTAAAATGTCTTGTTTGTTTACACCACACGTGGTTTGCCTGTTCACCTATCAGGGGGCACCAAGTTCGCTTCCGCCTCTCGCTGCTGTAACTAGTGTTGCTATGAACACGGGCGTGCAAATACCCTTTCGAGCTCCTGTTTCAATTCTTTTGGCTATAGACCCAGAAATGGGGTTGCTGGTTGTATGGTAATTCTATTTAAAAAATCTTGAGGAACCCCTGTACTATTTTTCATGGAGATTGCTCATGTTACAATCCCACCAACAGTGCTGTTTTGTTTTGCTTTAAGAAAGTTTGGGTGTTTTTTTTTTATGAGTAGTGAGAAGTATTCTTTTTCCTCCTCACTTCCCTCCCAGCACCCATCTAACAGGTGATGATCCCTCCGGTGTGAGATTTCCCTTGTCCTGGGTGCAATGATGCATTGTTTCTCCTTCTACTGGCATCTCTCTGCTTCCACCCCTCCACCCCCACCCCAGCTCTGCTTAGCAGCGCCCATTCTACTTCCACAGGGAGGGCAAACTCTGTGCAAAGGCAGATGAGGCTGGCTCCTTCCTGGCTGGGTCCTGGGTCCCTTTGCAGCACACAGCAGGTGGTCGCTAAATGAATGCTTTGCTGACTCAATAAAATGCAGCCGCCCCTCCCTCTCTGGTTCTGTTTTTAAGTGGCCTATTGCAGAAAAGGCCATGGATGATGAAAGTGTGGATGGAAAAAGGGGTTGAGGAATTTTGCGCAAATGAGCCACATTCAGCAACAGTAAATTCACCACATTCTTTAGAAGCCTGTGAAAATCTGGCAGACAAAAAAGGGTTTTGTGAGTGGGTGTCAAATGATGAGTGTAACTATGGACATTTTTTTAGAATCGGGGAGAGGGGTGAAGAATTTCTATGTCCTCTTGGACAAGAGAGAACAGTCCTTTCCAATTTTAAAATGTCTCTCTTTTTATGGAAAAGGGGCCCACAGATGGATTACAAGTATTTTCTCTTTTGGAAAAGCAAATCAACTGTGTTCATGTCAACAGGGAAGAATGTTCTGGAATGAAGCTGTGTCTCACAGGTAAGACCATGAAGAAACTCTGCTTCACATCAGGGGTAATCATGGAGAGTAAAAGATCCTTTGTGTTTCTTGATTTATTTTAGCATATTTATTTCAAAGTAATTCCAAATCTATGAAAAAGTTACAAGAAGAGTAAAAAGATTCTTGAATATGCTTTACTTTATACCATATTATGTTATCATTTCTTCTTCTGAACTGCTTGAGAGGAGAGACATGTGTTTTTCTGCAAAAAACATGCACATCCTCTTACAATCATCAATGTCAGGCAATCTGTGTTAACATAATGCTATTTCTAACCCATAGACTTTATTAAAGTGTTTCCAAATGACCCAATACTATCTTTTATAGCAAAAGAACCAAAAGGATTTTTTTTCTGGTTCTGGACCCAATGCAGGATCATGTGCTGGATTTAACTCTTGTCTCTTTTGTTTCCATCAACATGGAACAGTCTTCAGGCTTTGTCTTCCCTGGTCTTGACATTTTCTAAGAGTAAGGATCTTTTTTTTTTTTTTTTTTTTTTTTAGAATGGCTCCCAAGTTGGATTAATCTACTGTTTCCTTATAGTAAGACACAGATTTGCATTTGGGAAGGAATATCACAGGGATGATGCAGTGTCTTAACAATGAATTTTCAGAAGGTGATTGCTTCAAAGGTTTTGGCATTCAAGAAAGATCGGATGTATCAGAGAGTGCTCACAATGCTGCCCTAGGGTCACTTGTTAGAGATGCTGTTTAGGATTGTGACAGTGACAGTAACATTGTCTCTTTGAGCCTCAGTTTCCTAATCTGTCAGATGCAAAGTGGTGGTAATGCACATTCATAGAGCACTTACTATTGCCAAAAATTGTTCCACATGTCTTATGTGTAATGGTTCATTCTGTCCTCAGAACCACTATAACATAGATATTTTTAAACATTAGTATTCTCTCAGGCTGTCACAAAGAATGTTCGTTCATATTTTCTAAGTGCTGGCTGGCGGGGGGAGTGCAGAGAGAGGCAGGCAGATCAGAACCCTGATGCGTTGGGATTAGAATGTGTAGTATTGGAGAGGGGTAGAGGAGACAGTTTCAAGGAAGCTGAGTTCATCACAATTTTGCAGGGATAACCTTGTATGGCCTTTTTCCCCCTGGCCTGGAGAAGAGAAACGTCCAACAAAAGGTATTGTTAACTGTGTGTAGGACAGGATTATTATCAAATGGTTCCACGGGTAGATTTTAGGGTTCTATGAACTTCTTGAATTGTACATACAGAATTGTGAGTGGCCATGTGTGTATTGCATGGATTATCCTATGGGGAGGTTTTCAGGTTTTAGCAAACACTCAGTGCGTTCTGTTACTGAGAGCAGAACAAGCTTGGTGGTCGGGGAAAAGAGGAGGAAGAAGAGTTATTTCACAAATTATACAAGAAGTTGCTAGGAAACCATTCATTGACTTTGTGAATTATAAATATTTTCTATTTAACCCAAAATAAATAGACCCCCTGTCCTTCCAATCATGAGAACATAACTGCTTGTGTGCTGGGAAGGAGTGGGACCGGGGGCTGTGTGTGCAGGGAGGTGAAGGGGTGAGGGAGAAGGGGAAGAAGGGAAAGTGTGTGGAGCCAGACTCTGCGGATACAGACCTGGGACCCGCTTAGTGCAGGGGGTAGGCTGGGGGAGGCAATGTGGCATTTGAGGCCTGGAGAGGGGACAGGAGAGGGGGCATGGTCAGAGGGCACCTCCACACTCAGGTGTTTGGCCTCTTATACTGAGGGGATAGAAACAGTGAAGGCTCGTGTTGGAGGCATTTACAAATGAGGACAAGTTCACTCACATGTGGAAACAAACAATTCACAAAAGAAAGACAAAGGCACTGACGAAACCAAGCTAAAATAAACCCTAGAAGTAGGTCTGCAGAATTGATGCTATTAGAGGTGGGGTCCAATGATCTAGGGTAAAGGACTATGTGGGTGCTTGGGTGACAGGGTGGGTGGTGACATACCTCCAATAAGGTATCAACCTACTTCCCAAAATCATACAGTGACATAAGCCGATGTTACCTTAATAAAGGAAAATAATAAGAAAACAAAAATAAATAAATCACAACCAGCAGGGAGAGGGTCAAGAGGGAAGACATGGAGACCAGCCAGGAGGTCGTCACAATGCAAATAAAATCAAGAGCAACTGAGATAGGGGGTGGAGTTTCATTTCTTGAATGTTAATGGTTTATTGCTGGGCCCATAAAATGACTGACTTCATTCTGATGGGGTTTACCCTTGTTGGCTTAACATGACCCATTTTCTCATGGATACCAAACAGTTTTGCTTTACTTTCTGCACTGTCTGGTGTGGTGGCTGGCCCTCCTGCTTCCTCTTTGTCCATGTCTGTCTGTGTAGTTGAGGACACAGAGGTCTGGGGTGGGCAGGTTGGTAACATGGGGGTCAAGTCAGCTCCTCACCAAGTAAGGCGTGAGTGTGTGTAGTAAAGACAAGGACAGGGCACTTCCACCGGCTTCCTTATTTCTTTGTGACTGCGAAGAAGAAGGTTGGGTTTGTGCAAAGGGATGGTCCTGAGTTCTAAGTTGAAGAGCTTTGATGGCAGCCTCAAGTGGATAGCAGCCTGCATTCCCAGGCTGTTACTGTTTTTTGCTGAACAGTGATAGATAGTTGTAGTAACAGCAAGAACTGTGGATTGGAATTCAGGATGCCTCAGATCAGAGCCTTACTTTTCTGGTACCTAAATGGACATCCTTAGACCTCAGTGGATTGTGGTAAGGACAAGGCAATGCAATGTAGGCCAAAAGCATTGCACTCCATAAATTCGTACAGATGTTAGGGGTTATTACCATCATTCCTTGGCTGCCTGAATTATCCCCAGGAGCACTTGCCAGTTCAATTAATGTGTAAGAGTCGTTCTGACCATGTTGATTCTCATGACAATAACACAACATGCTTATTTCTGGAAAGCACCTGACCATGTTGATTCTCATGATAACAACACAACATGCTTATTTCTAGAAAACCTAGAGCCATCGCTTTGAATTATTCATTTCCAACAGGCTTTGATAGATTTTGCAACATAACTTGAAGGGGTGTAAGCCTACAGGCCAAAGGGCATTCCACTGAGCATCTGTACTTTTTACTTAGTATGTTTGATTTCTGCCTGTTGCTCAGTGGTTGGCTAAAGGCATGATTTCAAACAGATTCTACCTGATGAAGACATTCTGCTCATTTATGAGATGATATCCATCTCACACTTTGTCTAAATCAGTGTATTCTAGCAGAGTTGGCACACCCTTCCAATACCACCCATTTTTAAGTCTTTTTGATGATTTGATAGACCAGGGCAGAAAACCAGAACAATCTCTGATAGGTGCAATCGAGGGCAAAGGGTGGTGGCATGAACATCAATTGTTCGATTTTCCCCGTGACTTTCTTGATTGTATTTCCCAAGAACAGTATAGTATGAGACATACAGAATAGACGTGCTACGTAGATAATGTCAAAGGTGAGAGCAAAACAAAATAGGAACCCCAGAAATTTGAATGGTTAACTGAAAACACGAAGAGGACTGAATTAAACCCTGGCCTCCTAAGGAGAGGTTTCCAGCCAGGTGAGGCCTTTCAACACCTCTGTTGTATCATTTCTTTCTTTGGACATTGTCTAAAGAAATGTCATAGCGCCAAGTTCTGCTTGGGCTCTAAGAAAGAAATAATCAAAATTCCTAACTCTAGGAAATTCTAATTTAGTGATGGGAGGCAAGACACCTATGAGAAGTCAAATAATAATATAATGTTTCACTAAACAGAAGAGCTAAGTGAGAAGCTTGAGGAAGTATCTGGTTAAAAAGCATGGGCTTTAGAGGTGGAGTCCTGATTTTGCCAAGACAATCTTTCTGAGTGAAAGTTGTTTTCTTGAACATGGTACATTGTGGTATTGCTGGACAATGCTTGTAAGGGCTCAGCACACTCTGGCATGGAGACATCACTTTCAGTCACTATTATTGGTATAAATATTATCATATTTACTCACAAACCTTCACATTCCTCTGTGGGTCGGTGCGCATGCCTGTCTATGACCATGGTGTTCCTATGCTTAGACATTTTACTTGTCACTTGTGAGCCAATCTGATCAGAGAGAGTCATTCAACCATCCAATCACTAAATAAATAGCCTCTGAGTGACCACGATGTGCCAGGCCCTTTCCTGGACACTGGAGAGCAATCAACCCTACAAGCCAAGGTTTCAGACCCCTGGAACTTATAGTGGAACCAGAGATCCATGTAAAATATAACTATAATGTCAGATAATGATAAAATGACATGTGAAGAAAGAGGCTGACACGTCCTCTCTCTTACTATGATGCAAAGAATATTTTATTCCTTGATTTAGCCTCGATACCCATACCAGCAAACAGCTGACCTGTTTGTTCACATCATTAGGGTCTTCTCACATCTTAATGTCTGAATCAACAGAGCACTCCAGGACGAAATCTGGGTTCTCGAAAGGAGCGACTCTTTTTACCTACAGAGCATATGGGCTGCAGTGACTAAGAAATTAGAGACTAGGAGATAGAAGGCCAAGCCTGAGAGAATAACTAAACTTCACAATGTCTTAGAAGAAAATAATGATGGACAAAAATGCCCAGCTTGAGTGGCCAGTGGCCAGCAGGGAACAGCTGCTTTGCTGTGACTCGTCCTTGTAGTCAGAGTGGGAAGCTGTCTGGTTAGCCTGATTTATTGAACTATTGAGCACCCACTAGATAGTCTTTAGTTTACCATTATTGATGACTCGCTGAGTCCTGACAGTAAACTTTGGATGAAATAAGGTACAGGTGAAAAGCACGGCCTGGGGCTGAGAGGGTTCGGCTTAAGGGAAGGTACAAATCAAAGCTTCCACAGCTCTCACAGAGCACATGGGCTGAAGAGGTGGTGACATCTCCAAGGTGTGAGTCTAACTTTTCCCTCATTCCCTGGATTCCTTTCACACCCCCTGACAGGCTCTCTGCTTCCTGCCCCCTCCCTCTCTCTCTTCAGGGACATGTGTGCCCTGGCAGGCAGGCATTCGTGATAGCAAATGAACCCCACATCCAACCCACCCAGTTACCTCTGGGGTTTGGTTTGTGAGCCTTGGCATCACATTTTATGTTTATAAAAGTCAGGAAGAAAGAGAGATTGAAGAGGGGAGGTGTGAGGAGGAAGGAGAGAGGCACACACGGAGGCCATTTTACTCCCATGAAGAGGAGCAGATGTTTCTTGTGTTGTATTTTACAATTTTGGAGTGACTGAGATGCGGGGGCATCATCACTGGCTGCTCCCAGGGTTCAAGGTGGGGGGTCTGACCAGAAGCCTGAGGTGGGCCAGCAGTTCTTCCCGCCTCAGCTTTAGTCACGCACAGGACCCTGAGGAGGCCATGCACTATTTATATTCCTTTCCAGGGATCCTTTGGGGGAAGAAATTCTCTGATTCTAAACTGCCTGTGTTGGCTCCAGAAATCTCTGCCTGGATGGCTTTACCACTGACCCTGGCCCATCCCATGCCTGCCTGACCCCAGCTTGCTCACTCTGGATCATTATCTCCCCTAGGCCTCAGTGTGTCCTGGACTCAGCTGCCTTCAAAGGTGCTTCCTTCCCAGATACCTCTGAGCTCGACCCTCCTGAGTTGTCGCGAGCACAGAAACACCCCAGACTAAACACTGAGTCACCGCTCACTCACTGCTCTCCCCGAAGCTCCTGTTTCAGAGGGAGGAC
This sequence comes from Talpa occidentalis, assembly GCF_014898055.3. Lineage (NCBI taxonomy): Eukaryota > Metazoa > Chordata > Mammalia > Eulipotyphla > Talpidae > Talpa > Talpa occidentalis. The sequence goes on from NW_023601653.1 coordinate 10,381,841, forward strand.
CTGAGGGTTTTCCTGAGAGAAATAGCTCCCCCCTTTTCTTGCTGGGTGGTTTTAAGGTGCGGCAGCATCGAGATTGTTGGGAAAGTTGTGGGTGGGCCAGGGGCCAAGTACAATGAAGGTATCACTGGGTCAGCAATTTGAGCATCAACTAGGCCTCTCCCTCCTCCCCACCCCTCAGACTCTCGCCAGACTGCAGCCAAGAGCTGTGGCGTGGACCACCACCTCACGCTTTTGGAGGAGGACCTGGCAATCCTACCACCTGATCCTTTCTGCAGCCCCAGAATATAGGCAAAGATGGGGTCTCCTGTTTTGCAGATGGAGAAATGGAGCTCAGAGAGGGCAGCAGGCTTCTAACTGGTGGCTCAAGAGTCCTGGAGCCAGGTCTTGGAGCCAGGTCCCCAGCAGTGTGTTCTTACCCATCAGGCAGCTGCAGGAAACAGCTGGATTGTATAATGAGAAAAGAGGGACTGGGAAACTCAATGTGGATTCTTGGGGAAAGAGGAAACTGACCTCCCACAGTGAAATGGTCAAGGCTTGGCTCTTGGGCCAACTGGGCATTTGTTCAGTGGCCTATGCAGTGACCCAAATTTGTTCTGTGTAGTTTTCTGTGGGTGGGGTAGAGTATGGCAGGATCTGTTGGTTCTTAGGATCTTGACCTAGAAGTTGGAACTCTGGGGATTGCTTATCTTGTTCAGCATGAACTGGCTTACTGAGCCACCTGGGTTGATCTGTTCATGCATGAGAGGGAAGTCTGAGTACTTTGTATCTTAGAGCAATAGCTCAAGGGTCAAGGCTAGTCACAGTTAAGGCATGTCCAAGAATAGCCCATTCATCTGAGGAATTCACACTGAGGTTGATGGGCAGCAAATTCTTTTCTGCTCCAAGTGTCAGTATTGCATATTTGCCTGTTTTACTTCTGTTTTTGTCTGCTTTACAGTGAATCGTCTATTATTGAACAGCAGGAAGATGGGTGTGAAGGAGAGGAAGTTAGAGAAGCACTTTACCATTTAGCAAAACAGACGTTACTCGGGCCTCTTTGAAGACATGAAGACCAAAAGCAGGAGGATTCTTCTCTATCTGCATTTTGAGTCTCAGGTAAGCATCTAGTTAACATTACTGCTCTCCCATAAAATCTACTCTTCAAAAGTAGAAGTTAACAACAGAATCTGATAGGCTCTCCCCAGGACCATGGTCTTAAATATCTTGACCAAAACATCTAAGTAAATGTCACTGAAGGGAAAGTTTTACAGAGATATTTGCGCCTACCTTCTACAATGAATTCTGATAGGTTCTATTCTACCATATTTTATATCACTTAAAAATATATAAGTTGACCTACTAACGCATGACTGGAAAAACCCTGTTATAGAAATCTTTACAAATGGCCTCAACAGCTTCTCATGAAATGGCTTTACTTATTAGTCAGTCCCACAGGCTTGGCCCTGTAGACAATGCTAATAGGCAAGGTCAGTGCTCATTGTGGCCCATCCATGTGCAGAGGGAGGATGATGAGGAACAAGGAATTGCAAACGCCCCATTCTGACCCAATCCTTCCCCTAGTGTCTCTGGTTCATAGTTTTTTTGTTGATTTTGATTTTCACTTTCTTATATTCATTTTCCTGGTCCCTTATTTAAGTTTTCTAGATTCCTGCTATGAGTGAGACCATCCGGTATTTTTCTTTTTCTTTTTGGCTTATTTCGCTGAGCATGATCCCTTCCAGTGCCATGAGGAACAAGGTTTTACATGCTTAATAGACTACTGTTAAAAATGATGCTTTGTAAGAAGTCATTACAGAAGTCACATAAATATGAATAGTAACAGGCACCAACTCGAGCAATTTTTTAACAGTAGTCTATTAAGCATGAGGAACAAGGTTTTACATGCTTAATAGACTACTGTTAAAAAATTGCTCGAGTTGGTGCCTGTTACTATTCATATTTATGTGACTTCTGTAATGACTTCTTACAAAGCATCATTCTCTTTACAAATTATTTTCCTCTTAGAACTGATCTCCCTTCTGTGTGTCACCCTGTTATCTAAGCCAGTAAGGAAACATGAGTCTAAATGGGGGAATAGCAAAAGACAAAGAAAATGACCAATTAAACTTCTTTTATCCTGCCTCCAGGATAAAAGCCTTTGTTTATGCTGTTCCATTCTCTTAAAATGCTTTTCCAGTTTCTCTTTGTCCAAAGTCAGTCAATCTCTCAAGGATCACCTCTTCCAGGAGGTCTTCATCTAATATCTTTCCCTGCTCAGAACTTTTGAAAAACCACCAACTCTACCACTTATTGATGGTCATCACACTTTACCAGCTGAGTTGGAATAACTTAATGTTTTCTGAATTTCATCATTGATCTCTTTTAGGGAGTTCACCCCACTTCCTAGGTGACCTGGAAACCATGTTGTAAAGTGGTCTCCTGCCTCCTGGGCCCAGTAGAGTAAATGAGGGGTTGGCATACAACCAAAGCTGATTCAGTCAGAGTCTTTCCCTGGAAATTCGGAACGAGAAGAATATGGGATGGGTAGGGGGTGGAGAAAGAGCCAGAGAGAGAATTCATTGCCTGTTTCCCTAAGAACTTGCTTATTATCAGTTCCAAAATGAACTGAGGTTTCCCTGCACTTATGCTCTTGAGCCTCTGACACATTCCTGTGTCTTTTTAATCTTTTCCTAGGGTGATCATGTGTCCTGTTGCCTGGCCAGTTCTGAGTTCTGCCAGTTCTCCAAGCATATTATTTATCATGCTTGATTCACCCTTAAAGTGGTGCTCTGTCTCCGTGGCTTACACTAGCTCGAGTTGGTGTCTGTTACTATTCATATTTATATGACTTCCATAATGACTTCTTACAAAGCATCATTCTCTTTGCAAATTATTTTCCTCTTAGAACTGCTCTCCCTTCTGTGCGTCACCCCGTTATCTAAGCCAGAGACCTGAAAGCTAGCCTAGACTGTTCCTTCTCCTTCACCTCATAAACCATTTACTCATTTTTTAAAAAAAATCTAAGAGTCCACCTATGACCAAGCACTGCACTGTGTGTGGGTGTAGAGCATGGGGAGTGGAAGAGATATTCTCCATCTTCTTTGAACTTAAACTCTAGCTCAAGAAGCTCTCTCATATATTTAATTTCGAGCCATGATAAGTGTGGCAAAGGCTCTCTGAGAGAGAAAAATGGGGCAGGTGTGGGGAAGGTTTATCCAGTACTGGTGCTCCAGGAAGGCTTTCTGAGGAAATAGTATTTTGCGCAGATCTTAAGTGTCAGAAGTTTCTGGTTAATGAAAGTATTTCAATAGCAAGGGTTGAATGGAGAAAGTCTACATTTTAGGTTGATCACTTTGAGAACTGTGTGGAGAACACAAGAGAAGGGGTAAGCCTGAGAGGGAAGGAGACCAATGAAGAGGCCCTGATAGTGATTTAGATGAGAACTGATGGTGGCTTACACAGGGGGTAGTGGAGAGAAATAAAGATGGACAGATATGGGGAAATATTTGGGAGGTAAAAACCAAGAGAATTTGGCAATGAATTGGATGTGGTGGAGGGGAGGGGCTGGCGGTGAGGGTGAGAGAGGTGTCTGTTGGTGTGTGACTTCAGTAAGAGGACAGATAGTGGAACCGTTTATTGAGATGGGGAGAAGATAAGGAGAAGATTTGATGCTGGCTGTAGAGTGTAGGCAAGACATTGGCTTGGGACATGTTTAGTTGAAGGTTCCCATGAAAATTCCAAATGACTATTTTACTTTCATAGGCATGGCAGGGTCCTGCACTCTTGGTGAAGTGGAAGGAAAGGCCCTGTTCTTGGTTTAAAACTCTGCTGTGACCATCTTGAAATGGTTAATAATTTGATCATTGAATTCAAGGTTTTTTTAAGTGAAGTTTGAACAATGGAGCATGTGTGTGAGCAGAAGAAATATGCCTGATATGAATGCCTGCTATTCTTCATCACCCCATTCACACAAAGTATCTGTGACACCCCTGATCGAAAATTCCAGTAGACTCATGACGTGAGGCCATGTTTTTCATTCAAACCAGAATTTCTTAGAGCCCAGAAGGAAGGTGCTCTAAGAAACAAAAATAACACAGGAACCCTATCAGGTCCTTCCTTAGGTTGAAAATGAAGTGATAGAAGGAAAGAGAAACACAAGGTAGCCCACAGTCCTTTGCCCTTCCATCCCTTCCTTATTTATCACTCTTAGTAGAATGGGTCTGTACTAAGGAATGAAAACATGGGCTTAGTTTTATATAGCATTTCTGTAAGAATGAAATACATAAGTATGTAAGAATTTATGTACTTTTGGTTGATTCTGCACATGAGTTAAATATCCACATTTGCATTTAAAACCGACATCATGCAGTATAAAGATGAATGGTAAAACTCATGCTAGAAAAATGGTGACGCCAATTCTCACCCTCCACTGTCTTCCCAGAAGGCAGGCAGAGGTACACACTCTGCAGGAGTCTTCCACTCATTGTCTGCATGGGAGGCTCACCTTGAGTCTTCAGTTTGATGTCTGACCTCTTGCAAACCCAGGTACTCTAGGTGTGGCTATTTTAGGCACTAGATTGGTGGCCAAGTAATAGCAAAAGGCAGAGGAGGATCTATTGTGATCTTCCAGAGCATGAGCGGTTCTGTGGGGGCAGGAGTAGCATCAGAGTTTCTGTGAGGTCTGAGGTGGGTCCCTGTTCTGGGAAAACTACATTTCCCTGCCTCCTTTGCAGTTACATTGGACCCATGTGACTGGGTTTTGACCAATGGGATGTGAGCAAGAGTGACCTAAGGGTGTAAGATGGATAGCATGCTCCCTGGTGTTCTAGGGGGAAAGTCAGACTTACACAATTTTGTGCTGGCTCCCCAGGTGACTTTCCTTTCAATGCTTCCTTGGGGGAAACCAGGGAAGGAAGGCTGTGGAGAGCGATAAATCTAGTGGGGTGAGATGGATATTTCACAGTAGCTTTCTTAGGGCAGGTAAGAGATTTGCGCTTGGAATATCTTCAGTAGTAGCAACCACGAACTCCTGCCATTTGCAACACCATGATGGGCCTAACTAGTATTAGGCTAAGTGAAATAAGCCAGATGGAGAAAGATAAACACCATCCTTGACTTCCTCTTCCACAATAAAGAAACAAAACTAATGAGCAAATAAAACAAAAACAAACTCTTAGGAATAAGGACAAAATGGTGGTGACCAGAAGAGAAAGGGGAATAAGATGGGTGAGGTGTACAGTGAAGGGTAGACTCTGGACGTTTGGTGGTGAGTAGAGTGAGGTAGATTCAGATGTTGATTTATAATGCTGTGTGGCTGAAATATATAATATTATAAACCATTCGCTTTAATACAAAATTTAAAAGTAAATAAAAGGCAAAAAAGGTATTGATGATGAACTGTTTCAAGGGCAGCTGCCAGTGAATTCTTCCCCTGGTGTCCACGCCCTGATGATGGACTTGGCCGATGACCTGTGGCCAGTGGGACACGGGCAGCCCCGATGCACATGTCGGTGGCTTCATGCTTGTGCTTGCTGTCACCAAACACAGCCTGACCAGCCGCTGCAGCTGAGCACAGCCCACAGCCGAGCAGCAGATCACTGAAGCTGCTGAGAGACCTGGCTCACCCACAACACTGTGGGGAATAACATTGTTGTTTTAAATCACTAAGCTCTGGGGCAGTAGATAAGCAGTACAATATCTTACTCGTGTTCGATTCCCTAGAAACTACTAGACTTCCTGGCACATTCCTACCCTCCACACATTTTCATTGACATACGCTTTATCCTCCCAACAATCTTGCTGGGTGAGTGTTAGGATCACTGCTACTTGATTAATTATAAGAGTCACGATATGCTTACTCATCCCAACCCTGCACGCTGGGGGTGGGGGCACTGACGATCACACCCTTGCAGAGGATGTAATCAAGGTCCAGAGAGAGGCAGCAGCCATATCAGGTCCCCCTGCAGCGTCTGGTGGCCTGTATAACACGCCCTTTCTCTTAATAAGGAAAATGATCTCAGCTATGAATGGAGCGCTTCCTAGTTGCTTAGTGCTTTGTGCATATTGTGGCGCTTTTATCCCTGCCAAAACCACCTGGAGTGAGCTCTATTAGCATTTCATTTTAGACATGGAAAAACTGGCCAGCAAGAAGGAATTGCTACTGGCTCCCCAGAGCTGGTAGGTGGCAGAGCGGAGCTCCACAGCTGGGAGGGTCTGACTCCTCGCTTTTGTGGCCGTCAACATCTCCCAAGACTGGAGTCACAGTTCACGTGGGAATTAGGTTCCAAAGATCATTTGTGGAGGAAATTCACACACAATAAAAGTACTCTCAAACATCCCTTAAGTTTCCTTTGATGTGAAATGTGTTTATGCCACTTAAAAAAAATACGATATGTAGATATGTAGCATGTATATATCAGAGTTGTATCGAGTTTTAAAAAACGACTTTCAACACAAAATCACTCTGGCAGAATCTGGCTATAGGCTGACAAATTCCATTTATTTTCTTCTGGTATTCACAGACAGACTCGCTTCCTAACCTTTTGCAGTTAAATTGGGGCCATGCGACTGAGTTCTGGCTGATGGAACACGGACAGGAATGATCCATACCATTTCTTGGGTTGGCCCTTACACACTGCTGCCCCCCTCTTCCAGGAGCTGGCCAGCTCTGGCCTTCAGGCCAAATCTCAGCCACTGCCCACTTTTGTAAATAAAGTTTTATTGTAACATGGCCACACTCATTTGTGTACATATTGACGTTTGCTGCTTTTGTGCTGCAACAGCAGAGATAAGTAGTTGTCATAGAGACCAGAGGGCCACCAAACTGGAAGTATTCACCAAAAGTCTGCTGCCCCCTGTTCTGGTCCTGGTGTGGTGGATGCTGTGAGGCACCCCCAGGCCCCCCTTTTGGAATGAACACTTAATTCCTCAGCTGCTGTGCTTGGTGTTGGGAGACAATCTTCATTTGCATCCAGTGAGGTTTGATTACAGAGCTGTGACAGCATAACCACCTGGCTCCAACTCAGCAGAGCTCTGAGCAGCTGCCCTCCTCCAGAGCTCTCCATTTTGGCCAGTGGAGACCTTTTTGGGGTTGCAAGACACCTCATTCTCCCTCTGTCCAATCTTGCATCCTTGCTACCCTTCCGCAGGTATTGACCCCACAAACATTCCCTTATGAATGTCCTGGATCTAACCTGCATTTCAGAGTCCGCCTTTGGGGAATCCAAGCTGTAGCAGCTTTCTGGGTGTTTAATGGGGTGGCGTCATAGATGGAAGGCGCTGGATCCTTGAGTCACACCTAGAGCATAGTCACCAAGGAGGCCCTCCGGCAGCTTCTCCTGTGACAACAGGCATGCCCCCTGCCTTTACTGTACTGCGCCACTTAGATTTGGTATTTTTGGTTACAGCAGCCAGCACTGCTGCTCAGTTAGGCAAGATGTTTACCCAGTGAGAACTGAGGCAGACTGGGAGCCCACAGGGGCCACGTTTTCTTCACTATGGAGCATCTGCCCTGTGAATGGGGAGGAAGGTGAAGCCCCTCATTCTCGTGGTATTATTCTCTTTCAGTCTCTTTTTTCACCAGGCACATAAAGCAGGATTCTTATAAGTGAAATTCAGGCATGATGTGACCGCACCCCCGCCTCTGTTTGGGGCTCTACCATCAAAGCATCTTTGACAGCTTGCATTCGGCCATGACTGAAGAATGTAGCATGTGAATGGCTGAGAGGTGGACAAGTGGGGGATCAAATCAAGCCCAGATGTCAGTGGGCTGCAGCCATCCCCAGCCATCCGCTGGGACAGAACTCCGAGGAAGAACTCCAGTTGGGGGATCCCAGGAGCTGAACATAAACAGCCCCACTGCTGACTGCCCCCAGGCATGGCTGCACTTCAGTCCGCTGCGCTGTGAGAGTGTCTGCAGAGGCAGCTGGAGCCCAGTGTGGTCTTTTGTCTACTCTCTCTGAAGTCATCTTAGGACACAGGTGTGCATCCCCCACAGCAGCCGACAGGGAAGATGAATCAGCTGCCCTGAAAGACGTGCCCCAGAGCAGTCTGTCAGCTGAAACTTGTCTGAAGGAGCACGGTTCCCCCCTGACCACAGCTAATGAAAATGTGTGGCTTGCCTGGAGAAGAATCTGTGTTATTCTTTAAAGGAACAATGTTAACCACAGATGTGCAGCATCTGGCATATGGTAGGGATTTCCCTGAATGAGAACAGTAACTGGACCAGCCAGCTCATGTGATGCCGTTGGGTCCAGGCACGTGTTTTCTTACATTCAGCTCTGGATTTGGGTTCTCAGAAGTCCAGGTGGAAGTCCAAGCGCCTCTTCTAATTGCTTTGCATTTTTATAACCTGGCCCCTCCCCCCATATGTATCTTTCTTTTTATGGATCTTGATGAATATGATTAAGATCTTTTATTCCTACCTCTAGGTTTTGCTCATGCTGTTCTCCATGCCTGGATGGCTATCCCTTTTTTAATGATTAATTGTTCAGGACTCTTTCCATTACAACGAATAGATGTCCAACCCAAATTGCTTTAAGCAAAAAACTATATTTATTGAGTAATATAACTTAAAATCCAGGACCATTTGACTTCAAAGTCAGCTATAGCTGGATCCAAGCATTCAAATGAATTTTTTAAAAGATATATTTATTTATGCATACAAGAGCTGGGGTATAGGCCAGAGGCATGGGGTGGGGGGTGAGAGGATTCACTAGAGACAGAGTGGGGAACAGAACAGGCAGATTGACCAAAGTACACCGCTGAGGGGAGCAGCAGGCGAGTCAGGAGAGGTCTGCTGCGCCATGTGAGTTGCTCCCTGGCTGGCAGGGAATTGAACTCATCTGCGGATTGCTTCATAGGTTGCGCCTTAACCCTTGCACCACCAGGGAAACCCCTCAAATGAATTTTTAAGGACCTGATCTTAATCTGTTTCTAAATGTCTAGACTATGTTTTCTTTGACATTGGCTCTAGTTTCAGGTAGGCACTGAATGGAGTGACTGAGAGAGCTCCAGGCTTATATCCTACCAGGTTAGCTATTCTACATAAAGAGATTGCCTCTTTCTCAATAATCGTGAGTACTGGGCCTGATTAGATCATTTGGGGACTGCATGTATTTATCGATGAACACTGTAATCAAGGGATGGAATTTCCATTATTTTCTAGGCCTGGGTCTCCTGCTCATCCCTCAGCCTGGAGAACAGGGTCTTTCCCCAAAGGATATCAGGATCTTATTATGAGCATATGGCTGAATGGATGTGGAACAGTGAAAAGCAACAGACATATAATCCGTAGCCTGCTACTCAAATTCAAGTTCATTCTGACCTTCCTAATTAGGCTTTCCCGGTAACCCAGGGCACAATCCCTTTTCTCATTATACACCAAGGATGAGAGTGTCTATACCTCCTATGCTTCATCCACTGAAACTGAAGGGCTTTCTAGGTAATAGAGGACATGGGAAGGGATGATGGTAGGGTATGGAGGTAGAAATAACTCTGTAGCTCCTTTATTCATTTGAAACCCAGTGATAGAAATGGAAACAAGACAGCAATGGAAGAAAATGTTTGAATGGAAGAAAAAGTTTCAACAGCTCACAAAGTTTGGGACAAGGAAGAAGGGCCTTGGAGGCATAGACTGTGAGCCAATTCTATGTGTGTGTATGAGCCCCTTCTCCTAATGCTCCCCAGTAGATGCCTCCAAATTCGGGTAGGAACCAAGATGAGCATACTATAGGCCAGCTGAGCACTCGCTTAGTCTAGATGAGCTCTTGATGGCCAGTGCTCTGTGCCTTATATTTCTTCTACTACCCCATGTGCCTAGCACTTTTGAGAATCTAATTACTCAACTGGTTTTCATTGGAGTTTATTGTGATGTAGATGCCAGCACTCAAGCCTTGGCATCAAGAGGTCTGGGTGGCAATCTTGACTTTGACCAAGATAAGTAGCCTTACCATGAGAACAGTGAACAGCATAACAGCTCTTTTTGACTAGTGCTTCTAGTTCACGATTCTTATACTCCCAGCTCATTCACAAGACCCTGTGAGGTAACACAAATGCTATAGGGTAAATTTCTCAAGGATAAGTTTAAGGTAATAAATGGGTATTATCAAAAATCTCCCTGGAAACTATCATCAATCACCCATAAAGTACAATTTGAAAGGTCTTGTGATTAATGCCAAACACAGTCATACTTGTGAGTCATTAGGATGGATGTAGTAACACTTTGTATATTATTTAGTAAGAGTATATATTCCAAAGTGTAATAGTAAAGTATATTTATGCACTCAATATAACAAGATATTTACAATTAGGAAGAAGGAGGAGAGTAGTTCCATACCTTTGATTTTAATATTGTTCTGGATCACATGTTCATTAAGTGGCTTATCATGCAGAATCTTCTATTTATTATTTTTATTTCTCGCTCTCTCTGTTTAAGTACAAATGGGTGGATTTATAGAAAATAAATATGTGGTACCTTTCCCCTGTCCTATTCAATTAAACATGTTGATTACAGATTTGGAAAGTATCAAACATTGGGCTGGGTGCAGAGAATTCAGTGGTGAACATCAGAGGCATGATTTCAGGCTTAATGAGATATATAGCATTTGCTGATTATTTTATAGATGAAGAAGCTGAAGCTTAGAGAGGTAAGCGGTTGTCAAGGATTACCCAGCTTGTAAGGAGCAAGGCTGGGATTGGAACCCAGAGTCTTTTGACTTTAAACCTAAGTTTTTCCCAATTACTCCTCACTGGCTTACAAGGCAACCAAAGTCACTTCCAAAGCCAAAGTCAGAGACCTGGATTTCATTACAAAAGAAATAAGCCTCTGGAACTGGCCACTTGCCTTGGTAATTGGAATCTGGAATTGAGTTCATATTTGGTGCTGAGTCCTCTCCTCCAGAAATGGGGTGGGTTGGAATGGAATGGTAATGAGGGCTCTGTCTGCTCCAGAGGGTCTACTCCCTAGTCTGCCCACCAGCCATAATGGTTGTCCATCCACTTTAAGCTCCTATTGATTACAAAGAGTTGATGGAAGCAGCTGAGCCAAGGGCAGTTAGAGCTGAGCCATGGCCCTTGGAAATTACTGCCTTCCAGACTAAATATGTCAGGCACTTTCCTTGAATTCTTTTCAAGGACAAAAAGGCTGGTTTGGGCTTGCATCTCCCTTGTTTGGCATCTGATGTTTGTGTGTGTGTTCATCCCCCATAGGTACCCCAAGTGGCTTGAGAATCAGGGTGTCCTTCTTCTAGACTCCCAGGCTTCTGTGAGTCTGTCAGGCCCCATCCTAGGAGGAGCCTGGAGGAGGCTGCTGCCAGCAAGAGCTTTCAAATGTGGTTTACCCTGGCACCCGGCGTGCTGACCCAGCCCACCACAAGGGTGGCGGTGCCAGACCTGAGGCTCCTCCTAAGCTGGGCACAGCACTTGGGTGAGTTAAAGAGCAATGTTCATATTGCAGGCAGTGGTGACTCCCGTGCCCTAAGCAAGGGCAGATCCGGCTTCATCTGCTCAAATTCATTAAGGAGATGTTTGCAGTTAGCAGAGGCTCAGGCTAGAATCAATTCCTTTCTATTGCTTCTGTCAGAAAGATAAAAATAAAGCATTTAGCCCAAGGAAAGTTGGCTTCTTACATGGACTTGAGTATTTACCCTTTGGAGAAATGTCACTAATGTTGTTTTAATAATGCTTTATGTGCCTAGAGACCAATAATAAGAAGAACTTATTATTTACCAAAGCAAATGCTAGCTCCTTAATGATGGGCTAAGTATCAGCTACTGGCAGGATATGTAGTGGGTAAGTGCTGTGTAATTACCAAGCAAATTCATCATTATTTCTGTCTTATAAACCAGAATATGTGTTAAGTATTACTTTGGGGCCACTGAAAGTAATTACTGAGCCTCATCTCTGTAAGAACATGTAATTATCCTACGGTTGCCCTGTGTTTACTAAGCAAATCTATGCAATTATTATCTAAAGCCCAAACCCTGCCCTCGGAGCCACAAAAGTGCACCCCAGGGCAGGTCTGCGCCCAGAGTAGAAGCAGCATGTGTAAGGGGTCAGGAAGGATCGGAGCCTCCACTTTCCAAATTCCAGCTCTACCCTCATTCCCAGTCCCCCAAATGGGACAAATAAGGCTTTGTGAAACAGATTCATGGGCCTTCCCTCTCCTAGTCCCAACCCATCCCAGCCCTGCGCTGGGCTCCTGCTGTTCAGACCTGCAGGTCCCAACCACAAGGCCTGCTGGGACCTCAGCATGCGGCTGCAGAGGGTTCAGTTCAACAGTTCAAGGAAATTATTTCATAGCAAAATTCGTGTTAGTAATTGCACTGGGCTCTGAAGATCAATTATACATGCCCCTGCTTTTGAAAGCCCAGGTGGGAGAATCAGGTGGGACATGGGGATGGAAGGCCTGAGATGCAGAGGCTGCATCGCCTGAAGGTCAAGAGCAGTAACTGCTAGGCTTCAGATTTGCATTTGCAAAGTAGAAATCATCAGATTGGTGCAGCAGACCTCACTGGTCTCACCCCCGCTGCTCCTCTCAGCAGTGTATTTCAGTAGATCTGCCTGTTCTGCTCCCCTCTCTGTCTCTGGTGAATCCTTTCAGCCCCTGAACCTCTGGCCTACACCCCAGTTCTCCTATGCATAAATAAAATAAATCTTAAATAGCACTGTGTGTTACAGGAGAAAGACAGAGGAACAATGCCTGGTACCCTGGGAATATTCCATACTAGTTTGCTGTGGTAAACCCGTGAGGGATGTATGTCCCAGGGAGTCAGCACCCACAGGCCACCAGGAAATGAAGCTTTCCCTGCTCCTGCTCCCTGGAGCCCATGGAGTGTTCCTCTGAATGCTGGCATTTTCTTCCAGGCACTGTGTTAGCTGGTGCTGACCTCTGACCTCCCTTACTGAGCTTATTGAGTTCCAAGTTTGGGTTTTATTCATCTTTGTGTCCCTAACACCAATGCACAGGGCCAGGAGCACAGTGTGCACTTGTTACATGTTTGTTGGATGAATAGCAGTCACTCAATAAACACTTGCTTTTTTTTTTTTTTTTTAAAGAATTCTTTAAAGGCCTATTTGGCCACATGGCCAAGGCAAGGAGCCAAAACCACAGATTTTATGTTTTCACTAATGTGGGTACATGTGGGGGAGTTGGATTTTGAAAAGATCACCGAAGAGATTTCTTGAAGACTCAGATGGGTGAACAAAAGACGAATTAATTAAAAACAAAGAGACAAAGGCCCTAAGCACTGGGCTTCTTTCTACTCACTTGGTATTAATGACTGACATTTGACTGTGAGGTTGGGTCTCCAAGCAGGACCCCAGCTTCTTTTTCCAGCAGCCCCAGGTCAGAGTGGACTCTGTGAGCTGCAGAATGAAAGCAGCATTGTGAACAGCTTTTGTTCAGGGGGTCTCCCAGCCGGTCTGGGCCACCACACTTCACTGTTTACTTGTGTGTTCTTAGGCCGCGGCCCTTGGTATTAGCAAAAGATTAGATTTTTCTTTCTTCATCACCAACTGCTCCTCTACCACCCACGCCCCCTTTCATTTCTCCAGGCTCCATCTCTATGGCTGAATGTTAATTAGGCTGAACACAAGCTGGAAGGTCAGTGGCCTGTGGTCTTCTGTAAAGCACCTTCTTGCTGGTGGATTCTTAAGTTGTAGAATAGGAACAATGGCTAAATTGGTTTATTTACCATTTCAAAGCACTTTCCCACACTTTATATTTTTTTGTCTCAACAAAACAATGTGGCAGGCTATTTATTTTTCCTATTGAATATTTAGAATAGTAGCGCTCAGAGATGGCAACTGATGTACCTACTGTCACGGCCAGGAGATGGGAGAGAGAACTCAAGGTCACAATTCCACTCCTAATGAGGCTCTTTCTGAAACACCACACTGGGGTGCTTACTTGTAGTCTGTCTACTATCTATTAAGCTAAGATATTTGATGAAATGTAGTTACAGTGGAAAAACACACTATATTCATTGCATTTCAGAACTTTCTGGAATGGGGTCTGGTCATTTCTTGGATTTGACAATAGGATTGATAAAGGCAGCTTGAGGTCAATGAGAAGCGCTTGTTAACAGGAAAGCTAACTGTCTACACAATGATTCACCAAACTCCTGTCTGTGCTATTCAACCAAAGAACATTCCAATTATAGTATGTGCTCATCTGGGGTATTTAGAACTTGAGGGAGGAATCCTCCAAATGTATGATTCTCCTGCTCTTAAAGGAGCTTTATCCATTCATCTATTCATGGACACTTAGGCACTTTCCATAACTTGGTTATTGTAAATAGTGTTGCAGTGAATGTAGGGGAGCATATATCTTTTTTTTTTTTTTTGCATTATCTTTTGGAATTACTATTTTTATATTCTTTGCATAGACACCTAGAAGTGGAAATTGCTGTGTCATCTAGTGGATCTATTTTCAGTTTTTTTGAGGATACGCCATACTATTTCACATAGAGGTGAAACCATCTTACATTTCCACTAACAATATATGAGGCTTCCTTTTTCTCCATATTTCACCAACACTTGTTTCTTGTCTCTTTGATATAGGCCATTCTCGCAGTGCGAGGTGGTATCTCACTGTGGTTTTGGTTTGCATTTCCTAATAATAAGTGATGATGACCGTATTTTCATGGGCCTGTTAGCCATCTGTATGTCTTCTTTGAAGAAATGTATATTCAGAACTTCTTCCCATTTTTTTAGTGGGTAATTTGTTTTTAGTTGTTGAGATATATCTTGGATATTAACCCCTTGTCAGGCATATGGTATGCAAACATTTTATCCCATTCAGTAGGATGTTTTTTCATTTTAATGGTTTCTTTTGCTGTGCAAAAGCTTTTTAGTTTAATGTACTCACATTTGCTAATTTTTGGTTATGGTTTTCTTGTTGTTAGAGTTGAATCACCAAAGACATTTCCAAGGTCTGTGTTTGGAATGTATCAGCAATATTTTCTTCTATGTGTTTATGGTTTCAGGTCTCACAGTCAAGTCTTTCATCTATTTTGAATAAATGTGTGTGTGTGTGCATGACAGCAGTATAATTTTACTCTTTTGCAAGTGACTGTCCAGTTTCCCAATATATTTGTTGAAGAGATTTCTTTTTCCATTGTATGCTCTTGACTCCTTTGTTATAAATTAACTGTCCATGTAAGTGTGGGTTTATTTCTGGGTTCCATATTCTATTCCATTTATCTGTGGATAACATACTATTTTTATAACATACTGTTTTGATTACTATTGTTTTGTAGAATAGTTTGAAGTAAGGAAGCATAATACCTCCACTGTTATTCTTTTGGATTAATACTCAAAATTTCTTAAAAGCTATTTCAATCTCTACTGGCAGCTATTGAAGGATATTACAGAAGATTCAACTCATCAATCTCAGCAGTATTAAAAAAAATCCTCTTTTACCATTTCTATCACTTTCAATATTTCCCAAACTTTACAATTGGCTCCAGACTTCTTTTATTTTCAACACTTGTACTCATCGGTCTGCGAAAATTTTTGCTAAAATACAAGCCATATGATTCTTTACTCTTTCCTCCTACTTCCCATCTTTCGAGGCCTATGCTTTCTTTATCTTCCTAATAGCTCTTTCTCTAAGGTAAAACTTCCCTGTTTCTTATAGTCTCATGTTGATTGAATGAATGAATGAACACTCTTGATGTAAAACAGCTCTCCTATCACAGCAGAAATGTTATAGCTACTACCTTGTAACTCAAGTGTCACAGGAAAAGTTTGTTTATTGAGGTTTAGGACTGCATTGTGGTGAGCAGGGACTCAAGGAGGACATGAACTGAATGCCTGAAGAGCATTGACGGGAGTGTGCTTACATAGACAAAAGAGGTGGGACTAGGTCTACTTCACGCAAATGAGAATTTCAGTCTGTGCAATTGTGATTGGTGGAATGTTTGTCCATTGGTGATGTCAAATTTTAATTCCAGGTGTGACTTGCCAGAGTGGTTTCAGTTCTTGTCAGCTATGGTTGTGTGTACACATGCCCCAACATGTGCCAATGCCATGACAGGTAAGTGACCCTGCTCTCTGTAGCCTCCCAGCTCTGTTTGGTTGTTATCCATATTCCCTGTCTGGCTCCATGTTTGTTTTTCTTATGTTATTTATCATTGTATTCATCAACACAAAGGATTACAATTCACCCTTTACTCTTTGCTCCAACTTTTCTCCTCCCAAGGTTGTAAATTTCAGAAATGTGCAAGGGGACCAAGGGTCATGTGTGTGTGTGTGTGTGTGTGTGTGTGTGTGTGTGTGAGAGAGAGAGAGAGAGAGAGAGAGAGAGAGAAAGAAGAAGAATGTGTGAATGTATGATTATTGTGTGCATTTAGACCATCCTACCTTAAAAGTTAGATCAAACCACTGAGAAACATCTCCATGCTTCTCATCTATTTTCCTTTTGAAAATTGACTGCCTGCCCCATTGTCAGCGCATAAGTGGCACTAGGTTCTATTTTTATTTATTTATGATACTTCATTTTAGACAGGGGATGGGACAGTGAAGCTTAAAAACAAACAGTTGAAACAAAGGGTCCCAAGCAGATCTCTTGGCTCCTGACCCAGTCTGCTTATTCTTAATCTTTTCTCACTGTCCTAAATGCACTTGTGGAAACAAGTTTGACGTTTGCCTTGAAGCTTCAACTTCGGCTCTGAGTTCTGATTGCTCCAGCTCTCGCACACAGCGTTGAATCCCCATGAGAAACATGAATATGCTTCCTATCAGAAAACCATAGATATTTTCTTTTGCTTCATGTTTTGGGAATGCCAGGTAGTATTAATCCTCACTCAGCCAACCACCTTCCTTGATACTGGGTCTGGAGAAAGATGAGGTGGCTCCAAGAAAGGGAAGTCTTTACATTTATTTCTTTGTTATACTTGCCTGTCACCCTGTATCAAAATGACTTGTTTGCAAGTGTGAATTTCCTGATATAGTGCGGATTTTTCAGAGTCAGGGAGTATTTCATTTTCACTTTGTATCTTTAATGTACAGCAGCATGTTCTTGGAAGAGATGTAGCTTTAGGTGAAGTGACTTGCTGAAATAAGCAGGAGTGGTGGAGCTGATAGTAAAAAAGCAGTAATCACCAAATTTTCCTCTTCTTCTGCCCCTCTTCCTCCCCTACTTCCTTCCTCACCTCTCTTCCCCACCATCATCAGCACCATGATGATAATGATGACATCATTATCATTGTATTTGTTTGGTGAAATTCTGTCTGTTATTCTGCTAAGGGCCTTTCATTTCATCTTAATTATCCCAACAATCCTATGAGATAATATAATTATGACTCCCATTTTATAGATAAGGAAACTCAGACACAGAGACTAAGTGATTTACCCCATATCAGTGCAGACTTGAATAGAAATTTCTTGGACTCCAAGCTCATGAGAAAACAGTCACACAGTAGACGTCTAGTGGACAGGAGAGACCACATCAAAAAGCTGGTATTTGATCCAGGGTTTGAAGGCTGTATTGGAGTTTTCCAGTGATTGATGTTACAGCAGGTGATGACTGAGGAAGGCATTTCAAGAGAGAAAAGAGTATAAACCAAAGAATGGAAACACAAAAATCCACAGGCTGTTTAGGAGCATCTTGCAAAAGAGCTGAGGGCATAGAGTATTGAGTATGGGAAGAAGAAAAAGAATGATGTAAAAACAAACTGGGGTAATAATTTGAGAGAGTGACTGGAGTAAAAGAAATTCAAATTATTAAAAAATTTCATAGAGTAAAATTTTGGGGGGAGTATAGTTTTCTAAGTTTTCACAAGTGAACAGTCATGAAACTCTCTTGTTGAGAGTTCTAGCCCCTCTCCGAATTCTCTCCAGCTGCCCCTTTATGACCCAACCTTCTCCACTCAAAAGCCCTCCCTACCCTCTACTGTCCACCTATTCAATTTTACCTTTGGCAGAATGTCATGTGAGTGGAACTAAATAGCTTTCTGAGTTTAGCTTCCCTCACTTAGCATAATGCTTTTGAGATTCATATACGTTCACAAATCAATAGTTCATTCCTTTTAATTGTTGAGTTGTAATCAGTGTATTTGTTTATCTATTCGTCAGCTGAAAGACATTTGGGTGGTTTCCAGTTTCTGGTAATTAGGAATAAAATGGCTGTAAACACTCACCTACAGGTTTTGGAGTAGAAATATTTTTGTTTTTGTTGGGTAAATGCCAAGGAGTGAAATTTTGTCACATGGCAAGCGCATGCCAACCATTTTCCAAAGTGGTTGTACTATTTTACAATTCTACCAGCAGGATCCTGTCAGTGCTTGCTATTGTCAGTTAAAATAAAATTAGCCACTTTAATAGGTCTGTCTTGGTATCTTATTGTGGCTTTAATTTCCATTCCTATAGTGACTAAAAGATGTTGAGCACCTTTTCAAGTCTTATAGTCTGTGTATGTCTATCTTTGAGGAAGCCTCTGCTTAAATCCTTTGCCCACTTTTATGGAGTAGTTTGTTTTCTTACTGTGGTGTTTTTAGTTTTTCGTATATTTTGGGTCCAAATCTATTATGAGACATATGATTTACAAATATTTTTCCCTCAATCATATTCTTTCCTTTTCATTCTTTTAACAGTATCTTTCACAGAGAACAAGTTATCATTTTTTGAGAAAATGCACTTTATCTCTTTTTTTTTTTTATACATCATGACTTAGGTGTTGTTCCTAAGAAGCTGCCAAACACGAGGTCACAAAGATTTTCTTCTAAAAGTTTTATATTTTATAGTTAGGTCTACAAACCATTTTGAATTAATTTTTTTAATAAAGTGTGAGGTATGTATTTTGCACATGAACATCAAATTCTCCTAGTGCCATTTACTGAAAAGATTATCCTTTCTTTATTGAATTGCCAAATTGCAATATGGCAATTTGTCAAAAATGATTTGAGCATCTTTGTAAAGGTCTATTTCCAGATTCTTCATTCAGTTCCATTGATTTATGTCTAACTTTTTGCCAGTGCTACAATGTCCTGATTATGTGGCTTTATATTAAGTCTTGAAATTGAACAGTATAAGTTCTCCTGCTTTGCTTCTTCTTTTTTCAAAGTTTTTTTTGGTTATTCTAGTTTTTTCTGCTTTATCTTACAGATTTTTCAGTGGGTTGAAATCTTAAAAAAGCCTGTTAGGATTTAAATCAGTATTATGTTGAATCAATTTGGGGAGAACTAACACATGCATAAGAGTGGATGTTCTAACCCATGAACACAAATTTCCTGGCATGTACCTGAATTTAAAAGCCCAGACGCACAATCTTGGCGGTGTTTGCCAAAGGCCCTGACCCTTTGTTGCTTCTTGTTGCCTTGACCCTTGATTGTGCTCACATGTCATTCTGAAAGCCCTCATTTGAGCAAAATGACCAAGTCTGAGGGATTTCATACCATATGCTCTATAAGGCCAAGCCATTTCTCTTGAACTCTTAGGCCAGACACCTAATCATCAATAACAAAATATTGAGACTTCACATAAAAATAAAATATATGGTTTCTCTTGAAAAAGATGTGAAGATCTAACCCCCTAACATATATGCTGTTCCTTAGCAACAAGCTGGTGCTGAGCATTTACTGGACAGGGTCTGTCCAGTGCCTTTTGCTTTGAATCTTTTACAGTTTTCTTGGGCACTACCTGTCTAGCTCCTATGACATGTGGGCTTGCAACTCATGCTTTTGACCCTCACATTGGCTTGGGTCCTGCTCCTAGTCATTACATAATATTTATCAAGTACCCAATGTATACTAGGCACTGTCTGCTGAGAATACTGATATCGACAATTCAGTAAATACCAGTAAATACTCCTGATTTCCAGGAGCATACATTCAGAAAGGGGGAGCATAGGTGTAAGCCAAATAAATAGGTTATACAGCTCATTAGAATGCAGAAAGCACAGGGGAGCAAAATGAAAGCGGGGGTAGACTGGAAATGAAGGTCAAGGTGGTGTTGCTAGGACAGCAGGTTGGGAGGAAAGACCTCAGGAGAAGGATCCCCTTGGAGCAAAAACTCAAGGATGGGGCTCCACCTTTTGTTGCGGTGAGAAGGGAAGACATGGGAGAGGTATGAGTGACTAGAGGTGACTTGAGTTTTGAAGTTGTAAAAGCATCACCTCTTGAGAACAAAGAGTTGGGGTCTTGGAGTTGACCAGACAGCCCAATGACAAGGCTGTTCCAGTGATCCGCAGAGAGAGAGAGGCTCATGTCAGACCAAGGTGATCACAGCGGGGTGGTGAGAGTGTGCAGATTCTAGACAGAGTTTTGAGACTTGAAAATTTCTTAGTGAGTTTTCCATTTCCATGTTCCTTGGTGCGGGCCACTCCAGCATGTTCCTACTTCAAATTTTTTGGAAAAGAAAGTCTCAGAATATTTCCTCCCAGGAGATCCCTAAGCTCTTTTTGCAATTTGATTCACCCCTTCTTGAGTTCTGATGCAAGAGTAGTGGATGTACCGTAAGGCTTCAGTAAACCAAAGACAAAAGCCACATATGGTTCTGTTTCCCCTTTTCTCTGGGGGCAGGGAGAAAGCCTTTGTATCTACAGGCACAAAGGGAGAACCCGTAAGTGACATCCTTGCCTTGACTTCCCTATATGTCCCAATCATTCTTCATCCAAATCTACTATCTGGCTGTGACCTCTGCTGCTTTATTATCCCTCTGAGTATCCCTTCCTCCAAGTGCCCAGTGACCTCTGATTGGTAGATGCCTTGATTTGATCTCAATCTTCACTCTACTCCCTTGCTAATTCAAAGGATGGTCCTTGGACCAGGATCAAAGACATCGCCTGAAAATGTGTCACGGAAACAGAATCTTAGGCCCCACTTCAGGTTCATTGGATTGAAGTCTGCCTTTCAACAAGATTTCCAGGTGACTAAGTATTACACTCATGTCCAGTCTCTTAGGCATTTGACACAGGTCTAGGACACTTCATCCGTTCCATCATGCCACTTGCTCTTACTTCTCCTCCCTCTTTAGTTATTCTTTCTTAATCTCTTTCCCTTATTCTTTCTTAATCTCTTTCCCTTGCTCTACTTTCTCTGGTAATACTTCCCCAGGTTCTGCCTTCTCTGGTCTTCTAGCAATTTCTATCTTCTCTGGGAACTTTTCTACCCCAAACTTTAACTACCACTAAATACTGATGGCTCACACATCTCTCTCTCCCTCTTCAGTGATTCAGACTTCTACGTCCACAGTCTTTCCAGATTTGTGTCTGTTCTGCAATGCTTCAAACAATTCGCATCCCAAACAGAACAAGTTATCTTCCCGGCTCTCACCGCCTCCTTACTTCTCCTGGGTTTCCTGTCTAGATTCAGGATATCATTACCCCTCTACTCTTCCACAAACATTAGAGACCCACTCCCTTACCTCCAGGTTCAATTAGCAACCACACTATATCCAGCACCAAGCTTTCTATTCCTTTTGCCACTGCTGGGATGTAGTCCTTTGTCTCTAATAACTTGGGTTATTAATTAAGATCAAGAGAGTAGGCTCTTATCCCCACCTCTAGCCTTTACCCTCCAGGCCATCCTCCACCCTGACATTAGTGCATGCATCCCCAAATACACACCAAATGGTTACTGTCATTGCTCTTAAAACTCAATTGTGGTTCTGCCTAACCCACAAGATCCAGTCTGTGCTTATTATTTTGGCATGCCAGAGGCTCCTTGATCTGGGCCTTGCCTATTCCCCTAGCAAAGGATCCATCTATCCTTTACGTCCCAGAAATTTAAAATTCCTCAAGGTCTCATATGTATCTTGTGCTTCCCTCGTCCCTCCTATCCCTCCCCTTTCCACCCCATCTACATTCTTGCTTTTCAAAACATTCTTCTCTTCATTCTTATATTCTGGCTCTTATCAACCTTCAAGGCTAAATTAAAATAGAAGAGGGCTTCTGGGAACAGTGCTAATAACTGCTCGGACGCCCGTGCTCCATTGCACACCCCATTCATACTGCACGTGTCCTGTCTGGACGTGGTGGTAGAGTTAGTTCTAAACCTCCTGCCCTGACAATACTCTGCAGCCTCATTAGGGCAACTGCCATGTCCGATTTATTTCTGTGTCCAGTGACTAGTACATAATTTATGTCTCATAAACTCTGAATTGCACTGAATCAATAACCTTCTGTTGTGTATGCTATGCTTAAGTATAAAAATACAAATGTTTCTCTGTGTTCCTTTATTTATTTGGTATATCAGATTATGCTGAGTAAGCTGAGAATTGAAGCTCATCAAGAACATTTCCTATCTTGAAGGTGTCTCCACATGATTCTGTTTCCGATAAGGAACATTGGGGGGATTTTTCTTCACATGCCTCTGACCCAGAGGTTTTAAGCCTTTTTCTTATCAAAGTTTCTTCTGTATCCCACCACATCCCAAACATTGCTCAAAAGCTTGCTTCCGGTGACCTTGCTACCAGCTGTGAGCACCTCCTGTGTGTTGGGGAGTAGATCTGTGGTGAAGAGTTTCAAGTCTGATGTCAAAAAGACTGGGATTTGATTTCTTCCCTGCCAATTCTTACCATTTTAACCTTGATGGGATTGTTTAAACTCTCTCCCTGCAATTTCTTTATCGGTAAGGTGGATATTACAATAGTGCTGACCTCACAGGCTTGTTTTGAGATTATTTCAGGTAAAGGCATCTTGAGATGGATCCAGGTAGTAGGTGATAAAGATGGAGATGATGACGATAGTCAAATTGTTCATTAGGGATTGACTCAGAGCTCAGTGGGGAAGACCAGCAGGTACCGGCCAAGCCTGGCACTTTGGGATTCATTTGTGAGGCCAAGGTGGACCACACACATTCCTGGGCAACCGCATCAGCCTGCCTGATATCTCAAGAATGAGAAAGTCAAACAAAAACAAAACAACCCACCTGCTCAGATATGTTTATCCCTTCAGAACAAACAACAACAATCAAGCTTCCCATCCCTCAGCCTCACATGTCAAACAAGTAACTTTTTTTTAAAAGATTTATTTATTTATTTATACAAGAACCAGGGTACAGCCCAAATTCGCGGGAGGGTGAGAGGATTCCCCAGAGACAGAGCAGGGAACAGAACAGGCAGACTGATGAAATACACTGCTGAGGGGAGCAGCGGGTGCAACAGGAGAGGTCTGCTGCGCCCCGTGGAACCCTTGCCAGCCGGTCGGGATCAAACAGGTGCTGTAGAGGCTGTGGACAGCTTCACAGTGCTGTGCTCAACCTGCTGTGCCACAAGGGGAGGCCCCTCCAACAAGTAACTTTTAAAAGATAGTGAAAATAGTTTTCTCAGACACTTTTGTTTTGGGGAGAAAATTCTGACATAAAATGTTAACCATCGGGGTCTGGTACAGGGTTTAGCATGGTGGTGTCTCCTTGCTGCAAACTCTTGTGGGCTCCCTACAACACTGTGCTAAAATCCAAACCTCCCTGTATTCAAGGCCCTTTACACATGACTCCTGACTCCCCTCAGAGAGACACAGTCTCTCTCCTTCTTGGCAAGGAGGAGTAGTGGTTAAAAGATTCTGAAATCAAATCTCATGTCTACATACTCTTAGTTTTTGACTTTGGGCAAATTATTGCTGAGAGAAGTGCTCTTGGTGTTTCTGAAGTACCTTCCTCCCTCTGGGGAGAGGGAACCCATCAAGCAGTGAGTATTAATTCATCAGTTTTATTAGTAATAAAACTTGATAGGACATGCAGGCAAAATCAGGTTTCCTAAGTCTAGATATTTGGATTCATTTGTGGGTGAGTCTTACTCAGGGGTTCAAAGCAGATAAGGAACTATAGGTCTCCTCCTGTGGTCAAAGTTGAATCATCTGATGGAGAGACAAAGACTGTGGGGGCGGGGCGGTGCTAGGGAGGTGAGGGGCAGGCTACTCCGAGAAAGTCAGGAACCTGGAAGGGAATGAAGGTATGTGCTCTGAACTTTTCTCAGGCTCTCTAGTTAGAGATATGATCCTGGAAGGGCGGGTAGAAACTCCTTGCCCATCCTTTCAAGAGGCCCGAAGTCCCATCTGTGTGCACAGGTAGAAGGCCTAGGAGAAAAAACAGTGGGTTTCTACATGATCCTTCTGTCCTGGTCTCCTCATCTATTAATTGAGGGTAATGATAGTAATTTCCTTTTGGTATTGTTGAGAGGATTTTAAGAGATAACTTTTTTAAAGTTGTCTTTTAACTTTTAAACCTTTTAAACCTGATTGGCCCATTTTGGTGGATTCATGGGAGTTCCAATCAGATTGGCCCATTCACAATCCTAGCTACTTGATTGGTGCTGGTTGAACTACAAGTGTGACCCACCTGAATACTGAAGTTGGGCTTCTTAACTGAAACTACACAGTGTGCCCCCCCGATCTGTGCTGAGGTTGGGCTTCAAAACTGAACACCAGGAGCCCCATTAGCACTGGTGCAACCTGATTGGCATCTATAAGACGCCAATCAGATTGGTCTATTTTCCATCCATTTTCCATCCCATACTGGTTTCATGGGTTCCCCTGAAAGTAGGAGTGGGTGGTGATGGGAATAAGGGTGAATGTTGAGGGGGGATATACAGGAGTGGTAGAATGAAGAAAAAGAGCAACCTAAAGGAAAATGACATTGAACTGCCTGCTCCATAACTGCAGCTCCGTTGAGAAGACATAGAACGAAGATGAAAATGCATTCATTGTGCAAAAATGAAAAATGATGTAAAATATATAAAATAAAATTTTTAAAAAATTAAAAAAAAAGACATAGAGGCAATTATCAAAGAAGCCAGTCTACTGGGAATGGAAACTTCAATGAAAACTGAGAATATTGGTGGTGTTAATTTGTAGAGACAATGGTCTTCCTTTCGAACAGCATCTGTGCAGGGAGACCTGTGCATACACTGTATAATTCTACAAGTGACTTTGCTTGGGGAGAGCATTCTATAAGGCAGCAATGGCAACTCAGCATTCTTCATATTCAAAGAGTTGAGTTTTACCTTCCTTGCTAGCAGAGAGGTTTTGGGCCCAAATTTATTTCTGTGTGGCTCTGCAGTCCATTAAGCAATGGATTTGGCCACAGGCTCACCCTTCCTAATGATGTTTTTCTTGGGCTATTATGAAAAAACAGCTGAAAAAAAATGCTGAAAACCACACGATGACAGTTCAGGGAGAGGCCAGGTGTGTGACACATGGCAAAAAGAAAACAGAATGAAACTTAGATAAGACCAAACCCACAAAAATTGGCTACTTACACCTGAAGAGAAGCCTGAAAACCAACCTGTTGGAAGGTCTCACACAGATGGAGCTTCTGTGGCTCTCAAAAGGGACCTCACTGCTCTTGGAAGACAAATGGAAAAAAATGAGGCCTTGAGTTGCTGCAGGCTCCTCCATCCATCGATGCCTAATTGGCTGTCCTGGCACAGAGGGCTTTATGATGTTAGAAAGTCAAGTTCCATGATGATGAGACAGAGGAATGATAACATTATTAGCTTCAGTGTCTCAAAACCACCATGCAAAGTGAGGAGGGAAGCTGTTGAAATCTGAGTTGTGTTTTAATTTTCTACCTTGGAAGAAAAAGTTCTGATGGAATTTTGAATCTAAAAGAAGCAAAGAAAATGCCCTTGGAGTTCTAATGATAGCTTCCTTCTCTTTAGGATGTCCTGAATGCCTTGCATTTTTCTAAGTGCTCTCTACACATACATAATCTTACTGAAACCTAACAACTATCAGAAGAGAGGTTGATTATTTCCTGTATTCTGGAAACTAGTAACCTTATTTCTGAACACAGAACTATCTCTAGCTTTAGGAAGGAAAGAACCAGGGAAATAGACCTTGGTGTGCATCTCCTATAAAGAGGTCTCTTATCTCCACTGATGTTATTTCAGATCCTGACTAGTAATCAGGGACCTGGTGTTCTACTGAGTGAACATGGTCAAAACCCTGTATCTAGTTCAGCTTTTTCTTTTCTTTTCTTTTTAAAAAAGATTTATTTCTGTATATACAAGAACTTGGGTACAGGCCAGAGGTGTGGGGGGTGAGAGGATTCCAGAGACAGAGTGGGGAACAGAACAGGCAGACTGACTGAAATACACTGCTGAGGGGAGCAGTGGGTGAGACAGAAGAGGTCTGCTGTGCCATGTGGGTAGCTCCCTGCCTGGGGATTGAACTTGTGCTGCAGTGGCTGTGGATAGCTTCATAGGTTGCATCTGAACCCCTTGAGCCACCAAGGAGGCCCAGCTCCCAGCTTTTGCTTTTCATGTAAGTCATCGTGAAGGGTTGGTAAAATTCAAATATGGCACCCAAAAGCCACTGCTCCAGTCTTTGGGTTTTCTCTGTCCTTACCAATCTTCTGCATCCTTACCCCCTAGACAATTTGTGACTTGGAAAACTTCAGGATTTTGAGTGAGTCAAAGTTTTTTCCCTGCACATTTCCATGCTGAACATCAGGAGAATGAAATGTTCAGCCCAGATGGCTTGACCTTGTCCAGAGCGTGCTGTTAGCCCTTTTCAGCAGTGCTAGTTTGTGATGACTGAGATGGTAGAGAGAGGGCAGTCCTCCTCTAAAAGATCAGATGAGAGCCTAGAGCATCGAGAGATGAAACAACATGCTTCACTGAACAAACTCAAACCAGGGTAGAGCTGGAATTTCAACCTATTCTCTAAAACCCAAGCTCTTAAATACCAGAGCAGAAATGGAGGCAAATCTAAGTCATTCCAAAAATTACCAGAGTCCTTCCCTTCTGACCTGTCCCAACCCCACTGATTTGCCAACAAGATGATCCTCGACATCTCCCTCCTTGCTGTTCCTCCTGTTGCCTAATGAAAGTCAACTCTGAACCACTAGGGTCTGCCTCACGGTGACAGGTGATGCACAGACAGCAGGTCCAGTTCCCTCTGCCCCATGTCCCTCCCTGTCCAGAGAGACTGCTCCTTCATCTCAACCTCCTCTTCTTCCTCCAACCAGCATTGTCTCTTTTGGATGCAAATATACCTTTGTAGCCAACCAGGGGATTTCTTATGGGGGAAAAAAATAAGTCTATTGAGGGCAGCAAGGTAAAAGGATGGACAAGGGGCCTGGTGTCTCTCATCCTTTTGACTCCAGCAGCAGGCCAGAGCTCTGGGGGAACAGCAGTCATGAAAAGGCCTGACTCCAAAGATGGGAAGAATGTCAGTGCTAGGATGGCAATAAACCCTTGGAAAGGGACAAGAAATCAATTCATCAAGTGGATTTTAAAAAGTAAATAAAACATGCAGAAGCAGGAGGGAAAAAAATCCCTGACCTCTCCCCAGTTTCTGAGGAGCCCTTTGATAATGTAGGAGCTCTAGGCCATACACACTGGTCACATTACCTGTCACTGGAGCATGAACGCTGAGACCACATCCAAGGGCTTTCACTGGGCTCTTTAAATCATCCAGGACCACAATGACATGCTAATAGTCCTGCAGAGCACTGGGAACAGAGGAAAGGCAGCCTCAGATCTGGAGGAGGCCGCGGGGCCTGTACAGGACTTTCTCCTTCGTTTCCTCTGTCCCACATCCTGGGTTGCTGTCTGGTTGAGAAAAATGAGTTGTTCTATGCATTGATTTTGGGGAACTTTTCTTTTTGCGTTGCTTGTTCTTGAAAATCATGGAGGCAGCTTCTGAGAAATGGAGCTGCCCTGTAAATAATTTACTCTCCCTCACATACCTGTAGGGTGTTTCTGTCTTTTTCTCCCCAAAACTTGGGAAGTATCAACTGACAGGATGACACATGTCTTGTTTTGTTTGCAGGTCAATTTAAGAGACCATGCCATGGGTTTGAGGTTGAGTTTCTCCTTTTCCCACTCAGCTCACTGTGTGATTTTGAGTGATTACGTTAACCTCTCTGATTTTCTGTTCCTTCATGTGTAAAATGAGGGCTGTCATGGACTTTTGGGGTTTGCCACTCATGAGCCCTCATTTCCCTTGCCAATTATACTGCACTTTTTTTTTTTTTTAACTGAGTTGAATGGATAAGATTCCTTCTCTTCAACTCCAGAGATGGATGGCTTGGCCCAATTGGCACTTGCCACTCTTCCGTACCATCCTAATTGAATCCAAAATGATATGTGAAATAGGCCCATGCACTCAGAGAGACCCCTAGACCTGAGCTGGAAGTGCCAAAATACGAGTCCATTTCTGCTGGATGTGAATAATCATGTAGCTCCAAGAGTGGTTGCCAGCCACCTTAACACAATGTAGAGAGACAATGCTTAAGAATGGAGCTAATGCCAAAGAAAATGGAATGACATTAAGCTAAAAAACCCAAAAAAACAGAAAGAAATCAAGTCTGGATCAAACCCAAAGAAGTGTCACTCATCCCAGAGCCATTCAATTACGTGAATTAATGGATTCCTTTAATTGTTTGAACTGGATTTTCTGAAGACTAACAGCATAGATCGGTGAGTGCCAGGAATATTTGTATACACACACACACACACATATTTTATTGAGGTAGCACAGGTTTACAGTACTTTTAAACTGGTGCAGCCAGCCACTATGGAAAACAGTATAGACATTTCTTAAAAATTGAAAAATATAACTACCATATGATCCTGCAGTTCCACCTCTAGGCATGTATTTGAAGTATATAAAATAGCCAAGATATGGAAACAACCTAAGTGTCCAGACAGATGAGCGGATTAAGATGTGGTACATCTATGCACTGGGGTACTACTCAACTCTATATAAAAAAAGATGAACTCTTGCCATTTTTGACAACATGGATGGACTTTGAGGAGGATTATGCTCAGTAAAATAAATCAGAAAGAGAAAGACAAATGCAATATGCTCTCACTCATGTGTGGAACATAAAGAAGCAAAGCAAAAAAAAAAGAAAAGAAAAGAAAAGAAAAAGGACCCCTTAGATTCTGACAACACAATGGCAGCTGTCAGAGGGCACAGAGAGGAGGGGTGCAGGAGCATGGCATGGTATCACACAGTTGAAGGGAATAGATATTTTAACTTTAGGGCTTCTTCTAAAGGGAAGGAAAATCACAGAGTTCTTTTTTTGGCTTCCTTGTTTGTTCTAGGAGGCACATTAGGTAGGAGAAAGCCTTGGCTATGAGGTTCTGGTTCTATAACTAGACAAATTTTGTTCAGATCTTAAAACCCAAAGGTGAGACCAACCCCAAAGATGAACAGGTTGAAGGCCTTCATAACCTCCAAGAAGGCTTTTGAAATACTTTATCTTCTAAGCCACATATAAGACTTTTGTTCATTTTGGGGATTTGGGTTTCATAATATCATGAATGCTCCAGGTATTTGGCTTAATACAAAGCTCCTCAGGGGGAGTGCACTCATGTGTATTACCACTGAATTAATCTTTAAAGTGAAGTGAAATACTAATCAGAAAGATCACTGATTCATAGAAGCCCATGTAAATCTCCTTATTTTGGCTCAAGGCTTCAAGGGTTCTCTGAAAGTTAATCAGCACATTAATGTTCATGGGATCTGCTATTTTACCAATCAGATGGAATCTAACTCTACTGGCATCCTTGAAATCCTGGGGGAAAAATTGGTCAACTTTATCTTGCTGGACAATGGGCATTGGCTATATTTCGAAATTCATTTTCTCTGTTGGGAATGGAGGGTGGGATGTCATCAATTGTCCATCACCTGTGGCAACAGAGAGAAGATATCACCTACCAGATTTGGTTTTGTTTATTTCCTCAAGTAGGTGCCAACATTCCTTGTCTTAACTCGACACTTACACCAAAGATGGCTTTTTAGTCCATTAAGAGCTCTCACCAAGCAACAAATGTATCATCACATTTCTTAAGAGAGGGCTCAAGAAAACCACTCCCTGCTTCTTTTGCTTAGGATTATTTTGGTTGTAAGTGATCAAAAATTCAACCTATTACAGTTGATGCAGAAAGGGGAAGTTGATGGTTTCTAGAGTGGAGCAGTGAGCGGAAGGTGCTGGCTGCAGGGGTGGGTGCAGGGATCTGGGCTCCCACACCAGACTCTGCTTTTGATCAGCTTGCAGAGTTTTAATTCTCAGGCTGCTTTTAACCTTCATGGTTGCAAAAAAGCTGCTTTTTAATTATTAACATGTTTATCATCGGGTGTGTTTGAGAAGAACAGCATGAAAATTGGGTTCTAATATTTATGTGAAAGGTAGATCCTGGGGCAATATGAAATGTCATTGGCCATGATTTAGGCCAAGGTGGTCTTGAACTAGGATAAGAGGCTCACAGGGATAAAGGGAGTTGTCCAAGGTCACATTGAGTTGAAATCAACAACTGTCCCTCCTTTGTTTTTCCTCACCTGACTAGCTCCAGGTCTTCACCCTGGGATCTATTGATGGTCTCACCACCAGGTCTGGTTTCTGAGCAAACCTAAAGGAGCTAAGGGAGATGGAAGATCTCAGAATGGGTTTCTGTTGCTTTAGCTTTCCTGACATTTCTCTTTCTCTTATTTTGGTGATAGAATTCTTCCTTTGGGGACACCCTTCCACTGAGTTCAGTTGAAGCCATCTACTCTCCCACATGGGAGGGGGGTGGAATATGACCTCTGCCCAGTCATGAACATGAATAGTGGTGCAGAAGTTTGTTTCAGGGACACAGAGTCATCATAAGAGGGAAGGTGATGTGAGTAGAGCATAGATGCACTGCATGTTGTCTGACCAGCACTGAGGAGCTCTTGATTGTGTCCAGGAAATGAGCACTGAGAACAAAGTGGAAGGAGCCACTTCAAGAGGCTCTGACAAATCTAGGGACCAAGCCTAGCCATGACAGTGCCTTGGGATGGACGGGCAGTTGATGGCAGAGGTTGGGGCAGCAAATATTCCCTGTAGAAAGAAGCCCAGGGCTAATGGAAAACTTGTTCATGAACACATGGGAGATCCTCTAGTGACTCCCAAAGTGGTTGAGGATAGTGTAAGTGGACAAATTTCTAGCAATTTCTCTTGTGCACTTAAAACTAAAGAAATAGTGAAGTATGGTCACTTCTCCTGATGCCTATGAAGAACTCTTATAATTTTGATTAGCTAGTCCTCAGCCTCTATGTAAGTCTCTTTGCCCTCTATCTGGCTCCCAAAAGGCCCCAAAGGAATCCTCATCAGTGGTGGACACAGTGGGGTTACTCAAATCCCAGGGTATGGACCCAGACCTTAATGGTGGCTGACTATTTTGGTGATTAAGGTAGTAAAATGGAAGTGTTGGTGGAGGAACACTTTAAGATTCAAGAATGCAGGGTGTCCTAAGCCTTCCCACCATCCTTCTCTAGCATAAAACTACTCTTTGTCTGGTTTTCAGATCTGTGGAGTGATATGTGCAATGCCCAAACATGCCCAGTTTGGAAACTTATAGTATTTATTGCCAACTGGGAGACCAAATTCCTTTGGAACACATGCATAGGTTCTGCTTCTCTCCTCAGGCAATGGAATAGTGATTAAGTACATATTTACCTACAAAACACAAGTGACACTTCAATCTTTGGATCTTTGATTCCCGAAACCAACCTGTTAAACTAAGAAAGGGTTCATGCCTGTCTCTGAGATCACGGACTGAAACTTCAAAACTGGCCCCTCTCAAATAGTCATAAATTAAAGCAATTTCAGGGGAAAACTCAAGTTCATGCTGAAACTCTGGGATTTGGTGACATGAGGTTCATGTTACTATTTGGGCTGATCTATGGGATTTATATAGGGTAACCAGATGGTTTGACAAGGCTCTTATCTGGATAATAGGGCAGATGCCAAGTCTGAGAGCCTCTTAAATTCTCTGGCTTATCTGAGTGCCAGAGGCAATATCCACCTCCAATATTCAGAGTGAAATTGCCATTATTTCTGCGACCTGGAAGCACAAGAGGTAGGGATGTGGAAGACATCTCAAGCATGATGAGTATTGTGCCTCTTCATGCAAGGAATTAGATTGCAAAGATGATCACCCAATTGGGCATCTGGGTCCATGAGTCTTGTATCATTCAATTTTAAGTTGCAGAGACAATTTTTTCCCTACTCAACAGAGATAGGACAGAGATAGGCCATGTTAGTAGAAATGAGGGGTACCCTTTGCAGGTGTGGCCAAAAATCCTGCTTCGTGATCCTTGAGGTGAGATCCAGAGGAGAATTCCAAAGCCCTAGGGAACTGTGGAAAATGAGGTGAGAACCTGGATCCCTGAATCACAGTGTGGAAGAAAGGATGCTGACTGAACACCAGCATTGAACTATCCATTCCATTTCTTCTGAGTATCTCCATTTTCTGACTAATCCCAGGAATTGCGGTCACTTACATTCACATTAGTATTTGTTTTTTTTATTTTTTCAAACAAAGACCTCACATATTGATTACTGAGCCAACCTACTAGTCTCAGAAGCATACAAAGAGAAAAATAATTTCCTCAACATGTCCAAACAGTAATGTTTCCTGTGTGTTAGGGTAAGATGCTACTGATCCATTCTCCTTTAGACCCAGTTTGATTCTTCTCCAATGTCTTGGAGTTGCACTTGATTTTATTACCAACTTTCTTTTGAATTCACTGGGGAATGCAATGCTGCTGCTTTTGTTTCTTGGCCAGGAATCCCTCGATCCAGAAAGTCTTGTGAGGAACAGAATTGAGTGCATACAACCCCATGGTAGAGAAAAAAGAGACAAGAGCAACACTAGCATTCAGCTGTATGCTTTGTCAGAGGCTCTTTACACTTTTTCTATTACTTCTGTCTCCATTTTTGCTTCTCCCCAATTAGATTGAAAGAAGCAATGTTGTTCTTTTCAGAACAACAAACTGTGTTGAGTAGACAGTTGGCACTGACCAATTTTAATTACTCTAAGAATGAGTATGTTCTCATAAAACAATGCCATGTCCATTCATCTGAACACTTTTATGATATGGAGTTAAGCAACTATAAAAACAATAAAATAGAGCCACAGTCCAGTATCTTTCCCAAGGCAGTCTTTAATTGATCACTAGGAAGCCTCAATAGCTTTCACAGTACACTTACACTAAATGCTAATGTGATTATTAGAGCTAATATTTATTGTGCACTAAGAATTTTTCAGACTCTGCTGGAAGTTTTATTTAATCACCTCTAATACTCATGATAACCATAGTTTCCATTAGTTTGCCTTCTTTGTAGATGAGAAAATGACATCTGAGAGAGGTTAAGTGATGTAGCTAAAGTCACACATTAATTAGCATAAGATCTGACATTCAGTCAGAGCCCTGTTGGCAGATCTCCTGCTTTCTCCAGCAATTTCCCACCCCATTCTTTCCCACATGGAGTCTCTAGAGTGGCCCTGGGCGCCTGTGGGATTTGCCACGCCAGCCTTGTCAGGGTCGGCATCGAGTCTCCCTATATGCATGGACTCCACCCTGCCTGCTCAGGTGTAACTGACTCTCTTCAAATTCCATGGGTCTGTGTGTGCCAAGACAGATGTGAAACCTGCAGTTGGGTAGATTAGCATCTCAGGCTCAAATCCACCCCCGCATCTCACCTCAGACCCTGCCAACTCCCGGCCCTTCCCCAGCCCGAGCTGAGGTGTGGCAGGCTGGGAGCCAGACAGCAGCACAGTGTTCCCCGCCCATGGGGCATTGTCTGACACCTGCGTAGGATTAAGGGGTGAGCCTTCAGGCTCCAAGGGACGCTCCCTTGGCTGGGAATGACAATGCAGTCAGCGAATTGTCAACTTCAAGGGAGGAAGAGAAATCTCTCAGGTATTTCTGAGGCCGATGAGGGTCTGTGCTTGAATGGGAATGCTGTTGAGGCAGACGGAAGCTGGTGCTGGGTCTCTGAAGTCTAAAAACACAAGGCATCAACAGCTGTAAGGTTGTTGGACACCTTCAGCACCCCATTCTCATCACAGATCTTGCAGGGTTCTTTTGTGGAATGATGATTACAATGATATTGATGGGCAATATTTTTTCACCTTCATGAGCACTCTGCTGAACACTCTGTTGGGTGCATGTCACACTAGTAGAATAAACCTTTGAGGAGGGGACCGCTGCACCCCTTTGGCAAATGAGAAAGCTGAGACACCAAGAAAAGAATTGTCCCTGCTCACATAGCTTTGTGGTTGGGAGAATAAGATTCCACCCCATTTCTCTAATCCTCCACTAACCTTGGCTCAAGTGCCAGTGGGAAGTTAACTGTGACAGTAGCCTGGTCTAAGAGGAGGGTTCCAAGCTACAACATTACTCCAATCTGGTCTCAAATCCTAATACCACCACATACTGGCTGGAACTCCTCTGGTACATTATCTCAGCCAAATCGAGCTTCAGATTCTGCTCTGTGACATGGGAACAATACCAGCTTCCAAGAGTTGTGATTACTGGGAGAATGTAGAGTGTCCAGTAGGAACTCAGCATGGGATTGGGAGCTATACCTATTATTATTATTTTTTTATTTTTTTATATATTTCTTACATCACTTTTCATTTTTGCGCAATGTATGCATTTTCATCTTGGTTATATATCCCATACAATTGCACCCCCTTATTTTGACCCCAATCCCTCTTCTCCCTGCCCCCCAGTGTGTCTCTGGTTTATAGTTGCTTGTTGATTTCAATTTTTTCTTTATTATAGTTATTTTTCCTATTATTATTTTCCTAGAATAACTGCGCTCTCTATCTTCAATTGTTAATATAGACATTTCCTTATTGATTCACTCATCAAACATTTACTGAGCACCTATTGCATTCTAGAAACCATGCTCTTTGCTAAGAGTCTGTCCCATGAGCTGATCAGGTCTTTCAGTTGGGATACATTTAGTTTCCATACACCGGACACTCAAAAACCACATTTACCAAAGCAAGGGTTGCTTTTTCTCCCATGACAAAAAATCTGGAGGTAGGAAGGGGTAGAGGTTGCACAATTCCATGAGCGCCCCAGGATCCATTTATCCTTTTCCTCCATTAGCTTTTGCAAAGTGCTTCCAACCTGTGGTCACTGTGGTCATGAGAGGATGCTCTGTCTGTGGCTCTTTGGCCACATTCCAGGAAGAAAGAAAAAGAAAGTGACCAGGAAGAAGGCACCATTTTTTATAGCAGAAAAACCAAACTTTCCTGGCTATTCCCAGCAGAATTCTGTTTATATGTCATGGGCCGGGATTGTATCATAAGGACACCTCTAGTTGCCATCCCAAACAAAATTGGGGTTCTGCTAGCATAGAAAAGGAGAACACAACTGTTGAGAGGTGAGTCATTGTAATACCAGTTCAGATGCTATTGAATAATAAAAGTGCCTTTAAAACAAGCCTAGGCAATTTGCCAAGCACTGTTGGTACTTTTACTTTGGATGCTATATTTAATCTCCCCAGATTCTCACAGTAACCAGGTGAAGGAGCTAGATTCCCTCCCCCCAGGCCCTTAGTGAGGACCCTGGGAAACCAGGGCTTTGGCCTTAGCTGAATGTAAATACCAGAGCAGGGGGATGGACTGGTCCAGTCTCCTTCTTTTATTGCCCCGTCTTCCCTTTTGGCTGTGGAATGGCCAAAAGAAGTACAGGGTGTTTGGCAAAGGAAGGAGGCACAGGATGGATAAACATGATGGTGGGGGAGACATGGGGGGCCTTCCTGACAATGGGTAAGATCATGGTCTTGGAACTGATTTCCCAACTTGAATCCTGGCTCTGTCATTATTTGCATGATCTGGGCACTCAGCAGTGATAATTTAAATTAATGAATATATGAACAGATCCAGGCATAAAACAAGAACACTGAATATTAGTAGTTATTTTGTCAAGGAGAATGAATGATATTCTAAGATAATGTTGTAGGGCAGGGTGGCAAACTGTGGCTAAAGGGTCAAATCTGAGCTAAAAGTTGTTTTTGTGAATAAAGATTTAGTGGAAACTCTTCATGCTCATCCAGTTACGTATTGTCTAGGGCCACGGCAGAATTCAGTAGTCATGACCGAGACCATATGCTCCGTAGAGCCCCAAGTATTTACTATCTAACCTTTACAGAATAAGCTTGCTGAGCTCTATTACATGAAACATGTAACACTAGTTTAACTTTGTGACTCAAAGAGACCGAGAGCTAACAGTCATTTTTTCTGCTTATTACCTAAGTGAACTTGGAAAAGAGACTTAGTGTTTTTGACATTTTTATAAAACTGCAAAATCTAGAATGACAATGTCTTCTTCCAAGGGATGTGTAAGGATTAGATGCAAGGAAGATGGTGTACCTGGCCTTCAGTTGGTATGCAATAAGTGAAACCTATTGTTTTTATTATTGTGGAAGGATTTTAAGCAGAAATTGGAGTGATCAGATGTGCATTTAGGAAACAAACATTGGAGGCTGTATTAGTTTGCTCGAGCTATCATAATAAAATACCACAAACTGGATGGCTTAGACAGCAGGTATTTATTTATCTTGAAGTCTTGAGGCTAAAAGTCTGAAATCAAGGTGTTAGCAGGATTGATTTCTTCTGTGAATTATGGGAAGAATCTGCTCCATGCCTCTCCCCTAGCTTCAGGCAGCTTGCTGGTAACTTTTGGTGTTCCTTGACTTATAGACACATTGCCTTCATCTCTGCCTGCTTCTTTACATGGTGTTTGTGTGTGTATTTATTTCCGTCCAAAAGCCCCCTTTTTGTAAGGATGTAGTTCATGTTGGATTAGGCTCTTCCCTAACAACCTCATCTTCAATGATTATCTTCAAAGAACCTCTTCACCTTCACAAGTGCTTTCAACATCTTTTGGGGACACAGTTCAATCTGTAACAGAGGTTGTGAAGGATTGATTTAACATGAGCAAAAGTGGTAGTTGGGAAGCCCTAAGAAGCTTCCTTGGGGTTGGTCAGATGAGAAGAGAAAATGGTTGGCAAAGCCTCAGGAGTTAAGGTCAAGATAAGACTTGGTGACTAAGATGGACAAGGAGAAGAAAGAAGAAAGGAATAGTTGACAACGACATTGAGATTTCTCAGTTGGCCGTTGGTTGAGTTGATAAAGCCATTATTGAAATTGGAAGGAGGCAATTTTTTTGGAAGGGCAAAGAATGAAGGGTTTAGTCTTTGGAGACTAGAAAAGGGGATTCCACTGAGGTGGAGAGTAGACAAAAGAAAATAACTCAATGAACTTGCAATGTATCATCCTGGGGTAACAAATTGCAGCTTACTGAGGGCAGGTATGTTTAATAACTCTTAATGGGGAGATGAAGTCCCCCAAAACTTGAGTGGACTCTCTTTGGAGAAGAAAGGAGGTTGGGAGACTGGTTGGATGTCTTCTGACATCATGTCCCTGAACTTCTTTTTAACAACCATATTTAGGCATTAACCCTACTTTCCGCTCAACAAATGTCATTCTGAACTCATCAGGAACTGCCCTCATCCTTGCCCAAACACTTCCTGTTCTGCCAGGTGATCATACCTGCTGGAATCAGTCCAGCCCTACCTGTTGATTGTTTCCTGCCCAGGCAGAAAACACACGAGAAGCTTCCTAGTTAATGAATGTTTTTTTCTTCCTTATATGAAAACCAGTCTCAGCATCCCTGTTTGTGCAATCGAGATAAAGAGTCTCACCTCACAGAATAATGTTCAGGATTGAATGAGACAATGCAGGCAAAGAAGAGCTAGGCATGTTGCAAATACTGGCTGCATGTTAGCGTCATTTATTGTTATCATGGTTTTTTCTGGTGCCTCCTATCTGGTCTCTTCTCCACGGGGTACTTCATCCACATCACTACCAGAATTCAAATCTAAGTTTGCTCTCCAGCACCCAAGGAATACATTCATTGAACTCAACTTGGTAGTCCAGTTCCCTCTATAACTTCATCACCCACCACTCATCTCTACAGAACCCCCGTTCCATCCTACCAAACATTTGACTCACCCTTGGACACATCAAGGCTTGTCACCTCTCTGTGTCCTCTCCTACGCTCTTCACTCTGTTTTCCTTACCTGATAAACTCTTAGAGTTCATTCAAGACTCAGTCCTTTCAACCTGCAAGATCAACATCAGCCACTCCCAGAAACTCTCATCTTCTATGGTTCACAATTCTTTTTAATTAATTAATCAATAAATTTATTGAGATAACGTTGGTTTACAACAATATATGATTCAGAGTTTCTCGCCTCTTCAGATGCATATTACCACACCACAGCTTCCACAAAGACACCCATAACCCTCTGCCATAGTCCCCTAGGCCTTCTCCACCCACTTCCTCCCTCTTGTAGCCTCAGTTTTATAGTCAGATTTCTAAGGTTTGCTTTTGGCTTGCTTGTCTGGTCCTTTGTTTTATTTCTTTGTATTCCACATATGAGTGAAATGACCTGGTGGGATTTGCCTTTGCTTAGCAGAGTCCTCTCCAGTTCATCTGTGTTGTTGCAAATGGCAGGAGTTCATCACTTTATAGTTGTGTAGTATTCCATTGTGTCTGTATATACATATGGTTCACATTTGTCTCCAGCATTGAAATTTTCAGAAGCTTGTGCACAGGATGAGTGTTATTTATACCTGGTAAACCCACAAGCATCTTTTCTCTTTCTATTATAAACTCTTCAATCTTTCATCCATCAGTTCATAAAACATGGATGTAATTGGTGAATAAAACACATACCATCTGTCATCATGGTGTTCACAATCACATTTTGTGTCCATTTCTCACATGATCCAACAGCAATAACATTTTCCAATTTTACTTTTGATAGTATTATAAAAAAGACAATTTTCCTATTC
Organism: Talpa occidentalis; assembly: GCF_014898055.3. Taxonomy (NCBI): domain Eukaryota; kingdom Metazoa; phylum Chordata; class Mammalia; order Eulipotyphla; family Talpidae; genus Talpa; species Talpa occidentalis. The sequence goes on from NW_023601653.1 coordinate 10,420,400, forward strand.
ACTTTCCAAACACAAAACTACCTTATAATATTGAACTTCTTTTTTTCCAAACTACAAATACCACCACAGCCCTATACTTTTTTCTCTCATGAACACTCATACACTTATTTAAATATAAGTAGTTTAAAAATTGAAGTCAAATAGGCGTATATTATTTAAAAAGTTAAATCCATCTCTTTTCCATCTTCCCCACCCATCCTTGCAAAAGGCTATGATTTTTTTTTTTTTTTTGCTGTTGCTTATTTTTTTCAAGTGTTATGTTTATACTGCTATTCTTATCACTTTGGATTTTGCCTTAACTTTCTATTAAGATAGGTGAAGAAATAGCATTCATTTACCCTTGCTACTTTCTCTCAGCAGAGTTTAGGATAATGCATTTAGCTAAATAAATACTTGGCATCTACATATGTACAGGCCATTAAGCTCAGCTCCACACCCACCTTCTGCCACCCTTCCCGGTGATGCTGGTACTAGAATTTTGCACATAACATTTTCTCCTTTATCAGCTGACTTTAGAGAGACACTTGGGAGATAAACAGAAGGAAGAAGAATTTCTTCCTATTTAAGAATTGGTTTTAACTTCCAGCTTCTTTTGGCTTCAGACTCATGAACCCTCTCAGAGGTACAGCATCAGCCCAAAATCACTTTCCCATCTTCAACAAATGAAGAAATTCTTCTGATCTGTTTGTTTCTGTAAGCTTAACCTCTAGTGACTTATAGGCCCAGTCCTGTTTCTAAAAAGTTCATTTTGCACTAATGTTTTGAGTGGACACCTTCTCATATACCATTCCACAGGGATGTGGGTCTATTTCTGGGTTTCCAGTTCTGTTCCATTGGCCTACTTGTTGGTTCATGTGTGAGTCCTGTGTGGTTTTAATTATACTGGCTTTACAGTGTGTTTCAATGTCTTGTAGGTTTAGTTGCCCTTGATGTTTTCCCTTTTTAGTGTTTATTGGCTCTTCTTCCATGTTTATTTTCCAGGTGAACTTTGCTAGTCCTACAGGTATGGGCAATTCTGATAAGGTTAATAGTGAAGGATAACAATCTCCTGAGTCACTTCACTGCAATAAATGGCACACCCTGGAAGTCCCACTTTATGATGAAAACTACTCATCAGTGGATCAACATGACTTGGGCAGGGTGTGTGGTAAACAACTCACAAGAGCAGCGATAGGTTCAAGAAAAATATGACTTTTAACTATAAACCATGGTTTGTTGCAAGGAAAGGCACTGGTGATTTTAAATGATTACTAGACTCAAAACAAACAGGGTAAACTTTTAGCTAAAAAGTTTGGGTTCAGGGAGAAAGTTAGTAGCAGCCTTCATTGTTCCCACAAGGAAAAGTAACACCATTGGTGAAAACCTAATAATGCTGGTAAAATTAAAATGAATAAAATAGTAAGAAAAGATGTAGGAGGAGAAATAGGAGCAATTCCACTTTCAAATTGTTTCATTAATTGACACATTAATGACATGCGATGATGAAGAGTTTGCTGCAATAAACTAAAAACAATAGCTTCTCTATCCAGATTGGTGAGTCAACAGATTTCACCAATTAATGTCATGATGTGATTTTTACAAATGATTTGTAAATGATGAAGAAATTCAAGAAAACATTTTTTTGCTAACTACTGCCACCCTCACCCCCTGCCATTGCTTAATACAAGAAAAACACTTATATTTAATATTTTGTCTTTATATCTGGAAACACAAACTCTGTCTTGGAGGAATTGTGTTGGGTTGTGTTGATGGTTATCTCTATGAGAGCTTTCTATGTACAGAAACCTGCTGGCTTAGCAGAGGGAGAATTCTCAACAGGTTTTTAAGCTAAAAGGTGAATGTCAGTGGGTTTTGTCAAGAAAATAATTGGGCATACTGACTGGAACCTATAAAGGTCAAGCATGTAGCCCACCTAAAAAATACCTTTCATCACATGGACCAGGAAAAGTAGTCTTTGGAAGACCTTAGAAAGAATTTCTAGACTTCAAGTGACAAGAGAAAAAAAATCATGGGAAAAATCGTGTTGCAAAAAGAATTCTGTTTCCACTGTTACTTGGGCTAGAAGAAGGACCTGTGTGTGCTTCAAGTCTGTCACAGACCACCTAGGAGATCTACAGGATTAAGTCAACTATTTTTCCTCCCTTCCAAAACATGTGTACGACCTGGTAAGGGCTCCTTGTTTGGAGAACTTTACTTTCAGAGAAGAAGAAGAACTCAGGGAGGGATTGTTGGACAGCACACTCAAGATAAGTCTTACAGGGCTGCCCCTCACAAGCTCTGGTTTCTGTGAAGAAGGGTATCTGCTGCAGTTTTCAGCTTCCCATATGTGTGACCAACTTTTTCCTTGTTTAATGACATCAAGCACAGGATGGAAATGATCTCGCTTCAGTTGGAAATAAAATCTGTGCATGCTTATCTCACGTTTACCATTTGTACCTTAAGAGATAAATTTTATCTTTGATTTTCAACACTTTTTTTTTTTTTAGCACATAGAGGCTTTTTAAAAAAATCAAAAAACCAATGCATGTCTAGAATTATTTTGGAACAGCTATGGCTATAGTTAAGTTTGACTATATTAGTAAGAACATTTTTTCAAGGTCATATAAATTGTCTTAGGCTACATTTTTATTCACATTGCTTTGGTTTTAGATTTTGATACCTTTACTATTCAACCTTGTCAATACATTTTCAAGCTTTAAACATCACCCCTCTACAACCCCATTGCACATCTACCAGTGTCTGCTCCTCCCCTTCCTGAGGTGTTCCAGAGCTGTCAGTCATGAATTAGCTTACTTCTCATTGGCTGCTGTCTCTGTCTCTGATGGGTCTTCTGTGATCCAGGCTGGGTGGACAACTCCTGGTAGAGGCACTGTCACTCAGCTACTTCTATTTTGGATCGATTTTGCTGTGTGCTAGGGCTCTTCCCATTGCCTCTTTTCATTTTTGGCCCTCTTTTAGTTTCCTGATCAAATCCAGTCCCTTTTCTTCTCATCTCAACCCAGCCAGAACCCTGTCATTTTTATTTCTGTAGTGGTTTGTCTCATTGAGGATGTCCATATCACTTCCATTTCTGAGTCTTTAGTAGCCACTTGTCCTATTACTAACCCTGGGTAAATTATACTAGTAGACATTGACACACAGCCCAATATTTAACACATCCACTAGAGACACTTAAGGGGGGACGAGAGGTGTGCAAGGACTCCAGGTGGTATGGATCATCTAATCAGAGTGGCAACATTCAGGAGAGGGTAGTGATGATAGCACATTTTCATTTGCCAGTACCTATATACAGATGATCTATTTAAGCTTCCTATACCTCTACAGGGTAGATATTCTCTGTTTTGCAGATGAGGAAACAGAAGCTCAGAGGTGTTAGTTGACTTGCCTTATGTCACAGTTGGTAGAGCCAAGACTGGAAGGAAAGCCTGTCAGGTACCCAAGTTCATGTTTTTCACATGCATGAAGAAAGAAACTTTTTAAATTGCCTATCCATTATATTTCTATTTAGTTTCTGACTTCTGAACATTGTTGGCAATTTCTGTTTCCAAATGTGCTCTGTTGAATCATCCTTTATAGAAGCAGCACATTGGTTCATGGATGGATTGGCTGTGGCTTTTCTCATCTCTGCCAAACTCTTCACTGGTACCTGGTAGGCAGGAGCTGCTGGTGTTTGAACCATGCATGGATATGATTAGTAGCTTTAATAAACCAGGACATTAAGTGCCTTCCTTTTATGCTCTCTTGACTTCCAAACTTGTCCACAGCATGGTTCTCCATGATCCTTGGCAGTGCTGTCCATCAAGATGGATGCCAACCAGTGATTCTGCAGCTTGTGTACCCAGGTAGGTCACGTAATGCATGGGTCTGGCTGGGATGTTTGTGCTCACCAGAGGAGCCCAGCCATTCTTTTTGTTACTTGCTGGACTATGTGATTTCAGAGTGTTTGTCTCGGATAATGCATTATGCTTGAAAAGGAAAAGATCTAGCATTCATTGGGTTGAAGTCGCAAGTCAAACATTTCACTCATTATTTTACATTATCTCATTCAATTCTTACCACTCTCCAAGAGAGAGGCAGCACTGAAGTCATTTATTCATTTATTAATGAATAAGATGGAAAGAATAGGATGTTCCTGGTCTTTGGTAGGTTGCTAAATGCTGGGGGTGCAGGGGCAAATAAAAAAGATACTCATGAAACATGGAGTTCAAGGAAATCATAAACACTGGAATAATTACAAGTCCAGTGGGTGATATGATGCTAACAGCATGATAAGTATTGCCCCTGTAAGGACCACAGACTTTACGGTGATGTTCATGCTGCTCAGCTGCCCCACTAATCCTTCTACTTCCATTTCTCAGTGATTCCCTTTAACAGCCTCATGACTTCTACTAACAAAATCCTTTTTCTCTTTAGGCAATTGAGACTTAGGAAGTTAAGTAACTTATCCAAGTTCCCATTTTTAGAGTTGTTTTGATGGCAAAGTATGAAATTTTGTTTGAGGATAGTAGGCAATGCAGATGGTCTCAGGTTAAACTCAAGCTGTATTTATTATTTACTAGTTACCTGATCTGGGAACACTCAACCTCTTTGTGTCTCAGCTTTCCCCATCTGTGAAATGGGAATAATAGTAGTACCTACCCATGCCATATAACAGACAAGGAGATTGAAGCAGGGATTAAATTAAGAGGCCCCAGGTTTGTGGAAACCAGGCACTCATCCCAAGTCTACCTAATTGTGAAGTTAATGCTTGTATTCTTGTTACTACCAGAGTCCTTAGAAGAGTCATATTGATTCCTATACCTCTTACCCATCATTAAATGGCATTAAACAGAGTAACTGGCCAAGGTCCTCAAGAGAGATGCCATTGGGCTTCCACCACTGGGTATCTGGCCTTGAACATATTTGTATCTTTTAGGAGCACTATAATGAGATTGATTCATTTAAGAAGAATGTGCTTAAATATTAGCCATGGTGTGTAAATATGAATCGGCAAGGAACAAAGAGTTGGACATACCTTCATTGCAGACAAGACCTCAGGAGCTGTGTACTTGGGTGAATGCGTGTTTGCTTGGGGTGTGATTTCATTCGTAGAGGGAGCTTCTTTTAGGGATAAAAGGGGCCCCCTGTCTGCCAGAAATGAAAGAAGAGTGAATCAGCCTTAGGCAAATGGTCCCACTGGAAAGTACCAAACCTGCATTAAAGGTGTCTGTGCTGTGCAACTGGTGTTTAGAGGTTGTACAGTTCTTTGAGGACATCTGTATATAGTAAGCCTGTTGTTTCTTCTGGAATGAGTACACAAATACACACCACCACCCCCCCCACCACCCCCCCCTCGCCCCATATGCAACACACAAGCACAGAGACACACATTTTGGCTGCTTTCAACTCCTAGGCTGCCAGCAAACTCCCTGCCTTTGTTTCAGCGACAGCTGATAACCCCCATTAACATCTCTGTGCAGATGCTGGCAGCCTCACAAGTCTGTCCTTACCTCAGGGCAGATTGCTCCAGAACATTCCACCCCCCACCCCCACCACAACCCTATTAGGACCAAACATGTTTTTCCTTTTACCTCAGACATGCATCTTCTTGTCTGGCCTCTTGTTTTTCTCCAGTGCAGATTTATGAGGAGGAACCAAAGAAAACGCCATCTTCAGATGGACCAAGGAAGAGAACTCACTTGTAAGAGGCATCTCCTTGTTCACATCCAGTCTGCCTCTAAACCTTGCACATGCAGGTGCAGATGTAAGCCTGTTATACACACCCCCTTTTTTTTGTGGGACCCTTGCCGGCAGCCAGGGAACGAACCGGTGCTTCAGAGGCTGCGGGCAGCCTCTCAGCCCAGCACTCAACCGCTGCGCCACCAGGGGAGGTCCTGTACACACACCTTTTAACCAGTCATCAAGTTTGGGAATCCTTCCCACTTGCATATCTCAGAACTATCCATTTCCTCTCATCCCCATCAGCCTCCCAGATACAGACCACCATAGTATCTACCTGGACTTTGAAAATAATCTCCTAAAATTTCCCTCCATTTCCCCTCTCACATCTGCTCCCTATAGTGACTATTTAAAATGCACATCTGATCTTGTATATATCTTGCTTAGAGCCTTTAAATGCTCCCTTGTTATCTCCAAGACTGAAGATAGAGTGTAGCTCATGGTGGATGCTCACTAGAGACTTCTGGAATGAAAGAGAATGATTCCATTTTAGGCTAATAGAACATTCATTCTGAGGTCTCAAAAAATAATTTGGGGGGCCTCATTTTGGAATTTATTCCTTTTCTTATTCTTATTTTTCTACCATTTTAAATTGTTTTCTTTTATTTGGGAGGACACTTTTATCTATAACTTTGTGTTCAGTGACTTTGGGGGTCTTATGGAAAAAAGGCATCTCATATTCCAGTAAAAAATGAAACGTTAGAACTGGAAGAGACTTTTAAAACCATGCCTTTGGTTTAACAGGCTCTAAACATATTTGGGTCCCTGATAACTTGACTAAAGGAACATATTTAAAAGTTACAAATAGCTACGTTGGTTTCCACCACTGCGGGAGCCCAGCTCTCCACCCACAGCACTAGGAGGACAATGTTCATGAACAGACAATGAACAGCTTTGATTTTGATTTCTTGAGATAGCTTCCTCATGGGCATCTTGGAAATCAACTAGGATGACATTTACAGGATGAGGAAACTGAGACCCCTAGCATGGACGGAAGTGTCCCTAGATCCCAAAACAGTGAGTGACAGAGTAAGGACTTGGAATCTCATCTCATCTCCTGGTCACAGTCCATAACCACACAGCCCCCTAAGTGACCCTCAGAAGAGAATCTTCACCTAAGATAATCAAATACCACAGTGCACATCAGTGAAACTAGTTAAGCAGGTGGGAATTTCAGTCTAGAATTTTCCACTTTCCTTTAAGATAGCATCACTTATCACAGTATCTAAAGGCAACAATGGAAAAGGCAAGCAAAATTGAGCAGTACTGAGCGTTCTAGGTATTAGTCATGTCTGATTCAAGTACTATCACAGTTTTCACAGATAATGGAAGTGAAAAACAACAACAAAATAAAGCTGGTTGCCTAAGTCAAACTGCTGAACTGAATTTGAACCCATATCTCTCTGACTCAAAAGTGATGGTTAATTTTTTTACATTAATGGTTCTTCAAATATCTTATGGACCACTAAAACAATGTTGTTTAAACAAAGACATTAAAGAGCAATAAACACAATGTTTAAATATCTACCAACATGCTTCTCAATTGCTCTGTCACAGCACCTCATTAAGTGTTTTGATATGCAGGATACAGAGGACTTACCCAGTTTCCTACTCTGGATGATCAGTGCCCTTTGGCTTCAATGTAGAAAGTGAGCAGAGGACATTATTGCACCAAGGGTGATTCTCTCAAAGGAAGGAGACAGGTAGATCCAGCACAGTGTGGGTCCCATGCTGTAGCCAAAGTTTTGATAGTTGAGACTTGAGGGTGTATTATTTTCTTTTCTTTTATAGACCTCAATCAAATCATCTTAATTAACAGTTCATAGAAGATTATCTTATGGTTCATGCAAGTTCTTCTTTCCTCTCTCCCTTCCTTCCCTTACCCTTCTTTCCTCCTTCTCTCCCTCCTTGCCTTCCTTATAACTACATTCTTTGCTTTCATTCTCTTCTTCAATAAGCCATCTATTCATACAATAGTTTATAGACTCATAGATATTTATTTTGGAACTATTTCAGTGGTTCCTGTGTTCTTCCACATCTTCATCATGTAGCTCCTTACTTCCCAGCACTATAAGATGTTGTGGGCTCATCTTACATAGTTGCAGTCCTAGAATTAAGGGAGTCCAAGGATCCCTGGTTCCTCTTTGTGGAGTAAAGTATTGGAAATCAAGATCTGGACACTAAGTATGCTCATTGCCATAAGGGAGAACTTCCCCAGCTGACAAAGCAAGGAACAACCTGTGTGTATATGCTCATATCTGTACATATTTCAGTATGGAGCAACTTGTATCTAATTAAGCCAAACATGGGTTCATGCCAAGGTCTCCAACACTGTTCCATTGCCATATAGATCATTCTAGGCTTCTTCCCTTGTTCATTTGTAATATTCCACTCTTATAGTGAAAAGCTGAATTCACCATTTGCCATCAATTTGATTAATTTTGGTATAACTCTCTACAATGATTTCAGAATAGTTAACTTCAAGATTTACCCTCATTTTCAGATGAGGTGTCTAAGGACTAAGGAGATGAAATCACTTTCCCAGAAGACTCAGTAATTGGCATCTGAATTTGAACTAAGTTCAGCTCCAAGTTTCACATTGTTCTCACTACTTCTTATATCCTGTCACATGATCTTCAGTAATGACCATGGATTTGGGGGTTTGTATAGTGGACTATTATGCTTCTACTGGTTTTTGAGTAGGAAATGGCAAAATAGATCTCAAGGAGACAGTGAAATGACAAATGAGTTAGTTTGTGTGACTAATGAAATATCTGCAACAGTTGGCTGAGAGTGAGATGAAGTCTGCATTGGGTGGCAGCGGGACTGCAGAGCAAGCACCTGGGAATTTCAAGTGTTGGTCAAGATGTCCAACACATGAGGTTTTCAGTACAGCAGAAGAGACATCAGCCTCCAAAGGAACAGAGCAGAGATTGTTTCCAATGAGTCTGAACAACTCAAGCCTGAGGCAGAAAACATATGCTGTTAAAAAGTAGATGTCTTTCTTTTGGAGCTAATGCCAATGTTGGATTTATTCCCTCTCATAATTTGCCTACTGATTGAAAGGAAGTTACCTATTATGATGGTTGGAGCCTTTCTGTTGATGCAAATGTGGAATCACATAGGTGGTTGGATAGAAGGAACAAAGCTTACTGTGTGCTGTTAAATTGTATTGTTCCCAACTTTGAATCTTGAAGCACATAATTCTGACAATAATATAAAGCAATTGAAGCATTTGTTTATTGCTCTTTATCTTCTGGAATGCTAAATAAATCATCGTGACTTATTTTCAGTGTTGAATGTAACAGAATAAGTCTTTTACCTTGTGCTCTGGGCTTGGGCTATTTACATTGGACAACTTCATTATTGATTTTCTTCCTTTCTCTCTACATGGATCTATTCATTTACCCAAAGCAATTTTTCTTGTCCTGCCTTTGTAAACTTTGTTTGGGTATAGAAAGGTGAATGAGTTGCCGACATATCAAATGCTTACTATTCTGTTGTTTGAACTTCTGGTTTAGTCAGTTCATTAGCAATTTTATTCTTTTATTACTAGATCAATATATTCTACATTTTCTTCTCCTGCAATAGCTATATGGAAATAATGCTTGGAACCTCTAAATAATGCTTGGAACCTCTAAATGTCCAATGAATATATGAAGTTGTACTAGCGAGCCATAAATGCATTCAGAGATGCATCTACTGAAAAAATAGTTTTAACAACAAACTAGCATTGTTGTAAAATACTGAATCCCATGAGGGATTCTTAAAAATCAGCCCTGGTCAAAGTTTGGGACATCAGTATTGGAGGACCACAAACACACTTGATCCTATGTAAGATTTGAGAAAATATCATACTAAAGACTTAGTTTATATGTCTTTAAAGTTTTCCCAAATCATTAGAGCATGTGTTCTTTTCTGCAGTAATAAATAGCACCCTCAGATCTCAGTAGTTTAGATATATATTTTTTTTCTTAATCACAGATCTGTTTGTCTTCTGTGGATTGGGTGAACCTCTGCTAGGGAGCTGGGCTCTGCTGTGTTTCAAATTTCTTCCCATTCTGAGTCCAGGCTTGGGGGCAGGGGGAAAGCTCCTGTCTGGGATGTGCTGTGCTTGTGGCACATGCTAGGAATATGCCAGATTCTGAGCTGAATCTCATCCTCCCATTGAAAGCATTTGCTCAGATATTGCACATGATCCCTCTGTTCATATCCGTTGGCCCGTCTACCACCTGGCGAAGACCAAAGTTAATGAGATGGAGGTAAATATTCTTCCTAAATGATGCAGGTACAAATTCTATGAAATGGGTGAGAAGACATAATATTCTGAATGGAGGGAATTCATAGTTGCAAATGTAATCTCCTGCATCATGGAATTCTTTTGTTTTTCCAGTTGTCTTAGGTCAGATTTTTTAGAAGTTAGAGACTAAGCCAGAGACTTCTGAGTAAGTGACTTACTGAGGGACAGCTCTCAAGAGAAAGCAATAAGGAGGTAATGACAGAGCATCGGACAAGAGAAGAGACGAAAGCGAAGATGTGCTTTCACCTGAAATGGAGCATTAGTTGGATCCTATGGGGGGTGCTGGTGTGTGATTGGACAATGTTGTCTTGAGGAAAGGACTGTGGGCTTTTGTACCCCTGTATCAGTCAGTCTTTGACTACCAGTCACCGCTAGAAATCAGGGAGAAAGGTGTTTTTCTTCACTTAATAGTATTTATCTGAAGAAGACTGTGACTGTGAGTTTTTAGCAGCTGAAATTTACTGAAGCTGGAAGATGGGGGATATTTGCTGGCAAAGGGGATCTGGATAGAGAACCAACCGTCTGTGCTATCACCATCTATCCCTTACACTGCTCAAATGACATGACTTTCACAATATTTTTACTCTATCTGAATGCTGCTTCTCTAAGATACTCATAACCCGCCCAACATAAATTCCCTTCCCCCAGACCAATTGCCACTTTATTTAGATGGGTTGCTTTTTTTAAAAAAAAAAAAAAAAGATTTATTTATTTATGCATATAAGAGATGGGGTACAGGCCAGAGATGTGGGGGTGAGAGGACTCAGCAGAGACAGAGTGAGGAACAGAACAGGCAGATTGACCAAAGTACACTGCTGAGGGGAGCAGCGGGTGAGTCAGGAGAGGTCTGCTGGGATATGTGGGTTGCTCCCTGGCCGGCCGGGCATCGAACTCATGCTGCAGAGGCTGCAGATGGCTTCATAGTGCTGTGCTTAACCCCTTGCACCACCAGGGAGGTCCTAGATGGGTTGCTTTTTGAAGTGACCAAGACCCACTCTGAGGGGGCTTAGTTTATGGTTTTATCAGGGCAAGGTTTCTTCACTTTGTTGTTTATGCTTAAAACTGAACACAGGAGCACAAAAGACTCCTCCAGCTGAACATGTGGGTGCCCAATACAACCCTCCCTCCTTCCATTATGTAGAGCCAATATCCCCTCCTCCTTGATCAGGGTAACTTATTTCCGCTACCATGGTAACCTCTTTCTAGTGCAGCTGGTCGACTGACATGAGGATCCTGAAGTTACCAGTGGTAGCTACAGCTTTAAGTTATGTACAAACATATACAGCCCAAAGCTGAGAATGAAAAGCACAAATTTCCAGATTGGTAACTAGGTCTAATAGCAAATGGAGCCACTCTCCCTTTCACATTTCCAGGACCATTGCCTGAAATTATGGAGGACAGAGCACCCTATGCTGGCTCTTGGTCTCAGTTACATACCAGCTGAAGGATAAAGCCCCATCTTCACAGGCATTTCAGCTGTGCCTTTGAGTTTGTTCCACTGATTTATAAGACCAGCAGTTTTTTGAATTTGTGCTATGGGGTAAAATCAGTAGATCCTGTGGCTTGCTACCATATCTCTCTTTCTATAAAAGGGTTCCTTGGTCTGAAATGATGTTGGGAACATTCTCTATTTTAGTAAATCAAACCATCTTTGAGTCCTTGTGTAGTGGAGAGTTTCTTGATGTCAGGAAAGACAAATCTACACCTAGAATATGTGTCAATGCCAATCAGGATGAATTGTTGACCTTCCCATGGTAGGCGACATATGATGTAATCATTTACCACCAGATGGTTGGTTGGCCTTCTCCAGAGATGGTGCTGTTTCAGGGATCTAGTGTTGATCTCTGTTGTTCACAACTTGGATATTCAATGTGGTAGTGAAGCTACCATGAAGCTTTAGGTTGAGCTGAGGGGGAAGCACTGTGGTTCCTGCTTATGCTGTTTGCTTCTGCTCTCTGGACTTACAGCAATCCCATATTAAAGTGTCACTTACTTCTGAACAATGGATTGACACTGGACCTGCGTGGTCTTATGACTTGGTGGATCTGACAGCATCCTGCTCGTGATGGTAGCTCTGACCACATGATTACTTGCTGTCCCAGGGTCAGAGCACAGTCTTCTCCAGAGCCTGTTATTGTATCAGGAACTGCTTTTATTGAATGGTGTCTAGTTCTCCACTGAAGATGGCATGGCTTTTCTCCAGAATCTTCAGTCCATGCTGTAATGTGCTGAAGACTTTCCGGTCTCTGTGTCTGCCAAGATATATCTAGTATCAAGGGATTTATTGAATCATATGGTCCCAGCATCGAGGCTGTCTATGTTGGAGCCTGAACCTGCCACAGAGATCTTATTTACACATCCAATAAATGGATCAGAGCAGAATTCTTTAAAATGGATTAAATTGCCTCTAAAACCCAAAAAGTTCTATCATGTGTCTTTCTTGGTGGTAGACAGTATAGGTGAATACATCATCCTTTATGTTGGGAAGATGTCACATCATATCTCAGACCTCTGGATACCTAAAAACTTCACTTAGGGTTCATAGGACTAACTTCCCATAATCTGAAGTGTCTTTCCAAAGACATTCAGAGTTCTAATCACTTAGGTCCATCGGATCCAATTAGATGAAGTCATCAATACATAGAGCCAATATGACCTCCTGCAGAATGCCCAGATGTTCCACACTATAATGTGACAGTATTCAGGAGACTATAGATCTCTAGAAGAGGACCATGAACCTACACTTATTGCTTATCTCATACAAATAAGAATGTTTTCTTAATCTTCTTCTTCATGGGTACTGGAAAAAAATGTATTTGCTAGCTCAGAAGTCACAAGCCATAGAAGGGCTATGTTAATTCAGTCTAGATGATTCCACATCTGGTACAACAGCAGCTATTGATTTTATTCCTTTGTTAAGTGTGTGATGGGCTAGTGTCATGTACTCTGTCACCCAGTTTTCCCATAAATCATACTGATTAATTAAATATGTGGAGATATGCTATTGCCCTCACCATGAATATAATCTTTTTTACTTCATTGGCCAGGGGTTAGGGATTATTCAGGGATTTCCATTTTCTCTCTATTACCATAAGTGTTACTCTGGGTAATACAAAAATGTGAGTTTGCTATCTGCTAATTTGTTGTTATGTCTACATATTTGGAAATAGATAAATGATAAATAGTGAGTATACAGTCCATGGATCTAGTAGATCAACTGTGAAGTGGAAGACCACCACTAAGATTCCATTTATTACTTGGCCCCTATAAGCCCCAATTTTAATAATTCTAACATGAACCCCTTGGGGGGGGCCAAGATATTAGTAACACCTTACTATTTTTATTCAAGGGCTTTTGAAAGATCTGGCTATTTTTCTTTCTCTAGTGTATGTTTACCTATGCAAATGGCTGCAGACTCCTTTACAGAAGTCTGGAAGAATCATTATCCACGTACTTGGTCTGATGTTGCAAATTCCCTCCTGGGAATCCAATCTTTCTTTCAATTGATGGATCCTAGTTCTGAGAATTGTCTCAAGTCTGGAAACTGGGCAAGAGATTATGCTTTTCATTAGGGTGGCTGGCCTCAGGCTTCTGCTTACCCAGTTTAGATATTTTTTTAAAACTGCATATTACACAATCTGTTGGCTCTTTTATCTAGTTTGCCCTTAGAGACATTGTGTTCTATTAGTTATTTCCATAGATCCTTGAAAGTCAGCCCTCCTTGGCTACCATTTCAAACTTGCTGATCATTTCTGTAGTTCTGACTTATGTGATTTCTGAAGTTGAGTGCTGCCCCTGACCTCTGCCATCCTACTGCCACTAGGGTATGCCTACCATCAGCTCGGCCTACAGAGAACAAGCACAGCCATTACCAAGCTTCTGAACAACGCCGATGCTCTCCTGACCAACCATTTCTAATCATCTTGGTAAATGAATGTTCTATGGGCCCTCTTAGGAATAAATTCCTAGGTCTTATTTAGTAGAGTTATTCTAAAAGACCCACTTTCATGGGTCTTGCTCCTTTCAACTTCCAAGATCCATCTCAACAGTATAGTAGACTAGTCCTCAGGTTTGTTATTTGAAGAACAATCTGTGTATTCCAAAAACTTTTGGGGAATTGCATTAAAGAGAGTGCTCTGATACTGATAAACACTTTCTTATTCAAGTTATATATTGTTCTCCTTGATCTAATACCTTCACTATCCATTTCTGGCATTCTTTCTCAATTCCTGCTGGCAATTTTATTCATGTCTGTTGTTACCTTGGTGAACAGTTCCTCATATGCCTTAGCAGGCCCAGCACTTAGTAAATCAAGTTGAGATCTAACCTTAATTGGGGAACTGGTACCAGGATGGGAAATAAAGCCATATCCTGAGAAGAACAAGCATTGTCTTAAGAAACACTTGTTTCATCTGAGCCTTGTATCCAGTCTTCAAGTAAGGCTTGGTGGGGTTAGGGAGGTCTTCTAACAGAGGGAGTAACTCATTTATGCAGGCCAGGGTGTCCAGGGAAAACTGACAGTTCAAGATTCTCACGTACCTCTTCCCATCTTAAGATGATATCCTCATCTCAAGCCCCTGTATCCCAACTCCTTGCTCTCAAGGCCAAACTTTGGCATTAGAAGGCTTTCTAAGTATTAACGTTCAATCGTCTGTGAAGTTCTACTACTCTTATAATTAGATTTCAGTCTGTTTTTTTGGTTCAGTTGACCTTCTGGCTCCAAGATAAGGGAACTATTGAATTTCATACTTGGCTTTGAATTGATGGAACATCAATCTAAACCCATGATGTTCTCTTTCTTCAATGTATCAAGGACACTCAGCAACAACTACCTAATTCCACTCCCCTTAAAATTACTATTTCTCTTGTAAAGATATATTGCTCAAGTCAGTGCATGGCTTTTACACCTGTTTTCTATCCAAGTGCAGGGGAAAATCTTAGCACTTCCCATACTACAACATGCCAAGGGCTATCAATCTCCTCTGACCAGTACAAGTGAAGAGCCTCATCACCAGGCTGCAATGACGTGGGTGATCCCATTCCAGAATCCTTAGAGGTAGCTTCCTGCAATAACTCTAAGCAATAGCTGTTTTATGTTTTGACTTATTGGAAACATAGTCTAAGAGGTAAATTCTGTTGCAAATGATTTATTGAGGGAGAGCTCAAGAGAAATCTGTGAGAGAAGCTTCACAAAGCTGTAGAGTCAGCTGAAACCTAGCCTCAACTGAATTCCATGGGGAGCAGTAGAGCTTGATTAATGCTGTAAAGTTGACTCATCTTGAAGAAAATGGGATGAGCTTTTTATGCCATTATCAGATAATTATCAACTCCAAGTGACCCTTTAGGAAGGGGAGAAAAATCTCTTTAAAATCCCTAGGTAAGACCCTCCCATAAAGTAAACAATCTTTTTTTTTAAAGGGTGTAGTTCTGAGTTGTTAGTAGCCAACAATCAGAGCATCTAGGAGATGTATGCAACAGCCCAGGAAAGGAGATCAGGGGTTTGGGGGGACACTCAATAACATCTCCTATAACAATGAATTTTATTGATTTAATGTGGAGCTAGGAGTCTCTGAAACACACTTCAGGAAACATTATGCCATATGCCAGGCACTGTTGTGGCAATGAGCACATGAATTGATCACTGTAACATAATAAGCTCCATCAACATTTAGTTATTGTGACCTGCTAGTGACAAGTGCTGTGCTAAGTACAGAATGATCATCTTGATTAATACAGAGGTGAGCAGGTTCCCTGAATGCAGACCTCTCTGAATTGGGATAGTCCCAGGAGGCCAGGATGAGTCAGTCACTCTATCTAGGTGCTGGGAATGTTAAGGGGTATAACAGCATTGTCTGGTAGACTCTGCTTAGGCTTTGCTAAATTCAACCAATGAAGTGCCTGGAACTCCAAGAAGAGATAGCTGCTAGATGGCCTGTGGAGAAGTCACAAAGGAGGGACTAAGTCATTGTGCTGACTTGTGCTTTGCAAAAATCACCAGACTGTACCATTTCTACCTGACTCTGTGTTCAGAGAGCTCAACCTGTGCTCTTCTCTTGAGGTTTCATTTTCCTGGCCAGGGCCAGTTCCAACTCCTGCTGTAGTAAATTATGTCACATTCTAAAAGAAATGAAGACTGCAAAAGTGCTCACGTCATCTTGCTTAATCTTTGATCACAGTCAAAGTAGATGGGCTGTTTTAAATTGGAAAGAGTACCCACATTCCTTTTTTCATTTACTCCAAAACTATTAGGCACCTACTAAGTGCCAGAGAGTATTATAGCTACTGGAGACACAACAGTGAACACACAACATACATTTATCTTCTTGTGACTTGCATTCTTGTGTAAAAGATACACAACAATTATGACACAAGGTGATAAGAGTTATGATAAAAAGTAGGAAGACAAATTGAAATACTCCAGTTGAGAGAAGAGGGTGGCTTGGATGAAAATGGTGGTAGTGGATATGGTAAGTATTGGGATTCTGGATATATTTTGAAAATTATTGCCAAAAGGATTGCTGATGAGTTGAATGAGCGGTGAAAGAGAAGAGTCGAGATGACTGCTAAGTTTGTGAGCTGAGCAATGGCAAGAGGGTGTGGATTATTGAGATGAGGGATGCAGTGGGAAGAGTAGGTTTGAAAATGAGGGAAAAATCAGAAGTTCAGCTAACAGATACGTAAGTAAGAAGTTGAGTAGTCAATTGGCTATGGGAATCTAGCTTAGTACAGATCCAAGTATGACAAATAACTAATTTGGGGAGTCTTCAGTTTATAGTGGGTATTGCAAACTGTAACCCTATATAATATCAGCAAGGAAGAGGAATACACAGAAAAGAGGTACAATGACTGAGCCCTGGGGAATGAAGAACAAGTATGGGAGACTAAAATATGCAAAAACCTAACTAAAAGCAAAAAACGGGGGGGGGGGGTGTTGTTCTAGAAGCCACATGAAGACATTGTTTCAACGATGAGGTCATGATAAGCTGCAAGTCAAATAAGATAAAGACTGAGGATTAACCACTGCATTTGGCAACATGGAGGTGATGGATAACACTGACTAATGCAAGTTTTGACCACTAAAATGGAAAATTATTTCAGATCATTTTATCTTCTGGGGCTATCTCCCCACTTTCCTTTGGAATCTGGCCTAACTTCTCCAAAAGAGTGACAAAGTTAGGATTTGTGTTCTCAGTCAGACTGTGGTCACCTGAAGGACAGGGCTTTTATCTGATTTAGCTCCAACACAATAGCAGATGTTCAGAAACTATTTCACATATAAATGAAATAGATGTGATGGTCAGTGTGCAGATCCACCTCTTCCTTGCCCTGTTCCTTATTCCTCTTCTATGTACTGTCATCATCTGCTTTTTACTTTTATTCCTCAAAAGAGGAAAGAGTTGATCTTTCAATGGTTTGCCAGTTTTCTTGAAATGAACTAATGAAAGATAAGAAATTCATAGAATAACAATAATGCAACAGTCATCCCCTGAGGTTTTATTGGGTGCCTGGAACTAGACTGAGTGTTTCACTCACAATAATACCATGAGGCAAGCACTATGGCTCTAACTGGACCATTTTATAAAATTTCTTTTTTTTTTTTTAAAGATTTTTATTTATTTACACAAGAACCGGGGCACAGGCCAGATTCACAGGAGGGTGAAAGGACACACCAGAGACAGAGCGGGGAACAGAACAAACAGACTGACTGAAACACACTGCTGAGGGGAACAGCGGGCAAGACAGGAGAGGTCTGCTATGCCATGTGGGACCCTCGCTGGCCGGTCGGGATCTAACCGGCACTGCAGAGGCTGTGGACAGCTTCACAGTGCTGCACTCAACTGCCTGCACCACCAGGGGAGGCCCCATTTTATAAAATTTCAACTCATGGAAGTAAAGTAATATACCCAAATTGTTAGAATAGTGATTATTGTGTATTTCTCTGGGCACATAGCTCCATACACCTCCAGTCTCTTTTGACATTAGGTTGTATGACTGAACCCACAAGGCAAAGTGGGCACAGTGAAATGTATCCCTATCAGGCTTGCTCCATGGCAACCTCACATGCATGGTCCTCTCTTCCTAGATACAAGCACTAACTAGAGCATTCAAGCACTGAGGCCTGGTGGAGTCACAAGATAGAAGGACACAGGGTGCCTGGATGATCCCTTGGGAGGCTGTCAGCCAAGTAGGAACTTAGACATTAGGCTTTGTGGAAGTAAGATGTAAATTAATTTTGTTAAGTCATTGAGATTTGGAAATTTGCCTGTTACTGCGGCTAGTACTATTGCCTTAAAAGGTTATCCAACGGACAAGTCTAAAGTTTTATTTTAGGAAGGGGTAAAATAAGGGGACACTGGAATAGGGGATGCTAGGAATAAATTATAGATACTATATTAAAAAAAACAAAAGGCTTACATGTATATTGCATCCTGTTTGCTGAGGTCGCCAATCTTCCCCATTTTGACTGCAGAATGTGGTCAGATCTTTGCCTTCTAGGCTAGTGATGGGTAGCATCTTCTTCATCCATTTTTATCTCCAGTCAAGAAGAAAGACTAAAAGATACTGATAAAGAGATACTAACACTGTCCGATAAAGTCAATGAAAACAGGCTGAGAGCTTTTGATCCATTTTTTGTTTCTTTACTTTCGTTCATAACGAGCAACAGGATTATCAGACATCAGAAAAGGCTGTAACATGAAACAGAGATCCCAAAACCAGAGGAAATGCAATGAAGAGGAAATGCTGACCTGTGCGAGATGAAATGCCAGAACATGTTTCATTAATGTTCTTAAGAAAGATAAGATAGTCCAAGGGGAAATGAAAAAAGGATGCTCTAAAATAAAGAGAAAAGAAAGTAAATTTTTGATAATTAAAAACATGACCAAAATAAAAATCTCAGTAGAAGAATTGGAAGATAAATTTGAAGAACAATCAAAAAGTCGATCAAAAATACGAAGAAGTAAAAATAGGAAAATATTGCAATAATATTAGAGGATTGGCCCAAGAGGATTTCCAGAAAAGGAGATCTGAGGAAGCCAAGGGGAGGGGTGGAACATCTTCTGAGATGAGTTAAGAATGTTTCTCAGGACTGAAGGTTTGGGTTAAAAGATCAAAAAGGCTGTCACCTAGTGCACAGCAGATGAAAATAAAAAGGTCCCTGTAGAGGGTTATTACGAAATTTCTGTATATTGGAGATAAGAGAAAGAATCCATGAATTTCTGGAGAGCAAAAAAAAGATTACGTACAAATGTCCCGGTATCAGAATAGTTTCAGATTTTCAACAGCAACATCTTCAAATATTCTAAAGGCTAAATAAATAACACCCGACTAACAATTATACAAGAGACAAATTACTAATTATAATTGGGGGCAACATAGCGATATTTTCAGACATGCAAAGTCTCAGATTGGCATTAAATATCCACTGGGGATGGACTTCAACAAAGTGAAAGAATAAGTCAGTGAGGAAGACAGGGGCCACAGCAGATAGTAGAGCTGAAAGGAGGGGCCTGAGGGGTGCCTGAAATGATGGTGAAAGGATATCCTGGGATGGCAGCCATGTCTTCACCTGAAGGGAAACCCATGAGCTGAGCAGAGACAGACCACTGAGGGCTGTCATGAGGTTCTTGGCTAACCTGAGGACAGAACACCCAGGGGAATCTCGTCTGGACTTCCCCCATCCCTGTCTTGTCTTGACCCTACATTGAGGATGTTCTGGCTGACTCCTCGCACCCTGCTTCTTGGATATGCTGAGGACACTCACTTCACCCACAGAAATGTCTGCTGTGACATGATCTGCAGAGCTGGACTTTGGCTGTGCAGGCTCTGAATTGCACACTCTCTGATGAAATTCCCTCCTTCTGTCTTGTCCTTGGCTCCTACTGTGGCCTTGCCAGACAAGCTTGTATGTCTGAAGGGACCTCTGGTTTTGAAGACTTACTTGTGACATTGTTCAATGGCTTTTCCAGAAGGGACTCTTGTAAAACCTCAGGGAATTTGCAGTAGAATGTGACCCAGATGCCCAACTAAGTTTGTCTGGGTCTCAATCTGTCCTGGACCCACGTACGTTTATACTGCTACCCCCTTATCCAAAATGAAATCTATTTTTTGGATCTTCTTGCATAAGTAGGAGACCCACAAAAAACAAACCTGGGGAATCATTAACACAGTAGGAGGATAATTGTTACTTCTGGGTGGTGGTGAAGGGATGAAGAGAGAGGCATGAGACTGTGAAGGACACAGTGGGTATTTGAAAGGTTAGTAATGCTCTTGTTACTAAGTGAAGAGCATTTGCTTTATTATTATTATTATTTAAACTTTCCTGAATAGTTATGTGATCCATTTCACAATTTTGAAAAATGGACAGTTGAGTCAAATAAATGTTCAGGTTCTTTTCAACAATGCTGAGCTGTCATTTTATGAAGCTGTGAATACAAAGGTACAACTCATTGAGGTCTACAAGATGGCCCTGGTGGGGAGAGCACTATTTTGGTTTGAATGTTTATAGGTTCTAGAAACCAAGGTGGTAAACTGCTGATAGGATATCAGGGTCAGGGAAAACCTTGTGAGGCTGATTAATGAGTAATCATGCTTTAGGTTTACATTGCCTTTGCTTCACCCTCCACCTAGTCTTAATACTATTCAGAAAGATTCTTTAATAAGTCAGATTATTTCACTCTTCTATTCATAGCTTCCCCATGAGCTTCCATATCTCACATTGTAGAACACTGAAGAAGGCCAGTATTATCTGGCCCCATGCTGCCTCCTTGTCTGCAACCTCATCTCCAACTACTTCCCAGCCCCAGCCCTTTCACTCTGCCTCACCTAATCCTACCTGTTCCTCTTTCTCCAAGACCAGGCTAGCCTCTGCTGAGGGTCTTCACAGCGGCCACTTCCTCTGCCTGATGAGTGAGTGCTCTCTTGATCACCGCAAGGCTTGCATCCTCATCTCCTCTGGTTCTTGCAGAAATGGCTCTTGGTGACGTCTTTCTTGACCATTCCTTGTGAAATTTCAGCTCTTCCATTTCTGGCATTCCTTCCGCATTGTGTTCTTCCCATTTCACAGACTTTATTTGATCAGTTGTAACTGCCTTTCTCCCCCTGCTTCCTCCCCTTCCCAGAAAACTATAGACTATATAAGGGCAGAGTTTTTGCCTGCTTTGTTCACTGGAATAGTCCTCAGATGCAGAAGGAACAAGAAGGTAACACCTAAGTTTTCCTCTAGGCCTGCCTGTTACCAGAACACCATTTTCTGCTCTATAATGTTTCCTTACTTAAGGGGTCATTAGTGGTGTGGCTCAACTATGGACATTGGCTAAGTGTCTTTACCCTGAAGAGTTGAACCTCCCCTTTTCCTGGAGACCACCCTGTTACAAGAGCATGAAGAATGTCCTGCAAATGCCAAGGTTCATTATTACCATTAGAAAAACACGAGGGCCTCCGAGAGGCCTGGGCATAGCTCAGCCTTCCAGGATCCAATGGCACCTTCTAGAAGGCTTGAGCTGCCCTGCTGGCATGATTTGAGTCTTCACAGACATAATTTAGCCAATTACTTGACACGCACACTCTTATTGCCTTATAATGCTTTCATCGAGTTACGACTTAAAACAGATCAGGACAAGCCTAAGTGAAAACAGAGATTTGCTCTTTCGGTGGAGGTTGTCCAAACTGACAGCAGAGCAAATACTGAAGACTACTCAGAGCTTAATGGGAATTATTCCTTCTATTTGATTTGGAAGACTGCTGATCCCAAGTAAGAGAAATCCAAAAGCTTTTTCAAGGCCCTAACACCCCGTTAGAGATGAAAGAACTGGGCTCATTTTTTGGAAGGAAAAAAGCAAAACGGGACCAAAAACTTCTTAAGTAGGCAACAGGAAAACTGTGAGCTGCAAAACTCTTTGAATGGATTTTCTGTGTACACAGTAGAGACTTTAATTAGGAAGGAAATACAAAACATAAGGGAAATGATATAGGCTTTTGTCATAATCCTTACATTTGCATAGTGCTTTACACTTTACAAGCAGACATATTCCATTTGTTCACCTTCTCAATAATTCCAGACAAGAAGCGAGTCAATAAATATGATCCCCATTTTACTGTTGAAGAAATCAGGTGTCCAGGCAACATCATTAGTGTAACTTTCTGTGATGATGGGATTCTTCTATATTTATATTGTCCATTATAGTAATCACCAGCCACGGAGACCATCAAGCACTTGAGATGTGGCTAGCATGATGGGGGAAATGAATTTTTAATTTTTTAAAACATTTTATTTAAATTAGTTTTTTTTTATTTTATTTTATATATTTTTACATCATTTTTAATTTTTGCACAACGTATACTTTTTCATCTTGGTTATATTCCCCATACAATTCCCATCCCCCTTATTTTGACCATAATCCATCCTACCCCCCTGCACCCCATAGTGTGTCTCTGGCTTATAGTTGCTCATTGATTTTGATTTTTACTTTATTATAATTAGTCTTTCTCTTGGTCCCTTATTTATGTTTTCTAAATTCCTGTTATGAGTGAGACCATCCGGTATTTTTCTTTTTCTTTCTGGCTTATTTCGCAGAGCATGATCCCTTTGTAGTCATTTGTGGCTAATGGCTGCCTTATTGAAGGACACAGCAGCGATGGACTCAGTTGAGATTCTATCAAGAATGGCTAATTTCATGCCTATAGTTTCCTATTCCGCACAAGTTCTAATTAATTATGGAGGAAGTGAATTTTGCTAAAAATGTCATAGATTCAGGAAAGAGTAAAGTAGAATTGGTCCCAGAGGCCCATAGTCCAATGTACCTCTTGGTACTTTTCACACAGGCAAATATGCCTGCAGCTTGGTTTTTGCAGTGAAGTGTCAGATGAAATCTGGTTGCCATTATATTTGCTCTATGATCTTTTTGTGGCTTCCATCTTCTTAAAAAAGAGGAAAGACCTCAGTCTTCCAACATATGCTAGGATGATAAGCACCTATTTCATCTCTGTCACTGCAAAGGGAACAGGATATCTCCTCTGAAGTGACGAAAGTTGCTTTGTGAATTTAGGCAATTCTCCCAGGGCAGGGTGGGTAGTGGGTGGAGAGTTGTGTCAGACCTCACGTTTCCAAAATCTTACATCTGAGAATGTGTTGGTATTCTAAGTTACATAAGGAGGGAGAGAAAGGGGGGACTCACACTTGGTGGTGGTGAGTTGTTCCATTTGTTTCTATATCAGCTTTATGGGTTTGGAACTATTATTTCAAGACAGGCCTTCTCAACCTCAGCACAATAGATATTTTGGGCCAAATAGCTTTAGGCCACGAAGGGCTATCCTGTGCATTGTAGGATGTTCAGCTGTGTATCTGACCCCTACACAGTAGATTAAAATCCCATCCTCCGGTTTTGTCAACCAAAACATGTCTCCAGACATTACCAACCACCTCCTGGATGCATCCAGTTGAGAACCACTGTTGAAGGGTCGCCTTCCATGAATCTGTCAAACCTTACAGAACTAGTATTTTTCTTGGATTATTTTTAAACTCAGCTTCTCTCTCTTTTTCCTCCAAAGTCCATTGTTTTTATGTTATACTGCCTTTAACTTTTGGTGGAGTTTGGGAAAAGACATTAAAGAAAATTAAAACTAAGAAAGAAAGTTAGAGCCTTTACTGCTCCTTCCTCCCTCCCCCAATGCAATAATCATGTATCCTTGGTGTTTCAAGTAGAGCCCCTTGGTGTTTCAAGTAGAGGCCACTCAATGAATATTTTCTAGACTATGTGCATGGATGAGTGGAGTTCAAAGACACCATGCCTTCCATTTTGGGGACATTCGACAGGATGCTTAGGACCTGGCATTAACTTCTAAAAGATTAGGGTTTGAGGGCTGAAAGGCTGGGAGACAGTGACTTCAAACTGGGAACTTCTATGAAGTGAATCTAAATTAGAATTTGCTCTAGAATCAGGATCTCAGAAGTCATTTACAAAGATGAAACCCAAGAAGCCACCATCCTAGTAGTTGAGAGTGTAAATTTAGAATCAGCCAGACCTGAATAGATTCTGTTTTCTCTGATGGTTTGGTACATGACCACAGTGCTTCTAACTATGGAGAAAGGAGAGACTAAGGCTAGAGAACAGATGAGGACATCCTATAGGACCACTCTTAAGAAACTGATCTGATAGGACAGGAAAGGAGAGTGTGCTCAGCTGCTGAAAAATGCAAAATCACAAGAAGGTATCTTAGGTGACACATAAAATGACAAGATATGTAAAATGTACAATGGGATAATTTGACATACAATATGAAAAGATTCTCAAAAGCTAACTGCCCATATCTCACCCATAGTGCACCCATAGTCCACCACCCTCGACCATTGTCTTGTGATTTCTTTCTCTATTCATCCTCTGGTGGACATTTAGGTTGTTTCTAAGCCTTGGCTATGGTGGGTAATGCTGCAATGAACATGGAAGAACAGATATCTTTTCAAAATAATGACTATTTCCTTTGGTTAAGCACTCAGAAGTGAGATTTCTGGAATATATGGTGGCTCTATTTTAAATTTCTTGCAGAATATCCATGGGGTTTACATTTTACACTTCCACCAACAGTGCATAAGTGTATTCATATCCCCATTTTATAGATGAAGGAGTTGAGGTCCAGAGTGGCTAAATAAAGGGAGATCACTTGTCCTGGGCTGTCTGAGACTGTCCCCTCTTGCACCTGTTTTCTCAGCTTCTCATTGGGCTTAGCATTTGTTCTGTCACCTTTCATGCTCAAAAGTTTAAATGTTAAATTATATGGTTACTTGGGTTAAATAATTTGCCAAAATCATAGAACTTATAATGAGAAAATAGATAACTAAACCTGGGAAGTCAGGTTTCAGCATCCATACTCTTAATCACCAAACTCTGGTCTCATCTGTTTCAAAAGATTATGATTTCCTTCCCCCTTCCCTCTCTTCCCTTCCCTTTTTTGTTTTGTATGCATTTGCTTTGGGGGAAAGTAAAGGCTAGGGGGGAAAAAAAAGAGGAACAAACATTTGGGATTACTTTCAGGAATTAAATTGGTAATCATAGTAACCAGATTCATAAGAAATACACCCATACTTTCTAGGTAAGTATAACTTATATAATTAGCAGCATAACAGGCCAAGCTGGCCACAATTGCTGACCCATTGCAAAGACTGCCATGCGGTCAGCAGCCCAGCCACTCAGGCAGGCAGCAGGCACAGGAGAAGCCAAGGGGTTTGGCCTCTCCTGGACTTTTACCTTGTTCAACTGGCAAAGGCAGCTCAGCATTTTAAAGAGTCATATCCAAGTCTGTTGGGTTTTTAACCAAAAGCCAGAACTTGAGATAAGCCAAAGTTAATGTTAGAGAGATGAACTGTCCATTAGGGAAGGGTGGCCATTCATTAAGCCTCCAAGGCTGCCAGAATGAATTGTGGCCCAACAAGAGGCTTGGTTGTATCCTGCTCTTAAAGGAGATAGAGTTGGCTGCCAATGAGTGCTCTGAACTTTATTGGACATGTTCTATTTGCCCTGATTTAGTAGAGATTTATTTTTTTCTTAAAGAGTTTTCATTAGTAAAGTCTATAAAAGCCAGGCCATTTATTTTTGGTTTGAATGTGATAGTGATCCATGAGCTAATGAGTTCATTGTTTAGTGTTTTGAAAAATCAAATACAAAAGAACCAATATTTTGCTAAGTGCTTTATAGTAAATGACTTATATGTAACGTAATGGCACAAGGAGCTAAGATGCAAACTATGAAGTTATCTATAGCCACTGAAGCACGAGTTCGATCCCCAGCCTGCCAGGGAGCAACCCATACGGTGCAGCAGACCTCTCCCGACTCACCCACTACTCCCCTCAGCAGTGTACTTCGGTCCCTCTGCCTGCTCTGCTCCTCGCTCTGACTCTGGTGAATTCTCTCACCCTCCCACGCTTCTGACTGTACCCAGTGATTGCATAAATAAACAAACAAATAAATAAATAAATCTTAAAAATAAATAAATAAATAACAATTGTGTTATCAAAACATCTTTAAAAATTACTCTTTTGCCAATAATAAAATACTTTTATTATTTACATAGGAGAACTCAAAAAATAGAGATATAAAAATACATATAGCCTGCTGTTGTAGACAAATTGTGTTGGCTGATCTGATCTTCTTCCTTACTACCTGTTATTATGGTGGTAAGAAAGCCAACACATTCACTTTCCCAGTTTTTTTTCTGCTAGGGATAACCATTTGGCTCATAAGTGTTCAATGGAATGGAAAGGGATCTCTGTTTGAGGGGGTTAGGGGTTTTTGAGGTATTGGAAGGCCTCTGTGGTAGTTTTGCCTTCACTCATTAAAAAAGAGAAAGTTATTGAAGGAAATTTCCCTCAACCTCTTTTTTCTTTTTACTTGGAATATGCATGTGATGTATGTATGGAGCTATTGCAGCCAAATTTCCACCCAGAGGTGAGAAGTCAACAGATTAAGTCTGGTTGAGAGCAAAGAAAGAAGGATCCTGACTCTATAGTGGAATCACTAAATTGGATTGCCTGCCATCTTGGAATTCTTATCATAGGAAATAAAACAAAATCCAATGTGTTTAACTACTGATAGTTAAGTGTGTGTGTGTGTGTGCGTGTGTGTGAAATGCAGCCAAATATATCCCTGATACTCCATAGGATTACTAAATTCTTGCAAAACAGTTTATGATAGAAAGCCATTGTCTAAAGCCTTCTTCATGTGTAATGTTAATGTTCAACATGGATTAATCAATAATAATATTCAATGCCCAGGTAGTTCTTTGTTTTTGAATACTATAAAATGGATGTCAATTTAATGTTATTTTATCCTGGAATAAAGTAAAGCTAGCCACAACTGCTGACCCATTGTAACTGCTTCCCTTACATTTGGGATGGTTTTAGTTATAAATATACAAATGGGATGGGGCATTAACATTTGGAATAGATCTTGGGATTAGGTACTTTAGAAACTTTCATTCTTTTTCTAGACTGTAGCAAATTTCCCTCTCCTAGTAAATGAATGGCATCCAAAGTGAAGCAAAAATTGAATCACTATAAATGATTTCCTTTAAGGAAGCAGAGGTTCAAAGAGCTGGCTGCTACCTGGCAGAGGTTGCAATAAAATCAAGCTTCCATCTTGAACACCACTGTTTGGGTAGCAGAAAGGTGGGCCCATTTATCCTGAGGCTAGAATATCTCAGACTCTTGGGTAGGTAAGTCAGGCCAGGCTGAAACATCCAGGCAGATTTCAGAAATGGCACTCCTGCCTGGAGCAGAGGCAACTTGGATTCCAGATTGCTCTTGGTAGCATACTCTGTTCATTTCCAGAGCCATTCCATGCTCTCTGAAACAACCTCTTTCAAAAGCAATGATGATAATGTTCATTTGGAATCTGTAATTGTGGCTTTACTGAACTGCATTTAAGGCATACCTAAGAACAAAGACCAGTCACAGAGGCTGATTTGCAATCCAAAAGAGGGTCAAAGATCAGGGAGGCCTCCAGAGGCTAACTTCTGGTTGCATGCATGCCTTTGTTTGACAGTTGGGTCATCTTAGATACTTTGTATGTAAAAAGAAGCTTCTAAAGGAAAACGTTCAACTAAAAGTACAAATTTCTGCAATACCATATTCATTATAACTGACCTAGTTTGAAAATGAAATTATTTTGGATTTGATTTGATTTTGGAGAAGTTCATTTTGGAGAGCTTTGAATGCGATTATCTCCCCTGTATTAGGTTGGTGGTAATATTCATGAGTTTCTTGATTTTTTAGGACAGTGACAATCCAAATGACAATCCACAGGCCAACTTAGGTATACCATTTTTTTTTAAATAAATAAAATTCGCTGGAACACAATCACATTCCTTCATTTATGTTTTCTAATTCTACTTTTGTCCTGCTACCACGTATTTACATAAAAACAGAGACATGACTGCTTGCAAAGACTACATATTTGCTCTATGGCTCTTTATAGAAAAGATGGGTCTTGGTTTAGAAAAAGAGCTAACATTAAAATTTCTTGCAAACAGACTATAGTTGGTATTAGGTGCTCAGTAAATATTTGCTGAAGGAGTGAATGAGGGAGAAGACCTTCAGAGAAAGGGTTTTCCTTCCTGATAAATTGTGCCCTTAGTCCACCTGTGTAAGGGAAGCTGATCCACCTTATGAGATCCTGTCCTAGACCATCTCACGCAAGTGACACCAGAGCCTAGTCTACGTGTCACAGTGTTATTTTTGATTTACATGAAAGTTGCAAAAGTAGTACAGAGTTTTTATATGCCCTTCATTCAACTGTCCCTCAGGTAACATCTTACTTCTACTGTACAGTTATCAAGACCAAGAAATTAACATTGAAACAAAAATATTTTATTTTAGACTTCTTTTTTTTAAATTGAGGTAACACTGGTTTACTAACTGTTATGATTTGTGGAATGGGGCAGATCCTCAGATATGTGTCACCATCCCCAAACACACCCACCACCAAGGCAGCCACAGACTTTACCCTAAGCCATTGGGTCTCTCCTCACCACCTCCATCTGTTCCCACACCCTCAACCCCCCTCTAGTAGCCTCAATTCTGAAGTCTGGGTTTAATTTTGTCAGTTCCTTTCTTTTGTTTCTCTATACCCCACATCTGAATGAAATCATCTGCTATCTTTCTCCTTCTAACTTATTTCACTTAGCACAATCCCCTCCACTTCTATCTCAAATGGTAAGAGCTCATTTTTTTTTTAATAACTGGGTAATTTTCTATCATGTGTATATACCATATCTTCTTAATCCACACCTCTGTCATTGGGCACTTAAGCTGTGAAAGAAAACTATTAACTAAAATACACAGTTGACATTTGAACAATGAGAATTTGAATGGCATGGGTCCACTTAAAGGTGTATTTTTTCTGTCTTTGGGTTCTGCATTCAAGAGTTCAACCAAACTTGGGTGTCATTTGATTGAATCTGGGAATGAAGAACCGCCTACTTGGAAGACTAACTATAAGTTATACTTGGATTCTCCCCTGGGGAGGTGTCTGTATCTCTAACCCCCAAACTGTCAAAGAATCAACTGTAGCTCTTCTTAAATGCATTCAATTTTTCCAGGATTCTATTTTTCTCTTTTAGGGTCAAGTCCTAAATACTATCCTGCATTTAATTGTCATATCACCTTAATTTCCTCTGCTGGGTGACACATTTTATTTTGTCCTTTGTGACCTTGATACTTTTGAAGGCTACTGATTCGTTCCTTTTTACAGTCTCTCTGTTCTTCCTGTATCAGTGGAGGAAGTGTCCCTTCCTCTTTGTAAGGTATATTCCTCCCGAGTTTTGTATTTCAGCTGCTCCATTCCATCAGGTTTAAATAACGATGGTGGATTTTTAGGATGGAAAACTCGATAGCTAATAAACATACAATGTAAAAGAATAGAGAGATGGGTAAATGTCCACAACATATTTCACTGTAGCTGCCATTTCCAGTGTTTTCATTCCTTTGCATATCAATAGTCCCATCTGGTATCATTTTCCTTCCATTTGAAAAAGAACTTCCTTTAACATTTCTTGGAATGCTGTTCTGTTGATGATGAATTCTTTCATCTTTTATATATCTTTAAAAGTTTTTATTTGACCTTAAAATTTTTTTATTGAGATATTATTCCCTCACCACACACTTTAGTCATTTAGAGGGTATAACTCGGTGGTGTTTATTATATTCACAAAGCTGTGCCGCCATCACCACAATCAAATTTTGGAACATATTTCATCACCTCCAAAAGAAATTTCACCATTAGCAGTCACTCAATTCCTCCTTCCCCTCCATTCTCCCTACTCTAGCCCATTGCAAACTTATTTTTTGTCTCCATAGATTTACCTATTCTTGATATTTCATATGAATAACTAAATGATACAACATATGATCTTTTAAACAAGCTTCTTTCACTTACCATGTTTCAAGATTTATCCATGTTGTAGCATCCTTATTCTTTTTTACTGCCAAATAATATTCCATTATATTCACCTTTGTTTTGAAAGATATTTACAGTGGAGGAAGAATTCTAGGTTGGTTCTTTTTTTTTCTTTTCAAAATTTTGAATATATTGTTTTACTCTCTTCTTATTTCATTGTTTCTGAAGATAAATCTACTCAGCCTTTTCTTTGTTCCTCTTTACAGAATGGCTTTTTTTCTGGCTACTTTTCATATTTTATATTTATCATTGATTTTGAGCAATTTTTATAAGGTGTCTTGAAACATGTTTTTCATAATTCTTATTTTTTGGATTTATAAAACTTCCTGGATGTGCACATTTATTGTTTTTATCAAATTTGGAACATTTTTGCAATTACTTCTTCAAACACATTTTTCTTTCTTTCTTTTTTTTAAAATTTTGTTTTTTCCTTATGTTGTTGTAGTCTCCATAGTTCTCCCACCACCACCTCACCCATGAACCATCACCATATTCCTTTGTGTTCATCCCTCACTTGTCAAATGTATTTTTCTGTCTTAATTTCTGTGCCCCACTTTCTCCAGGACTTCAATTATATGTGTGTTAGGGCCCTTGAATTTGTGTTATCATTGATGCCCTTCTCTTTCAGTCTCTATCCAAACTATTGGATAGTTTCTCTTGTTATACCATAAAATTCACTAATATTTTCTTCTGAATGAACTGAGCTGCCATTAATCCTATCCAGAGTATTTTTCGTCTCTAGAAGTTTGATTTGGATCTTTTCTCAGTCTTTTAAATGAATATTGTAACTATTTTATTTTTTGACAAATAAATGTATACATTTGTGGTATAAAATAGTTGTTTCAAGATATATATATATATATATATATATACGCACATTGTGAAATGATTACCACAATCAAGCTAATTAGCATACCCATCACCTCCTATAGTGATGAATACTACTCTGAGATCTGTTTAATTTCAAGCATATGATATATTATTAGTAACGATAGTCACTATCTGTTCATTAGGTTTTTTAGAACTTATTTATCTTATAACTGAACGTTTGCACCCTTTGGTCTTTTTCATACCCTCCATGTCACTATTAATGGCAGAGAGCAATTGTAATATATAATGGAATGCACGTATAATGACTTAGTGGTTTTATCTGCTGATTTTATCATTAGCGTCAGTATCAGGTTTGCATCGATTGATTGATTATTCTCCTTGGAAGGCACCAACTCTTCCTGCCTCCACATGCCTGCTCTTCTTTGATCGGATGCCAGACCTTGGGAATTTTAGTTTAGTGGTTGCTGGATAGTTTTGTATTCTTATAAATATTCTTGAGCTTTGTTCTGGGACCAGGAAATAGTCTGATCCTTTCAGATCTTCTTTATTCCTATTAGATGGGACCAGGGTGACACTTTGTCCTTGCCTAGCCATTCTGTTCCCCCACCTGGAGGCAGGACCTTCCTGGCACTGCACCCAACATCCTGTGATTATGAAGCTTTCCAGTTGACTCTGGGACACACACACTCTTCCCTGCCCTGTGTGAATTGTATGTGCTTTTCCTAGTAACTGTTTTGGGTGATTCTTTTCCTGACCCCAGACAGTTTTTTCCCATGGCCACACCTACCAGTCATCTGCCATATATCTAAGGAAGAGTCTGACACAGGTCTCTGGAGTTCTCTTTGTGGGCAACTGGCTGCTTTCCAGTACTCTGTCCTATCCTAAAACTCCCTCTGTCTCCCTGGATTCTCAGGCTCCCTGGGGCCTCTTGCTTGTGTCTGGGCTCCTCCTCCCTGCTGCATGGCCTCCCTATTCTCTGCCCTTACCTTCACCATTTGATATAGTTCCATGAGGGCCCAGCCTGCTTCTCTGCTGACATAGCACTGCACAGTGGGACTGCACCAAGGAGTCACTGATTTGATGAATGAATGAAGTTTCTGCAGGAATTCAGTAGTCAGGGTGGAGCAGGACAGAAAGAAACTGATTTTGGGTTCTGAAAGTTTACATCCAAGATCAGTTCTGACATGAACTGTGTTCATTCATTTACCAAGTATTTACTGAGGACTGACTCTGCTGGAGGTTCTGGGCTTGGCGCCAGGTCTTGAATAAGTCAGTTAAACTGCCTGGGTCGTATTCTCTCCCCTTGGAAATTGGAAATGGAGACAGTGAGATCTACCTCCTTGGCTAATAAAATAGGTGAGACCACTCTACACACTGCAGAGATGTAGGACTTTTAAAGACTTTTCTTGACTTTTAAAGAAACCTTTATTTTGAGTTTCTGACCTTTCTAGAAGGGTCTTCATGACCTCAGTCTGGGATGCTTTAAAAGACTTCCCATGTTTATTATGTAAGTCTCTCTGTTGATTTGCCTTTATCTTTTTTCTTTTTCTTTGTTAGGATCATCCTAAACATTTTGGATTTGGGGGAGGAATGATAAGATGTCTTCATCCTTTCCCGACACTTCTTCCTGAGATATATGAGAGTAGGAGGGCTGCTTGGAAGTTGGCCATTGGGAAGAAGAGAGGAGAGGAAAAGTTGGTGTTTACACATTGCCTTGGTTACAGGCATCACCTCCCTTCTCATCAGGGCCTGCTCTCCCCAAAAGCCTGGTTTTAATTTTCCCTTTGAATTGGGACCTGGCCTTGTTGCCAATTTGGATTTCACTGGTCAGTTGTTTGGCAGATTTTGATACCCTGAGGCCATTCCTTTTGCTCAGGCTACTCACTGGACTTTTTTGCTGCCACGTCTCCTTGGTTTCTGATTTGGGTTAGGATGAAAGACTGTATTACTGCTGCTCCCTGAACACTCTAAAAGGAATGATTTTGGCTGTGATTGTGGGGTAGATTTTCACCCCAGGAGATAAGAATGTGATGAAACCGTATTCTACTGGATAAAATACCCCTTACTTTGATAAATGTGCTGCCTGGCTGGGATGTGGTTAATATACTTACATGTGACAGGTGAACTAGTGTGAAGGCAAGAGGAAGACACAGGTACAGGTAGATGCCAGGGGCTAGGCTTCATTTTAGGGTGACAAGCGTGGTTCTTTGCATGCTTCTGGGCAAGTTTATCATCTGTCAGATGGAGTTAACTGCCAGGTTCTGTCCACGAAGGTGTGGGGAGCTGCTTGTGGAGCAATGTAACAAGGGAAGATTTCCAGACCCGGTGAGTCAGCAGAGAGGGACCTAGGAGGATGTGAAAACGCAAGCATCAAGCTAAAAGAGATGAAACTGGCAGCCAGGAGGTAGGCAGGGACATCAAAAGCGAGGGGAAAAGTGAGCCATAAATTGAACTGTGGGACTCAACCAAAATTAATACCAGGGTGGGGAGAGAATAAGTGGTTGGTAATGAAAAGGGTGAGAAAAAAGAATTAAGGGCAAGATGTGGGGAGGAGAGCCTGGAATTATAGCATCTGAAGCCACAGATGCTGGATCTCCCTAGGGAAGTTCTTGGATGGAATCCCAGGGGAAACTTTCCTAGGTGTACGGGGGTGGGGAAATGTATTCCTTCTGTGGAGAAATTGGGTCAAATCATGGGACTGAAGACGATTCTAATAGATGTGACCGTGTCTGTAAACTACAAAGCCGCTTGAATGTTAGTGATTATTGGTGTTTACTCTATGATAATTACAAACACGTGTATCGTTTCCCCTTCCCAGGCCCCTGGGAGGATACTTTCCTACCAGCTAACCTCATTCAAGTCCACCTCCATTCATCAAAGAGGTTTTAGCAGTGGAACCTACAAAGACAAGGTGCCAGCCCCTCAAATCTCCTTTGTCCAGTGGTCTTCCTTGTCCTGGTGCAAAATTGGAATTGATTGAAAGGGGGGGTGTGTGGGAGTGGTGGTGGTGATAGCATATGACCTTTTCCAAGCCCAGAAACTGAAACTGTCCTATTGAGACTGTCCTCCAGAGCAATGAGACTCTTCTCAGCCTGTAACCAAAAGGGATTTTTGAAGAATTCTTCCGTGAGCAAAACCATTTCCTGGAACATGACTTGCTGTCTTTCCCGTTTGAGGTAGAGGCTGATGGCAACTCGATAGCAGCCTTCCTTGTTCAACAAAAATCATAAAGTTCTGCATTGGAATATGCATGAAAAGCACCAGGCACTGCTGTTAGTGTCAATATGGTGAAGACATTCAAGCCAAGAGTAGCTGAGTGACTTGTCCAAAGTCACAGAGCTAATACAGGCAGAACTAGGTTTAGACCTCAGGCTGTGGACTTCAGAGTCCTAGGCTTCCTTTTCCTCTTTAGTGCCATCAAGGCTGGCATAATAGATGCTGCCTTTCTTAGATGCCCAGAATAAAAAAGCTGGGCATCTTGCAGGTGCACAGGAAATTCTTTTAAAATAGCCAAATATTAGGAGTTTATTTTTTATTCTTAAAATGAGATGGTTTATCTTCGTTACCCTCCAGAGCTCTTCCTAAACAATGTATTTTTCCAATGGCTGTAATGTTCATGTCTGTTCAACCAGCGTGTGTGAGGCACAAAACTCCAGATTCACCCAGACAACCTCTGACCATCTTTCTTCTGCATCTTGGCAGGGACCTCTTGACTGCCCTCCCTGCTTCTGCCCTGCCCATTATCCCACTTTACCCCCACCTACAATTAAAAAAAAGTATTGAGGCAACATTGGTTTCCAACTCTCTGTTTTAGGGGTAGAGGCTGATGCCTCTTCAGATGTATCTTTCCACACCATACCCTCTATTTAAGCTCCCATCATCCTCTGCCACTGTCCACTAGGGCCCATGTTGCAGTCAATGTTCTAAGGTTTGTTTTACCCCCAATTTTGGTGGGTTTTTTTTTTTTTTGGTGCAGGACTGAGAAAGAAACTTACAAAATGAATGTGAGAACAGTTCAGTCCTTCCTTATTTTTTCTTTGTCTTTTCTTCATTCAACAAACATTTGCATAACCTTAAATATGCATGAAGAGCTCATCCAGGTTCCTGCTGGTCACTATGTGGCTTTTGGACAGTCCACGTGGAGGGGCCCTTACCTGGGCCCTCACTCTGGTGCTCAGATCCTGGAGATAAGTTGGTCTCTTGAGAACGTTGGAATTAGGATAAAGGGTTTTCTTTTATTAGAAGAACTACCATCAGCTCTCCTGGGTCTCCAGCTTGCTGACTGCAATGTCTCGGCACTTCTTACCTCCATAACCATGTAAGTCAATTGCTCCTTCTCTGTCTCTCTCTCTCCCTCACACACACACACATACACACACACACACACACACACACACACACACATTTCTTCAGAGAACCCAGATTGTCCACTCCTTTTTGATCTCCGCACATGACACTTCTGTTGGTGATAAGGCGCAAACCCTAGCCATCGCTCCTGGGGAACTGATAAAGGGGCAGCTGCGATGTCAGGGCCTCTAGCACAGCAGGTCAGGGGCCTGGCCCCAAGGGTTAAGCATGATGGACAGGGTCATGGCATGGTTTGCCCAGCTGGGCCCAGCCGAAGACAGAGGCAGGGCCTGAAAGCGAGGCCTGAGCGTGGGGATACGGGGACACACAGGCATGTGAAGCTGCCCGGAGAATACGGCTGAGCCACCAGCAGCTCAGATGGTTCCACCCTCCATGAGCTGCGGAGACTGTGCTGGGGACACAGACACCAAAATGAGTCCCCCACAAACCTGGCCCTTGTCAGGCCCACTGTTTAGTCTGCATAGATTGGAAAGAGATTTTAAATCCCTTCTTATGTGCCATCTTCCTTCACCCGGCCAGCCTCTGAGTTTTGGCTTGGTCTTTGGAGTCAGCCTCTGGAACGTAGCTGGGAGTCTGCTTGGGGCTGGCCTCTGGCCTCTGGCTGTGGCTGTGTGACCTGTGATCCTGTAACCCTACAGGTTACAGCACATCAGCCCCGGAACAGTCAGTCACTTGAATGAGCCAGGTCTCGTGAATTTGTTGTTCATTCCTGATGGGCATTTTCAGAGCGCCCAAAGCTAGATCTATCCCAGAGCAGAGAGTCGTCTTAGGTATTGAAACTCTGTCAGTCTGCTGGAACAAAGTGGCTGCTTGCTATTGCCAAAAGCTATAGTAGTTAATGAGAGCAATATAAGCTATTAATTACAAAAATAAAACAGCTATCAGACCTTTCAAGTAATTAATAAAGAGACAGTGTGATGTTAATATAGATATTTTAAAGGAAGTAGGCGAGCTAGATTAGATGAAAACGAAGTTAATAGCCTTTTTGAGCCAACAAATGTTTATAAAGTTTGAATAATAATACGTGACAGAATAACAGATCATAGAGATTAGATTAGAATGCTAGTGCCTGTAGAATGATTTGGTAGTATTTGTAACACTACTTAGGTAGACTTTAAGAATCACATTTAATTTTTTGATGTTTATTTCCCATTTAGGATATGAGTCTTTCCAGAAAAAGTTTTATTTGGAATGTTTCATCCTTTGTAAGGATAAGTTTTAAAAAATTAAAAGACTAACGATTCCTCAAAGGGGAAAAATCTCCAAAATCATGTGAACCCATATCTATGATAAATCCTTTTTAATCTAGACATAAAGAACCTATAAAATAGAAAGAAAATAGGAGCATGTAGGAGAATAGCATGATAATCACACCCCATTTTATTCTGGTGGGTCAAACTGTGAATAACAGACTTCAAAGCATCCATTTTAGCCCAGAGCCTGAGGAGGCTACACTTTGGTCAATGTGAAGCCAGCATCTGGGCCAGCAGCCTCTCTCAGGCACTGCTGGCCAGAAAGTCTTAGCCCTCAGTAGTCTCCAAGGGGACTGCTGGAGTGGATGGTGCTGAGAAATTACTGCGTCAGCACTCTAATGCCACAGATTTAAAATTCAATGGTTGAATTTCAGGTTCATGTTGTAGCTACTTTAGCTCCACTTCAGAACCTTCAGGCCTCACACATCTTGTTCCATCCATAGCTGAAAGATCTATGGGGTCCTGACCAGATTCCTGTAGGCCCTGACACTTCCTGCTGGCCCGCCCTGTTCATCCAGCATCCCACTGGGTGCCCTGCTAGGACAGCCTGGAATCCAAGAGAATTAGTGTGCCTGGTGGGGGCCACAGAGCAACCTATAATGGGAGCTGATGAATTAATTCCTCCCTCACTTTTCCTCACCACAGAGAGTCCTGGGACTCAGTTTACATGGCTGCGAGAGGATGGTCCCACAGGATAACAGAGAGAGGACCAATAAGATAGTGAATATGGGATCACTCAAGTAAACAGGTTCAGCTGATCCCAGGCCATGAAAATGGTGCCTGGAGTCTAGAACAGAGCAGTGTGGGTCTGTTGAATGAATAAAAGACCCAGGAACCCAGTTGTGGTGGGCTGAATAATGTGCCCAGCACCACCTGTGATGTCCACATTCTAATTCTCAGAACCTGTGGCTACTACCTTATGGAGTAAAGGAAATTTGCATCTGTGATAAGTTAAGGATCTTGAGATTATTCTAGATGATCTGTGTGGGTCTTATGTAATCATGAGCATCCTTATAAGAGGGAGGTAGGAGGTGGAAGTTGAAGGAGATGTGATGATGGAAGCAGGGATGGGAGTGATGTGGCCACAAGCCAAGGAAGACAGGAGGCCTATAGATGCTGGAAGAAACAAGGAGTGGATTCTCCCTTGGAGTTTCCAGATGGAACCACTCCTGTCAGCATGTTAATGTTAGCATCGTAAGACTCCTTTTGGACTTCTGGCTGCCAGACCAAATTACAAAAGTAATTTGTCTTGTCTTAAGCCACTAACATGATCATTTGTTATTGCAGCAACAGAAGAACTAATACCAGCTTCATATTCGTAGGGGACTCAGTGATGAGAGAACTGAGGAGGTTCCTCTCACTGAGGGACTTAGTTAAGGCCACCATGCGCTCTGGAGGCCTAGCCAGGAGCCAACTCAATAGGCTTAGAAAGGGAGAGAGCCCAAGTTTCAGGAGGTGAGGGACCCCAGCTCCCTTGTGTCTCTGACTAAAGGGCATCCACAGGAGGACATGTAGACCCTCCTGCTGAGGCTACCCTGGGAGTGTCCTGAAGAACAGGAGCTCAGACAAAGTTGCCTGTACCCAGAGAGAGAGAGGTTGTGATGCCTCATGGAGCACAGTGAACTCCATGTGGGAGGCGGCTGGGAACAAGATCATGGTCCACGTGCCTGATGAAGAGCAGCTCCCATGCAGGCCCCCAGACTCTCTCTAGAGAAAAATGAAGTCCTCATGCTGCACAGTTCATGCAGAGCAGGCCTTTCATAGACAAGCAGAGAAGACCTTGGCCTCCAGACCTGGGAAAACTAAGCTGTGGCCTCTGGTTGCTTCTCATAGACCGTGGGATCTTAGGGGATATCTATAAACTCCCCAAGCCTCAGTTTCCTCATCTTGTAAAGTGGAGATAATCAAAGTAGTAGTGGTACTTTTTCTTCTTCCACTATCACTTCTAAGTACCTAACAATTACTGAGCACTTTTATGCTTGTATCATTTAAAGCACACACTAGGTGTTATTTTATTGAGATTTTATATAAGGAAAATCTTCTGGGATAGGGCCTAGTATTATCTGCTAAAGATAACAAATTTATTTCAGAGGGTTGAGTTGGGAGGAGTCAATGAATCAAAATTTATAAAACTTACTGGCATAACAGCAAGAGTTACTGCCTCTTCTTGCTCCTTCTCTTTCTGTATCTCCCCTCTCTCTTCTTCCCCACCAAGAGTCTCATCCAGATTCTTCCATTTTTCTTAGGAGAAGTTTGAGCCCTTCCAAAGGCTACAACAATTGAACTGGGAGGTGGCTGACATTTTACAGCCCTGGTTTCCTCTCCAGCATCTGGGTTGGTGCTGGGCGCGTGATTCTAGCCCACCTGCACTCTGGGCTACACTTTTCCTGGTGCATAATTGGATCCTGAAGCTCTTTCTCAGATGTGGCCTGCTTTTTGCCTCTCAGATTGACCCATAAAAAGCCAAGGGCTCTTCTGAATGACAAAGGCAGTGATCAGACTTGTTTTTCCTCTTGAGCCCAGTAAATGACTTTTCGGTGTGTCTCTCCCAGGTGGCTTGGAGTCTGAAACCGCGTGGCAGTGATGGGACAACTACAGCCTGATTGAAACTGGCTGGAGCTCCAGTGGCAAACATGGCGCTCCTCTGGGAGTGAGCCCAGCCACCTCTCAGGAATTCATGCCTTCTGAGCAATGCTTGGTTCCAGAAACTTCACTCCCAATTTCTTTCCACTCAACAGTAGCAGAACCCTGCCTTGGAAGTAACACTGGGTGTACTGTTGATTGGAGCAAATGTAATGAGCTTTCAGAGTGCCAGAGAATATTGGCTTCTCGTGAGAGATTCGGCATTCACTAGTTTCTTCTGAATGGGTCCCAGATGGAGCCCCACCAGCTCGGTCCTCCAGAATCCAGAGGGCAGATTTCACCCTCTGAGTTTGGGTTACATTTTGAGCCTCTGTCTCCTAGGTTTCTGGGTGGAATCCTCCTTAACTTGAATTCTTACCAGTTGACAAGCCACGCACTGTTATCCCTGATGGATAGTATGGTGGGAGAAAAGCTACCACCTCATTAAGAGCACAGGTTAACGGAGGGTGATTGATTTTCCATAGGCCTGAGAAAGCCTACAAATCGTTTGTATAAACACTAGTTTGACAGTGAAAACAGTTTTCTTTTCTTTTGTGGAGGGCAGCAGACAGGGTAAATATTGACAAATGGACACATTAACTTTCCTAAGAGGCCTGAGGCCAATAAATGGGACAGGGAGATAAATGCCTTGGTTGAGCCATTAGCCACTGAGGGTAAGCCGCTGTCTTTGGGCGCCATCTTTGGTGTGACTGGGATTCTGTGAGGTTAACCTGGTAAGTAGGGATTTCTGTAAGGCATGACGGGTCCACTCTGACCAGGCAGCAGATCATCTGTGCTTGACCCTCTGTGTCCTCTTCCCCTGGAATTCTGATGCAGGAGCCCAGGCATCCATCCGTGTGTTTACAAAGCTCCCCAGTGACTTTGATGTCAGTCAAGGAGGTAAACCTTTTAAGAGACAAATGTTAGAGCTTAGTGTGACCCTTGACCATCTCCCAAACATGCTGTCTGGTCATGAGAGCTTGGGGACAAGGAGACACTAAGGCAGTGGCTTAGCCTCAAGTTTTCAAATTGTGCACCTGGGACATTTCTAGGGAGAAAACCACATTAGATACAAAGGTGGATGCCCAAGTTGACTTTCAAAGACTCTGGAAATAAAATCTGATTCCTGCCTGGCCCACCCTCTCCATATTCCCCTCTCACAATGCCCCTCTCACTTACCCTCCCTTGCTCCCTGTCCTTTAGATTTGCTGCCCTGATGACCTTTATCCTCGAGCCCCTTGGGACTCCCTCCTTCTCTCTCCTATAAGGTCTTCTCTGAGCTCCCACCCCCTGAAGTTGCACCCCATTATCCTCTCTCCTCACACTCTGTTCATTTCTTTATTGATGAACATGGTGGGTCTTTCATTTGTTGCCTGCACCCCCCTCAGACTGTAAGTTCCATGAGGGCAGGGATGTTGTCCATTTTCAACACTATGGTGTCCTCGGAGCTGGCTTCCCAGCACCTAGTCTGCGCTCATCGGCTTACTTGGTGCCAGAATGAATCCACAAAGAGCTTCATGATGTCATCCTCTGCCCTCAGTGGAGCCGCTGGAACCACACTCTGGCAGTTCAGGAGTGGAAGCTGCTTTTCTAAGAAAGACACATTTAGCATCTGAGGAATGAGGCAACCAGCCTTCCTGCCCTCCCCTTTCTGTCCCTTGCCTTCCCTTCCCTTCCTGGCTTTTCTTCTTCCCATTGAGTGATTCAATCAGTGACCTCCTGCCTCACTCAGGCTCCTACTGCCCTTTCCTCACTCAGGCAACGATCCTTGCTTCTTTTTTCAGGGAAAATCACAGGCCAATGAGAAACAGCCCCTCAATGCTCTTTCCCTTTTCCCTCATCAGATATGCTTTATTTATGCGCATTGCTTCTCTACCTTCCAGCTCCCAGAGGGTGATGCGTCTTACGCTCAGGATGGACCCTAGATCTTGGCGGAGAGCTTCTGGAAGAAGTGGGTTCCCAAAGGGTAAGCTATTGTATTTCCAGTCTCCTTTAGAGCCTTAGGCTTTCAGATCAGCCTTCACAGGAGAATGGAGGCCTGTCTAAGCCAGGGCCTCCAGGGAACATGCTCTTCTCACCAAATTTGTCCCCCACACACTCTCACCAACTTTCAGCAGATCCAGATGAAGTTAGGTTCATCTTCTAGGTCATCTGAGTCAGACATTACCATCTTTTCTCAACCCAACACACACACACACACACACACACACACACACACACATACACACACACTCTCCATTGGAACAAAAAAAGGAAGCGTGAAAAGAAGGGTGAGTTTATGCTATTGTTAGATTGAAGAATTTAAAATATAAACCCAGTTGAATTAACTCTTTACAGAAATGGCTTTTAATTGCCAAATTAAGTTAGCACAATAGCATGGGATGCTCAGAAAGACAGGCAGGCAAGGAATTTGAAATCAAGCCTGATTGTGTCCTCCCTATATTATTTAGAAAATTTTGGTAAATCACCTTTGATCCACACTGGTGTAGTCTGAAAACTGGGAATAACTCCTAATTTTTTGAGCATTAAATGATATTGGTGAAGAGAAAAATTTTGGTACAAAGTAGGTACAAAGAATAATATCAGATAACATTTATTGAGTGCTTACTATGTGCCAAAGATGTTTTGAAGAGCTTTGCCTTTATTAATTCATTTAACCCTCACAACAGTATTCTAGGTGTTACTTCTACTTTATATATATGGCAGGGGAGGCATAGGGAGGTGGAGGGGTCAGAGGTGGGGATCAGGACTTGTGCACAGAGGCTGGACTTTTGCTTCCATTTCCCACGCCTCTCTGTGAGCAGAGATTGTGCTCCTGCTGCCTATGTCAGTCAGAGCTCTTTTCTCTGTTGACATGAGTGAAAATATGAAAGTGGTATCATTGTAAATCCTTCAGCATTGAACTGGCAGGTTAAAGCAGAGGATGTGCCTGGGATTGCAAATATAAGTTGAGTACATCTCATTTATCAAATTCATTTGCCATAAGAGAAGTAGAGATTGTTTACATGATCAGGGCTGTTCTATGTTCTGTGAGTTTTCATCCCCTTTCTGCCAAAGCAAAGATGTCCCTGTTGGAACCTGGTCTGTGGTGGTAGTTGTGAAGCCTGGTGCATTTGCCCTTCTTTGTCCTTTTCACATGAGATTACAGCTGATGGCAGGTGTTTGCTGGCCTCATGGGCTGCCC
Organism: Talpa occidentalis; assembly: GCF_014898055.3. Lineage (NCBI taxonomy): Eukaryota > Metazoa > Chordata > Mammalia > Eulipotyphla > Talpidae > Talpa > Talpa occidentalis. The sequence continues at coordinate 10,462,622 of NW_023601653.1, forward strand.
CCTGAAGGGGCCTTTCTCATCAGCAAATGCATAAAAGTCCAGGCTGACATGAGTCAGTATTTAAAAACATTTATAGCTCTAGATATTTCCAGTCATGCTCACTGCACTAGGTATTTACTGCAAGTGCCTGCGTCCGGGAATGACATTTTGATGTGGGCAAGGGAACTGGCCTCAGCTTAATGTTTCCTGTTTTAGCTACTGATTCCATTGCTGAGTACTAACTGTGACAGTGTAAAGGATTTTAGCATCCAGATGACACATCAGAGGCAAAAATGTCTGCCTCTCCTTCCTACTCCAGGCTCTGAAGTCAATGACTCTTTTGACATTATGCCTCATCCTTTATAATTCTAAACAGGGTGCTTCTGGCTCTAAGAGTTTGAGGTCTAATTATTTCATTCATTTCCCCATCCACTCATGAATCCATTCATCTAGCCATTTATTAATATATCCATTATCCTTCTATTCATTATCTACCTATTCCCCCACTAGTCACCATTTATCCATTCATCCATCCACCTATCTATCCATTCATCATCCATTCATCTAGCTATTCATTAATCCATCCATCCATCCATCCATCCATCCATCCATCCATCTATTGATCACCCCTCCATGAACGTTTATTGAGCACCTATTCTGAGCCAATCCAATTTTAAGTGCTGACATATCAGCAATGAAACAAACATTCAACTCAGGTGTCAATGGGATCACCATGTCACATCTACCATCCTTTGGATTGTACTTACTCGTGTATCATCTCCATGCTCCCCAAATTTTCCTTGTTCACCACCTGCACAGATTCTGCCACATTCACATATGACTTGTAGTATTATTTGCTCAATATTTTTCTTTAAATAAATTCACATGAATTATTTAAAATAATATAAATAAATTCAAATAAATATATTTTAAATAAATGTACTTAAAAGGAAACTTTACATTCCTGCTAACATTATACATTTGGTATGTTGTATACTTTCACAAAAAAGTGAAATTAGTACCTACCACATATAGCTGTACATTACCTAAAATCATCCCCAGTGCCACCAACAGTACCTACACAAGATTTAAGAACTGAATTATTTCATTTTTTTCCTATAAAATCACTCTGAAATAATATTGGTCCCCATTTCCATATACAAACTCTCAAATGATGTGAACTCATATCTCTTGGCTCCCAATCCAGCATTCTTGGAGCTAAGATTTGGATGTAAAGTTAATTTTATTGGTTGCCAGCAACATTTTAAAAATGAAATAGAATGTAGTATAGACTAGCATAGAGCATATCACACTTAGTGAGATTATGGTTTTGTGAAGCTTGGTTTTTACATAAAAAGGTGTATCTTACTGTCAGTATTATGGTCAGACGCTTTGAAAACTGGGCTGCCTTGTTGATACTGCTGGCTGGCAGAGGCCACTGTATTGCAAAACCCTGGGGTTGCCACTCATAGCACCATCAAATCTATCCCATGGCCTGTTTGGGTGAAGAAAATTTTATGGGGGCCCAGTCATGCCCATTCACTTATGTATTGTCTAAAACTCTTTTCATGCTATCAATAGGATTGACAGATTTAGCAAATAAAAATACATGGTGTCCTGTATTTTATCTGACCACCTTAGTAGTACAGCAAAATTGAGTATTTGTGACAGAGACCAGATGGCCCACAAGAACAAAATTTTTATTGTTTGGATCTTTGCAGAAAATGTCCACCTATCCTTGATTGAAATGTCACTCTGTGGACTTGTGCAGTGCCCAGACTATACAGCTGCACACAATGGTACCACCCCTGGCTGGTGTCCTCCTGGAAGGTTCACTTCCACTCAACTTCCTGTTCTTCCATTGCATTTCAGGGTTTGCCTCTATTCAGGGCTCTGCACCAATATTATGTGAACAGAGAAAGCTGAGCTTTCCTGCTAATCTCTGCAGAACTGCCCTTTATCCCTTTTCCTGGCTGCCCCTGTTGCCACTGCTATACTTCCCCAGACTCTGGCCTCCCAGGACAAACGAATGAAGGTCTTTAGACCCTTTCTGTAATAAATTCTGAGTGACATCCTTAAATAGAGGAGTGGGGTTTGGGAATAAAGTGAAAAACTGTTAAATTCTCCCAATGCAAGGGGCCCAGCCCAGTTTTGGACAGTGAATCATGGCCTCCGCCAAGATGTTCTCATTACAGTCTCTCTGCTGACCTCCTTGGAAGAGTGTAAGCTTTTGCTTGAAAAAATAGGCAATTCTCTGCTTTCTCATCCCCATGGCTGTGCCTCACTCCCTGGTGGTCCAGTTCTACATATCCCATCAGTCTCTCTGTCCATCTTCTTCCTGAGTCACTGCCTCATTTCAATTACTGTGGACATGAACCTGGTCTATAGACTACCCATGTGCAAGAAGGAGAGTAAACATGACAGCTCACCTCCTTATAATTTTAATCTCCTTGTTATTTTTCATTATATATTTTTGAGTTCAGATCACGCCTAGAAAGATGCATGTTACTAGGCCTCATGTCAAGGGGAGCACCCACAATTAGAATGATCCAGAAAAAAGCCAAGGTGTGGCCAAGTACTCAACACTGTTTTTTAAGGCATATTTAAGTGAATCAGGGTTTACAGATGTCAATGTTGGATAGAATCTCTATTCGTCATCATTTATAGGTCCTCCTTATACTGAGACCAGCCCCTGTAAAGAGCGTCCACCCAAAATCATAGTGAGAACAGTGGCCATAGAGTGCACTGAGAACTTCATGTGATGGTAGTTAGTCTTTCCAGACCTCATGCGTGAAACTAGCAAGCTTTCTGTATTTTCCTTTTCCAGTTTTATCATTGTGTCATTGTTGTCTTTGACATCCTCTTCCTCTTCCTCAACATGATATAAATGTTCATAACTAGCATTTATCAAATAGACCAGCTACCAAGGTAACTCCTTAACATATATTACCTTATTTAGATATCACAACAACCTTTTAAGATAAGTACTATCTTCTTCATTGTATAGAGGTAGAAACTGAGGCATTGAAACTTTAAATCAAATAGTAACATTGGATTTGCCTTTGACAATGAATTTGTTTGACTTCTATGCCTTTAAAAAAATCTGCTGCTGTGAATTTCTTGTGCTAGAAAGTATCTGACACACATAGTAGTGCTTAATAACTATTAGTGGAATTAAGGAACATGTGGTACCAACATTGGTGCTCTTGACCATTTTGCTGGTCTGAAATGAGCTCACCAATTAGATTTGTTTCCAGAGTTCTTTGGAACACAAATGCTATGGGCCTCTCTAGAGATTCTGAGATAAGGCCCATGAGTCTGATATTTATTCTACTTCTCACCAGACTCTGATGCAACCAGTCAATCCTAGGCTGCAGGAAAATTTGGCATTCACTGCAGCCATGCTCTACTGCTTCATGGAAACGTTGTAAATTTTAATACTGCTGAAATACAAATAAAGCCACAACTTAGGTTTTGCAATTTGTGTGGCTGATCTCATGTCCTTCTGACAGACATTTAACATTTCAGAATATTACAAATTTCTTTCTTTTCTGGGATATCAGGGCATAACCAGGGCAGTGGCTATTAGGAGGCAACTCACCCTTCCCAAAGCAGCTTCCAAAGTCACTTAGTTATTTCTTGTTCTCAGTTCAATTCTGTTTTCACTAAAGAAAACAGTTTCCCCTGTTTATTCTAGAGAAGACTTGGGGTTGGGATGGGGTTTGTCAAGTTCCTTTAAGTATCAGTGAATCTTAAGGAAGGGAAACTAGAATTGTTTCAGTTACCTCAGAGGTAAACCTACAATTGAGGCAGTCTTAGTCTTGTTTTACTTTCCAGTAAACTGGAAAATTCCAGTTTACTCAATGTTCTGGTGCAATGTTATATCGTCCCTGTTAAATCTCAAATAGGAACCTGGGTTTGGACAATAAATAATGTGATTATTCCTCCTAGGACCAAAAAGAAAAGAGCTATGAGAAGATAAGTTTCTGTTCATTATTAGGAAGGAAACGCCAAGAGACATGAAAAAAAAATCTACAAATATATGCAATATACGCAATCAGGCTGCCAAGTTAGGGAGTGAATCTTCTGTCACTGGTGGTGTCAAAACAGAAGGCACACAGTTATTTGTTGAAGGTGATGGAATGGAAGTCAAGTATCAGTGGATGACCTTGGAGATTCTTTCTAAGTCCCAGAGGACAGCAGTATCCGTGTGTCTGGACTGTGATAGGATCATATCCCACGCTCACACCCAGTGTAGAAAGAAGCAGCAACAGCAGAGCCCGTCCTCCTTCTTGGGTGGAAGGCCAGGCCATAGTCAGCAAATCCAAGATGTTTTCCCAGTACTGTAGAATTGGAGAAGGCTCAAGGTATTTAGGATTTGGCTCTCAGCATCACACCCGGGGTCCAGTGGCCTCTGCTGAGCAGGCTGGGCGAGCCCTCAGGAAGTGAGAGCACAAGGGTAGGCTTCCTTTCCTGGGGGGCCAGTACTGCATCTGCGCCCATCAGTTTTGTGCAAAGTGCGTAGTTTAGACCACCCCTCTGTTCCCTACCCCTTCCACCTCAGGTCACTGGGCAAATGTCCATTTGACCTTTGGTGGAGTTTGACCCCTGATTGTACTGAGTATCTCAGAGCTGTGCAAAGTGTTAGGGAGTTTCCCAACATTCTTCAGGGAAGTTATCACTTTCAGCCCTGCCCTACTTCCTATTCCCTTACATCGTTAGAAACCAAGACACTGGCCTCTGTGAATTTCCCCAAGATCACAGAGTGCATTGGCTGCAAGGCCAGGGATCCAAATTTGAAATAGCTCAGGGGAAGGCTGGCTACCTTATCATGCACACATGTCATTCCAAGTGGATCCAGAAGGGCAGACAAACTGCACAAACCCCCAGGCTGGGACGTACGTACGTATGTATGTGTGTGTGTGTATGTGTGTGTGTGGTGTCATAGTTTATCTCTATAATGAGATTAGCAGAAAAATGAAAAATCCCTGGTAGCAGGAAAAAGCAACAGTCTCCCAGTGTCTGGCCTTTGGTGAGACAGATATTCAGTTATTGGTGTTTCTACCCTTTTTCCAGGGCACAACATCCATCAGGGTTTGGGGACACTCAGACCTGAAGTCAGATTGTTCTGATGTCTCATAAGTATGTTGCTGCAGGGTGGTTGTTTCCACAGGTGTTGGCTGTGCCTCAGACAGTGGGGTGCCATTCCCACCAGTCTTTACCCCAGTCTTCATCACAAGGAGGGCACTGCCATGTATTCTCAGCCAGAGTCTGTTGTTCTGAGTTCCTGGTTTGGTTGACAACACCCTGTGCATACAGCTCTGTCATCCCAGCCTGTGATGACTGGTTTTGGCCCCCTCAACCTGGCAGTGAGACTTGGGGACAAGTAGTCAATTTCTTTATATCAGGATGATTTGAAATCTTCTTCCATGTTGGACATGAAGGACCCAAATCCAAGGAGTCCGTCGCACACTGGTCTCTCTACCCACACCCCAACACTTCAGGTGTCTGATGATGGGGATGGGGCCCCTGTTTCCTGGGGTGTACATCCCTGATCTGCCCATGCATCTGGGAATCCAACAGGGGATCCTTCCTCCTCTTCAGGCTGGGACTCTTTTTGCTGTTATAGAACTCAAGCCTCCAGTCCCATTGGCTGCCCCAAGTTGGGAAAAATTGTGAAACAGTATCTGGGGCCAAGTTTTTAGTTTTTACATGAGAGTCTAAATGATGATCTGTTTGTATCTGTTGATATCTGGAGATTACTTTGCTAATCTCACTCCTCAAAGATTGAAATTTAAATGGCAAACAAGATAATTTCAGCACGAGACAAGGTTTTAGAAGTCACTGGGTCTTCAAAGATGCCTACAGCCAATTTCCAGCAGGCTATTTCCTCTGTTTTCTTCTCTATATTTTTATGACTCCACGTCTTATATCCTACTCTTAAACATTGTCTTAGGAATGAAATTTTTTTTCTTTATAAAAGTTGCTTTCTTAATGAGTAAACATTCATGTTAATCTAAATACTACCTTTCATCTGAAAATGCAAGGAATGTAGACTGTTTTACTTCATTGCCTCTCCTTAACCTACACGCTACTGTTGTGTCTTTTAATTATCTCTAAAATTATGTTTTAAATTTTATAAGCTGTTGTTATTTTTCTTTTTTATTCATTTAGTTATAGATATTCATATAGAACAGTCACATAGACTTGCTCATATTTTTACCACTTTGGTGGCTTTTCATTTATTTCTGCATCTTGAACTTTCCTTGTAGGGTCCCTCTCCCATCTGAAGAGCATACTTTAGAACATGCAAGTCAAACACCCCAGTTTACTTATTTGCTTTTGGAATTGACTCACCATGGTTTACAACACTCTAGAAACTTCACAAGTAAAGCTTTGCTCTTGATAGATGTCATGCCGTACCTACTACCAAAGTTCTAGTGCTACTTACCATGATCAAAATTGATCCCCTTACCTGTCCTCCCACACCCTTCCCCTCTGACATCCATGCCTTTTTTCTCAGACAGTGCATGTGGCAGTGGCCTGGCATGAAGCCTTTCATTTCCCCTCTCTCCTTTCCTTGGAGTCTTCTCCATTCTAAGGCTAGTGCCTTTCAGGAGCCAAGAATTTCCTAGAGACCATAGTCCCATCCAGAAAGAAGAGGACTTCCTCTCTTAGAAGTTCTATTTAAAGAGCAATTGAGTTTCTGCCCTAGACGTCTCCAGCCATCCCCTCTTGTATCACATGGACATGAATTATATAACATGCCCTAAACCAAGGATTCTGCTCCGAGAGACATGGAATGTGATAGTTGACTTCAGCCAATCAGGGCCACTCCTAGGCTGGGAAGTTGTGTATGAGTGAGAATAACACCCAAATAAAAATTCCTTTTGAGGTTATCAAGAGGAAGGGGACATGGCTCTCTGAAGGCCATGGCAGCCAATAGTCCGCAGTCTTGATTACACGCTATGCTCTTTCTGGTTTCCTTCCAAATCCTTCCGTTCATTTCTCTGGCCACACTCACTCTTCTGTATTGCAGACATTCATTTCTTCATCTTTCTCTTTCTTTAGAGGGTGAGTTTCTTGAAGGCAGAGTCTGTGCCTTTTTCATCTTTAAGTCCTGAGCCCCTAACACAGACATTGACATTTGGTAAATGTGCATCACATGCATCAATAATCACATAAGTGAGTGAGAAATGCTTCCTTTTTGCTTAATGGAAAAATCAATCCCCATAGCAGCGGGAATGGAATCCCCACTAGGGACGAGAAGTCAATCTGTCGCTATAAGTTTCAATCCCAATGCCCATGATTTCCACCCAACAGATGCTTTTCGCATTGTGAGACACCCGGGCATGCGGGCTGCAAACTCACGTGTTTGCTCCATCCTTCATCACTCCATTTCCTGGGAAGAGGCAAGAGCCTTTGGGGCACTCTCCTTGCTGCACATGTTTTCCGTTTCATGTTTCATCCAATAAATGAGCTGGCTCTCTCCTGGGCCACTTAACACATATTACAGACATTTCCATGGACAAATGGTCTCTTCTCCTTCCTCTGGGATGCCAAAGCCTGAATGATCTGCAGACCCGATAGGGATGGAGAGCTGGGCTTAGAACACCCAGTCACTGATGATACAGCAGCATTATTAACTACCTGACTTGAAGGTGAGCAGCCTGACCTCACATCCATCACATGCTCTCAGCACAGGTGGGTCTGCCTTGGGACAGCTAAGGCTGCACATCTGGAGGAGCTAACATCTGGATGTCCACACCCATGGAATGATGCTAGTATCAGCTGGGATTGGGGCATTGGACCATTTATTTTCTTCCTTCTCCTTTCATTTTACTTTAAATATTTTAGCTCTTTCTGAAAATGAACAAAGAACTATTTTAGCAGGAATGGAAGGGAGCATTGTCTCTAAGTCCCGTTTCATCTTCCAAACTCATCATTACCAGTCAAAGTAATATGAAATTAAAACTGAGGCTTGGCTGCCCACTGCAACAAGCAGAAATCTAAGACTATAATATATAAAACACAACTTTTACAGAAATGAAAATCTGTGCAAAGCCACAGAGCTCAGAAATAACATTTGGTTCTTCTGCAAAACTACCACGTTTTCCCCCTGCCAGATCAAACCCTAGAGAGAACTGACTGCATTCTTGCTACTGTCCCTCCACATGGAAAAATAAGGGAGTGGTAAAAATAAGACAAGTGAGAATGATGTTCTAAAAGTAGAAAATGCAAAGGTTGAAATTTTGGGGAGAAAATGTTCTGTTTCGAAAGGAAGAACTCAGGGGGAGAACACTGCCAAAATGACAGTGGCACCAGGTTCCACTGACCATGTGGCTTATCTCAGGGGACATCTGCTTCCAAACCTCAAAACTGGCCACACTTTGTTCCAGAAATTCTTCACTTCATTCTGAAATAGAACTTAGAAAGGGAAGTTGGAAGAAACTTTCATGTGGTCGTTTTCTAAAATCTTTTTTCCAGCAGATGAATCTCAAGCACTTTTCTTTAAGCAACAAAGCTTCCAATGTTACTGGATGTTTATGCAAACTTCCCAAGACCCTAGTGCCTGTAAGAATAAACTGGGAATATCCACAAACAGCTTGTCTCTCTGGGGAACTTTCAACACTTGCGTTTTTGCATAACTTTGGAACCAGAGAGTAGAGGTGTTAGAAGATGCATAAGGTCACGTCATGTTGGAGCTCATGTCTTTTTAGATAAAAGCTATTTGGAGGAGAAAGATTGGGTTTCTGATGTTTACAAAACTTGAGGTAGAGCTGGGCTTCAGAAATAGTGTCCAGAAATGGTTCCATGGTTATGGAGCATATGATTAATCAGAGCATATGTTAAGTTTGATGAAATAATGAAAATAAATCAACCAATATAGCACTTGGCAACCAACGAGTGCAGTAACTTTGAGCTGCCTTTTTTTCCTGACAATTCTATTACTCCATTCACTGTAAATACACATGCTTTCTAAGCATTCTTATTTAACAGATACTAGTAATTTTTCTGTTTTTTTTTTAAAGATTTTTATTTATTTATGCATACAAGAACTGAGGTATAGGCCAGAGGTGTGGCTAGGGGGAGGTGAGACGATTCACCAAAGACAGAGCGGGGAACAGAACAGGCGGGTCTATTGAAACACACTGCTGAGGGGAGCAGTGGGCAAGTCAGGAGAGGTCTGCTGTGCCATGTGGGCTGCTCCCTGGCTGGGGATTGAACTCGTGCTGCAGTGGCTGCGGATATCTTCATAGGGTGCATCTTAACCCCTTGCGCCACCAGGGAGGCCCTAATTTTTCTGTTTTGCAGCCTATCTTTAAAGTGTCTGCCTTGTCTAGTAATTCAACCATCCATCTGCTTACCCAAACTGGTAATAATGATAATAATAATTGCATTTTATAATGATATTACAGGTAGACTGAGATTATGAGAGATGGAGGGTGAAATTAGGCATGGTCACTTATAAAAAGGGGAATTAAAATATGTGAAAAGTCATCCTCTGTAGCAATCCATGAAATGCAAATTAAAACATGCTTTTTGCTAAGTAACATTTCAAAGATTCAAAATGGTCATTTTTAATGTCCTTAAACGCTACTAGGAAGAGCATAATCTGGCACAGCTGATTTTCAGAAAGCAACATGACAGTGTGAATTAAGTGCCCTAGACATGGGCCTGTCTGTTGATCCACGTTTTCAGAATGCATCTGGAATTTCTGGGGAGGAAATTGAGTGCCGCCAATGATTAAGGAACAAAATGTCAATTGCCATGGTGTCTGTCAGGATCTTGTCAGAAAACAGCACACTTACACAGGGTAATTGGGACATTACCATTATTTAGGAAGCTAGGCAGAATGTGTGGGGAGGGCACTGGAGATGGTGCAGGACGTGGAGCCGGGCACCCCAAGGGAGAGTCAGACACCAGCTCGGGGATTGGAAGGGCAGAGGGCACATGGCTTCTGAAACCTGGGGAGGGCCTCCATGTGCCCAGCCCATAGGACAGGCTGCCTCCTTAGCCCACGCACACACCCTATTCCCAGCGTCAGGTCTCTCTGGTACCTTCCATTCTGAGTCCAACCAAAGATAGAGGCAGAGGAGCCCTTTGACAAAGTCTATATGGGCCCCTGGGGGAGCAGAGTCTTTGGAGAGACAAATGAAAAATATCCAGCACTCTGTGCTATTTTTAAGAACAGAAATAAAAATGGAAGATAATGCAAATGGCCAACAATTGAGAAATGAGTCAATAAAATGGGATACATTTTGCAGTAGATGTTATACAGACATTTAAAATAATGCTTTTGAAGAAATAATAACATAGGGAAATGTTTTCAATATAAAGCAGCTGAAGAAAAGCAGGGTAGAAAATTATATATGATTCCACTTATGAAAAAGATACACACATGTCCCATTGAAGGAAGACGAGAGGCAACATGCCCAAATGTAAACTGTGGCTATTTCTGATTTGGGGAATTATGGATTTTCTTTTTCTTTCTTTCTTTTTTTTTTAACTTATCTGAAGTTTCCAAATTTCACAAGTTTATGTTATTTAATCAGAAGGAAATATTTAAAATAACTGGTCTTTGGCCTTTTGTAGCTTATTTATTTATTTATTTTAAAAATGCTATTTATTTTGGGAGTTTTTTTTTTGTTTTTTTTTTAAAGTTTTATTTATTTATGCATACAAGAACAGGGGTACTAGCCAGAGGTGTGGGCGGTGAGAGGATTCACCAGAGACAGAGTGGGGAGTACAACAGGCGGATCTACTGAAATACACTGCTGAGGGGAGCAGCGGGCAAGTCAGGAGAGGTCTGCTGCGCCGTGTGAGTGGCTCCCTGGCTGGGGATCAAACTCAAGCCATAGCAGTGATAGCGCTGAGACTTAATCCCTAGTCCGCCAGGGAGGCCCTGCCTTTTGCAGTTTATAATCCAGAGGAACGGAACAATTAATTTCTGTTCATAATGCAAAGGATGGACAAAATAACTCATTCATTTCACCTGGCAGGTAGAATCAGGAAAACTTTCTGTAGTAGGTGATACTCAGAGTGGACCTTAATATTCTGCTAGTTTGAGAAAAGGCAGCGAGGAGTCCAGAAGAGAGGACAATGACCTCTAAGGATATAAAACAATGGTATGTCAAAAAAAGAAAAAAGAACTGTTTCTCAAAATACCATGTTGTGAAGAGGACATGGGAATTGTGTATATGTGTATTTGTGCCTGTGTGTGCTTGTGTCCACCTGTGTTCACATGCATGTGCTTATTTACATGTATGGGCCGCCCAGAGATGCCTGTTAAGAGGTATATGTTAGAGGAATAAAGAGAAGGAGAGTAAGATAGAAGGAGGAGGGCCGCCCTGGTAGTGCAAGGGTTAAGTCTCAGCACTGTGAAGCTATCAGCACCACTGCAGCACAAGTTCGATCCCCGGCCAGGGAGCTAACCCACATGGCACAGCAGAGCTCTCCTGTCTCGCCCACTGCTCCACTCAACAGTGGATTTCAGTCCATCTGCCTGTTCTGCTCCCCACTCTGTCTCTGGTGAATCCCCTCATCGTTCCCTGCACCTCTGGCCTGTACCCCAGTTCTTGTATGCGTAAATAAATAAATAAATCTTAAACAAAAAGAAAGAAAGACAGTGGCTCCTTGACCTGGCTTCCCACTGTACGGCTTCCAGATGCCCATTACTAAAGATATCATCTCAATCTCCAAATGGCTTTACATTATGTCAAGTGGACTCAGGCTAGTTGCTGTAATTAATTTTGACTTCAATTAAAAGAAACCTCCATATCATTTATCCTCCAGTCCATCATATGAAATAGCCTCTCACAGCAGAATGTGCTCAAGCCCAAACCAATTTTTAATTTGAGAACATAGATGGCTTTTCTTTTTCTTTTTTTTTTTTTTATAGAGGCATGTTTTATTTATTTATTTGTTTGTTTTGTTTGTTTGTTTATACATGCACTGGGTACAGTCAGAAGCGCAGGAGGGTGAGAGAATTCACCAGAGCCAGAGCAGGGAGCAGAGCAGGCAGAAGGACCGAAGTACACTGCTGAAGGGAGCAGCGGGCAGCAGGAGAGGTCTGCAGCTATGTGAGACCCTCCTCCGGTGGCTGGGGAGCAGCTAGGGATCGAACCGGCGCCGCAGAGGCCGTGGGCAGATTCGCAACCCAGCGCTCAACCACTGCGCCACCGGAGAGGCCCTAGATGGCTTTTCTTACCTTCGTTTTCAGTATCTCTTTTCTTAACGGGCTAAGATCAAAAGAACTTCTCATATTATAGATGATAATGCTTTTTTCAGGGAAAAAAAGTGGAATTAACATCCCTCATAAGCTATTACCAGGTTGAGCATTACAAATACTTAACTTTAGGGCCTCCCCAGTGGCGCAGCGGTTGAGCACTGGGCTGTGAAGTTGCCTGCAGCCTCTGCAGCGCCGGTTGGATCCCTGGCCACCGGCGAGGGTACCACATGGTGTGCAGACCTCTCCTGCCACGCCCGCTGCTCCCCTCAGCAGTGTATTTCGTCAGTCTGCCTGTTCTGTTCCCTGCTTTGGCTCTGGTGAATTCTCTCACCCTCCCGTGCTTCTGACTGTACCCAGTGCTTGTATAAATAAATAAATAAATCTTTAAAAAAAAAAAAAAAAAACAAATACTTAACTTTATTTGATTCTCCCAGGAACCCTGCAAAGCCAGCTGTTCATTTTTCTTAGAAAACTAAGTTCCATGACAGTAAGAACCCCAGGTCTTATTTGGTGCCTGACATATAGTTTGCGTCTGTAACATATTGAATGAGTGAATGAAGGAAGGAAGTAGGAAACTGAGTCTAAACAAGTTGACGTGGGATAATCCAACCTGTCGGTGTCTAAAATCATACCTGAACCCAAGAATGTCTGCCTCTAAGACTCACCTGGTTTCCTCCCCACCATTTTAGAAATGAACAAAGAGCATTTAAGTCCATCATTTGGTTTAACTTTACAAACTTCTGAGGAGGGGAGGCCATGCAATGTGGTTCTCATTTCTGAATGAAGAGATGAAGGCGCAGAAGGATGCAAAGACTTGTCCCAAATCCTTCAGGTAAGAGGGGGCAGGTAAGACCATATTCCACATCTTCCAACTCCCATTCCAGTACTCTCCCAACTCTACCAGAGACATTTGAAAGCATCTGGAGATTTCCCTTGAAGTGAGTGAGACACATGGTTGGTGATCACATGGCCAACACTTCACCACCCTCGCACCCTCAGGTAACACTTGTGTTGTCTACTTGAGGTCTCTGTGTGAAATAGTGGGCCTTGGACAGGCATTGGGGAGTCTGCTCTAGAGGGGCGCATTGCCTGATTTTGTGGCTACCTTCTCTCTCTCGCCCTTGATTTCCATCAAGACCCCAAGAAAAGCATCATCACTTCCTGCCATTGACAATGTGCAAATCCATCTCCTACAGAGGGACAGGTGGTTCTGTCAAGACCACACTCTGTGTTCCTATGAAAGTGCCTTTGGAACAAGATTTTTTTTTTCAGGCTCCCCCATAAACACAGGTACACACGTTTCCCTTGCTCCTTTATGTCTGTGAGCTCGAAGGCCACACCCCTGAGAACACTGATTTGACACTGTCAGATTGCAGCTCTTCCTCTCAGTGAATGGTGGACCCACAAGAGGAGATGTTTTCACTTTTGCAAATATACAGGCATTTGTTCTTTGTTTCACTCTAAAGATGATGAGCTATCTCTAGACTAAGAGAGCCCGGGGACTCATGCTTACAGAGTGTGGTTCATGGCAAAGGGAAGCAGATGCAAAAATGAAACTGGATCCATTTCCTAGAGATTCACTCTAGGGAAAAAGCTAAAAACCTCAACAAGCAGAATGGAGGGTGTGGTAGATGGATTGCGAAAACAATCGAAATGATAATTCTCCACCTTCCCTGCAGCCATGACCCTTGCTTGCCATGTGGCTTTGTGACAACTCCCATCAGGAGGTGGAGACTAGAATCTCAGCTGGCCACGGGCCTTGCTTTGGTCAAGAGGATGACAGTGTTCCAACTCCAAGTCTGAGGCTCAGGAGGCCTTGAACTCTTTTGTTTACTTTCTTGAAACTATCTCACGGGTATTGAACAAACCGGGGCCAGCCCGGCAGAGGAAGTTGAGAGCTACATGGAAGAGAGCCCATTCTGTCTAGCCATGGCCATCATAGACCAGCTTACAAATGTGAGTCTGCTGACATCAGCAGAACTGACCCGTAGCTGGCTACTCATGCATGTGTGATCCTAGCCAAGATCAGACCCACCCAGTACAGACTCACAAGCAACAATAAAACCACTGAGTTTTGAGAAAATTGTTACACCTGATACAATGGGGAAGGGGAATCAAACTTGCAGGGAACTTGACAATGAAAGTGTAATGGAATACATATAGCTTGTTTATAAATCTAGGGAGAGGGTATTGATCTATTCTAAGGAAGGTCAGCTCACTGGTCAGGTGTGCCATGAAATGAAACTTGCAATTGGATTTCTCTAAGAATATTTAAAACATACACAATGTGCAATAACATGAGATTTTCCAATTTCCCCTTCAGTCTCACACTACCATTTAGGGAAACTATTGTAGTTCAGTAACTGACACTGTTTGCAATGAGCTGGTGTCCTTTGTGGTGCTGTCTTCCCAAGTACAACAATCATAGTCACCCACACTGTGGGTGAATGAAGACTGGGATGAGTATTCTAGAAACCTAGTGTATGTACCTCAACTATGGAGCTGTTTTCAAAGAGAAAACAGTGGTCACTGTTACTGGTCTTTTATATGGAATCCTCACTGTCTGGAGCTAGTGCTTGCTAAATGTAAAAAAAAAAAAAAAAAAGAAAATAGAGGCACAGAGAGGTTAAATATCTTTTCCTAGGTCACACAGGAAGTAGAAAGCTTGGCTGCTCTGAACCAAGATAGTAGTATGCCTCCAATGCTCTTAACTACATTATTATTATGTACAATAATAAGCAAATTGCTTATATTTTATCAAATAAAGATTGGCTAATAAATGAACCTCTAATAATTATGTCACTAACAATGTTACTACATGATTCAGAATAATAAGTGGAATCAGCTAAATGCCCAGCACTTCTTGGGCTTCTGATAAATGTTAGCTCCCCACGGGTCCATCCTCGGTAGGTGGGGGAGAATATTCTTTCATCTGCTTATTCCAAGAACATTTAATGAGCACTGGCTATGAGCTGCACTCCATGCTAACAAGAAGTTGGACATGTTAATTGGTCAAGGCAAAGTTACTGCCCTTCAGAAGCTCCTCTTTTAGCAAGGGGCAGGTGGATCAGCATAGCAAGGGTTTTTATGATGAGTTGAGTTGCACAGATAATGGCATTGGTGGCGAGGGATGACCTCCCTAGTAGGCTTTGAAGTCTGATTTGAGGATCTAGGTGTCAGGATATGGGTCTTCTGAAAGCAGGGTGTGGGGGGAAGGTGTTAAATTTAGAAGATAATAGTCAATAATTTCTATGATGCACTGTGTGCTACATACTGTTCTAAGTGATTTAAATATCTAGCTCTCCTTCCATCTGTCTGTCTGTCATCTATCTATCTATCTATCTATCTATCTATCTATCTATCTATCTATCTATCTATATCATCTCCATCCATCCATCCATCCATCCATCCCACATAGATGAGATTTAAACCTAGTGCATCTGGCCCCTGGAGACTGTGTTATTGTCTTACCTCTAAAGAGGCAGACAATTTAGGGGATGGGGTCATTTGAAACTAAGCAATTCCAGACTTGTTACCCATCCCCAAACAGCCAAAGGACCAGATCAGGACACCTCCGCTCTGCACTTGAGCAAGTGTGGGGGGTGCGGGAGGGTGGACAAGCAGTGGGCAGAAGCAGGAGGCTGGTGCATCCAGCGCTGCCGCAAACAGCAATTGCTCTGCCCCTGCGTGGTGTTTCAGCCTTTTCTAGGAAAATCACTAGAAGAGGAAAGGTGGCCGAAACTGTCGCTGGGCTAATGGGCCCTTTGCAACCCGGATTCCTTGGAAGACTTTCACATGACGTTAGGCCTCGGCAATCCTAGCAGAGCCTGCACTTGAGATTCTTAAAGTGATCTCTATAAATCACCCGCAGTTCATGCCGGGCTGTTGAATGGTTTGCATTAAGCTGGAGGTCCAAAGCTGTGAGTCTAAAGAGATTTGAGTAAATTGGAGATATATCAAAAATGCTGGGGAAAGGACAAACAGAAAGTGTTTGGCTTTGTTTTCCCCCAGCCGCCATTGGTCCAGTGACTCCTGGTTCTCATTTGACTCGAAAAAGCTGTTCCGGGGCATCTGTGTGGAGAGACATGCAAGACTGTCCTGCCGTCAAAAGACCTTTTCCCACAGGAAGTTGACGGATGAGGAGGGTGATGAGCTGCCGGAACTCCTCCTGCCTGTGTCCATAGCCTCCCTTCATGTCCCCAAAGACATCGCTCTGTCTCTTCTTGACCTGCTAGGTGGTCATCAGGTTGTCCTGAGCTAAGATTTATGCCCAGATGTAGGCACACCTCTTTATCTTTTATGGGAGACAGTGGCTGAGTGGATCTAGGTAGGAATTAAATTGGGTTTGGGTTTTGTTGACACTAGTTATTTTCCATGCTCCACTGCTGAGGAATTTGTTCTCCTCTGAGCTGATTTCTGCCCCCCCACCTGGACAACGGTCACCTCTCTCCGTGTTCCACCAGGGGCAAGTGTCATGTGTCCTCTCCTTGGAGGGGCTGGACCTCTGGAATGCGACAGACACAGTAGCTTTGCAGCTCGACTCTTGACAACCTCAAGAAGAGGGATGACTTTACAAATGATGCAGCATTTTTTCCTCCTTAGGGTGGGATTGATGCGCGCTTGGGATTTGCAACATGCTAAGTAGAAGTGGAATTCCTCAACTAAAAGTAATCCTAAATATAAATGAGCACAGTTTCTCAGGGCCTGGGTTTGACTCTTGACTCTAGGACCCACCAGCTCCGGGACCTTGGCAAGTTGCCTGACACCACTGACACTGTTTCCTCAAGTTGAAAATGCAAGGGTGACAGGATTACCTTATAAGATTCATTCAAGTTCAGATAGCCCATTAATTTTAGAAGAAGGTACAATCTCACAGACTGGAATATTCTGTCTCTTTTTTTTTTTCATTTTATTTATTTATTGAAGTAACATTGTGTTATAACATGCAAGGTTCAGGTGAGAATCAATATGTGTTCTATGAATACCTGAAACCTAGCTTTAATTGCAATGTCACTGCAATAAAAATAAATTTAAAATCAACATATGTGTGTATATATATATATATATATACACACACATATATATAGCATCAAGTTCACCACTAAAAGTCCAGTTCTTTCACTATGCAACTTTTACTTCTGCCTTATTTTAATGCCAAATTTTGATTGGATAAGAAGTGTTTTTTTTTTCTCCCTAGGATCCTGGAGCATCTTGTAGTGCCATGAGATATGCAAGTTCTCAAATACAAGTAAACAAACATGACCCACAATGATAAATACTAAAGTTAATGGCAAAGGCATATAGAAGTTAACAGAAAGTTGTTTTAAGCAATAAAGTAATTAAGATATTAAAAGTATTGAATCATAATCCAAAGTATGAAAAACAATCCACTAGTCCATTCTGAGAGAAAAAATAATAATTGAATAAATAAATGGGAAGAACAGACAAATTTCCTGTGCAGAAGCTTTTTAATGACTTATGTAGATACTCCATCCTCAAGATATTAGAGTAAAAGTCCTCCTTAAGCATAGGCTGTACATAATGACCTTCTTCCACAGAGGACAGTATAGAAAAGGGAAAGAAAGGATTCATTGACAATGGAGAAATCTGACAAAGATCCTCAACTTAGATGGTCAAGATGAACATTAACACAGATCAGTGATATTGAGGGTAGGTACCCTGAATAGCTCTTGATGAAAAGAACACTTTATCTCTGAGTCTTCTTCCCCAAACCCATAGCTATGGTCTAATTGTGAGAAAAACATCAGACAACCCTATAAGTTGTCTGGGACATTCTACAAAATATCTGACCTATACTCTGCAAAACTGCCCAGGCCGTCAAAAACAAGGGGAGTGTAAGAAAATGTCACACAAGTCAACTAAATGAAACACAGCATCTTAGATGGGATCCTAGAATATAAAAAATGGGCATTAAGTAAAATCTAAGGAAATCTGAATAAAGTATGGACTCTAGGTCTTAATGCATCATATTGATACAAGATGCTAAGAAAGAAGGGTAGTGGGTGTGAAGTGTCTCGAAACTTGATGACCTCTCCTCACAACAATTGCATAAATTGAAAATTCTCCTGAAAGAAAAATGTTTATTAAGCAAAGAAAAGATTAGGCTATGTTGGTGTAATATCAAAGCAGGACAATTATTTTTTCATGAAACTTGTTTCAGTGAACTATAAATATATATGTAGACACACATTAGGTCTTGATGTAAAATGTACTTCTTACAAGGGAGGGGATGCACAAAAAATCAGAAAAACATTGTAATAGAGGATTGCTATTGTTCTAATATTTCTGAAAATTATTTGTTTTCAGTCGTTTAAGGAGAGGGTTCCTTCATGCAGTCAACAATCATCTAGTGCTTCATCACTGCATCCAAAGCATCATGCTTGGTGCTGTAGGGGATGCCACAGAGTAGTAAGAGACTGAAGCAGAAAATGAATACAGACATGCAAAGACTGAAATAAATGCTAACTAGAGGGTTATCAAGGTGCCATGAAAGCACAGAGGTCAAAGGAGTTGACTCAGAGGGGCAGGAAAAGCTGAGAAAGGGCAAGCATTTCAATAGACTTTAAAAAACCACAGAATCATGAATGCTTGCTCAACACTCCCTACGTTGCCAGTGCCTCCTCCAGATACCCCAGGGTTCACTTTATTTATCCTCACATATCTGACAGGCTAAGTGACACCTGGCTGGGGAGAGAGTGACCCCTTGCAGTGGAACCATGACGATGGTTTCATTTCCGTCCTGCAACATGGGCAGGAACACGAAGCTGGAGCAGTGCAGATGCTGGAGACATCATGGGTCTCCCTGGCCTCTGTGGCTCTTTCTTATCTTCCAAAGGAGACCTTCCTCTAGCTAACGAGTCACCTGAGGCAGTTACCAATTTAACATGGTGTCTGCTAGCCCGAAACTTCCTGTTGGATGCACTTTTTACCGGCATCTTTCTGAATTGCTTTCTTCCAGGTCCAGCAGACTCACCAAGAACACAGAGGAGTTATGAACTGGAAAAACCCTTCCTTTCTTGATAATGGAGTTATGCTTCTGGCATCTGATGCAAGCTTCTCCTGAATGTTCAAACCCTGGATGCTTTATGCGTGCTTGTGATTAAAATACGAAGTACCTTAAAAGCCATTCCAGCCTCTTGTGATGTGGTCATCAAAATTATTTCAGCCTTAAATACCTCATTCCCATCATGTCAGCTTTGAGACCATGGCTAGATGAATCATTGCAGAAATCAAACACTTAGCAAAATGTTTTTCTTTCTGATTGCAGGGCTGAAGCTTATTCGATTAAAGGATAAAGGTAAATTGATCAAATATGTAGACGCTTGAAGTTTATTTTTATCGCTGCTGAGCAAATTTTGAAATGAAGCGATCTGATTAGATTTTCCCCTCTGTGGTTCTCTGGGAAAGAGGAAGAGCAGATGATGAGCGACTGGCCAGTTTCCATTTTCAGTTTTCCTGAACGTTCTATGATCTGCAGAGCTCGAAGCAGTCTCAGGAAAGCCCCCTTCTGATGGAGCACCCTGAGTCCATGCCAAGCTGACTTTGAAGCTTTCAAGGAGTTCATAAAAAAGCACTTAGCTTTGCAGAATCAACCTGCAGCATCCATTTCCTGTTAACCTTCTGCCATTCAACTTGGAATCCCAGGGGCTGCCTCTCCTTCCCATCTCTGCCCACTGTCCCCTTACCATGCGGACGAAGTTTCAAGTAAATGAGAAGAGACTGGAGAAAAGCTGAGGACAGAAGGAGGGGCCATTGATTTTCATTTCAGTTGTGTTGTTTTGAATCCTACCTACAACCGGCTTCCAGGGGGCTTCTGTGGCTGGGGGAGATGCTGCTGTCTCCCTGCTGGGAAGTCCCCAGTATTCATTCAACGTTATTGTTTTGAAATATCACTAACAAACCACAACATTAATGAACAGTACAATTGATTAAGTGTATTCATTGAGCCCAAGTACCCTGAGGCTGTACCTTACTTGTATCGGGTTATTCTCCCTATGAGCCTCTGAGGAGCTCTTATTATTATACTTACAGATACAGGGGGAGTGAGGTGCAGCCAGGAGAAGCAACTGGCACAGCAGTAGAACTCAGGTTCGAACCCCTGCATTTCCACTCTGGGCCTGGGGTGCCATCCTGGCTTTAAATTGCTGCCCACTGAGTACAAATGTCATATTTTGTTATTAGAATTTAGATGGTACAAGTGTGTGTCAGGAAGAAATTTAAATTCCACCTTCCAGTATATTCAGCAGTTCCCACCTTCCAGTACATTCCACACTGGAAGGCCTGGCCCAGTTCTATCTCCTCAGAGCCTCACTGAACAATGATCCTGTGAAGGGGCCCAGATTCTGCAAGGAGCCGAGACACTGGGGACAGAAGACCCGTATGAAGGCAAGTCCTCGAAGGGTCAGGCAGACCCATACCACGGCAGATGAGGCCACAGGTGTGTACATATATGTCCAAGCCTGTACATTCATGTCCAAGCCTGGGAAATCCCCAAGGAGCCAAGCTAGACAGTGTTTCTGGAGGACAATGGCCTTCACCATCTTCTCTGTGGCTTAAAGTATAGACCATCCCAGTGACCAACTGACCTCTGAGGCTGACAGTAAGTCCCAGGAGTGCTGGGTTGGCAGGGAGTAACAGGGAAAACCTTAGAAAAATAACTTAATCCTGTTTCCTTTAAGCTAGCTTAGATCCCCCCACACCCTCAGGCCCTAGACACACACACACACACACACACACACACACACACACTTCTTGTTCTTTTTTGGGTTAGTTGGTGATTTAACTTATTAGAAAAGAGCATGGCTGATGTCTGATCTGGCTCTGTCCCTTAAAGTGTGATCTTGGTCATTTTCCTTCTCTCTGATCCCCAGTTTGCTCATCTGTAAAATGGGATCGATAATGTCTACACCACAAGGATGCTGGGAGTTTGGGGGTGTTGGGTGCAGAGCTCGTGCTGCCTAGTACACAGCAGATGATCAATGAGGCCACAGTCTAAGTTCAAGGGTAAGAAGGGGGCAAATAATTCAGCCTAGAGGGATGCAGAGGGCTTGGCATGGTAGACTTCTCAGCCCACGAGACTGGGAAGTCCTTCTACTTCCATTTCCCCAAGTACCATTGAAGGCACTTCTGAAACACGTGCTGCCTTGTAATTGTGAGTAGATCTAAGCAATGAAAGGGTCTGGGACTAGCCAGGTGTTCTGGGTAGTTGTAACTAAGAAAATACAACTAAAGCACTGAAAATATCTACCAGTAGATTGGACAAACATAACTGGAGGCAATGCCTTGTCAGTATTAACAACAAGGTGTAGAAGAAGGTGGACTTATCTTTTGCAAACAGTTTGCAAATAAAAGAGGGGGTGGATGGACATGGTAGGGCATGGGGAGAAATGCCAGGCTGATGACTGAAGAGGCCACACCATTTATAAAAATAGCAATATTTCTTGCATAATCAGCTCCTGGAAATGCATCAGCAAGCACGAGACTACTTTCAGAGCCAGAGACACACAGGAAGCTGCTCATCTCATTAAGTCATCCAGCTCTACCCAGGCCAACTTAAGCGGACGCTTGCAGCCTGCCTCCGAGTCAACACTGAGCAGCAGCCCAAGTGAATGAAAATCCATCCAGTTTCCCCCATCTAAAGGCAGTGGTGGGCCCAGGGCCAGGATGTATTATTAGATAGGAATTTTTTCAGGCTCTAAATTTAACCAGTTAGAAGTTCTTTTTAAAGTGCCATCTATTGAAACTCTTGCATTGAAGAATTTGCCATTTAACGGGATTTTATTATAGGCAGAACACAATGTCCTTGGCTTAACTCCTCCTTTGAACAGTAAACCACCCCCAGACAGAGGGTCCACTGTCAGGGCTGCCGGCTGACACATGCACAGAGCAAGGATCTCCAAGGACTTGACCTCTCTTTGAGGTGACACCTTGAACATCCTTGTGACTCTCAGCAGGCCAAGCAAGAAGAAAGTGCCAAGAATGGGAAAAGAGGGAGGAAAAAATGTACAATAAACCAGAATCCAAAGGAAACAGTATTTGCTATGGAACCACGTCTGGGGGATGCTTTCAAGTACACACACCTTCCTCTGTGCTTGAGAAGAAATACTTGTTGACACAAGAGTTGGCCAAGAACCCAAGTCACATAAACACTGCCATGCCTGACTTCACTTTTATATGAAAATTCTTTCTTTTTCCATAAATATATGTAGAAATTGGTGAAATCCGAAGTTGAAATTAAAACGATGAATGATAAATTGCTATTGTATAGCATTATCCTATTTTAGGCAAAGATAATACACCACCACACACATTTCAAAACTCTCGATGAGTTTATACCCAAGTGTTAACAAAGGGTACCTTGAGATTGTAGAATTAGAAATATTCTTTTTTCTTATTTTTATTAGCATATTTTTTGTACGTGAACATGAATCACTCTTGTAATTGGAAAATATTATTTAAATTAAAAGTCTTGACAAGCTATGTATAAAACTGATTGAACTGGTTACTCCTCCAAAATGTGTAGAAGGCAGGGTTGATTGATGCCAAGGGTGGAGGTTAAGGGCAATGTATTGAGTAACTGAGGGAAATGAAGACTCTTCTGGGAATGGCTCCTTTTAACTGTTCACTGTGTCGATCCAAAGTTTGACAATGTCACACACTTAGTAGCCTTTTCCATGCAATATTTTTTTTTTTTTGATGTGTACATGGAGTTTGACACAGCCTCATACTTAGATAGTCTGTGAAAGATTTAAAAAAAAAAAAGCAACTGATCATGTAGGGGGCCTCCCTTGTGGCATAGGGGTTAAGTCTCAGCACTATCAAGCTATTGACAACCACCGTGGCATGAGTTCAATCTCCAGCCAGGGAGCTGACCCACATGGCTCAGCAGACCTCCCCTGTCTCACCCACTGCTCCCCTCAGAAATGTATCTCAGTAGATCCAACTGTTCTGCTCCCCACTCTGTCTCTGCTGAATCCTCTCACCTCCCACCCTGCACCTCTGGCCTACACCCCAGTTCCGTATGCATACATAAAAATATTCTTTTTAAAAAAGGTAAATTAAAAAAAAAAGTGATCATGTAGCATTCATTATTTTTTACCAAATTATCTGAGGCATAATATCAACTCTGGATAAACTGTGCTTTAAACATTGCATGCATTCTTGAATTATTGAATAAATGAATGGAGAAACCAGGATGATAAAAGGCAGTCCTTATCCTAAAGGAATTCACAACTTAGTTGGAGACACAGAATCAAGTGCATGAGACAACTTTAGA
Source organism: Talpa occidentalis (assembly GCF_014898055.3). Lineage (NCBI taxonomy): Eukaryota > Metazoa > Chordata > Mammalia > Eulipotyphla > Talpidae > Talpa > Talpa occidentalis. The sequence goes on from NW_023601653.1 coordinate 10,486,129, forward strand.
ATGAAGGGGTTTGTTCTAGAAGGACAGATGGAGAAGTTTATTCTTGCTTCTAGGTGCACAGCCTTTGGCTCAGATGTCAGACTCCAGGGAAGGTGAAGAAGGCGTGAGATGGCAGGGCAAGCTGGGGCCTCACAATGCTGGATTTATGGGTGTGCAGCCACCGGAGCATCTCAGCACAGATGGGCCCCAGGGAGAGATTTGCTTTTGTGCCTTCAGTCTACGGGCAGCCCTGGGCTCCGGTCAAGTAAATTAGCACAAGCAGGTGCAGGGACAGAATCAGCACCTCTGGGAGGCTTATTCACACTGATGTCAGACGTCTGAGATGGCAGGTGCACAAGAACAAAAGGCAGCGATGCAGACAGCTCTCGCCTGGGCCTCTCAGCCTGCCTGCCCCGCCTCCCCCCGCCATCCATGTCCTAGTTTGGACTGGGTTGAATGAGATATTGTCTTGTTCCCAGGAGGACCTGCTGGCCAAGAGACAGTGAAGAGTGGCTGGCCTGGAGGTGATTATGTTAAATGAACTAAGTCAGAAATCAAAGGACAGATATGGGACGGTTCCACTCATCTGTGGAATATAAATACCAAAAGAACCATTCGTGAGCACAATACAGCGGGAATGAATCTTGGACTTGGTGAAAGAATTTTCTGGTTACCAAAGGGAATGGGGAGGGAGATAGATGGGCTGTTGGCGCAGGTGGTTTAATGGAAGGTGAGTGAGACATGTGCATATAGGGGGTTACAGATGTAACCCCAAAATTAAAAAGGAGAAATTCTAGAATTCATGTCATGTAAATTTCACAATACCCATTCAAATATCTAGTAATGTTTATTTTCCTCTTATATGGAAGGAATGGAAGCTCAGAATGTTTGTTTAACTCTCAGAGGCCAGACAAAACAATAGCTTGGGATATCACGGCTTAAGCGCGTGCCAGTCCCTTCTGGGGAGAAGAATTACTGCAGGTCCAAGAATCACATTCAAACGAGTGTAACTTCCTAGCGTGATGCCCAGCTGTGGACACTGAGATATGAGACAGGGTGAGGCTAGAGAGTGGGGGGTTGTGGTGCCAAGGAGAGCCCCGGGAGCCTGTCCGTACTCTCAGGGAGCAGCCTGGGCCCATGCTCAGGGTCGAGGTGAGAGGGTACAGACAGCGCCTTGTTTTCAGGCCTGGCCATTCTCTTTTCTTCAAAGCACTCGTTCAGACCTGAGGTCAAAGGTCTAATCGTATTTCTTGCCGATCCTTTCAGAACACTAATGGGCTCCTTGAAGAGCATGCTTGCTAAAAGCCTTCTTGCTTTTGGAGAGAGGAGCTTTTAAATAGAGGGGCTTGTTAAGTGGGCACTCTGGAATTCTCCATTTATACGAAAGGGTGTTTGATACTCAAGAGGATATTTGTCACTGGGGGGAAAAGGTTAAGTCAATTATTTTGTCTGGAGATGAAAAAGATGAAGTGTCAGCTTAATGACAGGCTTTGGGTCTATGAGGGGCTATTCTGGTGAAGATGACGACCACCTGTCCATCCTGAAGCAGAAGAAGAATCAGGCTTTTGTTGAGGAAAGAAGATCTAAGTGAGGCCAGTGGGGAGTTGGATTGTGGTGACGCCTGCTCCCCTTCTGCTGGTTATCAGTGACGGGAGACCCTGACGGGGGGCTGTGGCTGATGGTCCTGTGAGGCTTCTCTCTGGCTCCAAGACTGAAATGAGATTGGGAGAGAAAGAGACAGGATTGGAAGATGAAAAGACCTGGATTTAGGTCCTGACGACTGCTCACTTATTAAGTAAGAGGGACTGAATTCCCCTGTGCCTTAGTTTCCTCATCTGTATAACTGGATTAATGGCTCCTAGTTATGAAGACGGACCATATAATGCATGTGAAAGTGCATTTCCAATCACATGATGCTGAACAAATGGAAGACATTTTCCTGGAATAAGTGCTGATTATTTTTCAAGGCTAGTGTGCAGTTATGCTTTCTGCCTGCTTTGGATAAAGTTGCCAGATTGCTTTGGACCCAGTCTGAAGCAATGTGCCAATTCTTTTCTTTTTGCTCCCAGTCTCCTTAAACAAGTCTTGCTTTGCTTTTGCTACCAGTGTTGACAGAATTGTGCCTTTAGAAATGGAGGGGACCTTCAAGAGCATCTTCTAACAATTTCTAATCCACAGTGATTCCCCTTTTATGGTTAGCTGTGCTACCTCTTGAATGCCTCTGGTGATGGAGACTCCCACAGGCCTTAAATTGGGATCTGTTGATAGGCACAAGGAGAGGAATGGTCCCTGCTGGTAGGCAACTCATATATGCCACAAATAGTGAAGATCTGGACTTTATCCTGGAGGCAGTGGAACATCATCAAATATTTTTAGGAAGACAATAGGCTATCACTTAGTTTTCAAACTTGGAAGCAATATGATGACTACAGGAGATGGGATTTGGGAATAAGAGAGAGACGAGAGATACATTAGCAGGTTATGATAATCATCCAGAATGAGAAGGTGAAAGCTGAACTGGGATTCTGGTTACAGATGTGTAGATGAAGTGATGGATTTGAAAGCAGTGATAGAACATTCATCTCACACAATGTGAATGAAAACTGCACAATGTACAAGTTGCACTGTGATTGTTCCCATTTGTAAATGAGAAAGTAGTGGCACAGAGGTAACTTGCTTCTCTCAGATACCAAACATTACCTGTGTAACAAAGAAGAACTCCCAAGATACTAGAGCAGGATTTTTCCCATTTCTTGGCTCTATGACATGTTCAACACCAGTTGGCTTTCCCTCCTAGGGCCCCCGCATCTACCTGGCACCAGGTGGGTGTCAGACTGGGCAGAAAGCCCTCACTCCTTATAGTTAGACAGCTTTGTAGATGATGACTGTAGCACCATGTATTGATTAATCAAAGCTTCTTCAGCAGAGATGAACAGTCATGTAGACTAAAGAATTTTGCCTCCTACTCCTGGGAACAGTCTTAAATTATTTCATTCATGGTTTGTAAATGGATTCAGCTAATCTCCCAAAGACCTCTGATACTGGAAAATTAATCTGGTGGGAAATCTCCCTCGTTTGGTAATGAATTCTCCCTTGGTAGCCACAAAAAAGGGCTAAGTGGGAAATATTTTGTGAATAGTGGCTTAGGTGATGTTGTTGAATGAAAAGTCATTGGAACATGAATTTGTTTTATTACATCTGTGTCATATTATACATTGCTTAATGATGGGATACTCGCTGAGAAATGTGTCATTAGGGGATATCTTCACTCTTCGAACATCATAGAGTGTGACTACAAGTCTACATGATGTAGCTCACTGCATACCTAGACTCCATGACACAACCTGTTAGCACCACTGTCATACATTTGGTCATCATTGAGAGAAGGTCATTAAGCAAGGCATGACTCCTTTCTTTCCTACGTCCTATCTCATATTTCAAATATGAATTCATCAATGTGATTCCTAAATTTTTGTCTCTCTACCCAAATTAGGGGTGATGCCTGGTTTGCTCACAACTCTATTATTTCAGGAAGCTAGCACAATATATGCCACATAGTTTATGCTCAAGAAGTATTGTTGTTGAATTAATTTTTTATTGTATGATTACTTTGTGCCAATTGCTTTGCATAGTATCATCTCTTTGAATCCTTCCAAAATCCCCACAACACAGGTTTTATTACTTCTATTTATAGGTAATGAAATTGAGATTCAGAGCTGTGAAGTGAGTTAACTGAGGTCATACATTTAGTGAGTGGAACTTGAACCTCATGCTGTCCTCATATTCCATGCTCTATTTTCTTTAAATGTTATTTGGATTTTTATTTCATGCACTGATATTTCTTCATACAGAGAAACTCAGTGTTGGTTTACCTCTATGCCTCGCTTTCTAGACGAGAGCTTATAAGCCCAGAGAGGCCAAGCATGTTGGCCAAGTTAAATTAGTGCTCAAGTTAAAGCTACATCAGTGTTGTTCTCAACTGGACCTTGAAGTTCCTTGAAGATAAGGCAGTTACTAATTCAGAAAGCAACATTCTCCCTGAGGGTTGGATTTGACCCATCTCTACAGCATCGTTAGATGTCTGCATAGCAGAAAGGCATGAAAAATCTCATCCAATATGAGTTGCAAAATCTACACGGTTGTTTTCTGGTTCTCAGCTTTAACTGGCACAGTTTGCCTTTTGACTGAAGTGAAGGCAAACCTCAGGCTTTTGGAAAACCACTGCAAGTTTACTGTTGAAAACTTCCAGGTTTGGATGTAATGTAGACCTGGTAAAGTACTTAAGCTAATAAAGGTCTAATGCTTCTTCCAGACACCTTACTAATGCTTCATGGCTCAGTGAGCACCAAACCACAGGAGAAGGCCATGTCTCTAGATTCCCAGCTTCACACGCGTGACTCTGGTGGGGTCTTCCCAAAGTCAGGATCCTTTGTACTTCTCACCCTCATTCTCTCCTGTCACTTTCCTCTCCAACGTGCTATCCAAGTCTCTTTGTCAGAAATTTGATTTGTGTGTGCCGATGTTTCAGTTTGGGAAGTACATGCCGTACCTGCAAGAGGGTACACTTGCAATTGAGTGAAAAGTATTGAGAAGACCCCAGGTTCAATTACAAGTACTTGCTTGTTCTCTGCTCCCTAAGCTGAGCCTCTTCTCCATGCCAGGTACTGTGCCAGACCCATGGTGCCAGAAACATGTGACACCAAACTTCTGCCCTCAAGATCCTTGGTGTCAAAAGAAAGAAGGAGTCACAAGACAAAGCATGTTCTTGGGTCATTTCCCTGTGACTCACTGGACTTTGTCACCCTCTGTGACCAGGGATGGGCCTCTGGCTAGAAGATGACTACCTCAATCCTCATGTGACAACCCTTAGGGATAGAGAGGCCTCTCTTTCTGTAGCAGAACATTTCTTTCCCCAGAAGCCTCAACAAAATATTCTCTCAGGTCTCACTGGCAAGAATCATGACACATGTCCATTTCTGAGCCAATCCCAGAGGCTGAGAGAGAGAGAGAATGAGATGATTGACTTAGTTATGACTTCCTTAAGAAAAAAAATGATAAATTTTCCTTACAACCCAAAAGCCAAAACTTGCTAGTAAAATCCATTTTCTTTTTAGATTCCTGTAGGGCAATGTTGCAATATTTAATGGATACCCTTCTTCTGCTCCTATTTTTATCTTCTTCTTTATTATCATCATTATCCTCATCATCTTGTTTTAGAAGGTTGATAGTTTTTAAAAAATCAATCATGAAGGAGAGACTGAGTAGGTCTATGACAACTTGGTAGCAGATCTTTTATTGCTAGTAAATTTGGAAATTTTTCATTTACATTCCATTTCTTACTTCATCCTAAAGGCAATGGAGGTCATCAAGCACTTCTTAGCAGAAGGTGATAGGCTCTCACCTGTATCCAAGACATGTGAGTCAAATCTGACAGGACACTAGGGTAGTTAAGACATCCTCAGGGGACAGCAGTTCACGTCTGTGGGAAGCTTGCCACAACCACCCTCTCCCCAGGCCAGCAGCCTCTGGTTTCACACCATAAGCGACAACATGAAGCCATGAAGATGGCCGCAGGTCACGGAGACTGTACCACAGGAAAAGGGACTCTTCTCTTTCATACTTTACAGGCTGTTGGGGTTGGGATTTTTGAGTATCCCAGTAGGGTTTGTGGAGGAAGGGAGGCGGTAGGGGCTGTGAAGGGAATTCAGACCCATGGGCGAAGTTTTTCCTCCTTTGCCCTGCTCCAGCCCTCAGCCAGCTGCCTAAACACCACACGTATGGAGGAGAGCTTCTGGGTTCTCTACATAGGAGAGCAAATCTTGGTAATGTGAGGACTTGACCAAGCAGGTTTTGATAGAGATCTACAGCAGGGGTAAGATGAATTTTACTAAGTAATTGTTTTGAAATGTTCAGTTTTCTAAAGGTCGGTGTGAGGTCCATGAGAGCTCCCAAACCAGCAACCATAAAGAACTCATCCCTGATCCACAGAGAAGCATTCAGGGTCAGAAGTCTTGTGTTTGAGCAGTGTCCCCCACTTCCTAACTTTGTGACTTTTTTCTAAGTCTTTGTTTTTCTCATCTATGAATAAAAACAAGATTTTGTCAGTGAGATAAAACATTTAAAATTCCTAGGGCTCATAATTTTTACTGATCTGGGCTCGCCGATGACGCAGTGGGTTGAGCGCTGCGCTGTGAAGCTGTCCTCAGCCTCTGCAGCACAGGTTCAATTCCGGGCTGACCAGGGAGAAACCCACATGGCGCGCAGACCTCTCCTGCCTCACCCGCTGCTCCCCTCAGCAGTGTCTTCGGTCTGTCTGTCTGTTCTGCTCCCCACTCTGTCCCTGGTGAATTCTCTCAAGCTCCCGCGCCTCTGACTGTACCCCAGCTCTTGAATAAATAAATAAATCTTAAAAAAATTTTTTTTTACTCATTGAAAGGCCCACATTCTGCATGAGTAAGTTCAGATGTGGAGTATTCAAATTAGCTGAGGAGATTTGACGAGGGCTCCTATATGGATCTTCCTCTCAGCAATCTCATCGGGGTCTTCATTCAGGGATCTGTTAGCCGAGGGCTGCTGATGGTATTTTCTTTTCTGTTATTTCTTTTTTCTGAAGAAAAATAATAAAGGAACTCAAAATTTAAAAATTCAAGTTCAAGTTTCTCCAGCTTCTTTCCTCAAGACTTCCTGTCTATAACTGAGGCCATCTTCCTAAAATTACCAAACCATTCCTTTTGCCACAAAGCAACAGTTTTTTTCAAAAGGAGCTATTTCCTTTTTGGATAGGGATTTAGCTGAGAATTGGATGTAGGGGAAGGGTTGGCAGTGACTTCCCCGTTAGTCCAAATTCGCCCTATTATTGGGATTACACTGCATTCGTCCAGGCAAGGATCATTCACAGGCAAAAACTCAGGTCAGTTGGAACCAGATGCTTTAATTCGGTGACTCTCAAGCTTGAATACACATTGGAATCTCCCAGAAAGCTTGTTAAAACACAGATAGCTGGGCCTCAACGCCAGCGTTTCTGGTCAGCCGGTCCAGGGTGAAGCCTGAGAATTTGCACTTCTGACAAGTTCCCAAAGGCACTAATGTTGCTGGTCTGGGGGCCATATTTGGGGGGACCACAGCTCTAAGTGTATGTGTGATCTTTGACCCTAAAAAATTTGGATTAATGCTTTCTCTTTACCAAACATTCTAAATTGAGAATGTAAACTATCTAGGTATAGATACCATAATAATTACATAATATCATCTTTTATACAATATTATATATTATACGTAACATAATATCCTATAATAATAAAATCGAATGTATTGGTGCCCATCTTGAGCCAGGAATCTTATTATCTGCTTCACATATATTATTCATTTAATTCTCTCAGTATACCTATGAAAGGGATGGTTTTGGGTGAAGAGACTGAAGTTCAGGGGTGTTAAATATTTGCTAAGTTAAGACAGCTGGTGAACTAAATTTAGGCAGTTTGACTGGAAGTTAGCTCTTAACTGTTCGGTCTTCATGTATCTATGTCCTTATTTCTATATTTCTCTATGTGTATGTATGTGTATATATATATATATATATATATATATGTATGTATATTTAAATGAAGTGTTTGTAAATCTTGGTGTAGTGCCTGATATATACATGGGATCAATAAATGGTACCCATTATCGATCCTACTCTATACAGATTTGTTTATAACTATAGCTGTTCTCTAGTCATAGGGACTATAGCAGAATGGTTAAGGGAACAGACTTGGGGACTAGAGCTGCTTGAATTCAAATCTCAGCTCTGCTGCTAATTATATATGTGATCAATTATGTATGTGATCTTGGGTGAATTCACTCAATGACCTCATCTGTAAAATGAGATAATAAATATGGTTGTGGTTATAATGATTAAACAAGGGTAATGTTCACAATGCTCTAAGTATGTGCAAGCATGTGCCAGCTTTACTATCATCACCCGTGCTAACCAGTGCAGGAAACCCAACTGATTGGAGTAGACGATCCATCAGTCACCAGTGCAACTGGGAGATGAACTTGTTGATCTTGGTGGGTCTCACACATGTTCTGGTTCAAGTTTGAGAAATGAAGGTATAAAGGCATTTACCCACCACCCCATGGGAAAGAGATGGGTCAGGCCAGCAGTGCAGGTCACTGGATACAGATGCCCCCAGCCTTTGAAGACTTAAGTTGAAGGAGATTGAAAGGACGGGTGTCCCACTGGGCAATGCTTCGGCTCAAAGTTCACACTGCTGTGCGCTTGGAACTTCCTGCCCAGTGCCCCAGTGTCAAAGGGATATGAACCTCTCCTTGTCTCCAACCCTAACGTGGAATTGTGAGCAAATGCTTGCATTCACAAGATGGCATGAGGCATCAATGGGCTGATTATGTCAAGACATCTGAAGACAAAGCAGAAGGGAACTTCAAAAGACTTAGAACTCCCCTTTCAAAAGCAGCAAGTTCAGTTGTTGCTAAAAATCCCCCTATTGGGCTTACATTTTGGCTTTGAAATTGCAGCTCACGTGGCAAACAATATTCTTTAATGTATTTTAAACATTTGATGAGACTGTTTCACCTTCTAAACTCTTGCTAAATAAAGATAATTTTTTCCTGGAAAAGGTACCTTACTGAATGCCTTCTCATATCTCCATCACAGCATTCATTCTGCTTTCACAAATATGTGGATATGCCTAGAGGTACACATATATTTTCCCTCCAATGTGGATGGAAGGGGACTCTGTGGTGGCATGGGGGTTAAGTCTAAGTGCTATCATTGCTAAGACCTGAGTTCGATCCCTGACCAGAGAGTTAACCCACATATGGCGCAGCAGACCTATCCTGTCTCACCTGCTGCTCCCCTCAGCAGTGCATTTCATTCAATCTGCCTGTTCTACCCCCGACTCTGTCTCTGGTGAATCCTCTCACTTTCATACCTCTGGCCCACACCCTAGCTCTTTTATGCATAAAAAAATAAAAATAAATCTTTTTTTAAAAAAGTGGAAGGAAAGGTGGTGGAAAATTGGAAGCCTTGATACATCTTTTTTTTATTATTATTAGAGAATTGCATGTTCCTTAGACTTTGAAAAGAAAATACCTTCTAGCTATTTAGCTTGGCAAATTTGGAAAAAAGGTGCACCTAATCTTCAGGAAAGATTTTTTAAGGAAGGAAAGGGTTTTGTGAAATGGGTTTTAATAAAGGCACTTAGGGAAATATAACTTGATCTATAATATATTCTTCCTTCCTGCCCATTTATTCTTTTAAAAAATTTACAGTGTGTTTCACTTTTACACATAGATATGCTCAGTTCTCTGTTTTGGGGATGGGATCAGGAGGCTGTTCTGAAGTTAAACAGGTCTTAAAAAACTTATTGTAAAATAAAACACAGACACTGAAAATCATACAAAACAAACATGTAGCTTAGTGAATTAGAACACTAACACTCACTCAGATCAAGAAATAGAAATTTTCCAGATTTTCCAGAAGCCTTCCACACGTGTTTCCTTTTTCTCTCTAAAAATAACCACTATCTTGACTTTTTAGAGTAATCACTTCCCCACATTTCTTCATGATTTTGTCACCCAAGTGTATGTTCTTACCACTGGAGTTATTCTTACTCATTCTTAAAAATTTGATGTTTTAAATCTACTAGTTTTCTCTCCACCACTTGCCATTGCTTACAATTTATCTGTTTAAGACCCTTAGTGGTTTAACCTATAAAATTTCCCACTGTCTGGGTTTTACTGGCTCACTTTGTTTCTCTGTCCTCTGTATTATCTGCAAATCAGAAGCTAAATCCAGACACTGATAAAACTTTGACTCATTCATTTTGGCAAGACCAAAGGAAGTGGCATGTTATTCCACTAGAGAGTGTGTGTCTGGTTGTCTTTCTTTTTGTGATGTCCACAGCCACTGAGGCTCATTGCCTAGACCTATTAATTCATTGGTGATTGAAAAATGGTGACTTTCTAATTTAACATCTCATTTTGTTGTTTAGCTGGAATAATTTTAAAAAGATGTTTCTTTTATCTGTAATTTGGTTACCCAGTTGCATAGTTTATATGTAAAAGTTAGAACCTGTTTTCAAGAAAACTAATTGATACTCTATTAACCTCTAAAAGTGGCCATTCTGATTAAAAAAAATGATTATGAACTCATGAATAGAAACAGACTGAATGGGTTTAAATACATTAGATTTCTTAAACTCCAGTTGTCCCATTTTGCCAGTGAAAATTTCTAAATCTGGCAATGTCCTTTTGTCCTGACTTTGGTAATATTAGACAGTATCTATTTGGTAGGCAACATATTCTCCTTGTAGAGTTTCTACCCTAAATTTTGAATCAGCTGTTCATCCAAGAAGCCCTGGTTTCTTAGAGTAGAAAAAGAAATACTATTTAAAGATCACAATCTGGCATTACAGATGCTTATTGTGACTAGATTATGTTTCTAGATATTTTTGGTGGAAGGAATTAGAATATATATATATATATATTTAAATATAAAATCTCATAAATTTATAATAATTCTCTCTATTCAAATTCAGAGTTGCAAGGTTTTTATTTAATTCCTTCCATATCTTATATATATATTTCCTTTCTTCTATGCCAATTGCCTTGGTTTCAAGAACACAGTGCGTGAGAAAATTAAAATATCCCATCAATATTCATTTTTTTATCCAATATTATATAATTATACACAATAGTCAAAAGAACTATACTAATATTGCCACTACTGTTCATGAAGACTAAAAATGGTTTTTAAGAGGATTGAAGCTTCCTATCATTCAGGTTGTAGAAAGACACATCACTTCCACTCTCACAACAGTTCATTTCTTCTTCTTGTTCAGTCTATGTTAATATTTTCAGGATCATAATATACTCTTTCCATATAAGGTTTCACGTTCTTAAATTTCAGGAAACTTTCCTTAAGTTATTGTTTTTAGAATTTGTTCTTTTCCCTTACTTTGGTTTGTTTTGGTTTTCTTCTTGGGGGACTTCCATTATCCGTATATTGGATCTTACTTACCTATCTTTAAATGTATCACATTCTCCTGATAAAAAATCTATCTCTTGTGGCATATGATTGGTTTTACCTTCTTACTCTTCACTTTTCACTTGGAGGTGAACTAGACCCTTGTGCTAGGCCAGCCATTTTACAACCACGAGGAAAATAGCAATAAAGTCACAGAGATGCTGGCCCTGAACCAAGGTTTCTATTTGAGAAAATGTGAAAATAACAACAAAATACCCCTCTATTTATTTAATACACAATTAGTTAACTGTTTGGACATTAATAGCCAGCAGTGTTCTTAATGGATACACTCACCTTTAATGAGGACATCATAGACTTTTAAATTCTTTTTAAGCAGCAGGAAGTGGTTAAAAGTGGTATCTTAACTATAAAAAGTGATTCAGATAAAATTGAGTCTAGAGTTCCACTTTTGATGGCCCACTTTTAAAAAACCCTACAGCATTTAACTTTATATTGAGCTTTGCTCAAGGCAGACGCGTGGCTACTGTATTTGAGCAGTCGACATTCATGTGGTTTCTGTTTACTGAAGCATTAGCAGAAACATATACTGAAATATATACCACCAGATAATAGATCCCAGATGTGTTATTATAGGTTTTAAAGAGAGAGAGAGAGAAAGATAGTTGGAGGAATAAGTAACAAAGAGCATTTGTTGTCAATTTGGTTGGGTTTGGTGGTAACACATCAGTGAAAACAAACCCAGTTTGGAGTGAGAATGTGCTAGGATTAAGGTCTAGGTCAGTGGTTTAAATTCAACAATTGATCGCTGAGCCTTCCTCAGAGCCAGATTACCTGTGTTATCTTCTCTCAGCAGCCCTAGGAATTTTTGGTTCTCATTCATGTTTTAAAGACAATTAACAGAAGGTTAACGGACTGCAGGGACACTGACCACAGAGAAGCAGAACTGAGATTCAATCTGGCCTGTCTTACTCAAAAGTCCACATGATGGCTGTTTTCAAATTTTCTAAAGGAATTATGATGTCAATAGACAGAAGGGGAGGAAGCATTTATTTTTAAAAAGAAAAACTTGTTCTGTGGAAGGCAGAAGATTTTTCTGGAAGGTCCCAATGTGCAGACCAATGACATCTGGTGAATGAACATGACCAAAAGATAAATTGGCTCCACCATCATCATCCACAATCTATTTCTTGCCAGCTATGCATTGGACAATGTGGCAAATGTGATGCTTGAAGAAGTAAATAAAGATCAGTTTCTTACCCATCCTGAAGGGGAAGAGGAATACATCCACACAAAGTGATTGCACATCTACCTTTGGGGCCTCTGTTTTGGGGCCTTGATCTGAATGTTGAGGTTTCCAGATGATACATTTCTTCACTACCTGTTCAATGGAGTGACCAACCGGAGGCCTTCTGTAAACCCTCAAAGTCTGCCACAATATACTGTGCTGATTTATGAACCTAAGAACATGCCTGTGAGGTGGCCCTCACAGGAAGGCGACCTCCAAGCCTGCTAACATCTTCCGGACACTGGATAGAGGGAGAGACACACATGCCTGTTCCTTGGACAACTTTCTTTTTTCGGAGATCCCTGCAGGACTCTTTGGATTTAAGGTATGAATTTACCCATCCTATTTACTTCACTCCTGGGACCTGTTGAACAGGAAGAATAATGTACATTCGACAATTGCCATATATTTTAAAGCAAAGGAGTAGCTCCTGGCAAACTCTCTAAGCACTAGAGTGTAGCTGGTGCTTCAAATTTAATCCATGTTGATATCTCTCCTGTCTGCCACACTTGGGATAACTAGACCCACAGAGAAGGAACCCCAGGGGTCAGAACGTGACTCATTTTACTCCCCATGAAATGTTTAAAACATCCCACAGCGCTCAGGAGGTTTGGCGATGTTACAGAGGGAGCAGATGGAAGGAGGCTATAAATGTCTTTCACCTGGAGGGGCCTGGCCTGGGGCCTCCTAAATTTGCAGCTACACAGGAATGGAGGAGAAGGGGGGGAATTCACTTTGTAAATCCATTGTGCACTAGAGATCCTAAACCTTGTGCAAAAGGCCCAAGGATACTCAGGACTCACATATTACAATATAATGATCTTACCCAAATTCTGGGGCTGTTGAGGTGGCTATGACCTAACAGAAAGGTGAGGAAAAGTTGAAGAAAACCCATGTTCTATAGTCAGGAGTTCGAGAGATGGAACCCAGGACACTTGACCTAAAATTATAATGAGAGATACAGCCCAGAAGTGAGGATATCAGAACAGATTCCTGTCTCCAGGGTCAGAGATATTTAGACAGCCAAGCAGGGTCCTGTTGGGGTGGCTGGAAATCAGTGCCAATGCTCAGGCTTAATGAGTGCGTTTCTAAGGGAGACAGTCTCATGGCTGGACCTATGTGGGGCTGAGGAGAGCAGAGATTTGGACATAGGCTTCTTGGTTTACTCTCAACCTGGACAATCACAAGGTCCCCTGGGGAATAAGCCAGACACATGGGTGCCAACTTGAAAGCGTGGCAGAGGAACAATGGTATTCCCCACTCCGCCTGCCCACTCTGCCCCAGGTGTGTCCCTGCACAGGCAAACCAAAGCATATGCTCACAGAAGGTGGCACTGAATGGTGCCATGGCAACCATCTCACAACCCCTTCCCATGGTCTACCAACATCTCATCAAGGTACTTCAGGGAAATGAAGCAACAGATTGACCCTAATGAATTTCTGTGGTTCTTCGGATCCTCCCAGACATTTCTGGGAAGCCCCAAAGTAGAAGCGATTCTAACCTTGAAAACAGCTTAGCCTGAAGCACGTATCTTCAGGCCTGGGAGTTGTACCAGGGGGTTATTTTTACAGTCTTCAATTTTGCTTCAGGGACCAAGGCTTGAAACCAGCTTAAGGAATTAGATGAAACAAGTTTGCAAGTCTCAGCTGAAATCCTGGAGCAGGTGATCTAACATCTGGAGTACCTAACCGCTAGGACGAACTAAGTGCTTTCTCATGCTTCTTAAAACCATGTTGTCAGTCTGAAAGAGGAAGAGGAAACCAACGAAGTTTTGATGACGCTTACAAGTCAATTTGCTGCCCTCATTCTCAAATAGTTCTGCTGACCCCTTAGGCTGCTAGTCTTAGAAACTGCACTATAAATATGAGTAGTCATAACAATACCGCATGGTAGTTACATCAGAGCCCTCCTCGCCAGTGATAGCCAGGTGCTTTCCAAATTGCCTGGTTTGTCTGCTCTGTGCAGGGGCCAGCCAGCCCATGGGGGCCCTGGCTGCAGGTCTTCTTTGCAGCAGCTTGAACGCCCCTTCACCACGTCTCCAAGGGAAGCACCTGCCCTGCAGTGTTCTCTCAGCATCTCCTTTCCTTATTCCCGCTTAATCCTCTGCCCCACCCACCCAAATCCAAAGCCACAGACAGGAAGGTGTATATAGACATTGTGACAGGTTGGGAAGGAGAGGAAGATGTGATCTAGGTAGTTAGGAGGAGCCGCTGCCTTTCGCTAACCCTTAACCCAAAGTCCTGATTAACAAAAAACAATCTTCTCTATAATCAGGTCTCGGGTCTTTGTCTATAAAATAAGGGACTTGAACTTGCACTTCTCTGAGGTTGCTTCCACTTCATAAACATTCCACCATTCACTTTAGGATCACCTTGATGGAGACCTGTTGCTTTTCCTTTGTCTCTCTCGCCCCACCAAACCTGCTATGAAATGAATGTTTCTCCTCCCAAAGAGTGTGTTTTCTTTTCTATCATCCAAAGTTAACCAAAAAAGACACTTCTGCATAATTTTACCCTGCTTTAGACTGGAAATCCATGGAGATGTTTTTGTTTTCACAACGGTTGGTGGATCCTACTGGTATTTAGAGAGTGAGAGGTCAAGGATCCCCTCAAATCCTGCAAGGTTCAGGATATTGCCTGTGCCTGGGGTATTAATAGGAGCTTCACAAACATTTGTTTATTGAATGAGCAGATGCGTGGCCAGCCGTGGTTTCCCTTTCTGAGGTCTCACCTAGGGAATAACTTGCTCATCTGAGGACCTTCAAGAGGGTCCTGCACAACCACCCGCACAAGGAGGGTAACCGCCTCACACAGGCATGGCAATTTGGGTGCAATGTTTCACCCTCCTTCCCTAAACTTGAACCCCCTGGAAGCAGGAGTGATCATCCCTGGAGTGGTCATTAAGGGCCATTCACAACTATCTTCTTTTGGACGTAAGTGGGATCACGCCTTCCTGATCCACTTTATGTAAGCCATGACCAGATGACATGCTTTGGACAACACACTATGACCGGCAGGGATGTGTGCCACTTCTGGCAGGAAGCTTAAGAGCCAGTGTGCAATTCTCCATGCTCATTTCCTCTCCTGGAGGTGAGTGTGGATCCTTGTGAAGAGGCAGGGCCTCTGGGTGACTGAGTGACTGGGCTGAGTAGATCCCCTGCTGAGATTCGCCAAATGGGCGGCATCCAAGCCCCCACCTAGGCTGGCAGATAACAGTGTGAGCAAGGACTAATGGAATGTTTAGTCAAGGCCCTGGGACTTGGGACCTGGGGGTTATTTGTTACACAGCATCATATAGTTTATCCTGATGGCTACAAGATAGCAGTCTTCCAAACCCTGGAGATTTTGAGGGAAATTAATGAAAAGAGTCCCTGCCTCGTGAACCAGCATTTGAATGAAGTGAGATATAAACAAAACAAAGACAAAGTCAGGCAGAGGCCAAACTCTTCATTTTATTATTCATTTAATCCAGAGAACTTGCAGTGCACACAGCTATTCAGTCTCATGTGGACTTGGGTTTGACCCGGCTGGAGAAGGAGGTTTGTTTTCGAGTGCTGCTCTAGCAAATACCATGGACTGGTGGCTTAAAAAAACAAAAATTGATTTTTTTAAAATTTTTTGTTTTGTTTTATTTATTTTCTCCCAGTCTAAGATCAAGTTGTAGGTATGGTTAATTTCTTCTGAAACTTCTCCCCTTGGTTGGGAGATGGTCATCTTCCGTGTCTACTTTCACACGGTTTCTATGTCGGGGTCCTAATCGCCTCTTCTCATAAGGACACCAGACGCACTGGGTGAGGGCCCATCCCCAATGACCTCACTGAACCTTAGTCACGTTTCTAAGGCCCGATCCCCAAATGCAGCCACACTCCAGGGTTCTGAGACTTAGGGACTTAATTAAACACATGAATTTTCGAAGGGAAACAGTTGAAGCCATTACCAGGAGCTTCTCGATTGACCCCATGACTCTACATAGCCAAGATGGTGGCACTGAGAGAAGCAAGCTCATTAGAGGGTGCACAGTCCACATGGCTCTTTCCAAACTGCCCCCCCAACATCTCCAAGACTGAAGGGGGTGACAGGGTGAAAAGTAGCAAGCCCTTTCACACCAGCTGCCCTTCCACCTCCAGGAAACCCTGGGGGAGGAGGAAGTATCGCCTCCTAGCAACACGCTTCTGATTTATTCCATACCCTCTTCACCCAACACAGGACATGGACCACAGAAGACACTCATTAGAACAAACAGTCTCTTTTGTGCCATTTCCTATACTGTCTGGTGTTGTGTTTGATTGCATTGTTGTGTCGTGTGACTCTCTAGTCCACGCATCTGTTTTCTGCCTATTCCACTGCAACTGTCAGCTCTGCTGGAGAAAGGATCTCCTGGTATCCGAGACTCCCCCCTGCATGGTACCAGGCTCCCAGCGGCTGCCTAATGGGGTGGCGGTAAAGTGAGCTCTGGCCCTTTAACTTTGGCCCTTTAACATAATGCAAACCCTCATAATGCGAATGAGCCTGAGAGAGCTGAGAGAATCTGGTATAGCAGAGTCTGGCCAGACAAATGGTGAGAGGATCCTTCAGGCACAGGGACTGAGGAGGGTCTACCCAGGTAAAACCTAGTTGCTGTGGTAACAGCCACTGGCCCCTGCAGTCCTAATGGATGTTGGGCGGGTCTTCCAAGTTCCAGCACCTTTGAGGGGGAAAATGAATGTGAGGGAGCCAAGTCAAATGTGAACAGCTCTGCCACGAAAAGCCGAAGCGGCCTTTGGAAAGATTAATGGGATCTCTGGCTCTCAGCTTCTTAACAGGGGAGACGGGAAAAAGCTTTCTGAAAAATAGCAGTGGCTGCTGGCAGAGATTCCAGAGGGGGGGTGGAAGGCTGCCCGGTGGCCACTCAGTACTTTGCCCCCCACCCCAGTCCTTGCTTTCTTTTTTCCCACAGTCTCTCATCATCCTGCTCCTCTTACTTCCTCTTCTCATTTCTTCTTCAGTATTTTGGCCTCCCAAAATGATTTCTGCCTTTCCTTTCAATGGCCCTGTCATCTGATATTCTTCCTGTTCTCATTCATCAGAAGCAGGGGCACTCTGCATGGTGGAAACACAGACTTTGGAATGCAGTCTGGGCTTGCAGCTCTACTGAGCAGCTTCTAAACTCTGTGCAGCGCTGTCTTGTAGTTGTCCCCTTCTTTGGGATGGGCTGCCATATAATTCATTGCAGAAATGTGCCTCTCTGTGGCAGGTGATTCTGGTGTGGATGGTGATCAAGTAGCACCACCTGCTTCTGGGGTCATGGCCGTGATCAGAGCATGCAATCTCTCTTGATGCAGCGACCAGTCTAAGGCAACTAAGTTGGACCAAGTTGGACTTAATGGAAATGCTTCTGAGGGTCAATTTGGATGGGCTGCAATCTGGAAGGCCCATGGGAGCTGCAATCCCACCCCATGGAGGGGAGGCTTTTTGTGGGTGAAGCAACACAAAACAAAATAGAGTCAAGGGCAGAGCATGAAGGGGGCAATTGGATCCATAAAGGAAGCCAGATCAACCCTGTGCCCTGTGCTTTGCCATAACTGAGCCATTGTGATTTCTTCTTTTCCCATGAATAATCTGAATTTGATTTCTTTCACCTGTAAGCAATGGAGACCTAGTAATCACACCACGTGATGTTACGCAATCATTTAACATTTTGGAATTTCAGTTTTTTTTCCTAAAGATGAACTCCCTGATCCCTGTGACCCAGTCTAAGTGAGATGCCCCCCAAAACAAAATACACACCCCTCAACTATAAGCTCCAGCATACCTCCTTGTAATCATTTTTCATATAAGACTTTTCTCCCACTGGACTGAGTGCTAAGCAGTTGTGTCTCATACACCTTAATATGTTAGCACTTACCCTGGGATGTAAGAGGAGATCAATAACAATTGATTTACCCCTCTTTTCCATTTTCTTTTAGGAATCAAATTGTAGTCTCCTGCTAGTAGCTTTTACTTCTATTTTCTTTCCTGGATCAAGTTTTCAGCTGATTTCCCTTAATCATCCTGCAGGTAAGTTTTCTGACCTGGCTATGTGGGGTACATACAAAACTTATAATCATAGTAGTAGTGTGCCCAAGAAGTGCTGTGCAAGGAAATGTTTCATCCCTTCTTGCCAGGAAAAGGGTAATGATCAATTGTGCCCACTAGTAGCTAAAAGTATTACAAAGCTTTAATGGTCAGAAATAATTGCCAATGTAAAAACTAGGTCCAACCAAAGGTAATTTTAGCTGGGGGTTAAAGTGACAACTCATAAATTCAGTCATATGCAGAGTCCATTTCTTCCTCCCAACTCCATGCCTGGCTGGCACTGTCTTCTAAACAAGGGACACTCTGGATATTGGCAGTTCCCACACAAATGGCAATCTCAAGACAAGCCTGTCATCCAGCAAATTTCTTTCTCCATCTTTTCCCTAGACCAATCCTTTCCTTTGGCTTCTGTTTGGGTAAATGACACCCACATTTTCAAGGGTACCAGGTCGCTAACTCCTTTCACTTTGCCTTGAGTCACCCATATTCTATTTCAAATCCATCTCCTCCTTTGTTACTTTCTCCCTAATTTAGTTGGATTTACCTTTCACCTGTGTTACCTTGGAGGATTCCCATATGCGTCCTTCCTCTCTACTACCTTTCCTGTTCAGTCCAGCCCTTGTATGCCCTCACTGTAACACTGCTAGTGACTCCCTACTACGGAGTAAATCAAGTAAAAATATTTCACTGCAAAATTCAAGATGCTCTAGAAAATAACTCCAAACAAGTTTCCTCAGCTTCCCTTTGTTCTAGCCAAACTACTTTACATTCTCTCATCTGCGTGATCTGCTTCTGACCTTGCTCTGCTATTTCTGCCTTGAATGCCTTCTTTCCTGTTAGAAACCCAAGTATTTCCCTAGGACTAATTCAATCAGAGTGGACTGTTCCTCTTTCAACCACCTTGACCCCGTGAAATTAACTGACAAAAGAGGAAACTATTCTTATTGGTTTAAGTTGCTTCACATGGGTGAGTTTGATGGCTGATCCTATTTCACCAGTGTTGACTCCAGACAGCATCTTGCAGTCTCCACACATTAATGCATTCTTAAAAGATAAAGGATTTCCATCTCTGAGAATTTTCCAGAGTTTTCACTCATGCTTAATGAGCTCTTCCTCTGTGTAGACAACCTACGAGCTTCCCACTTCTTCCTCAGTGACCTTAGGAGGTAGACACAGCTATCACCTGCATTTTACAGCTGAGAAACAGATCTTGGAGAGGTCAGCTCCCTTTCTCTGAGGAGCGTTGCTTAGCAGAGGTGATTCTTCAGATTCCAAAGTCCATGCTTCTCACTCAAAATGTGCTTTTGTATCACACTGAGCAAGGAATGAGTGCAGTCACCACACATGCTCCCTGTTGGAGGACCACTCTGCCTCTTAGCCTCCGAGGATGGCCACTGCCTTGGGCAAACTCATGCCTCCATATGATTTGGGTATAAAGCTATCTCATTACTCATGCGATTATTGCATCTGCTATGATCTTGATTTTAAAAAAATAACTATGTTGTTATTTGCTACATAAATGTGAGATTTATGGCCAGGCCTGGGAGTCTGTTTTTCCTGTACCATTTCTGACCAAGGAAAACAAACTAAAATGTTTTAAATGTCTTGAAAACAAGGACCCGGGTTAGTAACATGGATAATCATTGACTTATCATTTCAGTGTTTGGTCACTTTTTCCCCTAACTCATTTGTGTTAGAAAGTTATGGAAGCCTCTGAGTCTTGGATACTGGCAAGTCCTTCAGAGTTTTAGGTCACACCTGTTTTTAATGTAGAATCAAATGACTTGAGGCCTCCACCTTTGAAAATAGCAGTAACTGGCCAGCTGTCAGAAGCTTCCAGGGAAATAAAAAGATGCTTGAGGAAAAAATTTGAAAGTCTTCCTATATGTTGACTATAGACACTAAGGGTAAAACCAGAGAAGGGGAAGCAAGTCAGAATGAGTTTTAGTCAGGGTGACACTAGGTGAAGTCGCAGTAATAAACTCCCAGGTCTCTTGGACATGAACATTTGTTTTGCTTACACCAAGTCCATCGCGAGCCCCAAGGTTCTCCAAAGAAACTCCCTTTTAGGGTGTAATTTTATGGGGAATATAACCAAAATGAAAATGCATACATTGTGCAAAAATGAAAAATGATGTAAGAATTATATAAAATAAAATATTAAAAAAAAAAGAAACTCCCTTTTAGCTCGTGATTCCAGGAGCCAATATGCTTTTACCTGATGATTCCAGTATCTCAACACACTTCTGGGGTCACTGATTGAGGGAAAGTGAGCATCATGCTCACTCCACTGAGCTATAGTGAAATTCAATTGAACTAACTGTGAAAAGTTGTGTAAATTATCAAGTGCCATACAAATGTAAAGTATTGATATTCATTTGGTAAACAGGCTTTGTGTAAAAGAGGGTCTCATGCTGGCTTTCATGACCTGTAGTCCCCATCTTGAAAGTTTCAGTTTTGAACAAGGGGCCTCACATTTCCATTTTGTTCTGGGCTCACACATGATATAGCTGATCCTGATTGAGACTCAAAATGCTGCTTCTTTATGTCAAAGAAAGGAAGTTTTAGTTGCTTTTTAGTTCCTTTCAGCCCTAAAATTCTAAGATTCCAAAAAATATTAAAGCTATACCATTTTTATTTTCTTTTTCTTTGAAAGCCCTTCTATCATTCTTCTATGCCTAATCAAATATTTTTTAAAGTATCTGTTATTTCTCACAAGCTCTCAATCTTTCAGTTTCCACTCCCATGAAACTCTGGGAAGAGATTTTATTTTCCCCACTAGAGTCAGACTACTTAGCTAAAATCCTTAGAGACAATTCCAACTTTGTGTTTTTATGAGGCCTCATTCAAAGTATGCTGTGCTGCTCACTTGACAGGCTGCATTCTAGGCTGAAGTCTTACATTGGTATTGAGTCATATATTTTATGCTATTGCAAAAGAACATATTTTTTAGACATCTACATTGGAAAGGAAACACATTATGGTGCTATGCTTTTGAACTATGGACGCATACCTTGCTGTAGCAAAAGAAAGTAAAAGACTTGGCATTAGTAGACTTACGTTTAAGTTCTCATGCCCTTATTGACAGGCTGTGTGAGTCTAACCAAGTTGCTTAAATCTCTCTGGACCTTACTTTCCTCATCTGTAAAGGAGGGTGGTGGTGGTGTGGGGCAGGGGGAGGTAGTATGTTTCATAGAGTTATGAGGGGAAGATATGAAAAGAATGTTCTTGAATTTCCTTTTCACATATCGTATCCATAGAAGGGACTAATGTGCTCTAAGGCTGTTTCATTCTAAATAATTTTATACCATGAGTGAGTGAATTAACCACGATAATCTAGAGAACCAAGAGGCCTCTCCACTCCCTGTTGTATTTCATCTCAGGGTGGTTAGCACCACAGATTCTACCGGGTTTGGTAAGATACAGGTTATTTTGTTGATGGATAAACACTTAACCAGTATTTTTGAACATCCACTGTGAGCTGGGCATTGTGCTAAGCATACACCAGGAATTCTGTTATTAGGCCACAATCTACTATTTCCTAAAAAAATAGAACAACATCATGTTATACATTCCATCATCAATATTCCACCAGCAGAGTTTTAATGGACCTCTACTAGATGCCAAGTTCATAATGTGAAGATTTTTAAAAGAGAGGTAGGAGGTGCTGGGGGTCGGGGTGGAGATTATAATAGAGAGACTAACCAAGTCCTTGTTGGTGGTGTAACAAGTCAAGGAAAGAAAGTTCAAGTAAAAAGCTGGAAGCAGAAATGCTGAGGAAATCATAGTCAGATGTCATAAGGGATGATTTCCATTAAAAATAACAGTAAACCTTGGGCCAGGATGGGATGAATAGGAGATAGAAAATTATTTAAATAATTAAATATTCTGCATTATCAATTTCTCCAAGGAACCTCAAAAGGAAGGGAGTAAAGAGACCTAGAATAGAAGGAACCTGAAGGAAACCAAAGGAAAAAAGGGGGTTTGTGTGGGGGAGAGAGGGAGAGAGAGAGGATGAGGTATGAAGTTGCAGGAAGACAGGGCCCTATGAATCAGCAATGGCCTAAGAATCTCCCAAGGGGAGGAACAGCTGCTGCTTCCAGTGTATCAATTGTGCATTTGCACAACTTCAGGGAGACAAACCTGGCAGTTTGGTTATTAAGATAATTTCTCAGCTGGGGCCTCCCTGGCGGTACAGGAGTTAAAGTCTCAGTGCTATCAAGCCATCACCAACTACTGCAGCACGAGTTTGATCCCCGGCCAGGGAACTGACCCACATGGCACAGCAGACCTCTCCTGTCTCCCCACTTCTCTCCTCAGCAGTGTATTTCAGTAGATCCACCTGTTCTGCTCCCCACTCTCTCTATCTGGTGAATCCTCCCCCGTACCTCTGATCTAAATCCCAGTTCTTATATGCATAAATAAATAAAACAAATCTTTAAAAAAAATAATTTCTCAGCAGCTGGATAATAAAGAAGACAAGCTTCTGTTATTTCACAGTATACATCCTTTACACTCATGGGACCACACTGGCCAGAGGAATTTGAAAAGAGTGGTTTGCTTTTATGTGACTTCTGGCAACATAGCCCATGCAATCCATTGCTCTTTGACATCATCCCCAAATATTCACTGAAATTATACTATAAAGAATTTCCTACATGGGTGGAATTTGGAAAACTCAAGGGAAGAGGTACACCAGGTGGTTGGGAAGGAAGCTCCCCTGGTAATAGATCCGGAAGTCCGCAAAGCCTGAAGTCACTGGGAAATTCCTAAGTGCCTTGAGAATCCCTGTGGCTGGGAGGAACTGGGGCAGCATGCTGGGGCACTGACTGTTTGTGGGATGGGTGTACATGCAGGTGTAATATAGATGTTGTAGCCCAGAGCAACTCCAGCAAGCTGGAGAACGGGCTCTCTGAAGAGCCAACATCTGTATTACAGACACTAAGCCTATTGGGTGTGACCTTCCAAGGAAATCCTCTTCCTAGCCCAACTAATCACAGGTCATTCTGTTAGTCCTTCATCCTTAAGGTTATGGGTGTTTAACTTCTGTCTATGAGGCATGATTGGATTGGTAAGTTTCCAGAACACTGTCAAGAAACTTCAAACAAATTTTCTCCTCCAGCCCACCCCAAACTTGTTATATGCCTTTAGGAAAAAAATGTAGATGTAAATCCTGTCACCTCCCTGGACCTCAGGTAAAGACACAGGTCTTGCTTCCCCCATCTGTAGTGATGAAAACAGGACAAAATAACAAAACAACAGCTGCTAAAGCATCCTTGGAGGCAAAAGTCCCAGGAAAATAGAAAAGGCCCTTAAAATGGAGGAGCTGATTCAAGCCAAGGTGCATTTTCTTGCCCCTGGACTATCTGGGACCATGTTGAGCTCTGTGAGGGAGCCTGGAGTAAACCCTCCTCTCTCTGAGGGAAGACACAGGCCCGTCTAAATGATTCCAGCTGCTGCAAAGGGGTGCATGCTGGCCTAGGAGGTGTCCCCTTGCTCCTCAGTAAAGGTTCTCATTTCACTTGAAAGCCCAGACTTCTCCACCCCTCAGCACTTGTAATCTAGGTTCAAAACCACATGTAGTTGTGCCGATCATTTTTTCCCGAGATTGTCAAACTTTTGCAGCTAATTATCAGTTGGAGTCCGTGTAACAAAACCTGCATTTCTATGCTGGATTTTATTAAAATGCCTCTGATATCAGCCAGGGGCTGTGGTAAGTATGCTGCTAGTACATGCAGTGGGGGGTTTTCTTTCCCTTTGAGGAAAGCCCCAGCAGGCTTCATAAATCAGTACCGTTAACTGGAATGGCAGAAACTTACTGTAAGTGAGCACTATCGCTTCCGCTTTTAAGAAACAATGAACTATTTCCTGGCTTTTCAGTTAGGAAAGCTTGGGGGGGCTAGAAAGAGCAAAAAATGTAATGTATAATAAACATACTAAGGAACAAGCATGATTAATGGCATTTCGGGAGAATCCTCTAGGTTGATGCCTCACAGCTCAGGAATCCACATTTACCAGCATCCTCTGAACATCTAACTTCCATGAATACTGCAGTGAACACTCAGAATCCCAGAATAGGCTAAATAACTCACTTCAAACTCTTGGCTTGACTTAAACCTTCCTCTTCCTTAAATGGTGGAGTGACCTAAAATACTGTGAATGCCCCTCAGTGTCTTTTTAGCATTTGCAAACTGCAGTGAGGAACTGCCAGGTCTCAACCTCTATCTGCAGATGGTTTCGTGGGAATGAGGGGGACAGGAGAGAGAAGGAAGAAACATAGCTTATGTCCCAATATCTTCTTAAGACTTCTATGCACATAGAAAATTCTAGAAGTGGTTACCAGTCTCAGAGAACTAGGTTTCCCTCCTGTCTGAAGCTATACCTTCCTCAGCTTTTCCAGCAGGTTCTTCCCTACCTACTTGACTGTCTCCACATCTCAGTCACTCTTGGCTTCTTGATTCTGTAGACACGCTTATTCCCCAACTTCTCAGAATGCAGGATTCCTTATCCTTTCTTTTCTCACAGGGGAATTTCCAGACCGTGCCACCTGCACACTCTTCTACCTGCCACCTTCTGCAGTCTGATATCTCTCCCCCACCTCCAGTTCCTCTCCCTGAAATGCCCAAGAACCACTTAGTGAATTCTCCTGGCCACAACTTTCCATAATGATTGTAATTTACCTTTCTGCTGCTGGTAATTCACAGTGACATTTCTGACATTCTTTCCATCAATTGTATGATAATTGTCTCTCTTTCTCCTGCCATTTTCAATTACTCTTTCATTTTCCACTTTAGCCTTTAAAAAAAAATGGTCCTATAGACATAGGGGATCACAGAATTCCATCCTCATTTTTTTATAATGAATTTCTTCTTCTGAAAAAGGAGGTTGATGTTGTTGGTGGGAATGTGAAATGGTGTAAACACTTTGAAAACAGTCTGGGAGTTCCTCAAAATGTTAACCTCAGGACATTTCCACCCTGGGTATGTATCTATATACTCAAAGCAAATAAAAATATATGTGCACACAAGAATTTGTATATAGTTATTTGATGCAACATGATTCTTAGTAGCCACAATGTGGAGATAACACGAGTGCACAGCAATTGATGAACAAATAAACAAACTGATATATCCACGCTTAGCCTCCCCTCTTGTAGCTTTCATGACTTATTGATTACTGCTCTTATTGCCTAAAAGGGTTAAAATGATTTGTTTATAAAATAATAATAATAATTATCAATTTAGTCTGACATTTGATGAGTAAGTGCAGGTTCAGTGCTGGTTGCCAGAAATACTTTATGGAGATGCAACCACACCTGGCTTTAAGGAGCTTGTGGTCACGTCATTTGGGTTGTTACCAAGTCTTACCTATTATAAACTGCTGCAATAAATATAGGGGTGCAGGTACCCCTTTGAATTAATGTTTTTGTGTCCTTTGGGTAGATCCCTAGGAATGGAATTGCTGGGTCATATGGTAGTTCCATTTTAAGTAGTCTGAGGAACCGCCACACAGTTTTCCATAGTGGTTGGACCAGTTTGCATTCCCACCAGCAAACACTGCTATTTTATAGTGAATGTTATGGACTGTATTTATAGCAAAGTCTGACTGGTTCTACTTCTTAATATCTGCCCTCTCTATCTCCATCTCAATAGTTCCTGTATCAGACTCACAACACGCTTTTCCTGTGCTAATGCAATCCCTTCCTTATTGGTTTCTCTGTGTTTAGTTTCACTTCACCCCAACCTCAGTACATTTTTCATGTTGCTTCCAAAGTGACATTTTAAAGACAAATAAGAAAGATTTATTGATGTTTTATTTCTGTAAATCATACCCCCTGGTACTTTTCAAGGTGTATGAAAAACTTCAGCATGGAATACATGTTCTCTCTGATCTGGTTCCACATACCTATCAACTTGGTCTTTTAAGCCCCTCTGTACACACACACACACACACACACACACACACACACACACTTTACACCCCAGAGCACTATTATAATTCTAGCAAAGATTGTCACGGTGGACATGCTGTATTACCTGCTTAGACTGCTCTTCCCCTGACATTGTTTAGCTTAAAAATGCCTGCCTGTCCTCCTCAAGCAGATCACAGGGCTCCTGTTTTACCTTGAAGATACACACTTCTATTATGTCATCACATCTTTGTGTACTTGCATATTTATGTATTTGTCTCCATGACGTGACCACAAGCTCCTCAGTTTCCTCTGTTGTCCTGGATTTGTCTCCTCGTCCTTTGACTCCCACCACTTTCTGGATTCAGGGTGGTGGTTTCCCCTGCACCCTCAGCTCTCTATGGATCTAAGAAAAATCATGACTTCAGTTTGTTCAGCTGTTTTCTTATTGTAAGGTTGAATTATTGATATTTTGAAACTGGAACAAGAGGTCTTCCCAAATACTTTTAAGGGCAGAAACCTTTTGTCAACGGAATGTAACTGGCACAGGTCTCATCACTGTCCCAAACAAAGCAAGTATTAGTGTTGGAGTAACTTCTCATGTGTGGTCCCACCGGGTATCCAGGGCACCCCTCCTCACCCACACTTTGTTTCAGGAGATTTACACATATCCTGGGTCACTGAAAAGCAAGATGTCTACATGGGGCTTGGACCTAGCAAAATGTTAAGGCCAAGGCAGGAGACTTTCCAGCTCAAAATCCCAACAGAAATGGTCATAGAGATGGTGGGAGAACCGCACATAGAGATGGTGGGAGAGCCTGGCCCCACAGAGCCTCTTGGTGCTGACCACTCGCTGGCTATTGACCTCTGGTCCTCTCTATGTTTCCTCCATCCTCACTGCCAGGTTTGTCACTTGCCTAAAACATCAAAGACACCTTCAAGATCACGCCCAACCTCTGCCTTCAGCCTTACTCCCCGCCAGCCAACCCTCATCTTGTCCCCTAGGACCAGTGGCGTGAGTGGTCTGGGAACTTCCTCAGCCTCTGCAACTCACACCTTTGTGCAAAGCCTATTCAGCGCCCAGTATGCTGATGATTAAAAATCTTTTCTTTTTTGATAAAACTTGGCTTCGTAAAGCCAAGGCTTTAACTTTCTAAACTAATATTTTTGATTCAGGCTGAAGTTAAACTGAACATTGATGGTTTCTTTTACTTTTAATTCCTGCTATAACAGTCTCAATACTTCATGAGGTAATTTGGATGGGGAAAATGAAGGGAAAATCACGGAATCATACAAAGAAATGTGGAAACAAAAACATTACAATTTTTCTGTTTCTTGGGATGGTGTGTGTGTGTTTGTCTTATGTGTGTATGGTGTGTCCGTGAGTGTGTTTGTGTTGTGTGTGTTATGCATGTATTATGTGTGTATACTTGTGTTTGGCTTGTGTGTATATTTGTGTATGTTTTGTTGCACTGTGTGATTTTGTGTTGTGTGTATTATGTGTGTGTATGTGTTTACAAACTCCGATCGGAGGGGCTGGAAGTATCCAGAGCCCTGCATCCTCAGCCTTCTTCACCACCCATCCAGCCCGCGGAGGCCACCCTTTCAGAGACCACCTTCCTGCCACCAAACCAGAGGTCATGTCTCAGTCCTCCCCAATGTCAGGGACATTGGCCACAGCTAACCAGTTCTTCTGCCTCGGAAAATTTCCCCTTAGTTTTCAATGTGCCACTTTCTCTAGTCTCCATCTCTCTTGCTGGTTGTCCTTCAAGCCTCCTGAACCGGCTTCTTCCCTTCTCTTCTAGCATGCAATGCCGATGCACACAAGGCCCCAAGTGTGTGTTCTGTGTATACGTTCTCCCGACTTCAGCTCCTTCAGTGTTGCAACTTGAAACACCATCTCTGTGGCTGACTCACAAGTTTCTATCTCCAGCCCAGACGGCTCCTCTTGACTCTAGACTCATCACAAACGCCTTACACCACATCTCTGGCCGACATTGAATGTGCATCAGAACCAGACTCCTTATCGCTCCTCCCAAACCTACTCCTCTCCCCGGCATCCCGTGTTTCCATAAATGGCAATTCATTTGTCTAGCTTCTAACCATAAGCTTTGGCCTCCCTTTTTTCCCTTGCTTCACATTTAGTCTGTCAGCACAGCAGCCCAGTGTTACTCCCCTCTGACTGTTTCTCTTCACTCTTCTCAGCTGGCCCAGGTCACCTCCAGTGCTGGGTTTCACACCAGTCTCCTCCCACACCTCCCCACCCTCACTGATCACCTATAACCCACTTATCGTGCTGCCTTTTCTCCAAACCTCTGGTGACTTCTGGTCGTCCTTTCTAAATCTGTAAGCTTTCCATGATCCTGTGCCCAGCCAACACGCAAACGTCATTTCCTGCGTCAGTGACAGAGCTCTCCTCCCAGCCCTACTGGCCTCCGTTCTTGTTACCTAAATATGCCAAGTTCATTCTAGTCCACCTCTGGGCCTTGGCTCCTCCATCTTCCTGGAGAACTTTACCCCAAATAGCCACATGGTAGACCAGAAGGAGCACAATTCATGGCTCCTCTGATGAGTCAGGGAGTCTGAGTGTAATGGACAAGAACATAGATTTGAGGGCACATAAACCTGGGTCAATTTTCATCATCCTTATTTAACGGCTAGGTGATCTTGGGCAAAAAAGCTATTCTCTTTAAACCTCCATTTCCCCATCATTAAGCTAGGATAATACAAGAGAGAAGGGTGAGGTAGAGAGGGGAGGGAATAAATACAATTGTTTATATAATGGACTTACTGAGTTCAGCGCCTGGCCCACATGAAGCCCCCAATAAACATTCACTTTATTTACTCGTTCATTCATTAGCTTCTGTCTCCTCTTGACATCCATGCCCTCTCATCACTGGATCTGCAATGTTGAGTTCCTGGCTCACCTCCCTTCCCCTCTTCTTAGAAGGGGTTTAGAGAGAAGACTGAAGACTCCTATTATGGCGCTTGAGATTGGCTCCTTACCTCTGAACTTGGGGTGGCTTTGGTGCTCTCTATCTATTTAGCTGGCAGCTTTCTCCTGAGGGCCGGGATAGCAAGAATCACATTTGCTCTGCTGAACAGGCATAAGAGTAACTCAGGAAGCCAGACGTGAGCTGCAGACTGAGGGTAGACCAGCTATTAGTGTTACCAAGTGGTTACAACTTGACCCATTTCCATGTATACCTCTAGTGCCTTGTCAATATTCACTTTTGATAATGGATTGATTCTGGAGAAATAACTGCTTAAGCCTCAGAAGAGGTGGGCAGGCCTTGGTGTTCAGCTTAAAGACAGGTGAAAAGCTGTTTCTCCCCTGTGCTTGCTCGCAGGAGAGGCCCATATTTGCCCTTCACAGAATCATATGCTGTTCCCATCCGAGCCTTGCCAGCTTCAGAGATTAAGTCTCCAAGACTGAAGGGAAGCGGGGGCTGGAAGAATTTTGGAGGGAGTCCAGGACTGCTGGGGCAAGCCAACCTAAATAATTCAGGCAAGCAAAAATTTGCTTGGACCTGATCTGGCCGTCTAGACGGCCACGATTGCACACAGGTATGACCTTGCTCTTCCCTGGGCCCATTTTAAACTTCTTCAAAGGTGTCTGTCAGTGAGTGTCTCAGTTTGAGTTCCCTCAGAAGTAGATTCAGATTGAAGGATTTCAGCGCAATTAATTTACTTAGGGAGTGATCTTAGAATATACTAGTAGGGAAAGAGGCGTGAGATAGAGATGCAGAAGTTAATTAAGGGTCTGTTGACTGAGTTACCACTCTGGACAACTGGACCTCCATCCTGGGTGACTTTTGAGTTTGTTGACACCCAGAATGATATCCCAAGAAGACAGTAAGGGAACTGGGATGTTTATCCATCAACTCTCCTCTGTCACACATTGAGGGCACTCTCGGCCTGCCAGAGATGCTGGACCAGCTGTGTTCTCAGGCTGAGCCTCACAGATGTGCTCAGTAAATAGCCTGCAGCTCACGGGGGAGAATGTCTAAGGCTGTGGGCAGGGCTAGCCAAAGTCTGCCTCCAGGGAGTCAGAACACAGAGCTGCCTAGATCGAAAGCACTGACTGCTCATGCCCTACCCCCTTCCTCCTGGAGACTAGAATTATGGTCATGGAGATATAGAAGTTAGGAATGTGGGCAGATCATTTCTTCCTCTGCCAGGAATCCTTTCCAAATAATAACTACATCTACTGAGTGCTTACGATGTGCCAGGCACTTAAATCATCCCTTTCATTTTAATAACAACACTAGGAGGTGAGAACTATTAATATCACTCGTGATGCATGGGTGAAGTAACTGACTCGCACACAGTCCAAGAACCTGCGCAAGATCACACAATCAATGTGGAATAAAGCCAAGCTTTAAAATGGGACCATCCTTCTCAAGAGCTCATACCCTCCCTGCTTTCTTGCTGATGTCCTTAGTGCAGCCACTGTCAGGTCTCAGACGCAGGGCAGCTGACCTGCTCATCCAAAGTATGTGTTAACAAGACTGTCAGTCCTTACACTGAGCAATGGCTTGCCTATTTGCATCTTGCTTCTTCCATACTGGACGAGAAAGCATGGAAATTGGCATTTGTTAAGCTGCAGCTAAGCATGGGCTCCCTTCCCATCTGGCTCTTCTTTGATGCTCAGAGGACCCTGTGAAGTTAGAGGACAATCCTCACTTTATAGGTGACACCCAAGTGAGGCTGAGAGAACTGAAGTGAGGTGCCCACACTGGAGTCACTAGGGAGGCATGGGGTGAAGCCGAGGGACATGGGCTGCATACTCCCTGCGAAATCTGAGCTGTCCACCTGTCAACATTCAGCTCAGAATTCCCTCTGCCAGACCAGGATGGGACGAGCAACCCTCTCACCTATGATCCACACACACGTTCCACCAAAGCACTTAGCATGTTCTGTTGCACACCACTGCTACATAGATCCATGTTCAACTCTGATGACCTCTGAAACACCAATTAAAATAATCACACATTGGTTCAAAATGGTAGATGAATAAAGAAGGAGCATGACCTAGGTTCATATCTCAGCATTTTCATTTTTCTACTGAGGGCTTTGGACTCAGAGAAGCCCAGATCCACCTGCCCTAGAAACATCCTCACCACCCAGACAGTCAGAACCCCAAGCCTTTCCTTCCTGGAAGGAGGTGCCTCTGGGCTGTCCCATGCCACTCTACTTCTGCCACCCTGTCAGTCAGCTTTCCCTCTTCCCCTATCACATTGAAAATTTTTCCTTGCCTTTTGTTTCATTTCCTCAATTCAAGAAAAGTGGCTAAAACTTCTCTAACAAATCTATTCCTTCTAAAGCATTGATAGTGGCTCAGAGTTCAAGGCACCACCTTTGCATGGGCATTTATATTTTAACAAGAAACTACTAAATACCCCATGCCTTAGCTTAGCACTGTAACATATATAATAACTAGTAATTGCTTCATTGTTATTACACGCTAGGCGCCTTTTCCAATGCTTTACAAGTTTAAGCCTCACACTAATTCTATAAAGCAAGTCATTAGAACAGACTCTCAAAACTTTCAGCAAATAATCTTCCCATCAACCTGTCTCTGCTGTCTGAAATCTTATAGTCTAGAGGTTCTTCCATCAATGACTCTCCCCACAGCTCCTGGCACACAGTATGTAGGTGGGTTCTCCAGAAACAGACTCTAAGACAAGGAGTTGAGTGAAGGCAGTTCATTTTGCAGGGGTGCTGGAAATACAGGTAGGGCTTGGGGAGGTGTACAGGGGTGGGAAGGAAGCCTATACATGGGTGTGTTATCATATCAGCCAACACTGTGGGCCACTGGAGTTCAGTGCCAAAGAGAACCCTGGGCAGTGGTGCAGAGATGTGCTGTTATTTCATCCCAAAACAAGGAGTGGGAAAACTGAGTTATTTGTGAGAAAACTCTTATCAGTTGTTGGTGGGGAACTGCTCACAGAAAGCAATAATGACTCAGCACTTCATCTGTCAGTGAGTGCAGGCAGAGGACCTTTGGAGAAACCCCTCAGGTACAGAGATACAGATACTGGTGGAAGAAGTTAACTGGAGGGCACTGAAGTGGTAAGGTCACAGGATATGGCAGACACCAACAGCATGTGCTTCATTTGTTGAATGACATAATGGTAGTGACAGAAGGCAAAAATGCTCTGATTTTGTGGGTTTGCTATAACTCTTAGGCATTACCGCCATCTTGGTGATTTGCCATAAAATAGGATAACTCTACCACAGGTCATCCAAGGTGGCTGGTCTTGTCAGTAGCAAGTGGAAATGGTTTTACAAAAGCCCTGGGAACATGGACAGACTTCTGGTTCCAAGTTGTTCAACCCCAACATGATATTTCCCATCATGTGTCTGAAGCTTTCATCACAGAACGCCAATACCCCCTCAGTAGCTACAAGAAAAGCAAAAAGACCTCAGAGGGCAGATGTCATCAATTTTTCACTTTCTTACCAGGGAACCCAACCATAATTCTAACTCTGGTAACACAAGGCCACTGGAAACTATGTGCAGCACATGTTTGGATTAAATTCTCTGTTGATGGCTTTTGATTTATAGGTTAAAACCCAGCCAGTGTAAGTCTTTCCCCAACGCTACCAATTTCTGTCTTGAATTAAGTGTTCAATATTTTGTCAAACTACAATTTTTGTTATTTTTAACCTCATAAAAGTGATTAAACTTTTAAAGTCCTGCCCAAGATTGGAAGGTGGTTTTTCTGTTTTTGTTTCCAGAATTATTTCACATTTATGAATTAACACAACTCTAGGTCTTAAGAAATGCATGATCTCATTGCTCCTAAACAGATTTCTCACATTAATTTTCTCATGATATAGCAAATCAGAAAAGAGAGCTTCAGATCCATAAGAAATATGTGGTAACAGCCCTAGGGTCAAGAAGAAGAAACGACCACGATATAATCTCTGAGAAATCTCTCTTTCCTGAGAAAGACAACATCTTTCTCCCCTCCTTCTCAGTTTCCACTTTTTGGTGAGAGAGCCAATATGTGTTAGATTCCAAGCCATGCCTCAGAGAGAACTGAGAAGCTGTTTGAAAGGAAAGTCCCAAAAGACACTGGCAAATTTAGAGAAACACGAGAAGGTTCCAGATGCTCCTGAAAGAGGATTGTTCACCAAGGACTAACAATATTTCCATTTATTATAACCTAAAACTGTTCCCTGGCCACTTGGAGGTCCCCATGTTTGGGAAAAAGCAAGCAAAGAAGGAGGTCACTGGACTGACATGAATGATTGAGTCTGGTCATCAAGGGGAAATTGAGTCACTGCTTCTCACTGAGGACAAAGAAGAGTGTGTCTTGAATGCGGATACTCTTTGGCTCTCTTAGTAACAGCGTGCCTTATGATAAAAATGAATGGAAATTTACAACTCAACAAAGACAAGACTACTAGTAAAACTAGAGTTTGGATCATTTCACCAGAAAAGGAAGCTGAAGGGTTTCCTAAGGTCAAAGCAAATAGAGAGAGAATAATGAAAGGAAGGAACTATAAATGCCAGCCATGATAATATAAACAATTGAAGAGGTTATGAGCATTTCTTGTTTTCTTTGATATAATTATGTGTACTATATAAATGGATGTGATAAAAAGTGGAAAACCTTATCACTTAGTATTTAAGTTACAGGGGAGAATGATTAAACTAGTAATGAAAGTGAACTTAATCCGCAGAGGTATAAAGCATATGCTATCTCAGAGAAGGTTGATCTTTTTTATTTGTATGCAAATAGATGCATACTCTTAGCAGAAAGTATCATCTTTCCATTGTATTTATTTGGAAGTTAAATACAGAAACTTAAAGAAATGTATTAAGTTCATAACAGGTGTACTATTTAGAATCATCCTATGATCAACTTGGTCAAACTTTCTCAACTTTCCCAATATTCTTTTCTTTTTCTCCTACTAATCTTCATGGTTCCAGGTTAAAGTTAGCCAAAGAAGAATTTGTTCAAGATTTTGAAGTGGAAATTAACTAGCAACTTTTATTGTCAGCAGTCACACAAAATGTATTCTGATACGGTGCTGGATCGAGAGATCCTCATTGGATCCTAGATTGTCTTTACTCTTCTTTGCTCTTCATCCTGCTTGTATTCTTAATAGGTGACTGATGAGTGATTCTCAGTGATGGACTCACAGATTTAGTAGTGCAAAGCCATCAACTTCTCATGGTAGGTAGCTTCTGAGGCAGGTGGGCTGGAACATGGACAGAGATAGGCCTTACCTGAGCATGTGAAATTATGTTTATGATGTCACTTCTTCATCTTTCAAGCCTCTTTGATTGCAGGCAACAGAAAAAACTTTGTCCCAAACATAAAAAGGAATTTAGAGGAAGAAGAGGAAGCAGTTGAGAATACAAAAGGCTAAGCTGGAGGAGTCAGGTGTAGAGAAGACCTGAATGGGTATCTTCTGTCTACTTGACTGAACTGCAGCCAGTTCCATTATTTGAGTCTCTGTAGAAACACAGATCCAGGGGTGGGTCCTGCTTGAGGTTGAGGCTACTGTGGTCAAAGGTGAATGGGGATTTTGGTTATTAGATCCTTAAGACTATACTCTCTGGGAGAAGGATGGTTCCCAAGGAGAAACCAGAGTGTTCTTGTGGGAGCATGAGGTGACTGCATCATGAAAAGATGGCCTTGTGCTATTGACTCACTCACACTTTCTGTGCAGGTCATTACAGCATGTCCAGGGCAAGAGAGTGTGGACCAAGGGCAAACACTTTATCTCCCCTTTCCCTGCTTAGCATCCTGAGTTTGGGGAATCATCCGGACCCAGATGGTAGTAGTATTTCCAAGAGCCCCAGCCGCCCAAAGGCTGACATATGCCAGGCTATAAAAGTCATGAAAAGGAAACCAAATGACAATTGGGACCAATTTTTCCAGATCTCTCTCTCTATCAAGATCTCTCTCTCTATCCAGATCTCTCTCTCTATCCAGATCTCAGTTACAAGGAGTCTGAAAAGTCTCATATCTGGGCAGAGAATTCACCCCTAGAATTTTCTGAAGCTATTGAGTGTCTGTGCTGCCCAGCCCCCTCTCAAATCTCAATCTCAAGTTCCCTGTCCCTGTCAAATGCATCTTTTATCACAAATGTGGCTCCACACTAAATATAGCTCCTATTATCTAGAATGGCCTCACAGCCAAGCCTGAGTCAGTTTTCAGAATCTCTTCAAATCCCCACAGGTCTACTACTAGAAGCTTCCAAGAGGGCCCTTAGGATGTATGAAAATATCTGAACATCTATTGATTGTTGAGTCCAAATTTGTGGGAGCATCTATAATAGATTCATTTATCTGCTTTTGTCCTGTCTCCCACTTCATACTAGAAGAATCTCAAGGAGAAGGGTCACTTCTTGTGTTTTGCCACTTCCCACGGTGTCTGGCAGAGTTGGTAACTAATGCATATAAATAATCTGGTGAAAACAATACATTAGGAGACAGAAAACCAGGGTCTAAGCCCAGTTGGCAAGGGGCCCTCCCAGCAAGCCCTCCACCCTCAGCAAGCCTCAGTCCCCTCACTGGGAGGTCATGATGCATTCCACAATTGTGCCAGGGCTGTTGTGCTCAAATGAAAAGCTGATAAGAATGTGGCATCTAATCTCAGCTATAGACAGGCCACATTGTCATCAGCTCACCCTGGAAGGCTAGATACCCTCCTGGAGAAAACTGGGCAAGTTCCACCAGCCCAGGCGACGCTGGCACTTCGGGACCATGTCTCGTGTTCATATCTTTGGGGGAACAATTAAGCTGGGAGAATACAGAGCAAAAGCTCTGCTGTTTTATTTCCAGCACGACCATAAGCACATTAAAAACAAGGTCCACCGAAGGCCAAGGCTGTGTAGTACTTTATCAGAGGACATTGAGGAGCCAGGCTCGCCCCTTCGCAGCAGTATTTCTTGAAGATCTCTTTTTCCATCTGTCCCTACCATGAAGCACTTGTTCACACTTGGCCTGTTTCCTGCCTGGATCCCTGCCACCTTCTACTGACTGGCGCTCTCTCCTCTCCTGTCCTGTGCTGTCCTGTCCTGTCCTGTCCTCACCTCTCTTCTCTCTCCACCCCCCCACCCCATCTCTCTCTTTATTGCCAGAGAGCCCAGCCCATTTCTTTGGTTAGGTGTCCACACAATCTGCCTTTTCTGTTGGAGGGGAACAGAAATCTTAAAACCTGCCCTTTGTACCACCCCTTTGTTTCTTTCCCAGTTTTGGACTGTTTGCTTCTTTCCCTAAACCAGCCTACTCAAAGTAAAAACTTCCAGTCCCTTCTCTACTGCCTGCTTTTTTCTTCATGTGTGTTTGACATTAATCAATCTCTCTGTCACTGGAAACAGAAAAGCAGGGTATAACCCAAACCCAGGCCTGCAAGATGGTTCTGAAGTGTTGGCAGAAAGTCCTAGGGAATTAACATGAAGAGTTGCTCCTACCTTGCAAACCTTGGCTGGTGAACTCTTCATCCAGTAATGGACCCCAGTGCTGAGTCCTCTGATCTCCTGGTCCAAAACTATGCAGGGGCTTTCGCCTAGATTTTCTCCTCCTAAACCTGCACCAAAATTCCTTTCTTTAGGCCATCTGGTCTCCTCATTTAACTTGGCCAAGCTCAGCTGGACAGCACCCCCCCTCTGTGAGGGCACAAAGGGAAGGAAGGTGACCTGAAATTAGCCCGATACCGTCTCAGACTTCAATTCCATGCTACTTAAGGTGAAATAAGCCATCAAAGTGATATATTAGGGAAGTATGTGCTGCAAAGCTGTGTTCATTCAAAGCTAAAGGCAGGGAAGAAATGTATTTAGAATAAATAGTTCTGGTGCTTTGGGAAGAAATGATTGGAAATTCTATCCCACTGGGCCTTCATTCAAAATAATAATAGCCAGCAGCATTTGCATTATTCTTCAGTTAACAGGGTACATTTACAAATGGGAGGAGATCAAAGAATAGCAAAATTCTAATTTCTATTTGAGGCTATTTTCAAAGCCCTTTTAGGTTGGATACCTCAGTTTATCACCTTCTAAATTTTGGAAAATGGATAAAGCAGAAATTTATTCAGCCAACCATGCCATCTTTTCAACTCTTGTTTATCGGATGCCTATTGTGTGCCTGGCACCTTCTAGGTCCTAGAGATAGAATGTGTTGAGACAAGGAATGAAATCCCAGATTTCACTGAGTTTCTTTTCTAATAGGAGAAACAGACAATAAGCAAATGAGAACAAATACAGATTATATCCAGTGGAATAAGGTGGAAATTAGCAGAAAACCAAAAGTTAAGCATTAGAAGGAAACAGAGTGACCTTGCAAGGGTCTGCTGGTTTTCACAGGATAGTCCCTGGTGAAGTGACGAGGGCTGAGATGAACAGACAACTGGAGGAAGAACATTTAGGCAGGAATGTGCTTGAGCTGTTAGCCAAGCAAGGAGGCCAGTGTAGCTGAAGGTCAGGGAACAAGATAATAAGAATAAGAGATACAAGAGGCCAGATATGTAAGGCCTTGTGAGACAGGCAAAGGCTTGGACTTCTAGGCCCAGCAAGTGAGACATCTGCCCAGTTTTAAGCAGAGTAACATGATCTGACTTATGTTTCAAAGGGGTTACTCTGACAAAAAGTACATGCCACCCCAGGAGCCTTTCCCTCTTTCTTGCATTATAATAATAAAGCTAAATTTTTAGCTGAATGCATGACATCCGTGATTAAAGACTGTCTTTCTTAGCCTCTCCTACAGGTAGGTATAGCCACATGACTAAATCTGCCCAATGGGCAGAAGTGAAAAGTGAGGCATGGTACTTAAAAACATTTTGCCTAAAAGGTAGGCTATTTGTAATTTTGAACCCTTATCTTCTTTATTCTTTCCTCCACCCTCTGCCTGGAATGCAGGTGTGATGGCTGGAACTCTAGCTGCTACACTGGACCACGAGAACAAAGGCCATCCTTTGTGCTCATGGTGAGTGATGAGTTGGAAAAAAAATTGAGGTCTCCAAGGACTTTGTGGAGCAGATCCATACCTTTCCAAGATCAGTAGACATCACTCAACCCAACTATTTTCTCTTTTTGACCCCCTTCTTTTCTCTTTCCATTCTCTGTTGCTTCTTCTCTTTTCCAAACTAAAAATAGTAATAGCGCAAAGCTTGGTAAATCATTGGGTTCTCAGACTGTTTTTCCCTGAAGTGACTGAATTTTTCACTGGCCGGCCAGGATGTTTGGAGACTGCAGAGAACACTCTCTGCATTTTGTTTTTATCTGAGGACTGGGTTTTGGAATGCAAAGCATCACATACATGTTTCCTTTTTGGTAGTGGATTCTTTTCCAAATTATGTTTTGCTCAGGCTAATATTAAAATAAATTGGATTCCTCTGACAACAATAAGTGTAATAATAACAGGAAATGGCCAAGTATCAAACAATAATAAAAATAGAGCTGGAGGGGAAGCAACAGGACTCTTGAGAACATTTTGCTGCTGTATGCTTTTCCATTTCATTCCATCCTACCCATCCCGTTCCATCCCACCCCATTTTATCCACCTATCCAGCCATTCATTGATACAGAAAATTATGTTTATAATAAATGAGATTAATAGCAGCACCCCCAAAATTCAAATTTCTTATCTCAGAAATTCATAAAACATAAAATTCCAAAAATTTGGATAGAAAGCTATGCACGTCAGTTTCTATATAAAGACTGGGCTATGTTATGACTAATATAACTGTTGTGTAAGAAAGGTTGAGTCAGAGAATATACTTCCATTAATTATCTTGTACATTGAAGGCTCTGATGACAAGTCCTGTAGAAAAGCAACTTACTTCAATTTGTGTAAGCTAAATTTGAGGCCCAAATTTATTTGACCAGGAAATGCACTTGACCACTTAGGTATTTTGGAATTAGGACTAAAGAATACAAACCTTTTAAGGTCTTATTTCTCAGTGAATGTTCTACTTATGTTCTGAATGCTGCCTCTTGGTCATTTAACCTTAAAATAAGCTCCTTAGTTCTGCCAGCTGGTTGTTTAGGTCTCCACAAAGAGGCTATTCTCTTACTAATAATATATTCTGCTCATTAACCAGAAATTTGGAAGCTAAAATGCCTTTGCCTTTGCAAGGTGATAACCATCATCTTGACCTTACCTGCTCAAGTGTACATTTAGGAGAAAAGAAAGGAGATATCTGGCTCCTAGCACCTTTGTCCCTTCCCACCCTGCTGAGAGCCCTTGGTCTCATTTCTGCCACACGATGGGATCTCCGGCCAGTTCACTTCACACCACACACAGCATCCCTTTATTAAAGAGAAAGATAAGGACCACTAATAATGTCTGCACTTGCTGACATCTGGGAATTCAAGGGTCCATTGTAGAGGGGTAGAGAGTCCAAGCCGTGTGATTATTAAATGAGGTGACAGAAGACAAGATCTAGGTCAGAGGTCAGGGAAGGCAGCTCTGAGCAGTCTCAGTTGGCCTGGGTTTATCCAGTAGACTTGGCACACAGCAAGCAACAACCAATGGGCATGCCTGATTAGTGACAATTGCTGAAAGGGCTGGTGCACGGTACCAATACCCAGTTAAGCCGGAAAGGGGTCAGCCCGTGGACACAAAGGCTTTTTATTAGGTGAGACATATGTTCCAATCTCTGTTACCAATTAGGTCGTCATTAGGCTCGGCCAACACTTATTAATAGCAGAGATGCCATTGAGAGGAGACATTAACACCTCCACTGAGTACTATAAATCAGGGGCTGCTCTGATTGTCTGAAAGTCACTGAAAAAAACACCCCCCTTCTGACTTTTTCAGCTGGGGTCTCCCCTGTTACTGGAAGGATGCACAACTGAGTGGCTGTCTGCATACCCAGGTACCGTGGGATCAGTCAGAGATTCCAGAACAAAGGTGTTGAGCATCACGGCAAGTTTTCTGTCAAAACATTTTTATTTCTTTCTGAAACACATACATGTAGTAGAAAATTTAGAATGCTATAGAATCAAATTAATTTCTGTTTTGAACCACCCAGTCTGTGGGTTTTGCAATGGTGACCCTAAAAAGTTAATATAATAGATAAGTGTTGTGATAGCAAAATGCCCTTAAAAAGGTGAATGGGGCTGACTTCCTAAGTGCACTTTTTATTGCACATCACAGATCAAAATTTTCTATGCAAAGATTTTTGAAATTAAAATAGTCACTAGATGTCAATCAATAATCATTTACTTGACATGTAACTTTTTTTTTGAGTGCTTCAATCTCAAAAAAATCAATAGTAAAAATTAATATACAAGTCTCAAAGAAATCAATGTGAATGTCAAAGGACTGGTAATTTCTGTGTTCCTCAAGAGTATATTTATTCCTTCATTCATTACTTTGACTAATATTTACTAAGCATTTAGCATGGGTCAGTTCCTGGGGATACAACTGTGAGTAAGACAGATGTCTCTCTGCCATCATGGAATTTAAATCTATTGAGGGAAAGAGTTAACGTAACAGGAGTTTACAATATGACACCTCCTACTGGCACAGGGAGATCTTATCTAAGGGCCAGAAAACTTTTTCTCTGTAGGGTCAGAGAGTAAACAGTTTTAGTTCTGTGGATCATGTGGTCTCTACCTCAACCCCTCCACTTGACCATTGTAAAGTGAAAGCAGTCACAGACAACATGTAAATAATAGGCATGGCAGTAAAGCTCTATTTACAAAAACAAAGCAGGCCAGTTTGGCCCAGAGGATGTAGTTTGCTAATACCTACCCTCAGGCCTCTAAGCTGGAAGATGGCTGGACCACTTTTTCAGGCCATCAGTGAAACTCTTTGCAGAAATGTCCTGTCAAGAAATGTGTAGCTGGCAAAATATGGGTAGGTCCTTGAACTCTGCAATATATGCAAGAGAACAACCGGTCCTGTATTGTCTGGAATCCCAAAATATATAGACCATGAAATCACATATCCCAGTTATGTGATTCTGCCAAAAACACAAAATCTGGTCACCTGAGTATATGTCACATCCCCTCTCTTCCCCCCAACTCTTCTGGATATGGGGCACCGCCTTCTCCTACAACTCAAGCCAGCAAAGCCTTGTGATTGTGCCTAGTGTTTGGAGCTGAGCTGGCTGTCTCTGAATGCAAGTGTCCTCTTTTAGATCTTGTTCATGCTTCCTATCCAAGTTTCTGGAGTCCTGCCTCTCAAATCAGTACTGCCTAGAAATCATGGTTTGCGGCCTGAAATGCATGTACCACATGCTGAGGTAAGTCTTCCAGGCCATATAAACATGGGTGTGCCCAAGTTCCAGAAATTTCAATGGAGAGTTTGTCCACCTGTGTAGATGTGGCATGAGCCTTTCAATCTGATAATTACAGGTTTTCTGAAACCCTCACATTCTGGTAAAGAGAAGAACAATCAAGGCTCAGAATCACTAGGGGCTGAATCAAAATCATGAGTGGATTTATGAACACCAAGCCATACACAAAATTGTCAAACTAGAAGCAGGGACAAGGTGTAAAGCACAGAAGAGAATGACTATGACTGAAAAGGTGACTCAAGTAGTCAACACTTACTTATTCACTGCTTGCTATAAGGTGGGGACTGTTCTAGGTGAGAGAGAGAGACAAAAATCACTGCCCTCAGGGAGATTACAGTCTACATCCAGAGAAGTTTCCTAGTAAAGGAGAAATCTGAGCTGGGATTGGGTTAGGGAGGGACTTTCTACTCCACACTCCCAGGGGGCGCCATTCACATCACAACCAACATCAGCGGAGTAGAAAACCATAACCTGTGGCGTCAAATACGGTGGGATGATTTGAGTCTTGAAGAGCTAGATTTTAGTAGGTTCAGAAGCAGAAAGAGGGCAGTCCAGATAGAAGGAAATAATATGTGCAAAGGCATCAATCATCATTTATTTAGTATCTACTGTTTATATGACTCTAGGCTCTGGGGCTATAAAGAGGTAAATTCTTATGACCTGCATTTTAAATCCACACTGACTCCTTCACTCATAGAATCTAGATGAAACAGTCACTGAGCACTTAATCTGGGCTCTGCTGTATAACAGATGTAGCAGTGAACAAATCAGAAATGGTGTCCAGCCTCATGGAATTCACAGCTGATTGGGAAAGACATTGAATATTTATGAGTAATTTCAAGAATAAAGTGCCAGGTCTTAGGAGAGTTTATTACTGGAAGAACAAAGCCAGCCTGTGTAATTAAGAGACTTTTATGCCAAAAGAGTATGGAAGGAAGGGAATAACATTTGGATTATTTAAGAAATTTAATGTTCACAGCTTGACTAAAAGAGATTTAATACGGTGTTTTATTGCTGATCTGCGATATTAGCTAACCCCAGCAAATCCCTATGTGAATGGCTGGGGAGGGAGAGTTGACCTCAGTGTTCATTCTGTGGATAGATAACCTTGCTCCTCTAAATGATGATGTGGACATCAGTGTAAGAGTTCTGAATGCTAAGGGAACAGGATCGAGGAAAGCCGGGGTGCATGGCTGCATCCCCAATCATATGAACATAAACCATTCCTGGGAATCTAACCTTCTTTTGAAAAGTTCTAGGCAGAGGAAAGGCACACACAACCTCTGTAAGGAGCAGGAGCATGGTTCATTGATAAACTTGGGACCCAGAGAGAGGACATGATGTGCTAATGCAGAAATTATGAACGGAGTCTGGTTTTTGAGGTCTGACTTCTCTGAAACATATGACATCTGAGAGAAAGTGAGAGGAAAGGAAGAAAAATAAGGGCTACAGCTGAAGTTTAGTACTGGCTCTGAAACTTCCCAGCTATGGGAAAGCTTGGACTTCAGGAAGGTAATTTAATATATCTCTCTCAGTTTTCTCATCTGTGCAATGGAGATTCTAATAATAACCGTCATATAGATAAGTCATGAAAATAAAATATGCAAAGATTAAATCTTATATCTTGCACAATAATCACTCAAGGTCACTACCACTATTATTACTGCTATAAGTACTACTACCACTACCAATAATAATACTGCTACTGATAATCTTCATTATTACTACATGTGGAGAGTATTTCCATTTAGACAAGCCACTTTAAACAAAAACAATACAACTTATAGAATTCTATAAATCTCTTCTTTCTATCTCTTCCTTTTTAATCATTTGGAGACAGGATATCACAGTAAACCTTTAAAGAACTGTCTACTGACTTGGGATTTCATACATTTGATTTCAACAAAAATTTATAGAACTGCTGTTATGTGCCTGGCTGGCAATTTGCTGAATACCTAGGGTCCCTGTCTGTGTAACATACATAATCTAATTGGTGATGCGGACATTAAATACATACTCATAAACATGAAAGAGTAATTAAAATCATGGTCAATTATTTACACCGGAGTTTTCCTCTTTTAACATTAATGTTTTTTAAAGGTCCACAAATTGAGTAATTTTCAGACATCTATAAAGTCACTCTGAAACTCTGAAACAACTTGGAACACTTTGCTGTTTTTGCATTAATGGCATTTTGAAAACTAATCCCTGTACCTTGTTAGGAATGTATTTCTTTGTATAAGAACTGTATTTCCTGCAACTGAAGATTAATGTAAGATGTTGGCTGCCCTGGAATGGAACAACCGATGGCATGAAATCATTCTGTGGTTTGATACTTCATTATTAGTTGAAGGAGTCTCCACCCCCACCTCTGCTCCCCAACCATATACAACTATAAATAGCAATTTGATCATATAGAAAAGATTACAGCCAGGTGCCCTGGTTGAAGTTTGGGGGTCTTTCCTTTCATTGTGGTGAGAGGGAGAGTTGAGGTGCCAGGGGAAAAAAACCCTTTTGTTAAGTATTTGCAGTCTGCGGGCATCCTAGTAATTCAACAAGCATCTGTGGAATCTTAGTGCATTGGGACCTTTTGTGTTTGGCCATCAAGTTTGAATCTCAAGGGCATTTTCTGTGGGTGGAAATGAGAGTTGTGAGGCTTATTAACTGATGTGCAAAATGACATGATCCTCTTAAGAGTTAGAATGAGTTTCATTAGAGAAAGGCAAAGACACAGCTGAGCTTATTATCTTACAGAAGAATCTGAGAGATATTTATTTGAAATTTAATTCTCTTTTACAAGTACAGAATAAGTGGCAGTATGTTTGCATAAAGGCCCTTTTACATCCCAATAAGGCAGATGAACAGAAACCTCTATTCTTTTCCTTTTCTGGGAGTGTTTTTAGAATTCTTGGTATAAAAAATGATATGAATTTGAACACTGGAATTGAATTTAAAGACATATATTAAGAG
Organism: Talpa occidentalis; assembly: GCF_014898055.3. Taxonomy (NCBI): domain Eukaryota; kingdom Metazoa; phylum Chordata; class Mammalia; order Eulipotyphla; family Talpidae; genus Talpa; species Talpa occidentalis. The sequence goes on from NW_023601653.1 coordinate 10,530,586, forward strand.
AGTGATTTCAGAGAGATTTCCCTGAGGTTATAAATTCTTCTAGGGTACTGTTTATTACATTGGTCCCCCCAAACTCCCCAGGTAGGACTGAGTGATCTCAAATATTAAATCCTGAATACAGAACAAAAGGTGGTCGGAGGGGGTTAGGAATCGTATGGGGAATATAACCAAGATGAAAATGCACACATTGTGCAAAAATGAAAAATGATGTACAAAATACATAAAATAAAATAAAACTTAAAAAATGTTAAAAAAAAAAAAGTGGTCAGAGGTCTCAGGTTAGCTCTACACAGAGCTAACCTGGAAACCTCAACCTTTCTGTTCATTAAATAATGGAACAGCAGCAGTTTCACACTGCTCTCACAGCATCATAGGGATGAAATGAGAGCAGGAAGTATCAGCATTTCCCTAAAGTAAAACTTCTACCATACAGATGCCAGGAGAGCAGTAGAACTTCCCCTCTGATTGAGTTGCTAATCATTTAGTTTCCTTCTGTGTTCCTAAAATCATTAGGAACAAGATGACTCTTTTTTCCTCCAATCATAAATCTTGATCACCTGAAAAATGATTTTAAAAGGTAGAAATGTCTAAAAAAATATTTAGGAAAGCATTAAAATGAACAATGTAGGTGGAAAAGCATGAATCCATTCAAAACAGAAAATCATCCTCATATAACAGCAGGATCTGGAAACAGACAGTCCGTGGGTTCTAACCCAACTCTGCCACCTCAACTTCCTCTTCTGTGAGTGGGAATAAAAATACCTAACTCGCAGGGATATTGTGATGGTTTATGGAAAGTCTCTATAAGACATCTAAATTTATTAAAAGCGGGTTTAGTTGTAACTGAAGATCCAAAATAAGAACAGCTTAATTGCACAAGGATTCATTTCCAAGTATAAAAGATGTCTAGAAATAACTGATTACTACTGACATGTTGGGTCCATGAAGTCACAGGCAGCTAGGAGCTTGTTATCTTTGGCTCTGACATCATAGAGTTAGATGCACTTCTGAGGAAATTTCATGCTCCAAATGGCACAAGTGTCAGGAATGGGGACAAGGGTTTTCCACAAGTGTCTGTGCACCTTTTAAGAAATCCTTCCAAAAGTGTCTTTCCCTACATCTTTGTTCCTCATCATTGGCTTAAACTGGGTCATATAGCCACACCCAAAGAGAGACTGGGAAATATAGAATTAGACATCATTGCCTTAATACAATAGGGGTTCTGTTAGCAAGGAAACCTGTTAGATGTTGGGTGTGGACAGGCAACTTGAAGTCTCTGCCAAAGGACCTGGTGCAAAACCTGTGGCTAGTTAAAGTTAGGTACAGTTGGTACTGTTGTTGTTAGAGATGTGTTTATAACAATTGGTCTTTCAAATGCATTCCTATTCTTCTGCATGACCAGTAAAATAATATACTTGACTTCAGACATCCACAGATGAGTGCTCATATGTAGCTCCTGATGAGTATAATCATCTGAAGTATCACCATCTGCCAGAGTGATTACCACCAGCAGAAAGTATGGATTAACCATCTTGATGCTGCTTTCTTTAAAAAACAATCCTCCAGGTTGATTAATATTCAATCATTAAACAAATCACTTAGGTGATTTATCTATCACCTAAGTCCTATGTTAGTGATGGGAATAAAAAACACAAGTCCAAATCTCTCTAAGATCAGACACATGGTGGGAGCAGCCAAGAGAATATCAGTGTAGACACTGGTCCAGAAGTTTGTGGGGGGACAAACTTCTGATCCTAGGATGAATTCCAGGGGAAGAGATAGCTGAACTTGTTCTGAAAGAAAAGTTATGTAAATATAGGGGGAAGAGGAAGAGCGCTTAGAGCAAGAAGGAGCAGCCTGCCCAAAGGCAGATGACAGAGAGAACCATGGCGTCTTAGCAGAAATGTCAGTTCCATATGGCTTTAAAAACCTGCAGCATATTATCTTACAAGCCCTCAGCAGAGAACAGCTCTATCTTTTAAGCACTCGTTTGCCTTTCGAAAGCAGCCCAAATCACTGGAAGCTGAGTCATGTGAACAAAGTAGGCGGTTGAAATGGGTGTTTCTATGTTAAGGCAAAAATAAGACTGGGGTAAGGGGAGGTGAAGTAATGAAATCTACATTCCTGTACAATTCACAGACTGACTTAAAAAAAAAACTTGCTTATGAAGAACAGAGAAGTTTGCAGCAATAAATGGGCAGCACCGTTACAGTATGTTTGTGAGCAAACTCCCAACCTGACCCCTTGAAAGGGGACAACAGATTGGGATGGATCAGCTATTAAAGTATCACATTTTATGATGGCTGTGCTTAATTATGGTGCACAGAAGCAACGGCAAGATCACATCCATCAACGTTCTTATATAAATTTCAGTTTTGACCCAATGTAAAAAATATCTCACTCTTAAAACTCGGTTTATTTTTCCATTGAGTTTTTAAAAAAATGTTTATTAATTTACGTATACAGCCCTATTAATAAAATATGGGTTGGCTGATATTTTTGTACCATTCAAACCTCAGCATATTCAGAAAAGGGGAAACATTTCAATCTTTTCTTTCTCCTCTTACATTAATTTACACAATCCATCAACCCTAAATATTTCTCAAATATACTCTCTTCTTTATTCCCTCTGCCTACCTCAGCAATTAATTCTCATGTGTTAGATAACCTTGTTCCAGAGCAAGGGGTTCCACAGAGAGTTTAATGACACATTAATTGGTGTTATATAGACAGAAGCAAAGAGCATTTTATTGATGGCCCCTAAAGATGTAACTTTCCCAGAATTCCCCAGTTAGTGACTGGGCCTTTAATAGACAAAGATTTGATCCATTGAAAAGGCAAAGAAAGGCTCAAAGAGAAGGGAAAGTGCAAAGTATGGTAAAGACATGCAACTTGTGCTTCCTCATTTTGCTCAGGTTATCCCAGTAGATAAAAAAGCCAAAAAACAAAACAAGGCAAAGCAACGAGCACAGGAAAGATGAGTCAGGCTTTTTTTAATGGGTCATCTAGATATGTGTAGTTCAAAAGCCATGACAACAGATAGTTCCTTGACAAGGAAGATTTAACAGCTTGGTGACAGCACTATCACTGAACGTCATTGTGTTTTTACCCCCAGGATGAAGAGCAGGACCCTACAAGCAGGCAGAATCTAGGGGATATGTCCTCTGTCTGGAATCTTCTGGGAGGGGCTGGAATGAACTGCAACAGCTGTGAGTGGTTTTCAGAGAACTCCCGGCACTCTTGCTGCTGAAATCAGTTGTGTGACCTGAGTAACTGAATTTATATTTAAAAACAGGTTGGTGCTAGCTTTGCCTCTGAGCACAGTTAGCCTTGTTCATTGATTTATTTTTGCTATGCCTCCTGCTTCCTGGAAATAAACCAGCTTGGGTTATATAAAAATGATAGGACAAGGGGTTGGCAGGCACTTCATTGTCACTTCTGCCTACCCTCAAGTCTCATGTTTTCCAAGAAAACCATGACAATCACAAGGTAGCTTAAGAAGAAAAGGGCTCCTATGCTAAAGTATCAAGTCCATTTGATGCTACTGAGAGCCCATTTGAGGAACACATTTAATTGGAGTCAAAACTCACCTTCCACCAAGTTAAAACGCCAATGCAACTTTAAAATCTAGATCAACAATCCAGAGGAGTTTAATCTCCAGACATCTAAGAGCAGCTCATATCTGAAGCTAGACTTACTAGCCTCTGCTATTCTGAATATATCCAACCCTAAGGTATTTCATCCAAAAAACCAATTCTTCATGCTGGGATTTCAGAATCAATGAGATTTTCTTAGTCTTTTTTAATCAATCCAAGCAGCAAATGTTTATTCTGCCCTCATATAAATTATTCTTATTTGTAAAGATAAGAAAAACTCTCCTCCCTTCCATGAGCAGGCCATGATCTGAAACACTCTTCAATTATATGTATTGGGGTATACAGATTCCAAAACTTACAAGGACCAGGAATTTAACAAAAATGTGAGTATGTTTACTAAGACGGCCATGGTGATTAATGGAACCTGAAGAACTGCAGAGTATCTGCTCTTCTGAAAGACATTTAGATTTCTTTTTCAAGATGCTGACTATGAAGAATACTATGCCAGTTTGCAACCTCTGGACTTCAAAATCCACTAATAAAGCTAGCATTTATTGGGCACTTCCTAAATTCTAAGAATTCCCCCAAGGAATTCACATATATTGAGTCATTTTGTCATCACAAAGTCCCCCAAATCGTTATCATCATAATCTCTGTTTTACAGAAAATGAAACTGTGACACAGAAAATAAAATTAATCACACAATCATAAACAGAAAAGCCAAGATTTGAAGCCAAAGTTCTCTGACTCCAGAGTGTCTTAAGTTTAACCAAGAGCAAGAACCAGAGTTGTTGCCTTCACCTCTTGCCAAGCAATTTTGAACCTAGGTGCCCTCAAAGGTGACTTGGATGAAGAAATCAGTGAGTGGTTTTAGAGTTGAGTCTAGGAGAGATGGCTGCCGTGCCCCTTGCCAAACCAGAGAACACTGAGTAACCTCAGTAGATGAATGTGATACAATTGAATGTAGTTGTCCTTTGTGAGTATCGCCTGGGCTCTACTTGATAATATTAAATCTTAAGAGAGTGTCATTCTATTCACTCGCTTGCCGGCATCCATCTGTTGAGAGTTAATTCCAAACTAAAACTCCAATTGAATACTGGAGGTACCTTTTCAATTATTCAGTCTCTGCTGACCGTCCCTCAATCAAGCTATTGTTTGAATGATTCATTGCCCTGGTGATGGTGTTCCTAGCTCCAGACACAGGGGCAGATGTGGCCTATTGTCTTTGTAAGGACACACAGGACTGACATACTGTAAGCCTTCATTTAATGTCATTAATAGGTTCTCGGTAACTGTGACTTTAAGCAGAAAAACAAGTAACAGAAGCAGGTCCCCAAATAATGGTGTGCCATTCAACATCAGCTGGAATGTTTTCACAGGCATGATAACAAAAGATGTTAAATGTAAGGATGCTATTCAAAGCCCTGCTTATTCACCAGCAATGTCAGAGGAAAAAGCCAGCAGCAAGTATTTATAGGAACAACTGTATTCAACCCTATGATTGGCTAACCCTCTCCTGAACATTTCCACCTAGATTCTCACAGACACCTAAACTTCAGCCTTGTTCAAACTCAGCTATTTATCTTCTCCCTCACACTCACCCCTCTCTTCCTGGAGTGTTTGTATGCAGATTAGCAATTCCACCGTTTTACTAGTCTCAGTTTGAAATTCCTTCTGCTTCCTCTGCTTTCTCAATCTCCACACCCAAGTGGTCACTAAGTCTTGTTGATTCTTCCTCTGAAACAGTTGTCAATTTTAACTGCTTCTTTCTCTGCTATCACTGCCTCTGCTTTTGTTTTATTTTCTCATGTAATCTATGAAGTTGTCTCCTCATTGTTCTCCCTCTTTCATCTCTCTCTCTCCCCCTTGTGATTCCTTACTGCAGTCTGAGCGACCTTCTCTTCAAACAAGCTTGCATCCTAAAATGTATTTTAGCTATATTTCCATTGATTCTGTTTTTTATAGTTCAATGTCCTTAGCAAGACCTTTCTACCTCAACCTTCCACTTATTTCCCATCCATGTCACATCATCCCAACTCAACACCATTCTAGAAATCTAAGTACTGATCACCCAGCTATTGTATGTTAAAATATGCTTTCCTTCTGTATGGGATGTTTCTACGTTTGGAAAATTCATATTTAATTTTCAAGACACAGTTCAAACATTATATCCGCTCTGAAGTGCCTATAGAATCACTTGAGCAAATGTATTTGCTCCTCCTTTCAGTTTAAAGCACCCTGGTCATCCCTTTATTACACTTGTAAAATTAAAACCTTTCAAGTTTTTGTTTTTATGAACTAGACAGTGACATCTTAAATATAAAGGGTTGAATCTAATTTGTACATTCACATTCCCAATGAATTAGACACTTAAGTTTGTGAATAAATCTTTCCAACTCTGATCATTCAATAAGTATTTATCAAGTTCTGCCATTGTACAAGCATGGAAATAAATACATGGGACACAATGGTGAACAGAACCATTATAACCTCTGTGCTCACAACTTGCTGTCAGTTGAAGTAAAAAATATTTTTCAAGTGCAAAAACATTAACTATAAAATTAAAACTGCACTAAGCATTGTGAAGAAAGGGTCACAGTATTATCAGAATGAAGTTTGACCTTTGACCTAGCCAAGGAAGTCAGGGAAAGATATGAGTTGAGTTATGCTCTGTGGCTAGCAGCTGCTTGGATGAAGATGTGAGGGAAGATTACGCAGAAGAGAAAATATGTACAAAGGTCTTGTGGTAGACAGAAGTCTGGAAAACATGGGAAACTGAAAGAAGGCTGTGACTGATGCAGAGAGAAAAGGCGAGCTTGCCAGGGGATGAGGCTGGAGAAGTAGCCAGAGCCCACACAGGTAGGACCTTGTAGTTCATGTAGAGAAAGTTTATCTAACTTAAAAGCGATGGGAAACTATGCAACATTTAAGTCTAAAGAGATAAGATCATTTTGCATTGTGACATCTCTCTGGGTGGTTAACAGATGCGATACGGAATATGGAACAGATGGGATATGAAATAAGGTAAAAGTCTAAGTGAGAGAAGATGGTAACTTGAACTAGCTCAAGAGGTGGTGGTAAAGATGGGGCAAGGTGGGTGAATTTTCTAGACTTTTAAGAGTCAAAAGTAACAGGATTTGAACTGATTACATAGATATACGTGTACATACACACACAAATCAGAATCTAAGCAGAATTTATATTTTAGTTGCTAATAGAACAGTACAAACTCAAGATTTTTAATACTACACTCTGGACTTGGGAGACCATTTGCAATTTCTACCACTGATTTAAGGTATGTAGGAATTAAAAATGGAAATGGGAAGTTAGGATTTTATCTTCTAAGGTGAAAGGTTGAGGAGTTGTGGTAGCCAGCAAAGACCATAATGATTTGCTTGGCTGTTGTAAGTATTGTTTCAGAAGAGCTCTAGGGGCCTCCCTGGTGGCGCAGTGGGTTGAGCACAGCGAGTTGAAGCTGTCTACAGCCTCTGCAATGCGGGTCCGATTCCCGGCCGGCCAGGGAGATTCCCACAGACAGACCTCTCCTGTCTCGCCCGCTGCTCCCCTCAGCAGTGTACTTCGGTCCTTCTTCCCATTCTGCTCCCTGCTCTTTCTCTGGTGAATCCTCTCACCCTCCTGTGCCTCTGGCCTGTACCCCAGTGCTTGTATAAAAAAATAAATAAATCTTTAAAAAAAAGAAGAGCTCTAGGTCCAATGTGGCAGGGGAGATCAGAAGAGAAGGTAATAACAATTAGGGCAGGTGCCCCAGTGTGCTCTGGATGATGGTTAGTTTCAGATCAGCAAGCACTGGAGAAGGATCTCTAGCAGGAGAATATGGGGTTGAGGTGATGACAACTGAAGGGGAAGTTGTTGAGGTACTGCCTCTAACTCCCCATTTCCTTTAAGTTAGAAAGCAGGATAAGCAAGCTTGTTACAGATTCTACTTAAATGATAATAAAAAAATCTATGGCTACAGGCATGAATTAACGCAAAGATGCAGAGATTGTAGCTATTTTAAATCACAGCTGAAGCTTTGGCAAGGCACAAAGTCCTGGAACTGGGAAGATGAATTAGACCTCTACGGAACAGGGTGGGGGGAGGGAAATGAGAGGAGGAGGAAGGTCACTGGCACTGGAAGTTTGGCGGAGGGGGCGTGAAGCATGTGCACGCATGGAGGAATAAAAATGCAACTCCAAAATTATAGACATGTAAACGACTGGCAAATTAATTTTTTTAAAGTTCATTTAAGGTCAACTATAATATTAATAATACAACTAAGACTTTGAGTATATAAAATAGTCAAATAAAATGAAAAAGTGCTAGTTGGACAAAATCTATATGAAACCAGTGTTTCACATAAAATGCAATGTCCCTGCTCTAAAGACATGTGAATCACGGTGGAATATCTGCTAAAATACAGATTTTTGCACCCAAACTCGGTTTTCACTCAGTGAAACACTGTCTGAGGTGTGGGATCTCAGAATCCACATTTTAAACAAATTCCCTAATGATTTTAAAACCCACTAAAAACACCAATGTAGAAAATCAGGAGTGAATGTGGATTTTAGAAAATCACTCTTCTACTCTTTGGCCCTTTTTAGAAAAATGAATGAATATTAAATATGACAAAAACAAAAACTATTGTGGATCCAGTTTTGAGATTAAGATCCTAAATAGTTAACAGACAGGGAATTCCAAGCTTAAAATTCTTTCTACCCTTTTTGCCTACGTAGTCTGTGTTCTGTTGGCCAGTGCTAATCCTTGGTCTTCGGATGTGATTACTAATGTTGCCAAGTACATCACACAAAATATAAGACATAATTTACCCTCTGTGTGACATCTTACTAGTTTTGAGCATGCACATTTCAACCTCAATGTGAATTCTATCAGCCCTACTTCTGGATGGCATTTATACATCCATATACAGTTTTAAGAAACCTGTCCCTTTGGGTTAAGAGAAAATGTCAATGTCATTTGTGCAGATCCTGTCCTTATTGCTTTTACTTTGCCCACATTAAAAAAAAATTTTATATATATATATATATATGTTTATTCATTTTGCGAGGCAGAGCTCACTGGAATTTTAAATGAGCAGAAAGCAAGTGAATTCCGGCTGAGAGAGGCGAGTCCTGAGAAGTCTAAAAACAGGAAAGTGAAGGAAGAAAGTGAGAGCTGGGCTTTAAGATGCGCAGGCAGAGAGATCCAAGACAGTGGAGGAAAAAGAAGTCAAAGGCTTCCACACTGATCAGCTCTAGCTACTTCCTGGCTGTTGAAAATATTGGTTAATTCCTGGGAGGCAGGAAAAAGTCTCCCCTTTCCTTTAAGTTTGACCTAGAGTAAAATTCCAAATAAATCTCAAAGCCACAGTTCAGGAAAGAGAAGAGGACTTTTAAAAGCTCTGCATGAAAAATAAATAAATAAATAAATAATTAAAATAAAAGCTCTACATGAAGATGTTGAGCCTCAGAAAGGCCTGGACTAAGTAAGAGAAGTTGGAGTTCAAAAGGCTCCGAGAAATCGCCTAAAGCAGAGGAAGAACATGAACCCCAGAGGGGTGACGCCCCCGCAAGCCCCCACAGCAAGTCAGAGCAGAACTGGCTCAGAAGTGGTGCCCTGACTCTCAGCCCCCACCTGTCTCTGTGCTCCCAACCCCGGCTTCAGTGATGCTCACTACATCATCCCAGCTGGACAGTCAATGATCCAAAGGAATTATTTCATTTCCCTCCACTCCCTGCATCCTCAAAAAGCTGGCGGCCCCTGCCTCACAGAGCAACAGCCTCATTTTATTTAGTTATTAATAAGGATAAAAAACAGCCCACGCTGAAGAGAGCGACACATCCCTTGATCTGATTTTCAGCCAACCTTTCCAAGTTCAAGTCCTGACTCTAGGGCAGAAGGGTCTTGCATGTGTCCATGTGTGCACCCAGGTGTGTGCATGCCTGTGCTCCAGGGAGGGGGCGAGGGGGAAGCCAGTCGTGTGTACCTGGAATGCAGCTTGAGCAACATCATCTGTGTCCCAAACAACTGGTAACAGAGAAAGCTTTGGCAGCACTGCCATCTGATCCAGCAGCCCTGGGCTGGGTGCTCCAGATGACCAAATACCTTCACAGTGAGATCGATGCACCTGCCAGGCGGGGGAGGTCCTTCATCACTCACCTGCTGTCATTCCTTTTTGGGGGGCCAGGACAGCCCCAGGGGCCTTAGCACAGCCTCTAAGTGGGCCCTGCAGACTCTTGAACAGGCCTCCCCTGTGAAAAAGGGTCAAATACAGTTTCTCAACTGTATCCTGGGGGAGGGGGCACCCCCGGGCCCATTAAAGGCTTGCCTTGAAGGTAGGGAGGGAAGGCAAGGGGCGGGAAAAGCTGGGGTAGTAGAAAATAAAAATAATATCCCGCACTTTATTCCACTATTTTATAACGAGTTAAAATCAGGTTCCTTCCAGATCTAAATGGATCCTCCAGTCCTGTAATTAAATTGGGAAAATGAAGCCGTTTCATGCCTTTGGCTCCCTTTGATCACTGTTATTTTTGTGACTAATGTGTAACCGGAGCCGCCCTTCTGGGGCCTGAGTCTGCAGGCAGCTGCTGGAGGGAGCCCCAGTCTCCAGGCTCTGCCCCGAGGGCGCTGGCCTGGCAGGGGCAGGGTCCTGCTAGGGCGACCCCAGACAGGCTCCCCACCGACTCCCTCTGTGTTTTCTTCTGGCACGTTTCTCCACTACTCTCTCCTCGTGGACTCTCTGTGGCAACTGATGTTTTTTTTCCCTGGAGGGGGGTGGAGTGGGGCACAATGACAGTGCAGGAAATGATCTCTCAAATCACAAAGCAGGTGACCTCTGAAGGCTCATTATTTTAATTTTTCCCCTATTGGTCCTACATCAACCTCTACTCTCTACTTCTCGCTCTTCCCCACTGTGCATGTGCACACACTCCCCCGCAGTTCCGCGGATCCTTCTGAGCTCAGGAGTCTCAAGACTGAAGGTGACATCCATCAGCGCCACCCTCTCCCCACTTAGTAAGGTGTTTGCTCCTGTCCGTTCGCTAGAGCGCCCTCAAGTGGCACTCCGCTGTAATGCCACCCAAGTCTCTGAAGGATGTGAGGAGACAATACTTGCAGCCCCCACCTGTCTCTGGGCTCCCAACCCTGGCCTCAGACGCCTATGCTCACCATCATCCCAGCTGGACAGCCGATGATCCAAAGGAATTATTTTATAAAAAGTGACCATAACTGTCACTTTTGTCTCCCTACATTTACTTCTTGGGTAGGTCCATCAGGCTGAGAATGACTGTGTGAGATCTGGAGACAGCACAAGGTCTTCTCCATGCCCCAAATGCATGTCAAAGCACCGCCTGTGTCAAACTCCAGGCTTAGGACGGAGTTGGGTTCTGAGCCAGCCCCGTGAATGTTACTCCGACCTGCAGAGAGCAGATGAGAGAAGAGTGGCCATCGGCATCTCCACTTCCCTGGTCAGCAGAGAGGGCAGCACAGAGCAGTTGGCCTCCCCCCAAGAATCTGAGGAGCCATTTAGAACTAAAGGGGTCCTGGTGACACAGTGCTTCTCAAATTGAGGCTCAGGAAACTCACCGCCAGAACAGCTGGAGGTGTTTGTTCAAATTTCCCATTTCTGGGCCCTTCTGTAAGGTACTTGGTAACTTGAATCAGAACCGTTGCTACTGGGACCCAAGCATTTGCATTTTCAATAAGTTTTCATTTTTAGGCACATTAACATTTGCGAAAACTTCCTTATTCTTTTCACACCCCCTCCAACTAGAGATCTATAATTTATCAAAAACTTTTCATTCCACAGGCCAAGAGGATAACTTCAGATACCGTGGTAGGCAGCAGGGAGATATTTTTAAGCAAGTGGGAAAGAGAACTTTCCAGTGCCTCTCAATTTTTCCCACAGAGGCAACTGCACACACAGCCAAAACAAAGAGCCAGGCCTCTCTGTTCTACCCCTAGGCGTGTAGCCCAAGAGGAGACCACAGACTGGTGGGCTGGCTTCTGGAATATCAGACGCCACCTAGAAATTTGGATGTCAACTCCCCTCTAGAGGGCGCCAACCCAGAAAAGCAAGACTGTGCTTCCTGCTCTGCTGCCTGAGCGTGTGTTACTGGGAAATCTTGCTCAAGTTGCTCCTCTATGCCTCCCTTTTCTCTGACAAAAAAGGGGACAAATGTTTATGCCTGCCTCAATAAGTACGGTATTATTATATTCATTTCCGAGTGTCCTGACAATGGTGAGAATCCTGTCTTCAGACATAGGTGGTGTTGGTGGAGGATAAGGATAGAAACAGGAAAGAAAGAGCCACAAGACCAGGAACCTGGCTCGCACAATGCCAAGAGCTGGAGGTGTGGTAATTAACAGCCATTAACCCAGCTATAGGAGCAAAGATCCTCAGGCACCAACGCGTAGATCTAGATCACAAAGCACAAGACCCAAGCTGTATCAGACTGCTGTAGGGAATGTCGGGAGCTCAGACCTGAAGGAAAAGATAAGGAGATTGAAGGCCATTTGTAGGGCAAGTGAAAAAAGTATCAGGCTTTTCTGCCTTCCTGCCATTAGGATAGATGATGGATCCCTGCAGTCCTGAATGCATGCCTTATGGCGGGCACCTGGAGTGGGGTGTGGGCATGCGTAGGTGGGTACACCTGGGCTGAGACTGGGATTATAAGGGCAGCATCAAAGGGTCAGAACCAGCAGAGGAGGAGAACATGCGAGAGATGGGAAGAGAGCCAGCAGAGAAGCAGAGACCACGGGAGAACGCTGGAGAGCCCAGAAAGAATGAAGATTCGCTGGGGGCTGGGAAGCCTGCCAGCCTCCCGGCACCCAGCACCCCTGCCTGCCATGTACCTGGTAAACGCAATAAAAGCCTGAAAAAGCCACCGAGGGCTCCAGGACTCCTCCTTCACCCATCTGCTCAGGTCATAGAAAACCCACACTGTGCCCCTCCCGCCCCTACACCATGGTGGAAATCGGACCCCTTTCAAATTCTACATAGTTTATTCCCAGTCAACAACAAACAGGCCACTCCATGAAGGAGTGAGCCCCTCCCCAAGAGAAGAAGTCTGTATCACGGCAATCTCTGCACTGGCATGGGGCAGCAGTCCTTCTGCCCACCTGAGGCTATGCAGGTGCTCCTTTTGCCAACTCTCTGTCCCTCTGCAGCGCAGCAGCCTTCCTGCCTGCCGTGACCAGGGTATCTCCTCATTGACCTCCCTCAGCAGAGGCAGCTCTCTCAAGGCCACCCGCCTGCGATCATGCAGTCCTCTCTCTTAGCAAACCTGTCCCTTTCAGGACAGTCCTTTCTGCCCATTTGTGTCCATGCAAGTGTCCTTTATTCTATCTCCTTTTTGTAATTAACCTGCCCTTTTGGATATAACTAACGTCTGTGTCGTGGAGAAACTCACCTGGGAACTCGCCGGTGCTGGTGAAAGGGGAGCTCTGGTGAAACCTTTCCCAGAGTAAATCCAAGGACCTCACTCTCCAAACCCAACATCTCCAAAAACAACATCATCGTGAGCAGTGGATATGAAACTACCCAAATATCTTCTATATGCTGTGTCTGAGGTAAGGAAAAAGGAATGCATGGTGTTATTAAATATAGTCAATTAAAATAAATATAAGAGTTCCAAGCTCCCCTTTCTGCCATTTTAGCCAGCACTGTCCTTTGTCTCTATTCCATCCAAGGAGGTTTTTTGTGGTCCTTGAAACCAACAAATACTGCTAGTCCTCATGAGGAAGCTGAGCTGAACTTGGCTGTTCTGTTTCCAAGTTAGGAAGGACACATGGAGGCCTCCTCCTCTGCTGAGTACTGAATGCTCATTTTTTCCCTTCACTAGGGTTGGGGAGTAGGAGTAAGGAGAAGGAAGCTTTCTTTCAGAAGTTACTCAAGAAGATCCAAGGGAGGTCATGAACAGAGCAAAGAGCAACCCAACTCTGACCAAGTTGACAGGGCTTATCCCCAAATCTGCCACTGACTAGCCTGACCTTAGCAGAAGTTCACATCCTTCAACTGTACGCCTCAGTTTTTTCAACTGTGAAATGACTTTAAGTAATATTATCGACCTCATAAGTGATGTGAATATTAACAAAGGTAAGCCAGGTAAAGCAATTACTCTGTGTTTGGTAGACATGAGTGTTTTCTTCATATTAACTCATGAGACTGCATGTTTAGGGTCACTTTCAGTTGATGGTTTTAAGGTCTATGCATGGCCTCCCTCTTAGAAATAGAAAAATATTTTTTTTTTTAAAGATTTATTTATTTATTTATACAAGCACTGGGTACAGTCAGAGGTGCTGGAGGGTGAGAGAATTCACCAGAGCCAGAGCGGGGAAAGAACAGGCAGACTGATGAAGTACACTGCTGAGGGGAGCAGCGGGCATGGCAGGAGAGGTCTGCGCACCATGTGGGACCCTTGCCGGTGGCCAGGGATCAAACCGGTGCTGCAGAGGCTGTGGGCAGTTTTGCAGCCCAGTGCTCAACAACTGCGCCACCAGGGGAGGCCCTAGAAAAACATTTTTTATTTTACCACTTTTTCTCCATTCTCACTCCTACTTTCCTCCCTTCTCCTCCTTCCTGGGATTTCATATAGAGCCTTATATTTTTGTGTGTGTTTGAAGAATGTATAGCTTTACTTTGTCCAGATTAAATTTTAATATTGTTAAATGGTATTCTGTTATAAATCCTTTTCTACTTTTTGTACTCAACACTGAGATTTTTGGTGCTGTCCATATGACTGTTTGCCAATGGTTCTCAACTGTACTACATAACACAATCACTAAGGGAGCTTTTGAACACAACCAATATCTGGATCTCAATTCCAGTGGTTCTGATTTAATTTGTATAGGGTGGGGGCCAAGACTCAGATCATTCTAAAATGCAGCCAGGATTGAGAACCACGGCTGTATATGAAGTTAGCTCACTGGCCAGGACTTCTTAGGCAGGAAGAGAACCAGGCTAAGCACCTTTTTTTGATCTCAGCCAGTCCCTTCAGCAAAATCAAGAATTACTGATCCTAATGGCAAAAGCAAAAGATGAGAGAAGAGGGTAACTTTCAGCCTAAGGATTTGTAAGGAAGGACAGAAATCGGCCCTACCTCTCCACCCGCTTTGTAAAAGTCATGGAGTAATACGCTGCTCTTGTCTGTTCATTTAATGCAGGCAACACATGCAACATGATAGTGAGGAACCCAGCTGTTGAAGTCTTGTGTTGCATGTGGCTGCTAAAACACCAGCAGTCTTTACTTACTCTACTTTCTCTTGGAAGGTCCAGTATCATTAATGGATGGTTATTCCAATTATAATCACGGAACCAGCAGTCACTAGCTGAGTGACATATTCCTGACATACATGAAGTATGCAAAAGGTGATGTCTTCCTATTTGATATTAATTGGCACTAGTAATTAGTTGACTCACTGGAGAAAAACATGGCTAAAGCTGATAATAATTGAAAATTGATATGTACATGCATTAAGCTTCTTATTTTAACCTAAAACATGTAAATGTACTTTCATGAATCATATTTTTCAGGTAGAACCAAAGGATGCTTTGACTTTAAGTTCTCTGACTGGATTTCCAACATTATCTCTAATGTAATCTACAGCTACAAAATATATTTTACTTTACAATTTCTACTTTCTATTTTCCTAAAGTCAAGCAGAACTTAATTGCCCTTCTGAAGACACCTAGGTGTAAAATTCCATTTAAAAATATCTTCCCAGGATTTATTATTGACATTTTAAATATCTATATGAACAAGTTGCAAGAGTGGCATGATAAACACCAAAATATCCACTGCCTAAAGTTAAAAATTTGTTAACCTATGGCCATATTTGCCTTATTTCTCATGATATATATAGCTCAAAGTCTGTATCAACTATCATCTATGCTGAGTTTTGCTCAATGTTTGAAAATTCCAGTCATCAGAACACTTACCCCTAAATACACAACATGCACCTCCTTAGGAGAACATGCCTCTATATCATTTTACACAATGAAAGCTAACAATAACTTCATAATAACATCTAATGACTAGTTTTCAAATTTCCCAGCTGTCACAAGATTGTCACCTACACTCTGTATTTGCTCAAATAACACCCCATGCTGGTTCATTTATAACATTTAGTATTTTATTTTTTGGCTCACCTTTGTTTTTTTTTTTTTTTCCTTCTTGATAGTGACTTTTAAAGAGTTCAGGATATTTTGTATGGAATCCAATATACTGAATTTACTTGAGTGTTTTCTTGTGGTGTCAGGATTTCTCTTTATCCTGCTTTGAATGTAAAGAGTTAAGTTTGAACAGATTCATGTTAAATATTTTGGGCCATGCCCTTCACTAGTGTGCTGTATACCTCATGTGGCATTATATCTTCTGTAAGTATTTTTGATGAACACCTACAAGCATTTAACTGGAAGTAGAATTACTAAGTCATGCAAATATTCAGTGTTCTCAAGTGCTTGTACCAATTTGCACTCCTATCAACAGTATCAATGTCAATGGCTTTTCAATTTTGTCGACAATTGAAATTTTCATTTATACATTTGTACTGATATTAAATTGTAATTTTAATTGCCTTTGCCAGATGAGTATCTTCTCATGTGCCTATGATCATCTAGATGTGAAATGCTTAATTCTTTTGCCTATTTTTAATTTGCTTGCCTGTCTTTTTTATAAAATTATTTGTAAGATTGGATATGAATCCTTCATTGGTTATATATTTTTAAAACATCCCTCTGAATCATAGACAGTGTTGTAAACCAATATTACCTCAATTGAAAAAAAATGAAATAAAAAAAAACTTCTCCCACTCTGTGGTATTAAATTTGCCCTCCCTGAATTGAACCCTTTCATGATATAAATTCTTAATTTTAACATATTCCAGTTTATCAGTCAACTCCATTCTGTCCAATGGTTTTATATTCTGTTTCAGAAATCTTTTCTTTCACATTGAGATCCTCCACGGTTCATCTGGAATTAATTTTTTTGACATTTTTTAGGGGGATTAATTTTTTTGGTATAAGAAAAAGTATGGTGTGAGCCTATTTTTCTACTTAACCAAAATATTTTACTGAAAAGGCCATCCTCTCTCCTGTGTTACTATGCTCCCCTTGTCATAAATCAAAAATTCATATACATTTGGGTCTCTATCTAGACTTTATTTTCCTCCATTGGTTTGTGTATTCTTGTGCCAATAATATCATGCTGTTTCAATTACTGTAACTATGCAACTTTTAATATCCAGTAGTATATGAGGGCCAAACTTGGCCTTCCTAGTCAGGGTTGCTTTTGTTACTGGGAGATTTTACTTTCTATGTCAGTTTTAGAAATCAACTTGATAATTTCCAGGGAAAAAAACCTACTCAATTTTTATTAAGATTGCATTGAATCAGTAGGTCAATTTCAGGAGAAACCATGTGGCATAAAATATTTAAATCTTGTTAAATTTCTCTTGATAATGCTTAGTAGTTTTGTTTTAAATTATTAATTACAGTGTATAATTGGTAGATTATTTTGGATTTTCTAGGTATAAAATCATGTCACACATGAGTAATGGTATTTTCTTCTTTTTCTTTCTTAGGCAATTCTTTTTCCTTTTTCTTACCTTATTACTAATGCGGGGACCTCTAAGATAATGTTAAATAGTGGTATACAGTGGTAGTCTTCAGCATGTCCTCTTCAACCTCAAATTAATGAAGAAAATTTTTAATGGTTCATTATTAAATATAAAATTTACTGTAAGTTTTCTTAGATAATTATCAAATTTAGGACATTCCCTCTATTTCTAAGTTGTCATAATTATTTTTAAGTAGTATGGATATTGAATTTTAATAAATGTTTTCCTATCAATATAATTATCTGAATTCTCTTCTGTTTTCTATTAATGTACTAAATCATACTGGTGATTTTCCAATGTTAGATTACACTTTATTGGAAACAAAACTTGACTTGATCATGATATATATATATTTGTGTATCTTGATATATTTTGTTTAAGATCTGATCGTGTACATACATGAGAAAGAGTGAATCCTTTCTTGTAATATCTTTGTCAGATATCAAGGTTTGCTTTCCTAATACAAGTTGAGAAGCATCCCTTCTGTTTTTATTCTCTGAGAAAGTTTATCTAAGATTAGTGCTATTTCTTTCTTAAATATTTGGAAGAATTCATTAGTGAAACCAGCTGGATTTTTCTTCATAAGAAGATTTAAATTATGGATATATTGCTTTTAATAGAGAATTGTTTAAATGTTTATATCTTGTGTTTTTTGAGAAATTTATCTGTCTTATTTCAGTTGACAAGTATATTCATTAAAAATGTTATAATAATCTCTTTAATATCTGACCCATTGTTTATACTGGTTATTTGTGCTTTCTCTTTCATTTAATTATCTTTTTCTGAGGTTATCAATTTTATTAGTCCTTTCTTATTTTCTAATCTTATCTTTATTATTTCATTCCTTCTACTTTTTTTGGATTTTTTTCTAGGTGTCAGATTTTATTATTAGGAATAACTTGAGGAAGGGCGGGGCAGGGGGAGGAAGGGCGGGGCAGGGGGAGGAAGGGCGGGGCAGGGGGAGGAGGGGCGGGGCAGGGGGGGAGGGGCGGGGCAGGGGGAGGAGGGGCGGGGCAGGGGGAGGAGGGGCGGGGCAGGGGGAGGAGGGGCGGGGCAGGGGGAGGAGGGGCGGGGCAGGGGGAGGAGGGGCGGGGGAGGGGCGGGGCAGGGGGAGGGGGCGAGCGGAGATCTGAAGCAGAGAGCATAGCGGAGCAGCAGGCACAGAGAGAAGAGACCATCTGCTGCACCACATGCTCTAGCTCCATGCCCCCTTAGGGGGGCTAACTCCCACGCTCCTTGCGGGTAGCTCCCTGGCCGGGGCTTGAACTCAGGCCGCAGCGGTGAGAGCGCTGAGACTAACCCCTAGGCCATCCTGGAGGCCCCACCAGGGCCTTAGTTAAATGGAGCCTTTAACCTTTATTAGGAGGCTTCAGGAGAACTACTGACAGCTGCTTCTCCAGCAAGTCAGAAGAGACTACGGCTGCCCTTCCCTTCCCTTCCCTCAGTGATCATCACTGTCTCCTCCTAGGGCCCCTGGGCGCTGAGGGAAGATGGCTTTCAGCAGCACCTCCATGTCTTCATCGGTGACAAGAGGGGGCAAAGTATGGGGATTTTTCAAGTCTAAAGTATTTTTCATTGATGAATCAGAAGAAAAACCTACACAGTTCAGAAAGTAATCAGGATTGTACTGATCCTGAAAGATTTCTTTGGTGATGATCGTGTGTAAAATCAATATTTAGAAGTTTCTAGAGATTTAAGTATGCAGACTTCTGATGTCCTCATGGAATAATGAATGTGTCCTGACCCGCAGGATTCGTAGGCACGAAAAGAGAAGGGCTGAGGATTGAAATGAGGGGCTTGAGACAACTTGACGCTAGCGTTTGCTTCTTTATTTTTCCTTTTCCTTTCTTTTCCTTTTCCCTGTCTTTCTACCTTCCCTGACCTTCTCTCTGCTCCTCTCGCAATAACCTCTCTCGCAATAACCTCTCGACCTTCTCGTGGTTCTTCTTATATCCTGGTAGCTCCTCCCATCGTACCTCCCAGTCTCATTTGATTAATAGGAAACACCTGTGGTTTCTCAGCAGGCAAAACGGTAAAGCAAAACTTAATTAATGGCACGTGTGTTGCGCAACACGGCGCATGCTCCAGGCGGCCCCGGACATCTCCCCCTTTTTTCTTTTAAATGAGACACCTGGCCTGTCTTAGGTTGGCATATTCCGTGACCAGCCTTACCTGTCATCGCTAATCCGGCGCACTTGGTCCAGACCACTGTCTTAGGTTGGTCTGGACGGGCTACACTCTTACCCGTCTTTGGCTCTCACATTCTCTAGGATTAAGTTGACCCATCTGGATGCCACTGGGGAGTCCTGGTCAAGTACCATGGCGCCAAGTACTTGCCTGACCACAATAGCACGTTTTTTGTTTCGCTTCCGTAGCCGACGGAGAAACCATATGCCGAATGCACAAACAGCAACTCTGGGAGGAGTCCTCTAAACCAGGCCATGAGACCCTTACTCGAAACAGGGTAACCCGAGTGTTGTTAACAGTTATGAGCTGTCTCGCCAATTGAGAGGTCAGGTTCAGGAGCTGGTGGTTCTAAGGTCCTCTGATTACACTATTTAACCTATTTTCTTCCATAAACATATTTTTCACCATAACAGGAATTACACAAATAAAACTGTACAAAAAGTTACAATGCATGTGAGCAGTTAACAAAAGTGTGTCTATCTCTTTTTACATCAGAGCTATCTGCTAATTAAGCATCAAGTCCATTTCATAAATGTTCATTCATATCTTGCTATGTTGATAACACAAAAACATTGGCAACTAAATTGTTTATAGTGTCAGTATTTGCAGCAGTTTGAGTGACAGACGGCGGCAGCAGCTGCGGCCACCGCTATTGAAACAGCGACAACAGCTGCGGTGATGCCAAAATCACGTCTCCTCATAGGTAGAACAGGAAAAGGAAAGATGTGCAGAAACATCCATGGGTATGACTAAAGTAGAAGGCAGACGAACGATCACTGCCCTCTCCGCACTCCGGGTCCAGCAGGCAGAGAGGGTGCAGGGCTCCGCTGAACAGTTCAACACAGTTGCATTTCCTGCATTATTGAAGAGGACAAAAAAGAAGGAGGGGACAGGCAAACAACAGTAGACAAACTCTCTGATCTATTATTCTGGATACTAACAGATTGTTCAATGGTAGAACTAATGTTTGCAGATTAAATGTCATTAAATAATTTTACCTCACCCTGGCCCAACAGGGCACTATCCAATGGCTTGGAAGCTAGACCAGTAGTAAGATTAGTGGCAAACACTTGCGGAAAAGTGGAATCATGACGATCGATGAGGAGCAAAAAAAAACAGCTGATTCACAATCGCCCATTGTACTGACATCTGGGACGCTCGTGTCATCAAGGTTAGCAGGGTCAGGTACATCGACAAACCGAACCAATCGAGCAGGAACCCATCGGGGTGATTCCGCATCCTGTGGGAAAAGACAAATGCTGCCGGGCAGCTGTATTAATACTGGCGCGGGTGGTTGCCACTCATTATTAACTGGGTCCTTCCATCTCGCTTGCAGCATCGTGACCTGCCAAGGGTCTGGCGACCAGTGCCCATCGGCAGCTGACCGCCCCTGGGGATCTAGGGTCAAAAAATTAAGGGTAAAGAGAGCTGTAGTCAAATGGTCCCTGGGGGAGTGTTCTCCCCCTGTTTGTTTTAAAAGCATAGTTTTCAGAGAACCATGGGCACGTTCAACTATACCCTGCCCCCGCGGGTTGTATGGAATTCCTGTTTTGTGCACAATGCGATGGACCGCACAAAAGGAGGCAAAAGCCTTACTGGTATAACCAGGACCGTTATCTGTCTTAATGACATGTGGGCGGCCCATTACCACAAACGCTTGTAACAAATGTGAGCGGACATCAGAAGTCTTTTCACCGCAATGTGGGGAGGCGAAAAGAAAACCAGAGAATGTGTCGATGGAGACATGTACCCTAGTAAGCACCCCTTGAGGATCTGTCCCTTCCACGACTGGGTAAGCATAATTAGGAGCCTGGGAAACCAGGACTCTTTCCATCATAGAGCACAGTCTGTCCATTAACGGAAGATCAACCCTGTCAAGTGTTCTAGGAGGTGGCTCAGGAGGTGGCTCCCAGGTGTTTTCCATCTCCTTTTACGCTTCCTTGGCTTATAACAACCGAGGCCTTTCTCATCCTGTTCCTCGTCTCCTCCCGACTCATCAGTAGAATAATCTAGGGGAGGGGCTCTTGGAATTTTTTGAGTAGAGGAAGGGGGACTTACCGATGTAGAACTCATAATGGAACTTCTATCTTCTTCCTCTGTTTGTTTCGCTGTCCTGACGGCCTCAGTGGCTAACTGAACGGCAGCAGTGCCACCGGCATTAAGAGCATCTCCCACCACTCCCCAGACCGTCAAAGTAGTGCCAGGAAGAGACTCAAGACCATATAATTGCTGATGTAAGACGGTATCTCCTTTTACCTTATTCCATTTGTCACTATCGACCTGATCCTGCTCCAGAAACCATTTACTAGTGATACTAAGAGTCTCTACAAATCTTTTAAGAATTTTTCTACTGAGAGGAACCCCAAACTTTTTTAGGAGAGCTTCTAGGGAAATAACTAACTGCCCCTTGGACATTGAATTGCCCATGATCCCAGCTACCTTACCTTACTTTCCTTTACTTGCCGGCTCACCACAGCTGGTCCTGCAGCGGGTCCTTCGCTCTTTTTCGTGCCGCACGTTGGGCGCCACCTGTCCCGACCCGCGGGATTCGTAGGCACGAAAAGAGAAGGGCTGAGGATTAAAACGAGGGGCTTGAGACAACTTGACGCTAGCGTTTACTTCTTTATTTTTCCTTTTCCTTTCTTACTTTTCCCTTTCTACCTTCCCTGACCTTCTCTCTGCTCCTCTCGCAATAACCTCTCTCGCAATAACCTCTCGACCTTCTCGTGGTTCTCTTCTTATATCCTGGTGGCTCCTCCCATCGTACCTCCCAGTCTCATTTGATTAATAGGAAACACCTGTGGTTTCTCAGCAGGCAAAACGGTAAAGCAAAACTTAATTAATGGCACGTATGTTGCGCAACACGGCGCATGCTCCAGGCGGCTCCAGACATGAATGCTCTTAGCGAGCTGAAGAGACTCAAAAAAACAAAGTAAATAATCCAGTCACAAAATGGGCAGAAGAGATAAAAAGGAACTTCTCCAAAGAGGAAATGCAAATGGCCAACAGGCATATGAAAAATGTTCAGCATCACTTGCAATCAGGGAAATGCAAATCAAAACTACCATGAGATACCACCTTACACCAGTGAGAATGCCACATATTAAAAAAACTAGCAACAACAAATGTTGGCGAGAGTGTGGAGAAAAAGGAACTCTTGTGCACTGTTGGTGGGAGTGCAAACTGGTCCAACCACTATGGAGAGCTGTGTGGAGATTTCTGGACCTACTAAACATAGAGCTTCCATAGGATCCAGCAATTCCACTCCTAGGTATTTACCCAAAGGACACAGATACATTAATTCCAAAGGGCACCTGCACCCCTATGTTTATAGCAGCACTGTTTACAATAGCTAAGCTATGGAAACAACCCAAATGCCCAAAAATAGATGACTGGATCAAGAAGATGTGGTCCATATACACCATGGAATATCACTCAGCATTCAAAAAAAACAAACTCATGCCATTTGCAGCAACATGGATGGAGCTGGAAGGGATCATGCTCAGTGAAATAAGCCAGAAAGAAGACGAAAAACACTGGATGGTCTCACTCATAGCAGGAATTTAGAAACCAGCAAAGCACCTGTAGTCCATGACCTTAGTCTATCCTTTGCACTTGTTTTCTTCACGTTGTATAGAAGAAATGGATTAAGTAGAAGAAGCCATACATTTCTGGGCATTAAAGAATAGTTTGTGTGGTTGTTCAGAATCATCTTGGAAGGTGCAGTGATTTATCTCTCCATATCCTCCAGATATTTCTTAGCCCTTAAGTGTCTTTTAGTACCACCGTCTCTTCTCCCATTAGTATACACTCTGTTTGCCTTCCTTGCTCCTAGAAGCTGCCCAAGGACATATGACAATATTCTAAGATCTTTCCAGGCCCTCCATGGATGGCAGTGGTTTCATATCATGCTTAAACAATCTCCTGAGGTTGTGACCTGAGAGGTCCCGGCTTGGGGGATCGTCCACAGACCACGGCTGTACTCCCTGCTTCGACCTGATGCTCTCCTCAGGATCGGGAACACAATGCCCTAGGGACACCAGGTGACTGCAGGTCTCCAGCATCACATCCCGGTACAGGGTCCTCTGAGCTTCACTCAGGCACTGCCGCTCCTCCCAGGTGAAGTTCACAGCCACGTCTTCAAATGACACCGTCCCTTCTGAGGGAACATTTCTCATCTCAGGGCCGGCAGCCCGATCCGCCGACCTGGAAACCCAAAGGCAGGACCTGGAAACCCAAAGGCAGGACGCTGCAAGCTGGCCTAGAGCCAAAATGGGGGACTTTTTTTGGATTTAAATTGCTATTCTTTTGCCAACCTTTTTGATAGATATTTAACCATTGATTTTTGGCCTTTTTTCTTTTGTAATATATGTGTTTAAGACTGTAAGTTTCCTCTCTTCTCTGTCTGCAGCCTTAGGCTGGGGCCGGTTTCTGGTCAACCTTAGCAACCTCCATGGTGAGCCAGGGGCCAGCCTGCTGGTCTATGTCATCAGCCTTCAGCCTTGGGATCAGGCCAGTTGCTGGTCGAATTCAGCAACCTCCAGTCTGAGTCTGGGTTTGGCCTGCACCTCAACCTTGGCTGCCTCCAGGCTAAGCCTGGAACTGGCCTCCTGGTCAACCTGGACAATCATTAGCCACTGCCCTGGGCTGGGCTACTAATCATCCTTGGCAGCCTCCAGGTTGAGCATGGGGTCCAGCTGCTGATTGATCTTCCCAGTATCCAGGTTTCCCTGGGGGCATCCAGCTCATTAAGCCCCTGGCCTCCAGATTGAACCAGGGCCATCCTGCAGCTACTCTTTAAGAGCTTCTAGCTGATCTAGGGTCTAGGACCTGTGGGCTGTTCAACATTGGGCACCACCAGGATGAGACCGGGTCCTGTTCCACTTCCCAGTGGGGCTGGGCGGGGCAGTCGCCTGCATGCTGGTCTAGCCTGAGCTAAGGTGATACTGGCTGCTAGACTGGAGAGCCTCAAGGTGAGTCAAGGTATGGGACATGATTGGACTGACAGTTAATATGGAAGCCTTAAGGCAGACCCCAGGGCCATCTGCTGGTCAACCTCATCATCCTCCAGCCTTAGGCTGGGGCTGGTTGCTGGACAACGTCAGCAGCCTCCAGGTTGAGCCCAGGAATGCCCTGCAGGGCAACCTCATCAGCTTCTAGCCATAGGCTGGGGCCAGTAGCTAGTTAAACTTGGGAGCCTCCAGCCACTATTCAGGACTGGGCTACTGGTAAACCTTGGCAGCTTCTAGGTTGAGCCCTGGGCAGGCCTTCTGTTAAACATCAGCAGCCTCTAGCTATTGCATGGTTCTGGGTGAGTAATTGCCCTAGGCAATCTCCAGATGTCATTCAGCTAAGGCCTGCTGGTCAACCTCCACAGCCTCCACCCTTAGGCTGGGGCCAGTTGCTGGTCAAACTCAGCAGCCTCCAGGCTGAGCCCATGGTGCCCTACTGGGGGACCTCATCAGCCTCTAGCCTTAGACAGGGGTTGGTCACTAGTCGACATAGTCAGCCTCCAGGCTGACCCCAGGGATGCCCTTCTGGGCAAACTTATCACCCTCCAGCCTTAGGCTGGGGCCATATCACAGCAGATTCAACGCTGAGGCCAGGAACAGCCAACTGGTCTACCTCACCAGCCTCCAGCCTTGGCCTCAAGCCATTTGCTTATAGAATTTGGAAACTTCCACTCTGAGTCCAGGGACCCTAATCCTGGGACCGGCCTCCTGGCCAACCTGGCAGTTGCTAGCCACTGCCCCGGCCTGGGCTACTCGTCAACCTCTGCAGCCTCTAGGGCAATCTCCAGGAATTGCACAAGTCTGGGTGATTGCCCTAGGCCATGTCCAAGCTGTCTCCAGTAAGAGCTGGTGGTCAACCTCAGCAGCCTCCAGGCTGAGGCCTGCAAGTCCACATACTCAGCCTCCAGACATAGGTTGAGGCCAATTGCTTGTCGCCCTTGGCAACCTTGAGGCTGAGCCTGGAATGGCCTGCTGATTAACCTCCTCAGGCTCCAGGATGAGCCAGAGCTGGCCTGCTGGTTGACCTCCTCAGCCTCCAACCTAAGGCTAGGTCCTATTGCTCTTCCACCTTGGCTGCCTCCAGCCTTAGGCTGGGGCCGGTACTAGACGACCTCCTCAGCCTCCAGACTGAGCCTGGGCCAGCCTGTTGGTCGACCTCCTCAGCCTAAAGCCTTAGACTTGGGCCAGTTGCTCCTCGACCTTGGCAGCCTCCAGGCTGACCTCTGGGCCATCTGCTGGTCCACCCCAGCAGCCTCTAGCCTGAGCCGAGGCCAGTCTGCTGCCTAAGACTTTGGCTGGGTCCAGTTCCTGGTTGACCTCTTGGTGACCTCTGGTCTGAGCTGGGGCTGGCTTACTGGTGGACCTCAGAGGTGTACATCCAGGGCCTAGGGCCAGCCTGGTAGTCGACCACAGCATCCTCCAGGCTGAGCCCAGGCCGGCCTGCAGGCTGATCTCTGCAAACATCAGACTGGCAGCATCCAGGCTGATGGGAGACAGTGTGCTGGTTGATTGCAGCCACCACTAGGCTGACTGGGTCGGGACTGCTGGTTGACCTTAGCCCATGCAGGCTGACTGCTTCAGGCTTGCTGGTCAATCTCAGGCCCCTGCAGGCTGACTGGCTCAGTCCTGCTTGTTGACCTTAGCCCACGCAGGCTGACTGGATCTGGCCTTCTGGTCGACCCAGCCCCCTGCTTGTTAACTGGCTCAGGTTTGCTGGTGGATTCAGCCCAGTCCAGGCTGGCCGGCTTAGTCCTGCTGGTCGACCTCAGACTGGCTTGGTCCTTCTGGTTGACCTTAGCCCATGTAGGCTGACTGGTTTGGGCCTACTGGTCGCCCCAGCCCCTGCAGGCTGACTGGGTCTGGACTGCTGGTTGACCCAGCCCCCTGCAGATTGACTGGATATGGCCTGCTGGTCAACCTCAGTCCCATCCAGGCTGACTGGCTGGGTCCTTCTGGTTGACCTTAGACCATGCATGCTGACTGGCTTGGGCCTGCTGGTTACCCCAGCCCCCAGCAGGGTGACTGGGTCTGTACTGCTGGTTGACCTCAGTCCCCTTAGGCTGACTGGCTCAGTCCTGCTAGTCAACCTTAGCCCATGCAGGCTGACTGGCTCAGGCTTGCTGGTGGATCCAGTCCCCTGCAGGCTGACTAGATCCAGCCTGCTTGTCTACCCAGCACCCTGCAGGCTGACTGGATCCAAACTGCTGGTCGACCTCAGCCCTGTCCAGGCTGACTGGCTCATTCCTGCTGGTTGACCTAAGCCTGCTCATGCTCATGGTTTTCTAGGTTTGGGTTTCTAGTCAACCTCAATGCAGACTAACTGGGTCCGGCCTGCTGGTCAACCTCAGCCCTGCGTATCCTGACTGGGCCCAGCTGAGCCAAGGGCTGGACTACTGGTCGACCTGGGCAGCCTCCACACTGAGCTGGGGTTGGCCTGATGATTGACATAGGCAGCCTTCATACTGAACTGTGGCCAGTCTGCTGGTTGACCTCAATCCTTTGGCTGGTGCCAGCTGCTGGTTGACCTTGGCCACCTGCAGGCTGAGGCTTGGCTGGCCTGCTGGTCAACCTCCTCAGCCTCCGGGTTGAGCCTGGGTTCATCCTACTGGTCCACCTTCCCAGTCTCAAGGCTGAGCCCCATGGCATCCAGTTCGTTGAGCTCCTGATTTCCATGTTGAGCCATCCTGTTTTACACTTTTGGAATGTGTAGTTAAGGTCTAGGATCTGTGCTGGTTTTCAAGTTTGGGGCCCATCAAGCTTGCCTGGGACAAGCCTTCTGGTAGACAATGGCAGCCCAGTTTAGATCTCTTCATCTGAGTCTAATCTATGAGTATGCCCAACATTTGACTTTTAATTTCACCTATTGCTTTTTTTAATTTGTAAAATTATTATGTTATATTTTATAAGTTTCACATGTAGTGAAAATGTCCTCATTGTCCAAAATGTCTCTGTTGTCCTCTATTCTCTTAAACCTATTAATCACAGTTATTTTAAAGTCCACTTCTGAGGACAGTAGTAGAGTGTTTGTATTTCAAGCTCTGGATGATGTAATCTTTCTCAAGAGAGAATTTGCTTTTCTCCTATCAGGTTATTTGGATAAGGGCAGATCACCCTGATTCAATTTAAGATTAAATTAAATTGAAGCTATATTTCACTGCCTGGATATAGACTTCACCTCACTGTACTTCTCTTTGGGTTGCTCTATGATCCTGGTTGCTCAGGTCTTCACTAATTGGGCACCTCTGAGCTCTTAAAATAGATGTGGATGGATTTTATTGTTTGTTCATTTGTTCTTATATTTTTCACTTTTTCTCTGGTTTTTGTTTTGTTTTGTTTTTGCGGGGAGATTTAATCAATAAAACATAGTATTTAATAGCCCCCCCCAAGTCTCTTCCTCTCTATCAGTTTCCAATTATTCCTTTCATGATCATGTTGCCCAAATTTTGCCAGTGGGATCACCTCCATGCTGGTTCCTCTGTCCTTTTCACATATCCTATTAGGATTTGATTTCTAGAAAATATAATTACATATATTCACATGTATATATCATATATATATATTATAAATGTTAATTTGGGGGGGATACCCAGGCTTATTATTTACTGTCCCTAGCTATTCATAAATCACATTTTTTCCCCAATAATCTTTATGGCAAAAATGTGAGTCACTTTTAATTATGGTTCATAAAAACCTGTAGGCACTACGTTCTGCATCCCTTTTCTCTTGCTGATTATAATGGAGATGGTAACTAGCACAACCTTGAAAGCCATCAATTGAGGGTGGCAGAATCACAATATATATGTGAAAGATCTGAAGTGCAGGTAGATCCCCATTGGACTATTATATGAGCAAAAATTAAAATTCCTCTCTTTTAAGGCATTGAGAATGGGAGTTTTTTACAGCACCCAGAATTTTATTAATGAGAAGATACACATAAATGTTTGTAGATTGGATGAATTTCTACAGTATTTCTGCAGTAGTACCTATAAGTTACATTAAAAAATTCCTTGGATTTTGTTTCTTAATTACTTATAATGTATTTCACTATCAAATGGCCATAGCATATGGAATTATTTTCTGATTATGTTCTTATTAATGGTTGGGAAACATTCACCAAGACAGTTGATGAAACTTTTAGCTGCTTTTTATGAGAGAAAGATAATTGAGTTTTAAATTAAGTTTGACATAATGTATGGCTACAATTTTTCAAGGTCACCTCAATATTCTTCATCTGCAGTTCTGTGATAGAGAACATTTGATGAAATTTATTAAAAATCTACATTTAAGTTGGCTCTCAAGTTTTGAAATAATCAAAACTCAGGTGGGAACTATAATTATAGAACCATGATTCTTTCATCCAGAAATTCTAGTTATAAATTGGGGAGGTGACCCAGAAGTCTCCATTTAAAAACCATCCACAAATAAATTCTAATTTCATTGTTTCCTAGATTAGGCTTTGAAAAACCCTAATAACAGGTTTTGTAGGTTTGGGCATGTGAAGCGCCAATGAAAAATGAGTTGCTACAAGTATTTAACCCACACCAATCTTCCCAGGGCTATGTAATTGCTAATGATGTTCATTTCTATCACAGGCAATTAAATTGAACCCTTTACTTTTTACTGGCACACTTGTATTGTTAGGGATAATTCAATTACAAGAAAGAGAAAATCCAATTTAGCAGTTGCTTAAACACCAAAGGCTTTATTTCCTCATGCAAATAGTCTGAGTCAACTATCCAGAACTGATATCAAAACATCATGAATCTATCAGAGACCCTCCGATAGAAAGTCTCTATCAGAAACCTAATCACTCTGAGATTCTGAAAGAGTGGCTCTCACCTTTCTTATTCTGGATAGATGCAAGTGCACCAGTCATTATGTTTAAATTCCATTTAATAGAAAGAAGAAAAAAGGAAGAAAATAATGCTCTTTTCTTTTAAGGATTACTCATGGGAAGTTGCACACATCTCTTTTCCTTATATCCATTGACCATGTTTCGATAGAAGAGAGATTGGGAATATCAATGTTCATTCTGGGTAACCCAGCTCAAATTTGAGAAAGGCATTGCTTAGAAAAGCAGAAACTAGATATTGGGTGACAATTAGCAGTGTACACAATTTTATTGTTGGAATAGATTTGGTTGGATTTCACAATATCTACCATACCTGACCTGCTCCAGTGTTTTGTCATTTATGCTTCATTATGTCATTAAACCTCTACAAAACCTCTGGAGTAGAAGGAATTCTGATACCCACAGAGGAATGAGGAAACTCAACTTCAGCATGTTTAAGGAACCAGTAAGTGACAAATACAAAGTGCAGCTGGAGTCTTCCAGTACTTCTTCCATCAGTCTAAAGAACTTACGGGTAGTTGGTGTCCCAGGCATGTAGAGAAGCTCGGAGTCATAAGCATGGTCTAGTTATATAAGCAGTCCTCAGTGAATAAGTAGATCTAAAGCCAGCTGTCATGAGACAAGAAGGAAAGACATTACCAGAAAGAAGGCAGGTCATTGTAGAGTCAGTGCATGTTGACTCTGAGAAACCAGGGTAACAGGTGGTAACTCTCCCTAGTGTTTTTGCCTTAAAGAAAAGAGAGGTTTGGGTGTTCAAAGAGTCTTAGCAATAGAGGATTTCTACTATAGGTTGTAACAAAGTGTCTTAATGCTCCAATGAGGGTGGTTTTAGAGAAGGCCAGGATTTTTATCTGTCAGCCAGTCCCTCCTCTTTCTTCCCATCAACAAATGGGGAGGATGAGCTTTTACTCTTAGCTGGAGTTAACAGGGCCCCATAACTTTCTCACATCAGAGGAGACCTAGAGAAGAGTCAAAACTCTGACCACTACTACTTTGAGGTAAAGATCCACCTCTATGCCCCAGAAAGTGTCAGTG
Source organism: Talpa occidentalis (assembly GCF_014898055.3). Taxonomy (NCBI): domain Eukaryota; kingdom Metazoa; phylum Chordata; class Mammalia; order Eulipotyphla; family Talpidae; genus Talpa; species Talpa occidentalis. The sequence goes on from NW_023601653.1 coordinate 10,560,882, forward strand.
GGAGCCATGTGGGAAGCAGAAAGAAGGTTCCCTTCCCCTTCAAGCCAGGGTGGTATGAGCAGTGGCCTACTGGAGAAATTGAACTTTCCCCCACCCAGTTATGAGGAGCCTTTTCTCATTTGAGTGTTAACATAGTTCAAGGACAGAACCTGAATTTTTTTGCTTTTATTTTTTTATTGTTTATTAACTTACTTATTTATTCTCTTTATTGAAGTAATTGTTTCAAAATACTGTACATGATTCGGGGGAACAGATTCACACCTCCTCAGATGTATGTTACCACCTCATTCCTACCATCAAAACACCCACATTCCTTTACCCTAGGCCATTGGACCACCTTCCTCCATCCTTTGTTTCCATTCCTACCCTCCCTCCACCTCTAGCAGCTTTAATTTTGCAGTCATATTTCTATGGTTTATTTCAGTTTAGATTTGTCAGTCCCTTTGATTCCCCCCCCCATATTCCATATATGAGTGAAATCATCTAGTATTTGTCTTTCTCCTTCTGATTTATTTCATTTAGCATAATCCTCTCCATTTCCATCCATCTTGTTACAAATGGAAAGAGAGAACGTGAACTTTTAACCAGACCTGGCAGTAATGAGTCAGCCTCTCTCTATACACCAGAGTAGTATCAGAGGAGGCCTGCTTGTATGCTTAAAAGCATAAAATATGTTCGACTAATCCATAGGAAAGCAGAGAAACAGAAAACAGAGAAATGAAAAACAAAACACAAAGTAAAACAGAAGACTTAAGCTTTAGCATATAAATAATTACATTGAGCATAAGTGGCCTAAATACACCAATTAAAAAGGTGATTGACTTAATCAATTAAAAAACAAGACCAAATTACATGTTGTGTGCATGATACTTCAAACATAATGATACCACCAGGTTGAAATTAAAAGGAAAGGAAAAGATATAGTATACAACCATTAATCAAAAGAAAGTAAGAATATTATTATCAGATAAAATAGACTTTGAGCAGTGAAAATGACAAGGGACAGGAAGGGACATTATATAATGATGAATGGATTACTCTACCAAGATGAATCCTTAACATAGCTGTCCTAAAGGCATAGTCAACCAGCTGATATTTTAAAATTGTCTATGAGATAACACTGATTTACACACTGTAAATGTTTTAGAGTGATAAGTTCACACCTCTACAATTATATGTTATCCATGCCAACCACTAACGCCCCCAAAAACCACTAGCATACTTCATTGGTGTCCTACCACCTTTGCTCTGACCAACTCCCCGCCTCTCTCACCTTCTGGTAAACATCAGTTCTTGGAGTCAGATTTCAAGGGTTGTTGTGTGATGTTTTGCTTCTATTTTTTCAACAAAGAGTGATGGGTAAAGTGGACATCTTTAGAAACAATGAAACTTACCCCCTGAGTCCCACAACCTATAGAAAAATAAGCTCAAAATGGATCATAGATTTAAATGTAAACCAGAAAACTTTTCTCTAGAACTTAGGCCTTGGCAAATAGTTATTAGGCACAACACCAAAAATATACTTCAAAAAAAGTTGATAATAGGAACTACATCAAAATGAAAAACTTCCCATAAAATATGCCAAATAACTCAGTCCAGGCCCAAAAGATGGTGTGTGCAGTAGTCATGGAAGTTGGGACAACTCAGAAGACAATACAGGTAAAGGATAAAGAATGATGAAGAAGACCTAGATAAAGTCCAGATTAGGTATCTTTTTAGCTGCCATGACTAGAAATTCATTGTAAGTACAGATTCACATTAAGAAAGAAAAATGCTACAGTATTGCCTTGAAATTACACTATTGGACATTATTTATTGGAGCTGAAGTTAGTCTAAGATTTCAGGACAGAAAAAGGAGGCACAAAATTCCATTCGAATTTTCAAACATAAGCACAGACATGCACAAGTCTTCCGGTCCCCAAATGTCTGGCTGGAATGCAGGGTCCTGGGAGCAACTGGACTGAGAAGCTGTCTTAGATGAATCATACAAATGAAAACCCTCTAGAAGCTGCTTTGCTAAAACCAGCTCAGAAGGTCATAGGGAGAAAGTAAACATACCCTATAGTTAGCTTTTCTCTCCTTATTCTCTGTAAATACCAGTCGCTATATTTATACATTTGTAATTGCCACATTTTAATCTTAAATGTACTCACTGTATAGGAGCTATTTAACTAGACCACTTCTTCACACAGAACAGTGTCCAAGAGAATGTATAAATGAATTTGAGGAAGTGGTGCGGTGGGGATCAGAGAAAGTACAGGAAGGATAATATGGAGCAAGGAATATAAAATTGTGGCAGAACCTACTGTAACCCTAATTGTGAATCCTTCCTTTCTTTCTTCCTATCAATTACTAAAGAATTAAGATGATACGGTGTAAGATATATATTTTTTTGCTTGTATTTGTGTATTTTTACTGAAGTAACACTGCCTTATAACATTATATAATTTATATTACATTATATAAAAGAAAGTAAGGCCTTTTCCATTAATTATTATCAATCCTAAAAAATATCAAACCTCTTTGGACAAGAATAAAAATCAGGGCCTCCCCTGGTGGCGCAGGCGGTTGAGCGCCGTGCTGTGAAGCTGTCCGCAGCCTCTGTGGTGCGGGTTCGATTCCCGGCCCACCAGGGAGAAACCCACATGGCGCAGCAGACCTCTCCTGTCTCACCCACTGCTCCCCTCAGCGGTGTATTTCATCTGCGTATTTCATTTGAAGCACTTGAATATCCTTTCCTCTGTGAAGAAATTCTGGAGTGCTGTGTCACCTGAGGAACTGAAGCCTGCTCAGCTTGTGAGGAACCTGAGACTGGGACATCTTTCGTGGCATGCTGGTTTGTTAGGATCCTGATGCGAGTCCCTGTGTCTGGGATGGGGAGCGCTTGTCCAGCTCATCACGGCATGTCTGGTGTGACGCCCCCTTTTCACTCCATTTAAGATGTAGGTATTGGGCCTCCCCGGTGGCGCAGCGGTTGAGCGCTGGGTTGCGAAGCTGCCCGCGGCCTCTGCGGCGCCGGTTCGATCCCGGCTGCTCCCCGGCCACCAGAGGAGGGTCCCACATGGCGCGCAGACCTCTCCTGCCGCCCGCTGCTCCCCTCAGCAGTGTCCTTCGGTCCTTCTGCCTGCTCTGCTCCCCGCTCTGGCTCTGGTGAATTCTCTCACCCTCCCGCGCTTCTGACTGTACCCAGTGCATGTATAAACAAAACAAACAAACAAATAAAATAAATAAATAAAGCATGCCTCTATAAAAAAAAAAAAAAAAAAGATGTAGGTATTGTCCCCCCACCTCAGCCTGAAAGGCACCCGAATGAGAAAAGCTGCTCAAGATTTGGAGTCAGTCTCTAGGATTCAGAGCAAAGCTGTGGAGCTGGCTAAATGAACCCTAGGTTCCAGAACCAGGGTTCGGACTCCACCACTACCTACCCCCTGCCATCTTACCTCCTAGTGACTCAGTTTCTTCATCTGTAAAAAGTAGATAATAACAATAAGCTTCTTTCTTGTTGTGAAAATGAAAGGGAACTGTACATGCAAAGCCCTCGGAACAGTCCTGGCCCAAGGCAAGTGTTTGTACAATGTCACCTCCAGCCTCTGCTGGGAATCTGTACCATCTAGAACTTCTGAAATGCAGGAATTGACTGAAACCTGTTTCCTCTCTACCAAAGGGGCTGACCTACCTCCTGCCACTGGGTTGGGTTTTTTTTTTTTTTTTTTGTTTTATTTTTGGGAACTGAGGTGTGATTGACATAGAACATTATTTTAGTTTCAGTGCCTAACACACTGATTTAGTATTTATGTACGTTACAACGTGATCATCATACTGAGTCCTGTGAACATACCTCTCACAACTGGCTTTGGGGATGGATCTGTCCACAGATCTAAAACACCTGAGACCCACTCTGGCACCTAGTGGACACACAATAAGCATTATTGTCACCCGCTGATGATTTGAGCCTCGTCTTAACTTTCAGCAAAAGGCACGGCCTCAGGAAGTCTCCCTGGCGTGACAAGGTAGGTCAAAATGCAGCGTGAGCTATGAAATGCTATAAATCACAACCTGCTACCACTGCCCACCCCTCCTCCTTCACCCAGACCACCCCTCCCCGTGGGCTTCCTCAGCCTCCAGCCACTTCCTCCCTTTAAGGCTGAAAGCTGCCTCCTTTTCCCCTCTGCCTCCAACTTCTCCCACCCATGTTATTTCCCAGCTGTGCCTGGCCCTGTGCCCCCACCCTCAGGACCCCTCCCTGCATACTTCTGCCCCTCCCTGCAGACCCAAGGCAGCCTTCCTTTTGCCTACTGGGCTGCTGGCAGGAAGCTCTTCCCTCCTCCTCCACCCTGTTCCCCTCGGTAACACCCTGTACAATGGGAATTATTTCTCTTGGCAGCAGGTGTTAGCTGTCAAAGAGATAGATCAGTCTTGGCCAGAAGGAGGCAGGAAGGGAGGTGGGAAGGGAGACCCAAATGAGAAAGGTCCCCCGGCCTGGAACTGTAGAATGGGGAAGGTTGTGCATAGAAGCAACTGAACCCCGAGGGACGAAAGAAAGCGAGTCAGATCTTTATCTGAGGATTCTGTTCTGCTTCGTGCCTGCCATGCTCTTGTCAAGTGCAGGTGAGTTGCAAAAAGGAGGTGAAGAGTGAGGAGGGAAGTCAAAGTGAAGGTCACTGGCTCGAAAGAGTCATCTCCAGTGACTTCGGCATTGCACCCACCACCTGCAAGTTGCAGCACAGGATCGTCATGAAGAGTAAATAATGTAAGAACTGTTAGCACGAAACAATGCCTGGCATGTAGTAAGCACTATGTAAGCCTTAGCTAATTGTATTTTCACATCATTAATGATAAAAATGCATCAAAAGTCCTGGGAATGTAGATCAGGGATTTTGGACTCAGAGATTTGGTTTCAAATTCCATCTGGGTTACTTCCTGGGCTGTGAAACAACGTCTTTGAGTCTCAGTTCCTTAATCTTGAAATTGTAGCAATATTATCCTCTTTGCTGCTAGGACCTGAGCTGTACTCTCTCCCACCCCACCCCCACAACCCCCGTTCATGCCCAGAAGCCCTGCTCCCTAATGCCACTATATTCAATAGTGGGACTTACAGGGGGTAATTAAGGTTACATGAGATCATAAGGTGGAGCCCTGATCTGATGAGGCTGGTGGCCCTGTAAGAAGATGAAGAGAGAAAGAGGGTATCCAGAAGAAACCACACGGGGCACAGCTAGAAGACAGCAGTCTGCAAGAGAGGCAGGTAAGAATCTGGCTACACTGGCACACCCATCTCGGATCCACAGCCTCCAGAACTGTAAGAAAATAAGTGTCAACAAAATACCAGTCTGCAATATTTTGTTCCAGCAACCTGAGCAGACGATTACACTTGCCTTGCCTTGAATGTCAAGGGAAAGGTATTTTCTCTTTCTATATTTCTAAGCTGAGGAAATAAAATGAGAAATGAAAACAGGTGATGTCATCTCTACAGTGATGTTCCTTCCCATTATTCAGAGTTTCTGAGAGCCCGCGGTAGCCTCTGGGGGATCAGATGCAGTTAACGCTCTCTCGCATCAGAAGTGGGGCAAGAAGTGATCAGAGGCAGGATAGAACGTGGGCAGTGGGCATGAGGTGTTGCCATGGTTTCTGGAACACTTGCTTGGCAGACAGGTGTCTGGTTCAAATCCAGCTGCCATTTGCCAGTTGTGTGACTTTGGGTAAATGCTTTTATTTATTTATTTATTTATTTATTTATTTATTTATTTATTTATTTAGAGTATCCGCATTTTGGAGGGCGGGAGACCAATGAGAAAGTCTATGTAAGCCTGGACAATTCGTCAAGCTGCTTCTGTTTTCAAGGGAAGTAAACAAACGCAAACTAGGTTAACCAGAAAAAGGAGCTCCACTGACGAGCGCAATAGTCCACGTTTCCGAATGTTAGACTCTGAACTCCCAGTCGACTAAAGCTGCTTCTCACCTCCTGGCCTCGAATTCATTCTCCTTCAACCTTTTTCCATTTGTCCTCAGTTGTTGCCCTCACAGAGTTTATTCGATTTCCTTTCACCTAAGCTCTATTTACTTTTGAAAATGCATGTTTTCATTCCACACCCCACTCCTCACCCAACCCCGTGGTTTCATGGAAAAGACAAACCAGAGAAATAAAAACCAACTAAACCCTTGGACCAGCACCTTGCAGACTTGCTTAGAGGATTTTGAACCCTAACCTCCAATCATTTCCAAAGTTTATTCTTCCAGAAGGTCAAGCTCCATACAGTGGATGTATATTTTCAGTCCAAATTCCTGAGGGCACTAACATTTAAAACTTCTGGAGGAGTTTCTGGAAGCAAAATCTGATTCAGGCTAAAGGTATGACATTCCACTTCAGACCCTAGATTCCACTCTGGAAATTTGACTTCAGTTTCTTCGGGCAGCTCTTCTCACTTTTACTACCTTTCCATGGGTGACTCCACCCCGGACCCCCAAATACACACTCATGCAAAGAAACCATATGGTTACAGTTAAACAGAGCTAGTCTAGGTTTTCTGCCATACACATTCTCACACCCTTCCCCAATGGAAAACTCCAATGGATCCTTCAAATTCTGGCAGAGGGAAGGTATCTAGAATGTCTTGAGGAAATTTGCCCCTTTTTCCTGGTCTTTTGACCCTTTGCCTTAATATATCTATCATATTGTAGGTACTTATTAAATTATCTGCTCTTATTTCTGTTTATAAACACTTCAAAGTCACCTAGTCTCCCCAGAACCAGCATAGTAACTGGCACATAGTAGGTGCTCAGTGAATATATGATAGATGAAATAGTGGAAAGTCTTGATTGTTACATGCAAATGAGCCTCATACCTCATTTAAGACCTGCTGATGAAACCATCTTATTCCTTTTATCTACTCCTTCATAATGAAACTCCCCAAACATAGCAGCTTAAAACATTATCATTTGATGCCTTTCACAGTGTCTCTGAGTCAGGGATTCAAGAAATAATTGGCTGGGAAGTGTGGGTCTTCAAGGTGTCTTACTTGGTGGTGGTCTGACAGTGGTTAAAGCTAGAGCAGTGTGAGGATGGAGAAACTGTGAGTGTGGAGGCTGGAACCTGGCTGAGCATTTCTCTCTGTCTAGTCTCATGGCCTCTCTTGTGGTTTCCCTGCATGGGCTACATTGTGCTTCCTCCCAGCATGGCAGCTCGGGGCAGTTGGGTTGCTCATATGGAGGCTGAAGACTATGAAATGAATCACCATTTGTGACCTAGACTTGGGAAACCATGTACAGTCACTCCCACTGCACTCTATTGGGCAAAATATTGCCAAGACCTTCTCAGTTTTAAAGTAAGGTAATACAGACCCCACTTTCTTTTTTTTTAAGAGTTATTTATTTATGGGTACAAGCCAGAAGTGTGTGTGGGGGGTGAGAGGATTCACCAGAGACAGAGTGGGAAACAGAACAGGCGGATATACTGAAATACACTGCTGAGGGGAGCAGCGGGTGAGTCAGGAGAGGTCTGCTGCACCATGTGGGTATCTCCCTGGCCGGGGTTTGAACTTGTGCTGCAGTGGCTGTGGTGAGCTTCATAGGTTGTGTCTTAACCCCTTGCTCCACCAGGGAGGCCCCAGACCCCACTGGTGTCTCAAAGAATTTGCATGTGCATTTTAAATCTGCTACACTTAAAAGCAATATGAACGGAAAAAGGATAGCAGTGGAAAAAAACAGTGAAACTAAATAAGGTCTAGAGTTTTGTTAATAGTGGTCTACTAGTACTGATTTCTTTTGACAAATATGAATATCATAATATAAGATATTAGGGGAAACTGGATGATAAGTATATGGGATCTTTCTGTATTATCTCTGCAATTTTCTGACAACCTAAAATTATTAAAAAATAGAAGCCTGCATTAAAAAAGAATGCTACAGGGCCTCCCCGGTGGCGCAGCGGTTGAGCGCTGGGTTGCGAAGCTGCCCGCGGCCTCTGCGGCGCCGGTTCGATCCCCGGCTGCTCCCCGGCCACCGGAGGAGGATCCCACATGGTGCGCAGACCTCTCCTGCCGCCCGCTGCTCCCCTCAGCAGTGTACTTCAGTCCTTCTGCCTGCTCTGCTCCCCACTCTGGCTCTGGTGAATTCTCTCACCCTCCCACGCTTCTGACTGTACCCAGTGCATGTATAAACAAAAACAAACAAACAAACAAATAAAATAAATAAATAAATAAAACATGCCTCTATAAAAAAAAAAAAAAAAAAAAAAGAATGCTACACACCTCTTTTTCCTCACTCTAAGTATTAGAAGAGAGTAACTAGTCTTATACCAAGAAGTTCATGCATTATATACAAACATGCAGTAATTTAAAAACTGATTCTGATAAACTTTTCTATGCTGATCAAACAATATTTGCTACATACTCCTTTCCATCCCACACACATATTTCTACACTTCTACACTCTTCACATGTTCTTTAATCATCCAGTTACATGCCCATCTCCCTTACTGGAGGCTATTTTCCCTGAGGACCTGCCTTTACTATTCTTTTTACCCTCTTTGTTATTGGTACAGTGTTAAAATAAGATAGTAGGTAAAACCATATTAAAATACCAATTCTGCACAAAAACAGATTAGTGGCAATCTGCAGCCAAAATGAAATGAAATGGGTTTTACTTATTAGCCCATGCTTTTGCTCAAAGGAAATAACAGAGTCCAACATTGCTGAAGAAAGAATTCTCAGAAAAATAAGTTTTGACCCACATTTGTCACTGGGAACTCCACAAAGCCTTTGGAATTCTTTATCCATCAGCTCCTCGAGGCTTATACTCTTGTCTCCAGGGCCAACGCCTTTGCTGGGCTGACAAAGTCTGCCTTGCTCTACTAGGCCAACCGCCAGAGGCTGCAGAGCCTCCAGATGCAGACAGGAACGTGCAGGGTGGGGTCTGTGATAGCAGAGTATCCAGGCCCAGCTGGAAGGCAGCCATGGCGCTGCTGGAGTGGGAGGCTGCAGGAAGTGGAGGAAGGAGGAAGTTATCTTGTTGGCAAGTCCCACCCTCTTGCATTTCCCAGGAGGTCAAGCAGATGTCACCAGATGAATTTCCCCCAACTTGAATGGAAGTTCTAGTTAGATCCTAAAAGGGAACAGCATGGGTCTCATATATATACATATATATATATATATATGTATATACACACACACACACACACATATATATAGGTTACTTTCTTTCTTCCTTTTTCCTCTTTTAAAACCCAAACTTGGGAGCCACAGCTGTTGTGTTGGCATCGTGTTAGGTGTGCCTGTCTCTGCAAGGTCCATATAAGCAAGAGATGGTCGCCAAACAGGTCAAGGCAATTTGACAAACAGTCTCATGCATGATGCGTGACTTCTTCCAGCATGGGATTAAACCATGTCTTCAGACACATCTGAGGGGAGCAGGTGGGGTGTGCTGCTTGGTGGCCAGAAGAGTTCTGCCAGCATATTTTCCAGCTAGTTGTTGAGCCAGGTCCAAAAATGTGTTGTCTGTTTCTCTGTTTATGAATTATCCTTCCCCAAACAGAAAAGCTGGGCTATTTGGCTTTCTATTCTTTGAACATAGCTCAGCTTAAGGTTTCCTAATTTCTTGTTCTCCATAGTTTAACACACACAGCAATAAAATACAAAGCCATTTTCTGCGGTGTTTAGTTAATGATGCAATATCTGGCAGTGCTCCTCCCTCGCAAAAGCCATCCTTGGGAAAAGTTCTCATTCAAACACTCTACAAGTTGTTTTTAACCGGCGAGTCCCAAGACTTAGACATTTCTGGGGCAATCTGGTTCTTATTTTAACTGAAACTAGTTTATTCTCCTCAGAACTAAAGAATGCCAACAATTCGGCGGGCCTTCACACGACGACGTCACCAGCCCAAGTATTCCTGAACTCTGAGGACCAGTCCAGTGTGAATTAGGGAAATTAGAAGTAGAGAGGAGTATTGGTGGTGGTGCAAGGCATCTGTTTTTAATTGATCTCATTCTGTATTCTATGGGACCACGCAATCAGGAGTACATGGAATCTCCGCATACATCATGCCTGGGAGCCATTGGGGCCAGAGGTGACCACAGAGGTGCAAGCCACATTCCAGTGAGACCATGGGGCTAACAGGGGAGAAGGAGTTTTTTGTTAATTGAATCAAAGACCTAGATGCACAAAACTAATAGAGAGTGTCTGTGATTCAGGGCATTTAATCAGATTCGGGTGTTAGAAAAGGTTTCCTGGGGGAACTGACACTTGAATGAGGTAAATTGGGAAGGATGATAGAAAGTATCTCAGCAGAGGGTCAAATTCTGCAAAGGTCTGATGTGTCTAGAAGTTAAGGTGGGCTTTGTTAAGATAAATGTACAGGTAACTCAAAAAGTTTGCATACAATCCTAACTCTCTGGCCAGGAAGTTCCAGTGGGGTCTGACCTTCTAGCTCCGTCAAAGGCACAGCTTCCAACACTATTTTCCACCATCATTTTTTTTTTTTGGTATTTATTTATTTATTTTAATGTAAACTTTTTTTTATTTTTGTATTCCCCATACAGTTGCGACCCCCTTATTTTGACCCCAATCCCTCCCCTCCCCACCCCCCACCCCCCGTAGAGTGTCTCTGGTTCATAGTTGTTTGTTGATTTTGATTTTTACTTTCTTATATTAATTCTTTTTCCTGGTCCCTTATTTAAGTTTTCTAGATTCCTGCTATGAGTGAGACCGTCCGGTATTTTTCTTTTTCTTTCTGGCTTATTTCGCTGAGCATCCACCATCATTTTGAAGAGCATCCACACACTGTATTCCTCAGGGGATACAGGCACCAAGGAGCACTGGTAACACCACACTCATGACTACCTAAAGAGGAGTATCCCTCTCAACCCCTGGATCCCATCACAAACCAAAAATGTGCCTGCCCTTTATAATTATATGCCAGTCTTCGGGAGACTTTGGGAAGTCTTTGTTTTCTAGATGAAAGAATTTTTACTGTTTTAGGCCATCATCCTGGAGATTACCCATTATGAGTCACTTTAGTTAACTTCATCCTCATTCTTTCCAACTTTTTACCTTTCCTCCTCTTCCTAATTTCCTTTTCTCCTTTTCTTCATTTGATGGGCCAACATATATTTACTGAGTAGTTAGCAGTGTGGCTGATTCCTTGGTGTACAGGGGGATATGACAACGTATCTGTCAGAATGGGCTACGCCTTACTGAAGCAACAAACAATCCCAAGAACTTCTTATCTTATCCTCTTCACGTTTCTAATCCACTGAGGATTGGTGATATGCTCTGATCACAAAGTCCTTAGTCAGGAGCTCGGGCTAATAGATACTCCAGAATCTTTTAGGAAGACTTTTAGGAAGAACAGGAGGGTTTCAGAGAGACAAATGCCATGAGGACACAAGGGGAGTGACTGCAGGCAGATGGCTCTGATTGGGTAGACTGTTGAGCTGACACATGTTTTATAAGAAAGAGGCAGTATTGGGAAGATATGAAAGCAGACACTCCAGTAGGGACCAGTGATGTAAACCCCTGCATCAGGAATAGACTTGGCATTAAGAAACAGGAAGCGGGTCAATATGACTACACCATGGTGAATGAGGAAAATAGTGGTGGAGGCTATGGCTTTGAGGGAGCCAGGAGCCAGACCCCATGGAACTTCCAGGCCAGAGCAGGTAGTTAGGATTGTATGCAATTTTTTTTTTTTACTTCTACATTTATCTTAACAAACAAAGCCCACCTTAACTCTAGAGACATCAAGTGTTTGCAGAATTTGACCCTCTGCTGAGATGCTTACGCTCCTCATTCCCAACTTCCCTCACTCAAGTGTCAGTTCCCCCAGGAAAACTTTTCTAATACCTGAGTCTGATTAAATGTCATGAATCACAGACACTCTCTATTTTGTACATTGCAAAGTCCCTCACTATCATGAGGCAAGCTCCTTGAGGAGAGAGACCAAGTTCTTAGCACCATGCTGGACAATAGGTAGGTGTAGGTCCTGAATTGGGGTTCTTTAATTTGTTGGTTAATAAATCAGTGAATTAGCATGCTTCTTGCATTTTGTGACATTGAACACTTAGAGTGTGGTAAAATGCTGCATATCTGTTATTATTATCACATTTTTTTTTACATGACCTACACGACTGCTTACCATAGATGAAATGTTTAATGAAGACCATCGCAATTGATTCAGAAGAAATTAAAGAGGAGGCATTGACTGTATCATTCATACAAACAGATTATCAGTTATTCAGACCATATTATCTCATTTAATTTTCACAACAGTCCTACAAAGATGGGAAACTGAGGCTCAGAGAAAAATTAGTAAATTGAGAGCTGCCACATAATAGATGCCCTATTAGCCGTTACTAATACCATTGTTAGTGGCAGTAGTGTTACTGGAAAGGAGGGAGAGGGACTTGGAACTGTATTTCAGCAGGTGGAACAGTATGTTTAAGGCAGAGAAGGGTGCTCAAGTTAAGAGAGCTCTGAAAGCAGAAAGCTGACACCCTTGGTCAGAGAGCCTCCAACTCATAGGAAGACTAGGGCCTTTTTTGAAACCCTAACAAACGTCTGGGTCTACTCCCCAGAAATATGCACAGACACAGATAGTGGGAACAGAACTTCATATTTACATACACACACAAACTCACCCCTGAATTCCAGAACAGTATATAATAATGGTACTTATATATTGTAATGTGAACTATATGCCAGGTTTGAGTCTAAATATTTCTTACAAATTATTTCATTTAATTCTTAGAGCACCCCTAAGATGCAGCTACTATTAATATTTCCTATTTTATAGACAAGGGAACTGAGACCAAAAAGGTTACTTGTCAAAGGTCACACCATAGTGTGAGGATGAGTGGCATTGCTGGACTATCACCGAGCTCTGGGGGAAGCAGATCCACACAGCACTGCCTCTCAAGACCTTCGCCTGGAGGGGCTTCCCTCCTGCATTCAAAGGAGAGACTTGCTTTTTTCAAGGACAGGCTCTTTGACCAATCAAACAAGAACATGGGCCACCTCTTCCCTGGCACCTACAGACCAAGGCCCTTTCTCACTCGACCATGTAAATAAAAACCATTTCATTTAATGTCCATCCTTGTTGATAAATAACTGGTTCCAGAGGAGTTACTGAGACTGGTGTAAACCCTTTGCAAAAAGTCCTGCCCCACCATCTCCTCAAACCCTCTCCTGCAGAGCATGAAAAAATTCCTTTTGCATCCCAGAGTATCAGGGGTATTGATGGCTTGAGTTCTCACCCATACTCCGCCTTCAGGTTTCCTACCAATCCTTCTCTATTAAGCCCAGGAGTATAACAATGTGACACAGAGGAAAGGCCAAGATTTGTGGGAAGGTCTCAACTAGCAAAAACAGGTAGCACACCCACAATTAATTACACACATTTATTGGAGAACTGGTAAGCAAATCAACGTCATCAATGATTTATTTCCTAATTTGCTTTGACTATGTGCCTCATAAATCAATAATAGAAAATGGCATTAAAGCATTGGTGTTAACTGTCAGCAAAAGGCACTGTACTGATTCTTTTAATTAAAAGAATGTGTGGGGTGAATGTGTCCATGTGTTATATTAGATATGGTATATTTTTAAATTGCTTTTTCACAACAAAAGAAATACTAGGAGTTTGGAAGAGGATGAAGAACTGTAAATTCACAGTAAGCAGCAAGAGTCCTGGCATTCCTAAGTAATGTATGGTAATTTGACAAGTAGTTCCTCCAAGTGCATTCTGGGAATGGAGATAATGTTCTCTGCTTCTAGGCCAAGATAAATGAATGCAGAATAAAAGTAATTGTTGAGATCCCATAGGAAAGACATAGAAAACAATGAGATGTAGCATCGTATCCTTTTGGGTGACAGATAAAGTCCCTTCTTTCTATTCTATCAAATAAGCCAAGGAGGTCATACTGGGAGTAGGGAATGAAGTGGTTATCAAAATTAAAACAGTCAATGTTAGCAATGCTTTTCCTTCTCCAAGGCTCTTAGATTACATTTCTTTTTGAGGTAAAATATAATCCATAAAAATTAATATTAAAAAGCACCCTATTTGCCTAGGTGAAGATGAGAAGATGCCATTTTTCCATTTCAGTCTGGCCTGAAAAACCAGCTTTTTTTTTTTTAAAGATTTATTTATACAAGAACAGGGTATAGGTTGGATGTACTGGAGATTGAGAGGATTCACCAGAGACAGAAGGAGAACAGAACAGGCAGACTGACCAAAATACACTGCTGAGGGGAACAGCAGGCGAGACAGGAGAGGTCTGCTGCACCATTGTGGGATTCTCCCCGGCCAGCCAGGATCGAACCCTCGCTGCAAAGGCTGCGGCAAGTTTCACAGCGCTGCATTCAACTGCCTATACCACCAGGGAGGCCCAACACCAGCTGGCCCAACACCACCATGTCTCAAGGTGAAAATATTCTGCCAGCCAATCAATGCTTCTAACCTGGAAGCAATCAGTCTTCCAGGAGGGAGAAGCTGTGGATAAGAGGCATTGTAGGTGACTAGATATGAGGACAGGCTCTGAGTTAGGAAAACCTGGGTTGAAATCTTGGCTCAACAAAATATCAGCTGTGTGGGAGACTGTATGAGCACTTTCACCTCCCAGTGGCTCCATTTCTGCATCCATAAAAAGGTCAAAAGAACACCTAAAATTGGGCCTCCAGTGGTGGCACAGGCAAGTTGGGTGCCGCACTGTGAAGCTGTCCGCAGCCTCTGCAGGCCAGTTTGATCCCAGCCAGCCGGCAAGGATCCCACATGGCGAGGCAGACCTCTCCTGTCTCGCCAGCTGCTCCCCTCAGCAGTGTACTTCAATCAGTCTGCCTGTTCTGCTCCCCACTCTGTCTCTGGTGAACCCTCTCACCCTCCCGCAAATCTGGCCTGTACCCCAGTTCTTGTGTAAATAAATAAATAAAAATCTTAAAAAAAAAAAAAAAAAAAAACGAACACCTAAAATTTACAGGATAGTTGTAGGATTTCAAAAGCTGATGCATGATGATGCATGTAAATCAATTAGCAGCACCCCTGGGCCATGTTAATTCTCAATAAATGGTTAAAAACAAAATAAAATGCCACAAGGGGAGTAGTGAAGGAGGAAAAGAACAAAGAGGGAAGAAAACACATGGTCTCTGGTGGTAGAACATGGGTGAGTTGGTGGTGCACACACTGTAGTGGTAATACCTGCTGGGGTTCCCAATATTACCTCATTTAAAAATAAATCAGAGAGTTGGGCCTCCCCAGTGGCGCCATGCTGTGAAGGTATCCACAGCCTCTGCAGGGATTCCTCACCGGCCAGGGAGAACCCCACATGGTGCAGCAGACCTCTCCTGCCGCGCCCGCTGCTCCCCTCATCATTGTCTTTGCTCCATCTGCCTGCTCTGCTCCCTGCTCTGGCTCTGGTGAATTCTCTCACCCTCCCGCGCTTCTGACTTGTACCCCAGTTCTTGTATAAAATAAATAAATATCTTTTAAATAAATAAATAAATCAGAGTATAAACTACAACAAAACAAACATATAAAAACTAAAGATTGGGGTGGAGCCGGGAGAACAGATGGACATTACAAAGCCACACCTTGAGATGGTAAAGATAGAGGAATTTTTTGGAGCTCCTGGGTTGGAGGGAGACAGCAAGGAGATGGAGGAAAGAATAAAATGGCTGAATAAAGGGTGCATGATGTTGGGGTGGTCACTTCCTACCTTCCTCAATTCATAGGCAGTAAAATGGGAACTTTGGGTTGGGAGATCTCTGGGTCCATTCTACAATAGCTCTAAAGGTCTATGAGTCTGTTAGGCCAAGATCACAGTGGGCTGAGGATTGCCTGACTCCAGGGTATCCTATGTAAGCTCTGTCCCTGTATCTAAATCAAACTTAGGTTCCCATTTGTTAAACTAGTTTCTTTTCCAACATCTCCTCAAACTAAGATTAGAATTGGGCCAGGAGACCGGTGGAGAAACACTGTTCCTGTTTTGTGATAGATGCTGAATTTGGCGTCCTTGCTTCCCAAGAGTGGTAGAAACAGGGATCCCAATGTCTATTCAACAGCTGCTTACCATTCAGTGTGCCCCTGCCTGCCCACCAGTGTGCCATGTGCTGGGAGGATGTCAAAAAGAAAATAGCAAGGCAGGACAAAGAGAGCACCAAGTCCTCCTCAGTAACCACTCTGCCTCTACAGACTCTTATCCCACACACTTTCTCTCTGCCTAGAAGGCCCTTTTTCACTTTTGATCTCTCTCTCCCTGTAGAAATGCTTCCATATTTCTTTCTGGGTCTGAAGTAAATGGCACCCTGCCGGAAGTGTTATCTATGTTTATCTCAGATACATGCAGTCTCCACAGGGTCCTCCCACAGCAAACTGTACTTCTCTCGCGGAGTTCGTTGCACTCATTTTTGATATAACCCCTGCCTAGACTCCTCCTTTAGGGTCTACATTTATTTACCCAACTGCCTGCTCCATGGAAAACCTGGAACTCCTGATAGCTCCCTGCAGGCCAGAGTGACTAAGAACTGGAGACAATCTGGCTTCACAGGCAAGTTGCTTCATTCTTCATGTGGTTTCTCATCTATAAAATGGAGCTAAGAGTTGCCCTGATTAGATCACCTGTTGATGATCTCGTGGTGTCGTCCTGTACATGCTCCTATGTGGCAAATATCAAAAATGCAGTTAAGTCACTGTCTAGGTAGTTAATGCTTAAATATATGGGCTTTGTGTAAGAACACAAGCTCCACTGAGGTAGAGACTATATCTGGATTATTCACTGCTGCATTTCAAGTTTTTAGCAACGGTTGAATGCATGAATGAAAGAAGAAACACATAGATGAATGAGGTATATACTTGTGATTGTCTCCTACGACATGGCTAATCCTTTGAGGAAATATTGCCTCTTTCTCACCTTTATATCCCTCACAGTGCCTCACACAGAATAGCTGTTGAACATTAAGCAAAATTAAATTGAAAGTACAGCACTGCGGAGGGGCAGACATATTCTGGGCAACAGTGAGAATTATCCCCGTAACCCCTCAGTCGCCTTCAGACGTAGACCAGTTGTCTCACTATTGTTTGTCTCAGATTTTCCACCTGTGAAAGTTGAGTAATTGGCCTATGACATGCCCACACTACATCACCAGACCTCAAGCTGACAATTCAGAAGTCAGGGCAAAGCTTGTCCAGTTCCCATGACCTCATCAAACAAAGTCACTGGGCAGGGTGGACCCCACCCTCACTTTCGCTCATTTGCATAAATACAGAGCAGACACCAGGGCTTGGGCTGGCCTTGCTACTCAGTGGCGATACACCAGCCACACTCCTGGGGTTCCATAAAGGATATCTGTATCGTTTTATATTATGGCCATGGCTTTGAGTAAGTCCATCCCAGGCATACGGGACCTAGAAGTCTGAATTTAAACTGTATGGATTTTAACTTTTGGATTCTTTGAAAAATATTGGATCTGCCAGATTTAAATATTTAGAGGCCAGTTTGCATTTATTATTCACTTATATAGCTATTTAAAGTAGTGAACTTGAGACCTCTAAAAAGTCTAAAAAATTATGTGCATACATACATATGACTGGAAATATTTTCACTGAAATATGCATTCATCATGCTTTTTCTATAAAACATGGCACTACATGTGCCATGTAATAGGAACACAAGCATAAACATGAAACAAATCTCACTCCCAATGATGTTATGATAAGTAGGGAAAATGATATTTTAGTAATAACGCAGAGCAATGCAAGTGTCTTGGAAAGCAAGTGAAAGGAAATGCAAATTCACATTGGCTTCAATGGCCTGTGGGGTGCTGTAAGTCCAAGGGTGGGGTATATTTCTAAGTTAGGTGAGTTTGTGGGTGACATCAAGAACCCAGATCCTTTTCATTTCTCTGCTCTGCATATTCACAGTGTCTGCTGTGTAACAGGGTCAAGCACAGCTTACCACTGCTATATAACCGTTATGCTCACTGCTATTACTCACTGGTATCTATCTGGTATGACAGAAACACACTCTATGTTTGCCTCCTCCTGAGCCAGGCTAAATATTCAAAGCTGAAAGGAGTCCTTCCAGAAACATAAACCATTTGCACTTGCAAAAAAAAAGCCAGGATGTCCTTTAGTGAAAGTCTGGCAGCTGCACAATGCAGCTGAGATCCTGGCATCCCTCCAAGGATGTGAGCAGAGGACAGTCCCTGGGGGCCGGGTGGAGGGGAAGAGGAGCAAAGCGCCCTCTTTGACAGCCTTAGGATGCTGCCTGGGATCCATCCCCCCACCCTCCCTGCCAATAAGCAATTCCAGGGCTCTCTCAGCATCCTGAGAGAAAACTGTTTCTCTGTGCATTCTCCAAAGCCAAATATGACACATCCAGACCACACACCTGGGGCTGTGGTTTGGGCCATGGCAGAGGACAAAAGAGGGGGAAGCTACCGTAAGGTCTGGGATGTATGCAGGAGCCCTTGATCTGGGGGACCCCAAGGCAGCCTGACTGCAGAGGTTTCTTGCCTCCCCACACCATCTCCAGTAAGAAGGAGGGGGCCTGTGTGCATTTCTTAAACAGGGTCCAACGAGCTTCACGTTGAGGGAGGAAGATGACCTTGTACCAGGAAGAACTGGGTTATCAGGAGGGAGGGGAGAGAGGGCGCCATGATAGACACAAAAGGGGCGCTGCAGGTTGCTGTTTGGCAGCACGTAGGGGTGATGTGGAGCCAGAGAAAGGCATCTCATCCTACTTCTTGGTCCCTTACTTTCTGACCCAGCACAAGAGGAAGCAACATAACGCACCGTTGTTGCATGCTAGAGTTTGAAGACACATTTCTGGGAGAATCTTATCAGGAGCTTACTAGGTGTCAGACCCCCCCTTGCTCCCTGCACCCTTCCCAGCAGCAGTCCTGCTCCTGCTATGTTAAGACTCGACCCTAACCTGGCCCCAAGACAATCCTGCCTTCTGGTGGCTTATTTTTAACCATTTTAACTAATACCTGGGACTACGATGATCAGGCACAGGACCAGATAGCAGGGTGCACAGGTGCAGAAAACTGAGCTTCCCCCTTCCTTCTCTTGCAGTGCAGCCTCCTCCATGCTAGCAGCCCTGCTCCTGCCCCCCCCCATACACACACCCAAGCTCCCCGGGCTTCTCAGTATGCTCTGAGTTAAACCACAGTCAGACAACTTGCCACCTGTGTGACAAGAGACAGGGCAAAATGGGAATAGTCATTCCTGTCCTGCCTGCCTCTGCAGCAGGTGTGAATCCCTGAGCCAATAGTTTCAGAGTCTTTGAAAAAATTACACCTTATGTAAAACCTGGACTCCAGAAAGAGTTTACCATTCCTTGGGGGGCAGGAGAAGCAGGCAAGGGAGGCTTTTGGCATGATGGATGCCCACCCCCTGGAGGCGTCAGTGCTGACATTGGAGAAACTCTCGAGATCTTCCTGAGCTCTGTCCCAAGGTGTTGACTAAATCCACTGGCCACACTTAAGGAACAAAATGACCCTCTAGAAGCAAAGCGAGTAGCCCTGAACACCCACACAACTTCCTTCCTGCCTCTCCTCAAGTGACTTGTTTTTACTGGAACCTGGTTTCCCCTTCCTGTTTGGGAAACTCTGTTTATAAAAACTAACTCTATAAGGAAAGCAAAGAAGAAAACCCCAAATTCCTTGGAATTTCACAGGGCACCCTTCTAACCTGAGCCGAAACACGCGTTGACTCATCATCGGGGCAGGCGGCGCCCTGGGAGGCTAGCAGGCCTCCCAGCCCCCAGCAAGTCCTCACTCTGGGCTCTCCGGCCTTCTCTCACACCTTCTCTCACATTCTCTCTGCTCTTCTCATGGCTCTGCTTCTCTCTCAGCTTCTCTACTCCTCGGCTTTTACTGGTGTCCCCATGATGCCGCCCTTAAAAAGCCAGTCTTAGTCCAGGTGTACCCACTCCAGGTGCCCGCCATCAGGCATGCATTCAGGACCACAGGGCTCCCTCATCTATCCTAATGGCGGGAGGGCAGAAAAGCCTGATACATTTTCCTAGCCCTACACACATCCTGTGTGGTTGTCAGCTTCAGCAAACTTCAGTTTCCCCACCTATAATACGGCGCTAATAATGGCAGTCAACACTTACAGTGACAGAGCCCTTTGTATTTGCCCCATTCATTTCATCCTCAAAAGAAACTTAAGAGGTGGATGCTCTTACTATCTTCACTTTACAGATGAGGACACTGAATCCCATAGAATTCACCCAAGGTAAGACCCCAGGGCAGAGTCCAGACCGAAACCCTAAACAATCTGACTCAGGGTTTCACCAATGCACCGCAGCTGCCTACCCAACTCTCAAGCTTGGTTGCAGGGTTAAAAGAGCTAACTGGAAAATGGGAAAGATTTAATAAATAGTGTTAAACTATTAAGTGAAAGTATGTTACTGTAAAATACCAATAAAGTGATTCATAGCAGACCTTCAAATAGTGATTTTTATTTACCTTCACGAAGCAATCCCTCCTGGCTGCGATTTTCCCCTCAAGTAGCCCAGAATGTGCTGTTTCAAGGTTACCCATTGTAGGGTAAAGAAAATGTCAGGCTTTTCTGCCCTCCCGCCACCAGGATAGATGATGGATCCTTGTCCTGAATGCATGCCTGATGGCGGGCACCTGGAGTAGGGTGTGGGCATAGGTAGATGGGATTCAGCTGAGCTAAGACTGTGCTTTTAAGGACGGCGTCATGGGGACGCCAGCAGCAGCAGTAGAAGCCGAAGCAGCAGCAGTAGAAGCCGAAGCCGAAGCTGAAAGAGAAGCTGAGAAGCAGCACAACGAACGCCAGAGAGCCCAGATAGAGTGAAGACTTGCTGGGGGCTGGGAGGACTGCCAGCCTCCCAGCCCCCCAACGCCCCTGCCTGCCACATACCCGCTGAACCCCAATAAAAGACCTGCAAAAAACCACTGAGGACTCTGACTCCTCCTTTACCCGGTCTGCATGGGATCAGAAAACCTGCACTGTGTCCTGTCCTGCCTTACACCCATGTGGGTTATAATAAATTTTCCCTGGGACTAGTCTTCTGAGTAGTGTGAGGCACTGAGATGGGACCTACTTTTTTCTAGATGGCCCTTCAGTTCAAAAGCCATGGACACAAGTACCATCAGCACAACACAGGGTTTCTATGGCAGTTTCTAAGAAACTTTCTTGGTGAGAAAGTAGGGTAGTTATTTTCCATGAGGGAAACACCCAAAAGAGTAATATTTCTGCTCCTACCCATCCCTTGTTTGAGTTTCCATCATTTGCAACTCAGAGTCCAAAGGAGAAAAGAACCAAATAGCTTTTGGGTCCACTTGTCTTGGGAATGACCTCACCTAATTGGCACAACATCCTTAGAAAGCATGTATTACTCTTTCCCACTCAAGGTATAGGAAAGCTAAGATGCAGAGAAGTTAGGAAACTAGGTGCATATGATTAGGTAGTAGTTGAATTTGGATTCACTTCTCTTAGTGGTTCTAAAACCCCTGGGTTACAATAGGAGCAAAAAAACAAAACAAAACAAAACACCCTTTTCCAGAGGGGTGTGCAGAGAGTACACTAACAAAAGAAACACACTGGTGACTTCTTTATTTATTTATTATTTTTGGCTTGGCCCACCATATCTTTTGTACGACCTTGAGTGATTTTCCCTCAACCTCAGACTTTTTTTATTTTTGTTTTTGTATTTTGGTCTATAAAACTGTGAGGTTTGGACTAGATACCCATAACCCAAGTTTTTCCAGCCCTAAAGATGTAGCCTGTCAATTCTTGACAATTTTCTTGAAATTCCCAAGTTAGGTACTAGAAGAACCAGACACTGAAGCATGCCAGTAGGCGAAGTTCCCTCCATGAACCTTCACTCCTAATTTGGGCAAATGGATGAGGTATGTGTAATTAAAACTGCAAAAATAACAAGTTTCCAGCCAAGTTCTACCCTCACTTAACCATACTCTTGAGGGTTGATTTCAGAGAGGGGGAGGGGATGGCGGATGTGGAACCCAGGATGGAATTTGGCTTGATATATGGATTCTTATAACTTCCAAATGATGTCAGTGCACTTATTTGAGAGGCTGCAAAAGTGCTGAGTTTAGTTTATTCACCTCCATAAAGAAAAACTGGAAACCTCTGGGTTAGGGCCAGTGTTGACCAATGTCATAAAGCTAAGAGCACTTTTGGCAGGGCAAAGTCAGTCTGGGACAATTATACCCAATTCATGTCAATGCATGGTTGTGACCTTTCCTTCTGATCAGCAGTTTCTTCTAAGATAGGAATGTCTGCTCCATTCTCATTAAGTGTCTCAAAGAAAATCGACCTATTAAAATTTTTCATCATCTGTTGATCACAGGACCAATGAGATTATAGAAATTGCAACTACAGCTACAGGAAGCCAGAGCTAATTGCTTGTTCGGAAGAGAGGCAGCAAGATTTTGAAAAATATCTGCCTTGCTAATGCAACTCAAAATTGAGTTTTGGTTCTAATTAGCCAGATAATGGCTTTGCATTCCTGTGTTCTTTTATCTTTGAGTTGGCCTCTACTAGGGACTCTAGACAGCGTTTTGATGGTGTACGTCCAGGGGACCCAAGAATTCCAGCCTTCTACCTTGATCACCAATCTCTTCCCTTAGGCAGTTCCTAAGATGATAAAGTATAATGGGTACAAATATAAAGTGGATGGATGAGGTCTGTGTAATTAAACACAGGTGATCTGCATTCAATTATTGCTCATTCGTCAGTGAGAAAATCTCTGGCAATTTTTTCATCTAGCAGAAACCAAGGAATAATATTAGTGTCATGTCACAGAGTCTTTGTGAAAAGTGAATTATTCTATGCAAAACACTCACTATTTGGCCCTTAGCTCAATAAATGGTAGTTATTAACCTGGAAGATGTTATACACCTAGGATATGAGATCAGATGTCTACAAGGTAAAACTTCATTTTGGTAAACTGGGGACCAATGCCTCTCTTGCATGATAGGCATGGATTTCTACGGGTACCCTGGGTTTCTCCCACTGGATATGCCTTTGCTTATCCCCAGAAACTCTGTGTCCCAAACTGAACTCATTTTCCATCCTGAACATATTCCCCCTCTTGGCGTCAATTCAACTTCAATTCATGGCTTCACCATCATCCCAGCACTTGCAGCACTTGCATTTGAAGAACCCAGAGTCAACCTGGACCATCAACCAATTACTGTCCAACCCAGCACCACTGCCCATCAGCATTTTGGCTTAGGCTCAAGGCTGTGCAGCAGTAAAAAGTGTTGTAGAATATAGTTCAAAGTCTGTTCCATGTTGAATCATTCTTAAATAAGCGAGCCTGGGGACCTCCCTGGTGGCATAGCTCTATCAAGCTATCGCCAGTCCCTGAAGCATGAGTTTGATTCCCCGGCCAGCCAGGGAGGTGACCCACATGGTGCAGGAGACCTCTCCTGTCTTGCTCACTGCTCCCCTCAGCAGTGTATTGCAGTAGATCTGCCTGTTCTTCTCCTCACTCTTTCTCTGGTGAATCCTCTCACCCCTCGCACCTCTGGCCTGTACCCCAGCTCTTGTATGCATAAATAAATAAATCTTTTTAAAAACTAAATAAATAAAAATAAATAAGTGAGCCTAACTACAAGACAAAATACATCATCATGTTGATGCATATGTGCTTGATCATTGATAAAGCCCAGGAAAGAATTTCCGGAGTCTTACCCCTATGAATTCCCTTCCTGGGAACATCCTTAGGGAAGCTTCTAGCTGAAATGCAGAGCAATCTCCCCTGGGGGCCCTGAGATGCTCTGCTTGATTTTGCTTGTTTTTTACACCAGCTTTGCATCCTTTCTTGAAAATAAACTACATTCCAAGAAGACCTTGGGGTTATATGTTTGTCCCACAGTAACCCCCTAAGGAACTAGGGCAAGAAGATAGAAGAAGCTGGTCCACAATGGACCCTGAGCTGCTATGATAGCCCTGGCCTTCCTCCCTCTAGACTTCCAGTTGCGTTGGACAAATAACTCCCCTACTTTAAGCTATCACTGGTCAGCTTTTCTGTTGATTGCAACCAAATGCAATCTTGGCTGAGCATGAAAAATGGAGCTGGAACTCAGGCCCAAATCTTTCTGACTATGACATCTGTTCCCTTAACTTCTGCTCTACACTGTGGCTTGTCTGAGGCAAGAGTTGTTTGGAGAAGAAATGGAATGAGAAAATGACCAGAGGAGGCCCAGCCAGCAGTTAACATACTGCAAGCCTTGTTTCCAGATTTCTCACCTGGATGGCCACTGTGAGGGCACCACCCAAAGTCAGCCAACTCCAATGTTAGCTCTACTTTCTGAGTGCCAGGAGCTAATTCAGTCTTTCCTAGGGATGGGGTTGAAGTAAGATACTGACTTGGTTCATAAAACTTGTCTGTACCTGCTCCCAGGCTTATAAACCTCCACCTCTGCCTCCAAAGCCAGCACCTCGATCTTAAAGTCATGGCTTCCATGAACATTTGAATCAGGTGGTCCTTCCGTCCTGATGACAAAAGACAAATCTGCTCTGCCACCTGTCCTAGGAAGCAAGAAACCCTTAACTAATTTGATCCAATCTGGATCCTGCAGCCTGGCACCAAACTAGAAACACATATGAAAATAAAAACATGAGGTTGGCAGTTTTGTAATAATCAGAACCTCACTTCCAGAGCATGCCTATGGGTCAGAATCAAAGAGAATATCATAATAGCAGAACAGAGGGCCTCGGGGAAGCTGCAGAGAGAGAACACCCAGCCCATTAGCTGCAAAGGCAGCACCAGCTTTCATCTGCTTCAACATGGCGTCCGTCCTCCAGGGAGTTCCCACTCTCCAGGGTTTACATTTGTCACATCTCTTTTCCTTCCAAACAGAAGATGCTTGATGGTTGCAATGAATAATATGGAAGATGCCAGGTACCTCAACCATCCATGCACACGTATTTTGGGATGGGAAGAGGGCCAGCGGGGGGCAGCAGCTACATTTTAGGGGCAATGAGGCCATGATACCCCAAAAGTGCCCCATACAAAACGAGCGCATTGGGAGCCATTATTTCCACCATGCAAAGCTAGGTTAACCACTCACTCACCCAATATGAAGGCAGTGTGCACCAGAGCCCAAGACTTCGAGAACGAGACCTAAAACATATCT
This sequence comes from Talpa occidentalis, assembly GCF_014898055.3. NCBI lineage: Eukaryota > Metazoa > Chordata > Mammalia > Eulipotyphla > Talpidae > Talpa > Talpa occidentalis. The sequence goes on from NW_023601653.1 coordinate 10,586,009, forward strand.
GCAGGAAAATTTAGTGATTTTGACTTTCCGCCCAGACTAATAAAATTCCTCATGTTTGCAAAATTCTCTTTTCAGTTTCAGTTGTCCTGGCCCCCTCTATGGCATGAAAAATTAGTTCATATTTCTCCCCTCCAGAGTTTTGAGTAGTTAGGGATTTGCCTCTGTTTTTGTAACAGAAGGAAGAGGCAACGTGCGTGTCGTGCAGTCTGAGCACAGCTTATGGGCCCCAATGAACCTTGAATTCTTGATTAGTTTTGGCCGCAACAGACAAGCATGATCAAGTTTATTTCAGTTTTGCCAATAACCTCAAACTGTTGATCAACGACTTCTTTGTTTTTAATCAGACCCAACATAGGGTCCCCAGACTTCCTTAGGCCGCCAATTAGCATATTCACTGGTGTTATTGTTCTGAGCAGACACAAGAAAGGACTAAGACACAATCCAGACTTTTAAGGGATGACAGTAGAGATGGGTAGAAAAGAGTGACTGCAGTTTTATGTGTAAATACACGAGTTAAATTTTCCTTGGAAAGAGTCACTAAGGGGTCTGCGATGCAGTAAGATGTTAGAAGAGGGAGTGCTGCCCAGGCTGTCCAGACAAATGGGCAGCTTGGGCAAAAGACTGAATCCCAATGAGCCTTGACTTCCTCATCTGTGTAACAGAATTGGCCATGTGGAATTGTTATGAGGGTTCTATAAAATAATGCAAGAAAGCATTTAGCGCGGAGCCTGAACATACTAAGTGATCAATGCATGTTAGCTACCAAGAAGGCAGAGAAGAGGGAATCAGAAAAAAGGTGAAAGGGGAACACTGACAAGAACAAGAAGAACAATGAAAGAACTGGGAAAAAAGGAGAGAAGAAAGGACCCGTGCCAGCATTGGTGCTGTACTCTGGGGGCCCCAAGTGTGCTGGGGCTGACAAATGAGGTGGCGCTTGGAGGAAGTGAGACCAGATTTGACCCCTGAAGAACAAAGAATGCAAATTGAATTGGTGAGTGTGAGGATTAGAGCTAGTTGGAGTGAAAACTAAGAAAAAGCATAGAAATAGAGGTAAAGGGACGTGAAGATTTGGTTATTTGGTTACTGTGCTTTCTGTCCCCTTCTCCGGGTGTGTCTGTTGTGCTTTCCTTTGCATCACTAGCACGGTCTGGGTGTTCAATAAATATTGATTCAACGATTGCATGAGCAAATGAACAAATGAATAAACACTTCGTGCCCGATCTCAATTGGCTCAGAGTTTAGGGTGAGAGAATCTTATGTGAACAGATAAGCAATACTATAAACACTGTCAATTGCTCAGATGGCACACTGAGCAAAGTTCTGTGAAAGAACAAGAGGAGGGCCGGAGAGGATCCCTGGAGGGTGGGTGAGGGTTGACAAAGCAAAGACATAAGAAAGGACATACAAGTTCAAAGAGACTTAAAATGAAGCACTGAGGATGACCCTGGGCCAGAATGAAGCTGAAACAAAGGACAGCATCATGGGGCGGGGATGGATGGTGGTTAGGCTACCAGTAAGTGCCAAGGGGTAAGTGCCAAGGCCAAAGGAGGCCACATGAAGAAGGGCTCCCAGCTGTTGGCATCTGTCCCTCAAGTCCACCTCCTACCCCTCCTCCATCACGTGACCTGGTCAGGAATCCTGTTCATTTTTACAATGAATGCACTTCTCTTTGGTAGACAGCCTAAGCTCAGAAATGGAATAAGATTATCTTTGTGTTTATTTTAGTTTCACTCTAAGAATCTTATCTCTAGCAAATCCACCACCCTGGTTCGCCATAACAGGCACGAGAGGAAGAACTACTTTCCAAAAAAATAAAAATAAAAAAGCAATTATTTTCCCCAACCCCATTAAACTGTCATGAGGTTATTTCTTATTTACAAATGCAGATTCAAGGTTTGCAGTCCACAACATGGCCAGAGATGAAACCCTGAGGTGTAGGATAGTTTGGGTGTCTGGACTTTGGGAGAAAGTTTTCAGCTTTCTGAAAACTTTTGAAGAATTTTATTTTTGAAGAATTAGCTTTCCTATTATGTTTTATTAAATTACTTATCTCTGAATTCTTTCCCCTTTGGGTAGGGCTTTCAGCCATTAATTCTGGAGAATTGTCCATGTCAAATAAATTCCAAATGAAATGTGGTGGCTGGTCTGTAATCCTCTAAACACAGAAAACAGAAGCCTCATGAAAGGTGAGTAAACACTCCCAATAAAGCCCAGCTCACTATAGCCTCAAATCTAGTGCTTAAGTCTGCTGAAGGGGAGCCAGTTGGGGCAAGCGAAAGGGAACAGAAGAAAGCAGACACGACTCTTCCTTGTGAGATTTTCTTTGGCCATTTACAAAGGGAAAATCACTTGGAGGTGCCAAGTAGCCTCACTTCTTTTGTCCATTTTAATTCCTTCTCCCTTATCAAATCAAGATCTGGGATGGCTTAATCCCAACTCAAACTCTGGGTCAACTATTTAGAGACCAAAAGTGGTAAAGAAAAAGAGTGAAATTCTAGCCTGGCTCCTGGTGTTTAATTGACCTTTGTGGAATGACTGCATGGGTAAGACCTTGAAAAGACGAAAGTGAGATTCTTGGACAAAATGACCAGATTCTCTCACTTTTATCCCCGGGAGGTGTAAATAATTAGTCCTCCTCTGCATGCAATATACAACAAATAATGGGATTTTTAAAGATTATTTTCCAATAGCAGTTTTTCCTTAAAGTATATATAGCAAACATTACAGTGGCATTTACCCCAGAAATGCAGGGCTTTTCATCATGCAAAAGGCAATCAATTCAACTCAACATTTTAAAAAAATAAAGGAGGAAAATATCCACTTATTTTTAATAGACTTAGACAATGCATTTGATAAAATTCAGCATCCTTCATGAAAAAAAAAATTCTCAGCAAACCAGGAACAGAAGGGACTTTCCTCAATCCCATAAATGGCATTTATAAGAAATTGGTAACTTAAATCATCCTTAAGTCATGTAATGATGAACAAGTGAACACTTGACTAAAATTCAGGAATGACAGAGCTTTTCTTACCATCTCTATTAAACTATAGTACTGGAGGGCCTAGCCATTGTAAAAATGGAAGAAAAAATCCATTAGGTTTAGAAAGCAAGAAGCAAAACTGTCTATTTGTAGACAGCATTATAGAAAATGCTCTTAAAACAATAAGTGAATGTAGTAAGGTTACAGGATACAAAATTATTCTATAAAAACCAAGTGTATTTTTATATACTAGCAGCAAACTATTACAAAAAGAAGTTAAAATAAGAACTAGTAAGTGTGCAAGGTTGTGTTAAAGAACAAAAGATATGTCCATCAGCATGCATTTTTTAAAAAGTATGCACATTATATTGAAAACTATAAAACGCTGATGACAAAAATTAAAGATGGCCTAAATAATGGGGAGTTACAACCTGTTTAAAGACTACTAGGGTAGTGTTGAGATAGAATCAATCCTACAATCGAAATTCTCAGTGGGAGGGCCTCCCTAGTGGGAGGCAACCTATGAAGCTATCCGCAGCCACTGCAGCACAAGTTCGATTCCCAGCCAGCTAGGGAGCAACCCACATGGCACAGCAGACCTCTCTTGACTCGCCCACTGCTCCCCTCAGCAGTGTACTTCAGTCAAGCTGCTTGTTCTGTTCCCCACTCTGTCTCTGGTGAATCCTCTCACCCCCACACCCCCATGCCTCTGGTCTGTGCCCCAGCTCTTGTACACATAAATAAATAAATCTTTAAAAAAAAAAGTCTCAGTGGGAATTTTCTAGAGACTGACAAACATATCATGAAATTCATATCTAACTTGAGCCTGAAAAAGAAGACAAAGTTAGAGGAAATGCAACACAACTATGTAAAAAAGACCAAAAAAAAATCTGCAAGTTTTTTAACAAAACATTGTTAAAGTGTTTTGTTGCAAACAAAAAAGTGCAAAATTGTTCAAGTGTCTGAGAGGTCATGCTAACAAGTGAAGCTGCCTCAATTTCTTGAATGCTGACAGAAATCACAAGGCCTGATTTAGAGACCCAAGTTAGAGTTTCTTACTCACAGCTATGGCAGCAAAGTACCAGTCAGTGCAGTTCTTCAAGCCCTAATTCCCACAGGGTGACATGAAGACAACCAGGAGACATCTAAACACATAGTAGGTTACATTACAGGAAAGGGACCCTTCAGAATCTTTATAATGGTCAGGAAGCCTACCTACCTTTGTCTCAGAAGGAGAACAGTATCTTCATTCCACTAAACAGTAAACAGAGTAGGCTCCCTTGCTTCTTTTAGCATCCAGGACTGTTCAAAATGCAAACATCCTAAACAAAATAGTGTGGAACAAATGCTGTCAAGGCCTCTGCGCATCAGATGTACAGCGCAGAAGAGACCCCAAATTTTGCTAAAACCCATGTATAATAAACATTCATAATAACTTTTTTTAAGATTTACTTATGCATACAAGAGCTGGGGTGTAGGCCAGAGGTGCGGGGGGATGACAGGATTCACCAGAGACAGAGCGGGGAGCAGAACAGGCGGATGGACTGAAATACACTGCCGAGGGGAGCAGCGGGCAAGACAGGAGAGGTCTGCTGCCCCATGTGATCACCTCCCTGGCCAGGGATCAAACTCATGCTGCAGTGGCTGCAGATAGCTTCATAGTGCTGAGACTTGTGCTGCCGAGGAGGCCCCACAGTAGCTTTATGATAGACAAAACCTGGAAACAGCAGAGGTATCCATCAGTAGAAGCGCAGATACACAAACTGTGGTCTATGCACACTGAGTGGAGAAATGGAATAAAGCACCAATGCACACAGTAATATGGGCAAATCTCAGAAGCATTGCACTGAGAGAAAGAAACGTTATACAAAGGAGTATGAGCTATACATATCCATTGATAAAAATTCTGGAACAGGCAAAACGAATCTTTGGAGGGAAACGATCATAACAGAGGTTGTCCCTGGGGATATGGGAGCAGGGAATGATTAGACGAGTCAGAGGGAATTTTCTAGGGTGATGGTAATGTTTTATATCTTGATAGGGCATTGGATTACACATTCATCAAAACCCACTGAATGGTATGCTTAAGATTTATGCATTTCATTGTAGATAAATCTTATCTCAAAGGAATTTTTTTTAAAAAATTACAAATAGCCAACTCTAGTTAATGGCATGCATCCAAAGGATTTAGGAGAGATTGTATTGATGTCTGCAACTTACTGTGAAATGCATTAAAAATGGATTGGTGGCTAGATAGAGATAAATGGTAAACACAACTACAATAAACGGGCAATTATAGAATCCGGTGATATGCGTTCACTGTGAAATCATTTCAACTTTTCTGTATTTTTGAAAGTTTTTGTAGTAAAATAACAGAAGAGGGAAATATAAGTATCTACCTAACCAAAAGAGGAAAAAAAAACCTTAAGTCTGCTTGACTCCAAAACCCAATCTCTCAACTATTGTATATCATTTCTTTCTTACAACCCGACTAAGCTGAGCTATACTTGCTCCCCCATCCACCCCAAATTTTCTCACCTTTTTGCTCCTCTCTCCCCCACTGAAAAACTCATTCTCACTAATTTTTCATGATCAAATCCCACCAAACTTATTACCAGAAAATCCATTCTCTTTTCAACAATCTCCTCCTCCCAAATATCAAGAAACCCCCCAGCATGTTCAATCTGGTTTCCCAGACAAGGGGCCAGGGAGCACGAGGGACTTCTGCCCCTGAAGACTGACCTGCAGGCCAACACCTGGCTGCTATAGCATCTCACTGTGCTCGCCATGGCTCCCTAGATGTTCCTGGTTTCTCTGGGCTACCTCTGCTAGGCTTAGGTCTACAGAATGGAAGATTCTCAGGCCCCCCAGAGCCCTGGGTCACAATGGCTTACGATGTCTACTAGCTCATGACCTTAAAATTACTGCCTCTTTTCCCTTAAGGGTTAAACAGCTTTTTTTTACATGTTCCAAACACAAAGAGTTTGGTTACACCCTCTTCCCCCAAATTGTGGGGCTATCTATCATCCTTCTAAGTGAGTAATGATACTACTACTAATAATAGTAATAACAATAATAGCTTTTGGTGACTCAAAAGTGATTTGTTCTTCCAAGAGAAACTTTCCAAGGGATGTGAGAGTCCCATACCCATCCCAGCCTAAAGAACTGGAGGGAGAAGGGAGAGTGGTGGTGTCTGGGAAATAGCACCTTCAGGGATTCCAGGTTTATGCACAAATAGGGTCTTTCTCTCACCCAGAAAACAGATGTTGTAAGAGCTTCAAGGCTTTTTACTGCATGTCATTACTTTATCCATTTTGGGGCATTTGATTTGACCATTTTCCTGTTTGGAAAATGCTAGAAGGATGAGGAAAAGGAAGGGCATGGAGGAGGGAGGAGGAAGAGAAATAAAGAAGGTGGGGGGGGTGAGAGTTTAAGGAAAGCCCCACCCATCTGCCCTAGAATGTCTTGGTGAAGGGCAAGTTAGAAGGCAACCACCACAGTATGAGTGCAGAAGATGTCATATCTGGGCTGAGGAAACTGAGGTTCAGAGATGTTAAGTAACATGCCTAGGATCGCACAGCACACAGCTCTCAGAACTCAGAAGGACCAAGTTTCCAGTTTCAACGTCCAAGTTCCTCACATTTGGCAGATTTAAAAATACGAAACGAACTTAGAGTACACAGGCAAGAAGACAATTCAGACCCTCTTGGGAAATAGCAAATTAGCACAGAGTCAGCCTACACTCCTGCCTCTCCATGGTTAAACCAAACCTGTCCATTGACTTATCCAAGATGGGACTAAGGGTGGCCATTTCTGCTGAATGAGGGTGACATGCAGGGGACCTGAGTCCAGATCTTTGTCATTGAAAAGTAAAAATAGTGGGGGAGAAAGCCTGGGTCCTTAACACCCACCTGGGACCTTTGAGGCTAATTAATCATAGTGACAGCTCCCTGGATGCAGTCAGAAGAATTATTTTTTTCCTGAATGTCGCTGCTCGTTTAACCTGCCTGAGGCAAGACTTCACTTTACGACACCAGGAGGAAGGCTTGTTGAAAATGATGAATGCCTTTTGGAAAAGAATAACATTTTGATAAAGGCCCTTCCAATGAGCTTCCAGGTTAGAACAGAATGGTTTTCCTTGCATGTTTTCATAGTCATCTCATAAGAAAGCCAGCTTTATCTCTGGGCTTCAAATCAACTAACCTAGAAAGGCCTCGTATGATTAAAAATCAAATAAATAACTTGTGTTATATCTGGCTTTTCATGAGTTATGATGGCTGGAACTGCCACTTAGAGTCCAACTTTCTTCCACAGTCCTGTGTGCATCTCGTTACTCCAGTTTCTGACTTCCCAGGAGCTCCTGAAGACCATGATTTGGACTTAAACACAAGTAGGGTCTTTCTCTTGCCCAGAAAACAGATGTTGTAAGAGCTTCAAGACTTTTTGCTGCATGTCATTATTTTATCCCTGTTTGGGGGCATCTGATTTGACCTTTTTCTCATTTGTATAATTCTCCATTTTCCTATTTGGAAAATGCTAGAAGGATGAGGAAGAAGAGGGTGAGGAAGAGGAGAAGTAGAGAAAGCAGAGACGGGGCAGTAAGAGGCAGAGGAAAGCCCCACCCATCTGCCCTAGAATGTCTGGATGAAAGGCAAGTTAGAAGGCAACCACCACAGTGTGAGTGTAGAGGATATCATATCTGAGCTGAGGAAACTGAAGTTCAGAGACATTAAGTAACACGCCCAGGATCACAGAGCACACAGCTCTCAGAACCCAGAAGGACCAAATTCTCCAGCTCCATTGCCCAAGTTCCTCACATTTTGCAGGTTTAAAAATATGAAATGAACTTAAGAGTACACAGGCAAGAAGACAATTCAGACCCTCTTGAGAGAAAGTAGTCCTACCCCACCGCTCCTCCACAGATGTCCCACGTCTATAGCTGTGAGACCAGTATGACTACTAAAAAGGATGGAGAAGAGAGGAAGACACACAGAGAGATGGAAGGGCAGAAAATGAGAAAGGGAGAATAGGAGAGAGAGCCTGTCCATGGATTGTGAAGTACTTACCCCTCTAGTCTAGGTCCTTTCTGAGTGAAACACATGTGAGCAAGACTAACAGGATTAAAGGGCCCATGTCTCCCAAGGGAAGAGCAAGTCCTGGTGGTGGTAAGCTCCCGAGATGAGGACATGTTTGCCAATTACCTGGCACCAAAGCAGAGCAGAATCTTCGCCAACGGCAGCCACCAGTCAGAGTCCTCCAGTCTGGTTCACCAACAATATTCTGCATGAAGGTGGAAAGGCAACTCCTTAAAAAATAATAATAATCTGTACGAGAGATTGGAACCACTTCCAGAGACTCAAAGATTCTATTTGACTAAAGACACAACATAGAATCAGAGAGAGGATGTACAACCCCACACCTCAGTGGCAAGGCCCTACAGTATTGAGAAAGGAAGTGACATACCCAAGGTCCCCAGATTTCTAACATGCTCCATAGCAACTCCACTCGATGCATCTGACCCAAAGTCCAATAACAAGGCCCACACAGCGCTTAGGGAAGGAAAGAGAAGCTTGTTGGCAGTGATGAGGGAGGCTGGGACCGGAGAGGCCTATGGAAGACTTCCCTCACAGTCCAGGCCTGGTGGAGCACCCAAGGGGAAGAAGAGGCAGAGACAGGTAGACGCTCATGGGGGATTACAAAGATCCTACACACAAGCAGAACTGCTTTGGGGATGCAGCAGCAAAGTGGGGATCATAGAGTTGGAGGAGGGCTCTTTCTGGTTCTGTAAAAGTAACCCAGCTCTCTCTGGGTGCAGCCAGAAGTAGACCTGACACACACAGTGCTGGAAGAGGAGGGAGAATTTTCCAAAGAGCTGAGCAGCACTGGCCAACCAGAAGGGAAGCTGAGCGGAAGAAAGGTGGTCCAGTGCTGCCAGCACTTTGGCTCCATCCTGCTATTGGCCTGGAAGGGAAATTGAGGCGGGGGGTGTTTGGAATGCGGTTGTGGAGACTGAGATAACACACTGATTTCCAGTGTGCCCGTCACACCACAGATGCCTCAGAAATGGTAGGAAGGCCAGGAAAATTTTCCACAAGGACTGAAAGAGTTTCTGATAAACCCTGCATAATGGGAAAAAAAAAATGGATCTGGAGCATATCTTCTGGATAACTGAGGCTGTGCTATAAATGAGATTTTCATTCATTTGGGAAGGAACATAGAACATTTCTTTTCTGCTGTCCAAGTGGACACACTGAATATTTTTGAGTATGAGAAAAGTTGGAATTCAGCAAGGGCATTTGACAGCACTGAAATTTATGTCTGACTGGGAGGAGATAGTACCCCACATTTTTAAACAGTTTTGGTTAGAGGAGAAAAAAATGTAAAATTGGTCCTGGCTAATGAGGCCTGATCTTCCTTTTATGGCCCTCTAGAATGCAATTAAGGTTGGCTTCATGTAAACTGCCAGCGCCCTCAGACTTTTAACAGCCTTATGTATGTCAGGAAAGAAAATAAATAGTGCCCTGTTTGTGCTTTATGCAGGGAAATTATTGAGATCAACAGTTTGGACCTGACAGGTGTGATTTCTTGCAGCTTAATGTGATGGATCTGCCAATGGCAGCTGGAGCTGATAGCACCAAACTGTTGATGGAAGAAAAACACGGTGAAGATTCCGACAGTTATATAAATGCCAGGGCCTGACTTTTGACTGTGAGGCTCTCAGGCTTTGAGGTTGGGAATGTGGAAGGAGCTAAAACACAGAGATGTTCTGTAAAATAGGTGAAACTTAGAGTTTCAGAGTTGTTTAGAGATGGGGACATGGACACCTAGAAGGGTCTAGAAAGAACCAGTGACTATCCAGTTATTCAGAATTGGACTCCAGGTCTCCCAATCTGTGCTATTTCATACATTGTTCTAAAGTGCTTCTAAGAAGGCTGCAGAATCATGAACTGGTGCACTCAGATTGGAAGAGAGGGTTTAGTCCTGGTATCACCACTACCTCTTTGCCTCTGGTCACCTCTTGTCACCTCCACTAACTCCTGCTCTTCACCACCACTAAAATCTCTTATAATGCAGACCTGAGCATGTCTCATCCCTTCTCCTATGGCTTAAAATTCTGCACCATGGGACCTCCCCAGTGGCGTAGCGGGTTGAGCACAGCTCTGTGAAGCTGTCGTCAGCCTCCACAGCGCGGGTTCGATTCCCAGGCAGCCAGAGAGATTCCCACATGGTGCCTTTTTTTTCCCGTTAGTTAAATGTCTGAAATTTTTTTTTTAAGCTTCACTAATTTATATTGGGCGCGAGAAGACATTTTGAAGTGTGTATCAGACACCATCGCTCCTGACGTCTATGACCTGCGTGCTCCATTCAGCAGCCCCATCCACCATGTTGAGGACCAGCCCACCTTTCTACATGTGCGTCCTGAAATCCAAGCTCCCCCAACTCCTCAGACAAGTAGTACTTTCCAGAGTAGCAACTAGTTTTGTTACCCTGCATTGTTATGTAGAATAGTTTAGCCTTCTGTGGAGTTTCTTTCTCAAGTTCCTCGTCCCAGAGTGGGATTTTAACTTGACCTTGGCATGCTCCAGCACTTTTTCACAAAATAAAACACCAGCCTTATCCCCAAGATGAGTTCAGCTTCTGTCCTTACAGAGAAAACTGTTGGCAGCATGAACAAGTCCATATGCTGCTGCTTCTGTTCTTAGAGATTTCAGACCCACTGTAAGTCCGACTCAACAGCACCCCTTTTGCAAGAAAAAGCTGACCTGCATCCTTTTCTTGGAACTCCATATGGCACCAAGAGACCCACCTGGGCTTCTTCCTCCCTAGTTTCTTACACAGCTGTCTCCTTCCCTCCAGGCCACAGCACCTCCTTGGTGCTTACATTTCTTCTTCCCTCCCATGACCCGACCTCATTCTGATCTTTTGCTTCTCTCCAAGCTCCCTGGTAGTTCAGAGCCAAGGAGAATCATCCAGAGAAAAGCTTTCCTGTCTCCAGACTCCTCCAGCCATCTGGTGTTCCTCATGCCACTGAGGTGGACAGGCCGCGTGGCAACAGGCAAATGGGAAACAGGCCTCTGTTCGGGTGGTCTGCTGCTCCCTGTCCATTGTGGGCCCAGGAGCAACGACAGCTGTCCGGCGAGAAGGCCAACGCATTCCCGGGGCGGACAGTGACGCGGTGGTCCTCCAGGGGCGGCCAGTGCACCACGCCTGCTTCCCACGGTGTGCCCCAGCCGGCTGCCAGCAAGGAGGCGGCGCTCTCTTTCTGCACCAAGTAGGTCACATTGAGTGGGCCAACAAAAACCACCCGGAGGCCATGGTCATGCGTGGACAGCCGTCGTGGCTGTGGGCCAGTGGATCTCTTACAGGCGCTCTGGGATTCGGAAAAGGAAAGGCGCACCCACAGCTGGGTGGCTGCCAGAGAATCTGGGAGGCCCCGTGTTCATGTAGGAGGGGTCTTTCATAACAGTGGCTCCTAGGATATTTTGGGCCACTTTCCTAAATCACTTCAAAGTGTTATAGGACAGGGAGAGGGGCAGCCCAAACCCCGCAAACCTGCCTATTCTAAATGGGTTCTGCCATCCGCCGCATCAACACAAAACATAGGAGACTTTAATGGGAAGGAACTTTAATAAAACTAGGAAACAATACAGGTAAGGCAAAGAGTCTAGTTTCTAAATGAAGCACCCAAAGTTACCCGTCCCCTCGTGGGTAAAAGTCCATCCATATGGGAATGGCCCAGAGCAAGGCCCCAAAGCCTGCCACAAGTCTAAAGCATCTTCCAGTGGGGACCCACAGAAAAGGGTCAGAAACAACCAGACAAGCCCGGAAGGAAAAGAGCAAAATCAACATCAAGATAAAAGCTGCCATTGTCACCTCCCCATGGGTCTCACCCACATCTGTGTCACCCAGTCCACGACCAAAAGACAAGCGCAGTTTCTTCATGTGTCTCTAGGCTCCATGCGCCTCCTCCAGGTCTCCTGGCTCCATCCTGCTTCCTTCCTCAGTCTCCTCTGCCACTTCTCCTCTCCCTGCTCAGCTCCACCCTCCCTTGGGAGGGGCAGGGAATCTCCCCCTTTCCTGGGGACCACCCTGTTACAAAAGTACCCCTTAATTAAAAACAATTCTATGTTATATGGATTTCAATACTATCAACCACACTTCTAATTCATTTTAATTATAAGCAGAATGTAAATTTTCAACATTCATCATTCAAGAAATGGTTAACTAATCATAAATGAAGACACTCTATGCTGATGGATTAGAAGAATTTTTGCCGAGATGACCACACTACTCAAGGCACTCTACAGAGCCAGTGCAATCCTTACTAAGTCCTAAAATTTTAATTTTATTTTTTGATACCAAAATTTCCCATTTTGGAATTTATTCTATGGATATAATAGAATAAATTATATTATATTTATATATATGTTTTGCCTTTTCATGCAATATATATATATATGCAATATGTGTATATAATGCTTGTATTTATAAAATGTTTTAGAATTTAGAGACAGTATATAAGCAATCTTAGTGTCCATCACAATGGCACAAGGAAATATTATGGAGTCATTAAAATGTGTAAGAAGTTCTATGTTAAATTAAAATATTCACCGCAAATTATTTCATAAAGCATCAATTATGGAGCATGATGTACAGTGTATATTCTCTCTGGAAAAGCCTCTTTGCCTACTCAATTCTTGAAATTCTAGGTGGCAAGATTTGAACTTTTTTATAATTTTCTACGATTTCTGTTTTCTGCATTTTTTTAATAATGAAAAACAATATATTTTGCAATCCGATGAAACAATGAAGTGATTTTATTTTGCAGTGAGTGGGCAAGTGAGTGAGCAAGAAGAATGACCCAGCAAGTAGAACTGGAATGTGGTTCTCAGAAAGAATAGCCCAGAAAAGTAAATATGGGAGAGCTTTGTCATGCATACTGAAAAGGGGACGCCTGGAGCGCTGGGCCAGACCCTGATTCTGCTTCCTCTCCAGCTCCACTCAGCTCTGCCCTCATCCAGTCTCAGGTTCCTCCTTTGTAAAACAGGATTCGAGCAGCTTGTCTGTAATCCAGGCAACACAGAACACCTGCACTGAACCCAGGTAACTGAGCCAGGGGGTATGCATCAAGGTCCCCCTAAACACTCTGACTCTTCCAGGGATAGCTCATCAGTCCCAACTTGGCCCCCTCCCTCCAACTCTCGTGGATTTCCATCAGCTGCCCCAAAAAAGACTTTGCTGCAAGTCCATTAGCAGTCACCCGCTTTAGACTTTTGCTGTCACCCGTGACTATTTACATAGAAATGAATCAAACTTACACAACATTTTAAAACACAATTCCTTTTCAAGTACTCACTAGCCACACATAGCTCGTGGCTACTACTCTGGAAAACAGAAACATAGAATATTTTCATTATCGCTGAAAGTCCTAAACTCTAAGAAGCCAGGAATGGTGACTATTTCACTATTGTTTTCAGTACTAGTTGAATATGGAATACCCAGAGGCCCTCATTGAGTGAGTGAGGAATTAATGATTCAACCCATCAAATCCAAGCAAATTGATGCTAGGTGGGAAAGGCATTTAGTAGGAGCTAACTTTTCAGCCAAGTCCCAAAGGTAATTATATAAATGGGTGGGTCAAGTGGAGGGGAAGCATTCCGGATGGGGAAAGACATTGATGGAGTGAGAAATGTGAAGGGAATTGGCACCATCGAGCTATTGTTCCCAAGCTTTTTTCTCGCTGCCAATTAAAAATCATCTTAGGCGGTGTTTTCTTATCAGACTTCCTCCAGTGTGCACGCACCCTGGTCTGGTATTATTGTAAGGTCTGCTCTGACTAATTGGGCTCTTGGCAGTTCAACAGTCAGGCAATTATTTAAGTCTTTTCATTTTATTTTGCTTCATTATTAATTTTTGATTGGAAAGCATACACCCCAGAGAACGACAAGAGGTTTTCCAAGGGACTTTGAACCCTAATGTCCACTGGTTCAAATGTTCACATAACCATGCTCAAAATGGGTGTGTCCCAAATGACACGGGGGTGCAGGAGGTGACAGCTGAATTCTGTCTGAATTCAGGCATTTCATTAGGTCTCCAGGCAAGAGATTCCCAGTGAGTTTCTGCTGGAAGCATAAAACCAGAGTTGGTTCCAAATTAATTCCAAGAATCATCTTTTATTTTCAAGTTTATATTAATCCAGCTATGTGAGGTTGAATCCCAGCTCTACCACTTACTGGCTGTGTGACATTTATGAGCCACCATGTCCTTTTCTGTAAAATGGGGATAATAGGGCAGTTAGGACTATTAAATAAGCTAATGTATGTGAAGTGTTTAGAATTTCCCCTTGAAAATATCTTTCACAGAGAGAAGAAGGAACCTGGGGTTTTCTCTTCAGTCCATCTCTCTGGAGCTCCTCTGCAGGCCTCAGCCATGTCTGTGCTTAACATCCCCACTGTTGTGCTCTACCCCCAGAATGTTCTTAGTTTTGACATGAATGCCTACACTATGGCTAACATCCATATAACACTCTAACATTCTGTGTCCAACCGCATAGTAGGAGGAACTCCAAGACCTGATCACACAGCTGATCTATGTTTGTATTATCCTTGACACAGATTAACTTGAAATTACAAATCCCAACCTCTAGTCTATGATTTCAGCCACTTTGGTGTTCACTGAACATTGCTCAACTATCTATTATGTATTCTGCATTCCTGAATGTTTCCAAGGACTTAATTCTATAATATGCATGGTCATACATGTCTATGACATTGTATTTCAATATTTGTAGCTTCATATATATTATCCATTATTGTATATATATATATATGTTTTCATGCCTATGCCTGTAGATTTAGTTACTAGCTAAACGCTGACAACTTTCAAATTTATATCGCCGTTGCAGACATCACTCCTAAATTCCAGACCCATATATTTAGCAGTCCATTCAACAACCCCACTTTCATGTCTCTCAGACACACAAACTCAGTAGTGCAAAAGTAATTCATAATCTTCTTTCCAGAGACTGCTCATCCTCCCATGCTGCTTATCTCAGTAAATGGCATCCACCATTCAAACACATGTTCAATCCAAATACCTGGAAGCCGTTCTGGACACCACCCACTACTCACTGCCTAAGAGTCCTAACGACTTTACCTCTTATATCATTCATTCATCAGTCCACTCATTTATTTAACCCTTGCTCATTCTGCAGAAGTTATGTATGAAAAATGAGTAGCACAATGGTGAACGAGATCTGTAGGTCCCTTGCTTTTCAGTGTTCATAGTCATAAAACACAGTAGCATGTTTTACTGAAAGGGTGAATAACAAGCATACATGAAGCTAGTTTCATATAGGATAGAGATTTACATAATTCCACTGTTACACAATAACATATATTGTGCTAGAGTCATCAAGGACCATGCACAGAGAGGTAGAGTAGAAAGCTAGCATAGAATAAAAAGTATGGAGGCAGAGTATATGACTGCACAGCACAGTCATGCACTTTAACACTATTTGGACAATCAATTGATAAATACTCCTTGCACACCTACTGTCTTGGTCTGCTTGGGTTGCTGTGAATAATACCATAGACTGGGTGGCTTTTCAAATGGGCATTTATTCCTCACCATTCTCAAAGCTGCAAAGTCTAAGATAAAGGTGAAGTCTGATTCAGTTCCTGGTAGAATCCACTTCCTGGTTTGTGGATTGCTGATTTCTTGCAGTATCCTCCTAGGGTGGAGAGAGCGAGCTCAGGTGTTGTGTTGTTGTTTTTTTTTTTTTCCCTAATACAGGCACTGATTTCAGCATGGGGTCTCCACCCTACTGAGCATCTCTAATCCTAAGCACCTCCAAAAAGCACTAGCTCTGCATGCCATCACATTTTGGAGGTAGGGCTTCAATTTAGTAATTTTCGGAAAGATACAGACTTTTAGTCCATAATGCCTAGTGCATGCTAAGCACTGTTGTAGGTATTGAGAATTCAGCTGCGAGCAAGCAAAGTTTCTGTACCCCCAGTGACTAGAACACTCTCCAATGTTGGGGAAATCCCCCATCTCGGGGCAACCAAGAAATTTCTTCCCTCTATGAAAGCCATATATTTCTTTCCCCCAAATCCCTTGCATCTAATTTGCAGGCATGTAACCTGGGCTCAGATGGCACCAAGAAGAATCTACTTAAACAAAAGCAGTGGCAGCTAGACCCAGTACCCAGAGACAGCAGTGGTGGAGGCTCCAGCACAAGAAAACTAATCGTGAGGTTAACAGTATAAGCTGCTGAACGAGTGTGATTTAGAATATTGTTCCATGACTGGTTCCCCAGGGCCACTCAATATTTTTTATGAAATTATTGATACTTTCTTGTTTAAGCAATATTGGATTCTGATGTTTCCAAATAAGAATCTAAAATGATATGCCAGAATTGAATTGAATCTCAAAAATCTCAGACCCTGAATATATTAGCTGGGTGTCCCTGGGCAACTTATTTAACTTCTGTCAACTTCAATTTCCTCATCGACAAAATGAAAACCACTCTGTGCAATAGTTCATGGGTTTATTGAGAAGGTTTTTTTGTGGTTCTCATTAAAATCTTCCAGATTCAATGTTTCAGTGCATTTTGATGGAATAAACATCATCTAAGAATTTTAGGAATGGGTTTCCTTCTGTGGTTGGACTTCTTTAATGAGCTTCTTTCCTCCTCCCTGAGTTTCTAGCCAATTCATCCTTCTTTGGGAGTAAAAACCAGGCTCCCCTAAAGGAAATAGACCTCAGGCTGAAATGGGTATAAATCCTGCTCTGCAATTATCAGCTCTATGACCTCAGGGGCAGTCCTGGGTTTTGGACACCTTCATTGCAGAATGAGAATTTTCATGCCCCTGCCCATCAGCAGACTTCAGACAATGAATAGCCTATATTGTAGGCATCATATTTGCCAGGGGTTCATGGGCTCATCGGAGCAAATATTCATACTTTTCACAGTATGTATTTATATGGACTTATATAACTATATTTTATCTTCACAACAACATTGAGAGAGGTATGCAGAATAGTTATTTTAGTTCCCATTTCAGAGAAGAAGAAACTGAGAGTCAAGAGAATCTGCATCTAAATTGGTACTTCTGCAGCTATACCCAAGTTTTAGGAGTGAGCGAGACCAAAGTTTGTAACAATAAATTACATCTTCCTAGTTTTCTAATGTTGTGGACATTGGTTTTTCTCCCACCTTTTTATTTTTGGAGAAACTCCATACTGTGTGGCCCCACTAGGAAAGCTAAAGATGACTCTTCCTGCTCTCTTGCACCTGTGACCTAAGATCAGACAACAGGAACTTCCCTCCCTGTATATGACCTAGGATCAGTTAATAGGATATTCTAATTCATGTTGTGAAAATAGAGCCAGTAACCCAATGACAGGCAATTGAGGGTTAATATCTAATGGATCAATGGGCAGGGTGACATGTCTTGGGTCTGGTGACAGCAGCAGTGGTGACATAATGGCAGCATGCTAACAAGGAACCTCAGTTGTGGCCTCTCCATGCATGTACATTGCTGAAGCTTGGTTTTCTGGTCTTCCATTGGTTTTAAAACCAATGGGAACACTTAATAACTTTTCAATTTGTGCATTTTCTGTTACAATCTGTTGCTTGCATCCAGTAACTCCAAGGGATACCCTAATGGAAACATCCACATGACATGCTGAGACATTCTCTACCACCCTTGATCTCAGGGTAGATTGGTTCAGCTTGGTTCCATCCAAGCTTCAAAGCCTGGAAGGACAAAAGATCTTTAATTATCTATAGGGTAGGCCCAGAATGAAGCCCACAAGGACATGGGCCAGTCAGAATCTGTCCAGTGAACTTCTGGCCACATTATAAATTCCGTGGCCATATATAGGCAACCTCATTTTATGAAACAGGGACAATCTAGCAAGGAAAAGACTGCAAAGATCCAGTGAGAGAGTATACACATTTTCCAAATGAGAATTTAGAATTTACCACTGAGAAAGAAAGAAATTGCACAGACTTACATCAAAATAAAAGCTAATCCACTGGAAAGCTTCATGAAGACTGTTCAAGAAGAACTTCCTCATGCAGAACAAAACGATGCACGATCTCTCTAATATCAGAGTCTGAATAAGCCCTGCTATGTAGCAAGCAGAAGAGACTCATAAAGCTCTGCAATTAGCATACACAGAATAGCTCCCAAATTTTTAAAACACATCTGCGGGCCCATTTCATGCCTTGAATCACTTGCCTTTCAAAACAGCTCCGTAAGACCACTATGATCATCTTTGCTTTGTTTGTCTTGCAGATGAGGAAATGAAGTCAAAGAGCTGATGTGATGGGCCCAGGGCTGGGCAGGTATGAAGGGCAGAAGTGGGAGTAGAGCCCAGTTCAGCCTGGCTCCAAAAACCACATTCTTTCCGCTACCCCATGGTGCCCTTTTCCTTCCACGGCATTTGTCAAGACCCTGTGCCAAAAAGTGCTAACGACAATGTCTCTGGCAGTAGAATACAACAGGAAGTCTTTCAGTGGCCCGGGTGACACTGGGAGTGGCTGCTCATGAGCTGTGGGTGTGTAGAGATGGGCCTGGTGTCAGAGAGGCAGGGTGTTTGCTGACTTGATTGTTTTTCTCAGGAAGCGCTGGTGGGGTTATTAACTCAGGAAGGGTGAGGAAGAGAGAGAGGCTGAGGGGTCGGGGGTGGGGGGAGAGAAGAAAGAGAAACAGACTGAACCCTCATTCCTGCCTTGAATGGAGTTCTCAGGCCCCAAGTCCAGTATAGCAGCTCCTCTCCAGAAGCAGAAGGTGACTCTCCAACAGGAGTCTCACAGCCGCTGCTCTCCCACCTCAGGGCATCTCAGGACTGTCCCAACAGCCCCCCATCACCCTTGCTTCTCCATTACACAAGAACCTCTTTGCAGCTAAATCATGCAGTGTATCTAGCCATCACTTGGGATAGGAAGTAGGGATTCTTATAAGACTTCAGCCTTGAACACAATGTCCACAGAAGTGATTTAATTAATACATGGTTTGCTTCATTTCAGAAACTTCTGAGGGCCAAGTCTGTCCTCAGAGTCCCCTGGGCTGGATACAGGTAAATGGTGCCCTCCAGGCTTGTACAATCCTGTGGCCTTTACACCCTCACCTTTTTCTCTCTCAGTCTTCCTAGTTTTTTAAGGGTTGGGCTCACTTAATTTCCTTAAAAGTTAGTTGGATGCAAGGAATGTACTGGAGAGGGGTGGCCAGATGCAGGGAGGTGGAGGTCATCGGGAATTCTGCTGTGGGGACACAGGTGAGGGACCTGTAGAATCAAAACATTTGTCGCCAGGCTGGAGCGGGAACTCTGTTCTGTGGTGCCCTAGGGGAGTCCCTTCTTAGGACTGACTATGGAAACTGGTCTCCCCTCCAAGTACTAACTGGGCCTGAGCCCACTTAGGGTGAATCCGGGGTGGTCATAGACATGGTGGGGAAGTTGAAGGGGAGGACCTTGTTACTGTGACTTGGAAATGCCCTTAATGACCTCTCCTCTTTCCTCATTCACCATTCTTCCCTTCTCTTTCCTTCTAGCAACAGGCCAGTGTTAGGGTCACAAAGATGAAGAGCGAAGGGACTTAGGGGTAAGGCTTAGGTGCGTGAACCTTAACATTCTCTCCTCTGTGAGTCTTGGCCTCTCCACAGAAAGATCCAAACTCCCCACAGACAAACACTGAATGGAAACAAAATACTGCTGTAATAATAGTGGGGTAAGTATCCCAAAGTCTATTCACTCCGTACCGCCCACCAGTCCTGCTACCACCTTTGCAGGACTTTCTGGAGTTGTATTGGGATCACATGGAGATCTGGAAGCCTAAACAAGCTTCCTGTTGCCTTTTTCCAAAGCCGAGACAGGTCTGGAAGAGAAACGTGCTTGTGTATCCAGCCAGGGGCAGATGTGGCAAAGTTGTAACAGAGCTGATGAGAGGGGCCAGGCTCAGCCCAGTGCATAGGACGTGCAAAGGAACATGCCTGGCTTCGGTCTTGTCCTTGAGCACACACAGTCGCCCTGCCCACAGGAAATCCTGTCTGGTGCCCAGGTTCACAAGCTAGGAGTCAACCTTGATTGCTTTCTCTTTCCATCCCGTATCTAGCTGTTCACCAAGTCCTATCAATTATATCTTTAAAATATCTTTCAGATCCATCTGCTTCTCTCCATTTCTTCTGCCGCCTTCCTAGCGCAGGTCACTACACCCCCACTTTCAGTATAGCGACTTTCTAGGTCTCCCCTTATCTCCTCCACCCACCCCTCACTCACATTGCACATCTCTGCCAGGGAAATATCTGAAAAATGTCTATCTGGTTAAGCAATTCCCCTACTGAAATCCTTCAGTGGGATTTCAAATGTTTCTGAACATTCTGAGAACCCCTCTTTATACTTTTGACCTCATCTGTCACCCCTGTCTATTCCAGACATACTGAACTGTTTTTCTTTTTCCCAAATGGGTCATATTCTTTCTTGCTTTTTCTCATGCTGTTCCTTCTGCCTCTCCCCCATCCCCTTTTCAGCCACCCTTTTCTGCATAAAGGTGGCACAAGGATTGGCTAAATCTCATGCTCCTCTCGTAGCTGTCATTTTCTCCAGGAAGTCTGCCTCCCTTTGTCTGGGTGAGTGGCCACTCACATCTTTCTGTGACTCTCCCTAGCCCTTTCTGATTAGATATTGGCATTCCCTGTTTATGTGCCATCTCCCTGGCTATTAAAGCAACCTCTGTCATCAACTTCTGCTAGGCTAAGCACATGGGTCTTCCATTCCAGCCCGTGTGGATTCTCTTCATCTCTTTACGACTTTACCTAGAGCAAAATAAAAGTTAGTGGACACCATGATGGGTGATGTCCAGAATATCAGAAATTTCTTTTAGTTTGGAGACAGTCCATGCATTACTGGTTGTTTGATGGACTCTCAACAAGGGTGAAATGAGATGACATCTCTTCAGATAGTGATTCCAAGGAGTAGAAGAATAGGAACTGCTTTTTTAGGTTTCTCTCATCTTCTTTAGCATGAAAACATGGAGAAGTCTTGATAAATATCTATTTTGTCTTTCTCTGGAGCATTAACAATTCAGTCAGACTTTTGAGATGAGCTATAGATTAGATGCTTCACTGTGGAGCTACTAGAGAGAGTCTAAAAGGATGTGTTGGCATTAGAAGAGGATCTACACATTCTAGATAGCAAATTGCTTCTCTTCTGCAACTCACATTTCCTGAAACTTATCCTGTGCCCAGCTTTGCTGAGTATTGTGTTTAAGGTGACTCAGACCCATCCTTGCCCTTGAAATCTCACTAGTCCCTAAGTTTGACAAGAATGGTACGAGTTAAGAGGAGAAATCACAGATGGAGACACACCCAATCAAGAAGAGTGAGCAAAAATGGTGGGGAATTTCAGAAGTAAGAGCATGTAATTGCCATGGAAAGTGTCCCTTGGGCAGTGTGATCTCAAGAATCATTGTGGCCTTGGGGAGCTTTAGATCCACCCATAATCTCCAGCAGCACCCCACCTCTTCCTTCACATGCTGTGAAGTGCTATATGAACACTACCTGAATTCCCACCCACCTCCCATCACCAACTTGTCTCCCAAGCCCCCTATTAGACATTCTGTAGTAACCACTTCCTCCCTCTGATTTCTCGCTAACTCACAAGTGGCTGAGAGTTGATCCTGAACTGGAAACTGAGGATCACTGGGCTTGTCAGAAACCTGGGCACAGAGAGATGCAGATGCCTGGGCCATGCAGACAGGCATGCACTTTGCATGTGCACACGTATTCCATGCACCCAGTGATGCCATTATTGTTGTCTAATTCCCTTATGTCACTGGGTAGGACTGTCTTCAAACACTCCAGAGACAGAGAAGGCTCATAGACAAGATCCTTCTTCCTCCTAGATGATTGGCAGGCTTTTGTGAGGCTGACCTAACATGGCCCTGGCCCAAGTTAGTGGGGCAATGAGGTTCTCAACATTATTTATGGCAGCCTCTCTTTGCATTGTAAGGGACCTGTTTCTGAGAAGAGGGTTTATATGCTAACAGCACAGGAAGATAGGTGGGTGTGGAGTGATGATGTTGGGGTGAGGAGTGTGGAGGAGTTGGAATGAGAGGACAGGTGGGGTTCGTGAATCATTTATAGTGGTATTGGGATATTGCTGATTAAACCAGTGGAGAAGGAAACCCTAAGTTTTCATTGTTCATAACTGCCTCAAGAGGAAGAAAATGCTATGAATATAATAGGTGACATTTTTGCTAGCTGGAGTTTTGGAGGGACACAATCAATATCTCCTTTTTTCCTTCTGATTCTAAATCAGAACAAAAGCAAGTAGTAGATGGAGCCAAACTGCATCCTTTTGACTGGAGCAAGTATTTGAGAAAGAATCTAAGTGGGCTTGTTGACTCTCTAACTCCTAAATAGGTCTGTGGAGCAACCAACTTGAGAGCAAAGTGCAGCCTGCAAAGGAACATCTTTCTCCCGGCAGAGGAGGATGGAGAAGAGAGGTCACATCCTCTTCCCAGGGTCTCTGATAAATTAGCACCACATATGGAACATAGACAATTGGCTCTTGTTGCCAACCCGACGACTCACTCTGGCTCCCCAGAGAGTGACAAGCGATGAGACAGAGGCCAGGGAGTCAGGGAAAATCTCCCTTAGTTCACGACAGTGCAGGAAACTTGTCTCTCCTGAATGTTCCCCAAGTTTTTGGCATTGTCAACCCATCATCAGTATGGGGTGTGGCTCTCCCCCAGGGGAGAGGGTTCCTTTGTCAGGACAGCTCTGCTTCCCCTTCAGGAGGCTGCCCTTCCCATACAATCCCTGATGGTGTAATCTTGACCCTCAGACAGAGCCCTTTGGGGTTGCACAGTGCTGGCAGCTCAGCTTGGAGGTCAGAAACCCAATCCTGTTCCTGAATTTTGTCCTATCTGCATTGTTCCTCCCCCATCACCACCCCACAAAACCTCAGATTTAGTCCCCATGAGTCCAGGGCATTAAATTCCTTTCGCAAGTCCCATGACTAAAACACGACTGTTCCTCTGGGCTTGAATCATGACACTTACTTGTAATGAGAGGAAAAGTCCAAAAGAAAAAACAAATGTCAGAACTGAAGAGCCCAGACTTAACAAAGGAGCCAGAGAAAATCAGCCCAATGGCTGAGAGAACTTTCCCTCGGCTTCCTACCACTTGGTTATAAACCCTGCCAGACCCAGGGCTTGGATTCTCACCCACCCCTCCCACAGTTTAATGAATGTGTTCTCCGCTGAGCCTGCCAGCCCCCCATTCGGCTCCCCCACTCTCCCCATCGCCAGGGCTCCTTAATGACAAGTCCGAGCCTCCCTGGGCTCCTTTTGACTCAGAGGGCTGCGTTGTTGACATTTATCTCCAGGCCACTTGATGACATGATTACAGGAGAAACAAAGGAAGCATATTTGTAATAAATCCTGGACCAGAAACAGAGGATTCATTAAAAAGTTGGGTTTCTCCCCAGTGCCCTTGGCAGAAGGAAGCAAAGAGAATTTGCTTGTTGGTTTCCGTGTCTTTTGTTTTCTCTCCATTCTTTCTCCCTGCTATGGGCCAGAGGCTTGTATCCCCCTAAAACTCAGATATGTTTGGACTGATTCCTTGCGTTCCCCCAATGTGATGTTATTAGGAGGTGGGGTCTTTGGGAGGTGATTAGGTCATAAGGGTGGAGCCTCATGAATTTCCTATCATGCCCTTAAAAGAGAGACACAGAAAGGATCTCTCTACCATGTGAAGACATAAGGGCAGGTCCTCACCTGACACCAAATCCGCCTACACCTTGCTCTTGGACTTCTCAGCTCCAGAACGGTGAGAAACAGGTGTTTGTGGCGTAAGCCACCAAGTTTATGGTGTTTTGTTCTCTCAGCGCAGACTCCGCAACCCAGCCTGCTGGGCCAGAGACAAGGTTGGTCACTTCTCCCAGTCTCCCAGGGGTTTCCTTATGCATCTCTCAGGACTCTAAGGCATGGGATTTTTTTTCCAATCTTACTGAGATAGAATTGACATACTGCACTGTGTCAGTTGAAGGTGCACAGCATAGTAACTTGATTTGCATTTATTGTGAAATGGTTATCACAATGAATTTAGTGAACATGCATCATCATGTGTAAATATAAGGGAAAAAATGCTTTGTCCCTTATGATGACAACTTGGGATTTATTCTCTTGCAACTGTCATGTCTACATTTACCTAGTTAGAGTCAGCAGTGTTAACTATAGCTGTCATGGTATACATATATCCCGTAACTTATTCAGCTGGAGGTTTGTACCTTCTGAACACATATCTATTCAATAATTTCCCATCCCTCCACCTCTTCTCTGGTTAGAATTACAACTCTGAGCTCCTTTTCTATGAGCTTGTTTTCAGATTCCATACATAAGTGAGGATTTTGAGGCAAGGAGCAGGGAAGTTGAATAATGAAAATAACCTCAAAAGAAAGGCTGCATTGAAGAAGCTGCATAGTTCCTAGGTGCCAATTAACAGAGCAGGACACCAATCGGCATTACTCCCCAGCAGGATGCTCATTATGAGAGAATAAGCCATCTATTACCACACCCGCTATCAGAACCCCATTTCCAGATCAGTATCTGGCACACAGTAATTAATAATAAGTTGTTGAAAGAAGGAGCAAATGATTCTGTGTTGTTCAAATTGACATGTGAGAAAACTGAAACTCTAAGAGGTCAAGTAACCTATCCCGGGTGTAAAGTCACAGAACTTGAACACAGATCTACTCTGCCGACACATACAGAAGAGGCAGATAGCTGTCAATAGATAGTAATTCCCAAGACTAGATCAATCAAACAGAAAGCTCTTCTCTAAAATGCTCATTAGAGGGCCTCCTCTGGTGGTGCAGCGGTTGAGCGCTGGGTTGCGAGGTTGCCCGCAGCCTCTGCAGCGCCGGTTCGTTTCCTGGCCGCCGGCGAGGGTCCCACAAAAAAAAAAAAAAAGAGCTCATTAGAGCACCTTGGACTTGCTTTATCTGTATTATACTTAGAAAATCTACTCCATTATATTTATAACAACATGAATCTATCACTGCCTCCTTTATCCCACCACTACATGAGATGTAGCATGATTAATGGTATCTATTACTTTATTGCAATTTTTTTTCAAACATCTCATTAGACTGTGAACTCCTTGAAGGCATCTTTAGCACCTGTACATTCTTCACAAAGATTTATTCCATAAATGAATGGATGACAGATGAATGTGTGCAACACCTTAGTTTTCAGATAATCTTTCATTGACATGATCTCATGGAATCTTCATGGAACTTGTGGATTACTAACATCAAGGACAGGAGTTCCACCGGGAGAGGCTATGGTCTTTTAGGAGAAAATGCTTTGAGGTGCTTGGGTAGGTGAGTATGATGAAGGCAGGGATGTTGACCTGGACAACAGAGCAAGGGGACTACCTTGACCTTGGACAAGAGGCAAAGAGGCTGAAATCTGTGAAGAGAAGAGAAAACATAAGATAGGGTGAGAGAACCCACAGAAAGGGAAGGACTCAGGTTAGGTGAAGCAAGGAGTCAGTAAGACCCTCATGGTGGTGTGGGCAGCTAACGGGCATTTTATGGGCAGCATCATGCCTACTGCCTTTTGAAGTTGACAAGTTTCCTGCCATGTAAACTCCTCATTGCTCTTTCCAACACCAACACCAAAGTAAACACAAAAAACCAAGACATTTTGGGCAATTCTACTAAACTTACTCTTGCTATTTTGTAAGTGGCCTTTTGTAGAACTCTCAGAAGAGACTGGCTTCATGTCAGGTTGATGTAGCACAGAAACAAGACTGCCTTTGAGGAAGCAAGAGCCCAGGATTCAGATATTTGGGAGATTCTGATGGACTGTGGATGGAGAGAGGAGAGGTTTAAGCCTCCTTTTTCATGATCTACTGACAGTGTGACCCTAGTTTCCATCTACGCTATACTCTGAAAAAATCATGGCCCAGAAGGGTTAAGGCCCAGAGGACTCAGACCTTGTCCAAAGTCACACAAATAGCAATTGGTGGAAACAGAGTCAAATTAGGTTCAGGATACTTTATCTTAATTCTCTTGTTTTCCTTGTATCATGGCGCTGCTTCACAAAGATTACTGTCATCATGGATGAGGCAGAAGATGGGCCGGTGCTGCTTCCAGAACATGAGCCACAGCATAGGATGGACTCCCCCCTCGCTTAGCCCCATAGACTCTGCTGCCTGACTATTATCACCAGACCCTTGAGGTCAACGGGAAAATTCCAAAGGTTAACTCTAACCGCAAAGAGAAGGGGAGGAGGGGGTGCAGGAAGGCCTGTCCTGTGGCTAAACAGACAATTCCCCCAGTGGGCCAGAGCACAGCCTGTGGAGCAAACTTGGCAAGCAGAGGCCCCCATTACATCTGTCAGAGGCCCTCACACACACGTGGGCTTTATTAGGAACAGGCCCGGGGCGAGAGCAGGCCAGGACAACGGGGTGGAATGTTTACCCGCCTGTCTGCCTGTCCTCTCAACACCGTGGCCTCACACCAGGCAAGGCCCAGACCACGTCTCCAGCAGTGTCCAAGCCACTACAAGCACCCCACCTGCCTTCTGCCTGGTCTTCACATTGCCATGGCAACAAGCAGGTCAGCTAAACCTTGGGAGGTCTGAGCTGCTAAACTCAACCCCAATTCCAACAGGGTCTTCCCAATGCACCTCTGCGCCAACCATGCACACAGTAGGGATAGGCATTACAGTCTTTTCGAAACACTGTTCAATGAATGAATCCATCCAGCTCCAAATTGGAGTGAGCTGAGGAATGCTTATGCTTCCTACCCAATCCTCTTTCCCTGACAGAGGCCTGAAATGCTATGAGTCATTGTTAAAACTGAAATACCTCCTAAACTGGGAAACACTGAAAAAAATGCCATCAGTTACTGCATGTTGTAATAAATAACACTTCATCTCTATTCAGCACCTACTGTGTGCCAAGCAGTATATATACACAATCTCTAATCCTCATTAGCTCCTTATAACCTTGCAAAGTGGGTATTATAAATGTAGCCACCAAGGCTCCGAGGATTAAGTCATCAGCTGTAAGTTTCATGGCGGGGGAGTGAGGATGGCATTTGAACCTGTGAACCTTCTGTCTCCAAAATCCATGTTTGGTTCCCCATACCATGTAACCTCTGAGGGCAGGTCTTGACCTGGGCTGGGAACAGGAGAATCTGGGTTTGCGATGGACTTAAAGCATGACAGGGGGCATTGGATGGAAAAGGATGAAGGTGGTGGTTCTCAATCCAGTGGTTCTCAAGTTCATGAACTTTCAAAGGCTCTATGGACAAAACTCATACAATGGACTTGAGGAAAATTTTTATGGTTTTATCTTATGGCTACTAATTCTAACTGAAATATATTTAATTGTGAGATAGCAGTTATTACTATAAAAATTACCAAAACTGTTCTTATGACGGCCATAAAAATCACAGATTTTTTTGGTATCACTTTATAGTAGTCACAGCTTTTCAAAATAGGATATAGACTCATTGACACTAATTCTGTTTATATAATATGTTAGTAAACAGTAGTACCATATTAAAAAGTTTGGGGTTTTTACTGTTCTTACCGCTGCCCTTCAACCTAATTGGCTCCTTCTGTAATCCTATGCCTTTTATTTTATGCATTTAGGAGCCACATTCTCATCTGAGAATGGTCTATAGATTTCAACAAATTGCCAATCAATAGCACAGAAAAACTAAGACGTCCTGGTTTAGAATCCCAAAGGCATGATGCATTTACTTTAAAACTTTACATACACCAGCCCCTCTGACTTATGTTTATTCAATGTAGTCTTTGACCCTCATCTTTGTTAAAATAAAGATCTCCAGCACAGATATCCAAACTACAAAAGTAGAATCTCAGGATTGGAATCTGGGAATCTTTGCTTCAACCCTCTCCCAAGTAAAGCTGCCCTGTGTGGTGCCCCTGAGAGCATGTGGCCATCGGGCAGCATGGCCTGGAGTAGGCTGGGCCCTTGGACAGATGCAAACAGGCTGCACGGCCTCACCTTGAACCCCTGGTCTCCCAGTCACTTCCAATCCTCATTGAAGTGTCTCAGTGAAGGAGGAAAGGATTCTGGTACCCAGCATGAGCAGACCAAATGTGCAGTCCTCCTGTTGGTTATGTCTTGCCAACTAGACGCCCATTGCACATGCCCATGGTCCATACGTAGGCACATTAGCTGTGTGCACATAGCATATGAGGCCAGTTCACCTGGGTTGGCAAAGGACACTTGGTTCTCCCAGTGGCTCCTAATTCTTTCTCTGTTGCAATTATTTAGTTGTCCCAACACTTATGGATGCCCAAAGATGCCAAGTACTGGCCTGATTGCTGAAGATACCAAGATAAGCCCTGCTCTCAGGATGGAGAGCTGTGGACAGCACCTCGCAGCTCACAGTCTCCCACCAACAGAGGGGTGTGCCTAGGGCGGACATGATGCCGCTTGCTTGGGGAGCCTCTGCATAGCCCCCTTGTAGGATTTGGGGTGGAGGGAGATGGGACATTCCCTTCCACATGGGAGCCCATGAGTAGGGTTTTCTCTACAGTGGACTCAACACGAGCAACGTGCCCCTAAATCTTGCTAAATAACCTATGTTCCTAAAGAGGAGAGAAAAAAACCCTTGCCTCGCCGCTCCCCCCACCTCCACCCCCAAGAAGACACAACTGAGAATGGGTTTCCTGCCAGTCCTGGCAAGTGGGGAACCAAAGCCAAATTTATTTGCTTTAGAAAAACACACCCCAGTGTCTGGGAGCAAATCTATGCAGGTTGCAGCGAGTGCGCGGAGGGGCTGGGGAGGGGGCGCTTCCAGGGCCTCTGGCCTGGCCGGGAAGGCTGATAACAGTAATTTATACTTCTCCACCACCCTCCAACCCAACACGAGCCTCCCAGATTTTATGGCCATGACTCACCTCCGCTACTGCTGAGGGGCAGCTCAGAGGGAGCAGCATTCTAGCAGGACATTTACAAAAGAAAGAAAGAAACAGCTAATTACGAGAGGAACGCTGCGTGTCACGCGCGGTCCAGCTGACTTCATGCCTGGGCGGCAGAAATGCGATAAAACTCCCAAGTTGGTCCTTAGACTTTTTAAAGTCAGATTGTTCAGCCATGATCTCACAGCCGTGCGCCCCAGCCAGTGGCCCGGAGCCAATCTTTGAAATATGACCTCAGAGGGGGCCGGTGATGGAGTGGCCGGTTCTGGGGCGGTTCATCCTAAATCAGCGTTCCTGAGAGGTCAAGTCCTTCTCCAGATGCCCAGAAGCCTCCCCACTTCCCAGGCTGCTGGATCCAGGGGTGAGGACACCTGAGGTCCCCCAGGGGCACCAGGAGTGTCTCAGAGACAGTCCACTCCTCTTCTTCTCTCCAGCACCTCTCTCTGGCCTCGGAGGCAGGATAGCAGAGTGGCTGAGAATGCAGGGTTTGGAGTAGGAATACTGGGGTTGTTATTGCGCATCACTCCATTATTCCTGCACAAACTTGGGCAAGTAAGTTCATCTGAGCCTCATTTCCTCACTGGCCACAAGGAAAATATCTCTCATAGTTTCAGTGGGATTTGTTTGATTCTCTGATGGATGCTTGACAGCAGTGAAGGCAACAAATTGCAGATTACAACCCACCCACAAGGACTAGCGGGGGGCTTTGACATGAGAATCCTTCAAATTTGAGGGGAGTAATGGGCTCTGATTTGGAGGTTCAGGTGATGGATGGTTTCTGATGGTTCCAAATTTGGGATCCTGAAATCACTTTGGAAGCCATTCTGGGGGCTCTTAGTTATCTGTACATAACCCAAATGCTTCATAAAGATACATAACCCAAATGCTTCATAAAGAGAAGAGAGTCCTCCCATTGGCTCCTACTCACCAAATACATAGTTTTTCCTTTGGGGAGTTACTATGACCTGACTTGACTCCCAACCATGCACAGGAGCACCTGAGATCGAGGCCCAGATCTGCCAGGTCCTAGCTGTGAGATCTTCAGGAAGTCACTCACCCTCCCTGAGCTGCAGTTTCCTCCTCTGTCTATGAGTCTATCAGAGCCTTACTCCTGTTGTTTGTCTGAAGAGCAAAATGCAAAGATGGAAGAAAAGGCACATATTTCACACCAAGTCAGAGAAACAAAGATGGCCAGTGACACCCACTCCCCCGTAAAGAAGGCACCACCCACCCTGAGTATCTCAATTTAAACCAACAGCTGTACCAGCACTGAGCTGAGACACAAAGAGAAGGATTTCAGGACTCTTCCCCAGAAATCTTTCAGACAAGAAACAGCCCAGATAACCTCTGAGGCCCCTCTCTCCAAGCAACCTCACAAAAAATGACATGCAACTAGCCAGAAACCACATTCCTCCCCTTTGGAGGGGGGAAAAAGCCTCTGTACAGTCCCTGCTGACAGGGAGCTCTTCGTGTTCATTGGCCCGTAACTCCTGGTTGCCTGGGATTCCATGGGTCCAAGAGCCGGTGCTGTCTCTGGTTCCATGGAAAGGCCTATAGCCTCAGAACTTCATCTTGACTGAAGATTTGGGAAATCCCAGGAAGAGGGAGCACTGTGTGGGGTACCTATTGGTCCAGCACATTCTGGTTGCCCCTCCACGCACCCCCTGGTTCAACCACTATGATCCCCTCACGTTTTGTCAAGTGTCTCAGCACGCCTGGGCTCGGCACGTGCGCCGCAAGAGAAAGAACCAAGGCAAGTGCTCATCCAACGCGAGCAGAAACTCTCTGTAGGAATTGACACTTCTGGTCCGGAAGTGGTAGCCTCACCCAAGTGCACATGCACAGAGCAGCAGCGGGAAAGGTGCAAGATAAGGGGCGAGGTGTGGAGGTGAGAGTCCCAGAGTCAGGGACCCCTGATGAACCAGGCTTTGCAAAAACAGGGCAAATGCAGTCAAGACAGCAGGAAGCGGGAGCACAGCTCAGAGACAGGCAGATGGGTGTGTTCAGGGAGCAGTGAGTGAGTAGGAGATTTGGTTGCAGCGGTGAGGACAGAAAGTGGGGAAGGAGAGGGGCTCAGGCAAAACATAGCACCGGTGCCGGCCTGAAGGGTGAACTCTTGTTCACACTTTGAGAAGCAGGATCTCAAAGTGAGACAGTTGGACTATAATGAGGAGAAAGAGGGGATAGAAATACCCAGGAGGAGGTGATAATGGCCATCCGGAAATGCAAAGGGAAGATCTGGGGCTGGAAGTAGGACGGGGCAAAGAAATAATGGCAGCTGGAGAAACACAGGACGAGGGAGACGTGGGTTTTGAGTAGAGGAGGAAAATAGGAGAAAGGAAAAGACCACGAAGAGAAATAAGGCCAGCAGGAGGACCTCAGTGTGAGGAGAGGAAAGCTGAACTGGGCACCTGGGACAGTGGGAAGGCAGGGAAGGAGTCCCTCTCCTGCTGTTTGCCTCTCCTGGCCCCTGTCAATGCTCAGGACCTTCCTCAGGCCCCAAACCAGCGGCCCAGACTGTCTGGAAACTAACCGGACTATAGGAGCTCCCACATTCTTTTTAGGATCCTCCTGTGTCTGGTCACCCCTGTGGTAGTAACACATGAGGACTTGACCCATCACCCAGCAACCTCCCTCCAGAACATGACAGAGTCTCAATCCATCCTTCCCACCACCCCTGTCAGGCATAGAAGGGAACTGATTCCACAAATGTAGAAATTCCAGGTCCCGCACCAGCAGCCACATGAGGCTCCACCACAGGTCACATCTGCTCCAGGGCACACGGATGGTGTGGTGGAAGACACCCAAGGGCAAAATGGTTTGAAACCTAAGCTTGGTTCCAAGTTGAAAAGTCCCAATGCCATTGCTGTCCGACATCAATAAGTTTGGGTTGACTTCTGATGGTGATAGGATATCCAGACACTAGACTAGCCTCCTCCAAAGAAGCAAGGAGGTGTCGGCTGAGATGCTCACTCTGCAGCTTCACAGGGCAGTCGAGACCCACAGGGAGACAAATGTCAGAGTAACGTGTGCATGAAATGCTCACTTGGTCACCATGATTATCTCCAGCCAAGTTTACCCCACTGTTTGCACATTCACTGTGTGTCTTCCTCTGTTGGCAACGGTGGGGTGCAGCTATTTCTAGGGAATCCCTGATGTCTAGAAAAATGCCTGGTGCCTGGTGGGCACCAAGGAAACACTTGTTGAATGAATGCCATGAACATGACCAGGTGGAAAACTGGGAGAAAAAATTGAGAGAAGCAAGAGGTGGGCTGAGTTTTCACAGCAAGGAAGGGCAAGAAAGATTTGAAGTTCAAGAAGAAAGACAAAGGAGAGACAAAGATGTAGGAAATGGACCTTTGGGAGAAGACCATGACCTCACTTCACCTTTCACTGCCCGTCCTCACCACACCTACTGCTCAGTCAATACTCACCCACCCCAACTCCACCTCCAGGGAAGAAATGCTTATGACAGGTGAGACAGAGCTGGGCTTGCCTAAGGTCAGGGACAAAGAATAAAGGTTCTCACACTCTTTATTTACTTCTGTAGTTGCAGGGACCTAAGACACACTCTCCACCAGCTCAGCAAGTCGTTCTTCCTTGGAGCCTGAGGCCAAGCCCTCCAGAGTCAGCTTCCTTCCTCCTTGATTCTCTCCATCCCTCAGTTCACTTTCTCTCTTACTCTGTCAGTGACTGGTCACCCAGGACTGAATCTTCCTCCCCACGACACACTAGCAAGCTCAGCCAGGCCATCTACACAGGCTCTACTCAGCACTGGGGGACCCCTCTGGCCAACAGACTTCACAGCTTCTCTCATTGTGGGTGATCAGAATCAGGTTAAGGTGTTGATGGGGTAGATCCTTTTGCCAATTTGACATGGCAGTTTGTTTTGTTTCATTTTTGAAAGCTTTGTTTTTTATTTTTATAATTAAATTTATTTCTGTTTTATATCTGACTTCCCGGATGCAGAGCCTGAGACAAGGATTTTGGTACACATGTCTTCCTGAGGAAATAAAGAAAGCAGAATAGGGAGGGAAGGAACTAAGCCAAGCTGTCGTCTCAGCGGGGGGTTAGCTTCCCATCTAGCCCCTCCTGGAGCACTGGAGCATGAATTGTACCTCAGAGGGGATCTCACTTTGAAACAGAGGTCGGTCGGCCCTTTAGATCCTGCATTGGTTACTCATTGGCCAGAGGCTGCAGGAGGTTCTTGGGGGAAGTAGTTTCTTCCCAGGAGATACTGCTGTGGGTGAAGACAGGCCAGGAGCTAGGAGGATGGCTGTCCTTAGCAGATGGCACAAGCACACCTGGAGTGCAGATATACCAGCCCAGAGCCAGGGTGCTGGGTGGGGGTGTGAACAGTACCCACCCTGGACCTCTCGGGGTCTTTAGCTGAAGAAAGGAAATGTGCATGGGAGAGAGACCAGATCTACTGAGATTTGCAGTCAGGGTGTGCAGTCAGGGTCTCAGCTGATACTTCAGGGTTGCTTTGCCCTGAGGTGTCCTGGAAGCTTGTTTTCAGAGTCTTCTCCTGGAGGCGTTCAAATAAATCAGAACCTCGGCATGATGCCATCTTAGTCTCGTGCCCCTCAGGAGCATCATTGGAGGCACCGCTTTTGGACATTGCTTCTCGGGGAGAGGAGGTCAAAGAAGACAAAAAACAGCATCTTCTCCACCCTCCGGGAATTTGGTGTTCAGAAGGCATGAGGAAAAGGCATGGGTTCCAGGCAGTCGTTCTCAGGACATCCTCTCCAGAACAGTCTATGCATCACAGGCATGTGGAGACCTGACTGCAGTGGGCAAAGAACCCCAAATTTTTTGTTTGTGGAGGTTGATTTTTAAATAGCAAATTCTTATCCTTTCACTTAAACCACAAAAATTGATTGCAAATATCCCATTTTGGGAAAAAAAAAAAAACTGTGGAGAATGAGGATACAGTTCTATCCTCAATCTAACACTTCAGTCTTCACCCTGTCAGGTCACATTGGCTCAAACAAGGAGAAACAGGAATACAACATCTTTGAAAAGAAGGCTGAGAAGATAAAGGGATGGGGGGGTGCGGGTGGGAGCGGGAAGGGAGGCCGAGGTAAAGGGAGAAAATTTGGAAAAATTAGAAGTGGCAGGAGATGCCAAAGGATCAGGTTAAGATAACAGAAGTCAGGGCACTTGCCAGCATGTCATAGACCGAGGGAAGAGACCAAGGTGGTGAAGTTGATGAGTTGGAAGCAGAGAAGCAGATACCTGGGGAAGGACAAGTTGCTAATGCTGATAAAGACTCCTCGAGCTGCTCTAAGGAAGAAAGATAAATTGCAGGGCGTGAAGAACCAGGGCGGGAAATGAGGTATCAGAGGTTCTGGTTTTTGTTTCGGAGCCAGTGGTGAGAAGGGTGTCTGCAAACATGGGGACCAGATGCACAGGAGACCAACATCCCTGCCAGGAGAGAGGAAGTTGCCTGTCAGCCTCGTTGGCCTTGCTCTTCCTCTTCCTAATCTGTGAGTCAGATTTCTAGCCCCGGCAGGGACAGGCTCATCCTGCTGCCTTGGGCGTGGAGTGTTGTCCAGAAGCTCCTCCAGACAGTTGTGTTTAGACTACTGGTCATCTGGAAGGCCAACCAGAGTACATCCACTGGACAATCCAGCAGGAAACCAGAGAAAGGGATGGGATGGCCAAGTGTTGGAGCAGACACCAGGGGCCGTGTTACCCACGCCCCCTGACACAGAGCTCCTGGGATAGCAGGTCCAGCTCTAGGCCCACATGCTGGAAGCTTCTTGACTCAGCAGGCAGGATATCCAGGTGAAAAGTCCTCAGGCCAGCCTCTGAGTTAGGGGACAGTGCTGAATCTATAATCCAGTATGGAGACTGTCCCCCACTCCTGCCTGTCACGGGACAGCTCTGCCTGTCACTCTCAAATGTCTCCTCGTTCATCCATTCACCCATTTACTTTTTTCACCAAACATGAACAGCTGAGAGCACTTCATAAAGCTGGGCTGACACTGCATTTCTCCTTCAGCTGTGTGTCCTTGGACAAGTTACACAGCCTCTCTCAGGCTCTGTTTTCTTATTTGTTGCAGAGAAATAATAATAAAATTATCTCCATGGGTCGTGATGAATAGTCGAGGAGGGAAATTCTGCCCAGAACCCAAGCAGGGTGAACAATCAGTAAATTGTAACTTTGATCATTACTATTATTATTGTTGCCATTATCATTTCTGCTATCATATTCAGTTTGGGCATTGCTAGCGGGGCAGTGGGGTGAAGGGTGCTTCTCCCTCCTGTGTGATGATTCCGTCTAGTGGGGAGAGGCCCCACTTCACTCCTGGTTTCTGTCTGACTCTTCCCTCATTCACCCCATGGGAAAACAAGGAATGTTTTCATTCTGCTAAGTTTGGGGAGCGAAATCCAGAATGTGCTACCCAGTCTCTCTTTCCTCTTCCTCTTGGGAATGAGCCTGTCTGCAGAGAGCACATTCTGATCCCCCTCCCTCCTCTAGTACGTTCCATAAAGGCGTGTGTGGAGCTGCTGTGACTGGGAACCAAAATCCTTTTAGGCTGGGAGTTCAGTAACAAGAAAGCTACCCGTCCATAGGTATAAGCTAAATTTTCCAAACTCTCCTTCATCTGCCAAGTCTTTTGCTTTCTTTCTTAATCAGTTCATCACTCTAGTTAAAAAAAAAAAAAAAAAGAGAGAGACAGACAGAGAGACAGAGAGGTGCTATTTATTGGGTGCCCCAAACCCCAACAATTATAAATAATTATTTGCATACACACCACTGAGGTTTGACCACATCGGTTCAATGGAACAGTTCAAAGGAAGGATTGAACTCAAATCCCCAGACTTTCTTCTCCACCCCCATCAACATTCCAGATACTTGATGACCCTGTAATTTCTAACAGAAATTTACAGTTTCATTATATAAAAAGACAAAAATAGCCTTCTTTGCCCATTTACTCTTCTTAACCCCTCTCCCCTCCGAGTCAAGATTAGCAGTTTTCATTACCACTGCTTACTTTTTGTTTAGATCATCCTTCCCTGCTGAATTCCAGATCCTTATCCAGGCCCTGATACAGGAAAGGACTTCTTTTATGTGGTTTTTCTTTATGGGCTTCTAGGCCTGAGCTACCTTTGGTAAACTAAGAGTGTCTTTGGCTCCCTGGTGATC
The DNA here is from genome assembly GCF_014898055.3 of Talpa occidentalis. NCBI lineage: Eukaryota > Metazoa > Chordata > Mammalia > Eulipotyphla > Talpidae > Talpa > Talpa occidentalis. Next base: position 10,622,130 of record NW_023601653.1, read on the forward strand.
ACGAGGGTTTCATTTATGGAGGCTGACTCTTGTTTGGAAATGGTGATTGCATAAAACAGAGCGATGCCGAGATTAGGAGGGCCAGAGCATTCCAGCTCAATAAATCAATCCCCTTTTAATTGTGTCCCTGTCAGTCAACATTCTTCCAGAAAGAGGGCAAGGAGCTTGTTAGCACAGTGATTCCTCGCTCTTTTTGTGTACTGCTCTGGTTGTCAATCAGCTTAAGTCACAGTGAGGAGAGCCTGTGCAGGGCCTACAGGGTCTGCTCCCATCACAAGAAAGACGCCAAATGGGGCATCAATATGCTTGGCTCTTATTTAGGAGTTTTTGAGAAACTTCAACCTGGGTTTTTACCCTTTGTCTAGACAATTGAGCTCTAATCCCATTTGGTGAAACTCATCAGCTCACTTTGCATATATTTTTTTTTGTTGTTGTTGTTTTTTTGTTTTACCAGGGAATGTAAATGGCACCAGTTTTGAAATGCATGCAAGGAAGTGTTTAAGAACACTTGAGATAAAGCTGTTTCTAAGAATGTTATTTGCAAACCGCTTTGAAAACAGTGTTATATCAATGAGTGGAAGTGTCACCCAAGCAGAAATGCATTTGCAGCAGAGTTTAAGGACACTTGTAATAAAACACTGCATATCTCTAATGCCTTAATGTTCAAGGTCGTTACATCATTGGCAACATTTTCCAAGTATGCTACGTCTTCAAAGGTTGTTGGACAATAAAGCTTCTATTTGGCATCTAAATTTATCTTTCCTCTTAAGTGTTCCTGTCTCTCTCATTCTTCCAGGAACATGTTGACAGTGAGTCTGCACCCACAAGATAAATTAGAAGCACAGCCATATTATTTTTAGTCAAAAATGCTAAAAATTCCAGGATACTGAACAGTGTTTTGTTTTGTTTTGTTTTCTTCAGTCTTCTTTTTTTTGCTTCTCAAATTTTAAGGTGCATGAGAATCACTTTTGAGTCTTGTAAAACTGTAGACTATGGGGTTTGTAGAGGACCCCACGGGTTTGTGTTTCTAACCACTCCTAGGGGATACCCACACTGCTGGCCCACAGACCTGCCCTTGAGCAGTAAGGACATAGAGTCCACTTAGACTTTCATCTGAGTAGTGTTCAAAATCTCCTTCATCTGGGCTCTCTCGAGTCTCAGACCTGGACAAGAGCTGGCTCAGAAAGAAGCAGAGAGATGTGAAATATATCAAGCTTCCCTACCTCATTAGATGAGATGCATTAGATGAGATGTAAGGATGTCTTTCGCTGCCAGTGGCTCCTAATGTTTGCACCAATCTACCATTTGATCAAAACTCTGAATTTGTCCATCACAAGGTCTGTTAACTCTGATCTCGACCTATAGAAAAGCTGGCTTTAGAAACTCAGTGGGAGCTTCAACAGTAACACTGAAGAAATGAATAGACAATGATACACCCAAAATGTCTGAGTCCCAGAAGGTGCTGGTCAAGTCTCCTGGTTGTGCCTGGGGAGCCCCTCCTCCTTAAAGGCAAGACAATGCAGAAGCAAGAACAGGTTGGGGGGTTGGGGGGCCACCTGAGGGCTCCTCACTTGCCAGATCAGTCCAATCACTCCACTGCAGTGTCAAGTTCTGACCTGTAACGTAGGGGCTTGCAGAGATGATGCCCACCTTCCTCTTAACACTTAGTCACTACTGAGTAAATGCTCACTATTGTTCACTGGTTTACTTAACTTTATTGCAATTTTCAGAGCTAATGCTCCAGAACTAGACTTCAGAGTAAAGTCAAAGCTCCCTAGGTTCCCATAACCTGCCTACTTTATTCATTGTAATTCTGGGTCTTCCAAGAAGCAATTATCAAGATTGGACTAAATGTGCAAAGATTTTATTAGTGAAAGTAGCACTGAGGAAAAAAATAGAATGGGAGGGCCTCCCTGGTGGCACAAGGGGTTGAGCACTGCACTATGAAGCAACCAGCAGCCTCTGCAGCACCAGTTCGATCCCCGGCCGGCCAGGGAGCAACCCACATGGCGCGGTAGACCTGTCCTGTCTTGCCCGCTGCTCCCCTCAGCAGTATATTTCAGTCGGTCTGTCTGTTCTGTTCCCCACTCTGTCTCTGGTGAAGCTTCTCAGCATCCCCCAACCACCACCACACACACACACACACACACACACACACACACACACACACACACACACACCTCTGGCCTGTACCTCAGCTCTTATATGCATAAGTAAATAAATCTTCAGGCCTCCCCTGGTGGCGCAGCAGTTGAGCACTGGGCTGCGAAGCTGCCCGCAGCCTCTGCAGTGCCAGTTCGATCCCCAACCACTGGCGAGAGTCCCACATGGCGCGCAGACCTCTCCTGCCATGCTCACTGCTCCCCTCAGCAATGTATTTCGTCAGTCTGACTGTTCTGCTCCCCACTCTGGCTCTGGTGAATTCTCTCATCCTCCCGTGCTTCTGACTGTACCCAGTGCTTACATAAATAAATAAATAAATAAAACTTTGGGGAAAAATAAAAAAATAAATCTTAAAAAAAAATGCAATGGGAAGTGGGTGAGGCGAGGAGATCTTTGGGGCCAGAACACAGGTCTGACCCCAAGGGAAGGTGAAATGGAAGGAAGGAGGGGCAGAAATGCCCTAAAGTGCTAAGCCACCTAAGAAAATTTGGCCCAGCTTATCAGGGGAGCTCCAAGTCAAAGCTGACCATCATCAGAGACCCATGTCTCCAGCAATAACCTGTCTTATTATCCCTTCCACAGTCAGTGCCTGCCTGAGAGTATCTGTGTGCCTTTTGCACAAACACTGGAATGGACAGCAGACCCCAGCAGGAGAGCCCACACCCAATTCCCTGCGGTCAATAGAGTAATTTGACTGGACATTGTTTTCTTTTTTAAATCCATGATTATTTACCCTTCTTTGAAGAGCTCATGATTTGAATGGTGAAGAATCACAGAAGGCTGAACACAGTCAAAAGGTGTAAGCACAGAACACTATGCACACGTGGAGGAAAGGATCCCACCCCATTCTGGGGTGGAGGAGTGAGATTTTAGTAAAACCTGCCAGGAGGGGATGTCTCAGATGAGCTTTAAAGAGTGGTAGAAAGGAAGTAGAAGCATTCCAGGCAGAGGAGTCAGCATAAGCAAAAGCAGGGAAGTAAGAACAGCAGAGCAGGTGTGGGATGTGAAAAGCAAGTCAAAGTTGCTGAAGCATGAAGTTCATGGCATGGAGAGGTGATAATATTTTCCAAACAAAATCTCAGGATATATGGCCCCAATGAGCTGGAATGTTCCAAATCAGGAATGTCTCAGAAAATACCCGAGATGATGTCACCAGTACAGTAGGTAGTTAGGGCTCAAGCTAGATCCTCTACATCCTCCTGCTTCTATGAGCCCTTCAACTCCTTACTCAAAACCACCAGAAAATAAAGCTTACTGTTTATTAACACATAAATTCCAATATTATCAGAGACCCTTCCCACATCCATCCTAGTCTTATCTATAACAGTCAAATATTTTTAAAAATTCATCAATAAGAGATTGGTTAATTCAATTGTGGTACATTCCAATGCCCTATGACTTCATAGCAGACCTCATTTAATAATAATAATATAAAATTCTAACAACATGAAATTATTTTTAAATATGTCAGGCATACTCAGTATGTTCTACTTTTGTTATGTTTACATATATATAGATACTATAACATCATCATAGAATAAATAAATAAAAATAAAAGATTAGGTTCCCAATTTTTCTAGTCCTAGACTAATCATAGTCATACTGATATTCCTTAAATGGACATCACATCCACCCTAAAACTCTTCAAAATCCAAACTTATTTATTATGGAGCCTAAAGACTCATGTCAAATGTCCCCTGGCTGCCAATTTTCACCCCCAAGACTTTGCACATGCTGTTCCTTACCTATTCACCTCATCTTCTTGACTAGTTCTGTTCATCCTTTAAGAAGCAACTTAGATGTTACTCTCAGTAGGAAGCCCTCCAACCACCTTCAGGCTATACCTGGTGCCCCATTTAATATTCCCGTCACGCCCTGTGCTTTCTCTATGGTGTTTTTTGCATGCATTTTAGATGTCATCTGATCCATTTCTATGTTCCACTAGAATTTAACAATCATGGCAGAGTCCAGGTGGTCTTATACATGGGAAAAGGGGATGTATCAGTCATCTATTTCTATATAACAAATTACCCCTAAACTTGGTGGTTTAAAAGAAACCTTTATTATCTCACACACTTTCTGAGAATTAGGAACTCAGGAGTATGTGGTTCTAGTTCAGAATCTCTCATGAAGGTATATTCCAGATATTGGCATGGGTTGTACTCATCTGAAGACTTGACTGGGACTGGATGATCCATTTCTAAGATGGTTCACTCACATACCTATTGGCAGTACTCAGTTTCCACCACATATGTCTTTGTAATGGTGCTTAAGTATTTTCACGACATGCCAATTAACTTCTTCCAGGGAGAGAAAACCAAGAGAGAAAGCAGGGACATACCGAGATTCAACATACTTAATCACCATTTTATATATAAAGAAACACGGGAGTCAGATAATGTGTCCAGGGTTGCTCAGCTGGTTCAAATCTTGCCTTTGATTTGAACCATGCAGTCTGGCTCCAGAACTCTTACCCTGAACCATTATGCTATACTACCCCTTTAGGCAAATCCGTACATATTAGCTAGATAAAATAAACTGCTCTTTGTTAGGAGCCATGTGCAATATATATTTCCCTAAATTAGCTCATTTTTGGTTCATTCATACTATATGGCACGCACAGTCTTCAGAAGACGTGTGGTCATGCACGCATCTCTAATCAACATCACCCCCCAAGGAAAATTCCAAGACTCTGTGACTTGGAAGGCAAAGGGAGGCCAAAATCCTTCAGCCACGGAAACCTGGTTTCATGATGCAGTTCCAATGGAAGGACTTCCCCAGGCTTCCCTGGGGAGCTCACCTGGGCTCAGCTGCTTCCAGCCTTTTGGGTTAGCAGATCCGGAGTCACACTGCTGACTTAGGCATTTTGCTCGATTCTCATCACCTCCGCCCTAGGCGATGAGACTGGGACGTTGGTGCATAGGGTGAGGCTGACAGCTAGTTTGGGCCCAATGATTTCACTGGAGAATCATTCTACAGCTGTTTTCCCCAGGCTGCGAGACATCTTGAAGGGAGACAGCCCAGCAATGAAGTCACCAGTGAGGCAGAAGGCACAATGGCACCCTTGTAGAATGTAGCTTGTGATCTCATGGGCCCAGAAACACTGAGCCATATCCTTGCTCCAGCCCAGCCCCACCCAGGTGCAGCCTGCACTCCCCATGAGCTGGCATTCTTCTTCTCCTCTAAATTGAAGCTTGGAATAAACAAGAAGAAACCAACAATATTCCTGGTAGAAGAATTTTTCAACCTTCTTCTCAGGTTAACTATCAAAGGAGAAGTTGAAAATCCTACTGAATTACTATGCACCCTAATTTGAATATAGGAATTATCCATATGCCAATGCACCTTACATGCCAGAGGATGATTCTTTATTCTTTTATAAAATATTTTCCCATCTTGTACAGAGAGGATTTAGGATTTAGACACACAGTTTCAGCAAGATGACATGAATTATATCACCATGAAAAAAATCAAAACAGAAATATTAAATGGAGTGATAAATGAAGCCATGAAATACAGTAAATGCATACTGTGGAGTCTTGCGCACTTGGCATGAAGGGATAACTATAGCTTTGAGATTCCTAGCCATAATAAATGTTTACTTTTGAAGAAGGAAACCTAATTGGACACAAAAATCAGTCCAGCCCTTTTTTTGACAGTATATTGTACTTGAAATCTTAGTTTTCATGAGATTTAAACTAACAAGTTACTCAGGAAAAAGATGATATTACATAGTCACAAGAAATGAAATATTTTGAAAAATTTATATTCAGCAAAACAATGCAGCATGATTAAAACAAACATAACAAGGCCTCCCTGGTGGCCTAGGAGTTAAGTCTCAGTGCCATCACCACTATGGCCTGAGTTCAATTCCCGGCCAGGGAGCTGACCCACATATGGCACAGTAGACATTTCCTGTCTCACCCGCTGTTCCCCTTAACAGTGTATTTCAGTAAATTCACCTGTTCTGCTCCCCCACTCTGTTTCTGGTGAATCCTCTCACCTCCCACACCTCTGATCTACACCCCAGCTATTCTATGCAAAAATAAAATAAAATAAAACAGATATAACAGACAATTCAATATAATAGATAATTCAACATAAAAGACAATTCTACAAGCAACTGTAGGAATTTGCTGGAAGGAAATGCTGGAAAAGGAATTTGCTGGAAGCTAAATAAGCAGAAGAGAACACAGAAGGAGTTGAGAGTCCACAGATTTCTACCTATTTGGAGCCATCATGACACCCATTTCACAGATCAGACACTGAGACTCAAAGAGTTCACATAACTGGAAGTGGCAAAACCAGGATTCAAACTTAGTCCTATCAGTCTCCAAAGACCAGACTTTAATCCCTAAGCTGCCCAGCTTGTAGTCAAGTCGCTTCATGTCGTCTTTCCTGAGTGATGCCTATGAAAGGAACACAGGGGCCTCAGGGCCATCCTCCTGTACCCTAGACATTGTACCAGTGAGCATTTGCTGTGTGCCCAGTAACTCTGAAGCTTCAAAAGTAAATATTTATTATGGCTTGTGAGGCTACAGTTGAACTGGGTGGGCTGCTGCACCTGGCTGGGCCAATCTGTGCCTGAGATTATAGTAGCAGCTCTGCTGATCTAGTCTGGATTCGCACATATGGGAGAGTCAGGGGGTTGCCTGATCTGGAGCCACTCCAGCTTGGACAACGAAGCTCCCCTCCATGTGGCCTGCCACCCTCCAGCAGACTAGAAAAGCTTGTTCACACAGCAGAGGTGGGTTCCTAAGACAAAGAAGGGACATACAGTCTCTTCAGGCCTACGTTGACAACAGTTATCTTTTCCATTATCTTCTATCTACCAAAGCAAGTCACAAGGTCAGCTTGAAGAACGGCCAAATCGACTCCAACTCTTGATGGAAAGAGCTGCAAAGTTATTGCTAAGATTGCAAGGCTTAGGTGGCCCCTCAAGATTCATATGTTGAAACCTAGTTCCTAATGTGATGGTATTAAGAAATGGGGATTTGGGAGGTGCTGGGGTCAAGAGGGTGGAACCTTCCTGAATGGGATTAGTGCCCTTATAGAAGAGCCCACTCATAGCTCGCTAGTCCCTTCAGCCATGAAGGATGCAGTGAAGAGGGTCTATGAACCCAGAAGAGGGACTTCACCAGACACTGAGTCTTCCAGTCTCATCAACTTGTCTGTTCAGCTTCCGGCACAAACATTTACTTTTTGTAAGTCACTCAGTTTATTGCATTTTTGTTACAGCCGCCCAAGTGGACTAAGACAATTCTGTTGTAAAGGGCACAGGCCCAGACACATCATTAATTGGGAAATGGACGCATCAATCAGTCCCACCCTGCTAGAGACCCCCCAGGAACTCCCCCAAGGTCTGGGACCCACAGGAAACCACCCTTTCCAGGTGAACAGCTCAGGAGAGCAGAGGCCTTGCCAATCTTGCTCACCTCCCACACAGCCCAGAAAGTTTCTGAAACAGCTTCATCAATTATGCTAAACAGCTACAGGAGAGAGAGTTGGTTCCTCTTTCCTCAGGAGCATCATTCTTTTAAAACACGACCTGCTGGGGCCCTTTCCTCTGCCGTCAACAGGAGGACCCTGTGCAGAGGGTGGTTAGCAGAGGCTTCCGCGGGAGGATGATTTCAAAAATTCCTCAAATTTAATATCACCATGGACTCCAGGATCTGAAAGACTCTCCCGCCCTCCAAGGGAAGAAACAAAGTCTCTCCCCACCGTGCCCCCCTTTTGTGGTAATGTTTGGGGAGAGAAGAGCAGACAGAACTCTTCACCTTTCTTTCCATGACATAGAGCGTCTAAGAATGTGCGGTTGCCCCAGCCGGGGGTGACCACGCAGGAGCCGAGACGTCAGCCCCAGCACACGCTGCCTCCCGGGGCTGCAGCGCTGGCTTGCGGGAGAAGCAGCAGGTGGGGGGGTCCTGTGTGCACCTAGAGAAGGGGCTCCCAGAATCCCCACCCTGCTGAAATCAGCTAAGATGATTTGAGATGGACAAATGTCTTGCCACAGTCTCGGAATCCACACACATCCCCAAGTCTGCAGCGCCTGCAGCTTCCCCCTTCCTATGCCCTCTGTCTTGACCCCAGCCCGGTGACTCTGCTGATCCTTTGTGATGAGAGGGGGCCCCGCCAGGAGAACCCACTGGACTAGGTGTTGGATGCTGAGTCCCCGCATCCAGATTTCTGGCGTGGCACCCTCCTGGCACTCACCCAGTGTCTGTGTTCACCCGCTGAGGCTGGGGCTTCTTCCAGACCCAGAGGTTGGTCTCTCACACTCAAACCAGATCCTCTTCCCAGGGGCTAAGTTATATGTTCCAACTGCATCCTTTACTGGCTCCGAGCAGGGCCTCCCATGTAGAAGACAGGAGACCTACCCAGAGTCAAACCTCAGGCCGGCCAGTGTAGCCTCATTGGGGGCCTCTGTGCTGCAAAGGACACATAGCTCTGCTTTCCACTGTCAAGATGGCCTGGGGGAGGGGATTGTGTGGTGGGAGAGCTTTAGAGGGTGTAAATGTCCTGCATTTCAATTATGGTGGCCTTCACACCATGGTATTCATTGTCATCACTCATTGCACCGCAGGTCCAAAATGTAAATGTTACTGTGCATAAAGTATAGCTCAATAAATCCGGGCTGGTTTTTTGTTTTTTTTTTAATCTCTAGTGTTAGTTCTCTTCTACCCACTCCAACCAACCCTCAGGTTTGGTGGAGAGGAAGATGTTAGGATCAAGGTTATGAATCAAGGTTGTGCTTTAGGGGAGACAGTCTGCTTTGTTTTTTCTTATTTCCAAACATTTGTTTATATGTTTTATGTATTCTGAGAGCAGTGGGGAGCCCCTGGATGCTTTTCCACACAGAGGAGACACAATCCAACTTGCATTTGTTAATCCAACTTGTTTCTGCAAAGGTTGCAAAAAGGGAAAAGAATTCCTGCGGAGCCTAGCTAGAAGGTCAGTGCCATAGCCCAGGCAAGGATGCTGGCACTCGTGATGGAGGATGGTTTACAGATTTCAGTTGTTGAGACTGTAATTTAACAACCGCTCTCGTGAAAAAGTGAAAGAGAAACGACATTAAGTGTCGTTAAGTCACCTTTTGTGACTATCACACATGTATTCGCATACTTTGACACCCCTTGCTTGATCAATATCACATTCAACTTAGCCCACAAAGTCTATTTAAACGCAGAATCTAGATAATTTTCTGAATTACTTTGGCCATGACCATCAGGTTCCTCATGCATGATATCAGAAGGGGTATGCTGCTTATCCTCATGGCTAACTTTTAGCGAACACTCACCATCTGCCAAACATCCTTTTTGTGTTGACAGTGACGAACTCATCTAATCCTCGTGAAGTCTCTACTACTAGATGCAGATACTAGCCCCACATATAGCTGAGGCTATCAAAGCAGAGAGAAGTACCCCCAAATTCCTAACTATTGAAGGGCACACTCATGTTGAAATCTAGACACTACGGCATTAGATCCACATTTTTAAACAAATCTCCTCATGATCAAATCTTTGGTACATTCTGGTTTAATTATGTATTTTCAGAAATAACAAAGAATCCTGGTGTTTACCTGAAATAGTACTATTTCTAATTTAAAATGACTCTGTAATTAAAAAAAACTTCACAAAGAGATCTCAAAGCCCAGATGGTACACTAGTGAATTTTTCTAAATATTTAAGTAAGAAATAAGGTTAATCTTAAGCAATCTTATTCAAATAAAAGCAAAACACACACACACACTAACTTATCTTTTAATGCCACCATGACCTTGAAAACAAATGGCAAGGACTTTTATAAGAATGGAAAATTACAGATCAATTTCTTCCATAAACATAGATGGAAAATTATATCCAAACTATCTAGCCATATAAAAAAGAATACCATGTGAATAACATGTGAAATCCAGTTGGGTTTATTCCTGTAATAAAGGTTGGTTTTAGGTTCAAAATCAGTCAATGTATTCATCACTCTGAAGAATTATGGGTGCCTTGGTGGTGGGTGTGGTGTGGTGACATACATCTGAGGAGGTAAGAACCTGTTCCCCTAAATCATCTACAGTACTGTAAACCTATGTTCCCTTGATTAAAAAAATCAATAATAAATGAATAAATTCCAGGTGTATTGTAGAACTATATATAAAGATAAAACAGTATATCTTTCAGAAGATAACACAAGAATGGAGTTATAATCCTAAACAGAACCACAAAGGCAAAAAATGACTAATTGTACCATAATATCAAAAATGTTTGTTTTTCAAAGCCACCACCAATAAAGTGAAGACAAGCCACAGAGGAGAAGATATTTGCAAAACATATATTCAATGAAGAATTCAAATGCAGAATATGGGAAAAGAAAAAAATATCTGCAAATCTCTAAAAAAAAATGTAGACATTCAAATGCTAAAATGACTTGATACAGGCTCTGCAATAAAAAGGATAACTTTGCCACTTGCCTGTAAAACTAAAATTATTGTACAATTGTATTAAAAACAAGGGAACCACCAAATAAACAAAAAACAATGAGATAACGCCTTACCCCCCATGATTTTGGCTAAAATTAAAAGCAACAAAGACGTAGACAATACCAAATCTTGACAAGGAGGCTGGAATGTTCATGTTCTCTGGATGGAAGCCCGAACTAGTACAACCACTTTGGAAAACTCAGTAGTATCTACAAAATCTGAATTAGATACAACTTAGGACTCAGCAATACTCCTCCTAGATAGTTAACAGCCTGCTCCCCCGGATCATGCATATGTTCATCACAAGACGAGTATAAAAAAGTTTATAGCAGCACCATTCATAACAGACACTGAAGACACCATAAATATTCTGAAATAGAAAAGCAGTCTAATATAATATATAGATGAATTTGCAGATACACCATGTCTGAAGCACCATTTGAACTCAAGATGGTGGACAGCTGCCCGAGTGTTATCTTACTTTTCTAGCAGTTACTTACATATCTTTTGGGCTGCCATTTATTGAGTGCTTACTGTGTACCATTATGTAGCTCATAGAACCCTATACAATAATGAGATTGATCATAGTATTACTACCCTAAACAACACAGGTGCACTCTAATACCAAAAAAAGAAATCAGGACAGAAACAAAAGCATTCAGTTTGATTTTTACCATATGCAAAAGTAATCAATGCTGATCAAAATCAGAGTAGTGCTTACATTTGAGGCGAGAGGGTGTTGTGATTGAGGCAGATCATGAGGGAAAATCGGGGGCTGCTGGCAAAGTTGTAGTTCCCAGTCTGGTGGCTGGTTCTACTGGGTGTTCACTTTGCAAAATGACATCCCACTATCCTCTGAGATCCGTGCACTGTTCTCTCTGCATGTTACACTTCAATAAAAACTTTTCTTAAAGCTAAAAAATGATACATAATACTTCAAACCTGTTTAATTTTAACTTAAGGCATATAAATGCACATTCATTCACCACTCGTTTGATGTGGGGCCAAGGCTTTTCTTTGAGAGCGGGTCTGCCGACTGGAGCTGCTTGTCATCTTTCTTACATAAACCACACCCATCATGCATCCTCTACGGTTTCAGTGTCAGTTTCTTTGAAGTAGAGAGAGACCTTCAAGACCCCTGTAAAGCAATCTGAGTGCAGAATCTTGCTATAATTTTATGATTTTTCCCCTATCCTTTCATTGTCTCAACCACACCCAATTCCACTGCGATTTATTTTAGCAATTCTCCTGAATTTTTTCAAAGCTTTCAAGTCAGCGTTTATAGAAACATTCTCTCTCTCTCTCTTTTTTGCATACTGATTTTATTTTTTTGTTAATATCTCATTCAGTAATTAACAACTAAGACTGGCATAAGCAGATTTGGAATCAAATGCAAATGAGCCTTGATGGACATGCAGTTTATGGATGGCAGCAGACATCCAGGAGTGTCCTGGAGAGCAGCCCGTGTTTGCAGACACTTCGTGGGATGTGGGCCTGCACTCATCAGTCTGTTTTGCAGAGAACATAAGAAGCTTCAGTTAACTCTCCGGGTGTGTCAAGGAGAAAGGTCTTTCATGTTGTTATGAAAGTTTAGGCCCCCTAAACTCCCAGCTGTTACCGTTGGCTAATTTTAGATCATTTGTCTCCTGGGCCACTATGACAGTCCCTTAATAATTTTCCACACAGGTACCTTTATTTTTCTAAAATGCGAAGCATGCACATGTTTACTCTTTAGCCTTTAAACAGAGTGTTGAGCAGAGAGTGGATGCTCAGTAAGTATATGGTAAATGAGCAGATGACCAAGTAAATGTATACGTGAGTTTTCATTTCCTCCAGGATAAAATGCAGCTCCTTGGCCTGTCCTACTCAGTCCGTCAGGGTCAGACCCTGCTCTCCTTCCTGTCTTCTCACCTTCCATCGCCACACTCCCTGCACGGAGGCCCCACTGAGCACTTGCCATGACACCTGCTGTTGGGGTCCAGGGTTCGTCTTCCATCACCTTCCTGGGAGGTTCCTGTGCGAGATCCAACCATCCCCGCTCCTCCAAGCTGCCCCCAGCACACCCTGGTGGAGCTCATCAGTAGCTTTGCAAATCCTGTTATTATAATTCCTTGCCTTCTGCCTGTCTCTCCCACAGACCCTGTAAAAGGGAGGTTTGAGGATTGGGACTCAGCCCCTTTATTTGACCTCACATTCCCAATGTATTGGCATCGGGTAGGTGCTTAACACAGGCAGGAAGGCGGGAGTCAGCTGGCCCCAGCTGAAATCCTGACTCTGCCACTTGACAGCTGTGGAGCCTTGAGCAGACTCCTTCTCCATCACTCAGCTTCCTGACAAATAGAAGCAATGATCCTACCTCTCCGTGTCCCCGTGGAGATGGAATGACATCGCCTGTATAAAGAGCTGGACACTCAATTAGCTGAACCCAAAAACACACCCCAGTGTCAACGTTCAAGGCCCAAAAAATTGTCCACCTCTTTCAGAGGAAGTCTGGAGGCAGAGAGAACCCTAGTAGCTGCGCAGGCTGGACACTGATAAATATTTGTTGAGTGACTGAATGATATTGCTGTCCCTCTTTCCCCTCCTTTGTCCTGCTCTCCGCTTTGCCCTCACCACCGTTCTCTACATCCAGGCCCCAGCTCTGTGGGTAATTTGAAATTAAAATCCCAAAGTTATTTTTCATAAGCAAGAACAATCACTCTCGGGTCTGCTGGCACAGCGTCCTGACAGGGGGCTGGCAACAGCCAGTTCACAGCGAGCCCTGCCAGGGGGCTGTGCACATGCTTCTAAGAATAACTCAGTGTCCAAGAATTCCGCCTGTTCTATCACAAGCTGGGGCCGGCCGGCAGCTGGTTTGCATTAGCGCTGAAAGCGATGGTATTCCACTTTACTACAGTGAGGCTGAGGCACCTCCTTCCCGTCCTCTGCTCCCGCTCTGGGCTGCCATTGAGCAAGCAGAGTCTTCATTGACAGTCTTGAAAGCACCGGGAAGGGGTCTGGTTAGAGGTAAACTGCAGAGATGAAGTCTGCCTTCTGGGTCCTTTCATCTCATGTCTGGATCATACATCACACTTCTATTCGAGTATCTTCCTGCATTCCCCAAGGATCGGCATGCCAAGGCCTTAGTAATATCCCCTCCATGCCTAGGATCTTTCCTCATCTTCTCACATTCATTCATTTCTGTACAAGTTATTGAGTACTAAAACTAGGACCTAGGAGATCACTTAGGGAGGCAACTGGTCTCTTAGGGATGTTAGGGTGGAGGGTCTGTACACGCTCTTAGGGACATTTAGAAATATCTAGGAGCATGTATATCTTGAGTGTAACAAAGAGAAGGGGCACTGCTACCATTTAATGGGCAAGCGCCAAGGATACAAAATACCCAGCAATGCATGGACAATTTCTGCATGATGAAGCACAGTCGAGCTGAAAAATGTCGGCAACGGCCCTTTTAACCAGTACTTCTGGAGAGTGCCATCCTGTCCCGGCACTTTCCCCTCCTGCTCCACTGTGTGTTGGCCATGAGCACAGGCTTCCTCATTCCTGCCTCTACGTATGTTGTCTGCAAACATTTAAAATACATCTATTTTATGGTGGAGAATCAAAAAGATGAGGGCAAATGCTTTACTTCTACCACTGAAGCTGTGGAAACTTGAGCCAAACTCATAATTCTCAGAATCACAGACTCTCATATTGTATTGTAAGAGTATTCACTTGATATTGTGATGTGACTATGAGCCTGGTCGCCATATTGCACAATTTCTGGAACTGAGTGACCTGGCACAGTGGTAAGAATTAAATGAGTACTGGGTGTACAGTAGGCATTGAATATAGTATTAAGTGCCTTGTGCTATGCCTGGCATATAAGAGATGTCATATTTCCATAGATGTCAGGTGACTCCCTATCTGAGTCATTGAATAGAGGCTCATCAAAAAGTCTTGGTCCCTACTCTAATAAACCTTTAAAATTAGAAGTTCTGATAAGACCTATAGACATATATACCTTTATGTGTGTTTGTACATATGAGCATGAGAAAGGTATAAAAATAAACTGCCAAGATTTGCAATCTACCTCTTCCACACCCTCCCTCCCATGATGCCCAAAGGAATGATCTTTTGATCTTTGGGTCCATTACCAGGTTTCTGAATTTTTAACAAAATACACAGAAGGATGCCAGAAACCAATTGCTTTAAATGGGACAGGATGAGGCAGAAAGGAGAAAGACAAAAGGAAGAGATATCACAGAAAGTGGGAAAGGTAGAGGGGGAGAGAATGAGAAGCATCTTTCCAGAGAATTGGGGCCTTCCTGCACAGGTGACTTGAGAATATCAAGTTGCTGGGGTGTTTCACCACTTACAGACTGTATAATCAGGGTAGCCCTTTTATGAATGCCTGGGACACAGTTATGATCAGCTCAAACTCACAAAAGTTTCTCCCCAAAGATTTCTGCAAAGTCATGGTGTAGTCACAGGCCCAGGTTCTTGCTTCCTTTCATTCATCCTTTCAGCTTCCTGCCATGTGAACCAAGACATAAAGCCCAGCTCTTTCTTCAACTCCCTCCAAAACCTGTTCCCACAAAGCTTTTATGAAAGAGACAGGCTTCCTTAAAGGTGCAGGGAAGCAGAGGAAAGATTCCGTCAATAGGAACTCTCCTACACTGCTGGTGGGAGTGCAAACTGGTCCAACCACTATGGAGAGCTGTGTGGAGATTCCTCAACCTACTAAAGATGGCGCTTCCATAGGATCCAGCAATTCCACTCCTAGGTATTTACCCAAAGGACACAGAAACATTAATTCCAAAGGGCACCTGCACCCCTATGTTTATAGCAGCACTATTTACAATAGCTAAGCTATGGAAACAACCCAACTGCCCAAAAACAGATGACTGGATCAAGAAGATGTGGTACATATACACCATGGAATATGACTCAGCATTCAAAAAAAGATAAACTCATGCCATTTGCAGCAACATGGATGGAGCTGGAAGGGATCATGCTCAGTGAAATAAGGCAGAAAGAGAAAGAAAAATACCGGATGGTCTCACTCATAGCAGGAATTTAGAAAACCTAAATAAGGGACCAGGAAAAAGACGAATTACAATAAAGTAAAAATCAAAATCAACAAGCAACTCTAAACCAGAGACACACTACGGGGGATGAGGAGAGGAGGGATTAGGATCAAAATAAGGGGAGTGGGGATTGTATGGGGAATATAACCAAGATGAAAATGCATACATTGTGCAAAAATGAAAAATGATGTAAAAAAAAATAAATAGAGCACAAAAATAAAATAAAATAGAGCACAAACACATCAGTAGGGACATTTGACACCTTAAAACATCCTGGCTACTCCCAACCTGGTCTTCATGGCTGAGGGGCCCCTCCTTGATCTCCCTGCTTCCTCTCTCTTCTTCCCACTCCTCCCATCATCTTTCTTCTCTCCCTCTCCAAAGCAGAAAACAACTGCCTCTCATCATCAGGCAGAGCACTGGAGTCACCCCTCCACATTGAGCCTGTGACCCAAGTCCTTCCTGGCTTGCCTGTCCCCTTCATGGAGAAAATGTTCTGGAATTAGTGGTGGTAGGTACACGACTCCGTGAATACACCCAAAGCTGCTGACATGTATATTTTAAAAGAATCAACATTGTTATGACATGAAATCATATCTCAAACTGATTTTACCATCCAGTTGTGGACACATTTGGCAAGAGATAAGAAAATAGTTTACTTAGTATATTTTAAGTGCACACGATATCAGGATTTTTAATCCCTAAGTATTCTATTTTCATTCAAATCTCACAACATCCTATTTTTGAAACTTAAATACGTAAAATTCAGAAAGCTTGGTTGAATTTCCAAAGACAATTCAGCTACTAGATAAAACACCTGGATTTTAACCAAGACCTGCTACAACACCCGCTTCATGCTAAGCCATGTCTTCTGAGTGTCAAGTCATGGGCCCCCTGAGTTCGCTTACCTGACTGCTCTGCCTAACCTTTCCCCAAGACAACCGATAGACCGCAGCAGGGCCCCGCCTGCCCCAGTAGCCTGTGTGTGGTGGCCCTCGATAAAAACAGCCTGACCCACTCCAGAACAATACATCCCAAACTCTTCCTGACATTCAGATATACTGAGCCCCACCCCTTCATAAATCACTTATTTCTACTTGAATATAATTGTTCCTCTATAGCGACAACCTCTGTGTTTCCAGCAGAGACGTCATGCCTTTGGATTCTGATCTCACTTCAGTTGTGTCAAGGGATCCTGGTCAGGGTTCAGTACACGAAACAGTAACCAAAATAAATATCCTGGAAGCCAGAATCCTAAAGTTGTCTCCCACTTGGGAGGTTGTGAGGTTTCCGTTGTCAGTGTATATTTCCCTTTCAAGACAAGGCGAGCTATGTATGTGCTAAGTAGGAATGTTATATGATCCACCTCCCATCCCCACCAGTGGGGAATTCAGGTCGAAGGAAAATACGGGTCGAATAGGAGAGAAAAATGGCGCCAGAAAGAAAGAAGAGCCAAACTAATTCTGGCATTTCACCTTTCATTTCCCCCCAAATGCTGCCTGCCCACAACCCCGACGCAGTGTCAGATGTTTCGAATGTTTTCATTGTTCCTTCCCCCTCACCCGGCTCCAAATCCCAGAAAGAAGGGGGGAGGGGGATCAATGCCATACAGATGTGTTTATCCCCTCTTGCCTGGATAAAAGACTCCTTTCAAGTATTGTGCATATCTTCCAGGCCGAAGCCCGGCACGCTTCGGAATGCCACATGGCAGTCAGGCCAGGGCTGCTCCCTCGCTGTCCTTTTCATGTCAAACTCCAGCTTTTGTTCTCCGATGTTAAGGTTGACAGATGTGTGCGTGGACAGCCAGCATGCTGCAGACACGTGGCCGACTGAAGCCCCGGGGCTCCGTGGCCACAGCACGGCCAATGACCTTGGTGAAGTGAGTCCGCCACGTCCCAAGAGGCCCCAGGATCCAGTGGGGTGAAGACAGGGTGAGAGGAGGAAATGCTGCAGGGTTAGCACCGGGCTCAGGGGGTTAGCACTGGGCTCACCAGAGGGGGTGGAGGAACGGCCTGGGTCCTCGCTTCTTCCTGGGACCTGGTGATGTTCTCATGCACGCTCAGGGGAGGAAGGGCAGGCCGGCTAGTTAATAGAAAGGGCTTGCAATACCTTCCACCGCTCAGCTCTGCTTCTGATGGGTCCGTAGTCACCCCTGGCTTGCAGACACGCACCCCTCTCCTCCATCCTGCCTGGGTTTCTCCTCCCTGTCCTCTCTGCCCCCTCTCATCTTCTCGCCTTTATTTTCTTCTTTTCTTTTATTTCCATGCTTCCTCCTCTCTCTCTTTGATTCTTTCAATCTGCCTTTCTGTCTTTTTTTTTTTTTTCTGTCTTAAACACCCTTGTTTCTCCCCCCACCCGCATACTTTCTCCTTCATACCCACTTTCCCTTCTTTACAACTGCTTTCCTCCAAGCCTGTCCTGGTGTTGTCAGCCCACATCGCTCCTTCCCCATGGCCTCTCTCTGTCTCTCTGTGTCTCTCTCTGTGTCTCTGTCTCTCTCACACACACACACTCACACACATGCACACTCATACACACTCACACACTCACCCTCACACACTCTCACACACCCTCACCAAGTCCCAGACTGAACGCACTGGCACCCACATTCTTGCCCCCTATTCATCCAGGTCCAGGCCTTCTTCCTTTGCCTTTTCCCAGAGCCCTGGGTTGCTGTTTTAGGTGGCAGGGACTGCACTGGCCGCCCGCCAGGCTCGCCTATCTTAACAGCAAATCACTTTACAGATTAGATGGAATTTTTACAAGTGTCTGACTTTTCCCAGAAGTTCTTGTCCTTTTTCCTCAGCACTGAGCAATGTCATTTCTCCTCGTTGCCTCCACGTCAGGCAGGATGGTCCCTCCGCCCTGCTGCAAGGCCAGACATGCGTTTCCTCAACAGGAGGGGCTGGTCAGACAGAACGCATTCCTATCACGGCTGGCCCCGGCTCTCTCCCCCTTCGTTCTCGCCCACCCTCTGCCTGTACTCCTGCCAGTTTGTCTCAGTTTGGCACTTGCCAGCTGCTACCCCTTGTGACCAGACTTTTTCAAGAAATCTTATTAAGAACCTAAGAAAAATGCAATCTGAACTTGTGATGTTATGGAGGGAACATGGATTGAGAGGAAAATACATTTGTATTTGAACTTTGCAATAAAATGGGTGTGTTACCTGAGTATGGAAGACCCTGCTGGTTGTCCTCCTGGCAGCATTCTCCCTTTATTATTTCACAGTAGAACTTTCCCCCCCAGCTTCCAAAAAAACATAGGCTAGGCTCATGACCACCAGAATAAATACTCTCCTCCCCCAGCTTCCTTGCAGCTAGTTCTCAATATGTGGCAAAGAGTTAGCCAATGGGATTGCTGAATGAATGAAACGTGTATGATCCCTATGTGTATAAATTTTTGAGTATGACACATGTGACTTCCACAATATTTACATAAGTGGAATGTTTGTGCCATTCTCTTTCCTTTTCCTCCTTCCCGGGGAATGGATTCAAGTTGTGATAGCTGGAGCTGGAACTGCTCTCTTGGCACAAAGTGGAACTCTTGAATTGAGGATGACAGAGCCAAGCTGGAAGGCGCTTGAGTGCACTAATGATCACAGAACTGCTATTTAAGCCCAAAGCTACTGCTGTTTATGAAAATAAGTAAGTAAACTTCTATCTTATTTAAACCACTGATTTTTTCGAAAACAGGAAGAGGGATGTTCTCTCATTCAGTTGTCCCAACTCCAAAAGGAGATTACCATATATGATCACTAAGACCACTTTCGGTCTTTAAGACCGATGATTGTAGTTGATCATCACAGATGCATCTGCAGAGCTCAACTGTAACTTCAAACTCAGCTATAGGTCAGAATGACTGGCACAGCTTAAAAGAAATCCACCACTTTGATTTTCTCTCTCCCCATCAGTCTGCTTAGTCACCATGAGTTCCCAGTGACAGGCAGAGGAGAGCCAAAACAAAAGCAAAAACAATTGCCAATTATTGAGCCCTGGCCTTATGCCGAGATTCATTAATCGTCAACAGCTGCTAGCAGACAGGCACTATCCTATCATCTCCTTTCATGATCAGGGAAACCAAGGCTCAGAAAGATAATCAACCTCCCTCTGCCCCCCGCTCAAAAAATATAATAATAAGCAGGATCCAACCTAGGGATGTCTGACACCAGAGCCATTTGCCTCCCAAGACGACATCTCAAGATGGGGGTTCCGGAGAAGAGGACCTTGAAGTAAGCCAACGTGCAAGCCAGTGTGGAAGGGGAAATATGTCAGCAAAGTGGTCATTTGATGTGAGGCCAAAGAAGAAAAATTGGCACATCCCAAATCTTACTTCCATGATGAAAGCCAGAGATACTGTGTGTTGTTCCTTCACTTGTGCATGATCCATCTGCAATAGCAGCGGGTGACACAGTCATCTGAACTGATAGGTGGGTTTATCAGGCCGGAGCAGAATCTGGCCAGATCCCGGAAGATGGTTGACTGCAGAGATATTCCTCCCCACTTAGAACAAAGGAGGGTCATTGCCTGGTTGTTCAGAGAAAGTTGCCTTGTCTTTCTTCCCCCATTAAGATAAATTTAAACCAACTCCATGCCTGGCAGAAATAAAAGTCATGGTCCTACACTCAGGTACACAATGCTATGTTCCCATGTTAGTCGAGCTATCCATGGATCTTCTGTAGGAAAGGGCTTATTACCCTCATCCTACAGACCAGGATGCTAAGGCTCAGAGTGATCAAGGGACTTATAGAAAACCAATAATGAAACCATGATTCGCATCCTGGCCCAAAGTTTCCAAACCCATAAAACTCTGTGCTGAACATTAACCTCCTAAATAAAATCAGGGTCCTAATCCCAAAGCAATGCTCCATTTTAAGGAAACAAGTCCATTAAAAAAAAAAGACAATAATTTCTTCCAGTTCTCAAAATAGACATCATTTAGAATCACCAACCCCTGCAGCTGGAAGGCACCTTAGAAAATGTCTAGACCAACAATGCCCCCTGAAAGTCAAGGAACTTGAGTCCTGGAGAAAGAAATATCACAACTGTCTCTGGCAGAGCCACCATCAAAATGCAGACACTGACCCCCGGGTTGCACTAACGTGCTGTTTCTCTTTTGGAACAAAGTTACAGAAACTGGTGGCTTAGCTTGTGAGTTCTGGAATCAGACAGTCTTTGGGTTCAAATCTCAGCCATGCTACATCTAAAGCATGTGACATTACCCAGCTCCTTTAACCTCCCCATTTCTTACTTTCTTCATGTGCATTTGGCAGTAACAAGAGAACCAGTCTTGACGAGCAAACAAGGCAGTCCAGGTAAAGTGATCAGTGTGGTACCTGGGACACAACTCCCTGGCAACATCAAAGTTATAACCATCCAAGCACAAACCACTTACCTCTCAACGGATAGGTATTAAACAAGGGACATGGAGGCATCAGGGAAGAGGGATAAAATGAAATCAGCACATAAAACACAGCATTTTCCTCCATCTTGAGCTGACAGGGATAAATGGAACCTGGAGATCATATCATATCTCAGAGAAAGAATTCTAAACAAGGAGATGTGGAGCACAGAGTACTGGAGCCGCTCACCTCCTGGGTTCACTTTCTTATCGGCTAATGCATCATGTAGCCTGAACTTTCCCACATCACCCAGAAGGGTAATAATCAGGTTCCAGTCTCCTCTCCTAAGTGAGAAATTCTCATTCCGCAAGTGTTAGGATTTCCAGGGATTAGTGTGAAAGGCAGTTAAGCATCTAAATCCCTTGTAATGGAGAGACTGGTAAAGTCCCACTCATTCCTCCCACCCAGGCCTCTTTTCCCCTCTCACATGATGCCACTGTCCACACACTCCCTCTGCCCTGAGCCTTCCCAGCACCTAGGGCTGAGAAGCAGGCAATCCATGAGGTGAGAAACTGCTGAAGGGCACCACAAATTCCACAGCAGCAGGCCCGGGTGTCTGTGTGTGTCTCCACAAGCAGACCAACAAATCCCTAGATCTCAGCCTTTTACAGACCTCAGATTGCTCACAGTATATATGTAAGCTGGCTAGGGGCATCTGTTTTGAAAGAGTTATAAGTAACCCCATTTTGTCTATAAAATCTACTGCCTCTTCTACAGAAAAGAGATGAGCATGAACACAAGTTGGAGAGACAAGCACAGGTGTTGCAGACAGAAAACTTTGGGGGTACACTTGGCTCCCTAGTCACTGGAAAGGTGGACTTTAAGTCCCACTTTCCAGCATTCACAGGGCACACTTGGAAGATTCAGGAGTAGCTCTGCCTCTTCTTCTTTTTTTAAAAAAAGGTTTATTTATTTATGCTTATAAGAACTGGGGTACAGGCCAGAGATGTGGGGGTGGTGAGAGGATTCACCAGAGACTGCTGGTCTACCAAGTAACCAGTAGGCTTTCTAGAAAGAAGGTTGACTCACACCACTAATCAAGTTTCCCTTTTCAAAATGGCTGCTAGAAAAAAAAATGGCTGCTAGAAAGTAAAGTACCTACTGTGTGACCCCCGAATCACGAGATGGCCATCGTGCCAGGTTTTCAGCCTTTTTTCTGGCTCCACTTCTGTCTGCATTCTTGGTGTGTTTTGTTTTTTGTCTTGTACCTAATTTTTAAACCAATACCATTTTATGTATTTAAGATAAACTCATCAATCTAAAACTTCTTTCTGAATGAAAGTGAAAATAAATAGTATGAAACAAGGCTTGTGGGATTTTTAGAGTTAGCGATAATGTATGTGAACTCTCCAAGTTTTCACTGAGTAGATGCTAAATGAGTGGTATCGTTATGATTCTGTTGATCTCCATTCTCACCAGGCTGGTTCTGTGCAAACATGCTGAGGTGTCTGAGGGCAGGTTGAACACAGAAACAGACTCAAAGCTGTTCAACAGGGAGTTGATCCCCATGCATATTTTCCCAAAGTCATTACTGTCTGATATTTTTTCAAGTAATTTAACAACATGATCAAGAGCAGTTAAAGGCATACCTAGTAATAACAAATAATTGTTGTTAAGAGTATCTAAGCAATGCAGAATGAAATCAAGACTACAAAATCCACTGCAAAGGTAAAGGTTAAAATTTAACCTTTACCCCCACTAATCAATGATACACATGTACTACTACCACCAGCCAGCACCAATACATTACCAATAACACCACTAGAACCACCACCACCACACCACCATTACTGCCACCATCATCTCTACCATCACCTTCATCACCTTCATCATCATCCCCATCACAACCGTGACCACCACCAACACCATCACCTGCACCACCTTTCTGGCCTGACCCCACACTCACGTTTAAGATATTAAGATCTGGCTGTATTTTATTAAAAGAAGACTTTGGGTAAAGCCAAGGAAGAGCCAGGAACTCTCTTGGCATAACGCCGGCATAAATGCTTATAAGTGCCTGGCAAATGCTCTGCTTGAAGTCTAAATATAGGAGAGAAAGGTGAGGGTGATTAAAGAGAAGAATATGCAGAGCAAAAGACATTTCCATCTTCTAGTCACCACAAGAAGGGGAGCTGCCTGGGTAGGTGAATAAAGGAATATACACTTACGGGATGTTGGAGGCTGAGTTAGAAAAGAGGCAGAGAAGGGCCTCCCTGGTGATGAAGCGGTTAAGTCTCAGCACTATGAAGCTATCTGCAGCCACTGCAGCATGAGTTTGATCCCCAGCCACGGAGGTGACCCACATGGCACAGCAGACCTCTCCTTACTCACCCGCTACTCCCCTCAGCAGTGTATTTCAGTCAATCACTCTGTTTCTGGTGAATTCTCTCCCCACCCCCACATCTCTGGCCTGTACCCCAGTTCTTATAAGCATAAATAAATAAATCTTTAAAAAAAAAAAAAGAAGAGGTGGAGCTACTCCTGAATTTTCCAAGTGTGCCCTGTGAATGCTGGAGAGTGGGATTTGAACTAAAATAAAGGATTCTTTTGTGCATTATCCTGGACTCTCTGAGTGTGCTTGGCCATCTAATAGTAAGAGAATTTAATAATAAACTCTGACAGACCTAGCCTCCTTCAGTAGGGTTGTAGAATTGTGGTTATGCTGGGGATCTGCCTAGGGGGAAAAGTTCTTTTCATCTTGTAAGTGGAACATTTTCTAGAAAAGCAGACTTTCACAGTGCCAAGATGGACATCTTCTGAGTGCAGTGCTTGGGATTTAGTGTCTTAGTGCTTCAACACCAAAGTATTTTTTGTTGTAGTCTCATTTCTGGAAAAGCAATGAAGAGGGAGAAAACTTCCATCCCATTACAATGGCAATATCTCCCTCGACTAGTTAACAGCAAATCGATTCACAACACATTGTACCAGAGGAGCTCAGAAGAGCACAGGACATCGACTTTGTAGGGCAAACTCTGCCGAAGATGAGTTGAATAATCTTGAGTGAACAACTTAACCTCAGATTTTTGCTCTTCTGTAAATCGAGGAAATCAGCATATGTCATTGAGAAAATCTTTTCCAGCTTTACTCTTCTAACTGAATGCTTCCTGCTCTACATTTCCTTTCCTGCTATCAGCTTACTTTAAGCAAATCACTTTATCACTCATCTTAGTTTTCTCATTTCAGATCAGCAGCATGTACTGAGCTCCTTCTCCTACATTGAGCACTGAAGATACAAAAGGTTGATGTAATAAATGGCATTTTTGGTTCCAATTCACCCTCCCTGTATTCAGTGATGCCCTTTGTTATTTGATTTTGCACTTCTTTCCACTCAAGAGTAGATTCTTCTGCTCCTTAAACTTGAATTTGA
The DNA here is from genome assembly GCF_014898055.3 of Talpa occidentalis. NCBI lineage: Eukaryota > Metazoa > Chordata > Mammalia > Eulipotyphla > Talpidae > Talpa > Talpa occidentalis. The sequence goes on from NW_023601653.1 coordinate 10,646,597, forward strand.
CCATGTAACTTGTTTTGGCAATAGAATATGGTAAAAATGATGGAATTCTCATTCTAAGCCTGGGCCTTATGGGACCTGATGGGTTTTTGTTTCTCTTTACCGTCTAGAACCTCTGTGATTCCTCTGAGAAGAGGATCCCAAGTCTGGGCTACTGATCCAAGGGGGATGAGAGACACATGGAGCACATCAGAGTTACCTCCACCAAGCTCAGCCTCCATCAGTAGCCCCTAGCTAACACACGCAACTACTGAGCTAAATCAGTGCTTATTGTTGTGTGCCACTGAGGCTGTATGATTGTTAGTTAAATTAATGAGCTCACAATGGAGAAAGTAAAACAGACTTTAGCTACCTATATACAATCTGGTATGATATATGTGAGCTGACAGTGATTATTTGAGTGCTCTATGAACATTGTAGAAGGGGCCATAATTTATCTCAGCATATGTCAAAGGAAACTTCCCCACAGGTATAAGCAAGAGAGAGAAGGAACTGTACCTTATTCTATTCTGTATTCCTCATGCCAAGCAAAGGTCCTGTATAGACTGAGTGCTTAAGCTGGTTGTTTGATGTTCATACACATTCCCCAGATCCATTGTCTGTCTTACACTTTGTCCCAGAATACCAAGTCCTGTGGGCTGTTCCCCTGGAGTGCTCTAGCTGGCCAGGTTAATGTCATGATGATCCAAGAGAGGGAAGAGAGAGAGCCCAGGATGATTCTTTTCTACTCCCACCCCACCCCATCCCCAATTACGGCACTGTGTGTCTCCCAAAAGTTGCTCCATTTGAGCCATCTGAGGGTAATGTAATTCTGTCTCCTGCCACCACTGCTCTGTGACAGTGATTATATATTTGATGAATGATTTATCAACTAACATTTAATAATATATACTGTATCCCAGACATGTTTTAAGGCATTTTTGATGCAACTGTGAGGCATGCAGCTGAAATCCTGCCCTTGAGGTTTTAAATTCTATCAGGAATTGAAGATAAGATGTAAGACAAAACATATACATATGTGGGAAAATAGTATGAAGAAACTAAAAGTGAGATGAGGAATTAGAGAGTTGTGTAGTGAGGCCCAGTTTGGACAGAAATCCAGGGAGGGCTGGTCTGAGGTGGTGGCATATGATCAGTGGCCTAAAGTGAGGGAGTGAATCATGAAAAAAGTGGAGAAAGATTATTCCTGGAAAAGGGATGAACACAGACAAAAGTAGAAGGGTGAGGATCCAAGGAACAATAGGGTGAAAACTAGTGTGGTCAAAAGCAGTGACTGGCAGGATGAGTATGAGATGACTCCAGAGAGGGACTGACTCTTAGAGGAGCTTACAGATCCTGGTAAAGATTTTAATTTTTATATATTTAAACAGGATGGTATTAAAGAAAAATTACTCAGATGTTTGCTAAAAGGGCAAAGAAGATTTTATTCAAAACTATTGCAATAGGGAGAGAGATTGAACTCAATTTTAAATATAACAAGGACAAGTGAGGATTTACAGCCAATGGGCAGAGTGAGTGGGTCAGTGTTTGGAAAATTAACAAGGGTGATATCAAGGATAGGAGAGGCCTACTAGTGATTCTTGCTAACAGTATTCTTGCTAAAGGTAGGCCAAAGACTTAGAGTACAAAGGCTGGGGACAGGAATTTCAGCAGATATCAAGGGTAGGAGGGTTCTTGCTAAATTAACTTAGTAGGATTCTTAACTGGACTCAACAGGCCAAGAGCAGGGCAGCAAGGTAAGGTCAAGAACCAGTGTAGAAAAGCACTCAAAGGTGGGTCAAGGTAAGACTTGGTCACTCAAGTCAGCTAGGAGGCAGGGGAGGAAGTGAAGATTCAGTTAAGAGATTGTCACCAGCAGCTAGGAGGCCTGGGCAGGAGATGAAGATAGCTCCACAGAGGTAGTACATGAGAGAATCAACAGTTAAATGAATCTAAACTGAATCTCAAAAGACAAGGAGGAATGAGTCAGACTGGACAAGGAGGACAGAATGGAAGAGCAGTGGCATGGAGACCAGGATGTGGTGAAGAGGAATAAATAACTAGGCTGCCTGGAGGTGAGATGAGAGGGACTTAAATAACCTAGATACTTGAAAGAACTGTGACAGACCCTTCCAGCTATTATTCCAAAATCTGTGTTTCTGCGGACTTGTCTCAGCATTTCACAGCTTGGCAGAGTGCTTCTTGCACTTTTAACATCAAAAGCCTTTCATTCTATTTAGCTTACCTCAGGGAGGGGCTGGGACTTCTCTGAGAGGTCTTGCTGAAAGACCAGGTCCTGACAGGAGACTGTGTAACCCCCTTTTCTCCTGTGGCACCTCCAGACGCTCACAGTCGGCCCCCTTGGCTGAGAGGGTGGAGGATGGAGCAGGGAAGTGATGTAAAATAGCCTGTAGAGACGCTGACTCTCTGCTGGGTAAGCAATTAGCAACCTGATGAGAGTTCTTTTAGCAGGGAAGGACAGACCCCACAGTCTGTGGTCAACTCCCAAATCAGCTATTTCCTAGCTGGGTAACTGTGGGCACATGATTTAAATTCTGTTAAGAGATGTTCCTCCTCTTCTACAAACAGAGACCAAATATACCTACTTCACAGGGTCATTGCAAAGATGCAATGACTCCACGGTTGCTGATTCCACGCCTGACATGCTTTTCTGAGCTGTTCACTGTTCTTTCTCAAAACATATATTGAGCTCCCATGACATGCAGGCAATCTGTTGGGAACTGAGGGTTTAAGGGTGAGCACACCCCATCCCCGTCTTCCAGAGACATTACAAATTATGGAAGGGTAAGAGCTGCCAGTGGGATAAGAGCAGAGATGGGGAGCAGAGGCCAAGAAAGAACCTGCTTAGAAAAATACAAACCTGACGAGGTCCTCCTATTGTTTGCCGTACTTCAGTGGCTCCCAGTTACCTTCAGGTTTATCCAGACTCCTCGAGCTGGTGTGTACAGCTCTCTGTGATGGAGCCTGCATTCTCCTCAGCTTCATCTGCTGTCCATCTCCTGCTCCTCCTTACTGTCACCTGACTTATTTCCTTGCAGAACAGCTTCCACTGCCTCGTCTCATCACCCAGTTTTTACAGGTGTCCTCAAGCCTGTCTCATTCGACCACATCTTGAGCATGACTACCTCCAAGAGCTCTTCCCCACACCCAGGTCTCACAGCAGGATCCCAGGGCACTGCCGGGTAACTGCAGACTTGCTTATTTACTCTGCCCCCCCAACAACTTAGCAGACACCCCATCTGTCTCACTCACTCTTATGACTAAAGCCCCACACTCAGAGCCTGCCAGGGAGAAGGAGTTCCTTGCATTTTTGTTGCCATGAATTCAGTGCGTGGGACTCTCCCACTGAGACAGCTTCTGGTGTAGACCCGGGCGCTCAGCAGTACCTAGCATGCTCCTTCCATAGACCAACTCTTTATTTTGCATCTTTGCTATTTTTAAAATAATATAATTCAAAATAAAGCCTGATGGTGTGGAAGGAAACAAATTTTTAGAGAAATGCACAGATTATTAGCAGCAGGGGCTGTGCTATCTCCCTAAGAACCCTCGGAGCTTGACTGGCCATCTATACAGCCAACCCCAGTATCTCCCAAGAGTTGACCGACTGCCCACTGCTCAGTCCTGCATGAGTGGCAGAGCCAGGCTGCAAACCCAGTGCCCAAGGGCAGGAAGCTTCCAGTGTCCCTGCCTCTGTCTTGGAGCCAGCAGCCATGTCCGCCCACCCCGGCTGGGAAGGAGAGGTCCTCACTGCCTGGCCCTTTAAAACAAATTTGAGATGCTTTGTCTCAAAAATTTCTCTGGAGAAGGGGAGGGCAGCACAGAGCAAATTGAAGAGGGGTGGCGGGAGCTTGAAAAGTCAAATTTCTGCCATTCCTGCTTTGTGGGGGGGGGGGGCCCTGTGCGGTCCCTGGAGACCCCAGCAGATCCCATGCATTCCAGTGCATGTGTAATGAAAACAGCCCGGCTCGAGATGTGTGTCCGCCAGCGCGCGGGGCTCCGGGGAAAGTCAAGACTGATGTTATTTCTCAGCCCCTCACAGAAAGTCAAATCAGACCGCCTCCGGAAAAAGTGAGGGGCCACCGTGGAGGGTGCCTTTCCTTTGGGCCAGATTCCCATCCCACCAAACTCCATGTGAGATGCCCTGGGGAACCGCTCGTTGTTTGGAATTTAAACATCTCATACTTTTCCTAGATGCAGAGAAAGTATTTTTGAGGTATGCCAAGAATTAACCAGCAAGGGCATCTATTTAATTGTGTCTGAAACAGAAGCTAACATTGTTAACACACCGACCACATTCACCATGAGCGTGGAAGGGAGAAGGGCAGATGGGGGTGTGATAAAAGTGTGTGAGACTTGAGCCGCTTTTGAGCAGAGCTCGGGACTAAAGTGCAAAAATGGCCATTGTTACTCAGCTTTCATCTTTTCATTAGTTGGGACGGGAAAAAAACCTAACGTTCTGTCGACATTCATTGTGTTGTTGGGACATCTTTTGATCTCCCAAATCAGCAAGAATCCCAAAGGGAAGCTAGCAGTGTTTTTGATTATTATCTTTAAAGTCTAAAATTCCTTAGGTGAAATTCAGTATGAAACGCATCCATGCCATGGGGAAGGTGAGTGGCTGTGTCAACATCTGGGCCTTATTAAGACGCAGCTATTTTCACTAGGCAGTGAACTGGAGAAACCAAATTCCTTGATAAAGCTTGAAATTTCCAGGAACTGCTTGTAAAAGGCATTTCTTCTGTCTGGTTATTTTGCATAGCACACAGCACTGTGAGTTCCTGCTCAGCCAGGCCGGGAGGATAAAAGGCATTATCTGTTTGTCGAATTGTCTCGAAAGCTTTAGCGCTCTGGTTCACTGTTTGGTTTTGACCTTTGTAGAACACTGTGCAATTTACAACGCCTTTCCACATACCGCCTGCCTTTTGATCTCCACAGCAACCCTGGGAGGGAGCAGACGCCCAAGGCCTCCTCATTTTACAGTTGGAGAAACTGAGGCCGAGAGTGAGGTCCCCTGTTTTATTGGGGGTTTTTTGGATAAAGGGGAGCAAAGCTGATCTGACAGTGTTTCCATGTCAGGCAATGAGCAGGAGATTCATCTGGAGACTTAGGTAAAATGAAGATTCTGATCCAGTAAGTCTAGAGTGGATTTCTGACAGCTCTCAAGACATCCTAATGCTGCCAGTCCATGGACCACACTTTGAGTAGCAAGGAGATCAGGGGAAGATTTGGGACTCAAAATGAAGCTTCAGGTTTCCAAAAACAAGGCCATTGCACTAAATTGTGTTGCTTATGTTGGGGTTAAGGTATACAAGTCCCAGAACCTGAGCCTGGGTGTCCAAATCCCACCTCTGGCAGCTTTTCACCTTGCACAATTTTTTTAACCAATCCACGCATCAATTTTATCATCTGCAAAATGGGGATAAAATGGTACAAATTTTCATAAGGCTTTTATTGAGAAGGAAAGCCAATAATTGATTAAAACGGTTAGAACAGGGCATAGTAGGATTGCAGTAAAGGTTAAATATTTTTATTACTTCTTAAACAGGTTGAAGTCAAGCCCTAATTTGCTAAGAGTGCCTCTCAGAGCCTCAGGTTGCTAATCTATAATTAAATCTACAACCTACAATAAAAATTAACTCCTCTAGCTGTTGTAAAGAACAAAAAAAACATAATGAACATAAATGTCTTAAGCCGCAAAAAGAAAAAAGTGTACTTTTGTGGGCCTTTTCTGGCTTTGCAGCCTGGGGGATCCTCAAATGCTTCTCAAGGCAAGTTTGTAAGATTCCCTGAAATTGCTAGTAATTGCAAATGGTTTGTACTCCCATACACACATACCCCCAAACACCTGCAAATAATTTTATATTAATTTGCAACCTTCTTGTTTGGCATAGTTCCTGGTGCTGAGTAGGTGCTCAATAAAAGCATTTTGTTTGATTGATCTAAAATAGTAGCCCACTTCCTTATATCTACAATTGGGTCTGAAGTAAGAGCTTTCATTGAGTCAATCCTCTTGGCAACAAAAATCACTCTGAGTCTTTACTTTTTAAAGCCGAATAAAGACCTTGGATTCATTCATAACAAGACTATAGAAACTCCCAACTTAATCTCAGATCCTCCAGACACACATGGGTAGGGGGTCTTCCTGTTACCCTTTATAGAGTCACTTTCCTGCTTTTCCTTCATCAGCACTTTGATATTCCTCAAGGGAAACAAAAAACCTGCTGACTTTGTGTTTTCTCCAAATGGAAATCTCAAAAAGAAAAAAAGGTGGGAAGAATGATTATCAACCAAGTGGAAACAGTCACCATCAAAATACTATAACCAGCAGGATTCCTCAGCAGATTAGCTCTTTGTAAAATGAGGAGGAGGACCAGTAAACCAAGATATGGATATTTGAGATCTAGTTTCTGATGCATTGCAAATCTGACATTCTGACACATACTTAGAACTAGACATAAAATAAGAGCGCCTGGCATATAAAATTCAATACTATTCATTTGCCACATCAGAAAGGAAGTCAGTACGTTCATGCATCCATTCATTTAACAATTATTAATTGAACATGTGATGGATGAAAAAGATAGATTTATGACCTGAACTCCAAGGACTACAGTCCTGTGGCAGATGGAGACACACAATTTAGTACAATGGCCTTGTTTTTGGAAACCTCAAACTTCATTTTGAGTCCCAAATCTTCCCCTGATCTCCTTGCTACTCAAAGTGTGGTCCATGGACCAGCAGCATTAGGATGACTCCAGAGCTGTCAGAAATCCAGAATCTGAGTTCCACCCTAGACATACTGGGTCAGTAAGTCTAAGACTTACTGGGTCTCTGACACAATACTAAACTTAAATACATTTAATAAAATAATCAAAATATATAGATTTAAAAATTATGGGAATACAGAAAGAAGTTGACAAATCCACCATTACAATAATTCAATGGTCAAATAAATTAAAAAGTGAAAAATGCAGATTTGAACAATTCACTGACAAACTTGTTTTAAGCACATATTTAGAAGCCTGCTTCCAATAATTAGAAGTGTGCATCTCACACACATATAAAACAGTTATTTTTACATTGTATGTTGAAAAACAAAACTCAAAGAATGAGTGCCATATAGACATGGTGTCTAATTATAATGCAATTAAGTTAGGCATAAATAACAGAAAAATAACTTTTAATACACACTGGAAATTTTTAAGCAAATTTATAGTTACACATGGAAAAAAGAAAAACCAAAAAGGAAATTTAAAAATTTTAAAAGAATGCAACCATAACAGTATTACTACATATTAAAAGTTATGGGGCACAGTGAAAGCAATGGTTTAAGGGAAATTCACGCTCCTTAAGACTTGTGGTAGGAAAGACTAGAGGTTTATAATTAATGAGCTGAGCAACTAATTGAAAAGGAGAAAAAGAAAAGAAAGATATCATCATGATACAAAAGAAAAACATAATAGAAAAGAGAAACAAAACTCAAAGTTTGTTCTTGAAACAACTAAAGATATGGATAAGCCAGTAGTGAGACAAATAAGAGAGAGAGAACAAACAAATAAGTAATATTAGGAATGGAGGGGAATATAACACTACCACAGACAATACCAGGTGAATATTTAATGCTAATAAATTTAACTTTAAATTAACTTTAAATTTAATGTTAATAAATTTGAAAATGTAGATTAAAATATATAAATTCCAAGGAAATTATGAGCTCAAACTGACCTGAAGAGAAATAGAAACACTGTATAATCTTATCACCATTAAGGAAAATTAATCATCAATAGAAATCCAGACCCAGACAATTTTACAGGTGTGTTTCACAAACTTTCAAGGAACAGACCATTTTTAATCTTCAAATATCTTTTCCAGGGAACAGAAAAAGAGAGAACACTCCACAACTCATTTTATGAGGTTAATATAACACTGACAGCAAAACCAGACAAGAAGAAAAAGTAAAAACACATACCAATCTTACTCATGAATACAGACGTGAAATTTCCAGACCAAATGTTAGCAAACTAATTCCAGCAGTGTATTTAAAAAAAAAAAAAAAAAAAAGCTGATGACCAGGCAGGTCTACCCAAAAAAATGCAAGAATGATTAATCCTCAGAAACTTTATAAATGTATTTCAACACATTATTAGTCCAGAGGAGAAAAAAAAACATACCCTTAACCTGAGTTCCCTAGAAACAAAGGCTAGAGTGTGAGTAGTTTTCTGGGGAGTAAGCTCCAAGGAGCAGGAATGAGGCAAGAAGAAAGGGGAAACAGGATGGAGAGAAAATCAATAAAAAGATGAGTCATCAAAGAGGCCTCAAGCCACGAGTGAATTAATCCCACAGGGAGAGCCTGAATTGTGAGGCAAAATGTATCTCAGTATTGTCCACCCAGAGGAAGAGCAAATCCTTTTCCTCAATGAGTGCATCCTGGTGACCACTGCCAAGTGGTTCCTATACCAGGTTCAGGTGCCATCAGTGTGCACCTGCAAAGCCTGGTCAGAGCTGTTATAGGGTAACAAAAACACAATAGCTTTTATTGAAAAGCACTATTGGAGCCTCTGGTTAGCACAAGAGTTTATCTACCCAGATATATTAGTATCTGGTGGCCCTAGTTCTATACTTTTGTGCTTTCTAGTTTCAGACTTAAGTTCAGTGCAAAGATTTCTTTGCACACAGGACCACTTTGAGGCTGAATTGGCACAAGTCCAGCCAGGAGGCAGCTCAATAATGAGGGCGGGCAGTTTACTTTCTCTGCCCACCCACTTACAATAGCTGGAAATTGCCTACCTTGCTGGCTGTGTTCAGAGCACTAGTTCTGTTAATCTTCTTGTTGTTGACTGATAACTATGGTGTTAGCTGATCACTCCAGTGTTCTCAGATAAGAATTTAAGGTATTACACTAGAGGAAACAGGAAAAGAGACAGCATTTGGTCAGGCAGGGAAAGGAATGGAAGGCGGTGGTAGCTGGAAGCAACTGACTTTGAGTTCTGATTCTGTCCCCTACTATCTGATGATCTATAAGCCCCTCAAACTCTCTAGTAATAATGATGATGAAGCTTCTACCTCATAATGCAAATAAAAGGCCTAACACATGAAAAATATCTTCCTCTAATAGGGTTACTTCAAAAAAGTCTCAAAATAAGTCATAATAAACAATAAAGAAGCTGTGAAGCTGCCATGCAGGCCACTTAAGAACATTCTCATGTCCTGCCACATGGAAAATCTACCATTACTGAATCCACTCTCTCTTTGCCTCTGACCATTGGTATGTTTCTTCTTCCACCTTAAATATTCATCCATTTTCTGTGTTCTTCAGCCAAGATAATATTAGTTCTTCCAGGAAGGTTCCCAAGGCACCTGTCACACACCAGGCTCCATTGGGAGTCCCTCTTCTGTGCTCACAGTAGACCCTGTAACTTATCTAATCTTAGTTATTTTACCATGTAGGGATAGTCTGTCATCTTGTATCCCTGATGACTTCTTTTCAATTGGGTCTAATAGATACAGATGTGTCCATCTGAGTCACCATTGTATCTCCAGCCCAAAGAACATCTGAGTTGTATAAGGGTATTTATCCAATATCAGTTGAGTGAATGAATAAATGAACGAATGAGTGGATGCTACTATTCATAATAATGTAGAATATTCAGAGACATTATCTCACTGAAGCCTCACACTAATCCTATGAAGAGCACATTTTCATTATCTGAGCTTAAGGAACTTGCCCAAGATCACATGGTTACGAGATAGTTGAGCCAGGACACGAGTCCATATTGCCTGACCCCAGATACCATGCCAATAACTAGGGACAGATTATATTTCACCCAAGATTTTTCTCTCCTGGAGCTGAGACAACAGAAGGGAGGCCATGAGAACTTCAAAATCCTTAGGATGTGGAGAGTCATCCTACAGGAGCCCGCCATTACCAAGGACCTGACTAGTGGTGAGTTACCCTGCGTAGGGCTGTGCCTCTGAACATGGGCCCTTGTGACATGTCCTGCTTCTCAGGCCACATTTTAAACTCTGGGTTAAAGGGTAATTGTGCTTGTTTCTAATGAGCTTCCTATCTGAGAAGGGGAAAACAAAGGCTATCTAATAAACACAGCTGATTCACAAGGCCTGAAATATCCCAGACTTCTGAGAGAGGAAAGCCAATTGTGTGTGAGGGTGTGCAAACTCACGCGGGGCAGTAGAATTGAAGGAAGCCCCTGAGGAGTCGGCGTATTCCTGAGGAATGTATCATCTGCTGCCACAGAGCCAGGCTCCTGGCAATCCAGCCCCCTATGCTCACCCTGACACTGGCCTTGTTTAGCTGCTAGAAATACACGGCCTCAGAACAAGATGTAACAGTTAGGGGTGACACGTTCAAAACATCCTCTCTGCATTCCAAGCGCTGCTGAAGAGGGTGTGTGTGTGGCGTGTGTCTACAAGAAACACCTGACTTACTAAGAAAACTCAACTTCAAGCCAATAAACGTTCCCAGTGACCTGGAACACCAGCCTAGCTGTGCTTCCCGAGCGGAACTCTTGTTCCTCGATGCTCTCCCCGCTCAGACTGTGCTGCTGCTCAGCAGGCTCTAAGCCAGGCCTGAGAGCATCTTTTATATTTGTTAGCATTGAATGCTTATTGTGTGCCATGCATGGAACTAAATACATTCCCACATTGTGTAGGCCCACAAGCCAGTCAACCAGGTAACATCTGCATCCCTATTTTATTTTATTTTGCCCCTTCCTATTATATCAACAAGGCTGGAGAACTAAAGAAGTCCTCTGTCATCAGTGGTGAAGCTGGATTTCAACCCAGGGCTGCAGACTCCAGAAACTAAGGTCTTAACCACTGGGCCACACTGCCTCCCCAAAGACTAATTATAGGGTCCTTTAAGAGAGGGCTCCAGGTACACATGAAAGGGGGAGTTGTGGGGGTGGTGGTGGGGCTCTGCTGTTCTGATTTGAACAGGAAAGCATGCACAAATTAAATGGAAGTGCAAACTTTACAAGTAGCCCCTATGTGTTCTGTTAAAGGTTGCTGTGGTAGCAGATATGTGGGCCATAAGAAGCTCGGTAAGAGCAAGAACTGTGTGTGATATATTTTGTGTCTCTCACACCTAACTAAGGCTGGCAGCCAGCAGGGGTTCTGGAAATATGTCTTAAAGAGGACAATAAGGGGGTGACAGCAATGATGCTGAATCCGTACCCAGTTGCTTTTTCTAGTCTGGCTTTCCACTGTCCTCCCTCAGGCTGTCTTGAGTTCCAGCCATCCTGACCTTCCCTCCCAGGCCCCAGACATGCCTATGCCTTCCCTCCTCCACACCTGTGTCCACGAAGCGGACTCTGCCAGGAGTGCTGTCTTCTGCTCGTGTGTGCTTCAAGATCCATGTGAAATGCCACTTCTTCAGTGAGGCCCTTGTCAGCTAGAAATAATCTCCCTTCCCTCTGAACTCTCTTTGGGTTTCTTCCCTTTCTCCCTCTTCATCTCAGGCTTGATGTGACGCTGAAGAGAGGAAATGTTCTAGAAAGTTCTTTGTAAGCCAGAAAGCACCATCCCAATAGGAGGCCTTCTGAAGTTTCACTGCTCATCAACTAAGGAACATGATCATCAGTGGCATCAGGTTCAACATTGCCCAGTGCAGGACCTCACACACACAAGGCATGAAGCCTGTTTGCTACCAGCCTGTCTGCAGACTTCTCTCCCTTGTTGCCACGGATATGCCCTTCCAAACAGGCCAAGGTGACTCTATCAGGTTAAAGTTGTGTCTTGTTAGGAATGAATTGGAAAACATGCGGAAGGAAAACTGGGACTATCTCCAAGCTTTCCTCCCAGGACACACCACAAGTACTTTATAACTTTCCCTTTTCTCTCATACAGTGAAATTCATAAGTGGTAATCATGGCAGTGATTGACAACTCTCCCTCTTCCTGGGTGCCCTAAACTGGCTTGCCAGGATCCCTTTCACCATGGTGTTGCCATGGGGCTGAGGCTTAGCAAACAGACTGAGAGCACCACTTCCAGGCCTGAGTCCATGCAAATCTCCTTCAATCCAGATCTTTACAGATGATAGCTGCAAGAAGTCACAGCTTAAATGTGACAGAATCTATGTGGATTCCCTCTGCTGAAAGGACTTAACATAAGAGAGAAATCACCCTCCACTGTTTAAATCTTTGAGATTTGACTGCAGCATCACCCTCTCTGTAATGCGCATGCCAGTAGCTATGGCTCCTGATGCTGAATAGATGCTTTACTAAGTGGCAGAAGAGAAGATTTGAGTTGAAGCCATGGAGTAAGTCTGGGCTCAGGAACAAGAGACTTGGGTTCCAGTCTGAGTTCTGCGACTAAAGAGTTGTGATATGAATCAAGTTCACTCACCCTGTCTAAGCCTCCATTTCTGTGACTGTCAGATAAGGGGTCAAAGAGATTCGCTTCAAGGTCCCCTTTTGCTCTAGTATTCTGGACTCCACTGTCAGCTCCCTGGGGCCGGGGGCCATATCTGCCTTGTCCCTACTGTGTGGTCAGCATCCAAAATATTGCTCAGGGGCCTCCCTGGTGGCCTAAGGGTTAAATCTCAGAGCTATCACCTCCAAGGCCTAAGGTCAAACCCCAGCCAGGTTGCTGAGTCACATGGTGCAGCAGACCTCTCTGTGCTGCTCCCCTTAGCATCGAATTTCAGTAGATCCACCAGTTCTGCTCCCCACTGTCTCTGGTGAATCTTCTCACCCCCCACCCCATACCTCTGGTGTATACCCCAGTTCCTCTATGCAAAATAAATAAAAAATAGAAATAGAAATAGCTCAGAAAACACTTACAGGATGAGTGGACTATTCTGTAATCTGTGCAGCTCATGACCTGGTACCTTATGCACTTACAAGTGCCAAATATCAGCAAGCATTGTGGGTCCAGCCTCTCCTCTGGGAAGAGGAGAGAGCAAGCATTGTGGGTCCAGCCTCTCCTCAAGATTTTATACCATTCCCTGCACAGCATCTGCCCCCTCTCAACACACATACCCATGTACATACCCGTAAATAGGCCCCAAACCCCAGGACCTTCTGCAGTCCTGTTTTTCTATCCTTGCATACACTGTTTCCCTGCCCCTCAGCCCCTCCCTGTAAGCCACCACCTCGGGGAGTCCCCGAGCTCTACTACGCTATTCCTCTCTCCAAGTACTAAAATGCTAAGTATTTATTTTAAGATGGAAGAAAATTAGAGCCTACAATTAGCACATTTTTCCAACACATTGCCTAAACCACGGCTGTAGAGTGGAGCCAAGAACAAGTGCTAATAAAGTTAACACAGTTTATTAAACAGGAAAAGCCATCCAGAGCTGCGCTAATACAGCAACCACATGTAAGGCCATGTCCTTCCTGGGGCAGCTCCATCACTCGGGCTTTCATGACTGGCGCTTCCTTTGAAGCCAAATGATAGAGATATGTAGATACATATGTTTGCATATATCATATACATCCCAAACATGGGAGATCGATATTATATACATAAAATATATAATAGAGAGAGGATTTCTAAGCCAACTCAAAGACCTTTGAGCTGTGTGACCTTCAGTTAGTTGAACAAGCTCTCTGAGTTTACAAACCATGAAATGAAATAAATCCATCTGCTCTACCTCACAGAACTGTTACGTATGAGCTCTAATGCATCAGTAGATGAAAGGAATAGGACACAATCCCTGCTCACAGCTCAGCGGGCAGCCGGATGCAGGCTAAAACAGAGCTGCAGTGCCACATGCCCCTGTTTCCCAGACTGTGCCCTGAATGAGCTACCTGGTGCAGATGAGGGGTCCTGAGGACTCTCCAGCACTATCCTCACCAAGCCCCCGGTGCAGGACTGCAGTGGCCAGGTAAGAAGGGCACCCCTCTCTAGTTTGAATAAGGGGGATGCTAGTTTGTACATCAGCATTCCATGCGCAGTTAATGTGAGTCGGCACTCAAAATCCACTCCCCCCAAGGGAATAAATGAAGCCACATCTGAATCCACAAGGCTGAAGGCCAGATAGTACAATGTAGCAAATCCACTAAGGAAAATGTCTCCCTCTGAAGCCCAGGTGGAGAATTCACCACATCCCCTGCCCTGAGTGACAGCCCCCACCTGTAAACACCTCCTGTTTAAATTAACACAAGACACAGAGCTATCAAGCTATCGCCAGCCATTGCAACATGAGTTCGATCCCCGGCCAGGGAGATAACCCACATGGCACAGAAGACCTCTCCTGTCTCGCCCACTGCTCCCCTCAACAGTGTATTTTGGTCCTTCTGCCTGTTCTGCTCCCTGCTCTTTCTCTGGTGGATGCTCTCACCCTCCTGCACCTTTGGCCTGTACCCCAGTGCTTGTATAAATAAATCAATTAAAAAAAAAAGAATAAGAATAAGACACTTTACCTCCTAACTGAACCATAACAATCTCCTCACTCCCCCACAGTCAGCCACACTGGTATATGCGCCATGTCTTCAAATCTGCTAGGACTCAGAGCACCTCACACAGTTCCAGGGTGATGCCATGTGCCTAATAATTAGTGACTTTGAGTGTCTTATTTGATCAAGGGCTCCTGAGCCTTGGCAAACCCTACTCCTTTAGTTACACCAGAATTTAGCAATCTGCCCTCCTCCCCCGGCACCTCTGTGGCACTGTGTGAAGACAAAGCATGCATTTGGAGGCCACTTGAAGGCTGATTAATCCTCCCTCAGGTTACCCACTAACCAAATGCCCACCATCGGCAGTGCACACCATCTGCTCTACTGATCTCTGCTGATTGTGCCCGATTTAAAAGGTGACTGGAAACAGAAGGAGGTACCATGGCCAGGAAGCTGCTGCATTCTTACCTCCAACACTGGCCATTGCCAGACCTGGAAGTTCTAGGAAAGCCTACCTGGAGCATCTGTTTTTTATACACATATAAGATCAGTTATTTATATATTTAATATATATAAATTATATATATATTTAATATATATTAAATAACTAATATTATAATATTAGTTATTTTTCCAGGAAAAAAAAAAGGAGATTGTAGGCTGGATGGAGTAAATGGTCTTATTTCCAGCAGAGTTCCTTTCCATGTAAATACATTGTGTCAGCCTTGGGATCCTATTTTATCAGACGCCCCTAATGTCATGTTCCAGAGAGAAAGAGGATTGTGGAAAGCTGGGCCTCCTCGTCTTCCACCATCAACCATTCTCCCAGAACATTACCCACAGCCCCTTCCCTCTCCCAGTGCTATCTGCCCTCTTGATCTCACAAGGAAATCCAAGTCAGGTGGTGATGTCAAGCTCCTTTATCCGCTGTGATAATGAGTATCCCAGCATGCCATGGGGCCTCACTCTGCCACTCCCAGGCTACAGATGCCAAGTGGAATAATAAATAGTTGCCATGTGGGCTCTCCCAACACCCTCAGAAAGGAAGAGCAAACACAATGGCTTCCCAACAATGCTCACGTGTCTCAACTTGACATGTCTCAAGTTCCCAGCCAGGTTCCCAGATACACACAATTCCCACTCATTTCAATGGTGGTGGTGTTAGGGGTGATTGGTCTGTTAGTCCAAACCCTTAATAATTCCTTTGATATCAGTATTTTATTTTTGTGATTCTTATGGTTCTGGTGTCAACTCCGTGTACTAGGAAGGGACTTAGCAGCTAGAGAATAAGTACAGCTTTACAATCAAAAGTCAATGAGTTTATATCTTCTTTCACACTCCTACTAGTTTGAGGATTTGTGCAGAGTACTCAGTGCTTAGTGCTAAGTGTTGAGCTTCATTCTCATCATGGTAAGATGGGACTAATAATATATACCCTTGGTCTGTTGTGGGAATTCAAATGAATAATACATGAATCAACTGAATAAATATTTGTTCCTTTCTCTAATGTTCTATGATATGAGTCAGAGAAGTCTAAATACTGTTCCAAAGCCTAGAAAGGTCAGTAATAGAGTTGAATTAAGAATGTAAAAAGATAAGACACAGAATGAGGAAAATACTTGCAATTGTGATAAGGAACTGGTGTCCATAATAAAGAAAGTGGTCTTACCACTCAACCCAATTAAAAACTGGACAAAGTCTACACATAAACATGTCCTAACAGAGGTATACCAATGGCTGATACTGTCAGGAAAAGCATTGTCATTACTCCTTGTGATTATGCAAATCTAAAGACATCCCTTTCCAACCACTAGGATGGGCATGTTCAAGAAGACAGATGGTTAACAAGTGTTGAAACCACTTTGTTTAAAAAATGTGTCAGTTTGGTTAAATTTTATAAGTATTTGGAGACCTCCATCTTGCCCCTACTCCCAGAAATATTAGGACAGACACATCTATTGTACAAATTGATGACTAAGTTGTGACAACTCAAGCTATGGCTCTATTTGCTGCTATTCTGTGCAAGCCACCACCCTAGAGCAGGCTACCACACTCTTCTTGCTCCTAGAGTTGAGGAATAACCTCCATACTGGTGTTTCTGTCTCTTACTTCTCACCATCCAGTCCCCCAACCCCCTACCCCTGTCTGTTCTCCACCAGCATCTAAAACGATCCTTTTGAAACATAGGCAGATATGAGTCTTCTATTTAAAGCCCTGTGAAGGCTGAAAGTCTTTGTTCTCATGGTGGTGTCAGAGACAAGGAGGCCTAACCTCCCAGGGTCCCTCCAGGGCCTCCTCTGCTGCACACCCCACTCACTCACCCACTCCACATTGGTCTCCCTCATCATCCTCAAACACCCTGGACAGGCTCAGAGCCTTCGTACTTGCTGTTCCCTTTGCTTTTAATGCTCTTCCCCCAAATATCTACTGATTCCAAGTCCTGCATGAATATTTTCTTAGTGATAAATTCCTTGAATACCTATTTAGAATCAAAATTACTCCTGAGTCTAGCACCCGCCTCCTTCCCTGTTTTATTTTTCTTTATATGATTTATCGTCTATCACAGAATATAATTTTCAATTTGTTTTATTATGTCTCTCCCTTTAACAAGAAATCTCCATGAGGACAGGGCTGATCTGTCCACTGTTGGGTGCCCAGCACCTAAAACAGTGTCCAGCCCCTGTGTCTCATTAGATGTGGCAGGAGGATGAGGCACACGATAATTCAAGCTCCCACGTCCCTGGAAGGTGTCCAGGAAATCTTCATTGAGAGGATGAAGGAGTGAATGGATGAGGTCTTTGCTTCAAAGGTAGCAGTGAAGCACTGTGCAGAGATTAAAAGAACCAGGCAAACCAAGGACAAGTAGTTTCAGGAGTGCATAAACAAGCAGAGGGTTATATTCTGGAAGATAAGGGAGGCAGGAGGGGTGCCCAGCAGATGCCAAAGAATAGGGGGAGCAAGATGAGGCCTGTAAAGTGGGGCTGAAAAGATGAATGCAAGGATCTGACTTAAAGAATTCCCAATGAAAACAAACTCCAAAAATAGTAAGTGATAATTTGGTTGTCATGACTATTAATCACACCATTCATAATTTTTCCAGTGAGAAAATCTGACAGTAATAATAGCAATGAGTCATAGGTTCCTCGCCACTTTTTTAATTTTTCTACAAACAGTTGCAGAATGCTGCCTCTAAGGTGGTGCCAGGTAGCTGGTGGGTGTCACAGGGGCTCGTCTTAACGCAGCTCTGGGCATCTGTGCATCCAATATGACCCCTGCTAAATGTGATGGGAACACAGGGAAATACTGTTAGGTGCTTTGTCCCTGTAGTCTAATATGTAATTTAGGAAAGTGTTAACCTGGTATCATAAAGCATGTTGGTTGAAAATCATTTTTTCCAGGGCCTCCCTGGTGGTGCAAAGGGTTAAGACACAGCACTGTGAAGCTATCCTCAGCCACTGCAGCACAAGTTCAATCCCCAGCCAGGGAGGTGACCCACATGGTGCAGCAGACCTCTCCTGACTCACCTGCTGCTCCCCTCAGCAGTGTATTTCAGTCAATCCGCCTGTTCTGCTCCCCACTGTCTCTGGTGAATTCTCTCACTACCCCACCCCCTACACCTCTGGCCTGTACCCTAGTTCTCGTATGCATAAATAAATAAATCTTTTTTTATTTTAAAAAATCATTTTTTTCCCTGGTCTTAGATTCAATGGCACCAGAATCCCTAGTGGTAGAGCCTAGGACAATGTTTCTTCAAGGTCATCAATGGATGCCAATGTACAGCCAAGAAGCCAAAATTGAGAATGACAGTTACTTGTCTGGAAGACAGAAAACTCTTAAAACACACACACACACACACACACCACACAAACAGATTCCTTAAAACTAATTCTTAAGCCCATAGAGAAGATGGTGGCCCCACTTCATCTGGACTCCTCTTAACATAATCTAACTGCCCACCTTCCCCACATTTTGATTTTTTTAACGTATTATTTTTTATTGAGATAATTTCCATTTACAGCACCACATGACTCAGAGGTACAGGGTCACACCTCTTCAGAGGGATGTTACCACACCCACCACCAAAGCCCCAATAATCCTCCACCCTAGTCCTTGGGCCCCAACCCCGCTGGCTCCCCACCTCCACCCTCCCTCTCTGGCAGCCTCCATTCCATAGCGTTTTCCTTTTTCTCAGGCTACACATGTCCTCTCTCCTATTGTACTGGAAATTCCTGCAGGATAGGATGGTCTCCTCCCTCCACCTCTCTGCCTCCGAGGAGCACACACCAATGTTCCACCAGGGCCAACTGGGTGGCAAACTCAAGGCAGCAGCCTGGAGAAGGGCTGTGGGTGGAGGAGCTGGTCTTGCTGAGAAGCTCACCAGCAAGTTTCCTCTCCAGCCACTGCTTTTCTTTCCTACTCCTTCCCCTCTCGTCTGCTCTGACTCTGGACATTCCTACCCATTTCCTGACTCTAGCAAAGGGGGGGATCCTGGCTGAGAACCCAATTTCTCCGTGTCGAGCTGTGTCAACCCTGCTGCGAGGCTGCTGCTTTAAATAAATGCATCTGGGCATCTCAGACTCGCCGTGCAGCCCACCTCCACCCTCTCTACGGGCTCCGATCATTTGAACTGGCTCAAGAGGGAATGTGAAGGCCCAGACTCCCACAGAGAGGCAGCTAATAAGCTAAAGGGAAAAGAGAATATCTGAATGGGGGGCAACAGGAATCTTGGCCCAAATTCCCCATCAAAGACACAAAAATCAATTTTGAATGGATTTGGACAGACAGTGCTGCCAGGACATTCCAGCGGCGTGGAAATACCAGCGGCAGACAAGGAGAACGTGTGCTGTTGTGCAGGCTCGCCATGCCGTCAGGGCTGCCAGGGAACTGGAAACCTCCAGCTCAGCGCCCCGGTCCCCAGCCCGACATCCTTCCTCCTCCACCTCCTGGGCCCTCAGTGCTGCCCGTGTCACTTTTTCTTTTTTTCTTTCTTTTTTTTTCTTTGTGGAACCCTCACCGGTGGCTGGGGATCGAACTGGCGCTGCAGAGGCTGCGGGCAGCCTCGCAGCCCAGTGCTCAACCGCTGCGCCACCAGGGGAGGCCCGCTGTCACTTTTTCTTCCCCGAGAAGCCTGGCGCCTGCTATCCAGAAGCAGTTGTTTCTTGCACTTTGTGTTTCCTATTCAACAGAGAAAATGAGTGGGGATGCCACGCTCAGGGCCAGCACAGGTGAATCAGGTAAAGCTTTTTGCCTTAAAGCTGAACCCACAAGAAGCCTGTGAAAATTTTTTCTCCCTCTTGAGGTCCCCATGTCTTGTTAGTGACAGGCAGCTGAAGGATGCCCCTACTCCACTCCCCTGCATGAACTGTCACTATGCAAGGAAGGCAAATGTGGTTGCTCTCCAGTGCAAACTCCAACAGTCAGTAATGCCTGGGGAGCTTGGTGGAAAGTCATGGTTGATTAGTGATGTCTGCCATGTGCCTTAAAAGGAGATGTGCAGAGCTTGCACCTTGTTTTATCAACCTCCAGGAGAAGATCAAGACTCCCCAGAAACTCTCCCACTCTTGCACATGGTGGTCAATGCTGGAGCTGCTGAAGTTGGTGGTGTAGCTTCAGGCAGGAAGCTGAAGCAAAGACAGTTCTCTTCTCTGGGATGGGCTCCTCCTGTCATTCCTTAGTAACTGAGGAAATGAGATAACCTGCTTAGTCAGGGGATCTTGCAACTGAAGAGACAAAAACAAGGAGGAAGAAAATGACATGTCATGGGTTGCTCTGGGAAAATGAGTTAAGGGAATTTTCCAGACTCATAGTCCAGCTGCTTGGTCAGAAAGAAGTAGGCAGGAACAAGAGATAAAGCTCTGGTGAGAAATAACTGGCATTGTCACATCTCTCCCTGCATACAAGTCTCTAGAATCCTAAGCAGGATGGAGCTGGGGCAGCAGGAAGAGGATTCAGGGAATTGTGGGAACTGTGAGCCTTGTCAACACACTCCTCGGTCACACCCTGTCTGTGAAGAAGGCTCTCATTGCCAAGGAAATGGAAAGAAATGGGCATTGGATCTATTGTTGGAGGAGACAATATTTTTGAACTGCTCTTATTTATGCAAATCTTCCATAAAAAACATCGTGTACAGCCTACAAGCTGGAGCGAGACTTGTTATGTAAGAGTCCACCCAACATCCCTGCCCCCCCCAAAAAAAATTTGAGAGCCACAATGGCCATAAATTGGCCCAGAATTTGCAAAACACCTTCTATTTTGTTTGTTGGTTGGCTTGTTCTTTGCTTTTTTTTTTTTAAAAACAAAAACAATAACAAGAAGGCTGAACTGCAGTAACTTTGATGCTATCTGATAGCCTTGGCCCTACTCCTACAACCTCCCTGCATGCCTGTGTCTGAGTAAAAATAAAATGCAAGTACGTTATCTGGGGTAGGGAGAAAGGCATGCATCCCCATTATCACATTAGCAGATTAGCTGGACTCCAGGAGCAGGCATGGAGGAAGCAGAGACAGGATGTCCACATTTCAACAGGGAGGGGAGCAGGTCAGAAAGGTCTTGACCGAGAGGAAGAACAGGGCACCTTAGTGTGGGGTGCCCCTCATTGTGGGAGGCAAAAAGGGATGATAAAGGGAGGAAAAAGATGGCCAGGAATCCTGAAAGGGGAAGCCCCATCAGATGGGCCCTCTGTCTCCATCTTGTCTAGAACCAACCCCGGCTGTCCAGTTCCTCAGCTTGTCTGGGCACATCCTCACCTCAGTCATGGCTATTGAACTTAACCACTCTTGGGTGGTCTGTTTAAAAGAACTTCCATCCCTTCATCCGAGATGCATACAATAGCTTTCCTTATTCAAACATACATGTGCACACCAGGGGAATTTGACCCCGTGAGTCACCATAGAAAGACCTCTTTGGGTAGCTGAAGTTATACCCTAGAGCCTTTTGGCTTCCATGGAGTCCTGGGAGTTCAGTGGGACTTCTGCTGAGGGTTTTCTTAAGGTTTTGGCAGGATTTTCTTTTCCTTCCATCAGGTCTTTCCTACCTTATGAAAGGAAAAATTCTTAGCTTCTGTATTTAGAAACTTAATACCAAAGAAAACAAGGCCTTTTACATGTGAAAGGCAGAAAAACCCAGAAAACCATCCTCGGGAGGCTCCTCAGCTTTTTGGTCGGTCAGTCAGCAGGATTTGTTGACCGGGCACTCTCCCTCCACACCATGCTGAGCAAGGCTGCTGAGAGGACCTGGAGGTTTGCCCCCCACCCCCCTCAGGGCGACAAGCAAATTCCCTTCATTCAACAAAAATGCATTGAGTTCCCCTATAAGTAAGGCATTGTGCTTTTCTAAGGGAGAAAAGAAATTGTTAGACAAGGGCCCTATTTTCAGAAATATACACAAATAACTATAGGAAATGGGAGAATGTGGTAGGAGTCTCAAGAGAGGATGAAAAAGTGCTCAAGATCGTGAGCTAAGGTGGATAAGTGAGTTTCTAGCTGAGGTAACCAAAAAAAGACTCCATCAAGGAGATGAATTTCCTACAGCTCAAGTGATATCTCCCCACAAAGATCCACTCAGGGTGATACCCAGTGCCTCTCTGTGCACGCAAACTTCTAGGAAAGAGCTCTATCTTGTCACTCACCTGATATAAATCAAAATGACCTGTTAAGAGGACTTTCCTGACAACAGATGTGAGAACCTCCAGGTCATCCCTCCCTCTTTTTATTCCCTACACCCCTGACTTCTTGTCAGGTGATTATAATATAGTAGGTCCTTAAAGGGAGACCTTATTTGTTCATTAAAAACAACATCAGTCTGCCCAACAATGTACAGTTTCTAAGGCACTTCCACATAATCTCACCTATCCTCACAGCAGCTTGGTGAAGGCATGAATAGTATCTCCTGTGCAAGTAAAATACAAGGCTTTGCCTTGGTGGAAACTAACCTTTCCAAGATGATTTTGAGAAGAGATAGTGTAGAATTCATCTCTCTATAAACTCAGTGTCTAGCACAACTTCTTGCAGCTCAAGAGTCTGTTGCATGTCTCCAAATCCTGGACACACCATTTCCTGATGACCATATGACCTTGGGCAAATTATTAAATTTCTCAAAGCCTGTTCATTTGCAAAACAGATAAAAATAACGGATTTGTTGTGAGGATTAAATAAAGTTATCCACATAAAGCACCCAGCAGAGTATTTGGCCCAGAGTAGATGATTAATAAATGCTAGCTATCATTGTTGCAGATAATACAGGTCTGAGAATAGACACAGAAAGGAATGGGATACCACAGCAGGATAAAATTTTGATATGGGGCACTTTTCCATGGCTATCAAGTCACTCTGAGGAGGGAACTTTCACTGGAATCTATTATCATAAAAATGTTCTGAATCCTGAAATAGACAAATAGAGATTGCTGGGGGTGCTTTCAGTCAATGCTTTCTTGATTGTCTATTTCCAGTGCTATTTTATAACTCTAAGGGCAACACTGACTTGTAGAATTTTGTCCAATAAAGATGCAAAAATTAGCCTGGGTCATCGGATACCCAAAGATTGCCACGTATCACCTTGGTGGACAATAACCCAGCAATCTATAAAACTTCATGTATATATGTGCAATTGTATCCATTATTATTAGGGAAACTAAGGACATATATATATATATATATATATATATATACATACCTATGTGCACAGATGTTATCTAAGATACAGTCTTAGGTACTTATTACGTAGTTATGTCACATGTATACATAATGACATTATATAATACATAGCATGATGTATATCCACACCCACCGTGTGTATGTAAGTTTATCTGCATTCCTAGCTTCTCAAATGCTCTTTGGACAGAGCAATATGGTTAAACATATTACTGGTTCTCTAATGAAATGAATTGAAAAAATCTTGGACATGCATCCCTTCCTTTTGTGCCTGCCTGAGTCTTCTGTTGTTGTTGCTTGTAGAGTTGTGCTTTTTTAACCTTTTGGAAAGCACACTTTAACACCATGTACGGAGACGCACTTTGTCCGTGGGCCCAAACAAGGCTTTTAAGGAAGCCATGTGATTCCTGGCTGAACAAAAACATCCCAGCAACACCTTTCAAATTTGAGTTGGTGACAGAGCATCCCCGGACCTGGCCCCCTGCCAGAAGCACAGACAGACTTAGGAGTTTACTACCAAACTAGGCATGTGGGGGCCACTGAAGAGCTTTCTTTCCCTGCTTCCAAACAAAGCTCCAGGTTAGAACAGAGGCTGAAACAGCCCCCAGGGGGTTACCAATCACTTGGCAAAGTGCAGAGATAACATTCTGTGCAAATTTCCTCACATTGTTCTGCCTGGATTGCTGATTCTAAGTGCTCCCAGAATATATAATCCAGAGCAATGTGGCGGAAAAGGATGGAGTACCTGGGTCTCCTCAACACACACCCCTCATTCCCACTAGTAGGACCAGCCACACCAGAAGGAGGTGACCTCGTCTTACCTTGTTCTGCTACTTTCTGGCAACAGCTAGATGTATCAATAGAAAATCCTTTGCCTCTTTCAGAATCCCAGTGGCAACCCCCTCCTACTGGATTCAGTATCAGATCTTGATGATCCCCAGGGGCACTTGAAGGATTGAGCCACTGTCTTCCAATCCTCCCCAGTGAAGCATGAAAAGGCAGGTTCCATTCTAGTGTCTTCTTCCTTCAGCCCTGTCCTTAATCTGCCTTCCATAGGACCTCCTGGTTTCCCTCCTATCCACAGACCCCTTCCTGGTTAAAATTGAACATGTTCGATTAGCTACAGTAAGAAAAAGAGCCAATTTATCTCAGCTTTAATTTTAAAAATTCATTCATTCAATAGATATTTGAGGTCTTCAGACTTGATAGAATCCATGTTAGATGCTGGGGTCATAGCAAACCCCAGTTGTTCTCAGAGTTTAACATGCTGGTGGGGAAGGAGGGTGACCACAAATCATTAAATAAATGACAGAATAAATAATACAATTGCAGATTAGCATGCACACAGCCCATCACCGTCATTTTGATGAGGAAAAAAGCCCTGACTATGTGGAAAGAATCTCTGTTACTACAGGTCATTTTGCCTGAAGTCACAGTCTCCAGGAACCTCCTGACAGTGTTAGGTGAAGCTGTACTGTACTGTGGACTGAACACCAGGAAAGAGTAGCTCCCCCGGGCTGGGTTGTTAGGGAACATTTCTCCAAGCAGGAGACAGCTGAGCTGAGACATAGAGGATAAGGGAAAAGCCAGGTTGGAGAATGAAGGGAGGGAGGAGAATCAGGAATAGACTGGCAACTGCAGTGTTCCAGGTGGGTAAAAATTTTGGAGGTGGTTGATACATACTTGGGACAGTCTGCCCCTCAAGACCCTCCAGTGATTCTTAGTTCCCCATACTTTTGCCTTATCTAGTCCCCTTCAATATTAGATTGTACATGACTGAAAAAAAAAAACAGAGCAAAATTAAAGAAATGGGGCTTCCAGGCCCTTAGATTCTGTCTTGCTGTCTTGGGTCAGCCACGTGGCGAGGACCTGAGATCTCCTACAAAATGTCATGTGAACAAGCTGTCCTAGGAGCAGGTCCTCGGCTCAGGTGACCTCCAGGTGACCACAGCCTACACTGGAATCCTGACTGCAGCCTCATGACATAATCTGAGTTGGAACCACCCAGTTAATTCACTTCTCAGTTCCTGACCCATAGAAACAAACCAACAACAGGGTCATCTGTTACACAGCAATAGATCACTAATACAGTCACTGAAATGGGGTGAGCTGGGAAAAGGGTGGTGGGAGATGAAGTTAGAGAGGTGAGCTACAGCCAGATCACAAGGCAACAGGCCACCACAGGAAGAATTTGAATTTTACTACAAGTATGTTGGAAATGTAGAGTTTACACAGAAGAGCGATGTGATCTAACCTGCATTTCATAAAAAGCATCACGATGAAGAATAGATTTTAAAGGGATAAGAGCATAAGAAAGGGATCCATTGAGATGACAGATTATGGCATTAGCCCAGGATGTCCAGAAAGGTGAGGATGAGGCAGGCGGCAGTTGAGATGGTGAGAAGGGGACACATTCAGGACAGAGTTTGGGGGTAGCATTTATGAAACTTACTGATAAATTGGATATAGGGGATTAGCGCAAGAGAGAAATCAAGGTGGTATAGTTGAGGGCTCTCCAGAGAAACAGAACCAACAGGAAAACATACACATGCCTATGTAAAGATTTTATGTTATGGTATTGGCTCACAAATCATAGAGGCTAAGAAGTTTATCTGCGAGCTGGAGATGCAGGAAGCTGGTGCTGTATTTTGGAGGCCTGACAGCTGGACAACCAAGAGCAGGAGAAGGTGAATATCCCAGCTCAAGCTGGCAGGCAGAAAGCAAATTCAAGCTTTCTTTCCTTTTTCATTCTATCAGGGCCTTCAGTGGACTAAAGACCACCAGTCACACTGAGGAGGGCCATCTGCTTTCCTCAGTCCTGTAATTGAAATGCAAATCTCTTCTGCAAACACTGTCAGACATACCCAGAAATAACAGTCAACTAGATGTCTTAGTAGCCCGTGACTCATTCAAGTTGACACATAAAATTCACTATCACAAAGATGATACCTAGGTTTTTAGTTTGCATAACTGCATACTATTTACTGGATGGAGAAGACAGGAGAAGTCAATTTGGAGGTAAGAGACACAATGGAGGAGTGATTCATTTCCCAGTTTCCACTGTATTTTGGAAACTTTGCAACAATATGGGTAGAATTATACAAAGGGGAAATTAGATTCATTTTATCAAGGCAGTTTTCTTTAGTAGCCCTCTGTCAGCTACTAAAATCTTTATAAGTGGATGATGCATTTGCCTTTTGCTCACCCCCCCCCCCACCAACCCACCTGTAGTTGATTGTCACAATGGCATTCACCACGGGGTAGTTTTTGCAAACAAACCTTTAGCCCCTGTTTCCTCAGTTTTTCCTCTAAGAATCCTGGTGGTTTGCTCATTAACACAGGACACAGTTTTGGATCTTATGTCTAGTGATAGCAACCTCTTGGAGAGTATCATATAATTCTTTGCTTTCATTTGTTTCTCTTTTTTCCTTCATTTTTTGGTTTATTTGTTTGCCCTAAAGATTGAATCCCTTGAAATTTTAGCATCATAATTCAAGCCAAGTCTTAACTGTACTCTATGTAATGAATTAATGGCAGCAAGTAAATAGTCATATTGCATACTTTGTTATACTAAATTAACAATTGAAGCAATTTTGTCTGTGTTAATGGTATTTGGTGGTTGTTTGTTTCTGGTTTGTTTTTTTTTTTTTTTTAGTAGAATACAGGTCAACTTGAGGGCTTGCAATGAAAAATTATTTTTCCCACTAAAAGTAACAGTGTGTTTTGACTCTGGATGATTGACCCTACTGTGGGGGATTTTCGGAATAAAATTGCCCTTTCGCAGTAGAGGGCAATTGATGGTCAGATGGTCTCCGGAAGGATGACCTGTCGGTCAGGAGCCTAGGGTCTGTCCCCCTCCCAGAAGGGCTAGAACCAAGAACTCTCCCCACTTCATATCAAAGATGGCATTCTAAATTCCAAACTACTGAACCTCATGACAGCTGTGCCTTGATAGCCAGAACTCCAGTTCTAACCCTAGATTGCATTCCCAGGGGCTTAGTGACAAGAAGTGGGGCTTATTACAATGGGGCTTTCTCAGCACTTTGCACAGTACCAGTAAATACTGGCTATTTTTCAAAAGCAGAAGGAAAGTCACATATAGGAATGCAGCATAAATATGGATGACACAGACATTTGTGAATGGAAGAAATACAAAATATAACAAACACTGGTTATCTCTGTAAATAGATACACATGGATTTTATTTTCTTGCCTTTCAGTATTTTCTATAAGGAACACTCATTCGTCTATTCATTCATTTATTCAACAAGTATTTTTTGCATGTTTACCACATGTTACACATTGTGCTAGGCCCTGGAGGATGTAGAGGTGAAACAGACATAATCCAGACCCCAGAGCTGACATCCAGTGTGGGAAACTAACAAAGACAAAAGCAAGGAGCACGCCACAACTTCAAGGTCATCACCGACATCATTTACATCACACACTTGTATATTTAGTTGTCAGACGAATGAATCGAGTCTTGGAAAAGGAACGTATTTTTTAAATTCTCACAAAACCATCAAATGGGGTAGCAGAGGCACGAGCAATTACAATACAATGTGATTAATGCATTGATGAAAAACCAAGTGAGCTCATATAAACATAGTCTTTGGGAGCAGGTTTCCTATAAGAAATAACATTTCAACCAAACCTGAAAGGCAAGAATAGAATCACTGTTTCTTCTGCAACCTAACTAAGAGAGTTCTATTTATTATTTTCTTTTTTGCATAAAACTGGGGTATAGGCCAGAGAAGAAGGGGTGGGAGGGTTCACCAGAGACAGCGTGGGGAACAGAACAGGTGGATTTACTGAAATACACTGCTGAGGGGAGTAGCACAGGAAAGGTCTGCTGTGCCATGAGGGTCAGTTCCCTGGCAGGGGGTCGAACTAGGGCATTCGTAGTGATAGCACTGAGACTTAACCCTAGACCACCCTTGTCTATGTAGTTTAATTCCCAAACACATCACTGGGCCAACATTGTGGAAGTGTTGCCTGTTTTTTTTCTATGTGTTTTATGGTTTTGTGTTTCACACCCAAGTCTTCGATCCATTTTGAATTAATCTTTGTGTATGGTGTGAGATGGTGATCTAGATTCACCCTTTTGCCTCTAGCTCTCCACTTTTCCCAGCACAATTTGTTGAAGAGACTTTGCTTTCTCCATCATTTGTGTGCATGTTGAAGTTTGAGAGGTGCTAGACAACTGATTCACAATCTCATTAGGATTACTATACATTAGGTTCCCCCAGGGATTTACACAGATATCATTGTCCACAGGCGTAGTGGCTACAAGCACAAGCCCCAGGTCTAATTTCCAGGTTCTCTAGTTTGTTAACTGTGTGACCTCAGGTCAGATCCATGAACTTGGTGCCATGAGTTCTTTTATGCTTCCCAAAGGATCCAAACTCCAGGCATCCATGTGCTTGTGTAATTTTGAAAGGGAAATGCTAAGAAAAGGAAATCTTTCCCTGTTAAAGAGTCACAGATCTGGAAATGTAAAGTAAATAACAAGTTTGCTTCCTTAATAAGCATATCTAAACAAGGTCTGGCAGCCTGCTAGGCTGATTGATCTCCCAGGCCATCCTCAAAGATCTGCACACTTCCCCTTTTCTTGTGTCAAGAATTTGTATGCTAACTAACCAACTTTATCAATGTAAAGTGGCTGTGTACAAAAGAAACTCTTTGTCTCTAGACCAGGGCTCAGACCTTATGGGACTACCCAGGTCTGGGACCTCATGCATGAGGAATAAAGCTTTCCTGACCTCACCATTCCTGTAGTACTGCTTGTTCTTCCCCTGCCTGGGTAAAAGGCTAGAATTTATTTCTGCAACAATTTCCTCCCCTTGAATGTATGCTGGAGCGCTTGGTTTTCTTCTAGTGAATAGAATGTAGCCAGAGCAATAGAATTCATTTCCAAGATTGGGTAACAAAAGACTGTGACTCCTATCTTGCTCCCAGTCTCTCTCTGACTCATTTGCTCACTTTGATGGAGTGAGTTGCCCTATTATGAGCTGCCCTAAGGGTAAAGTCAGATGGCAATGGACTCCAGTCAACAGTCAGCAAGGAACTGAGGCCCTGAATACAAAGGCCAGAAAAGAACTGACTCCTGCCCCCATCCCTGCACCCACCCCACCTAGCTGCGGCCCAGCTGACACCTTGATTACACACAGAAACCCAGACTCTGACACCAGCTGAGTCACCCTCGATGTTGATCCACAAAAACTGTGGAAAAAAATAAATGTTTGTTGCTTTAAACCACTAAGTTTTTTCTAGATGGAGGTAACTAATTCAATCTATAAAATGGTAATGATAATATTCGCTGCTAGAATTATTGCAAGATTAAATATTCTCAGAAAGTACTTAGAACAGGGTTTGGCATAAAACAAGCATTAAATAATTTTGCTATTAGATTGAACTGGGAAGCGTTGCTGCTCTCAGCAGCTCCTGGAGAATGTGAATGCTTTCTCTCCATCACCAACCAGCCCCAGCCCCTGCGCTTCCTGCAAGTTTTCCTCTGTCATTTATTTATCTGTCACTCTTCGTCCAGCATGTCTGCTCTTGGAAGCTCCTCCTCATCCCAATAAAATATTTTAAGAAACTCTAACCTGGTATGGACTGGGACACTTGATAAACCTGTTATGAGTATGGATGAACTAAAACTAAATGGGTTCTGATCTAGGAATAGTCCTAAGAGTACAATTAAAATTTAACTTTTTTTTTAATACAAGGTGTGTGTTCCATCCGTTTTGATGCTCAAAGGTCCTAGCTGTTTCCAGTTTCTCAGCTATGTTCTCATCAGCCGAAGTCACCAGATGTCAGAGCCACCTCTGACGGCCGCCGTGGGGGGTATCTCGTCTACACAATGTTGTCACTCATCACAGCTCTGATTTCAGTCATCCCTAAGCTCAGTTCACCTTGGCTCTGTTCAGAGTTTGTTTATCTCAGCCCAAAACACATCCTTTGTTTCTAATGCCTCAGTTTAATCAAGTTTAATTTCAGTCATTTGTTTTCAAGAGTTCTGACTTACACAGGGATTAAGGGAGACTTGCCTGAGGAAGAGCAGACGAAACCAAGACCTTTGGGGTAAACTGGATGTCAGCGTGTGCAGGAGAAGAGAGGGGATTAGAAGATGGGTTAAGGCAGAAAAAAACTTGGGAGAATTCCCCGAGGTGAGGGGGAGTGAGGCAGGTTTGAGGAACAGAAGCAAGACAGGTGCTGCTGGAATACACAAAGTGCGCTGGGGTGGGCACGCTCTGGCCTCACCCTGGGTATGGGTTTGGGCTCCAGTCTAAGGGCGTGGGCACGACACCAGAGGGTATTAAGTCAGGGCTTGGCAACCTCAGCCCTGAGCCAAACGTGCCCAAATCTAACTGTGGTGGTAAATGCATTGTTAATGGAACACAGCCACTGCCATGCACCCACGTATTATCTGTGCCTTCTTTTGTCTTACAAGACGGGCATTGAAGAGTTGTAACAGACATCGCATAGCTCGCAGAGTCTAAGACATGTGCGATCTGACCCTTTAAAGGAAAAGCTGCTGACCCCTGTTTTAAGCTAATGGGGGCAGTGATCAGACCAGCATTCTACACAAGTGTCGCTGCTGGTGAAGAGGGTGTGGACAGTGGGGCAGACCCAATTCCGCTTTCCCTTCTTCTACACCCCAGCTGGGTGCAAAGCACAGAGGACTCCTCGTGTAAGAAGGGGTGGGGGAAGACCAAGGTCAGTGGCGGGGATGATCCCACAGGCAGGCGAACCGGAACCCAGAGATCACACCTGTCACAGAGCAAGGGCACTTTGGAGAAAAAGAGAAATAAAATGTAAACACATCTCTTTTCCTTTCATTCATATGTTAGAAAACATAGCGGCGAGCTGAGCACAAAAAAATGTAGACTGGGTTAGTAGTGGAAAAAACAAGACGAAACAAAAAGCCATTCCTCCCGACCTAGCAACCATGTATGCATTTCTGGAGAGGTAGAAATCTGAGGGCGCTGTTCTCTGCGAGAGAAGGACCGTGCAGGGGCCGCAGGGCACACTTGCCTGGGTTGCCTTCCGTTTACTTAGACGTAGTATTTGCTAAGAAAACAATTACCATTCTCTAACTTTGCTTGGGAGAGGAGAGGTATGAGCCCGAGACGGGAAGCCAAGGGGAGTGGTTTCTTCAGGACAGCTGGCACGGGCCCAAGTACAAAGTTGTCTACAAACTCTCCAGTCAGTGCGAGACTTGAAAGAGAACTATGTGCTGGCAGTGTGGGCCGGCCCGCTTTGCCAGAGCGGAATTGAAACCATACCTCCACCTCATGCAGACAGCACCCACTGGAAGGATGTTCTTATAATCCCAGCCT
The DNA here is from genome assembly GCF_014898055.3 of Talpa occidentalis. Taxonomy (NCBI): domain Eukaryota; kingdom Metazoa; phylum Chordata; class Mammalia; order Eulipotyphla; family Talpidae; genus Talpa; species Talpa occidentalis. The sequence continues at coordinate 10,677,941 of NW_023601653.1, forward strand.
CTGAGCACATCTCTTCCACACCCCCTCCCCCTTCAAGACTCCTCAAACCAGGGGAACTTAAAAGCAGAAAGAACACATCTCTCCAGAGCCTCTCTGAGCTAAAAAAAAGGGGGAAAACAAAAACATACAAAGGATGGAGAACCCACCATGATGGCCCATTTGATTTGAACAACATTGTGTGATGCCAAGTCTGTGAGAGTGGGAGGATCCCTATGGTGATTTAAGCAGTGGGATGCCCCAGATCTGGCAACTCTACCTAAACTACTCCTACCAATTCTAGCCAAGGATTTGCAGGTTGATTTATGAAAATCTTAGCTCCATTCAGAGAAACTCCCAACTCAACCTCAAGAAAACACAAATAACCACACTCTGGATTGCAGTACTTGCATTGAAAACCAAAGAAGAATCACAGTGGACAGATGAGTTTTTTTGTTCTGGGACAGATCCCCCTGGGAAGTTCTGAACTTGGTATTCAAGGCCCTGTGCATTTGAAATTCTCATCTCTTCCCAACGTTCTGCCTGTCACTCCCTACACCAACCGTGTCAGGCTGAGTTTAGCGCTAGCATTGGCAGGGCATCCTCCAGCTCCCATCACTCCATCTATAATGAACATCAGCCTCATCTGGCCCCCACACATCCAGGAAAACACCAGCAAAAAGCAAGAAACACCAATATACTTGTAAAGAGGAAGAATCCCTCCACGAAGGTAGAACCTGTCTTCAATCCACCAGGCACCCACGAGTTTCATTGGGTAAATACAATGTGGTAGCTTTTTGTCAAAGCATGTTCATCCTCAAAAGGAACAGTGTGCTAAGACTTCTTCTGAGCCCACAGGTAGTGGTAGAAATTATGGTCTTGTCTACCTTTTAAAATCTTTTTTAAGATTTATCTTCTTTCTGGCAAAAGCATTCTGCCACAAAGACGCCAAAAGAAAAGAAGTGTTTCTAAAATGTGGCTGCTAGTCAAGCTTCGGGACAATATTCTGGTTTACTCAAAGGTTGAAGAATAAATTGACTGACCACATAATAATTTAATCTTGGTCAGGAAGAGTCAAGTGATGAGTTCTTTGCATTGTCTCCACTAAAACAGAACAGAGTCCAGAAATCTCTCTGACAGTAGGTAGGTTATCTGAAGGTTCGATAAAGTCAATATCCACATGCAGTTCTGGTTAAACTTCAACTGAGAAAAACTAAAATAAATGTGCATTAGCCCTAGATTTGAAAAGTCAAGACCAATAATAAATATTGCTGTGAGCACACATCTTGCATTGCTTTGGTGATCATTTTCTAAGCATCACTCCTTCCATCTTGAAATGTATTCTTCTATGACACCCACTTCCTTGTGCTCCTTCCACCCTCCTGGTATCTTCATCACATTCTACTGTGCAGGCTCACGCACTTCTATGGAAACATCAAATGATGGAATTCTTTAAGACTCTGCTCTCGTCCCTCTTATCTTCTCCCATATCCTCCCTCGAGGTGACCGCAGGCATGTTCCAGGTTTTGGATGACCTCTTTAAATTGATAGCACCTATCGTGCTTTATTAATGTCCCCAAAAGATCGACACAAGTTCTAGCCAGTATTTGTCAATGTGACTTATTTGAAAAGAGGCTCTTTGGAGATGTAATCAAGTGAGGGACCTTCAGATAAGATCATCCTGCATCCTGCACCATAATTCCTATGATGAGTCACTTGGTAAGAGTCAGAAAAAGGAGAAGCTACAGAGACTTAAGGAGGAGAAGGGCCTCCCCTGGTGGTGCAGCGGTTGAGTGATGGGCTGCGAAGCTGCCCACAGCCTCTGCAGCACCGGTTCAATCCCTGGTCACCAGCAAGGGTCCCACATGGCACCACAGACCTCTGCTGCCACGCCCGCTGCTCCCCTCAGCAGTGTATTTCATCAGTCTGCCTATTCTGCTCCCTGCTCTGGCTCTGGTGAATTCTCTCATCCTCCCGCACTTCTGACTGTACCCAGTGCTTAGATAGATAGATAGATAGATAGATAGATAGATAGATAGATAGATAGATAGATAGATAGATAGATAGATAGATAGATAGATAGATAGATAGATAGATAGATAGATAAAAATAAGGAGGAGAAGACCATGTCAGGACTGAGATTGGAGTTATGCGGCCAAGTCCAGAATCCCCAGCAGCCACCAAGAGCTAGGAGAGACACATCCTCAATGCCTTCAGAGGGAACCAACTCTGCGGGTTTTTGATTTTGACTTTCTAGCCTCCAGAACTGTAAGAGAAACAATTTCTGTTGTTTAAGCTGCCAAGTTTGTGGTAATTTGCTGTAGGAGTCCTAAAAAATTAATACAACACCCAAATGTGTGTCTAAGCTCTTTGGCCTCTGTCTGAGTTCCAGAGAAATATCTACAACTGCCAACTTTACATTTCAAAGGAACCTACACTCAACATGTCCTTGATTTAATCCAACATCTTAAGCATCCGTATTAGTCAGGGTTCTCCAGAGAAACAGAAATAATAGGATATATGGGGATATGCATAAGAGCAGTTTTTTTAATAGGAATTGGCTCACATGACTATGGAGGTCCAGAGGCCCCACCCTCTGCTGTCTGCAAGCAGAAAATCTCAAAAAACGGTGGTATAATTCAGTCTGAGTGCAAAGGCCTGAGAACGGAGAGACTGCCAGGGTAAGCTCCAGATTCTGAAGGGCTGAGAACACGGACTCCCATGTCCAAGAATGGGAGAAGATAGACATCTCAGCTATGAGAGAGGGTTCACCCTTCCTTTGTCTTTTTATTCTGTTCAGGTCCTAACAGATTAGGTGATACACCCACCTTGGTGAGGGTCTCTTTAGTCAATATACTGAATCAAATGCTAATCTCTTTCCAAAATGCCCTCACAGACATACCCAGAAATTATGTTTCACCAGCTATCTGGGCGTCCCTTAGCCTGGTCAAATTGACACATAAAATGAGCCATCACAAGTTCATGCCTTATCTGCTTGATACCTATTTACATCCCTTAAACCACACTTAATCTCCAAACACTATGACATTAACAAGGTCATAGTGTTACTGGGCGACCCCAATGTGAGACTCAACTGCAAGCACACACAAAATGGCTAATAAAGGATTTACAAAAAGGGGAAATGAAGACATGAATAACTCAGGGAGAAAGAGAGGGAGATAAATTGGTGAATGTGTCCTCCCTGTTCCGCTGAGCTAGAACCCCTACAGTCTGCTGAAAGCTGGAGAAAAACCAAGAGCCCCAAGGCCCCTATGTCTGGTTATGTACCAAACCTGGCTGTTTAACTCCACCCTCAGTTCCCAGAAATCCTCCCTTCGGTGGTGATGACATGATGGGATTTGTAGTCCTTGGTGTCTTGGATCTCCTTGGTCTGGGGTAGGGATGGGGTCCATTAAACCTATTTGCAGAGTTTGTCTTAGGACATCCTTTCTCCCCAACAATGGTTTACTTACAACTATCCTACAGATAACCAGCAATCACTCTTGTATCCAGTAGAAGCATTCTGTCCTCTGGAAAAAAGACCTTTAGGCCCAGAGTCATAGGAATAGGCAAAAATATCAGTCATTTTTACCCCTCCTGCCAGAGATAAGGGTCTTCCTCATGACATACCTATAAGCTCTTAGTTGATTTAGGGGATCTATAAGCTCTTAGTTGATTTAGGGGATACTTGAACTGAGAGTTCAAATCTCTGAGCTTTTCCCAATGATGAGCATCCAGCCAATTCCTGAGTTCCCTGAAAATATTAAAAAATACCATATAAAAATTTCCAGCTACTGATACCATCACCTTTGGTGGTGAGGATTTCAACATGTGAATTTGTGGGGGGGACACAACATTCACACCATAGTATCACCAAGCCTAACCCCCAACCTGGTCTCGTGTGTCCCCAACTCAGTTCATAGATAGAGCCATTATCCATCCCGTTCCATCAGCCATTAGCATTATTTTATGCCATTCCTCTGTCTTGGTTTGCATGACCTTATTCTTCCAGGAGTCTGCTGTCCAGGCAAATGGTTTCATTGTTCACTACTGAAATGTCCTAAAGATTCTTTGAATTCCTTGCCATGAGGTCCTCACCTTGCAGTGAGTTTTGTATCACGATTCTTCCCCAATCCCACTCAAACTCCTATTTTGAATACCCACTTTACAGCAAACTTGCAATCCCTAATAAATTCTGAATGTTACTTCCTTCCTCCGGGACTCTGCCACAGCTTTGCCAGGTGGTATTGTCCTTTACTGCAGTAAGCAATAAACCCAGCTTAGTTTTTATCAAGAGGTTGTGTTGGTGATATTTAGAGAACTAACAGATGTTATAATTGCTTTAAGGAGAAGAAGTTTACAGATCAGAAGTAATAAAATGAATGCAAATGACTGCAAACCAGCCTTTATTTTTTTTAAAGGAGGGAGCAGTTTCTTCCTCCACCAGACAGAATTTATTTGCATGTCTATAGACAAAAATTACTTGCAGTGCTATCAGTTATCTACAATTTACAGAGCCATAAAAGAAGTCAAAGGCAATGAAAGATGAACCCCTACAGAATCACAATCAGATGACCCGGAAGGATGTGCTCCAGACACTGCGAAATTTTCCATGGAAGCACAAATTCTTCCCTAATCTACTAGGTGCTGGGTGTGTGGCGTGGTTCTAGGGCAGTTCCCAGATATCGTATGTTTCATCCTCACCACACCCTACAAAATGTATATTACAATTTCCTTTTGTCAAGTGAGGAAAATGAGACTCCATGAAGTTTTTCAAAAACCACGGAAATGTTCAAATAACATATGTAATATATATTGGATCAGTGAAAACATCATCTATGGATAAGAAAAATTGTCCAGATCATTCAATGGTGAGGAGAGAAAGGGATTTCTGGAATCCTGGGCTCTATTCAGTTCTTTAATTTGGGTTTTTAATTTGATAGTGGTCAGTACCTTGCATTGTCTGAGCTATTTCTTCTGTAAGTCAAAGAACAAACCCTATAGTAATGTAAACCATTTTTGTCCACATTCAATGCAAATGAGTAGTCGGGTCCTGAATTTTAAGATTTTAACAAATGCATGTTGGCATCTCAAATTGCCTGCACGTGTCTGCTCTTAACTGCCTCTTTGAACCAGTTGAACACCTTAGGGTTCCCTCATTAACAGATGAATAAAATAGAATCTTTGACATGGGTTCATTTTATATTGACACGAGAGTCCTAATTTTGATCTTCTAAAAATTACATCTTAACAGCTAGAAATGCATTTAGTCTTTCATTCATTGCAGGGGGAGGGGACACTTCAGGTCACAGAGAAGATGATCAGCTCATCTGAGATGCTCCCTGCTCTGAAATGATTAGATTTTACCACTGACATACCTGCCATTCCTAGAGTGGCATGTGAAGCTTCTATTGTTTTCTTTCCAGAGCTATCTGATAGCGCAGGCTGGCTGTTAAATACAGGCTGAGCAATTAGACCTCACTAACGTCTTCCTGACTAAAATGCCAGCACAAATATCTAAAAGCAACAGTGATGAAAGTAAATAGGGGCCAATGAATGGGGACTAATTTGGTGTTACAGTGGAAACAAGGATGATTGTATGTGTTCTCGTTCCAGTTCAATGTGACTTCTCTCCAGAGATATTTGAATTTCAGATACAATTAATTTCAACTGCTTGAGACCTTGGGAGATTCACAGACATCACAGCTCTTGGAGAGCTGTCTCGATCCTCACAAGTGGTTCCACGAGTCTTTATAAGCTTGTCACTCCTGCTCCAGTCTCCTGAGACTGGCATCATTAATTATCAGTGTAATGTCCTGTATTTGGAATTCTCAGGGTCAAAGCATCCAAAAATCAGATATATTCAAAGTTTTAATCATGGTTCTCTTTATTGCAAGTGACAAGAAATATTAATAGGCTAGTGTAAGCAAAGAAGAAGACTTTGTTGGGTTACATAGGAAAAGTCTTGGAGAGAGGTGAGTTAGAGATACAGTACATCTAGGGACTCAAATTATTATCAAGACATGGTCTTTGTAGATCATTTGCCGAGATAGCAGCTGAGCAACAGCACTAACAACTCTGGAGATCACACACACCAACACCGATGCACAGACAAGTACAAAATGGATTATGGGTCAGCTCTGGTTATCCACTTCTTCGTCAGGAGACAAGGATAATCAAAGTAGAAGAACACAGTCTATACTCCAATCCGAAGAGTCCACAGAAATAGACATGGGATCTTTAATGCTAAGAACTTAATCATTCCATTTTTTTCATACTTCCTCAGTGAATACAGCACATTTCTTTTTCCAATGTCTTCTTCTTTTTGTAAACAATACCTGCAACTCTCTATAAAGAAACTTCCTCCTTTGGAGTTAAATGACTGAGACAAGAGCATCTAGATGTTTCATGTGAAAAGGCACACATATATGCAAATTTGTACTTTGCTTTTATCCTAAGCTATTATGAAAATGCTCAACAGGTATTGGAGTTCTGGCAGCGGGGTTATTTTTCTATTCTAGTCTATGCTTCAGTATTAAATACTCAATTCCTGGCTTAACTAACAGCTTATATAAAAAGTGAGAGAGAGCTGAAGTCACTTCTGCTTCTAGATTTTCTCTTGAATACTACCTAAAGGTGTAAAGAGCTTATTCCTGAAGTCTCTAAGGGACTCATCCTTAGGATTAGATTAGAATCAAATCTACTTTTCACAGGGAAGACTTTGGGGATGGACTTCAAAAAGATCTTTCTAACATATACAGCTTTTCTAAATCCCTCTGATTTCCTATGAAACTCAGGGTCCTTTAAATCATCCTTGAGAGCTTCCAATCCTGCTTTCTCCATCCATTTCTTAACATCTTAGCTTCCCACGGACATGGATGAGTGAGTTCTGCATTATACATTCATAAAATGATTCTGTGTTCCTCTGCAGTGCTTTCCCCGTCCTTTCTGGAGTGTGGGCTCCGAGTTAGGGTGTGAATCAACAGAAGAGTTTTGTCTATTCTGAGGAAGGTTTAACATTAAGAAACAACTGAGCTTGGGCCTCCCCTGGTGGCGCAGCGGTTGAGCGCTGGGCTGCGAAGCTTCCCGCAGCCTCTGCAGTGCCGGTTCGATCCCTGGCCACTGGGCGAGGGTCCCACATGGCGCGCAGACCTCTCCTGCCGCGCCCGCTGCTCCCCTCAGTGGTGTATTTCATCAGTCTGCCTGTTCTGTTCCCCACTCTGGCTCTGGTGAATTCTCTCACCCTCCCGTGCTTCTGATTGTACCCAATGCTTGTATAAATAAATAAATAAATCTTAAAAAAAAAAGAAAAAGAAAAAGAAACAACTGAGCTTAAGAGTAAGAGGATTCTAGCAGGCTAGAGGGTAGAGGAACATTTCAGAGGGAGCTAGAGGGACAGAAAAAAGTGGCAGAGTCTAGAACTGATACCAAACGCCAGCCTCTGTTTCCTTTCTTCGGGTGGGCACCAGCTTGCTTTGTTTAACACATAATGTTTAACTTCCTCAGATGTTTAACTTCCTTATTATATTCATCGGGATGTTCTTCCTTGTCCTTAGAATGCAAGAGGACAAACCTGTTAAATGCAGCAGCTAGGAATGCTTATCTGATGGGGCAGGAGGAGAGACTGGTCCTGTTCCTCTGCATCAGAACAGGCAAAGAGCATTAATATGAAGGCGACTGTTAGGTTCTAACTATGCCTAAGGAGGATCTAAAAGAGAACTTTTCCACACTTGTTCTTTTGGTCTGGCCAAGGAATCCCTTAAGGAAGAGATAATAGAAGTTGAATGTTCTTGGATTCTTCTTAATGCCAGTGGAGAAATGAGGACCATTTAATGTAACACGTTTGCTCTTTTTTGGAATTGAACTTTTCAGTCCATGCATCGGCTTAAGGATAGGACTTATAGGGGGACCTACGCCTGTCCTATTCCTTATGAATTTCCTCTTATCGATGGACAACAAAACTGATAAGGACAATGAGACAGCAGATTTCCACCAAGAATATATAAGCATCTTTCAAATTTGGACAACTATGGAACGCTTCCTAATCCAGGAAACAAAATAAATTCAGCATCTGGGACATCATTGAAAGAGATGACATTTCCAACCCAAGTGATATCAATTCACCTGCCCCGTCATCACATTCAGAAAGTCCCCAGCAGAAGGCTCAAGGAGCTTCCTTTCTCCCATTTCAGGGCACTGCCGTGACAGTGAGCTCTCAGTACCAACTGGATCTCAGGAAGGCCACCAAGTCTGTCAAAAGCTGGTTCCCCAGATAACACTAACACAACCTTCTTGATCCAACGAAGCCAAGTTTATTGTTCACTGCATTGAGAGAAAGCAGCAGTGCCCAGAGTGTCTCAGAGAAGGAAAGGTGAGGTCAGAATTGCGTGAGGTTTGAAAGTCTGATTTAAGCCTGGTTAGGGTTGGGTAGGGATCACAGTACCATAGTCCAGGATAGGTACAAGCACCAAGGTGAAGACTTAAAGGCAAGAGACTCAAAGAATCTTAGGAATTTTTTTTAGTAAGTTTTTGAAATGAACAATCAAAACCATTTGCTAGGGCATCAGATTCCTGGAAGAAGGTCATGCTAATGACACAAGGAATGGCACAAGGTCATATTCCATAGAAAGGGACTTGGGGCTTTGGTTTTTCAGTGCCCAGTCTAAGTATAACCTAATTATAATTATAGGCTATAATTATAATCTCATTACTAAGATCAAGTCTTAGCTCTTACATCTTCTCCCACAGTCTCATTTGAGTTAAAGAAAATCTTTGTTACCCATTTATTATGTCTGCATGAGTCATGATTTTACCTATTCTTTGAAAATTATGTTTAGCACCAGAAATTAATGGTAATTGGGATTATCATCATTATTTATATGAAACTCATAGAAATGCATGGACACAAATCTCCATCCTGTCCAATGGGTGCTCACAGATGTGATACATTTTCATCTTCATAAATCTCCCAGTTGGTTGGGTATTAAAAACTTCATATTGTTCCACATTCCACATCCTTTCTGACTTCCAAGAAAAATATTACATCTTTAGTCTAAGTCATGCCTCTACAGCAGTTCTTAACACTTTTTGTGCCATTGACTCCTATGACTGTGTGGTGAAGTCTACAGGTCCCTTCTCAAAATATTGTTTTTTAATTCTTGGGAACTGGGGGGAAACAAGAACATAGATTATAGAGAAAGCCAAAAAAGATGTCATCAAAAAGATTTTATAAAAATAAATCTGCAATATAGAAATACAAGTATGTCTATTAATACATTAAGTCACGTTTCAGTAGCAGACCCGACTGTTATTGTAATAGAAAGCATAGAGGATATTTTGAAATAACTGTAAAACTATAACAGCATATGGAAACATCTGAGGTTCTGGCAAATACAACTATGTTTTCTTATCTATATTCCTAATGAAAAGGCACACATATTTCAGTGAGAAGTAAGTGATAATCAAGATGCAGATTTTTTTCCCATCCAAGTTTTGGATCTCCTGAATTCTACCCAGGGACTCTTAGGTTTTCACAAATCCAAAGTTAGAACATTTGTTCTATAGTCATTAGACCCCCAGGGGAAATGTCAACAGAATTTTTAAATCAATTTAATGTTTGTCAATTAGAAAGTATGTTGCAGAGTAATGTACACAATACAACCTCACTGCAGTGAAAACAAAAACACAAGATGAGATGTGTTTGTATGAGGAAAGGAAAGATGTGGTGAGTTACACACCAATTTGTCACTTGACTGGGCAAAAAGTAGGGGGAGGGGACAGTTTCTATTTTCTTATTGTAGCTCAGTATCATTTAGTGCGTTACAGTAAGTATATTCTTTTGTAGTTATTATGGATTGAATTGTGACCCCCCCAAATTCACATACTGAACCCTCAATGTCATTCTCTTTATAGTTAAATGAGGTTATAAGAGTGAACCCCTAATCCAATAGGATAGCATCCTTATAGAGAAAGACTCAGAGGTATCTCTCTGCCCAGGCCCACAGAGAAAAGCCCATGTGAGTACAGAAGTAGTGAGGAAATTTCCTCCAAGCCCTCGGGGTTCTTGGGCTAGTGGAGCAATCAAATTAGCATCAGACAGATTAGTAGGAGGAAAAGCAATTTAATTACATATGTGTGGAGAATGTGCATGAATCTGAATTCTCCAGCCCATGAGTGAAATGAGGATATGTATGCTGAGCTAAGAAGTGGGATGGAGAACTGGGCCTGTGTGACTCCTCTGACGAAGACCAGATGCTCTGTAATTAGATGCTTACCCTGCCATATAGAGAACTTTCCCCAACAGGCAGGTTATTTCTGATAAAAATCCTAATTCTGGGTAATAACCCCAATTTTTATCCTTCAAGGTAGTTAAGGGAGTAGTTTCTTGTGAGCCTGCAGGGCCTTGGTTGACCTCAGCCCTTGACCTTGAAATAATTCCCATACCAAAGTGACACACCCAGGGAAAGCCCATTCTGAACCTGTGTTGGGAGGTCTAAGTGAACATCTCAGAGAAATGCATCCTTCATGAAGACAAGAGGAGATGGCCATCAGCAAGCCCACAAAGGACCCCCCAGACATCAACCTTGCTCCTCTTCAACCCTCAGCCTCCAGAACTGTGAGAACATGAATTTCTATAGTGTAAGCCACCCAGTCTGAGGTATTGTGTTATGACAGCTGAGCAGACTAATACAGTAGCTAAGGGAGGGGAAACATCACATTTTAAATATGATTTGAAATCCAAATGCAGAGTATCAATTTGCAACAGAAAACAATTAGGTCTGTGCTCACAAAAGCTTTGGTATTATAAATGGAAGCTCACAGAAGGCTAGTCTAGCCTGGCCATTGTCCCATATACTCAAACCCATACCCATGTCAAAGTCAGAGCCTTCCAGAGCTGCCTGACACCCCAACCAGGGGGATTCCCAGCAGGATTCAACTGTGTTTTCCAGCCCCACTTCCCCAGCGCCACTCACAAGCCTATTGACGCATCATAATTTCAAAAACAGCCGCCTGTTTTTCCCAGCAAAGAGAACAGTGCAAAAGCTATTCCCAGAAAAGAGAACAGTGAGGCGAAAAAGAGATTTGCCAAAGAATTTCAAGTAGCCAGAACCTATTGTGTGGTGTCGTTTAATCTTTGGGTGGTCTCCCTCTCCACCCCCCAACCCCCCTCCCACCACATCCAACTCCTGGTTCACTGGCCCTAAGCACTCTTGACTTTAAGATATCTTGAAGATCACCAGAAACAGCCCTGGAGATCAGGCATGAAGTCTTATCTTCCCCGGTCATGCTTTTATTTCAGAGGTCACCCATCCTGGGCGCTCCAGGAGCTTCACAGCATTAATGAATCCCTCGCTGAATTTACAGTAGCTGCTCTCAGCCCACACATTAGTGCCACTTAGACAGAGATCAGATTTCCTTTTTAAGTGAAAACTTCAATAGCTCACAGATCAGTCAGCTGAACTCTCTCTCTTACAATTTGAACAGTGGGGGGTCCTGGGGAGCAGAAAAGAAAAACCCAATTGCATCACAATCCTTTTCCCACTTCTAAATCTTTCCTAAGTTTGTCTGCGAAATAATTTCTATTTGCCTAATGAAGAAACAGGAGACTTTTTCTCTATGTTAAACAGAGAATGGTTCTTGGGATAGTTGCAAACATTTTTGATCAGTTATTTGTGATAAAATAATCACAGACTAGTGGAGGGAACTTAAGAGTCCATTTCTCTGAAAATGTGTTTCTTCATTTAAAAAGGGAATAAAAGCATGTTGTCTGGCTACCTCCCAGAATGGCTGCAAAGATCATAATGGGTGAGGATGTTCTACTGGTGCAGATGCCGTTGTTTGAGACTCTAGTAATGACTTTGTTAGTAAATGAATACAAGTAACATCTTATAAGTGAGTACAAGTAATGTCTTAATGAATTGTGAGAATTATGTCAAGGTAGTAACAGCTGAACATGAATTCAAAACACCTTAAGTTTCCAGTAAGACTAGTACCTAGATTCCTTAAAATCAGATCTGCATGGAGGTAACAAAGGGGAATGAGTCAACCACACCTATATATTGGCCAGTTGTGGGGGAAGGCCGCTAGTATCCAGAACAGGCATCCAATAACATCTGTTGACAAGGCCACAAGTGGTAGTGACCCTGAATGCCACCTCCCTCACCTTGAATTTAACTCCACGTTGTACACATAGGCTGAACCCACCAGCCTCATCTGGCAGCAGATTATGATTCTGGCCGGCCCAAAGAAGCCTTCCTGTGCCAATTCTTAGAACTACCCATATAAACCAATTTTAAATTTGGCATCAATATTGAGAAAGTGAACATTTTCAGAATAATTATTTAACTGAATTAGGACAAATGGTTTCATACTATTCTGGGTACAGGTACCCAACAGACAACAATAATTTGTCAATTGCTAGCTTGAGTCTAGTCATTTGCCAGGTAAATACATAGCTTGATAAAACAAATGGTCACAAAATAGTGGCATTGAATGGTCATTTTTCTAGCAAATGGACACTTCTCTGGGATTTCAGTAGCAAAACTGAATGAATGCTTTGGTGGGCAGGAATCAAATGACCTTGTTTTTTATTGTAATTATTGTAATCATTGGCCTTTAACAATTGGGTTTTTTTGGTCCCCTTACATTCTCTAGATTCAATTCCATTCCGCTTTTCTTTACAGAGCCTTCTCATATTAAGTATGGTATTTGTATCTGATGCTCCTAAGATAACAATGATACTAATAAATGCCATGTTGTCATATTCATCTTAGAGGAGAAGAAACTGAAGCTCAGAGAGGTGACCTCAGCTGCAGCAAAATCCCTTTAAAGAAGGGTTGTGTGACCCCAAAGAATCCAGGTTCATGCCACCACCACTTAAGAATCTCACCCTCTGAGGACCTGCAGTCCCTCTCAGATCCACGGACTGCCTCACCACAGCCTCCTCAAACCCCCCAGGGAGTCACTCAGTTGGTCTTGGTCACCCTTCTGGTCTCTGCCTGACTTTTCAGTCCTCCTTGAGAGCTGGGGAGTCGGCCCCAATCTGAGCCACCTGCCTGGTTCTAGTCAGCTTCCTGCCAAGAGCTCAGATGGCTGCTTCCCTTGAACTTGGGTCCCTCTGCCTGCCCAGGAGGCAGCACAGAGCAGTGCAGAGGCGCATGCATGTGGGTTCCCTTTCTGAAGTTCAGTCTCCTTCTGTGAAAGGCAGTAACGTTATCTGCCCCCGAGGTTGAATGAAATAATCTACATAAAGTGCTTGGTACAGGGCTTGGCTCCCGGGGGTCACGTCTACTCTGCAGATGGTGCTTAGCCAACAAGAGTAAACCACCCTCCCCAGATAGCAGTAAGGGAACTTCAGTCAAATTTGGACACTTTTTGGATGTTAAGCACTGCCAGGCCTGGGACTGACCCCTGAAATCATGCCAGTTCCCCCTCTCCCATCACACCTTCCCCAGCAGCCCTGGCTGAGGTCCAGCAACCCCCTCTCCTGCTGTCAGGCTTCAGAGCAGCACCGCTCAATAGAATTTTCTAAGGTGATGGCACTGTCCTGCATCTGTGCTGTCCAAAATGGAAGTCAGTAGCCACATGTGGCTACTGAGAAATTAAAATGTGTTTAGTATGACTAAGGAGAAGAAATTTTATTTTTCATTGATTCTCAGTCAGTCGCTGCATGTGGCCATGGCTGTTGGTTAAAACATTGGACAGCGCAGGTGTGATGAAGACACAACCAGGTCCCTCCCTGTCCCTCTGCTTCCAACCATTACTTCACTCACCTGGGGCTGCTCAGTGACACAGGGAACAGTCCAATGCCCCCTTCCTCCAGAGCTGGCTCTTACAGATGAGCCTGTGAGTATGTCTACTGCATTTTCCTCTTACCGCCCAGGTAACCACCCTTTAGGGGTCACTGGAAGGTGAGGAGGAAACAGACAGGCAACCCTGAAGTGGGACTGTAACAGCCAGAGCTGAGAAGGAGTGTATATAATTACACATCCCAGAGCTGGAGAGGATTAGAAGCTCTAGCACTGAATGTCTGGCAACATGATATTCCACAGGTGTGAAAGTTGCATTTCAATAGGGCTGGCCAACACTTTCTAAATCAAAAATATCTGCTGCTGGGAAAAAAAGAATGAGTAACTTAAATCATACTATGGGCTAGGAGACAGCATACAGGGTAGCGCCCGGCAGCCATGTCCACGAAACAGCCTGCCCGCACACTCCTGCAAAGACTAGTCGTCTGATTTAAGTCTAAATTGAAAAGAGTCATGAAAAAAGCAAAGTAGACTTTACAATAGAAACTGAGGCTTAGGACGGTTATTTACTCAAGTTCATGCCCTGTAAGACTCGTAATCAAGGTAGGACACCCAGGCAGTGGGACTCCAGAACCTTCTCCTCTGTGATCCAGGATTCACAAGGAAGGGTCCACACATTGGCCATTTTAATGCTCCAGGCATTAAAGAAGGGAAGTGACTACAATATCAAAGCAACCTCAGGCCTGATGGATGCTGGACACCAAGGCAGAAGTAAAGGACTGAGGAATGAGGATCTCATTTAGACCCAAGAGAGGCCGGGCTTCCATGTTGAACTATAGGTTGCTGTGAGGGTGAGTGAACATGATCAGAAGTCAGTAGGAGGAGACTCAAGACTAAAATGATGGAGAGAGGCTTGGACTGGAGATATAAATAGAGAAACTGTTGCAAAGTGAACAAAATTAGAGAAAGCAGCAGCGGCCAGAGTATTACCAGACAGGAAACCTTTGCAGAAAACTCACATTATTTGTCACTTTGCCAGATAGCTATACCAGTCATTATTTCACCTCATTATCCACACCACAAACTTGCTGGAGAAGTGATATGCCAGCAAACATTTGTCTTGGGCCTCCCAAGATCCTTCTTAGCAACATCCAACTGCTTTTGACTTGGGGATACCCTCCTCTTGCCTTCAGTTTAAGGCATCCAAGGGGGTGCCAATAGGTAGAGAGTCATGTGACCTAGCCTAAGCCAATCAGAACCTCCCATCCCTCTAGCCAGTGATGGGATTGGTCCATGGATAAAGCAAGGCCCAATCAGCTTCCGTGAGACCCAGCAAGCTATTTATTGTTAATTCTAGGTCAAAAGCACACAAACTTTCTTTTGGGATAGAAACCTGCGGGGTGTCCCAGAATGGAGTCCCTATAACCATCTTGCTACCTCTTGATGTCTCAGAATAAAGTCAAGACTGATGAATCAAAGCATGAAAACTGAGTATCTGTTTATTCCTGCATCGGAATAAACCTAAAATGGGAACTCACAGCCTTTCCAATGATGTGAGGCTGTAAATTTACTTCAGAATATTTTCCGGTTTCTGCAGCAAAAGGATTCTTACCTGCTACAGATATGATCCCATTTGTAAACTGAGGTAAAGGAGGCCCCAAGAATTTTGCTAACTTGCCCCAGTTCAAGTATTTGTTTCAAGTATTTATTAATTTCACGCTAACATTCAAAGTTGCTTCTTCACTTCACCTTGACAAAAGGAGCTGCTGAGAAGAGACAACTAGAGTTTTAATAATTGCTGTGACAAGTGTTAAAAAAGATAAAGACAACAGAAATACAAGAGTGAAGGAAGGACAAAGAGTGAAGGATACTGTCAGTGAGCCATTATAAAGTTCAATGATTTCTGAAGACTGTAAGAATCTAACATTTTCCGGCTTACCTATCTCTCCCAGCAGCTTCCCAACAGAGATGAGAAATGACTCTGACTACCTCACTGACTACAGCTACTTACAGAACACTAGTTAGAAGCCATTTCACATAATGTCTATTCATTGATTTACTCCAAAAATTAATATAGGTTGTCTATAGGAATTATTTGCATGTCATTGCTAGGAGCTGTCCTTAGTGGCAGGAAATCAGGGAAAGCCAAGCCAGAGCCCTCAGTTCAGAGTTATTTCTACTGAGTTATTCTAATAATAATCTTCCCACCAGAATAATCCAAAGTGAGCCCACACCCTCTGGGGGTCAAATTATCTCATCCACAAACCCTCAACAGATATTCAGCTTTTCAAATGTCATTATTTTGAAGTCATGTCAGTTTTTTACATTCTCCATGGAGTGTCTATTCACTGGCATATATAAATGTTTGCAGGTATTTGTTGGTTGCATTACTTAATATTTTTATCAACATTTACACATGTCATTTACCCTCAGATCTGACATGCACCTTTCAACTTCTCACACATTTAAGTCACCACCAAACACCCCAGAACCTTACAGATGAGAGAAGCTGGTATAACAATGACACAAAATGGTGGGTAAGTGGCTGCTGCTTGCCAGGCACCTGTTCTGGGTACTTTACATACATTAACTCGGGCCTCCCCGGTGGCGCAGCGGTTGAGCGCTGGGTTGCGAAGCTGCCCGCAGCCTCTGCAGCGCCGGTTCGATCCCCGGCTGCTCCCCGGCCACCAGAGGAGGGTCCCACATGGCGCGCAGACCTCTCCTGCCACCCGCTGCTCCCCTCAGCAGTGTACTTCAGTCCTTCTGCCTGCTCTGCTCCCTGCTCTGGATCTGGTGAATTCTCTCACCCTCCCGCGCTTCTGACTGTACCCAGTGCATGTACAAATAAATAAATAAATAAATAAATAAATAAATAAATAAATAAATCTTTAAAAAAAAATATATACATACATTAACTCATTTAGTTATCACAACTGCCTGTTCTGTTAGCATTTACCATGGAGAAAACCAAATCACAAGAGGTTAAAGTAACTTGGCCACATTCACCTAACTTGTGTGGGGTAGAATGAGGGTTTAAATGCAGTGTCTGGCCCTTGACCACTAAGCTTTACTGCTCTCACACTCTTTCGCTCTTTTTCTTTTTTAAAGATTTATTTTATGTATGCATACAAGAGCTGGGATACAGGCCAGAGGTGTGGGGAGGGAGTGGTGGTGAAAGGAACCACCAGAGACAGAGTGGGGAACAGAACAGGCAGACTAATTGAAATACACTGCTGAGGGGAGCAGCGGGCGAGATAGGAGAGGTCTGCTGTGCCATATGGGTAGCTCCCTGGCCGGGGATCGAACTCATGCTGCAGAGGCTGCAGATTGCTCCATAGTGTTGTGTCTTAACCCCTTGTGCCACTTGGGAGGCCCACATCCTTCAGTTCTTAACATAGAAACTTCCTGCCACCTGGGGACTACACTGAAGACCACATTAGAAAAAGAAAGTGTGAATAGGCACAGCCTTTGGGGGCCATTTGGCATTATCTGTCAAATTTTTGAATGTTCATCTCCTGTAACCTGGCAGTTCCATTTTTAGGTGCCCATGCTAGTGGAAGACTTGAAAATGTGGACGAGACAGATGCAGGATGATCTTACAAGTCTGCTTTTGAAAGGGGGAAATTGCCAAGAGTCTAAGAGCCCACTGCCACCTGATTTCTTATATAGATTCTGGTGTTGTCATACAACAGCACATCATCAGGCTGCTGTGGAGAACAAGGTCAAATTGTACCTGTGACCTGGGAAATTCTCTCTCAGGTAGAGGGTTAGGAGGACAGACTGTATAGGGTGAGGCAGGGATTTAAGCATTTAGGTTAAGAACAACATAAAACAAAACTGCAGTTTGTGGAGGCTCCAAGGCAAATGCCTGCAGGAGCTTCTGTGTTTAGCAATAGTTCATGATGGTCCCAGGAGACTCCAAAGAGGTCAGATAGTAGAGGTTACAATTAGTCATGAGGAGCAAAGAGTCACAGCATCGCTGGGAGCTTGGGAAAAATCCCCCCACCAACACACCCCTGATTTATTCTAGATATACTAGAGGGATGACCTGCAGGATAACAAGCAAAAGGAGGCCTGGGGAGGATGTGGCATGGAAGATGATAATGATAATCCCCACCCTGGCCCATTGTTCCATTCTCAAACGTTGTTTGCACCAGAAGGACAGATGTTCCCATGGTCACTTTAAGTCACCTAGTAGTCAGACACTGAGCTGTCTGTCATCAGACACCAGACGGCCCGTAAATCCAGCCCTGCGCCACTCTCCACTCCTCAGCTCAGGATTGTTGACCTGTAGGTAGCATTCCAAGTGTTTCTGAAGAACTGCACAAACAAACCAGGCAGGGCCAGGTGACCAGACTCCAGGGGCCAGAAAGGCATGTCCTCAGAGAGCAGGTGTGTCATATTCAGTGTGCCTTTCTTTTGCACGATCACCTTAAGTTGTGTGTGGACTTTTTATTTTAAATTCTGTTTACTTTTTTCTCCATTCTGTTTCACTGCAGTCACCCATCCAAAAATATTATTATTTTATAATTCTGTCCATTTTCCTGTGCCGTCCCATCTCTTCTAGTACATTCTGTCATCTGGTCTCTTTCCCTTAATTCACATAGCTTGCTTTTTTCTTTTCTTTTTTTTTTTAATTTATTTATTTATGCATGCAAGAACTGGGGTACAGGCCAGAGATGCCGGCTTGTTTTTCTCTGCCCTAAACTTGAAAGGCCCAGTTGCAGTAGCCAGAGAAGAATCAGATTACTGCGGGGATGCTGCCCTCTACAGGCTACTCCCCTGCAGGGCCCTCTCCCAGGGAAGTCTGATGAAACCAGGCAAAGGACAGCTGTGTTCCAGCCACTTTGCATGGCTTATCTCATTCAAAGCTCACAACAACCCCATGGGATTAAGGACTGCTATTGTCTTCATTTTTCCGAGGAGATATCTGAATCCCAGAGGGGCTCAGTAACTTGTCCAAGAGCACAGTGCTAACAAGTAGCGGAAACAGGATTTGAACCCAGGTGGTCTCTCTCCAGTGTCTGCCCTGCTAGCGACTTTTCTACATTGCCTCTGGAGGGGAAGATAACTCACAGTTTTTGAGCAACCAAACTATGATAGGCATCTCACATACCTGACCTCGCTGGCTGAAGATAAGTGAATTTGAAGAAAAAAAGATGACAAGGAAGAAAGGGAGGAAGCCTAATTATCTACCTATGGTCGCATGGCCAGTAATTCAGATATTTGGGCTCAAAGCATTGGCTCCCTCGCTGTTTCACTCAGAGGTCTGCCGCTCACCTCTCCCTTCAGGAGACAGCTGGTGAAGGGCACAGTTGGCTGCTCAGCCTTCAGCTGCTGCTTCTTAAGAATCCCGCAGTGTTTGCGTGGAGGCCAGGCTCTCCCCGGTTCCCACAGTCAAGGCCTGGGAATGAAGAGAGAGCCAGAATCTGGCCATTTCTGCTCAAAGCAGGACTCCTGTCAGGGCATCTTGCTGGAGCCTCCCCACTGGCCTGGCCCAGACGCCCTTGAGCTGCTCTGCACCTGAGGCTCTAGCCAGTGACCCTTCCTTCCTGCCCTCCCTTCACAGGTATCAGACCTGCACTCTGGTCGAGAGTCTCCGGCCACCCCACTCTCTCCTCCTTCACCCTTCGTAGCCGCTGTCCCTAGTAAATCCCTGGCGCGTCACATCTCTCTGCACTGACCACATTTGTAATTCCAGTTATCCACAGGCACTTTTTCCCTTCAGTGGACAGACAGAGGTTATTGCTGCATTAGAAATGCCCCAGAGGGGATAGAATTGGGTCTGGAAGTTCAAGGAAACATAGCTGAACCATGAAGAGAGAAGTCAGGCTTTGGACAAAGGTGGAAACAAAGGCAGGCCTGGGGTGGGGACCAACCAAGGTAAGAAAGCACAGAGTTTGTTTGGGAATCTGCCTGGGGGCCACATAGGGTAAGAAAGAAAGAATCAGAAAAAGGAAGTCAGGCAATGTGCTAAGAGAGGAATGTGTGGGGGAGGCAAGAGGCCTCAGCTATCTCAGGCCTCCCTCGGGCAGTTTAACAAGAACTTTATAGCACACTGGGGAACAAGCCACACAGGACAGGCACCGTTAAATGACTGGAGACCCTGGGGGAAGGAGAGTAGTGGTGTGTCTACCCAGCTCCATTTGCCTGGGGAACTGGGGAATGAGGAGCAAATCCCCTTAGACCAAAGGGAGGAAGGGCCCAGGCAAGCCAGAGGCCTCTGGCAGCTCACAGCAGACTGCTCTTTATATTTGCAACACACTTTCCAATATGCATCCACCCACCCACAGTTGCTTGACCGCCATGCAACTGCGGTGGGACCAGCAAGATGGCCGCTCCCCCAGCTGCTCTCCCTTGGCGCCCCGCCTGGCCAGCCGAGGTGTGGCCCACAGTCACTGGGCAGCTGGGGTGGAATTTAAGAGTAACATATTCCGTGACCCTGGTTCCTATAGGAGAGCCATGGGCAAGGACAGTTTAACGCTAAGCCCACAGTTGGCATTTTTCACACCTCCCTAACCCAACTCCACTTTCCTGCCAATGTCAAATCCAAATGCACAGCCGCTGGGCTTGCTCTCTGGTGAACTCCGCTCTTCCCGGGACGGCATGCTCCTTGGAGCAAGCTTTGCACTGGGGAGGTGTTCATGTGCAGGAGAAATGAAGAAATAAACCAATTAAGAAATAAAAGGAAAAAAGCAAGGGATGGTTTTGCTTATGTGTGGGCATAGGTGGAATAAAACAAAAAATCAGACGGAACCAAACCAATGACAAACCCCAGAAGTCTCACTGTAGAACTGAGGCTGGCAGGGGACATAGTGGAGAGGACCCAATGGACTGCGGGTGAGAGGGCCTGTGGGTGCCTTGGTGGTGGGTGCGGTATTGTGATAGGGCAGGGAGAGGGGCACCCCAGATCCCGCAAACCTGCCTACTCTAAATGGGTACCAGTTACTGCTTAAGGCTACTCTTTTCCTTAACACCCAGGCATACATTTGCTAATTTAAACACCACTGCTCCACAGTTGGCTTGCAAAACCCCTCAGGCAGAGGTCAGGAAGTAGTGGAAGTCAAAGCAACAAGTCATGAAGAATCATTATTGCCTTTATAAATGCTAATGAGACAGCAGAGATCACAAAAAAGAAAAATAAAGGTCCAAAGTCCTAGCAACAAGAACCTCTGAATTTTACAGGAGCCTGCCAAGTGGCCTCAGGCTCCATCTTTGATCTGGCCACGTGGTCCAAGGTACCACCTAATCTTTTGAGTAAAACTGTTGCACAGAACAATTTCCACAGAATCCAATCTCTTAGCAAGTCACTACAAACAAATCACACACAGACACACAGAATCTTCACAAAGCCCAATCCAGTTTTTGAACAGCAAATCTACATATGAAACAAACACACTAGAGAAACCAAAAATCACATTTGCACTTATGGTAGCCAATGCCATTGGGAAGTTCAATTTCCCCATGGGGCTGACTAACCATGGATGGCTCTGTCCTAAATCACGTTGGGCACCACATCTGTTACAGGGCAGGGAGAGGGGCAGCCCAGACCCCACAAACCTGCCTACTTTAAATGGGTTCTGCCATCCGCCGCAACAACACAAAACATATGAGACTTTAATGGGAAGGAATTTTAACACAATTATGAAACAATACAGGAAAGGCAAAGAATCTGGTTTCTAAATCAAGTACCCAAAGTGACCCGTCCCCTCGTGGGTAAAAGTCCATCCAAGCAGGATTGGCCCAGAGCAAGTCCCCAAAGCCTGCCCCAAGTCTAAAGCACCTTCCAGTGGAGACCCACAGAAAAGGATCAGAAACCACCAGAAAAGTCTGGAGGGAAAAGAGCAAAATCAAGACAAAAACCGCCATTGTCACCTCCCCACAGTTCTCTCACCCACATCTGTGTCACCCAGTCCAAAAGCCAAGCGCAGTTTCTTCACGTGTCTCTCTTCTCTGCTCCATGTGCCTCCTCCAGGGATCCCTCTGGTTCTCCATCCTGCTTCCTTCCTTCCTCAGTCTCCTCCACAGCCTCTTCTCTCCCTGCTCAGCTCCACCCACCCTTGGGTGGGGCAGGAAACCTGGAGCCTCCCCCTTTCCTGGGGACCACCCTGGTACAGTGTTAACAACGTTCACTAAAGGCTGTGATCCTGTGCCTCTGAATCATATCCATGCCATAAACCAATGTTACCTCAATAGGAAAAAAAGTTTTCATAAATTAAAGTTATCAGCCCAGATGATGAGAAAGAAGACACAGAAGCAACCAGAAAACCAACCTACATCAGACAGAAGGAAAGGTCCTGTTACTCAAGACTGCTTTCAAATGCAGTCTTTGGAAACATGGACCCCACTTGATATGGACACTAAAACTAATGCAAATGGTGAAAGGATTGGTATAAAATACTTGTAGAGAAATGAAAAAGCAAGTAAGTCAGAGAAATTATGACATTATTTCCATGAATATGCTACACCAAATGTGCCTGCCTCTCCCCCCTCCCTGTGCACCCCCTTCACCTCTGCCACCCCTCCAGCAAGACCAGCCCCCCTCTTCCTCCTCCACCTAAGGGAAGACAGTGAGGATGAAGCCCTTTGTGATGTTCCTCTTCCACTTAATGAGCAGTAACCACAAATTATGTGCTAATCAACCATCTAAGTTGTCCCAGCCGCTTCCTGTCAACAGCAGGTGATCAGTAGTTAGGTTTGGAAGGAATCAAAAGCTAAAGAGGATTTTCAATGGAGAGGTGGTCAGCCTCCCTAGCCCCCAAAATTGTTCAAGGGCCACTGTGCACGCCAGTTTCTAGGACTGCAGCAAGGCAAGTGAAGGTGGCACTGAGGGTAAGGGCTTGGTGATTTTCAGCGATGCCCTCAAGAATAGCCCGGGTCACAGGCACCTGTGTCTTGCACTGCGGCTCGCTGGCCAGGCACGCAGCTGCTGCCTTGTCTCTAGGCAGCCCAGCTGGTGTTCTGAAACCCTCCAGATGAATTCATGATGAATGAAAGATCCACTTTTCTCCATTATGAGGAGTTGGGCCAGTGGGATTATAAAATGATGGCGCCTCTATGGAAAACAGCAGGTCGGTTCCTCGGGAAAGTAAACCACAATCCCACTCTAGGTCTACACTCGAAAGAATGGAAACTGGAGACTCAAACACAGTATCTGTATACATTGTTCACGTTATTTATTCTTTGTACACATGATTCACATTAGCCAAAAAGTGGAAACAACTCAGTGTCCAGGAATGGACTGATGAACAGAACGTGGTGTGGACAGACGCACAATAGAATATCAGTAAGCCTGAAGAAGGAAGGAAATTCTTTTTTTTAAATTTAATTTAATTTTATATATATTTTACATTGCTCTTCCTTTTTGTACAATTCATGCTTTCTCCTCTCAGGTGTAGTCACTGCAAAATTCCCATCACCAATTCACCTGCACACCATCATCATAGTCTCTTGTGGAAGATCACATTCTCTCCCCTGTTTTGATTCCTCTCCTGCCCCCACCCCTGCAGAGTGTCTCTGATTAATTTGTTTTTTAATTTATTTAAAGAAGGAAGGAAATTTTGACGAGTGCTTTGACATGGAGGAACTTGAAGACCTTATGTTTAGTCAAGTAAGCCAGTCACAAAAGGACAACTACTGTAGTTTCTGCAAACATTTTATATGAGAAACTTCGAGGAGTCAGATTCATAAAGCTAGAGAGTAGACTTATGGTTGTCAGGGGCTGGAGGTCAGGGGGGTGAATGGGCAGTTTTTACTTAATAGGTGGGGACAGAGTTTCAGTTGGGGAAGGTGGAACGTTCTGGTGACTCGTGGTGATGGTTGCAGAGCTACGTGAATTTAGTTAGTCCCAGGAAATATACACTGAAAAATGCTACATTGGATGTTATGTATATTTTACTACCATTTAAAAAATAGTTCTGCATTTTATTGGTTTTTATGTGTGTATCAGCAGGACAGTAAAGAGGGCATTTGAAAACATTTGCTTTTAAAAACAAAACCTTCCATGGAGAACAAGGTGTCTAGAGTTTTATGCCCTCGGTGTTTTACAGCATATTTTATTTTGTCTGGAGACTTTCTGGCACCCCTTGAAATATGTGGAGACACCTAGGCATCACTAATGAAGGACTGGGGATTGTGGGGGCACAGAATGGGAGATCCCAGGGGACTAAGAAAATATATATTCGAGCTTATGGGAATCAGGGCTGAGGGAAGAGCCACTGAGAGTCCATTTAAGTGGATCTGAGCAGGCACGTCTGGGACTGCAAACATTTTATATTTATGGAGCTTCTCACACTTTATGATGCAAAAGCACTCTACACGTACAGTCCATTAACAGAACACAAGTAGGCAGAGCAGAAGGGGGACCAAACTTGGAGTCAGATCTGACTAGGCCACTAAAGAACTGTCTGGAAGATACAGGGTAAATGTCTTAATTTCTTGGAGTCCCATTCACTCTGTAATATGTGAATAATATTTATTATGAATGCCTGCTATTGACCAGATACCTATGCTGGACGAGGCCCTTGGCAGGCATTTCATCATTTGATCAATACTCATTTAATCTCCACAACTGCCCAGTGAGAGAGGTGTCATCCTTATCAAACAAATTAGGAAGCCAAAGCAGATGATCTCCAGCTATTTTCTCGTGGCTCACTCAGAGGGCATCAATGTGGATTCCTGCGTCTATGGCTACTTGAGTCTCTTCTGCCCACAGAGAGGCCACCAGGGAGATAAAATTCCAGGAGGAACCCTCAGCCAGTCAAGGAGGGAGCACTGGTGTCCTGCACCATCTCCCTAAGGCTCATACAGGACTGAGGCCCTGTTGGTTTCCTGCTTACCCTGCCTCACTGTCTCTTCCCTCCCCAGGCCATGCTTCCCAGAATCAACTCCCAAATAAACCATGTACACACAAATACTTGTCTCTGGATCTGCTTTGGGAAACCCAAAGAAAGACTGCACTGAGGCTGGGGAGGCTGTTTCTTGCTCACGATCCCACAGTTGAAAGCTTGGCCAAACCACAACTGAACACCCTCTCCTGAATCCAAAGCCTGATACCTTACTTGGTTGTTGAGTAATTCAGGGAGATGATGTAGCCGAAGAAGAGGTCCTCAGTGCAAGCAGATGAGGACAGCGCTTCCACCTGATCTTTGCAGTGACACCGTGAGGTGGATACGCAGCTTAGTTTTATGTCCACTTTATAGGAAACCAGGGTCCAGAACCTCACACTAAATGACTGGCTAATCATTTTGATAAGAAATAACAAGATGATTCTCTGTTTCTTTAGTCATTCTCCATTTTTCTCTGCCTTTCTCTGTGCCCAGGAGGCCAACACTACTGGACCCCAGTTGGGGTCAGCCAATAGAAGGTCTGTGCAGGAAGAGAGAAAAGAGAATATTTCAGCTCCCTTCTTTTCCTCTGTTCCTCCTCTCTCCCTCTCTCTCTCTCTCTCTCTCTCTCTCTCTCTCTCTCTCTCTCTCTCTCTCTCTCCATTTTATCAGTGGCTACTTTCTTCCACCTGAACCACACAACTTCTTCCAACCACTTCAACTTTTTAAAAACACTGGGATTTGTCTAGGCTTTATTACAAATGTAGAATCCTAAGAAAGAGAAGAGGAAATGATCTAAGTTTGCTAAGATCTCAGAACACATTCCGAGTCCACTCTGCCCTAACCCCGGTATCACAGCTCCATTTCTCACCAGGTAGGGATAGTGTATACCCTCACCTGCCCTTCAGCGGTGATAAGGCTCCTGGTGCTTGCTAGTCTCAGGTATTTCTCATTCCCTGCTCACACCTCTACAAATAATCTAGGAATAATCTTTATTCCACTCTCACCAGTTAAAACCTTTGAGGTGCCAAGCTCTTCCTTGCTGGGACGCTGACTGACCCAAAGGCCTTAGGGGAGAAAATAAAATATTTATGGAGCAAACACCCTTTCTCCAGGCCTTGAACAAAGCCCCTTCTATTGCCATCCCCACAGCAAGACTGTGCGGTAGGTACTATTATGATCCCCATTTCACAGATAAACAGATTGAGGCTCAGTAATGGAACATAGACCACATTCCAGCTCAGTTAGCACTGACAGTCCATGCTCCTCTCCTTGGCCACAAAGACCACACTGTACTCTGGCCTGATCTGCCTTTATCATAAATCACTGTCCGGGCCAAAACTTCCCAGCCTTGCCCTGGACATGTCCGGAAACCCGAGAACACCCTGCCTGTGGCTAGGGTGTAGCATCTCTGTGGCAAATGAGCATTCCATGAATGGAAACAGCCTTTCCCTTCTGTGAGGAGAGGCAGGATTTCATGTGAATGTGTGATGACTGGCAGGGAGCCAAGAATAAGAGCAGGAAATGGGAGTCCATGCGAGATAACCGCCATGAACGTTGAGGGGAGGGGGCAGGATAAACAGAGGGGGCTCTATTTTGCAAAGCATTCAAGAGCTCGGTGGATTAAGGACAGCCCTTGGGGAAAGCCAGGGATATTAGGGAAAAGGAGAGACAGCCTTGGCAGGCAGCAAAGACTAAGTGCTGGTGGAGCAATTAAAGGGAGGGGCAAACGAGTAGGAAACCACAGAATAATGCAAAACCCAAAAGCGGGCATCTGAAATGTGCACCCAACAAAATTAAAAGGCAGAGTTTGTGCTTCGTAGCTGAAAATGTTCAAAACAACATTTTGGAATGAGAAACATATGGAATAAGAGGCAGCTGTCATCTGATTTAACAGCTTGAGAAATGTGACTTCTCCCTTTGGGGGCTGAGAGGGGCGGAGAGTGAGAAAGAGTTTAGAACCTCAATGAAGATGTAAGCTGAATGGGACAGAGAGATTTCCCCCATTTTTGATAACTGAGCAAAATCAAAAATACTAGACTTCACAAGGTCATTAGAATATGCAAATATTATTCTCCCCACTCTACACCCATCTACCACTTACCCATTATCAAGTAATAGTAATGTGCAGGTATTTAGCATCTATATTTGAGGACTTTACATATATTATCCCCAATTCTCCCAATAACCCTGCGAGTCGTGTTATTGTCCACCATCCACAGAGATTTTGAGTAATGTGCTCACCATCACACACACCAGGCTGATGATATGCTGAGTTAGAAAGTAAACCCACATCACTCTTTCTCCAGGCACAAGCCATTACCCCACCACCAGTTCCCAAAGCTAGGTTTTCTAGATAGCCTAGGCCTCCCTTTCAGGGGGCGGGGAGGGGGGGGGCAGAAATCAAGGAATGGAAAGAGGGTCAGCAGGCCTTCAGGATGGTGGCTCCAGAATTTGAGTGAGTTCTCAAATTTGTGGGATCTGCAAAGAGAAATCTGTAGGATTCCCAAACCCAGCTCCTCTATTTTCATGTCAATTTGATCTTTCCAAGCTCAAAGGTGAGGACCTTGAAGCCAAGGCGGTAGGGTTGCAAGTCTCTCTAGCATAGTAGCACATATTCCTACCATTCATGTATTCATTTGTTCATTCATCAAACATTTATCAAGTGCCAAGAACTACATACTATGAAAATATTTTTCCAATAAGCAATTGGAAGGTGCTTGATTTGCTTTTTCTTTTGGTTTGATCTTTCTTTTTCATCTTAGCACATTTCCACTTAACTCACTGCATCAGGTCTTCAAATGCTCCTCTAAAAACTCAATTCAGCTAATATTCAGCACGCTGCTATCTTTAGAACATTTATGATCAAATAACAGTCGTTGGCTTTTTCCAGTAGTAATTGTGTTTTCTGTTCAGTTACCCTGGCAGCTCTGAAAGCCTGTATTTTCTTTAGCAAACATAAATGGTAAAGGTCTCTTACATTCTTTTTTTCTGAGCTGAGGAAAGTAATTGAAAGGGTGCTTTGTAAAGGCTCTGAGAAAACATGGGTTTGGCTAGAGTTTTATTAGAAATCTAGAAACCCAGGCAGGGGGACGAAAACCATCTAAGCCTGCTGAATACAAAAATGCTTTCCCCATTTGGCCTGACAAAGCGCCAGGCTTATGTTGTTATGTAACAAGTGACCCCAAAAACGTGATGGCTGAAAAGAATACACACTCATTATTTCCCATGATCCTGGAGGTCTCCTGGGTATTTTGTCTGGGGCCCTTTGCCCAAGCCTGCATGGTCAGGATGCCACAGTCACAGGTCTGGGGGGCTCCCCTGGGCTGAAGACGGCCCCCCTCCTTTTCCTGGGGGCTAGCCTGGGCTTCTTCACAAGCTGGTGGTAGGGTGCGCAACGGCAAGTAGTTTCCGGTTTCCTAAAAGTCTAAAAGTTTATAAATAGAAAAAACTCCCTCTGTTCCTTTAGTGAATACTTGCTTCAGCCCTCACCTGCTTAAGAAATGTGCTAGATGCCTTGTTTGATCAGCTTGTTACCTCACAGCTATTCATCTGGGTGACATCTGCACTTCCACAAGAGCCTTCTGAATGACCTTGGGCAAGGTTTGCCTCCAGGGAGGGTGAGGCCTCACAGCTTGTGATTTTGTGGGGGGGGGGAGGGAGGGAAAGTAAAGTAGCTAGTGGCATTTCTAGGGTGCAAATTTAGTGCAACCTTTTTCCTTTGAATGACCCAGCAGAAAGGGGACCCCAATAAGAACCAATGTTACCAGCTTTGTGGCTGCTACCCCTTGATTAGAGAGCACAAGGGATAGGGGACCTCTACCCCTTCTTCATGAATTAAATTTATACGCTCTCTCTCAGGTATGACTGCAGATTTCCTGCACCTCCATTTCCCATCATCCCAGGCAACCCCTTCCAGATGTTGGAGCTGCTCTGGGCTGCTGCCCGCAGAGAAGGCAGGTGCTCGCAGCGCGTGGGGCTGTGGAGAATGCCCATCTCTGAGAGGATGAGGGTCCCAAAGGGGCTCTACTACCTGTGCTCTTCCCCTGGGCTCAATCTCTCCACGGAGATCTGCCCCTCTTCCCCCAGGGGAGCAGTCGGTAAGCGGAAGAGCAGTCAAGACATAGCTAGATTAAGAGAGAAATGGAGCTTTGCCCCACACCTCTCCACACATACACCCCAGAAATCAAGGCTGGGCAGGGCAAGAATAAGGAATCCCAGTCTCAGTGCTGGCCCTGAATGGGGAGGCTAGGTTTTCTATAAATAGCCATAGCATTCATATCTGCCATCTGTTAACCACTCACTGTGCGCCAGACATTATGCTAAACACATAAATGGCCTGAAAGACTTGGGTTCAATCTAGGCTCCATCCACATACCAAGGGAGATGGGGGTGTTAAATGAATGATTCAGAAGCCAATTAAAAGGGGCTTCCACAGGTAAATGGTGGAACAGTTAGAGCATGAATAAATTTAATAACCAAAATGAATTGAAACCTCATGAATATAGTTAATCTATGAATTTTAATGATACTTCTCCAAAAAAAAAATCCTACTGTTCACTGTTGGAGAAGGCTAATAAGTGAACTCCATACTCATCAAAATGATAAAGAAAAATATCAGGCATTTATTCTGCTTTTTCTGTATCAACTTTGCCATGGGGCAACCAAATGGTAAATGAAGTAAAATTTCTTTCATAAAATGTATTTTTAAAGATTTATTTTTATTTATTTATGCATACAAGAGCTGGGGTGTAGGCCAGAGGTACGGGGGTGTGAGAGGATCCACCAGAGACAGAACGGAGAGCAGAACAGGCAGATCTACTGAAATACACAGCTGAGGGGAGCAGCAGGGAGACATGAGAGGTCTGCTGTGTCATCTAGGTCAGCTCCCCGGCCAGGGATAGAACTCATGCTGCAGTGGCTGGCTATAGCTTGACAGCACTGAGACTTTAACCCCTGCACCACCAGGGAGGCCCTTTTTTGTAAAATGTATTCCACCTAAAATGAAGAAAGAACCACATTATTCAAATTTAATACATTTCAACACTGAGCATTGACAAAAAGCTGCAGCCTCTCAGTTCGAGCC
Organism: Talpa occidentalis; assembly: GCF_014898055.3. NCBI lineage: Eukaryota > Metazoa > Chordata > Mammalia > Eulipotyphla > Talpidae > Talpa > Talpa occidentalis. The sequence continues at coordinate 10,707,577 of NW_023601653.1, forward strand.
ACCGGAGGAGGGTCCCACATGGCGCGCAGACCAGCTCCCCTCAGCAGTGTACTCTGGCTCTGGTGAATTCTCTCACCCTCCCGCGCTTCTGTCTGTACCCAGTGCATGACCAGCAAACAGCATGGACACTCACAGAGACAACCAGACACCCCGTGCCTTCACTGGAAGCACGGCATGGCCTGTGAAGTGGTCTTGCCAAGAGAAATCCAGCAAAATACAAGCCTTTCTATCCAAAGCTAATGTACACAGGGATATCTTATTAGTACACCCCAATGGGAAACTCGACAGGATAAACAATCCAAATTCTTTAAGAAATAAATTGCAGGACCTCCCTGGTGGCACAGAGGTTGAGCGCTGGGTTGCGAAGCTGCCCGCAGCCTCTGGAGCATCGGTTCGATCCCCGGCTGCTCCCCGGCCACCAGAGGAGGGTCCCACATGGCGCGCAGACCTCTCCTGCCGCCCGCTGCTCCCCTCAGCAGTGTACTTCGGTCCTTCTGCCTGTTCTGCTCCCCGCTCTGGCTCTGGTGAATTCTCTCACCCTCCCGCGCTTCTAACTGTACCCAGTGCTTGTATAAATAAATAAAAAAAAAAAATTGCAAAGGGAAAAAAACCTAGAGATGGAGACCAAAAAATCTAGAGATTCCATAAACCAATCGCAATGACTAGTCCTTACTCAGATGCTGGTGCAAACAACAAGTGAAAAGACCTTTAAAACATCTGTGAGAGCACTAGATACAGACCCGTTAGTGTGTAATCTCCATAAAAGGGGAGGTTCCATGATCCCTGCCCCACCTAATGGGGGGTAGAGCTGAGCAGGGTGGAGAAGCTAGGAAGGACTTGGGAGAGAAGCCTTGAAGGATGCACGTGGAGCAGAGAGATTGTGAAGAGAAAAGGCCTGTCTGCTTCTCAGCACTGGACTTGCATGGACATGGAAAGAGACACAGGGAGCTGAGGCACGTAGAGACACTTGGAAGAGACATGAGACAGGCGAGGAGGCTAGCAATGGCATCTCTTACCATGATTTGTACTATGATTTTGTTTTTTTCATCCCAGACTTGACTGGCCCGTTATTCCCCTTTCCTATAGTTCCCCACCAGAAGGTGCCTTAGACTTGCGGCAAGTTTCCAGGCTTCAGTGGCCCTGCTGTGGGCCAAATCTGTTTAGCTGGGCATTTGCCCACAAGGGGATGGGAAACTGGATATTTTGTTGGTAAAATTCTCTTTTCTCTCTAGGAACACGCATCCTGTAAAGTTCTTTTCTATTAAAGTTCTTTCACACTATGGGCCTCCCCTGGTGGTGCAGGGGGTTGAGCGCCGCGCTGTGAAACTGTCTGCAGCCTCTGCAGCACAGGTTCGATCCCCGCCGGCCTGTGAGGGTCCCACATGGCGCTGCAGACCTCTCCTGTCTCGCCTGCTGCTCCCCTCAGCAGTGTATTTCATCCGTCTGCCTGCTCTGCTCCCCGCTCTGTCTCTGGTGAATCCTCTCACTCTCCCTCGCATCTGGCCTGTACCCCGGTTCTTATATAAAATAAATAAATCTTTTTAAAAAAAAGTTCTTTCACACTAAGTGTATGCTCTGTCTTTATGCAGTAGAAGTCAGAACCCATTTAGGATGTGCAAATTTGGAGGCTCTGGAGCACCCCTCAGTCTACACACTAACAGAAACACTGGCTGGTTTATTTGACAATATTAAGGAATCATTGTTACTATATTTAAGTGTGATAAAAGCGTTGTGATACTGTGAAAACTATTCTAATCATTTAGAGATCCAACTCTGAAACTGAAATATTTTCAGATGCAGTGACAATGTGGAATTTACCTTGAAATATTATTGGGAAAATTAGATGGACGTATAGATTTGAGTCATCATTTTGATCAAGTTTGGGCACATTTGGTCATTGTTGATGCTGGGGGATAGGTACATGAAGATCTAATTTATGAGTCTGTACATTTTTGTGAATGTCTGAAATTTTCCATAATACAAGTTCAAAGAAAAATAGACACAAGCAAAATACCCACCCGGATTTGATGGGTGGGTGGATCATGGAAGGAAGAGTTTGTGCTTCACGGCTTTCTGTTCAGATGAGGGCAGGACATCAACCAGGGATTGAGGACCCCAGGGAGTGGGGAGCAAATAGCAGGATCCTTGAAGGGCTCTAACAAAAGACTGAAAACTCGGGTACAATACCAAGAATGAGGCAGGAACATAGATAGAACGACCTCACCAGAGGTAGGGAGAGACCAACATGGTAGATACACAAAGACTTGCTGCTTATGGCTGCCAACTAATTTCCAAACCCCACCCACTGGCAGACACAGGGCACTCAATGTACTGCCAACACTGTAGATTGATTCCAGAATTGGGCAGAACTGAGCTGCTGGTGAAGCCCCCCCCACCGCCGGCCCCTACCCCATGCCTACAGCTCAGGAAAAGAAACACAGACATAATGCCGAGTTACCATAACCCTCTGGAGAGAACAGTGAGAGGGTTTCAGAATGGAATGGGAGGTGCATAATAGAAAGATTTGATTACTCCCTTCCCTTTGTGGGAAAAGTTCTCTGTCTCTATGTGTAGACTGCCATGTTGGAACCTCATGACCCCACCTTCTAGCCACAGCCAAGTGATTCAAGAATGCACACCTAGCCCAAGGGAGGCCGGAGGGAGAGATTTATAGACTGAGCTTAGCCCATCACATTCCTTCTCAGGAATTTGAACTACTGGGGAGTTCGGCAAGATATGGATGCTGCAAAAATGAAGAAGCTGAGTTCACCTCCTCCATACCTTTACAACTGGATTGGAGCAAAATGAAGTCAATAACCCTTGAAAAATAATGAACGACTACCGCATGCTCCAGGAGCAACAGTCCAGCAGAAAGGGACTGGAAAAACTTTAATTGAACTGTGTTTATAGTGAAACTGGGCAGCATAACTCATAAGAGGAAGGAGCAGCTGCTGTACAAAGCTCCCTCCAGTTGTTGAATCAGCAGTGCAGGACCTCATCAGGGACTTTGGAGAGCCAGCACTGAGTTGGATAAGAGGGTGCACAGTTGGCATCCAGGACAGAGGGCGCACACTGGAGAATTATGGGAGCAGGCTGCAGAGTGATTACTGGCTTGAGCCGGAGGCTCCTAATACAGAACAGTTGGAGCCCAAATCACTAGAGAGAGCCAGGTCAGATCACCTGTGTCTCTTCATAGATCAAACTGTTACTTACAGCTTGAGCCTCTGATATTCAAAACTCCTGCCACCTCCTAACCCAGGGGCCAAAACCAAAACAGCAACTCAATACTTTCACTGGCCAGAGTTTAAGTACCTGGGTCTGCACAACAGGAGTCAGCACCTCAGGGAAAGGATTGTGTGCAGGAAAAGGAAAGAAAGGCAACGCTTGGTTTGTAACCATGTCTCAGTTACAATCTGCACCCCAGGGCTGCACCTAGTTCTCAAACACGGCCTAGTGGTTAAGGCTGGCATGAGACTATATGAGATATTTAGGTTGAGGAGTTGGCCTAGGAGAGGGAATCACTGTGGATCCCCATCATGCTACTCTGGTACCCACACCGCAGAAGGAAGTTTGACTCCTTGATGTTCACAACAGTGCCCCCCCAGTCTGCATGTGGGGGGTTGACTCTAGTTGACCTGTGTGATTTTCAGTGAGTTTCTTGGTCCCTTGAACCTCATTCCCTAATCTATAACAGGAGATAATAAAGGTAGCGATTTCAATGTGATATTCATGAGAATAAAATGAAAATGTTTAGAAAACACTTCTATAAATATGAGCAATTGTGGTTCTCACGAAGAGGGTTGATACCACCCTTGGCACTGGCTACGTCTGGCCATGTGAGCACAGAGGAAGTCAGTGGCAAAGGCCACCGAGTGCTCATGGGCGAGCCCTGGAGCAAACCGCCCTCCTGGAGTGAAGTTTTCTGTCCTTAGTTCTGACTAAAATGATGAGCATCTTGATGTGCTTTAGTCACACACGTTAGACTCCTTTGTACTAAACCTCTACTTAAGTGGTTTCCATGCCAGGAAAATACCATGTCATGGGTAGGACCACTCAAATGTCTGGTTATTCCAATGGAAGTTTATGCCATCCCTGCCCCAACTAAGGTTTACTTCTATATGGCAACTCCGTTAACAAGAATCAACCTTCCTCTCTACTGCACAAAGGCCTTGACCAAGTCAGTGGTCAACGCGTGGCCAAAACAAGATGTAGTGTGTGATTCTCTTCTGAGAAAACCTCCCTCCAGGCACGAATCACAGAATAAACAGAGACAGGGTAAAACCACTAAAAAGAGAAAAATTTGGAAGCCAAAATGTTAAGGACCAAGCAAAAAGAGCTTTTTTAAGAACAGATGAAAAAATAGACCTTTGCTGTTACCCTGCCTGTTTTTCCATCCATCACCTCCAACCCTCAAATGTTTTAAAAAGATGTTTTGTAAAAAGCTGTAAATTTTTCCATCTGAAACAAAAGTTGCTAAATGGAAAGAGAAAATGTGGCAGAGAAGACTCATTGTCAAATAGCTGGAGCTTACTGGTAGACCTTAGCCATCTCCAGTTTCATCCAAAGAGAAACCACCAACCCCACACCCATACCCATACCCACACCGAGACTCAACAACGGAGAAACTCTACCACTGCTCAGAGAACTTGAAAAATCAACATGGATTTTAAAATAAAGGGAATGATCCTCTTTAAATAAGGTCGATGGAAAAACGAAGTCCTGTTTTCTGAGTTTATGGAGGGAAACATAGTAACCAACACTGGAGCGCTCTGGGAGCATCTAGACACCCCACTTTGCAACTGGTGGCCTTAAACAAATTACTTATCCTCTCATTACCTCAGTTTCTTCATCTGAATAATCAGGGTGCTAAAAATAGAACCTGCCTCCAATGTGGCTGTGGAGTTGGCACAGTGGTACATTGAATACCCTCCTTACATGTTCACTAATACTCCTTATGATATTGGGATTATATAATGATTGTGATTATGATATAAGTAAGGAAAACAAACAGGGCCCCAAAGCTTAAGCAGCACATGTGACCAGGGGTTCTATGGAAACCTTAAAAAATGAAAGGAGGTCAATTCTCAGTTCCCCAAATTTCAGCATGTGAGCATCGTGGGGACAAACAGAAGGCAAGAGCATTCAGCTGCAGCTCCCTTGGGTGCTGTAAGCATGCATTCCATGGCCAGGGTCAGACGGAAAGAGGAGAGGAGAATTAGCAGGGAGGCAAGTATTAATGCTGGTGGAGCATGTCCTCTGTGCCAGGCATGGGGGTGGAGGACACGTGCACACACGCGTGCACACACACATCCTCATTTAATCCTCTCAGTGGCTCCGCGATGAGGATAGCACTGTTTCTTTCTCCTTTACAGGAGAGGAAGTCGGGATTTAGAGACTTTGGGGACTTGCTTAGGTCACATAGCTACAAGGTCAAGGAATTGGGATTTTTTTTTCCAAGACTGATTTATTTATGCATGCAAGAGCTGGGGTGCAGGCCAGAGGTGTGGGGGTGAGAGGATTCACCTGAGAAGGAGGGAGCAGAACAGGTGGATCTACTGAAATCCACTGCTGAGGGGAAGACAGGAGAGGTCTGCTGTGCCATGTGGGTAGCTCCCTGGCTGGCGATCAAACTCTTGCTGCAGTGGCTGATGATTGCTTCCTAGTGCTGAGACTTAACCCCTTGTACCACCAGAGAGGCCCCCGGAATTGGTATTTCACCGTGAATAGGCTTCATGAGGCAGCAACACTGTCTTCTGACAACACCCAGCATTGTCCTGCTCCTGGCCTCAGTTTCCCCATCTGTAAAATGGAGTTTAAACTCAAAGCCTTTTTAGCACTCATATCCCATATGAAATATCTTGAAAATGCCTTTCAGCCGGAATCACCATTTTCCAGCCAGGGGAAAGAGGAAATCTCTCACCTGAGCCCTTTCACCCGTGGGATTTGGTCTCTCGGGCTAATTAATACTGAAACGGGATGGTGGGTGATAGTGTATCTAGTGCAACCCGGTGCCTCACAGGGTCATGTCAAGACACACACTCTGCCTCATGAGCAGAGCGGGGAGGGGGGAGTCTCTCCAGGAGGCTGCTTGGTGGTACTTAGCATATGGAGTTCTCCGATGTGGAGATCACCTCCGAAACCTGTGAAGGAAAATGAGAAAACCAAAGACAGAAGCACCGAGGGCTGAAGCCCAAACCTATCTACAGTCTGTGAGAACCCACAGCCCCAAGCAGCCTGAGCTGCTGGAACAAATCCCCTCTGACTTTAAGACATGATGAAGATAAAGAAAATAAGCTATTTGCATCAAAAAGAAGGTTTGTTTTTTTTTTTTAAGTCCCTGCTTCCCAGGGACTTAACTAGTGCTCAGCGCATCATTGCAGTTACTCTTCATACCAGCACCAGCAGTGGATGGGCATCATGATCGCTGGTTCACCAATGGAGAGGCTAAAGTTCAGCGAGGTTAACCCACATGTGTGAGCGCACACATTGCACAGGGAGTAAAGTCAGAAGTACAATTAAGGGCAGCCTGACTCCAGAGGACCTCGCTGAAGTGACACACCACTGGCCTCCAGAAGAAAGAGCTCACTCTGTCAAAAGCTTGGGCAATTATTAAGAGGAGCTCAGCCAATATATATAGGGGATCTCCTCAAAACATTAAAGGGAATACCCTGTGCAGCAGAGTGAGGGTGAAGGTGTTGGCAACATCAGCAGGGAGTGGCTAAACTTCCCAGGCTGCAGGTGGAAATGACCACCAGTCAGCGGTACCCAGGATGCTAGTGGCAGGGAGGGGAGAGCAGGAGAGCCAGCTGCACCCTCACACCCAGAATACATGCAGAGTTAACACATCTCACGAAGGTGTGGGTCAAGTCTCCCCAATAGGGACTTCTCTGGAGAAAGGTAAAATCTTCTGAATGACCTGTGTTGTTGTCTTTGAGGTCATGGTCATAGTGATTATGTTACAGGGCAGGGAGAGGGGCACCCCAAAACCCCCAAATCTGTCTGCTCTAAATAGTTTCTGCCATCTGCCACATCAAGACAAAACATACTTTAGTGCATAAGACCTTTATTGGAAAGGCACATTAATACAATTTAGTGTGTAATACAGAAAAGACAAAGAATATAGTTTCCAAACCAAGCACCTGAAGTTACCCATCCCCTCGTGGGTAAATGTCCAGCCAAACAGGGTTGGCCCAAAGCAAGGCCCAAAAGCCTGTTTTAAGTCTAAAACACCCTCTGGCGGGGTCAGGAACAGCCAGACAAGTCTGGGAGGAAAAGAGCAAAATCAAAATCAAGAGAAAAGCTGCCACTGTTAACCTCCCCATGGGTCTGTCATCCACAAATGTTTCAACCAGTCCAAGACCAAGAAGCAAGCGCAGTTTTTTTCACATGCCTCTCTGCTCCATGTGCCTCCTCCAGGTCTCCCTCTTGCTCTCTGTCCTGCTTTTTCTCTTCTACAATCTCCTACCCACTTCTTCTCCTCCCTGCTCAGCTCCCTTAGGTGGGGCAGGGAACCTGGAACCTCCCCTTTTCCTGGGGACCACCCTGTTACAATTACTGTTTAAGCAAAACTTGGGGTTGGGTGACCTGCTAAAACAGGAGTCCCCCAAACCCAAGGTGGTGATGTGGTCAGCAGCTCGTCTCTGTTCCACTGCCCTCAGCTTTGCAGATGCTGTCCCAGCAAAGGGCTCCTGGCATGGCAGGGGTGCCCTCACAGCACCATGGTTAAACAGTCAGCTTTGAGCCCTTCTGACCTGGGGTCTATTCTCTCCCCCAGCTTGGATTAGTGGCAGGACTTCCCCTGTCAGAGTCTCAACTGTCCCACCCACAGGATGGCAGGAGGGGTCCTCACCACATAGGTGAGTGCAGGGCAGATGAGTCAGCAAGCATAGTGCCTCACCAGGTAAACACAAAAGTGTGGTTCATATTTTCACTGGATGACATGAGCATTTTAGGGCAGAAAACTACAAAGCCCCTCTCAGTCCAGAAAACAAGAACGTCAGAGATTTCAAAGATCTGTTGGAGATTAGAACCTACAATCTCCTCACATAAAAAATGTCTGGATGTTGAGGTGAGGGCAGGGCAAAACGCCAGTCCTAATGGACATAATATCCCCAGTCATCAAATGTGAAGAACTTAGGCAAACATCTGGGCAGTCGCTAGGACTCAGCAGGGTACTGCTGAAAATTGAGGGGGAAGGACGTAGTTCATGGGAGGGTCCTCAAGTCTGCCAAGAACCTTTCCAACAGTCCAACTCCCAACCACACATCCTTAGTTGGAAGAACACCATTTAAAAAGCCATCTGAGAAGGTACTGGCCAGGGAAGGAAAGTCACTTTCCATGGTTCAGTAAAGAAGAATTTACTCTCTGCAGCCAAAGCCTCCCACTACCCCTCTCACCAATTAGTGAAAATACAGCCTCCATTTCAAAGCCAAAATAAACTGCTTCCATTCCTGTGGCTTTCACTGGTGATTGAGCAATACCAACACCCGAGTCCCCTTCAGATACATTCTCCCAAGGGATGGGCTTCAAGGCCACTTCAATAAACTTGGCTTACGTTTTGGGAGAAGAATAAAAGCATGACATGGAAGCTCTTTCCATCCCTGAATCCTTCTCTGAAATAGGCAATGGCTGAAAATGACACAAGTTCAATAAATGCACAGAAATGTGAGCCAAGGAAAAGACAAGACTCAGCTACCCCCATGAACACCTGAGCCATAGGAAGGAAAAGTGAGAAAAGAATTCAAAATTTCAATTTCAAAATTTCCAACAAGGAAATAGGACAGCGTATTCATGTCTGTTACGGTATAACAATTTACCTCGTATTTTAGCAGCTTACAACAATAAATATTTATTATCCTGCACAGTTCCTGTGGGTCAGGAACTCTGGAGCACCTTAGCTGGATATTTCTAGCTCAATTTCTCATGAGGCTGTACAGAGGATGCTGGCCAGTACTGCATTCACATGAAGACTGGATTGGGACTGGCAATAAAATAGCAATCAGAATAATATAAACATCTCAATTTTCCAATATTCCAAAAAGACATAAACAGGAATATACACACACACTCTCGTATAAATCAATAAAATGTACTCAAAATACTTATGGCAGAAATTGAATTTAAAAATACTTATACAGAGAAATCATAAATCTGACATAACTCTGGGAGATTTTTTTTTAAGATTTTTTATTTAGTTTATTTATACAAGCACTAGGTACAGTCAGAAGCGCGGGAGGGTGAGAGAATTCACCAGAGCCAAAACGGGGAGCAGAACAGGCAGACTGACAAAGCACGGCAGGAGAGGTCTGGCGCCATGTGGGACCCTCGCCGGTGGCCAGGGATCAAACTGGTGCTGCAGAGGCTGTGGGCAGCTTCGCAGCCTGGCGCTCAACTGCTGCACCACGGGGGAGGCCCAACTCTGGGAGATTTTGACACACCTCTCTCATTCTACCAAACAATGATTTAGTAATCAGCTAAACTGCTAGAGATCTCAAGTCAAGACAGTCATTACTATCATTTAAATACCTACTCCTTATTATGTTTCAAATGCTTCTGTGAAAAATTATGTATTAGGTGACTATATTCCAGTGTCTAAACTTAAGTCAGACACTAGGGACTGACCATGGGTAAGTACTAAATGTCAACTTCATCTCCTTCACAGTGATACTGGGTCTACTCTTTCTGCTCTACCAATTCCCACCCACTGGGACTTGCTTACTCACCTAACACAATGTTTCAGCTATGCTACAGTGGATGTAGTTGCATCTCTACCTAGAGTGAAGCAGCTGGGAGAACATTTCTGCAGAGAGGCAAAGGGATGAGAACATGGGTGCCAGCACTGGCTGCACTGTTTGCTAGATGTGCAGTCTTGAGAAAGATACTTCTCTTCTCTGAGCTTTAACTTCTCCATGTTAAATGAGGATTTGTTTATTCAACAAATGTTTGCTAAGCACCTGCTACGTGTCAGGCACTGTGTTGGGTCTGGGCATCCATCATTAATAGACATAGATCCTGTTATTATTAAGCTTACATTCCCCTGGAGAATGTACACAATTCCAAATTGTAGATGCTCTGAGGGAACATTACAGAATATTACACTAGAATATGGGAATGACTAATGCAGCCTACAGAGGTCATGGATAATAACTGTATTTACCTCAGAGATTCTTGTGAGGATTAAATGAGACCAAGGGCCTGGTTGAGCCTGGCATATGGCCAGAGCTCTGTTCATGGTCAGTGCTTCTGTTACTCAGCCCATGAGATGTCAGCCTTGGAAGATGACAAGTCGCACAAATGCCACGTTTCCCTCTCAGCATGCCATTCCTGCCCTGTATTTATTTCTCTGGTTCATTCTGCCTCAGAGCAAATTCAGAGTGGGAAACTAATTCCTCTCAGAGAGAGAAAGCAAGTGGAGAAAACAGCACAAAGACCTCTTAGTGTTTAAATGGAGGCAATAGAGGAAGGTTTCAGAAATTAACAACACCTTGGTGTTGTTAATAAGAGGAAATCAGTCATTCTCTTCATCATTGAAAGAAGGGAGAGAGACAGGGAAGGAAAACTATTACTAAACAAATCAGCTTGTCTGTCCCTAACCAAACAGCTCTTGGTAGGAAGAGCAATTTAAACACTTTCACAATGAATTACTATAAAGAGTAGAGTCTGCATAAGCTCCACTTACAGCCTTTCAAAAGTTATTTGGCCATTTTCTCTGAGCAATTCCTCCCTGCATCAGGCTCCTAGGAATCCACAAAAGAGGCCTCTTCCCTACTTTCACAATTTAGTGGAAGACCAACACAGAGTAGTTAGTCCAGAAATAAATAAACGAAAAAAAAAATACAAATAAGTAAGACTAATACTTCCTCTTATTATATATTTCTTTTTTCCACTCAGTCTAGAGAAGGATATCTAAATCTCAAGATTTCAAGGCTAGCAATGCCTTGAGAGCTCACCCAACATAGTCATTTTCATATAATTTTTAGCAAGGAAACACATTGCTAAATGAATGTTATCCAAACTTTCATGCAAAAAATGCAGAGATAAAGTAATATTTTTCATGCAAATGTATCATTCTAATACCAAGTTGTCTGTGAGTGAGTTTGACTGAGGTTCTTTTGATGAGTCTAATAACGTATACCATGGAAATTTGCATAATACAGCACAGTTCAGTTCACATTAGCTTCAGCATCTGCATTTGTTGTTGTAGTTACTGTTGTAGCTCTTGTTGCTGTTCTTATTGTGAATGGTACTACTGCTGCTGTACAGCTGCACAAATGATCCTAATTTTCACTATCAGGCAAGTTATCAGTAATTATACCTTACCAGTAAGTTTTATGTTGCGAATGAGAGCAACTGCTCTCCTCAAGTTGGTTTTATTCTCAGAGACCTTGGTTTTACTCTAAGAGACCTTCCCATTGCAAAGGGACAGATGGTCCCAGGGTTCCAGGCTTAGAAAGTACAGTTAAGCTCATGACCCTAGAGGATAAAAGAATGCTTTTATTTTGCCCTGAAAGTTCTGGAGAAAATTCCAGGAGGAAGTCTTAGGTCATGTGCCTTTCTCAGAGGGAGGATTATAGGGTTTAAAAAAATTGAGAGAAAATTGGGAAACTCTTACTTTTCCCCAAATGTGAGGATCATGCGACCATCTTGATGCTAAGGGAAAATAAGAAGTTGGCTCTTCCCATCCATGAGGAATGGATCCCCAGAGGAAACAGGTTTCTGCTAGCAATGCAGGGGGAAAAGAAAGGGTTACAGGCAGACAAAATCCATTGCTACCACAGTTCACTTAACATGTATTTGTATACACACACATAACAGTTTTTCAATAACTCAGTTGCCATCTCAGTATAATGGAACAGGCCCAGAACTTGAAAGAAAGTAGGTCTAATGAATTTCTGGTCTAATAAATGCTCAGATTCCCTTAATTATGAAATGTTGCCTTACAAGAGATTTGATGAACAATTTCTTCATCCAATTTAAATTTTCCTTGTTTTTAAAAACCAGAACAGTTTTCAAGTGTATCTTGAAACATTCAATGACTTTTTTCATTATTAGAAATCCCAATCAGATATTCAGGAAATATTCCAACACTCTCTAATTGGTTTTGAATGTTGAATTCAAGATTGAATTTTTCAATTACTTTAATAAGGATTTAGCTGTTCCTGTAGGCATGGCAGTATAATGAGCTCCACATTACTAAAGTCAGAATTATGCCAAAAACTTAAATATGGAAATGATCTCTGACATTATATTGTCACAACTCCACATGTTCTGCTATCACTTCCCAGCTAATCTGTGAGGCTATGACAGAGCCTCATGTGCCTGTGCTTGAGAATGACCTGCACACGGATTATAAGTTTTAGGCAAGCAGATGAGAGCTGGCCCAAATTATTTCCAACTATTAATGTATATCCCCCACCCCTTAAGTCGATGAGACCCAGTCCATAAGAATCTCAAATATATGCAGAGCTCTGGCCCAAAGTATACATAAAACATGCAACATATATTAAAAAGCAAGTGGTGGCCCCATTCACTAAATTCTCTTATGTAATATATCTTAGTTTGTGTTATTTCTACTGTTTGTTTTAATCAATTTTATTGAGCTATAATTGACAGGTAATAAAATGTTCCCATTTCAAGAGTGCCTTTTAATGAACATTCTAAATAATTAAAATTAATTTTAAATTATATTCTAGATTATAATCTTCAGCATTTATATTGGTTCTAATCTTTACCATCTTAAAATTTTCCTTCTGGGATTAACATAATCAGGCATTTTTTTAATAATCAGGCATTTTTAATTATAAATCTATAACAATTAACACAATTTGCTAGGACTGCCATAGCAAAGTACCACAATTACACACAGGCATTTGACTGCCATAGCAGTACCACAATATGGGAGAAAAAAATATTATTTCACAGCCCCAGAGGCTATTTGTGCAAACTTAAGGTGTTGGCGCCCTCTGAAGTGAAGGCTCTTCCCACCTCTTCCTGGCTTCTGGTGCCTTGCAGGCAATCTTGGCATTGCTTGGCATACATATGCATCACTCCAGCCCTCCTTTTATGTATGATTCTCTTCCCCCTGTGCATGGCTGTCTCTGAGGTCAAATTTCCCCTGGTTATAAAGGAAATCAGTCATATAGGACTAGGGCCCATGCTAATGGCTTCTTTTTTAACTTGAGCACTTCTGTAAAGACCTTATCTTCAAATAAGATCATATTCTAAGGTCTTGTTGGTTAGGATTTCAACATATCTCCTCGATGGGACACAATTCAAGCCATCACAACTGTGGAGAAGAAATGCAGTAGAATTTTGCCATAAATTAACCAAACACACACACAAATTAGAATGGGATAAATGAGGCACTTTCACACCAGTTGAGAAATGATGGCTCGTTCAATACCTGATGTTTGAAAAACCAGGTCACCATCTGTTGTACCAATAATCAAGTTGTATCAACAGTTCACATCTTGCATGTGATTACTTTCCAGTTCCCGGTTCAAGTCTCTTGAAAATCTCATAGTCCTTGGGGTCTATGGAATATTCCAGTATTCTTCCAAACAAATTTAATTTTTTTTTGTACAAGAACTTGATTGAGTCGGGTTTTTTGTATCTTGCAACCGTTTCAGAAGTTGGTGGTCTCCTCACTGTGTCTATGTCATTCATTTAAAAAAAAAAAAAGACAACTCTCCTCTCCGCCACCCTGCCTCTACCCCAATTCCAGCTGGTTTCTCACCTATACCTTAAAATAAGCTATTGGAAGTCAGTTAGGTTCTCCTATATCTTCCATTATTTGGGTCCCCCCAGGAAGCAATCCATCAGAGCAAAAGCTGTCCTTGGAGGGCAACTAGGAAGTCTGGAAAGCTAGCTAAGATGATGGTTATTTTAAAACCCAGACATCAAAGTATTTGGATGGGATCCAGAGTTTCCTGCTTCCCTGCAACCTCCTTCCAGGAGAGAATAAAATTGGGGGAGGAGGGAAAACCACCTTAATTGGACCTCTAATTCCCAAAACTGCTATAGGACCAGTTACTGCACAAAAGGAGCTCCTTGGAAGCTGGCTTATTAAAATATTTTTCTGAAAATTGGTGAGATGGTTTAGGGCAGCACTAAACCAGACAAAGCACACTTCAGGCCAGAGGCTGTCTCTCCTCCAGGCTCCCTCTTACATTGCCCCACTTTACTTTTCAAATAAGATCAGCTCCCACTTATTGGCATTTATTAAATGCCTCGCATGTGGACACACACACTAAAAAAAACACCTCTGATCCACACACAAAAATTAATTCAAAGTGGATTAAAGACCTGGTTATAAGACCTGAAACCATAAAATACACGGAAAAAAAAAAAAAAACACCCTATGATATTGACTCCACTGATGATTTTGGGGACCAGATTACAACAGCAAGAGAAACAGAAGCAAAATTAAACAAATGGGATTATGTCAAACTAAAAGTCTTCTGCATAACAAAAGAAATTATTTCATTAAAATGAAAAGACATCCTACCGAATGTGAGAAAATATTCGTACATCATATATCCCATGAGGGGCTATTAGCCAGGATCTACAAAGAACACATACAACTCAACAACAAGAAAGCAAAGAACCCAATCACAAAGCGGACAGAAGAGCTAGATAGACACTTCTCCAAAGAAGACATACACTGACCAATAGGCACATGGAAAAATGTTCCTTGTTACTTAGGGAAATGCAAATCAAAGCCACAGTGAGATACCACACCTGTGAGAATAGCTCAGATTAAAAAAAACAAACAACTACTGATGTGGACAAAAATGGAGCCCTCATGCACTGTGGGTGGGAAGTAGACTAGTGCAGACCTTATGGAAAACAGTATAAAGGTACCCCAAAATGTTGAAAGTAGACTTCGTGTATGACCTAGCAACCTCACTCCCAGGTATCCACCTGAAGACGGCAAAACGCTAATTCAAAGGGCTCGATGCACCCCTATTTCCACTGCAGCACTATCTCAATAGTCAAGTGATGGAAACAACCTAAGTGCCCAAAGACAGATGAGTGACTTAATGATCTATGAAGTAAAAAAATAAAAAAATTAATAGAAAAAATAAAGAAAAAAAAGTTGTGGCATACATACACAATGAAATACTAGCCAGCTATAAAAATACATAAAATCATGTCATTTACAGCAACATGGATTAAACTGGAGGGGATGACAGAAGAAAAATAAATACTGGATGATTTCACTCATATGTGGAATATAAAGAAACAAAAACAAAGGAACAGACAAAACTAAACCAAAACAAATCCTAGAAATCTGACTGCAGAGCTGATGCAGCCAGAGGGGGTGGGGGTGGGGAAAGGAAGTAGGGAGCAAAGGGGAGGGGAACAGTGAACTAAGGTGAAGGATTATGGGGGCTTTGGTGGTGGGTGTGGTGTGGTGACAGACATTTGAAGAGGTGTGAGCCTGTACCTCTAAAACATATAGTGTTTCAAACCAATGTTACCTCAGCAAAATAAATATTTTTTAATTTAAAAAAATCTAGTGTTTACATTACTGAATTCTCACACCAGGATCTTAAGGTAAATTCTGTTATTTTTCCTGTTGTACAACAGAGGAAATAGGGGGCTTTGTGAGGTGAAGTAACATGTACAAGCTCACACATTTAGGAAGTGACTGAGCTCAGAGTTGAACACAAGACTTGCCTGACTCCGGAGTCTGTGTTCTGTTGACTGAAATAATCACCACTATGAGGCAAATTCAAGGTTTGGTATAAGAGAAACTTATGAAAGAAATTATTCAGAGCTGAACTGAGGACCCTAGCCCTGGAGAACAGGTTTCTCCAATGACTCGCCCCCACCTTCAGAGTTTTTGGTCTCCATTTAGATAGGAAAGGGTACAGAAAGACTACATTTTGTTCTTAACAAAGGAAAAAGGCATCTATGGTTTCAAATATTTTCAGATAACTAAAGGAGGTTGGTGTCTAACAAACTTAGCTTATGGTAAAGAAGCACGATTCATAAATTTACAGCCATCCAGAGAGTTAATTTACAGAGTTAATTTAATTTGGTTACAGCTGTCCGTGTTTAGGAAAATGGAGGGAGCAAAGGTTACTTGAAATCCCTTATCCTAAAAGTATCCCTAATGGTTTCAGGAGACAATGAGGCCTTTACTCACGCTCCTTCTCACAACTTCTAAACCTGGCAGGGACCAGCTGACCGTGGAAGGTTCCTGTACTTTTCAGCACAGGGCTCTTCCAGCAGATGGGAGCCACTGTCTTACTGACTTCAGCAGCCTCCAAGGTAGCTCTTTTTCTCTTCACAATCTTAATATCCACTCTGGGAATCCTAAATCAAAATGTCTAAAGGCACCAGGCAGGAACAAAAAGGAGTGTCACAGGCCAGGGAGAAGTCTTGGGAGAGTGGGGAGCTGCACAGCCTGCACCAACCTCAAGAAGGTCCCTCTTTGCAGCAATAGTCAGTCATTGCCTTATGGGAATATGGCCCACTGAGACCATTTTCTAAGAGCAGCATGAAATCTGGAGTTTACATGAAATGTTCCAACTTTCCAATGTTGGATAAGGACTCAAATATTTTTAGAAAAACTTTGTGCAGGCTGAAAATTGGCATCTGCACTCCACTGTTAGGTAGGAACTGTTGTTCCCTGCTCCTCAGGTTTCCCAGGGCAGGAATTTCAGCTAGATTCCCTCTTACCTCTCATCTTTCCCTTCTGATTAGTTCATTTCTGAGAGGAACTAGATGTGCTCAGCTAATCTTCCTCCTTGGGAGCCAGCCTACCCATGGGGAATGCTTTTATTTAATTTTTATTAATATATTTTATTTTATATAATTCTTACATAATTTTTCATTTTTGCACAATATATGCATTTTCATTTTGGTTATATTCCCCATTGGTTCCACCCCCCTTATTTTGACCCTAATCTCTCCCCTCCCCTCCTCCCCTTGTAGTGTGTCTCTGGTTTACAGTTGCTTGTTGATTTTGATTTTTACTTTATTGTAATTCGTCTTTTTCCTGGTCCCTTATTTAGGTTTTCTAAATTCCTGCTATGAGTGAGACCATCCGGTATTTTTCTTTTTCTTTCAGGCTTATTTCACTGAGCATGATCCCTTCCAGCGCCATCCATGTTGCTGCAAATGGCATGAGTTTATCTTTTTGAATGCTGCGTAATATTCCATGGTGTATATGGACCACACCTTCTTGATCCAGTCATCTGTTTTTGGGCATTTGGGTTGTTTCCATAGCTTAGCTATTGTAAACAGTGCTGCTATAAACATAGGGGTGCAGGTGTTCTTTGGAATTGATGTTTCTGTGTCCTTTGGGTAAATACCTAGGAGTGGAATTGCTGGATCCTATGGAAGCTCTGTGTTTAGTAGGTCCAGAAATCTCCACACAGCTCTCCATAGTGGTTGGACCAGTTTGCACTCCCACCAGCAGTGCAGGAGAGTTCCTTTTTCTCCACACCCTCGCCAACATTTGTTGTTGCTAGTTTTTTTAATATGTGCCATTCTCACTGGTGTAAGATGGTATCTCATGGTAGTTTTGATTTGCATTTCCATGGGAAATGCTTTTAAGACTGGGTGGGAAAGTCCATCTGTTCACAGCTAAGGCACTTTCAAAGCAAAGAGAAAGCCACATTCTCCAACCCACTTCCTGTGGCTGCCATAACAAAGTACCACCAAATGGATGGCTTCAAACAACAGAAATTTATTGTCTCCTTAGTTCTTCAGGCAAGAAGTCCAAAATTAAGGAGTCAGCAGGTCCATACTTCTTCTGGAGAATCGTTTGCTGCCTATTCCAACTTCTGGTGCCTCCCAGCAATCCTGGCACCCTCTGGCTTGCAACTGTATCACCGAGGTCCACCTCCATCTTCCCAAACATTCTCCCTGTGTGCCTCTGTTTTCTTATAAATACATCAGTTACAGTGGACACTTAGGGCTCACTTAATGCAGCATAACCTCATCTTAACTAATCACATCTGTGAAGACTTTTTATAAATAAAGTCATTCTGAGGTTCTGAGGTATCCATCCAGTCCCAGCATCATGAATGGGAACAGCAATGAGTGAGCTGAGCAGCCCCTGGCATGCTCCAGGGCTCCAGGCTCAGAGCCTGACACTCTCTGCCTTCCTTTTCCATCCCTCCCAATTCTTGAACTCCTAATATACTCTAATAAATTCAGTTTTGACTAAAAATAGTTAAAACAGATTTTACTGAGTGTTCTCTAAAACTTCCTCAGCTCTCCACGTGCTCCATTTATTAAACCAAAAAAAAAAAAAAAAAGTTCCAAAATATATTCCCTCCCACCTCATTAATACTGGACTCGATTCCTTAAACTTAATGTGTTAGAAGTTCAACGCATTAATTTTGTGTTAGCCCTTTGAACTATCAAAATTAACATCAAAAGTTGAAAGTTCAAAATGTTCTCACTATTGAATTTCTTAACACTACCTTTTTTTCTTTTTAAAAGGCAATGTTAAAATATGTGCATGAGAAAATCCATGTGTTGGCTGCATGCCCAATTTAATCTATGTCCCTGCTTCTTTTATTTCTGTTGGTGTCAGCAGAAGATGAATTTCATAGAGGGGAGTTGAGGGAGAGGCCAGTGCCTAAGACAGTGTAAGACACAGAGGGGTTCAGTATACATTTGCTGAGTGGGTAGATCAGAAGTGGGTGCCCAAAGGAACTATGCGAACAGAGGGAACCATTGAGGTTCCCTCGTCCCCACTCCCCATACCTGGGAAACTGTATAGGGGTCCCATTCACCTCCAGACCATTGCAAGCTGACATTACTGCAACTGCCCTCTTCCTCTGCATTCCCCTATGCCAGGATTTCCCCAGTACAATCAAGAATGATATAGGTTGACCACATATCAGTCCCTAAAGAAATGAGATCTATGTCCTGACTTAAGAATAGTGTCTAGAAAAAATATGCATAAACAAACACAGCTTACTACTTGATGTAGTGTATCATTATTGAAGTAACTGGCCTGTGTCACAAATGAGAGTAATCCAAGTGTAAACAAGGATCCACAGGTGCAAAGCAATGACTTTGTCCCAGATCCAGACTTGTTCACAGTAATGCTGATGTTGTCTCTGAGCACTGACTCCATGTCATGCCCTTCTCTGATGCTGCTGCCTATAAAAATTCACTTGATTTTTACATTTCTCTGATAAGTAGGAACTATTATTCTCTGGACTCTTGGTTTCCTCATTTCTAACAATGGAAATAATATTTGTTACTATATGTCTGTTGTGGAAACCCAGTAAGTTAATGCATTGCATGTAGTAAGTGCTTGATACATATTAGCCTTCCACCTTACCATTGTTAATGTGTCCTTACTTTAATAGATTAGGAAACTGAGAAACAAAGTGAAGTAAATGGCCCAAGATCCACAGCTATTAAGTGGACAAGCCAACATATAAACTCCGTGCTATTATAAAGAAACTGCTGGATCCTGGAATCCATGAACACCTCATGGAAAGTAAGCTATGAATTACTCCCATCAAAATAGTGAAAGGAAACAAGTCAGCTGCTATTAGAAATGGAATCCACCAGAGGTCAGTAGAGGTATGCATTATAGCCACATGGTTGGAACCCAGGGTGTTTTAAGACATTAGACAGAGAAAACTTAATTGCAGATATCATGCTTCTTGTTAAAGAAGAAATTGATACAAAGTACTTTTCTGTTACCTTAAAGTATAGAAGATTGCTTCAAGGATTGAATATATATATATATATATATATAAGTGACTGGTTACAAGCAAATGAAAGGACTTTCTTTCATCTGTCAACGCTCAATGGACCCTTGTTATCACTCCTCTGAGCCTGATACTGCCCTAGGGTGAGGGGTCAGGGGTTACCAGGTATAAAAGTCAATGAACAATGATTGGCAATGTCACACGACACTGCCTTGACACCCCTGCGCACCCTCATTCTGAAAGATTATGCCACAATCTAGGCTTGGCCTTGGCTTGACCCAGGGGCTAGCAACAAAAAAGACATCGATGGTTTCAGTATATCTTTGGAGCAATTGGATGAAACTGAATTTAGAGAAGATAAATTTAGAGAAGGGCTATGTGAGCGCCAAAGTGCTCTCACTCCCTTTCTCTCTTGATATATCTGTGTGTCTCCATGTCACATTTGAATGCGTTCTTTTGACAAGTGATTAAGAAATCCAGGTAAAGAGGATATAAATGTTTTAATTATTGAAATACACTGGTTGATTGAAAAATTTACACTGCTCTACCGAGTGGACACACGTGCTTATTAGCAAATTAAGAACTTTCCAAACATCCTACTAACCATTAGTCACAAGTCTTCAAAAATAGTATCGAATGAACGTGATGAGATGCCGTGAACACACCGAGGGCACGCGGGCCGCTCGACGCCAGTGAAGCCTGGGCCATCCCAGAAGCCTCGGCTAGCGAAGATAGGAAGCTAATCAAGGTATGCGAATGGCATGCACGTTTCCACAGTTTATTTTTAAATGTTGCCATGTAATACAACGTCCCTATGCAGGAAATTCTGACATTTAAATAACTGAAAATCAAGCCGTGGAAAAGGGAAAGCAGTCACAGTGAGAATCAAATGAACAATTTTACAGCTGAAAATTAACGTAAAGAAGAGTGAAAGATCACAGACAAATACATTACCTTTGGTAATTTATTTATAGTGCCTTATTGTTTTAAGTTATAAATAGTATAAGGATTTCATCATATAAAACTATCAAAAAGTATCAGTGAAAAGACATGATCTTCATGAGCCAGGCACATGGCCAGGACATAGGTGGTGGGGGGCCCACAATAGCCGGAGCCCAGCAGACCCAAACAGCATCAGCTCATCTGTTACAGATGTACCACAGAAAGTTCCACGTCCGAGTGTATTGTTGGACCAATTCCTACCTAGGACAACAGCCAACACGTGCTCACGGTTTTAACTAGACTCTAGACTTAAGACTATTGGGGAAGGTGGGTGGCCAGGAGAACAGGAGAATGTTTAGAATTTCTTAGAATGTCTGTGCCCGTTCCAATGTCCCATGGGAAGAAATTCTTTCCAGATCTTGATAAGGGTGCTATGAAGACAACAAGCAGAAAAAGGAAAAGAATTAGCGGGCTTGAAAATGTACAACTTTGATAAAAAAATATACCAGCGTTAAGCCTATAAATACCTTGCTGACTATGTAAGTAAAACATGTGTTCAATGTTTACTTTAGATTAACTTAAAATTTAATATGTGGCCAGTGTGGTGCTAAACACAGATGATCTTTATATAAAGGGACAAATTCCAGGGGAGATGGAGACTAGAAAACTTGAGATGAAGTGCAACATGGTAACACCCCATGTCTCCAGTTAGACAGGCTGCTCGGCTACCACCTCATCCATTCTGCACGTGGTCAGGCCCTCCTGGGAGAGGTACAGCCATCACATCGATCTTCCTCTCCCAGGAGGGACTGGGGTAGTTAGCACATCATAGGTGACTAAGTGCTATTATTTAAGCTCCCCTGAGCTAGAAGCTCTCCACACATCTAAGTGGGGCATAATTTTCACCCTTTAGTCCTCTGTGGCAGAACCTATACATCTGTATCATGATAAAAGTAGTTTTAAGAGATTCCGAAATCATTCCACATTTGTTTTCAGAAAGTTACCAAATCTCTTTGAACTTTAGTCAACAAGCAAGTCCAGTAGCTTTATTTCTAGAGTGATTTCACAAGCTCTGTCAAAAAAATGTGTCTCCATCCTTTCCACAAAATGTCTTTCTCTTCAAAGGTTTAGTCCTCATCAGGGTGTGTGCCCGATAATTTAAAGCCAAGAAAGTCAGGACTTCAGACAGATTGGAGAGAAGGACCACCGAGGACCTTTGAACTAAAGCAAAGTACAGTCCTTCAACTTAGAGCATGTTTCAGGCAATTCATAGGAGGCAAAAGAAAGTCTAGATCAAATTTATTTTTAGTAGTTACAGAATGAGGAAAATTGAGGAGAGGGATGGGAATAAAATAATGTATATTTATAGCCATGTGCAGTAAGGAAATATTCTAGCTAGCTGTCTAAAGTTATGTGGGCTGGCTTAGCAGCAATACTCATAAAATGTTATCAGGGAAGCACGGGAGGGTGAGAGAATTCACCAGAGCCAGAGCGGGGAACAGAACAGGCAGACTGACGAAATCCACTGCTGAGGGGAGCAGCAGGCACGGCAGGAGAGGTCTGCACGCCATGTGGGACCCTCGTCGGCAGCCGGGGAATCAGGGAATTTTAGAACCACACACAAAGTTGATAATTTATCTTGCATAACTCTCCCATGAGAAACTGAAACTGAGGGAGGCTAGGAGAAGGGAAGAGATGTGTCTAAGATCCAGTGTTAATAGCAGAGCTTCTGCGTGACCTGACAGCTGTCTACACAGCACCCCGTTCCTCTATCCCCAGATTTTTTAAAATATATCCTCTTTGCAGGAGGGTAAACAGTAATGTGTGCTTATTTCAACTAGATTACCTTTCCCGCCGATGTTAATAACAAAGGAATACCTGCACAGGGAAAAACTAGCAGGGAACTTAGACATCTATATGGAGGTTTAGAACTCTATTAAAAATACTAGAAATAGGAAATCTCCAACAATTTCACAAAGAGAACTCAACATCCTAATACGGAATTTGTCATTACCTAGTTATGAGTAACTAGTTAATAAATCTCCAAAATGCTGCTGCCTTATGATAATATCTTCAAAGAAGTGACATCCAGAGATGGGTATAGTTCTTATTAGGAAGAATTTTGTGCCAGTTTCTGTGTCCTTCCCACAGTGGGAAAGCTCATTTCTCTGCCTGTAAGTTTATTCAATGAGCCTTCCCCATCCAAAGCACCAGCTCCAGTATTGTATCTAGGCAAGAAGTTGGTTCTCCATCTAATCAGTACTGATCTGATTTGATCTACTAGATGGCTACCAATGGCTGGACTGCCAGTGGCTGGATTCTGATTACTCTGATGATGATGATGATCGTGAAGCTCACGATCACAGCAATGAGAGCAGACACTATCACTTGTTCCATATTTAATCCTAATAATAACCCTTCATTCAAGCATTAGTTCTATTTCACAGATTACAAAATAGAGGCTGCAAAGCTAAAGTAACTTGCCCAACTAGCCAGTGAAATACAAATCCAAGGCTGCCAAGAATGGGCTACCTCGGGAGACAAGAGAATTTCTGATGACTGAGATTCAAGAGGTCGGATGTCAGTCAGCAATACTGAAAGCTGGGATCTAGTAATGATCAGAGTTAGACCAAGTGAACAAAGAGTCTTTGCCTATGTGGATCTGTTGCTCATAATTTTTAGAGACTGGTACATAGAAAGTGGTTAGTAAATGAAAGTCACTTTTTCTTCTGTCCTGATTCTTGCTCATCTTATCATTATTCTAACTCCAAGCTCTTGACCAGGATCCCAGATGCCCAGTGCTTCACCTTTTGGATAATCATTTCTTCTGTCCACACTGAGCATGTTTTATAATACCCAACCTGTAACTTGGCCTATGATTTCATTCTTCTTCCTGAAAATGAAGAAGGCCTATGATTTCATTCTTCTTCCTTGGCCTATGATTTCATTCTTCTTCCTGCATCTCTATATATTAATGATTACCTATCTCCATCAGAGTTTAGGTACCAATACTTTTCTTCTCTGTATATTAACTAATCCCAGGCTATTGCCAAACAATTAACATTGATCCTAATCTATTTACCAGTCCTAGCCTCTCCAGTATCTCCCCGACATTTCCAAAGTCCTAACCTTGTTGTTTCAGGTGGACACTTAGTTTGCTCTTATTAAATAAAGTTGCATTTTAAACTAAATGAAACGGTGGGGGGTGGGGAAGAGCAGCAAAGACAATAGATCAAGCCACTGAAAACCTCTTTATAATAAAACATGTTCAATTCTACAGGCTTCACCCCAAATAAGACGCCCCCCTGTCTTGAAGTTCAAGACTTTTTTCAGAAATCCATAGCAATACTAGCTATGTTTCTTCCATTGTCAAGGCTAAATATATAACATTATTTAGAAAGATATACAGTACCTCTTGGTCATGAGTCATGATACTATTTTCTTCTAATCTTAAAGAGAAAATTAAGAAAAATTAAATGGTCACAGAATAAAAAATATATTCCAAGTTCATATAAAACTATAAAAAGTAGTGACATGTGTAACTGCTAATCTAAATCATAGACAAGAAGCAATTGGCAACAAATAAACATAAAATGTTAAAAAATAATGTAGTGCTGCCTTGTGTGCATATTAGATATATTAATATTCCTTCAATACTACATATTAGAGGATTGTACAACTGTACAATCAGCACTCTTTACTACCAGCTTCCCTTAAAGATTTACTTAAGCAAGAAGCTAGTGACAAGGCTGTAGTCATGCTTGTTAGCAAAGGGGCTTCATTAGCCCCACAATTACTATTAAAACTTGGAAAAGAACCCTCATTTCATTATACACAGGCAGTCATTTTTCCTGCAACCCCCAGACTAATATCAGTGAGTCATCTTCAAAACATATTACAAGAATTTACCATTCTGTTCTGCAAAAACTTAGTGAAATGTTACCTTTCATTTTCACACTCATCATCACTGAAATTAGCAAATAATTTAAAATATCCATGGAGCATAACCACAAACGGATGCTATCTTTTTTGCTCTGGAATTATCCCATCTTCTCAGCACCACTTTCACCAAATGATTACAACATACAGATACATGGCTTTTTTACACAGTTCGCTGCAACTAAGTAATAAGTAGGTTGAGTCAGACAAGCTGAAATACAAGTTTTATATTTTTTCACAAAACATAAAAATAGAGACAATAAATATCACATTTTACTTACTTTTTCGTACAGTCTTTGTTTGGTTGGAGACTATATTGACAGCTTCAGATGGTAGGCCAACATACACCCCTCCGTAGTTTCTAAAAGAAAAGCAGCAGATAAGAAAAGTCAGATGGATGGAAAGGGTACTTTATCTCTGCAGAGGACTTCAAACAATTATAGAATTGTTTATATTAAACATCGGATAACTTGATGTTAATATAAACAATATTATATTAACTTGATATACTTGATAATATAAACATAAACTAACTAAACATAATGTTTATATTAAACATTAACTGACTTTAAAAGTTAAAGTCAGGATACTATTGTCCTTGAACATACAACTATTTTTTTTATGTTAATAACAGTATATGTATATAAATGTATATATCAAGAGGGGGAAATTGTATTAAGTTAGTACAATTTTTAGATATTCTACTTAAAACGAGAAATGGATGTTATCATTTAAATAGGAGAATGGCAGGATACTGTTAAATCAGTCAATATTTATCAAGAATTCAGAGAGATCGACATGGTATCAGGTGCTATGGACACACCAAAAAAACACTGTCCTATTGGCAGACAGAAACACAAAAGGTAGGAAGAGAGCTAAGGAGTAGAGGGCAATGAACCAGGGTGGGGATGAGAGGACACAGGAGGCTGAGAGAATGAAGGGGGAGTCCCCCAATCATGAAAACTAACACTTCCAATGGTCAAAGGCCACAAGATTGAAAGGCCATGTGAGGACAAAAACCAAGCCTGCCAGACCGAAGCCAAGATTGTGGATTCTGGGCAAGTTCTTTTTCATGCTCCTTCCTGTATCCTCAGCGTCAAATGTTTTCCTGGTGGAATCTGTATTATTGAGAATGTGCTACAGTGTTCAATTAAATCCATGACTTAAATTAATCCATGACATGTTAAATCCCTAAGAGGTGGTCAAAATTATTCACATTAAAGTCAGTCTCAGTACCAAACATACCTCCTCTTGTCGTCATCTGTTATCGATTCTTCGGCTCTAGAAGGTGAAAAATATTTTCTATTAGACTTCAGTTTTGGTCATGAGAAAAAGGGGGATGCTGAGTTAAAGTCAATTTTATTTATATTTCAAGTTCTTCCATAGAGTATTTCTGTAACATAGTCTTCTGTTTCCATCTCAGTCACTCATGCATTAAAAAAAAAAAACCAGAGATAATTTTCTACTTACCAAAAGCCCAACTGTTCAACAAAGTAAAAAGCTGAGGGCAGCCAAGATTGGAAAGAGCACATGAATTTGGAGCTAGGAAGACTGGGCTCTTATCTGGGCCACACCACCCACTCCCTGTGTGACAGACAGACAGGCTGTGGGCCAATCGCCTGCCTGTAAGACACCTGTAAGTTAAGGGGGTCGACCAGATGACCGCCGAGGTCCCTTCCAGAGCTTACACATGACAATTTTGTGTTCCTCATGCCAGTTCAGGGACACTACAGTAGGCATGTAAGATTTCTTCAGCAAAAAAGGCAATGCCAATTTTATTTCCTTTTATCTAAAAAGCTAGTCGTCTTACACATGATCTACTGCAAAAAGGAGGAAATATTTTAAAGGAAGTATATAGAGGAAATCACTACTTTAAAATGCACAGCCTCTTTCCTTGCATAAAAGAAATCCACCTTCTATTAAATTCCTTGGCCCGTTTCACAGAGGCTCAGGAAGCACTCCATGAGCACAAGCTAGCGTACATCAATTTTTTTTTCTGAAAGAACAAAAAAATTCAACAAGAACCCATTGTATCCAACTGAACTCAACATGTAATTCTAAGGGCCTTCAGTCAAGAAGAAAGCAATCTGAAAACATCTAGCCAGCTTCACCAAATCTTCTAAGAATTGTCTCAGGTGGTCTCAGCCATTCAAAAAATGTACATTTTTCAAATGTAAACATACTTGAGCTTCTGCCTCACTGTAGCAGCCAGTAAAGGGAAGTGTATATAAAGAGGAAGTGTCAAGTGGCAGTGACCTGGTGAACATGGGCCATGCACGCGGCTCATACTCCACAGTGTAAAATCCACCTGAAGCTCTAAATCATCCAAATTGAGCACATCACCTAAAGGTGCCAGATAATTATCAGCTTCATTTATTTCTTGCTAAAGTTGGATCGTTTTTTAATTCAAAGGTGTAAAAGTCATACTGTATTAGAAATGGTGTGACGCCTGCTGACTGAAGTAGTGTAACAACATTGTTCACTACTTTCAATTAAAATGGATGTATGACCCATTGGCACAAGTTAACCCATATGGCACAGCAGACCTCTCCTGTCTCACCCGCTGCTCCCCTCCGCAGTGTATTTCAGTCAGCCTGCCTGTTCTGTCCCCAACTTTGGTGGATCCTCTCACACCCACACCTCCGGTCTGTACCCCGGTTCTTGTATGCATAAATAAATAAATCTTTTAAAAAAACTGGACAACCAAGTCCAGTTTGAGGCTAAATCAGAAATACAGTGGTTGGTCTAAAATGAATCCCCCTGTGGACATACAGGCATGAGCTGTTATATATTTGGCTGTCCTGCTGGGTCTGAGAGGACAGCATCTTACCAGCAGGAACGGAGTGGTCCTGTCTCAGCTGCACAGGTAGCATTAGCCAAAGGAAGGGCTCGCAAGGAACATTAAAGCTCCCTCATAAAAGGAGGCCTGGTGATGCTAAGCCAAAGGCTCTGAAAAGCTGGTGCAATGGCCTCATGCTTACTCGTGGCTCCATGTTGGGGCTATTGGAGGAAGGAGACACTAAAAATCTCACCTTCTGGTGTAGAGGACTAACTTCTCTGACATACCATTTCTTGTTGACAAGAGACCTAGGTATTATCTTCAGGCAGTTCAAAACTAGGAAGTTAAATATATCTTACCACTAAGCAACTTAGCAAGTTCTGAGATTCTTGTTCTTGGGGAAATTCTCAACTTCTGAACAAAGCTCAGGCTGTTTGAAGAGCTGGGCTGCCCCACCTGTACATCATTTTAAGAAATCACTGGTTTTTCCCCTTATAAAACACATGTTGACGATTTTATTTATCAACTGGTCTAAATTATCCATTTGCTGATATTCTTCAGGTCTTCTTGTAGACCGACAAGCACCAAAGAGAATGTCTGAGGCACTTGGGATAATTAAGGGTCACACAGGGAATTTGTGTCATTTGAATCAAAGGCAAGTAAATTTTACATTTTGAAGGCTGGGCAGCCTTATTTTTAAGCACATGTGCCGTTTCTGAAGCTATGTAAACAGTCTGTGGTCTTCCCTCACCCCTAATGATGCAGGAAGTCAGGCCCAGGGCCTGGTCTGGCCAAGCAGCCCCACCACAGAACTCTCAGATGAGCCACATGTTTCTCACCAATGACTTGATTGTTTTTCCTTTGCTGGCCACTATAGCTTGAGTGAGAGGGCAGGGCCATAGCATGGACTGCGAGGGACTGTCAAATGTGTTCCCTAAACCAATGAAGGAAGAAGTGGGGAAGAGAGGGCAAAACACAAAGACACACCTTCCCCCGGCTTTATGAGAACAGCTGACACTCAGAGAGCCCAGAAGTTTCTCCAAAACAGGCCTCATTACCCTATTCTCTGCCAGTACTAAGGCAGATCAGGAAGGGCACAGAAAGAGATGGATGACTTCATTCTTAAATCTTCCCTCAGAGCTCAGAGCCTGAAGATTGAATTATTCCATGCTGGAAAAGATAACGTGAAAATGAGGCCAATTCACAGTGGATGACCTGGAAAGCAGGCCAAACGGTCCCGCTGCACTTGATGACACTCCTCGGGAGCCAATTGACCCTAATATCCCCACAGACTCAGCCTCGCCATCACCTTGCTCCTTTAGGAGAGCAGAAAGTGAGCACCCATCCCCCACCCCGGAGGGTGAGTGTCCATCACAGTCAGCCTCTTCTGAAGAGCCGTTCTAGAATGTAGTTCAGGAGCCAATGCCCAGCTTTCGACAAGCAGAGGCACTGAAAATGAGAAATGTGAGAGAAGGGATTTGGGGACAACAGAGCACCCCTGAATCTACCAGAGGTGGGAACGGACCTTGTGAAGAAGGTTTCTGCCAAGAGGACCTAAACCGTTACAAGAGCGAAGGGCACAGGTACCAACAAAATCCCCTAAAAATAAAAAGTCAGAGGTGCTTCCCCTCCCTGCCTTGGCCCCCAATTACACCATCAAGGTGCCAGGGGCCCAGGTCAATGAGGGGGAAGGGCCACCTGCACAGATGACCAAGGCCATGGGGGCACAGCACCGCCAAGCCTGCCAGGACAGCAGAAAGCTCTGGGCTGGAGAGATGGGGAAATAAAGTCAGCTCTTCACTCCTCACCTCTGCGAATGTGGGCGCTTCTAGGGCTCTTGCCAAAGGAAATAGGAAACAGAAGAGGCTACCGCAGCTGTGTCTAATCTAATGAGGGACTAAAGGCAACAAAATACTCCCTGCAACGTGGAACGGAATCTGAATGAGCTAACAGAGCAGGGCCTTCCGCGTTCCATGGTTGTGATGCCCTGACCTCACAGCCGAGTGCACCAAGACACGAGTGCCAGGGCCTGCCCTGAGTCCTGGCCTCCCCAGCTAAGGCACAGGAAGGGAGAGAAAGATGAAGAAAGAGGCAGGTGGCTGGGATTTTAGGCTTTTTTTAGTGGTATGAGCAGCCACATATTTGAACGATTTCATGGTCTGAAATGGCTGAGATTTAATTATATTTTAAAAGGACCGCTGGCTAAAGTTTTCAGCTCTCCATTACGTGTCACATGTGCCTGAGTGTCAATGAGGGAAAGGAGAGAGGGATGTAGGGAGAGAGAGAGAGAGAGACAAGGAGATGCACCCACAGGGAGGCTCTGGATCTAGGAGCTGGGAGCCAAGTCTAAACCATCCATGACAGCTGAGCCAAGACCAGTCTGACAAGGAAGACTTAGCTTGTGTAGACCAAAGAGCAAAGGGAGAAAGTCCTTCTCCGGAGCCTGCACTTGTTTCAGTGAGGAGTCATTTCGTTTCCAGTTCTGCAGAAGCCGCTGTTGTAAAGAGGAAATCTGTGTGACACACTTGTTTTTCCTTCGAGGGGAACATGACAGAAGATGGTGAAGAGCTTTCTGCAGTATTTATTTCTAATCACAGACATTTATTTGAAAATTTGTGAAGTGATGTAATATTGGCAAAAAAAAAAACCCCACTGTTAATAGTAAAGTATTTTTTAATCTTAAAATCACACACCAGTTTACGAGGGAAACCTTTTAAAGTCACGAGAATACGTCCTAACACATAGAACACGTCTGAACAATTTCGAACCAGGTTTCAAAAAATACACTGGGTAGGTCATTAAAATTGGGGCTCTTTCCTTTAGCAAAGATTCAGCTTCTTTTATCAAAGAACAGGAGTTGGAGGAGAAAGACCGTGTGGAGGGTCCAGCCATCCAGCTGGCACCAGGGTGCTCTCCAGAGTGAGATCATACGCCTCTGGGCTCAGACACACTCCTGGGCACAGGGTCCCCGAGAACATCTGCAGACACAAGCGTTACTGAGGGTGGGTCACCAGAGTCCCCAGCTTTGGAGATTGTTGAAAAGATAAATCTTCAGTTGATGGTTTAAAAATGACTCACCCTTGCAGGGTAAATACTGCTTAGTGATGACTATCTCACCCGAGGTGGCCCAGCCCACCCAGGGCCAAGTCAGACAGAGAAAGAAAAGAAGAAAGTAGAAAGCAACAGACTCCCAGCAACCACAGCACTAAACTTAGAGTTGGGCGAACTTCAGGTTTCAAACTGCTTTCTTGTGTCTCAGAGTTTCCATCAAAGACTGTAGCCTATTTCCAGTGAACCAGCAAGGTCCTCTCCCTCAGCGTCTCAGCTTGAATATCTATATTGATCCAGATGCTCTAAGTAATTCCACATCCATCTGCTTCCTGTTAGCTTTGGAGACCTTTTCTAAATGAAACACAGTGACTGATTTCTCTTTGACGGTAAATAAGCTCTGACTTTTTAAAAGTCAAAATTCCAGGCAGGGGGCTGCCTTAAAAGCAGCCCCATGTCTTGGTGGCTCTTTCGGGTGGGCTGGCTCTCTTCTGCATGCCTACTTCCAACCCAATATCCATGGAGAACACTAAATCCTTTCAATCCGTTTATACGACCGTGATTATCATCTTATCACTGTCACTTTCATTAAGAGAAACCTTATGAGCAGCAACTCTATCAAATGTAAACCACTCTTCCGCAGTCACACATTGGGACCCAAAGTATTGTCATCACTATGTTACCTTAGTTTCTGGGTTGTATAAAACAGCTATCCCAAATGACCCATCTTAAAAAAAGGGGGGTTCAAGGATAAAATAATGAACTACAGCTTGGCTATAATACGCACGCTAGCAGGAACAAATACAGATGAGAGAGATCAGCAGCCAGCTAATCCCACCAGCGTTCTACCCCATCCTGCTACATTTTGCCTTCAAATTCAGAAAGTTTCTCACTTCCCTGGCCTCCCAGAACTAACATAGTTATGTGGCAAAGAAATGATTTACTTTTTACTTATTCATCAAGGAAAATGTTCTAAATATAGAACTGTTATTAGCAAAGATCCAAGAGGCAGAAAAACAGGCTACAGTCTTTTTTTTTTTTTTTCCATATCTGCAGTGCTGCTCAAGAGGTCAAACTTATTTGGATTTGTCAACAGTATAAATTTAATATGGAAATTTCTGGAGACCATGCATGTAGCTCTAATGAGCTATTTTTAACTGCCATTCATGATAATCTTCTGGAATCAGTTTATTTATGGACCCTGTTCACTTCCATTTACACTACAGTTCTTCAGAACAAGTATAATCATGTAATTTTCTTTATCATATGTTCTGTGATGGCCCCTGCCTTTATGGTGGTTCCAGTATCAATTCTACCAAACCATTACAGAGAATTCCTGACAGAATTGATGTTTTATCATTGGCTGTTTTGCCCCATATGTCATCATCATAGACATCTCTTCACCATTTCAAAACTTCTTTGGACAGCTACCTTGGAAAATATCTCCTTGCATGAGCCCCTTGGCCAGTATTGGCCCTTTTCTTTCTTCTAGAAGACATTACCAGAGAACATGAGTAAGATTCACTCTTTGTATGAGGGTAATGGGTCACGAGCTCATCTGCCATGTCCCTCCCCTTCTGCTGCTGTCCCAACAAGCACATACTGTCAGGGCTAGACATTATCAGTCACTGTAAACAAAACCAGAATGTCCTCTCCACCTTCTTCCCTTAAGAAACCTGGCTCTTCCCTGATGGTATCCTTTTTCTCAAAACCTCAAGAATATGCAATTTGTCTTCCCATACCCCAATGTCTCCAAAAGGAGCCGGAGCCATCTCACTCCAAACTCCCCAGAGATCTCTTTCAATGAGGCCATTTCACCTCCACTCAAAGACTCTCCTCTGGCCCTGGAGCCCTACTCCAACAGCCCCAAAGGCACTAAAAGGTGCTTCTGACTCAGAGGTTTTCCTAGCCATCATTATCTTGAACAGCATGGAAACACGCAATCAACCCCCTGCTTGACCACTTGCTGGCTTCCTGGAGACAAGCGACTTTTATTGCTACTGTAATGACTTCCTCCCAAGGCTATCCTTGGGGCTCAGTTCCTGGAACTATTTCACCTCTGACATTTCAGAGTAGAAAATCCCCCGGGGGTGGGGTATCTGCCTTCCAATCCCCCCACTCCCAAGGAGCCTGTTTGCTTCTTTTTTTTTTTCTTTTTGGTAGACTCACAACATCATTTTGGTTTCAGGTGTACACTGTGATCAAGGAATGCTTGTGTACAAGGCAAAATGCTCAACAAAAGTCTGTTTGCCAGGTTTTGAGCAACGTTCAAGCTTGCAATCCCATATTATTGGTTTTATCTCCCACGCTGTACATCACCTCTTCTGGACTGATTTAGAAGTAAGTCAGAAAGAGACAATTATCACATCATTTCACTTATATGTAGAATCTTAAAAAGAAAAAAACTCATAGAGACAGAAAACAAATTAGAGGTTACTAGAGGGAGGAGAGTTGGAAGATGGAAGTGGGTGAAGGGTACACCCTCCTGCTCCCCCACTCATTAGCCCTTTTTCTTCCCTCACCCTTTTCTAGCATGTTCCCTGAAGGCAAGCCTGGCAGCAACACCTGCTGGCACCACCAGTCCTCTCTATCTCAGGCTGAATCTACCGTCTGCTTTCTCTCTTCCTGCTCCTGATCCACTGGCTCCAACCTAAGGAAAATCTCCTCTTGCCATGCTGGGCAACCCCTGGGAGGGTGTGAGGTTTTACACACAAGGTCCTCCACGCACCAGGTTTCATGCCATCAGGTGCTCCTGGCACTGGCCCTGCGGAGTCTTTTCAACAACCTCACACCACCTAATAATTCCAGCTCCCACTTCCAGGGATCAACAAAGCATAGTACCAAGGATAAGCCTAGGCTGCTGAATATGTGGTACCCACCACCCTCATCATTTAATCTCTGTGCCCAACTCCTCATTCATAAAATGTAACATTCGCGTCTCCAGCAGACTGTTCTGGGCACAGACGGCAATAATGAACTTAAAATGCTGGAATCATTACAGGACATACAGCCCTTGATAAAGAGGAGCTACAGGCTGAGAATGCTGACCGGGGTACATGCACACTGGGTATCTCTAGATACTCAGAGCGAAGGATACCAAGGACGCGCTATCACATCACTGGTAAATGATGGAGGGAAATTGAAGGCGAATCTCTCTGTTTTCCAAACATGTGCTTTTTCCACGCTGCATCCACCCCAATTTCCTCACCCTCAGAAGACGACCAGGGAAGAGACAAATACACCAGATACTCTCAGTTTGTAAACCCAGAGCAAAGAGGTGCATTTGACATGGGAAATTTATGAAGAATTCCAAGAAAACTCAAGATAAGAGACTCATGGTTTTTTGTTTTTTTTTAAAAGATGGAGCTTCAACATATTTCCTGTTAACTCATTCCAAGACATTTCTCTTTACAGCTACTACCTTCCATAATGATAAAACTGCTTTGTCAAGAAAGGACTCAATAAAAGGTCACTTTACAAATTGTAAATAAAAGAAGCATTTATTATCTGTCTTCAACTGAATGACTATGATCTTTTAATTTTAATTTAACAGAAAACATTAAATTTGAAACAGCTATTTCTTATTTGAAACACTTATAATATTCTTATAAATATTGCTTAAAGTTCCAATCAAGAACTTTTTGAGGGGGGTGGCACAAGGGGTTAAGACGCAACTTATGAAGCTGTCCGCAGCCACTGCAGCAAGAGTTCGATCCCCAGCCTGGGAGCTATCCACATGGCACAGCAGACCTCTCCTGACTCACCCACTGCTCCCCTCGGCAGTGTATTTCAGTTAATTCACCTGTTCTGTTCCCCACTCTGTCTCTGGTGAATCCTCTTACCCCCCACACCTCTGGTCTGTACCCCAGTTCTTGTATGCATAAATAAACAAGTCTTTAAAAAAAAGAACACTTTTTAAATAAGATGAAGATTGACGGACACAGAATGCAGGCATTGTTTCTGCCTGCCCAGTTAAAATTATCCTCATTTTGGTAATAGTGCCACGATTTTTCTCTGGTGTGGGAACAAATACTCCCCCACTCTTTGGCGGTAAGATTAGGTAGAGCATCCTGATTGGTTCCAGCAGTGAGCACATGACTCTAGCTCAGCCAATGAGCCCATGTTCCCTGGTTGATCAGAAAGGCCCACAGCCCCAGCAGAACCTAGTCCCAGGAATTTGAATCAAAGTACTGGGAAAGAGAAACCCTTTTTCCATAAGAATTATTAAGTTAATAAGATAAAAGCCATAAGCCGGCCATTTCTTTCACCACTAGGGTAAAGCTTCCTAACAAGAGAGCCAAAACCAGAGATGAGAGTTTCTTCCTGCTCTTGGGTCACCTGGGCCCAGCTGTGATGGGGTCAGAACCCTGGAGCTTTCCTCTTACACATGCCAAAGAAATTCCTTTTTGTTTGTCTGTTAGGCCCATTGAAGCTTCACTTGTGTTACGCCCAATCAGAAACATCCCAACACAACCTATCTGTGCCAAATAGCTAAAAGAATTTCCTGAACCAAAATAAAAGCATGGTTGATTTTTGCATGTTTGTGAAAACAGCCACTGACATCATGGTGAGTTCACTTTTGTTTTCTCCTCCCTGCTTCAGCACTGTGATTTAATGAGACAGAGGGAGAGAGAAATAGAAAGCTCACTCCCTGATGAGCCTGGGAGTCTGTCTCAGGGTGATCTGATTTGTAGATATCTTCACACATTCCTTTCTCCTGACCTCAAGTTTCTAAGGTTAACCCTCAGTCCTTGCCTGTTCTAGGCCCTACTTCCACGATTATGAGCTCCCGCACACAGATCACGTTCCCCTCCCCAGACCACCCTCAGCTTTTCTTACTCATTCCTATACCTACATCTCATCTCTGCAAAAAGTAAATAAATAGTGAACCAGTGCAGGGTCTTTACCGACTGGAGATAGTAGGACACAAAAGAGGGGCACAGGGAAATAATGAAAAGGCTCCTGAGCCCCAGAATCCCCTCTTACTAAAAGACTAAAGTGAAAAGTCATGTAAAAAACATTATTCAAATAGCATTTTAGTTAAGAAAGGATGTTCATATCTCTTCATATCTCTTCATGATAATACCGAAAAGTATTATTTGTAGGTCATAATCATGACAATACAATGTCGTCCTCAGAAAGAGTACAGAAAGTCATAAAGTACTTACACATCTTTAGCTGCTCCTGCAGGACCTAAAAAAAAAAAAAAAAGATAGTTTTACATATTAGGTGTGAGGGTAAAGCTACAAAATCATAAACCAAAAAACTAACTAAAATAACATGCTGGAAGCAACTGATTAAGAATACAGATTTTTTTTTTTAAAGATTTATTTATTTATTTATTTATTTATTTATTTATTTATTTATTTATTTATTTTTACAAGCACTGGGTACAGTCAGAAGCGCGGGAGGGTGAGAGAATTCACCAGAGCCAGAGCGGGGAGCAGAGCAGGCAGAAGGACCGAAGTACACTGCTGAGGGGAGCAGCGGGCGGCAGGAGAGGTCTGCGCGCCATGTGGGACCCTCCTCCGGTGGTCGGGGAGCAGCCAAGGATCAAACCGGCGCTGCAGAGGCTGCGGGCAGCTTCGCAACCCAGCGCTCAACCACTGCGCCACCGGGGAGGCCCAAGAATATAGATTTTTAAAAGACCATTTTTTAAAAAATAGCAAGAATAAGAACATCATAAAATTCAAATCTTAAGTTTAGAATTTATTCTGCCCCATTTTAACAATTCCTATAAATTGTAAGATAGAGGTTCTGAAAGTGATTTTACATATTTCCTCATTTTACAGGTAAGGAGACTGATGCACTTGGGAAATATTTCCTTTTCTAAGCCACAGACTTTCTAAAGTAGAGTGTATAGTAGCATTGATATGAGTCACGCCAAATGGAAGTGGTGTCCTAGATGAATCGAGAAGTCTCAGGGACACGCCCAGGTCCAAAAGAACTACATGCATTTCAGACTCTGCTTCTAAATATGAGTGAACCTTCTCCTTTCTGCTTCCCGCCTATATGCCAAAAACAACCCATGTCCTTTGGACGCATTCCTATCAGTTATCACAGATTCTCTGTACAACACACTCACCTCACCATTTCTTCCTCCCAACAACCTTATCTGAGAGACACAATTTGTTTCCAACTTACCAGCTACGGAGCATTAAGCATCCTTTAACCTCCTATAACCTCAGCTTCCTCTTATGTCAAATGAGGACAGTAAAGCACCTTTCTCAAAGGTTATTGTGAAGATTGAAAAAAAAAGCATATAAACATTTGAAAAAATCTGGTACATAAAAATAGGCCGTTATGTCATAATTAGCAGTCACATTTCACTTAATATCTCAATTTCCATATCTATGAAATGGAAATTAAGATAACTTCAGAGATGTAAAAATACAGGAAGATGTGCTACAAAGCAAATTGGTCTGAAGCTAAAGTTATTGCCTAAGCTGCAGGACATACACCCCACTGATAGTCATTTGGGATCTCTAATACTTCAAATTCAAAGCAGAACATACACATAATCACGATTATCTCTCAAAGAAATTCTTTTAAGGTTTTGACCAAGCCCAATCTTTGTACCTCAGTTCCTTTTTTCAGGGATGAGTATATTTCTGTGTCACAACTATCATTAAAAATCATATAAGTAAAAACTGCTTTGCAATCTGAAATCACAAAATCAAAAAATCCTAAAATTAAAAGAACAATCTTAACAACCAACAGTGAAATGTTTTGATTAGAAAAATAAAGGATCAGCATCACCCAAAATGCACGAGAAAAACTATTTTCTAAGTCAAAACAAGCATGAGGATCTCGAAAAAGTCTAGAAAGAAAATAACACCCTTTATTTTCTTAGTTATATTTTCATAGAAAAGGATAGGGAATCTTTTGGGGTTTTGTCAGGATCAGGGTTGGAGTAGGGGAGAGAATCAGAGGTATCAGAGACTTTGATCTGTGGAAGTCTTACATGAGCATGAAAGCAAAGATCAACTTGTGGATGTGAGTCCTCAGCATCTAGAGGTGATGGGCCATCTAGAATCGGCAGAAATTACAGAGCAGACCAAAGCCATCCCACCCATCACAGGGACAGCAGGGGGACAGGTGAGAACACCCTCGAATTGGACAGCAGAAGCCCCAAGTAAAAGTGCTGGCTCCTACATTAGTCTAATAGTGACTAATCACTTTGCTTTTGGGCCCAGACAGGCAAACTACTGGCAAAACCATCAGAATTACTAGCTTCAGGTTCCTATTCAGTATGATTTGGTAGGTTACATTTTGGATCCTCTATGAACACTGAAAAACTTTTCCATATAAATGAATGGTAATCATTTTCCCAGACCCCAAAAACTAACCCACCAAATTGTACCAAATAGGAACATTCCAGTTTCATACAATGGAAGAAACCTACACATAAAATGTCTTTATTCTACATAAGTATAGAATTATCCCCTTCACTGCAACATTTTAATCACACTTCACCTATATAATTATAATTAACCAGATGGAGACTCCCTACTCTAGATAATTTATGCTAAAAATAGACTTTGACTAGAACTATTCAAATAGTGGGAAAATTCCACTTGCTTTAAACTGTGTTTATAGCTCATGTGAGTTATCATTTATTAAATGTTTATAGTGGATCTATTTCTTTCTAGGACCCCAGGATAGAGGAGTCATCCCTGTTAGTTCTACTTCTTGCCAAAATGACTCTTCACTGTTGAAACACAGCCTTGGTGCCTTAATGTAATGGCGTTAGAAGTGGAAGTGGGGGGAGGTAACAATATTTCTTGTGGAATTAAAACACTACAAAATATACAGACCATTAGCATTCCTGTAGGTCAAAAGACAAAAGACTCAAGATGATGCCCAAACTGTATACATGATAATCATAATTTTAAGTATCTTCCAAAAATACAGAGATGGAGGGGGGTTTGCTCTCAGCAAAGTATCACCTTCAGTTCCAGTGATGAAGAGTAACTGTCATGGTTACGGTAAGGAAGGAAGGACTTTTTTAATGAAAGGTTTTCTTTAACACTGTTGGTTGTTCACAATATCACTTCATTTCACCATGATTGTGTACACCTACTTTACACGCTTCAAAAGTTATTCATGGGCCTCCCCAGTGGTGCAGCGGTTGAGCGCTGGGTTTCGAAGCTGCCCGCAGCCTCTGCAGCACCGGTTCGATCCCCGGCTGCTCCCCGGCCACCGAAGGAGGGTCCCACATGGCGCGCAGACCTCTCCTGCTGCCCGCTGCTCCCCTCAGCAGTGTACTTCAGTCCTTCTGCCTGCTTTGCTCCCTGCTCTGGCTCTGGTGAATTCTCTCACCCTCCCACACTTCTGACTGAACCCAGTGCTTGTATAAATAAAATAAATAAATAAATAAAATAAATCTTAAAAAAAAAAAGTTATTCATGAGTCTCGAAGTCAAGTCTGTTCCTTAAAAAAATGCATGGCAAAATCAATTTACCCAAACATTTTTTTTAAAGATTGATTGATTGATTGATTTATTTATTTATTTATTTATACAAGAACCAGGGTACAAGCCAGATGTGTGGGAGGGTGAGAGGATTCACCACAGACAGAGTGGGGAACAGAATAGGCAGATTCACCGAAATACACTGCTGAGGGGAGCAGCGGGTGAGGTATGTGGGACCCTGGCCGGCCAGCCAGGATTGAACCGGCGCTGCAGAGGCTGCAGACAACTTCACAGCACAGCGCTCAACCACCTGTGCCACCAGGGGAGGCGCTACCCAAACATTTTTTGAAGGCTTAGTCTGATATTGTGTTGTCATAGAAAGATAGTAGGTCTCTTTCTGGCACAGAACTTCCAAACTCTTGGAGTTTCCTGAATGATAAGAATGACAGGACCTCTTTGGTTCCACTAAGGTGACTCTCAACAGAACCCCCGTTTCAGGGTGGGGGAGGTTGCCAGAAAAGCAGAGCCTTAATGAGGTATTGGGAACTTTCAATACACTCCCCAGCTTTCAGGAAGGCAAATGCAATGGAGATTGAATCAATTACAAATAGCCAATGACTTGATCAACAGTGTCTGGTTAATGAACCTCCCACCAAAAGGGCAGATCAGAGAGCTTCTCACTTAGCCACTGCCTTCCTGTGCCAATAGGGGGGTCCACCCCAACTCCATGGGGACAGAGTCTGCTGCACTCAAGTCCCAGGCGTCTCTCCATCTGGCTGTGCAGACGTGTCCTTCATGTAAAAACTAGTATGCTGAAACTGGTAGTCAACTACCTTCCTGAGTTCCAAGGCACTCTAGGAAAATACCGAATTTGAAGAACAGGCAGTGGAACCCCCAAATTTGTAGCCACTTGGCTCTGAAAAACCTTGAAGTGCTCGAGGAATCACACCAAGATTGTTCTGTATTTATTTCAGCAATTATTTACACTCCAGGTATAGAGCTTTTAAGCTATTTATTATTTTATTTTCTAATTTTGTCTCATTCTAGAACAACAGCAGGAAAACCTTCTGTATTAGTTTCCTATAGCAGCTGGGGGCTGAAAACAAGACAAATAGGCTCTAAGAAGAGGAAAACATGGAGGCCAGAAGTATACAACCAAGGGGTCAGCAGTTCCTTCTCTCTACAGAGGCTCCAGTGAGAATCCATTCCATGCCAGCCTTTGCCTCTGGCAGCAGTAAGCATTTCCTGGCATTCCTTGGCTTGTGGCCACATCACTCTAGTCTCCCTCCATCTGTGTATCACCTCTCTGTCTTCCCCCTCTTGTGCTTCCTCTGAGGGCACTTATCATTCAGGGGTTATCCACATAATCTAGGATGTATTCCTCATCTCAAAGTTCTTAACTACATCTGCAAAAACATTTTCTTTCCAAATACGGTTACATTCATACATTCCAGGGATGAGCACATGGCCATACCTTTCAACCACTATAGCTTCTTACATTGCCCTCCTCCTTCCTCTCCAAAACCAGAAATTCTCTTTTGAAAAGAAGCATATAGAAAAATCAATATGGGAGTAAAATGTAGGATAACATATATACACAGTCAAAATTTTAGTCCTAGTGAATGATAAAGCAATCTAGCTGCTGGACACTGCATCAATGTAGTAATTCTAAATAGATATAATCTTATCTGGGTTCCTACAGGACAGACGTTCCTTTGCAAAGATTCCTTTGCAATCTGACCAGTCTCATAAGTTAGGACAAATGAGTCATACTGACCAGTATATTTTCAGATTTATATAGTTACTGTTATTGGGTTCTTCACATGCCAAATTCTAACATAAAGAAAACATCTCTTTCAGAAGAAAGATCACATACATTTTTACATTTAAAAAAATCTATGAATGCCATTTTCATCCCTATTTCATAGACACTTTATACAGGTTATGTAATAAAGTTGAAATATTCATAAGCTAAACTGCATATTAAATCATTTTTGGTGCAGACTGAGTAGTGACAATTTAAACACATACACACCTCCAATGTAAAATTATGTACATGAAGAATTTCTAAAAAGCATGGAAGATTTACAAGTCACTCTTTTTTCAGCATGAATTATCAGAAACATAAATTATGACTCTTATAGGAAGTAATAAAAATAAGTAGGAATGTCTTACTTTTTATTTGTGTTACAAAAGGAAACAGTCCCTCTGAGAA
This sequence comes from Talpa occidentalis, assembly GCF_014898055.3. NCBI lineage: Eukaryota > Metazoa > Chordata > Mammalia > Eulipotyphla > Talpidae > Talpa > Talpa occidentalis. The sequence goes on from NW_023601653.1 coordinate 10,748,607, forward strand.
CAGTACAAATATAACAACAGAAAAGTAAACAAAACTCTCTCTAATTTTGACAGCTTGCTGTGTCTCCTTTGACCCATAATAATTACGTCATGATCTCAGTTTGGCCAAAAGAAATAGAACTACAGTTCTTCAGTCACTCTACAGCAGTATTTATTTTTCAACAATAAAAGATAAATTCATAAGTAAATTCTCCAGTAATGGGGTGGGGGGCATGGAGGTGAGGGATTGGGGTCAAAATAAGGGGGTTGCAATTGTATGGGGAATATAAAAATAAAATTTATTTTAAAAAAAATTCTCCAGTAATGGAGAAAAATAATCAGGTCAATGTGTCCTAGAAATATAAAATTATGTTAATGAACAAAGGCGCTTTCACAGAAAATCTCTTTGTTTACAGGTTGTTCCTGTTGAGAAGCTACACTTTGGTGGGGTAGAAATTAACATTAAAGGCAGCCATATAAGTACAGACACAATGTAACACACTGACAGCTCTATGATTTCAGCCATGTATATACTGAGCTATAAGCGAATGGCTCATCACAGAACTGAATAATTCACTTAGGTCACCTTAACAAACCATTCAGAGAGTAGCACTGTTAATTCTGGGGTGTGGAACAAGTGAACTTCCTGATTCTGTCATGTCAGTGAAACGTGTCTGAGAAGAGGTAATTCCACATCTCTCATCATTCACCATCACTACAAAATACACCCAAGAGTTTATCTACCCCATTTTCCTACCTTCCTTTTAGATGTGGTGGCATCTCCTTCCAGTTACCCAGGGGTAGGGAAAATGGAGTGGCTTCAGCTTTTTTTCACCTCCCGCCACCAGCGTTACAGGTGCTACCTGCAGTTTTGCTTCCTTCCCAGGTTTTGGTGCACACATGTGATAATGGACCCCCAGTCCAAGAAGTGAGGGGAATAAAAGGGAAGAGTCACAGGGGCTGGGGGGCTCAGTTGCTGCCTTCCTGCCTGCTGGTCTGCCTGTGTGCCTTGTTCCCTGCTTCAGCATTAAAGGCCTATCAAATCCATCAAGGGCTCCAAAATTCTCTTCTCATCTGCCCGAATCAACAATGAGCCTACCCAGCCTAGGATGCTTGCACAACACTAGACTTAACACTTTGGGTTCATGTTTACTTCCCTCCCCGCTCTCCTACCTCACAGGAAGCCCATTCCTTCCTCAGCCTGGCCATCTTCCAAGGGTCTGGTCCCTGTCACATCCTTAATTCCAGACATCAAGTTTCCCACTTTCTCTTTCCTGCTGTACCAGTTATGAATCTTTCCCTATGTTGATAATAAATAGCATACTGCGTGCTTGTGATGTAGGAAGCACTGCAATACACACTTTATATACATTAACTTGCTAAATCTTGAGTAGATTCTACTATTTCCCTCCCATTTTACAATTGAGGAAACTAAGGTACAGACAGTTTGAACAAGTTGCCCAAGGTAACACAGCTGAGAAAGGGCAAAAACAGTATCTGAAGTGGGGCCTTTGCAGTATGGTGACTTACAGGAAATACATATTTCTCACGTGTATGTCATCTTTAGCAACCGTTTCGGTTTCACAGCTCCCCCCAAAGCCTTGGAATTTCCAAGTGTTGTGCGTGTGAGAGTGTTTTTTGCTATGTTAATAGAGCTGGAAAACACCTGTGGATGGCAGCTGGTTGCCAGAGAAACCAATAGAAATTGAAGGCTGGGACTTTCAGTTCCCTGATTTCCAGGGAGAATCTAGAGGCTGAATTCAGTTGTGAGTGGACAATATGTTAAATCAATCACTCCTCTATAATGAAACCACCACAAAAGCCAAAGAGACTGGGGTTTGGAGAGCTCTAGGTTCACCTGTTCTGGGCGGACAAGTGAGGATTTAGAGGAGAGTGATATGCAGGGAGAGGGTATAGCAGCTCCACACCTTTTCCCCATATATCTCCCTAAGCATCTCTTCCATCTGGCTGTTGTCTGGTATCCTTTAGCACCCTTCATAATAAATCAGCGATCCAGAGAGCAAGTGCATTTCCTGAATTCCATGTGCCACTCCAGCAAATTAATCAAGGATGGTGCAGAGGGTAACCTGGGAACCTCTTATTTACTCTTATTTAATGGGTCAGAAGCACAGATAATGATCTGGGTTTGGGACAGGCACCTGAAGTCTGAGAAGGGGCTGCGGAATCTTTGATTTGCAGTCAGTTGGTTGGAAGCCAGGGGGCAGCCTGGACCTGCAGAAGGTATCTGAAGTAGAGGGTAGTCTTGGGAGACTGAGTCCTTTGCCTGTGGAATCTTAAGCAAACTCCAAGAAGAGAGTGTCAGAGCTGAGTTGAATTCTCAGGAAACTTCTGGTGTCTGAGAATTGCCTATTGGTATGGGGAAGGCTCAGCACTTACACCCCTGTTGGAAATTGACCTACAGGAATGCCAAATACAGTAGAGCTGACTGTTAGCTATATGGTTTTCCTTCCTGTCATCCTCACCCCCCACCCTATCCATTCTTATGTCCTTCCCAATCCTCTGCAACTCACATGCACTACTAAAGGCAGTCAGGCCAAACTTCTCCCTGCCCTGACATGCACTGAGTCATTCCTGTCCCTGTGATTTCATGCAGCACTAAAAATGCCCTCTTCCATTTTCTGCTTGTTCAAATCTTACATATTCTCCAAAGCCAATTCAAGTCCCACTTCTTCCAAACATGCTTCCCTGACTGTTTGAGGTTTTATTTTATTCTCTCAGTTGCTACATCAGTCCCAGTAGACCCACACAATTTAGGACTTACTCTTGTATTTTGCTTCCAAAATAGGTTTCATTCATTCAACAAGTAATATTTTGAGAGCCAAAAAAATCCCACTGGAAGTTTGGGTATTGGTCTAGAGACTGAGGGAACAGCTGTGAACAAGAAGCATGAGATCTACCATTGGGGGAGGGGAAAAAAAGAGATGATAGAGAGAGAGATGGATGGATGATAGAGCAAAATATTGGCTCTCTAGCAAAAAGTGTTCCCAACACAGAGAAAACAACAAGAGTGAATTTCACATGTTTAAAGACTAGATGAAAATGACTGTAGGGCCTAAGTGGGCAACAGCAGAGGGCAGAAATGGCCTCTTTGATGACATCAATCAAATTTTATATTATTTCTCCAACATGGCCTGGACTAATGTAAAGCATGGTGGCAGCATTGCAATACTCCAATACCATTTATAGATGTAAGTAAGGCCGGCCTGTGCAGCCAAATCAAATGAGAATGCAATTACCTGATTAATTGAGAATTAAGAGATAACTAATCTCAATAACTGGCACTGAGGTGATTATTTTAACTCCCTGGGTACATAGGTAAAATATAATAAATAATTATTAAACTCCTCCTCCTCAGACTGTTGTTCTACAGTAAGAAAAAAAATTTAGAGAAACAATCTGATAATAAACTTCTCACAAAATCATAGTCAGCTGGTTGCCAGTTACATATGTCTGGTAGAAAAGATGCAATTACCAATTCAGTCAACTATCTCAACTGTCACAAGCAGAATACTTCTGAAATAATTACTGCTGCAAAAAATCTCGACCGTCTTCATCTGCTTTGAAATGGGTTATCATGGGTATCTGTAACCATGCTAACTTTTAAAGGATTTCCTGGTTTATATAAAAGGGGATTTTCTGGTTTATATTATAGAATTGCCTACCAATTTCTCTGTACGACTGTATAAATGGAATGCCTGACCTGTTGTAGATCATTCGCTCAAATTCAGGGTTGCTCACTTTTCTGCCTAGTTAAGGACTAGATCCAAGGAAAAACAGGGAAATAGAGAGTCTGATGGCAGAGAGAGATGGGGTGGGGAGCAGAGAAACACAGAAAGGGCCAGCACTCCCTGCTTTATAGTAAATGCAGCACTTTAGAAATAGACAAATCTAGATGTTTCTCTATAATTTAGGACTAGATTCTGCAGGAAAATGTACTGAGCCTTCACTGAATGGAAACTATAAGAAGTCCTCCAACTAGAGCTCTAGGTTGGAAAAAATTCTACATTGAGGAAGTGATCTCACTAAAACATTACAATGGAGAATGTTCTTGTGTAACTGACAGGTTCTCTTGGTCCCATCTAAACAGACAGCTCACCTCTTCCAGAAGCCTCTGACTAAACTATATTAGTCAACATCTTCTGAGCACTTCAGCATCCAATCTGTATTCTATTATTCTTTGCATTTAATCTCATCTTCCTACCTAGACTACCAACCTCTGAAGAGCAAGAGTTAGACTTCATTCTACAACCCCCACAGCCCCAATACTTGACCCCAATTTCCCAGAGAAGAACAGCACACTGCAGAGAGCTGTACTGAGGATAAGCTGTGGTTAGAAATCTCCCGTAGGGGAGATCCAACCTGGAAGATCTACAGCCTGAATGATCTAGGGGCCCACTCCTTATGACTATCTAACCATTTCATTGCTTATCAGTTTCTCCACATATTGGATATGCAGAATCAAATTTACCCAAGTACCCTACTAAATATTAACTTGTCATAGTAACCAATTTCATCTTACAAAAGTCAAGAAAAGCAGCTATCGGGCCTTCCTGGTGGTACCAGGGGTTAAGCACTGCACTATGAAGCAATTCACAGCCTCTGCAGCATGAGTTCGATCCTCAATGGCCAAGGAGTAGCCCACGTGGGGCAGCAGACCTCTCCTAACTCGCCCACTGCTCCCCTCAGCAGTGTACTTCAGTCAATCTGCCTGTTCTATTCCCCACTCTCTCTCTGGTGAATCCTCTCACCCCACCCCCCGCATCTCTGGCCTGTACCCCAGCTCTTGTATGCATAAATAAATAAATCTTAAAAAAAAAAAAAAAGAAAAGAAAAGCAGTTATCCAAGAAAAAGGAAAGGAAAAACTATGATCTGGTTTGACATGAATTACATAAGGAGCAAGACAAGGCTTATGGAGATTTTAGTTTTGAGATTCAAAAAAGTGAAGTAAATGTCCTCAATACAGCAACCAGCAGAGCACCACGGTGAAGTTTAAGTCTCCAAGTTTAGTGTCCTTCCCACCCTCTCTCCCTGTGCAATTTTTCCCCCTGAAAAACGTAAGACTGTTGAATTGGATGACACCTGAGATATTTCAGATTTCGTGCACCGTAGCAAGGCAAGGGCATCCCTCAACCCACTTCATGCTTGAGTTCAGTGTCACACACGTGCTTCTGGGTCTGCAGCGGAGCTGCTGCCAATGTCCAAGTTCACAATTGAGAGAAATTTAAGTACCCCTGCACTGTGGGTTTATTTTCTTAACCTTCCATCTCTCATCCTGATGCATTTCCTTTCTGAAATCAAAGTCCTACCACCAGCTGACAGAAAATTTCAAAATAACAATGAGCAAATCCCAAAGCTAGCCAGATGGCCTCCCTAGCAAGGAAATGTTGGAGGAATGACTTCTCAAAGACAAGGGCAGAGCCATGGTGGAGGCCATGAAATAACCCTCCTCACGATGTTTTCTCCTTCGTGTTTGACTGTGCTTGCTCCTTGGTCTCCCCTGCACATAAAGTCACTGTAAGCACAGAGCAGCAAGGGGCCAGAACATCGCCCTCACACGAGCTGTCCTGCATAAACACCAGTGAAGCTACTCACCATGAAAGCATGTGCTTTGCTTGGTTTTTGCAATATAACTAAACTGTCTTTTACATAAGGAGGGATGTAAAAGGAGGGAGGGATGTGCTCCTTGGAAGAGCGTGCCAACCAAGTATTTGTAATATTTTCCTGTTTTCTTATAACGACATTTCAGAGCTACCTTGTCGTCGTCCGGATTTTCGTGTAGCAAGGGCACACAGCCCTTTCTCCCCAAACTCGACAAGCAGTTCATCAAAAAATAAAAGTGGCAAAGGACTATACTGGCCCCACTTCAAAGGAAATCTATTACAAACACGTCCTGCAATTTTTGTAAAGGTGGGTAATGATTCTTAACTTTCTTTAAAGTAGCTGCTGGGCAGCTCCAGGGTCAGCCCTCCCCGGGAGCCCTCTGCAGGATGGCCCTGCAGGTTCCAGGCACCCAGCCATGAAGCTGCTGAGGGGCTGAGGGAAGGGAGAGACCTAAACCTTTCTCAAAGTAGTGCGTACATGCAGTCCATTGAATAGGGCTACAGAGCAGGGACATTCAGAGCCCCGACTCATGGTGCAGGATCTAGCCTTGACAGGTTCCAGGTCCCCAAGCAGAGTTCTCCACCATTCTCAGGTTAAAGTCCTGTCCTTCTTTCGTTAGCACAAGGCCCTAACTAAGCCAATGTGTCTCATTATTACAAGAATTGAAAAGGTTTCTCCTCCAGCAACTCTTCGTATATGACAAGGATGGGAATTTAATTCAAGATGGTAAGGTGACCTGTAGCTGAGAAACTTTCAACGAATCATAACTGAGTTCTTTCACAGTTTTAGGAGTAGAAGGTGAGGTATGTTAGTGCCTTCTCTTACAATGGAATATTCTATATGTGGGGTTACCCACAAAGTGGAAAAACAAACTTAGCCAATTAACTAAGCAGAGTCCCACATCTGATTCCACGATGCGAACATCAAAATAAACTTTAATAAAATAAGCAAATAGGACTTGGATTTTAAACCACATCTTATACTGAGGTCTAGGTTAAGGGAAGGGACAGATCCAAGGTCACAAAGTCATTGACAGGGCACACGCTCTCCTAGGAAATACTGCAGCATCACACAGATTTTTGCTTTTGCTGGGGGACAGAATGTGGCATCTGACTGATCTCAATTGGAGGAGACAGACGATCTTTATCCAAAGGGACACTAAACAGGTCAGCAGACGCTGCTCAAAACACATCCAGACTCTTAAATCAAGACACATTAGCTGGGTTAAAGGGGGGGCTTGAGGTTTGGAAGAAGCTACTGGACAGAAAGCCAGGCTGATGGGGGATCCGGAAGACCTCACCTGCTAATCAACAAAACGAAGGGGTGTGAAAAGAAGTTTCAGGCTTTTTTAATGAAAAATACATAAAGAGATCACTGCTAATACGAGAGCTCTGAAAAACACATCTAAAGCTTCCTTAATATTGCCGTTTCTCAGAGAAACACTACAAGCTGGCCGGCCGGTCTGATGTATGGAGAGGGACACGGATGAATTTTTGGAGCCCCGTTTGCAGTTCTCAACGCGACACACACACACACACACACACACACACACACCCCACCCTCCCCAACACCACATTCGAAAAGTCCTGAATTGCTCTGCTGCACTTTCCAAGGCGCAGCATCCCGGTCGCGATTGGGGGCGAGACGTGGGGGAGTAGGTGTGGGAAGGGAGCGCGCAGACACCCGGTGCCCCTGGGAACCCCCTCCGGCGGGTGGCGCCGAGCAGCCGCTGCAGGGCAGCCGGGTGCCAGGGCTCCCCGCGCGCCTCCGCAGGCTCCCCGCGTCCGGCCGTGCCCGCCTCCGCGCGGGGGAGCGGGGCGGGGGGGGGGGGGGAGCCCGGCTTTCGGGCTTTCCAAATCCCGGCCGACCGCTCGAGCCCCACAAATGGGGACGGGAAGCAGGGGCTGCGCGCCCTCCCGCCCCCGGGTCCCTGGCCCCTTTCCTTCCCGCCGCCTCTCTCGGGGTCTCCCTCGCAGAAACAGCCCGCCCTGCCCTGCCCTGCTGCCCACCGCCCCCGCGTCGCTGTGCCCCGCAGCCCCGCCGCGCTCACCTCGGCCCGCGCCCGCGTTGGTGGCGGTGGAGTTCCCGCAGCCCATCGCGCCCTGGCCGGGGAGCCGCGCTCGGGATCCGGCGGCCGCAGGTCCTGGGGGCGGAGACGGGGGCGGAGAGCCGCGCGCCGGGCGCGGGAGGCCGGCGGGGGGCGCGCCGGGCTGGGGTGCGCGCGGGGGCCACCCCTTCCCGCGGCTGCTGCGCGCGGGCCAGAGCGCAGCGGGCCGGGGCGCGCCTGGGCGGAAACCGCCCGGCACCCTGTCCCCGCCCGCCCCGGGACCCCGCCGGACCCACTCGTCACCTAGGCAACCACGGCGTGGGCCAACCCGCGTCCTCCGGCGGGCTCCCCGCCCGGGCATTGGCCTTCGTTGCCGTGGGGCGGGAGTTTAAAGTGGGTTTTGTGGTGAGGGCGAGGCTGAGGGGCGTGGCTGGCGCGGGCTGGGGCGGGCGGCAGGGGGTGTCCACCTGTCTGTCCTCCACACCCTCTGTGCCTTTTCTTTCCCCACTCTCCCTCCCCTGCTCCAGGATGTGCGGAGGAGAGGCAGTGGGGAGCACTGCTTTGCGCAGAGTGGGCGCCCAATAAATGAGTGCACACTGTGAAGGTCTGAAGCCAGAGCCGAAATCCATCTCTGCTTTAACAGAAAGCAGATGCAACTCTGTTCCCGGATGTCACTGACTAGCAAAGAACCTAAGGTTCCCACCATAACCTACTCTTTGGAAATGTTAACCTCTGATCCAATGTCGATAACCTGGACCCAGGACCTCCGCCCTGATTTAATGACAAAACTGTGAATTTACAAGACACCTGTCAGCCTCACAGTTGGGCAAGTGTTGCTGAGTGAGATCACCCCAGTTACAGGTCCTATACTGCCCCTTAATAGCAGTGTGACCTCAGCAAGTTATTAACGCAACAGCGCATCCTTTGTTCACGGTAAAACGGCAGTAACTCAGATATATATATATATAAATCACCTAACAGTGCCTGATCCTAAGTTAATGGCAGGTATTCTCAGATCTATTAAAGCTGAATATGAATTCCCTTAGGTAAGGACTATCTGATTTATCATAGGTCTTCCTGGATCATAGAACAGATTCAATAAATGTTTTTTAAGATGAATTCAAGCCAGGAATTAAATCTCCATTTTAAATCTGATTAATATTTATAGCGTTCAGCCTGTGCCAAGTCCTTTGTTTAAAAGTTCCAGGGACACAAACACGTGGGAGATAGTCTAACCAGGCAGACAGATTATGAGCTGGTTAATTACAATAGAGCAAGGATACTAGCAGAGGAATACAGAGTGTGAGGGAACCCAGAGGTTGCTGCGATATGGTTAAGAGGCTTTCCTAAAAACACAGCATTATGTTTAGAAAAATCCTTGAGCCAGAACCAAGGCCCTGATGGACTGTAGAACATGATCTGTGAGGTCATTTCTTCCTATCTACTGAGGACCGGCTAGTCCTATCATTCAGGACATAAAAGCTACATCATTCTCCATTTGAAAATTAAATATACTAAGGGGAGTGTGCTGAGATGGTAATTAATTGTTGAACAAATAAGGGCCTTTGAGTTATTTGACTTTTATAAGCTCTACTTCTCGAACTTGGCCTTTACTATCTTGGTTGAGTGGTTTAGCTAAATGCAGAGTCAGGGAGGCAGGGATGGGGAACTATCAAAAAGCCAAAAGAAATGCTTTTGTTTATTTCTGCATTGCCGGACACTGGACTCCAGCCCAAGGATACTTGTGAGAAAAAGAAAATCAGACCCTGGCATCCAAAAACTGACCTGACACAGCTACCCCTTCATACTTTCCTGTCACACACAGAGGCATAAAACCCCAAGATCGCACAAGGCCACACTACAACTGTGTGATAAAAAGTAAGACCAAAAAAATAAGACCCCTTGTCTAAGTATGACAAAAAAACAAGATCACTGGCAAAATACAAATTACCCAACATCGCCCAGTTCTCACTTATATGAATAACTGTTGCTTTTTTTTTTTTTTTTTTTTTTTTTTTACCATTTACATTTTTATCCCCATTGCAGCCTTCCTGCCTTAGGGGTGAGATTAATGAAAACTATGCCATCATAGAATTGTCCCTGCTTCCTGACAACATCCAATCCAGAAAAAAAAGTCCTGCTTTCTAAACCCCAACCAAAATCACCTATTTCAAACACAAATCCTATTAAAGTTCTTTTCAATAAAAGAACTTTATTGAATAACACCCTGTTATTGAGATATCTCTGTTTCTTCTTGGTGTGCATTCTCTTCTCCTGCAATGAGCAATAAATCCAACTCCTTCAAGTACAAGGGGTGTTCCTAAGGGGGGTTGGCTGAAGGACATTGACCTTTGTAAATACGTACTCTACCTTACAACATTATAGTGTCCATTCCTTCAACAGACACTATTGAGCATCCTTGCTTAAATGCTCTGTGCAATGCACAGAGCACCAAGAAAAAATATCCAGTGAGAAGAGACACATAAAAATCAAATAAAAGATTACTTTAAGACAGTAATCAAAACAGACACCCCACTGATTGGGAGAAAACTTTTGCACACAACACTAATGATAAAGCACTGATCACAAAAATCTACAAAGAGCTGAAGAGACTCGACAGAAACAAAGTAAATAATCCAGTCAAAAAATGGGCAGAAGAGCTAAAAAGAAACTTCTCCAAAGAGGAAATGCAAATGGCCAACAGGCATATGAAAAAAATGTTCAACATCACTGATAATCAGGGAAATACAAATCAAAACTACAATGAGATACCATCTTACACCAGTGAGAATGGCAGTTATTAAAAAAACTAGTAACAACAAATGTTGGCAAGGATGTGGAGAAAAAGGAACTCTCCTGCACTGCTGGTGGGAGTGCAAACTGGTCCAACTAATATGGAGAACTGTGTGGAGGTTCCTCAACCTATTAAAGATAGAGCATCCATAGGATCTGGCAATTCCACTCCTAGGTATTTACCCAAAGGGCACAGAAACACTAATTGAAAAGGGCACCTGCACGCCTATGTTTATAGCAGCACTGTTTACAATAGCTAAGCTATGGAAACAACCCAAATGCCCAAAAATAGATGACTGGATCAAGAAGAGGTGGTACATATACACCATGGAATATTACTCAGCATTCAAAAAAGATAAACTCATGCCATTTGCAGCAACATGGATGGAGCTGGAAGGGATCATGCTCAGCGAAACAAGCCAGAAAGAAAAAGAAAAATACCAGATGGTCTCACTCACAGCAGGAATTTAGAAAATCTAAATAAGGGACCAGGAAAAAGACTAATTATAATAAAGTAAAAATCAAAATCAACAAGCAACAATAAACCAGAGACGCACTACGGGGCAGGGGTGGGGGAAGGGGGAAGGGAGTAAGATCAAAACAAGGGGGGTGGGAATTGTATGAGGACTATAACCAAGATGAAAATGCATACATTGTGCAAAAATGAAAAATGATGTAAAAAATATATATAAAATAAAATTTAAAAATTTAAAAATCAAATAAAAGAGCAATTTAGATACTATAAGTGTGATAGAAAAAATATAAAGCAGAACACTGGAATAGGAGGCTAGGGGTAGAGGAAGAGGTTCTATTTCAGGTAGAGGCCTCTCTGAGGGAGGGATATATTAGCTGAGATCTGACTGATGAGAAGAAGCAGACCTGTGAAGACCAAGGAAAGAGCATCGCAGGCACAGGGAGAGGCAAGTGCAAGAGCCCTGGGGCAGGAACATTCAGGACTCCTTTCATAAAATAAAAATAGACCAGGATGGCTCAGCTAGAGCAGAGATGGAAGCCAATAGTTGAGAGGTTGGCCAGAGCACACAGGGTCTAAGGGGCCTGGCGAGGACCAAAAATCTTATTCAAAGAGGCAAGCAAAATTACATGATGAGATAATGTATGAAAAGTTCCTAATAAAGTGTCGGACAGGTGATAAGGGCCCAATCAATGTCAGTCCTCTTCTAGTATGAAGACTGAGGGGCACACTGGGAGCCCCAAACTTGCACACTCTAAAGGGGTTCAGTCATCGGTGCCCAGAGACAAAGCACATTTAGTACAAAAGAACCTTAATAGGATTAGTGTGCAGAGAGAGAAAAGAGAAAAAAGGATAACAGTTTTCCAACAAAACACCCAAAGTTAGCCGTGTCCTCGTAGGTAAATGCCCAGCCAAGCAGGTCTGCTGAGGCCCAAAACCTGCTACAAGTCTAAGGCAGAACCCTGGGAAATACAAAAGGGGCAGAAGGGGCCAGGCAAGTCTGGAAGGAAAGAAGCAAAATTAAAGTACAAATCAAGATAACGGCTGCCATTGTCAGCCTCCCCACTTGTCTCACCCGCATGTCTCTTTTGAATGTCTCTACATGTCTCTCCTCCATGTATCTCTTCCAAGACCGCCAAGTCCGGGGTACAATTCCAAAGCCAAGATGCAAGCCGGTCCTTCTTCTCCACACATCTCTCTTCTCCAGTCTCCCAGTGTCTCTCTTTCTTGTGCTACTCCCCACGCCCAGTCCACCTGCCTGAGGTGTTCGGAGACATCTCTGTTATACTGTCCCCAATGAGGAGAGAGTAATAAGTTTCCTGTCTCCTTTTGCCTTTTTAGGAATTTATTTTATTTTACAGCAAGCATTAATTGCATTTGGATGTTTTCAAAAACAATGAGTCAAAAGAAAATAATGAATGTGTGCCTCATTTCCTGACTGGTCAATTTTAGTTTCTTTCTCTGTGCCAATTAAATCACATCATTTAGCTGTTGTTTTCATTCTTCACACAAGAATTGATGTGGTGTGAAGGAGAAAAGAGGTGTGTGACTGAAATTGATCTGACAGGAAAAAGAAGGCAAACAGCAGGAGAACAGGGAGCTAAATAAGTCTCAATTATCATGGATTTTCTTCCAGAAAGAGCTCCCCCATAAAATGTTTGACAGCCCCAGTTTTAATTTTGTTTTTCCTCTTTTCCCTGTTGACATGCTCCAAGATGGCTGCCACAGCTCTGAGGAGCTCATCTGCACACACAGTACTCAGCAGAACAAAGTGGGGGGCGAGGGGACTCACCCTTTCCTATCACTTTTTAAAGCCAGGAGGAACCTAAAACACGTTCTCTCCTGTTTTTCATTGACCATCCTTGGAACACTCGCCCCTTTCTCACCCAACCTCTGGGATGTAAATAGGATGGCTATAATTGACTCTGCTAAGTGGCAATTTACCCCTGAGTCATGGCAGGGTGCATGCCACTTCTACAAGAACAAAATTGGGGTTCACCTGGCAAGACGAGGAAGCTAATTGATAGTGGCTGAATCAGTACAAAGGTGATAAATATTACAAATGAACCTCAATATCGATTTCTCTGCTGGATTAGACTTCCCTGAAGATGGACATAGACCTACCACTAGCTTTGACCAAAGACAGTGAAATATGACTGAATAGCTCCCTGAGCTCCGGTCTGCCCAGACCCAGGAATCAGTAGTGTAACAGGCTGATGATGAGTAATGTCTGAAAGATACCGGGGGAGGGATCAGAATAAGCAGGAAAAATCTTCAGGCTGCATTGCTGGCCTGACATCTGTCAGGGGGAAATAGGAAGAAAGATATGTAAGGAGGGCTGAGTAGAAGGAAGTTCCCACGGTGATCTTCTGAGAAAGTCTGGGCCATGTTCAAGGGGATATCCCAATGCAGTTTGCCTGTATGTTTCTCCCATGTTGGACAGACATGGTCAAGCCCTAATAATGGTGCTAGGGTATGAGCTACCCAGAGATAGTTTGTCCTCAGCTTGAATACAGCAGCCCAGCCAAGGTACCAACAGCTGGAGGCTGACAGCCAGCTTCCATCCTCACTACAATTTCTCTCTTGAAGGGAGATCTGAGTGAATCACCTCCAAGCCTGCTGCAGAGGACAACGTTCTTGATTGCAAGTTGGTTTAGAGTTGCCAGCATCCTGGAAGCAGAGGTTTGCGGTGTCCATTAACCAGGATCCTGAAGTCACGACATCAGGCAGGTCCCCACCCACACCCACACTGGACTGACAGTATGAGCAAAAAAGAAACTTGTTGGGTTTCAGCCATTGAGAGACTAGGGTGTGTCACTGTAACATACCATAGTATAGCATAACAGACAGAACCACTTAATAGAGGAACACACAGTTCAGTGGCATTTCGTGTTCATAATGTCAGCAGCCAGCACCGCTATCAAGTTACAGACATTTCCTTCAGCCCTGTTAAGCAGTCATTCCCTATAACCCACCCTTATGTTCAGCCCCTGAGGCCACTAATCTACTTTCTGTCTCTATGGTCTCTGGATATTTCATATCAATGGAGATGTTATTACCAGTCACAGGCGGGGTTATTACCTCTTCTCAAAACTTGTACATTAGTGAGTGCTCCCGTGGTCAGAGACTGAATAGATCTGAGAGAGACCTGGAAAAAAAGATTGTATCCAGAGTCAGTGATATTTACAACAATGAGGAGAAACTAGAGAATGATTTACAGCAGGAAAGTTAACAAGTCCCAGTGCCTTACCAGCCTCCTGAGGAAAGTTCAGTACACACGTAAAATCAATAATGGCCTGTTCCCTTGTCTGAATCAAATTATTAAGAAAATATCTTCATTTCCCTCAGGGGAATGTAAGCATTTCCTTGGGTGCCTAAACATCCTACTAACCCATGGAGAGTGGGTGGGCTTGCCCCGTGAACAGAAGAGAGATCAAATTAAATGTAAACCATGAGTAGGAAGTAATTTACCTAAGAATTTTTTTTTGTTTATGTATTAATTCTAAAGATTTACAACAGGGCTGAATAATCTTTGATGAATTACAAAATAGGCAGAAAGTCTTTCAGTATTATAGATTCATTTACAAATTTAACATCAGACGTAACTACTAACTGAATATAGTTCTTTCAGTTGAATTACAGCCTCTGCAGTGCCGGTTCGATTCCCCGCTGCCGGCGAAGATCCCACATGGCGCGCAGACCTCTCCTGCCGCACCCGCTGCTCCCCTCAGCAGTGTATTTCGTCAGTCTGCCTGTTCTGTTCCATGCTCTGGCTCTGGTGAATTCTCTCACCCTCCCGCGCTTCTGACTGTACCCAGTGCTTGTATAAATAAATAAATAAAATCTTTAAAAAAAAAATCACCTATTTTAAATGAAGTCTTCACTACGGCAGCCTGTCCTTCCATTAGTTCACTTTTTTAAAATAGGATGTTAACAAATACATGTCTGTTTCTTGAAACAGCCAAATAAAAGGAAGCTTGATGTTGAATGCTGAAATCCACATTTCTCCTGAAAAGTTCTTTTCTTCCAAAAGAATTCCTTCCCTCCCTGGATTATTTTTTTCATCAATGACTTTTAATGAAACCAAATGAACTACATGCTCACATGCTCACCCTCTTGAGTGCCTTTCAAATATCATTGAAAATGAAAACAATGTATTTGAAAACGCTAAGAAAATGTTTTCTTTAGCTACACCACCAACATTTCCAAGTGCCTTGGAAATCAGTCCAGCCTTTATGCCAGAATCTCAAAAATTTGGCTAACATGGCCAAACTGTCAATATCATGTCTAAGTTTAGTTGCTAATTGGCCTACCCAATGGCCTGGTTGCCATGACTAAATAAATAACATACCTAAATGGTTAAGATTAAATTGCTTGGAAGAGAGGGAAGAAACATAAAAAGGTGAAAAGAGACATTTAATCATTAGCTAAAGTACATGGGACATAGTCTCCTGTGTCTGGGTTTAAAGAGATTTTTAAAGGAAGTGATTTCCAAATTCAGAACCTTTTAGTAGAGAAAATCTGCCAGGATTCAGAGAGAAAATGAGGACATCACTTTCTGGTTTTAAATGCTTCAACAGATGATCCAAAAAAAAAATGTATTAAACTACTACAGTGTTTCCTTGCTTGGAGATCTTTAAAAACGTGATTTCAGATATAGTGTCTTAGGCTAGAAACTTCCTCCATTGAAGCTATGTTCTGAATCCCAATTTCATACAGACACTCAGTCCACCCACGTCGAGTTTCTCCAGCCTCCCCCACAGCTGGTTGCTGCCAACCCCACCATGAATCAGACTTCTACACTGCTTTGTTTAAATCTGTAGAAATTCAGTTTTCTGAATGTCTTCGTGATCTCTCTGGAGAACACTTGCATTCTGTTTAAGATGAAACAAGGCAGGGATCGGGAGCCAGACATACATGGGGTCAATTCCCTGCCCTGAAATTTATCACTGAGTAACCTAAAGCCTCCTAACCTCTTTAAACCTATGGTATGAACGTAATCTAAGCAACAGACAGAACACAGACTCCAGAGTCAGACTGCCAGAGTCCCAATCCTAATTCATCACTTACTAGTTACTTAGTCACACTCTGTCTCAGCTTCCTTATTTGTTAAAAAAAAAAAAAAAAGGGAGATGTAATAGTGCTTTTATCAGAGGGTTGCCAGGAGAATTAAACGAGTTAATATATGCAAATTACTTCTAGCACATGATAATCACCATATAAGATTTCATTAGTAGTAGTAGTCATTGTCATCTTAGTAGAGATGATATTATTACTATTATCTAATAGTTTTGTGGGTGAATTAAATGACATCATGAAGCTCATCACACCTCAGTCACTGGTGTTTATTAAATATACACAGCTTCAGAAAATATGAAAGCAGGGGCTGCTTAATCTCATGGATTTAACATTAAACACATTGGATGAGTATGAAATGCTGGCTACTGTGCGGGAGACTTGCTACAGAGATGCAAAGATAAGAGGCCAGTCCTCAAACCCCTCAGGTGAGTAGGGAAACAAAAGTGTGATGAGGGACTTAGGTCCCGTGTCACACACTAACACAGGGTTTCATGGCAGCCCAGAGTTGGGGGTGGGGGGGATCCAGGAAGACTGGCAAATCTCAAGGGGGCAAAGGAGGTCATACTTGAGCTGAATCAAAATATGAGTGGTGCCAACCTGATGGAGGAGACAAGGGAGCATTCCAGGAAAGGAAGCAGCCACACCCCACACCACTCTCCTCCTTTGCGTCCCATCATGGCCATGTACCACCAAGATAAAGTCTGGACAAGGACCCAGCTCTATCTGGCATCTAAACTACTTTTCCATCTGACCTGCCTCCTGTGCAGTGCCAACTCCAGTGACTCCTCTACACAAGCACTGGGTTCTAAGCACTCCCTATAGTTTGTCACCACCTTTGCCCACCCACAGAGTCCTATCCAACACGGTTCCTTTCCTTTCTTTCAGCCTCCCTTGAGCTACTTCATACTCAACCTTCAAGGTCCACCCAACATCACTTCCTCGGAAGGTCTCCTCTATTTGCAGGGAAGAATACTCTTCCTTTTCTAGGTACATTAATTTAGTATTATTATTATAGTATCATTTTGTCTTGTTTATTTTCCTCTTGTCCCACAAGCCCCTAACCAAACTAAAATACAAATTCCAAACCATTGATCAACACAAGATCAGGTTGTATTGGATTTTGCATTCTGAGTTTACCCAAACACATGGGAAGCTCTTGATAAAATGGAGCTAGTCTTTCCCTGATGGATGCTGAGATGTTCCCAGAGTCATGAAGTCAGTAGAAGGAGAACACGTTGAAGAAGTAGTCAATCCACCAGCTCAGACATTGTTCGCTGCAATTTTGTGCAGGGAAACACAAGCAGCATGTCCTTAGACTCCCAAATCACTTGCTTTTAAAATGTACAGCCAATAAGAAAAAAATAATTGGTAGAAATTACACCTTTGAAGTCCCACATCCCCCTGAAACCCCTGTCTGGGATTTGAGCTTTTCCTGTCATCCAATGAGCTCTCATTGGCCATTTGAGATTAGAGACTGTGACCTAGATTGCCCTGCACAGTATATTGGAAGTAATTCCTACCAACTGACACAGAGTGAAAATCTCCTTCTCTGTAGCTTCTCAGGGATTTCCACGAGACCAATTCAGACCCTGCACACTTGCTGCTCAGATGAATCATCCTATCAGGAGAGAAGCCTTTTTTGGGTTCTCATTACCTGCGGCCAGGGGACAGAGACAGTCATGCATCACTTAATGACAGGTCCATGTTCAGAAGAACGCAACTGTCAGGACATTTTATTGTCGTGAGAACATCACAGAGTATACAACGAACAAACCTGCTCAGGACAGCTTCTCGCACCCCTGGCAAGACGGGAGAGCTTGCTGGGACCATCTTATTCAGTTCATTGTTGACCAAAATGTCTCTAAGCAACACATGACCAGATTGGATTTTGAAATGTTTTATTTAGACTGTGTGTGAACTAAGTATGTTTACCGATTGGTTCTTAGTGTGTTACTGTTGATGTGTGATGAATAAAGTGTGGTCCTGCCACCAACATAAGCCTTGCTCACCTTATTCAAGGTTGTAGATAACAGAAGGTAACTGTACTCTTGAGGAACACCACGGAAGAGCATCTTTATGAACAATTTTCTCCCGATGATCTTACCTTAAACCACAAAATAAATTTAAGAATATTGTTTCTATAGATTATATTTTGTAATATTTCATACCCTATGCAACCACTTGATGAGTACAATAAAAGATTATAGGGCGGGATCAGGGCCTCCCTGGTAGCACAAGGGGTTAACCACTGCACTATGAAGCAATACACAGCCACTGCAGCACGAATTCGATCCCCTGTCAGGGAGCCACCCACATGGCGCAGCAGACCTCTCCTGTCTTGCCTGCTGCTCTCCTTAGCATTGTATTTCAGATCTGCCTGTTCTGCTCCCCACTCTGGTGAATCCTCTCACCCCCCACACTTCTGGCCTGTACCCCAGTTCTTGCATGCATAAATAAATAAATCTTTAGAAAAAAAGATTACACAGGGAAGAATTAGAAGCCAAAAAACAAAGAAAGAAATGGGCACTTGGTGCTCGGGTCCCCACCTGAATGGTGCTGAGAAATGCTTCACCCAAGTCACTGAGAACAAACAAGGTTTTGCTGTAATAGAAGGTCAACAGCAAAATAAAGCAGTAGAACAAGATTATGCACACTCAGCAACCTTTTCTCCTTTCTCACTTGCCACGGCAGGTGTTGGGGTGCCTGCATAGTCCAGCCATGCTCCTCAAAAATTGAGATGGACATTATCGACCCCATTCTACACTAGATGTACTTTCTCTACTACCAAAAAAAAAAGGTATCTCACTTTACCTCTTTCCTCCACCTCCAGCGAGCATCAGTTTTCACCAGCTTTAAGAATGTGATTGTCTCCCCCTGAGACAGGAAGTGTTCCAGGACAGGAATGGGGACAGGACAGGAATCAAGGACAAAATTTTGCTGTTCCCATGGACTGTCAAACAAGAGGTTAAAAACCTGGCGACTCTAGGTCTGGACAGCTGTGGCCATGAACTTCCTTGGCTTATTGTGGTTTTTGTTTATTTGTTTGTTTGTTTGTTTTACCATTTTTGAGCTATTTTTCCACAACTTATCAATCGAAGTCTGTGGGGGAAAATGGAGTTGCGGACTCAAAAGAAGAGTCACAGACCTGAGACTAACCCAGCTTAGCCTGGAGCTGCAGGACACAGCCTCCGTGAGATGCTCACCCTGGAGAGATCACGTACCCCACACGACCCCTGAGCTGTGGCTGATGGGCGCCCACAGTCAGCAACAACAGTGGACTTTAGCCAAATCCACTCTCCCTGCTCTCAGCCAGTAGCTTGATTCCTTTGTTCTCAAACCCCATCCTAAAATCTATATAGACCCCTAGCTAGCACCCTGGGGAGTCTCTCTCATGCCCAGAGAGGGCTCCCTGGAGCCCACTTTCCTTGCTCTTTCACTAATTAATAAATGCTGATTCCTTGCCTGCTCTCACTAGTGTCTCTGGAGTCCTTGTTTCATGCTTGACCAGAGGGTCTCAAGAGCCCTTTCCTGGTTTGGGGACAGGGCCCCCCAATCCATCCCCCCATCGCAGAGGGTGGTACAGTGAACAGTGATGGATTCTCTCCCAGCATGTCCACCTGTGTTTTGGGGGTTAGGATTGGAATAAGGGGAACTGGGTCCACCCTGCTGTCCAGGGACACCCCAATTGTAGAAATTTACTGCTTGATTCCATCCTTACTGCTCTAGCTGTTCTCACTACCCCAGCATATGGCCCACCTCCTGTCTTTCCAGCTCTCTCTGTCTTCTCATCATGAATGTTTGTTGAGTATCATCCTGGACCACCAACTTCTGGACTTCCTGTAAGGTGGCGAGACACATAAAATCTCCACTGCTCACAATACCATTAAGTATTGCTACTTACACTGAAACCATAATAATGGACACACCAGTGGCAGTAGTTGGCTGCTCTGGGTTCTGCCTGCCCTGCACTGCCTTTCTCTTCTTCTTGTCAAAGACCTGACTTTCCTTTGGGAAACTCTCCAGCTCCCAGTCAGTGTGGTCTTGACGGGACCTTGAGCAGCGATAACTTACAGGAGCATCAGTCATGGAGTGGGCTGCGGTTCATTCTGGGCTGACAAAGCACTTGGCACTGAGTCATCTTGATGATAAATTCCAAAAGAGCCTCTTCATGGAATCCCCATGGAGCTAACTTGGTTACTTTTTTCCTGCTTTCCTTAACTAAAATAGTTGATTAAAGCTATTGAGCAGCACCCAGTAAAGATGATTTTGATAAAAGGGAACACTTACAGCTGGAAAATGTTTACTTGATTTGCTGCCATGACAGCTATGGCAAATTCCTCCTTTGACTCTCTAAAGCTAGACATTTTCTTTTATAGCCCATTTTTTTCTTGAGTTTATCTGCCTTGGTTTCCAATAGGGGCCAAAACAATGTAACTGATAAGATAATTAGTAAATGTATGGATTAATGAGTGCTTCTTCAAAGCCAACCTAGAAGTACAAACTAAAATACGGAGTTCTTCCATAGTTATCATATTGTAATATGCATTCTCATGCCGTTTGACGTCTTAACGTGCTAATTTTCAAAATGGGAGAGTTCCATGACTGATAAAATCCAAATTGGAATATCTGAGAGTGTTCTTTGAAAGGATTTGGCTTCTATGCTGAGTCCAGCTGTTCCTGTATAGCTGGGGTTGGGGGAGCCGGGGGGGCACATTTTAAAAATCTTTTGAGTTTTGTTTGATTTATTATTTTCAATTTGGAAAATAGAGTGGCTAACACAAAACTTGATTTTCTTGCCTCGGGAGCTAATTTCTGGCATTTGTCACAAGCTGGGGAGATGCACAGGTTGGAGAGGCCACACCTTCCTCTAAGGTAAGGAACATAATAATGTTCTCAAGTCCCCTCCAATGTTCTCAAGAGCCCTCCGTCACATCATTCATAATCTTCCTTAAGGGAGAAAATGGACCCCAACGTAATATTGCTTTAATTAGTGTTCTTGGCAAATCTTAATTTGACCAGCCAAGATTCGTGCTGCAGAAAAACACATTTCATGACTGGGGGATGACAAGCCGCTAATTCAGGGGCACCCCAGAGAATCTCCCTGGCAGGCTTATTGGCTTTTAATTGTTTCCTAGAAGACAATTCAAAGCTTCCCATGGCTTTGGAGGGCATTTTCAAAAATGAAGTCTTCATCCCTTGATTGAAAAAAAGTTAATTCACCATGACCTCAGTTCAAGGTAAAGATGATTTTGACAGAGGAGGGTGTTTTTTAACCTTAAAGGGTAGGGAGCATTTAATTTTAATTATTTTGCCATTATTATTCATCTATGGACATCAGGTGTTTGTTCTGGGTTCCACAGGCAGACACTCTTTTAGCAGAAATGTTACCTTATTCTTATGATAATTCCACCTATTTCCTTCCATACTTGCCACCAGTCTCCCAAGAACCTTTCTTTCCTTGTGTATATAAGAGAAATGTATTGTCATTTCTTTAAAAAAACAAAAACAAAAAACTCTTTGGGGTCAACTGCATTTCTCATTCTTATTAAGCAATGAAAAGGGGGAAAAAATGTTTCCAATCCTAATGAAGAAATGTTTCAGCCAAATATGGAAATGATCTTTTTTTTTAATGCCCTTAATCAAGTTGAGGTAATAATATACTCAACAGTGACAAGCTTAACAATTTGAGCTTTGTTTTTTAATTTCTTGTTTTTGATTGCTTGTTTTTTTTATTTCTACTTTTTATTGAGGGAACATTGGCTTATAACACTGCAGATGACTCAAGGGAACAGATTCACACCTTCTCAGATGTAGGTCACCACACAGCACCCACAGTCCTCTACCCTAGGCCACTGGGTTTACTCCCCACTTTGCTTCCGCCCCCACCTTGCAGACCTAATGCGCTTTATGGTGACCAACGCAAGAAAAATTACTTTGGGCTGGTCAACCACGGATGAAGCTTGGAAAGCACGTTGGGCGCCAAGCTGTTATAGAGCAGCCCCGATATTAGACGGGTTCCTGGCTGTGGGTCCTCACCCGCGCGCTTACAAGGGACTTATGAATACTCCACTACAGGCACACACAAAAGGTTAATAAAAGGTTTATTTACAAGGGAAAAAGGAAATAAGGAAAATGTACAACTCAGGGAGAAAATAGGGAAATAAAGTCTTTAATGCGTCCTACCCGATCCGACGACCTGGAAACCCAAAGTCACTCTCAGAGCTGGCCGGATGCTGCGAGCTGGCGGAGAGCCAAAATGGGGATCCCCAAAGCCCACGTGTCTGCCTTTTATATACACCTGGCTGCTTAACCCCACCCTCAGGTCCCAGCTACCTTCCCTTTGGTGGTGATGGGATTTGGAGTTCCCAGTGTCTTTGGCTTTGACCTGGGGTGGGGGTGGAGTCCACAAAGCCTGTATGGAATTAGCTTTGGGACATCCTTTTCCCCCTAACACTTCTAGTAGCCTCAGTGGAAATGCTATATCTTACTTCAGGTGGCAAAACTTATTTCAAGACAGCAGTTATAAGTGCTAGCTCGTGGATTAGCTTACATCAGAAGTAATGGAGGAGCATCTTTTAAAAAACATAAACCCCTAGGCCTGGCCTGATCCAAATGAATCTATCATTTTAATGGGAAACATACCCATCTGAAAGATTTGAAGTGGACCTACATATGCATAGAAAGGTATCCAAGAGACAATGGCCTGGAAAAGCAAGTTAAAGAACAGTAGATATAAAATAGTCACACGTATGAAAAAGAGATATAAATATGAGTGATTGTACTGTGTACAAAAGATTTTGGAAGGCAACACAATAATAAACAGCAGGGGGATTATTCTAGGAAACAGAAAGAGGAGGGAAAAAGATTTACTTTCCACTTTTAGCTCTTTTGCATTTTTTGAATCATTTTAACCAAAAGCACAAACTACTTTTGTAATTGAAATTAATCAACAGTGAAAAAATGCACTAAAAGTTTCCCAGGGCATTCTGATCATCAGCCAGTTTCAGGGACCATTGCACCAGGCAAATGAGATAAAAGTCCATTAGTTTAACTTCTCAATTAAAGAAATTAAGCTTTCTCTGAAAATGCAACTTCTTCCAATTATCCTCTAAGTACCAGGCCTCAAAGCAATGCTGACACCTGCTAGCACTAATCTACACAGAAGGTAATAAAGGAAAATAAATGACAAGGGGGAAAACAAACAACTCATTGAAATTTGGAAGTGGAAACTTTCTAACCCAAGGAGAAAAAAGTCTTAAAAATACTTTTACAGAGACAGAAATGGGGAAACTAAATTCCCATCCACCATTTTATACATCCCACAAAGTACTTTGTCTTCCTTTAATGAAAGAGCTATAAATCAACCTAAAATATTTACTGCTTTAGTTGCCTACTGAGAGATTTGATGACCTGTGAGCAACATATTAATTGTTATATTGAAAACTATAATCACCATTTTGCTGTAGGTCTTGATGAAATAGACTTGAGTCCAACCTCAAACAGAATATTCTTTAGTATTACTCAGTGGTAAAATGCTACTGCCACTTTCCAAAGAACATCTTTTACACTTCAAATTATAACTTTGGGGCAGTAACTTTTATATGCCTTCACTTTCCTTCATCTTCCTCCATGGAGAACTCTTAGTCCAACACCCTACTGCTACCATTTAGAGATCAAAACAACTTTAGGAAAACATGAAGAAAACTCAAGACAGACATTCCTACAGATAGAAATTTGGCAAGATATAAATGATTCTCAACTCAGGATCTCCATCAGGACAACATGATGTGCCATATCATATCAAGATTTCTGGGGCCCATATCTGGAAACTTGAATTCAATAAATTGAGCGCTGAGCCCAGGAATCTGAATTTTAGCCAATGACCCTAGTCAGGTTGATGATCCCCATGTGAAAACCACTGGAAGGAAGATAGTCTTGAACTGAAAGCTGAAGTACTTAGATGCTAGAGGTTGAAGTCTGGTGCTGTCTGGGTTATTTGGGGCAGGTCATTTAAGTATACTTAGTTTTCTCCCTGTTGAATGAAGGAGCATAGAGGCTTTTGAGGTCTCTTCAAGCTCTAAACTTTTATGGTACTATAAATTAACACAGGCACCAGGTCTTCATGGAACCTCTCCCTGTGCCTTCCTAGTTCTGCAGTTGCTTCTGTTTAATCCACAAACATTCTCTTAATGGGTTTTTCTAGAAAGCAAGAAAACAATGTCCTTTTCATTTAGTGTCTCTACATGTTACTCTCAAGGCCAGGCCAGACCACAGCCTTGCCCTGAGTGCTGATCAGGAATTCCCAATGAAGCTGCCAGCCATGGAAATCTCCCTGAATAGTCTCTCTCTTCTGGTCTTGGCCAGTTACATGGGTCAAGTCTAGTAGCAGCTTCTCCAACCACATTGCACTCATCATGTCATCATGCTATGACAGAGAGTCTTGCTTAACCAACATTCATCCTCACCCCCACTCCTTGCCCTTACTAAGCTGGATTTTGTTGCAGGGAGGAGGTGGCAGCTGAAAATACCCCATTATCCAGTTTTCTTTGCAACTAAGAATGGTCACGAGATACAGGTCCTGACCAGTGAGCTAAAGTCCCAGAAGTCCCCAGAGAAACCATTCTTTCCTGAATAAAAAAGCAAGTCCCTTCCCCCCACCCCTTTTATTTCTTCCTCATGCTCCCCTTTTTGTTTTTGGCTGTGAATTTGAATGTAAGGCCTAGAAGTGTAACAATCATTGAAACCCCAAGGGGAGAGGTGTGAAGATGAAGGCTGACATGCACAGGGCAGGAAAATGCTGGGGTTTGGGGCCCTGAAGATATCAATGAGCCACCTCAACAGCCCTGGCCTGCCTCCCCACATGAGACAAACACACGTCTGTTTAACAATCAAATGGGGTTTTCTGTTTTTTGTGCAATCCAATAAAACACCTAGCAGGCCACTGTTGTCCCCTCTTCTTCTTTAAGCGTCTTGCCTGCTGATCTCCAGTTTCTCTAAAGAGCTTCCTTCTCCTTTTTTCTACCCTTATTTCCAAACACTCTTCACATCTTCACATTTTTAACTTTGGAGACCATCTGTCTCTAGTCCAAGAAGTTTGTACGAACTTTTGCTGTTGTTAATATTTTGAAAATGTAGATTTGCCTAAATATGAAATGCCTGTTTATAGATTGCTTTATTATAAGACAAATTATAACCCACAAAAAATTGAAAAATTCTACAGGCAGCCTCAAAGTTAAGCTTTTAGCAGATGACTAATCAATTTATTCATTCATTCATTCTGCAAATGCTTGTTGCATTTATATTAACTGCAAATGATGTGTTAAGTACTAAAGGATATTCAAAGAGAATAAAATACATCTTCTTCTCTGGAGTTAGGGGATAAAAGCCAGAAACAGTTATGTGATAATGTGAAGACAGCAGGTGATCAAGTGGAGAAAAAGGTTTTGGCAAAAATATATTATCATTTAGAGAGGATGGAAATTACATTGGTTGGAACAATTTTCTGAACATTTTTTTCCTAAATAAAATGTTTGCTTCAGCAAATGAAGTTTTTTTTTTTATTTTCCCCCCCAAGGGCAAATAGTAAGTCTATTTTGGAACAAGGAGGGTTATTTATAAAATAAAAAAAAAAGAGAGAGAGAGAGAAAAATCAGAAAGTACTTGAAGAAAGCAAATGTTTCCATGTCCATCCCTCTGTTCCAAATATTTCCTTATTATTTTTCCCAAGGGAGTCATTAAGCCCTCATGTAAATATGAAGCTGGATTCAAAACATTCCTACAAACTTGAACTGAAAAATGGCAGTGCAGATGATTGCTGTAACCTACCAAGTTTGCATGTGGACTGGGTAACCTCACTAAGGAGTGATTCACTGAAAAAGATGTGGTCCTGGACCAAGCCCCTTAACCCCCACTGGAGTGCCTCCTCAAATCTGGAGCAGAAGCTAATCCTTTGAATTAGATTACCAAGAAAATATGCAAGCGAGAGCACATTCAAGACAGAGAAGTTAATATATTAAGAAAAAAAAAAAATCTGTGCAACTGTTGTGGGATAAATACCAAAACGGAATCCAATAAAACTTTTTACGCTTTGCTTTACTAAATACTTGTGTGTTCCTTTCAATCGATCATGCAAACCAAAGCTAGAAGCTCTAAGTTTAGAGTAGCAGAAATATGAAAAGTATCCAAGGACCCTACCTTGCAAAGGTTACTCTCCTTGAGTAGTAGAAAGCCTATTGTCTATTATCAAAATAAATAAATACAGAACCCTCTACTAAAACATCTGGTTCAGGACATCACACTCTGCTTAATAGCATCTTAGCTTCACCAAGCCCCTTGTGTGGCTACTTGGCCTCTCTTCATGGCCCTTAGGCATACCACGTCTCATCCCCATGAACTTTTGGGTTGGTACTGACTAGTGATATTTGCTTACTCATCTAGACTTAATAGCACCATGGATTATCATCTTGTTCCCCCAAATCTCCTTACCAAATACTATGCCTCTATCAATCCGACTGATTGATCTATCTGCCACTCCAGGTTCCAAGTACAGATCTCCAATTAAGTGACAACCACAATCCAAGGTGACAGCAGAATTTGGACAAGAAAAATGGAGAGGGTGTTTCAAATAAAAGAAATGAGAAAAAACTCAGGAGTGAGGGAGTGGATAATACAGTTATATAAATAGTAAGATGCAGAACAGAATGTATAATATGTTATATTATTATAATACACTACCATATGAAAATAGGATCTATAAAAGTGAATGGATGGCATAAGGTCTGTATTTGACTTTATAGCTGTATTCCAAGGATACTAATGTCATTTTTTTGGTTTTAAGAATGGGCTGGGCTTATTCAAGATGTTATCATTGGGGAGGATTATGTTTCACAAACTAATTGAAAATATAAAGTTATTTTGAAAAGGAATTGATAAACACACATCTATGTATTTGTGAGTGAATGCATAAAATATCAGAGGGGAGAATACACAACCAACCCAGAGCATTGCTTGACTCTGGAAAGGGGAATAAAGTGACTGGGGGGCAAGGGAGGATATTTCTCTGTATTGCCATTGTCCTTGATGACTTTTAAAATCTTGCTGAAAAAAAACTGCACAGCTTTCCAAAGGGGTTTTGAGCAGTGAAAGGACATGATGAAAATGAAGAGAAGTGGAAATCACAGATGAGCATTAGGTTGCAACCTTGGGTTTCTCAGCATGTGAGAACAGCTGTCCCCTTGGACTGGAGGGACGTAAGGCCTGGCTTCTCTTGTGCCTGCTTCCCTCTTGCTTTTAAAATTGATTTGCTGAAATGAGCATTTTATTACAGTTTAATGAAAAGGAGTACCTAGAATCAGAATAAATGTTAGGGAAATTTACAGTCCATCATCAGCAATATCCCAAAATAAATTTCCCTCCTTTCCAGGAACACTAATAATTTATTAAATGTTTCTTTAGATTTGGTCTCATCAAGGAAGGGCGAGCACTGATGATTGTTTTTAAAGGCGCTCCAGCTTTTTAAATATAGTAGATTCATATTCATCTCCTTTTTCTTACTATAGAAGCTGCTGTGTTTCAAAAGCGAAAAAATCTGTAGTATTTGGAAGTGGGAGACACTTTTGAAATTGGCAGAGTGATGTCAACATTTGGGAAGGTGTTCTTTAAATGCAAGTGTTTCTGTGTTTTTCTTTCTTTTTTTTTTAAGCACCTGGTAACATGTCAGATAGGAATACTTGGCTGTAAGCAATGACTGATGTTCTTCCTCCCACACAGGTTCTGTCTTTATGCCAGGGTGTTCTAGGTATTGCTCTGTTTGTTCTTCTTTCCATTGGTTCCTTCCATGAGTCTTTTTCTCAAATCTTATGACTCACAGATCAATCCTCTTGTGTGTGTGTGTGTGTGTGTGTGTGTGTGTGTGTGTTTCAGCTTCTTACAGGGGGTTCTTATGACTTCATCTTTGTTAATGACTAAATATTTCAACCCACTGCAAGGAAGGATTTTCTTCAGTGTGCACAGATTCCAAAGAGCTTGAGCAGGTGTGGAGCTGAAGAAAGCAGCCATCTCTCACAATACCCAGCTTCCAACATCCTAAACTAGCAACCCATCTTCTGTGACTGGCACCTCCAATCACTCTGTTGCACAGGCCATAACCATGGTGCCATTTTTGGTATTTTCACCTTCTATATTCAATCAACCATAAAGCCCTTCTCAGTGAAGGCCCCATACCAATCTGTCTATATTTAATGTGCTCACTTTCTCACCTCCCTTTCTGTAGTCAATCTGGTCAAGGTGGGCTGGTATTTCTACCTCTCTCCATTACCTACGTCATCACAGCTCCCTGTCTAGCCAAAGCCTTTCCATTTCTTCTTCTTCCACATCTCAGTTCTCTAAAGCCTCTTCTGAGTCTTTGCAGGATCACAGTTATCTGGAATTTCTCCTAATTCATGGGCCACTCTTGCTTGGTCTCATTATTTACTTCTCCCCTCTCTAAGTCCTCTATATTTTAGGTGGACCAAGCCTGTGTTCTTGCCTCTCTTTATTTTCTGCAATCTAATTCTTTGACACACAAGACTATCTATGTGTTTATGATTCTCAGTTCCCACCCTACTTCCCAAACCACAGAATCAGATAGCAACTTGGAATTCCAATAAGAATTCCAAATTTTATAAAGCTATTTGCTTTTCTAGCACTTCCTCCCTCCACCAGTTCCAACCTTGCTTTCTCTCTAACCTTTCCCTTTTTCAATTAATTGCACTATCACACCCTCAACTGCACAGGCCAGGAAACAAGGGGTGATTCTGATTCCTTATGCTAGAATCTTACATTCAGACCAGCAGTAGATGTTGTAAACTCCACTTCTCCCATTAACCACCTCTGCCTTTATTCTCCCATTCCTGCCATTGCTCAGCCCTCAAGCACCCAAGCTCCGCTCCATTTCAGCACTTGGTGCTTGATGCTCACTCTGTCTGGAACAATCACTCAACAGATCTTTCCATGGCTCTTTGTCATGGGTCAGATCTTTTTTTTTTTTTTTTAAAAAAAAAAGATTATTCATGCATACAAGAATCAGGGTACAGGCCAGATGTGTGGGAGGGTGAGAGGATTCACCAGAGGCAGAGCAGGGAACAGAACAGGCAGACTGACGAAATACACTGCTGTGGGGAGCAGCGGGCAAGACAGGAGAGGTCTGCTGTGCCATGTGGGATTCTTGCTGGCCAACCAGGATGGAACCAACGCTGCAGAGGCTGCGGGCAGCTTCGCAGCGCTGCGCTCAACTGCCTGTGCCACCAGGGGAGGTCCTGTCATGGTTCAGATCTTTCTTAACTCAGAGCTTACTCACTTAGAAAGGTCTTCCCAGTCCACTCTGCTTAAAAAAACACCTTTCCTCTCAATTAGAAAGTAAATTTTTGGAGGGCAAAAAAATCTGTCTTATCTTCTGCTATACGTCCAGAAAGAAGTGGTCAAGGACACGTGTGCCAGTCACAATGTGACTCAAAGTCAGGATAGTCCTGGTCAGGTCTGGAGAGCATTCTGGAAGCAGGGCACAGGGCTCTTTCCAACCATGTCTGTCACCAGTAGTTCAAGGTCAAGAAGGGGCTCAGCCTAGAAATGCCAAGACTTCAGAATTCGAAACTGGAAAGGGCAGGACACAGGAGGGCAGGACATCCAGGGACACGTTACAAGGACTGTGATGATAATATTCATATCAGCAGCCGCGTACATGGAGTGTGACTGCCATGTAAAGCGCTCAGCTTAGTACTTTAAAGCACTTAGCTCCCATATTGCTCACAACTTCCCTGAGGGATTAATGCTGTTTGTTGTTGTTTTTTTAAATTGTGGCAAAGTTTACATAAACTACTATTTTAGCCATTTTTAAGTGGATAGGTCAAAGACATTAAGCACATTCACATTCTTGTGTCACCATCACCACTGTCCATCTTCAGAATTTCATCTCCCCCTACTGAGCCTCTGTACCCATTAAATAATAATTCCCCATTTGCCCTCCTCCCCAGGCCCTGGTAACCACTATTCTTCTCTCCATCTCTATAAATTTGACCCTTCTAGGTATTTCACAGAAGTGCAATCACATAGTATTTGTCCTTTTGTGTCTAGCTTACTTCACTCAGTCTATCTTTGAGTTCATCCACATGGTAGCATGTATCAGAACACCCTGCCTGTCTTGGGATGAGTAATATGCGATGATAGGCATGTACCACATTTTGTCTATTCATTCATCTGTCAAAACGTTTGGGGGTGTTTCTACCTTTTGGCTGTTGTGAATAATGCTTCTATAAACATGGGTGTACAAATGTATTTTTGAGTTTCTGTTTCAATTATTTGGGGTATAGACCCAGAAGTGGAATTGCTGCTTCCAATGGTCATTCTGTTTAATTTTTTTGAAGAACTCTCATACTAACTTTCATCCTGGCAGTAGGATTTTATATTCCTGTTACCGAGCGACCTAGAGGAATTGGGGCCAAACTGGGTGGTGAGTCCTCACCCACACACTTAACAAATTGGAGCAAGACCCAAAAGCAGACACACAGAGAATAATATTTAAAAGGTTATTTACAAGGGGAATGAGAAGAGGGAGAACAGAGAGAAAAAGAAGATGAATCAGCCAGGGCGTGCTAGATGCTGTCTGTCCTACCACTAATACCAGGGTGCAAGTCAAGACCCACAAAGCAAAACAGTGAGGCCTGCCTAACTTCAGTCTTTCAAAAACCAACAAGGTCACTTATCTCCTTCACTAGTTCCCAGCACCCCTGTTCCATTCCCAACCTCCCCCAAACCACACCCACTCAGGAAGTCCAGTTCATGGCCTGCTGAGAGTTGTAGTGAGATATTCAAGGCACAGCCATGGGAGGTGGAGTCCACAGAACCTCCTTTGCCCCGTGCGTGCTGGCTCTGACCCAAGCAACACTGGCTGCTCTAGCATTCCCATCACCGTGCACGTGCACAGGGTTCCAGTTTCTCTACATCCTTGTCCACTTCCGATTCTCTATTTTTTTTTTTAATAATAGCCATCCTAACAAATATGCAGTGATAGCTCATTGTGGGTTTGATTTGCATTTCCCTAATGATTTGTGATGTTGCTCACCTTTTCATATGCTGTTTGGAGAGTTATATATCTTCTCTGGAGAAACGTTTATTCAATTCCTAAATCCATTTAATTGCCTTGTTTGATTTTTTTGTTGTTAGTTGTAGGAGTTCTGTCTATATAGTCCAAATATCAATCTCTTATCATATACATGATTTATAACTATTTTCTCCCATTTCACATGTGGTCTTTTTATTGTAGTGATTGTGTTCTATGAGGCACAACAACTTTTAATTTTTAAATTTAATTTTTTCTTTTATTGTCTGTGTTTTGGTGTCACATCTAAGAAATCATTACCGAATCCAATGTCACGAAGATTTTTTCCTATGTTTTCTTATAAGTTTTTGGCCTTATATTACACCTTAATCCATTTTGAGTTCATTTTTGCATATGGTATAAGGTAAAAATCCAACTTTATTATTTTGTATTTGGGTATCCAGTTTTCCCAACATCATTTGTGAAATTGTAACAGGGTGGTCCCCAGGAAAGGGGGAGATTCCAGGTTTCCTGCCCCACCCAAGGGAGGGTGGAGCTGAGTAGGGAGAGAAGCTCAGAGAAGACTGAGGAAGGAAGGAAGAGGGATGGAGATCTAGAGGGAGGCCTGGAGGAGGCACATGGAGGAGAGAAGAGAGACACGTAAGAAACTGTGCTTGCCTTCTGGTTGTGGACTGGGTGACACAGATGTGGGTGAGAGACCCGTGGGGAGGTGACAATGGCGGTTTTTGTCTTGATTTTGATTTTGCTCTTTTCTTTCCAGACTTTTCTGATTGTTTCTGATCCTTTTCTCTGGGTCCCCACTGGAAGATGCTTTAGACTTGTGGCAGGCTTTGGGGCCTTGCTCTGGGCCAATCCTGCTTGGGTGGACTTTTACCCACGAGGGGACGGGTCACTTTGGGTGCTTGATTTAGAAACTAGATTCTTTGCCTTTCCTGTATTGTTTCCTAATTGTATTAAAGTTCCTTTTCATTAAAGTCTCACATGTTTTGTGTTGATGTGGCAGATGGCAGAACCTATTTAGAACAGGCAGGTTTGTGGGGTCTGAAGTACCCCTGTCCCTCCCCTGTAACAAAAAGACTGTCCTTTCCTCACTGAATGACCTCAGCACTCACATCCAAAATCATTTGACCGCATGTGTGAGGGTTTGTTTCTGGACTCTATTCTTTTTTTTAAAGATTTATTTATTCATTTATACAAGAACCGGGGTACAGGCCAGATGCATGGGAGGGTGAGAGGATTCACCAGAGACAGAGTGGGGAACAGAACAGGCAGACTGACGAAACACACTGCTGAGGGGAGCAGCGGGTGAGACAGGAGAGGTCTGCCGCACCATATGGGACCCTCACCGGCCTGGATCAAACTGGCACTGCAGAGGCTGCGGACAGCTTCACAGAGCGGCACTCAACATCCTATGCCATCCAGGGGATGCCCTGGACTCTCTATTCTCTACATTCAACTATATATCTGTCCTTACTCCAGTACCATGCTAACATTAGTTATGTAGTAATTTTTGAAATCAGGAAGTATGAGAACTCCAACTTTGATTCTCTTTTGTCAAGACTTTTTGGCTACTTGGGGTCCCTTGACATTCTATACAAATTTTCAGATGGATTTTTCAATTTCTGCCAAAAAAAAAATATTATTTGGGTTTTGGTAGGGATTGAATTGAATTTGTGGATTACTTTGGGTAGTATTAAACAACATTAAGCCTTCCAATCCATGAACAGGAGATGTCTTTATTTAGGTCTTTTTAATTTTCCTTCAGCAGTGTTTTATAATTGTCTGTGTATAGGTCTTTTGTTTCCCTGGCTAAGTTTCTTCCTAAAGATTTTTTTCTCTTCGATGCTGTTATAAAATTGGATTGTTTTCTTAATTTCCTTGTTAGATTATTCATTGTTAGAATAAAGAAAGCAATTGATTTTTGTGTGTTGACTTGGTATCCTGTTGAATTAGTTATTTCTCACAGGGCTGTTTTATTTTTTGCATGGAATCTTTTGGGTGTTCTACATATAAGACCATGTTGTGTGCAAACCGAGATCATTTTACTTCTTTTTCAGTTGGTACTATTTTTACCCTCACTTTATAAATTAGAAGCTGAGCATATCAGATAATACATTCAACTGTAACTAACACAATTTACTGGGGCTTGACAAATGAACTGTTTCTTTTTCTCACTAAATAAGGAGTCCAAAGTTCAGAGTTGGTACAGAGACACCACACAACAATGAAATTTCTGGACTTTCTGTTTTCCACTCCTTCCTCTTATCATGTTGACTTTCCTTTCCAAGTCACAAGATCGGTGTTGCCCCTCCAGGATCACATCAGCAGCCAGGCAGGAAGAGTGAGCAAGCATTTTCTTCTCTCAAGGATTTATTTGTCTTATATCTTGGATGAATTCTGTCCCTATCACACCATCACCCAATTTGTCCTTATAACTCTCTAACCCTAACTCAATCACAAGCCACCTTTAGACTCATCTCTGGCCACAAAGAAGAGATTTCTCTGGTTGTTTTCCCCAATCATGATTTATGCCCTGGCACTGAGACAGGATAGAGGGCCACCTGTGGCCAGGGGACATAATGCCAATAGCTGAACAGATCCAAGTTCTGTTAACAGGGAAGAAGACAGATTGCTTTTGGCAATCGATTGTATCTATGAAACTGAGGCACAGAGAATGGAGTGGCAGAGCCAAGATTCCAACCCTAGCCATCTAACTCTGGAACCCGTTCTCCTAACCAGATAAACAGAGAAACAGGAGCTCTGGTGCCCAATAAGCCAAATTCAATTATGTGCTGAGTATGTCTTGTTATCTTATGGCATGAACTGGAATTGGGATACAGAGAGGTGGAGATAGCAGACTCTCCCAAGGCTTTTCCTGAACTGTGGCTCTCCCCAGACATTCTGTCGTGATCTCCAAGTACATGTGTGACCCCAGGCCAAAGCCGTCCCTCTCCCTCTACCCCCAAAAACGTTGGAATAAGTGTGTTTGTGAGCCACTGTTACCAATGGTTCTGTTAAATTAGGGGCAGAAATGTAAGAACCATTATGATTAAGGAATGTGCAGACTACACACACACACTCACTTTATGCCTTTTAATTGATTTGGAGAGACTCGCTTTTGTTTTTTCACTATGTTTTCCATTACCATTTCTTTTAAAAAATGCTTGATTTCCTTTTGAAGTAAGCAAGAAAGGGATTTGTTTCCCCCAAGATCAAGGTACTGAGGAAGATACTTTAAAGAGGCAAATATCTAAACTTTAGCTTTGTTAATTCCTTTTTGGAACAATACATAGAATTTTTAAAGGTATATAAATCTGTTTCTGCATTATGGATTATTGATATTTAGTCCATTCATGCAATTCAACAAATACTGTGTGCCATATTTGAGACACTATACTGGGTACAAAAGTGAGTAGTTTCATTCAAAATAATCTTAAAAGTTCTTGCAAAATATCAGGATATTTACTCAAATGATGTATATATTTAAAGATGTATTTTTAACCTTCATTTGATTCTCAAGTGAGTGTATCAGCATGTGTACATGCCTGTGAAGAGCTGACTCACAGTTGGGATGGCCTGTGGGATGGCCCGCAGGCAGGGTATAGCCACA
Source organism: Talpa occidentalis (assembly GCF_014898055.3). Taxonomy (NCBI): domain Eukaryota; kingdom Metazoa; phylum Chordata; class Mammalia; order Eulipotyphla; family Talpidae; genus Talpa; species Talpa occidentalis. The sequence goes on from NW_023601653.1 coordinate 10,783,303, forward strand.
ATGGTCTCTAGGCAGCAACCAGATCAAATGTGGGTGGCATTTTGTTAGTTTCAGGAAGAGCTTCATCAGGGACAAAGAAAAATTCCAGCCAGTAGACAGAGACGAGAACTTGGTTAAATCCCCAAAAAGAGAAGAGTGGTAAGTGTTCTAGCCACACAAGGCACAGTTAGCTCTGTCAGCCACACCAGACCAATAGTACAGGAGAAAGAAGAAGGCCAGAGTTTGTGGTTCCACTGTTGTCAGGCTCAAATAATGCCCATCTTAGGGAGCAACAGAACTTCTAATTCCTACTGCTGTGCCAAGGGGCCGCTGACATGCTGATGGGCTGGGTGAGCCTATTGGTTGGAAATCTTAGCAAGTGTGTATTCTTGACATTCATGATTTTTAGTGATAGTTTATTTGTAGTATGGAGAGATGCACAGAAAATCAAATAACTCAACTACAAATAAGGACTCCATCTCTCTGATAGGAGAAGGGAAGAGACAAATGAGCATGCAGAGGAAGGAAGAGGAGTTGATGAACTTAGCTTTGTGAGTGGAGATGGGCACTGAACCAAGAAAGTTTCAAAAATTAGTCAGAAACTAGAGGCAACAGAGAAGGAAGTAAATGAGTGTGACAGAGCACAATGGTTAAGGTAGCTCCATGTCATTAACCAACAGGAACTCTGGGACAAGACTGCCTGGGTTCAAATCCTAGTTTGTCCTCTCCCAGATGCTTGAACTTTGGAAAGATGTTTCACTCCCTGTGCCTCAGTTTCCTGATGTGTAAAATGAAAGCACATTAGTACTTAGCTCATAGAATTTTTGTGATGAATCAATGAATGGGTTAACATTTGAAAAGAGCTGAGAACAGTGTCTGCAACACAGCAAAAGTTCAAAATCAACATTAAGTCAGGGGTGAGAGTTCTCAGAGATCAAGGAGGTGAGAGTATTTTTAGGACATGTGACCCAAGGGAGAAAGGGAAGAAAATAAAATGAAGCCAAATGCTAAAGTCCTGTAGTCCAGCTTGCTTTCCCCCCATGCACATGCCTGCTGTCCTTACCCCCTTTCTAAAGCCTTTGTTTTACTGTTTCTGGTACCTTCAACAGCCTTTCCATCAGCCACCTAATATCCCTGTCCTCCCAGACTCTCCACCTGCCCCTTCTGCTTTACTCACTACTAACATTAAAATCTTCAAGTCTGTTTTCTTGCTTATAAAATAGGACTCATAGCCTCTACCTAAAGAATTGTAGATACAAAGAAATAACACATGTGAAAGCTGAGAAAGTGGCCTGAGGTATCCAGGTGCTGGTCTGATGTTCTCAGCCAGGCCATCTTGCCCTTCTACTGAACATGCATAATCTCACAGGACATTCACAGCAGACAAGGCTGCCCTGAGACCTTAATAAAGCAAAATGAAACATGTTCCCTCTGTAGCTCACAAATTGCTCAACTCCTCTCTCTGTGACAATTGCAGCTTTATTCCTCACTATAGTTTATCCTCCCTAGAGACAAGATTTATTGAGAGGTTCAATCACAGGATTGCCCCAGCTTTCTGATGTACCCAATGGAGAGTGGACTCTTACTTCATTACACCCATTCTAAGACTACCCAATCAATGCCCAAATCCTATAGTGGGTTTTTTCTAATACCTTCTTACTGGGATGTCCCAAGGGTCCCCATGAAGGGCGTTCTCCCTGGCAGCCATGAGTAATTAAACCCAGCTTGGTCCATGACAGGTGTGTTCTTGGTGGTCTTGTTACAGGGCAGGGAGACGTCCTGTGTACCACCCTGTTACAGTCTGAACAAGTTCCTTTGGCTGAAGGACATTGACAGTGCCCAATTAATGATAATCACTCCTTTGGAAGTTAATGGCTCTTCCCCTTCTGATGGCAGAACATGACTGTATTTGGGGTTAAATTGGAACATCCAAGATAACCCTAGCACTGTGATTTTGAAAATCTTTCATTCTAAATTTTACTCCCAAAGGTGAATGAAACTCATCGATTCATTCTATATTATTTCATTGACCAGTATATAAAGAACAAACATCTCATTATATGCCCATGTATAGTCACCATTTTCAGATGTTGCTGCAGCAAAAATTTCAGAAGAATGACCAACACCAAGTGTTTTACATTAAGCTGATGACATTGTAGTTTATTTTTTTTTTTTTGGTGGGGAAAAAAAATCTTAGTGGTATTTTTAATCTCCTCGGGGATCACTAAGAACTGACAAAAAAGGAATCTCAAGGTATTACAGAATACTTTCCGTTTTATCTAAAATTCCCTGCAAAGCAAGTGCCAGGTTATTATTTGGCTCACAATTAGTTGGTCCTTATTAGTTCAGTATGTCCTTAGCTTGAATGATAAAGTCTTAGTGCTTTTGTGTAGAGATTCATTCCTGATCCAAGAACAGTGAAAACCCCACAGGACTGTGGCTCACATAGGTTCCTTGAAGGTGGGTGGAAGCCATGACCTTGGCATGATGAAGAGACTCCCAAAGCAACTGTTGATAGATTGCTAGCAACCCGTTTTATATTGAGGTTGCCCTGTAACACTACCACTGCCACTTTCATTTTCCTTTTATCATATCCACTAGAAGATGGTTTAGGTTCCTTATCACTCTAAATTCCAGCAACCTAATATTGTATTTTAAGACCTTTCTTCTAAATGACTGCCATTCTATTTTTCCTCACTTTGTAACATGATGTAAATTCAGCAAACATTTTCTGAACACCTGCAAAGCAATGTTAGGCATTCTAGAGGCGATGAAGATGAATGAGACACGTGCTCACTGAAAAAAGAGCTAGAGAGGGGACAGACGGGATAGCGTGTTACAGGTATACAAACAAATAGGTTCATGCAGAATGTGAAAAACGAGTTGGTGAAATTCTGTGGGGTGCCTGGTTAGAAGGAACTTGAGACAGAGAAGTTGCCATTTAAGAGCTACCAGCTACTTCTCTGACTGGAAAGAGCCAATCATCTTGATGCAGAGCTTCTGATTGGAAAGAGCCAATCATCTTGATGCAGAGCTTCTCTGTTCTGAGAAGAATTAGTAGGTGGCTTCTCTTAGTGTCAACGGAAAGAAAGTGGTACCGATTGTCTGGGAGGAGGGTGTGACAGGACTCTGCTTTGGAACAGATTGTCAAGAATATTTAAAACTGTAAAACTGTTAAAGATTAATTTTTAAATATGTTTTTTTTTAATTTTTTTAATAGAGGCATGTTTATTTATTTATTTATTTGTTTGTTTGTTTATACATGCACTGGGTACAGTCAGAAGCACGGGAGGGTGAGAGAATTCACCAGAGCCAGAGCGGGGAGCAGAGCAGGCAGAAGGACCGAAGTACACTGCTGAGGGGAGCAGCGGGCGGCAGGAGAGGTCTGCGCGCCATGCGGGACCCTCCTCCGGTGGCCGGGGAGCAACCGGGGATCGAACCGGCGCTGCAGAGGCTGCGGGCAGGTTCGCAACCCAGTGCTCAACCGCTGCGCCACCGGGGAGGCCCTAAAGATTAATTTTTAAAAGAGGGTTTAATCTTGACTTTCATACACATGTAAAATGAACACTTATCAAAGAATTCATTTAATTCACTGATTAACGAAGATACCAAAAGATGTTGCCATCAGTTCAATGAAGTGTTCAAAGTACCACACTTGCAGAGATCGCCATCATGAATGCTAAAGCAAAGTCTACAAAGAGATGCAATACTGACTTCTTTTCATGAGGAGAGAGGATCAATTTCAGAATTTCCATTTCCATGAAGATGTAGAGTCTTCATTGTTATCAGTAGTCTACAAGTCAAAGACAATGAAAGGCACCTAGCCCCCATACAATCAGAAAATTGACAAAGATGTGCCAGATAGTACCTTGCTTTTTCACTGAAGACACCCAATAATCTTTTGATCCATTTTAAAGTCTGTGTGGTCAGGCCAGAGCCAACAACCATGACATGACCCCTTACTTAAGTCTTACACTAGCAATGTAGTTGAACCCAAAGTGGCACATTCCTCAGGTACATGGCCACGGATTGTTAATGATTAATAAGATATTTTATTTCCTCTGAGGATGCTGATAACATCTGTGCCAGATGAACATCCTCGGGCCATTATAAACTGATAACACAGAGAGAGCAACTATTCCAGGAAGGTCATCAATAAGCCTTTGGCTGATGGCTCTCAGGCCGCCCCATCCCTTCCCGAAACGGAGAATGAAGAAACCCTCCTGACATCCCACAAGTCTTGCTTTCCTTTCTTTCTTATGTAATCTTCCTTCGCTCACCATTCTGAGAGGTGGCTCATTTTCTCCCAACATTGCACCACTTGCAAATGAAAAGCATCCTCTGTGGAAACAATCTTATGGTCAGAGCCTGGTTTTCTGAGCAGCAAGGGGTACAACCTGGTGAGGTCGGTAACAAGACTTTGACATTTTTTCTCAAAGTCCTCTCTGGGACAGAGATTGTCCTAGTCCAATCCTATCAAGAAAATGCCAGCAAGGTGTCAAGGAGGAACACTCCAGAGAGGAGGGGAGACACATGTTCAATGCCAGGGTCTAGGGCGCTGGCCCTGGCAGTTGACAGAAGCAGTCCTCTGCTGTGGAGCCCTACACCAGGTTGGCATGCTGCAGGGATGGTGACAGAGGATGTTAGTGTGAGACCAATACCTGGAAGGTGGAAGACCATGAAAAAGGCCTGTGCAGGTATTTTGGTCAACAGTGAGTCCTGCAAAAGCAGACAGGACTTAATGGCTGGGAACTCCTGTCTATTCAGGGAGCAGGGGGTGGAGGAACGAATAGTACTGAAAATTGGACCCTAATTGACTGAAGCATTTGTAACTAGTTCCCTAGAGTCTGAATATTTCAGAAAAGGCAGAATTTTGAGAAGCCTTTGTGTTTAAAAAGTAAGTAGAAAATTGAAGTTGGCAATTTCTTAGATCAAAGTTTCAGGACAATGACTGTTATAATAGATGCCAAATTATAATAGACGAGGAATGAAATGGAGGTTAAAACATGATGGCAATAAGCGAAGTTAATAATAATAGTAATAATAATAACAATACAGCAGATGCCATTTCTAAGTATTTAAAGCAATTATGACTGGTTCTTGTTTAATTAAGTGAAAAAAGTAACTAGAGCAGGGAATCACTGAAACAATCGTAAATGCCTCAAGCATTTCGATTTAAAACATATCATTGTATATGCAATCACCGATTGATACACTACAGGCAAAGCCTTATAATTGAGGACAGCAGATTTTCAAATAACATGTTTGTTCAATGTTGTTTTGACACTGATGAAAAGAAAACAAACCCTACTGAGCTAAACAATGTTATTCTAGGATGTGCTTTTGTTATACTTCATTTCTTCTTAAAGTTTCTAAGAGCCTATGCATGATGTTAAGAGGATTCACTGTGTAAGTATGTGATTAGAGTCATGTATCTTGAATAAATCACACTTGTGAACCATTTTGTGAGTGGAATCTTAGAGCTTTACCATTTCTCCCAATCCTTTAAGCTAATTTTATCCATATCTAATTTTGTAGCAATCCATGTTAACAATTCACTTATAAAAGAACAAAGGTTTTAACTATGGAATCTCTTTTCAAATGAGAATTTTTTTGGAATTCTGGGATACAAAATTGCAGCCATTCAGGTTGAAGGCAGTACTGGGGATCTCAGGAGCAAAGACTGACAAACCCCTGCGATGACACTTTTATCTGACAGGTCCTTGAATTTGTGGTGTATAAAGGATGAGCCTTAACAAAGTACAGAATAGAATTTTTGACAAACCTAACAAAGTTTGAAAATCCTTTGTCAAGTCTTGTCAAATGCCATAAGGATCCATCAAAATGACAATCTGCACAATGTTCCAGCATCACTATTTCCTAAAAATGAGCAGAAAATTCATTACATTCAATGAAAAAAGAAAAGGTAAAACAGTATGTCTAACTTCACCTCTCTCTTCTGCTTTCTCTCTGTTTTAACAATTACGTGGCTTATACAACAGAAGGCAGATATGGAACCAACATTGTCATTTAACTGGGGCAACAGTTTCAAAAAGACTATGTTAGAAAATAGAGATGGAAAATCTTTGGATGACTCAGATCTGTATTGTCAGCTGCTGCAGCAGTAGCAGTAGAACTTAGAAAAGAAAAACGAACAGCTGTGATGTTTAAGTGTAGACGATTTTAAGCAGCAAATCCACATCATCACATCATCATTATCACCACTAGTATTATTATCGCTATCACATCGCATCATCATCATCTTCCCTCCCACTATCATCACCGCCCACCACCATCATCACACTTCATCATCACACCATTGTCACCATCATCATCACCATCAGTATCTCCAATGTTTGGAGAATTGAGCCTATGAGTTAAGAGTGCCAAGTGTAACATGGTCTTTCCCCTTCGCCATGGCCCTAGGAAGGACAGACTGATATTAGCCCTTAGAGAGTAAATGACTTGCTCAAGGCCACAAAGCTGGTGTGTGGCATTGCTGAGACTGGACCTCATGTTCTCCAATGCAGCTGAAGCATGTGAGTAAATCAGGTTGCATTAGATTCGAGAAGCCCAGTATCCTAGCACTGATCCTATCCACAGCCAATGACTCCAGCATTCCCACTGGTATTATAACAGGGTGGTCCCCAGGAAAGGGGGAGGTTCCAGGTTTTCTGCCCCACCCAAGGGAGGGTGGAGCTGAGTAGGGAGAGAAGAAGCTGCAGAGAGAGACTGAGGAAGGAAGGAAGCAGGATGGAGCCAGAAGGAGGTCTGGAGGAGGCACATGGAGCCGAGAGACACGTGAAGAAACTGTTTGCCTTTTGGTTGTGGACTGGGTGACACAGATGTGGGTGAGAGACCTGTGGGGAGGTGACAGTGGAGGTTTTTGTCTTGATTTTGGTCTTCTCCCTCCAGACTTTTCTGGTTGTTTCTGATCCTTTTCTGTGGGTCCCCCCTGGAAGATGCTTTAGACTTGTGGCAGGCTTTGGGGCCTTGCTCTGGGCCAATTCTGCTTGGGTGGATAAAGGCTGGGCCTTCCTGGTGGCTCTGGGGTTAAAGTCTCAGCTATCAGGCTATCTATCACCAGCCACTGCAGCATGAGTTCGATCCCTGGCCAGGGAGTTAACCCACATGGTACAACAGACCTCTCCTGTCTTGCCCACTGCTCTCCTCAGCAATGTATTTCAGTAGATCCCTGTTCTGCTCCCCATTCTGTCTCTGGTGAATCTCCCCACGAGGGGACGGGTAACTTTGGGTGCTTGATTAAAAACTAGATTCTTTGCCTTTCCTGTATTGTTTCCTAATTGTATTAAAGCTCCTTCCCATTTAGTCTCACATGTTTTGTGCTGATGTGGCGGATGGTAGAAATATTTAGAGCAGGCAGGTTTGCGGGGTCTGGGCTGCCCCTCTCCCTGCCCTGTAACAGATTGATATCAAATGCTCTTTCTTACTGAAAAAGGATGAATGTGTGTATGAAGTTGTACAAGCCCCCCAGATTCATGACATCATATGTGGCATTGTTTAGTTCAAAGATCTTGAGCAGAGATCTCACCATCATTTGTGTAGTGGTTCCTTGACTTATAGAGAGACAGGTTTTCAGACTCAAAGAAATAGAATATAGCATGGTAGTTGCCAAGGACTGAGAGGTGGGAAAATCAGGGGATGTTGATCAAAACCAGTTATAGGATGAGAAATTCTGGAGAGCTAATGTGCTGCATGGTGATTATAGTTAGCAACGCTGTATTATATGCTTGAAAGTTGCTAAGCGAGTAGATCTTAGGTTTTATCACCACAGAATAAATATTAACTGTGCAATGAGATGGAGATGTTAACTAACCTTATTGTGGTAACCATTTTGTAATATATACATGTATCAAATCACTTTGAACACATTAAAATACATATTATACGCCATTTATAACTCAATACAACTGGAGCAGGGGGAAAGAAGAGGCAAATTTTATTATTATTTACATGTATCCTAAATAAGAGACAATAGAGGCAGGGCCTTACAAGGAATCCTTTCTAGTATTAATCTCCATAACTTGACCATGGGTTTATTTATTGAAAAAAGACCTTTGGCCTCAGCTCTTATCTTTCTAGTGCCCAAGTTGTGTAGTTTGGATCTAAAGCAGCCTTAAAAGCATGATCACGTAGCTAATATTTGTTGAACTTTTCCTGTGTGTTTTACGTACTTTATGTAATTTATATCTCACAGCCATCCTTTGCAGTAGGTACTATTTCCCCTCCATATTACGAAAGAGGAAAATGGAGTTTCAGGGTGATAAGAAACTTGCTCAAAACGGTTCAGTGAGCTGGAAGTGTAACCTGTGGCAACCAGTGGCTGAAATCACAGACTGTTACAGGTGGTGCCCCCTGGAGGGGGTTGCTGGTAAAAATAGATAACCCCAAGGAAAATGCTAAAAGTAGGGTGGAGCTACTGAAAAAGTAACATAAGTAAAAAAAAAAAAAGAAAGAAAGAAAGAAAAAATAACATAAGTGACTGCAAAAAGAGGCTCAGGAGGAGTCTTTGTGGAGCAGTTCTTGGTAATTTAACATTTAGGATTAGTGGATTTGGGGCCCCAACGTGCCAATCTTTTCAATGGCTGTTGTGGCCTGGAGACCCAGGAGCCAAGCGTCTCTGTGGCCTGGCAGAGAAGATAGGAGACTGGCAGCCATGCGTCTTGCTGAGATGCATGAGTGTGGCCCTTTGTCAGGTCGTTCGGACCCTATTGTTTTAAGCATCACTTGTGTGGTGCTGTGCTGGGGCATCCCAGCAGCTCCACAGGAGCATCTTCTGTTCTGTTTTCTACTGTCTGTGTGTTGGACCCTGGCCTGTAGTCTGCCTCCACGTGTCCACAGTGGCAGGAAGACGCCATCTTAGACATGGGGCCTCTTGTTCAGGAAAGGAGCTCTGGTCCTCAGTGGTGGGAAGATGCCATTTTCACTGGGCACAGCTTTGGCTAAAATAAAGCCCATTTTTGGCCACAGTAAATCTTTGTTTTTCCCTGGTTTGTTAAATCAATCTCTTTGTTGCTGTTCCATTAGCCTGAGTAGTCTTGCAATTATGCGCACGGGTGAAGAACTCAAGAGAGCAACAGGTAAACTATTTGGGCAGTGTCCATGGCCAGTTTAGTGACCCTTTTTCTGCCCTGTATCAGAAGGAGAGTCAGGATTTAAATGCGGTTACTCTTTCTTCTAAATCCACACTCTCAACCGGGTACAAATCAGTCATAATCCCATGAGATGTAAGCCTGATCATGATCTAATTTGTTTAGAATCAGAACAACAATTTTTTTCATGGAAATGACAGAGTTGGAAGCTTCTAAATGATAGGGTTTCTGGATCACCCCACAGAGGCCTATCTAGGTCTTGATGTTCAAGTTCAACCTAGTTGCTGGAAAAAATTCAGAACAAGATGTTTCAATGATGGTAATGAAAATAAACATAAAAGCAAGTACAATGAATAGGGATGTTTTTTAAATCTTAAATATCTACATGGGGGAAATCCACAATGACTACAAGAGGTAGAGTAGGTAAGGGAAAATTTTTGTAAAGATTCTGAAAATTCCTCCCAATCAGTTTCAAGCACATTAAGGTGATTACCACTGGCCGTTTGTTATGAATTTCCTCATCCTTGGCCCCGAAGCTTTGTCAGAACTAATCAGATGTTCATTAAAAAGGATAAAGGCTGGGCCTTCTTGGTGGCTCTGGAGTTAAAGTCTCAGCTATCAGACTATCACCAGCCACTGCAGCAGGGGTTCGATCCCTGGCCAGGGAGTTAACCGACATGGTGCAACAGACCTCTCCTGTCTTGCCCGCTGCTCCAGTCAGCAGTGTATTTCAGCAGATCCCCTGTTTTGCTCCCAACTCTGTCTCTGGTGAATCCTCTCATGCCCCTACACCTGTGGCTTACACCCCAGTTCTTATAGGCATTAATAAGTAAAAATAAATCTTTATTAAAAAAAAGATAAAGGTTATTATTTTCTTGTGAGTTTTGTACCCAACTAGAGAGATGTGTGATATAAAAGAAAATGCATGCTTTGGAATCAAACAGACAGGGTTTAAGAATCAAAGACCTGTCAATAAGATCAAATAGAAGTGGTATATGCAGACCATGGAGTATTATATAGTCATAAGAAAAAATGAAATACAGCCATTTTCAATAAAGTGGAAGGAATCTAAGAGAATTAAACATGGAACGAAGTAAGACAGAATGCTAAAAACAAACACTGGACATTTATATGCCCATAATTTGTTAGTATAAAACATTTTCAAAAACTACTGACATAAACAAACATCCTGAGGGCTCTGAGGTTAAGAGGGAGGGAGGGAGAAGGGGAAAAGATAAGGGCGCACAAGTGACCATGGTAATGAGGTAGAACAGGAATTTAGAACAATGGCTGCAGCCCCTCTGTCCCCTATCCAGGATTTCTGAAAAACACTGCACATTTCAGAACCAAGTGACTCAATCCCTGTTAGTTTATCTCACACCAGCTGCCACAGGTTGTAAAACTTCTCCTGTCTCACTAGCAAGGTTACAGGTCAGGAGCTTTTGATAAACAAAATTGGCCAAATCTCATTATCCCAGTTTGTAAATTCCTGCCTTTTTTATTAAATAAAAGTGGTCAAAACCCACTTAGGATCCCATCTGTGAGCTCCAGCCCTTCCAAAAAGCAAGTGTTTATCTCAGCAGCCCTAAAACCCAAGGCACCATTCTTCTCTAACTCTGCCCACACTCACTCCTGAGTGTGTCCTCTCACCTACAATAAAGCTTCATCACTAACTCACCTGCACCACATACACACTTTCCTGCATAAAAGTCAAGAACCCTGGAGCCTCTCAGCATTCCTGAGCCCCAACAGGAAATGAATGAATGACTCAATCAATAAATATAAAATAAAATAAACCTTTGACCCAGCCAGAGACCCAAAGATGACAGAGAAAGTTTTCCTGTCCCTATAATACACACAAATAAGCAATGTGGTACAGAGTTCTGATGACATATATTTTTACAGAGGTCTTGAATTAAATAATTTTGAAGAACTGTGGTGTCCCAGTTAAGAGTACAACCTCTAGAGCTAGCCTGCTAGAGTTTGAACTTCATAATTGGACTCTTCCTGAACTGGTTACCCTGGGAAAATTTTGTTTTTGTTCTCTTTTCACTTTTTTTAAAAAAGATTTATTTATTTATTTGTTTGTTTATTTATTTATTTAGACAAGAACCAGGGTACAGGCCAGATACACGGGAGGGGAAGAGGATTCACCAGAGACAGAGCAGGGAACAGAACAGGCAGACTGGCGAAATACACTGCTGAGGGGAGCAGCGGGTGAGGCAGGAGAGGTCTGCCCTCACCCGGGGCCCAGGGACCAAACTGGTGCTGCAGAGGCTGCTGACAGCTTCACAGTGCAGTGCTCAACCGCCTGCACCACCAGGGGAGGTCCTCTTTTCACTTTTTTTTAAAAAGATAATTGCAGACAGATCATGTACTCTTAACTTAGCTCCCCCAAAGGTAATGTCTTGCAAAACTAGAGTACATTATCAGAACTAGGATATTGACATTGAATTACAGCCAAGATACAGAATGTTTCTGCCAGGACAGGCCTCTGTCCTATCACCATTTTGCAGCCACACCCACAACAAATGAAAGGGGAAAAAAAAGAGAATCAAAGGCCTATCAAATGGAGGTGGGTGACTAAGTAAAAAAGCTGAAATTGAGAAAGGCTGAAGTACCGTAAGCAATAAAAAATGAAATCTAAGTTAATAGAAATTAATATGTAAAAAATATCAACTCTGGCTCCAGGCTTGAAAGAATTCAGCCTAAGGACAAAAATGACGAAAGTAATGAATGCCAAAAAAGGAGACCCATTAAACTGGCAACTTTCCAGGATGTTCTTTGCTGCAGTCAGCTTAGAAGCACAGGATAAGAAGAGACTGAAAAGTGAGCCAGTTCACTGCTGGCTCAAATTGCTCTGACATCAACCCAGAAATTAAATCTTGGTCCATCACTTAAAAAACCCACAAGATACTGAAAACCCTTTCTCGAAAACAATTATTAGAAAGTCATGTTCTTTTGAAAATTCAATAATCATCTATTTTTATTGAATATTTTACCTTCTTTTAGTTTGTGCATTTACAAAGTTGGTTTTCAGTCATGTTGCTTGGGAGATGGGTTGGCTGCAAAATCAAAATCAAATTGGCACCATGAAATTCAAGAACAATCCAAATACAGCCATTTACAATCCCTTTTTTAATTAAAAAAAATTTTAATGCATCAGGGCTTTTCCTGTTATGTCAATATAGTTACAAAAAGAGAAAAGGAAAATCTGTAAAATGTGACATTTTTGAATGAATGGTAATTTTACAAATACATTTCTTTTTCCATTTGATATATAAGCAGACAAGTAAATCAACAATTTGTATTTGGCTCCTTGTAGAGGTTTTGCAAAACAGTGAATGTTTTCTTTTTTAATAGCATTCTTCTCTCTATGAAAGAACTATTGTCCAGGTTTCATTATTTGGTAATGGAGTAACTGGTGGCCACAAACTGAGAGGAGACCATGGAGGTCTTTCTGGCTGCTTGGGATAAATGGTTCCCTTGGAAACGTGTAACTCCCTCTGTCTCTTCCTATCTACTTCCAGGAGGAGACACTCAGCATCTGAAAGGCTTGAATCTGGGCTTGCATATGGGACTAAATCATAAGCTGAGGACAGAGAGAATGATGAAGTCATCGGCCAGGTTATAAAAGGTCTTTCCTTTGCTTTTCAAAACATGCTTAAGGGACTCCCTGGTGACTCAAGGGGTTAAGACGCAAACTTTGAGACAATCTGCAGCCACTGCAGCACAAATTCGATCCCCAGCCCACCAGGGAGCTACCCACATGGCGCAGCAGACCCCTCCTGTCTCTCCCGATGCTCCCCTCAGCAGTGTATTTCAGTCAATCTGCCTGTTCTGCTCTCCACTCTCCCTCTCGTGAAGCCTCTCACCCCCCACACACACCTCTGGCCTGTACCCCATTCTTGTATGCATAAATAAATAAATCTTTTAAAAAATGCTTAAAATGCTGGGAATAACAATTTAGATTCCATTTGCTGAGTATAACTCAATAATGGTGTGATGAGCTGACATACACGAGTCTTTCCTCTCCCAGTGTGGTTGGTTTTACAATCATTCCTTGATATCTGCTGGAGAATTGGTTCAACACCCTTGCAGGTACCAAAATCATGGATTTCAGCCAAGTCCCTTCTATAAAATAGCATAGTATTTGCACATAACCTCTGCACATACTCCAATATCCTTTAAATTATCTCTAATTACTTATACGACCTAATGCAATGCAAATGCTGTGTAAATAATTGTTATCCTGTATTGTTAGAGAATAATGACAAGAAAAATAAGTCTTACATGTTTAGTGCACACACAACCTCTCATAATAGCTCTTTTTGATCCCATGGTTGAATCTGCAGATGGGGAATCATCAGATATGGTGGATTAACTGGACAACATTCCCAGATCAAAGCAAGCCTCATTAAAGCTACATTCAAATCAAAGGCAGCTTGTCTGGTCTCACTATCCGAAGAACTCCATACATAAATAAAATGTATTGAGGACTTACTCTGTGCCAGGATCCACAGGACATGCACGTTCTTAGTGAACACTCACAGCAATCTCATAGGGCTGATACTAATTCTTCAGCTTAAGTACTAATACTGAGGCTTAGGAAAGGTTAAAAATTTGCCAACGATCCTACAGCTAGTAATTGTAGGTTGGGATAGGGACCAGATTAGACTGCGTGGATCTCACTGACTCAGTCTCCTGCAGATAACAGAGCTCCCAACACAGCATCTCTGGCCCGATGCCTCTGTTCTCAGCCATGCACAGCCCTCACCCCCCACCCTCCAATAGCCCTAGTCCAAACTACATTCTTCTAGGTCGTAAAAGGGAGAGCAGTGATTGCTTCTCTGATTAGAAAAAGAGCAGAAATTTAGGAAATATTGATCTTTTTTTCCATGAGAGAGGGGCAAAGACTTGGGCAAGAACTGAAGCTTTTCCTAGCCCCTGGCTGCTCTCAGACAAAGCAATTTGCATTCTACAGGTAATGATAATAACCTCTTGAGACTCTCTGAGGTGATGAGAGACCTACTCTGGGCTTATTCAGAAATCAATTCCACCCTTTTGGGGGAACTGAACCCACAATTTCTATGCTGTTTAAATTGTTATCTAGATGCAGGAGGAAAGGTTTATGAAGGCATTTTCACAATCAACTATAATTGTTTTCAGGTTGTCTATGTCAGAATGTGTGCACATACATTCAGGATGTATGCAAGCTGGAGCAAAATAGAAAACAAACTATTTGATACATTACAGATGTGCAATATAGAAAATAACTATATCCACTTTCAAAAGAGTAAACCAAATATTGTTTGAAATGAGAAAATAAATCTGATTTCCAGAAGCAAACTCCCCATGTCTCTCACCTGTGTCCCTTTCAAGAATCTCCATGTGTCTCCTCCCATTTCCCCATCTCCCTCTGTTTCTCCACCTTTCTCTTCAACTGCCTTCACCATCCCCTCAGGAAGTCTGTTTCATTGCATGCTGGGACTTGTAACCCAAGGCAGCTGAGTGTGAGAGGGAGTGAGGGAATGGTGCTTCCCCTTTCACGGAGATACATCTGTAACACGTCCCCAATAATAAGTGTCCCAGGACTTCACTTGATCATTCCACCTCCCCATTTGTAATAATAAACTAAGTGAAAATGCTTTTATTGCTGTCATTAGAGCTTTTCGCTCTACAGCTCTGGCTACTCTCTCAATGAGATTATTTCCTATTATTTTAGCAGAAATTTCACTTCAAGCTTACATCTGCTAATTCTGTAGTACATTACTTTTAATCTGTCTCTAAAAAGACTCTCTGCTCCGATTCACATTATGTTAGATAATGTTCTTCATCATGCATGGGGAAAAAATTGAATTTAGGTAATAAGTGCTCTATGTTTCATCATTGAAATAAGAAATAGTGATTATATTTCATTCTTTCCTTCTGCTTCCTTTAGGTGCACAGAAGTGAGAAGGAAAGGGGTGTCTCCCCATTTCACCTAATTCTTTCCTTGAGTCCACTTACTTGAGCCAAGAATCTTGTGTCTACAGCTGAGAGTGTTCCCAACAGTTGATTTTTTTTTAAATATTTTATTTTATTTTTTTAAAGATTTATTTATTTATTTGTTTGTTTGTTTGTTTATTTATTTATTTATTTATACAAGTACTGGGTACGTCAGAAGCGCGGGAAGGTGAGAGAATTCACCAGAGCCAGAGCGGGGAACAGAACAGGCAGACTGATGAAATACACTGCTGAGGGGAGCAGCAGGCACGGCAGGAGAGGTCTGTGTGCCATGTGGGTGGGATCCTCACCGGCGGCAGCCGGGGATCGAACCGGTGCTACAGAAGCTGCGGGCAGCTTCGCAGCCCAGCACTCAACTGCTGCGCCACCAGGGGAGGCCCCCAACAGTTGATTTTTGCCATGTTTCTACTCATTTCTACAAAGGTTCTTTTTATCTCCCAAGGTTCCAAACAAAAATTGTTTTCTATGAAGCTTCGTAGGACCATCACCTATTATCAGCTACTCCAGAAGATTGCATCACTCCTTCCTCCATGTGTAATAACACTTTGTAACAACGACTGGTTATAGCACAAACGCCATTGTGTTATTTTTTTTTTGGAGGAACTGTTTCTTTTCTTTTTCTTAATCTCTGTACCCTTAGGGTCTGGATTTATTGAATCAATGTTATGTATAATGTTGGGTCCTCCTGAATGAATTTATTTAAAACAATGCTGTAAAGTTTTAGGAGCTTCACTTAAAGTCCCTGAGAATAAGAATATTATTAAGAAAAATGGATGAATTTTTGTTGCAGACTACTTTCAAGATTTATTTCCTTTTCCCCATTATTCTAGAATCCCTGATTTTTGGCTGGGCACATAACAATGCAGAATAAAGACAGGATTTTTCAACCTTCCTTCCATATAACTCAGTACTGGCCAGTGGGCTGTAAGTGGATGTGTCATGTGGTAGCTCCTCAGAATCCCCCTTGAAAGAGAGCTGATATAAACCATATAGCCTTTTTTCTCTTCTCTTTTCTGCTTCCTACTACCTGGAATTTGGATGTGATGGCTGGAGCTGAGCAGCCCTCTTGTGCAATGAAGTGATATATGGAGGTTATGTATGTTAGAGTGTCAAGATGTAAAAACAACCTAGGACTCTATCAATGGGTGAGTGGATAAAGAAAATATAACACATTTATAGTGGAATTTTGTTCACATAAAAGAGAATGAAATCTTGCCTTTGTGATATGGAAGGCATTATGCTGAGGGAAATAAGCCAGACAAAGAAGGCAAACATTGTATCCACTAATATGTGAAATCTGAAAAAAATAAAGTGAAATTCACAGAAAAAGAGAGTAGAATGGTGGTTGCCAACAGGTAGGGACTAGGGGAAAGAAGGAGATGTTGATCCAAATGTACAAACTTGCAATTACAAGATGAATACAGTCTGAGGATCTAATGTACAGCTATAATTAATAATAATGTATATGTACTTGAAATTTGCAAAGTAATTAGATCTTGTGTTCTCACAAAAAATTGTGCAAGTTGATGGATGTGTTATTAATTTGATTGTGGTGATCATTTCACAATATATACACATATTAAACCATCAAGTTGTACACTTTAAATATCGAAAATTTATTTGTCAACTATTCTTCAGTAAGGATAAAGAGACCACAGATCCTTGAAGACCTCACAGAAGAAAGTCACTATACCATCCCTAGACTGTGAATTCTGGTCTTTTATATAAAAAAGAAACTTCTAAGTTATTCAGGTTATGGTGAAACTAATTCTGAAATTGTATTGCATTGATGTTTTTTGGTTGGCATGTTTTGTAATATCTCACACCAAAAAATCTTTCCCCAGAAGTTTTAATGAGTCATATCTGGAATCACTAGACTAGAATATCAAATTTATTAATATAATAATGCACAGGCATTTTGTTCATCAACTAGTGTATTTGTTCAGTGTAGCAGGCAAGAGAGCAAAGTCATCTTCATAGACTTAAAGTGTGAATAGGTGCCATCCTGTAGTCTCTGCAGGATATATGCCAGATGTTATGGTATACTTTATAGATATTATGCTACTTAATCCTCATAAAAGTCTTATGATCCAGGGACTTTTTTTATTTAATCTTTCCCTTATTGGTGAGGCTGCATAGATTAGAGATGTTAAGGAAACAGCTAGTGGTCACCAAGGTAAGGCAGTCTTCTCTCTAGCATTAACAACTACCAGATATTTGTTGCAAAAAGGCATAAGGAGAGAACTTTCCTCAAACCAAGAAGCAGTCTGACAGATTTTACTCTGTGGGAGCTGTTCCAATAAGCACAAGTTTGAATCTAGTTTACATAGGTAGGAACAGTGAATCTGACATTAAGAATGTAATTCTTCTGGATAGGAGGAGTTTCTAGGTCTAAATTGTTCCAATATGCTGATCCTAGGGGAAGGCACACAGGATTTAATCTCTTCCTCTCTAAAGAATGCACTGCAGTGATGCAAAGGCCAGCTCCCCATTGTTATATCTTCTTTATATGGCAACTTGGTCATCAGTGGGTATGAAAAGACTGGTTTCCTTTCAGGCAGCAGAATTCCTGCATAGACTACAGGATGGCACCTATTCACACTTTAAGTCTATGAAGATGACTTTGCTCTCTTGCCTGCCACACTGAACAATTTTACAATATGTCTACATTCCTATTACCCAGTAAATTATAAAGGTTCAGGAACTTGTATCATGAACCAGGGTCAAAGACTATTAAACAAAATATGCCCCTGATGCTCTTCTCTCTTAAGAAATTAGCTGGATTTGGGAAATGCTATAACAGGAACCAGGGTCAGATGTTCATATTCTCGTAATAAATCATAATATCACACACCCTCCAGATCTTATCTAATTCTACTTACGTCCCAAAGCCCCTGACTTCAAATACCATCACATTGGAGGACAGGACTTCAGTGTAAAATGTTGGAGTGTCACAGTTTGGTCCATAGTACACCTGTATGCAACTTCTTCACCTAAAACTTTTCTACAATTGAGTTGTCTAAATCATAAATAGTTCTGAAGTGAGCATGCCCAGACTTTCCAAAATATTTCTTCTATTACCCATGAGTAAGCATGAAAAATTGCATCTCAGCTGAGAGAACATCTGGGAAAGTAAGCTCTGTATGAGTAAGGGTGATTTTATAACAGAGGCCTTCATGATATTCTTCTTTCCTAAAGAACGCTTAGAAAGTACATGAGGACAGAAGGCCAACAAAGAGTGAGGGAGAAGAGAAGAGAGAAGGAACAATCAGCCTATGTTACCAAGAAGTCAAGTATTCAAACAACAATTCTATTCTTTCTGGTGAGCCTAAGCTGAGCTCAAGAGCCAACTATCTCCAAATGAGATGCATGCAGTTTTGGTTGTTTTTTTTTTAAGATTTATTTATTTATTTATTTATACAAGAACAGGGGTACAGGCCAGATGCGTGGGAGGGTGAGAGGATTCACCAGAGACAGAGCGGGGAACAGAACAGGCAGACTGGAGAAATACACTGCTGAGGGGAGCAGCGGGTGAGACAGGAGAGGTCTGCTTCGCCATGTGGGACCCTCACTGACTGGCTGGGATCAAACTGGCGCTACAGAGGCTGCAGATAGCTTCACAGCGTGGCGTTCAACCACTTGCGCCACCAGGGGAGGCCCGAGATGCATGTAGTTTTGATGCCCAGATCTGGCATGTGTTACAAGGAAATTGAAACGCAAACATAAGAGAAACAATTAGGTGTTGCAGAAGAGATTGAAAACAGAGTGAACATTTAGTGCCCTCCTTGAACCTCAGGAGAACAACCCCTGGATGAATTTACTAAGAAAGTTCAAGCTGATGCAGGCACTAAAGGGGCTGATTTCATGTTTGCTCTGTGTTGATCTATACAGTGGTTAAATAAAACAATAAAACTCTGACATTATCAAACAGCCATCTCTTGGTGCCTGAGAATGCAATAGAGAAAGAGAATACAGAGCAGAAGGAGGAAGCAGAGAAAGTGTTAAAATATGTATGACTGATTCAGTTACCTCTTAACAGGTGCAGGGGAAGTGGGAGGATGTGAAATGATATTTATTTAGAACCATCTAGAAATGTAAGGTCATAGAAACAAGGAACCTTCCCTGCGTTATTGACCAAAAGTGTTCCCAGCTCCTACCATAAGTCCTGACATGCAGAAGAAAATAAATATTTGCTGAAGGAAGGACAAACCTGGCACAGAGCTCAATCTACAGTGGGTGCTCAGTAGGTGTTTTTGAAAGAATCCATTTATTTGTGAATTACCAACTGTACACAGGTATTGTTTCAGGTTTTCATTCAATTTACAAGCATTTTATTGAGTGAGCTCTCACAAGAGATCTGAAATGTTTTGGAGTCATTTGAATCTAGGTAACTAAAACAGTCAGAGGCTGTTGAGAATGAGCCCCAGGCATGCCCAGTTGTGCCCAGAAACACCACTTTGTTGAGGAACCATTAAAAATACCTTGAGTCAGGAAGCGCCATCACAAGACTTTCATTTTTGGGTTAATGGTTCTCACTAGGGTGTAGAAGTTAAAACAGAGGGAAGTACAATAAGGAGGAAAAGGGCCCATTAGCTCTGTAGCAAGTGTAAAGGATTGTGAAGTCCACTAGAGCAGGTGAGGGAAGAGAGAAAAAGATAGAATAAAAGGAGTTCAAGGGAAGAGTACTAGGGCCTGGTGATTCATGCCAGAGGGGAGCTAAGCAAGATGGACAAATACATGAATACACCACTGTCCCAACTTGTTGGCCTTTTTCTTTCATAATTCAATAATAGAATCCCTGATCTTTTATTAAAAGTTACCATTTTAAAGTGAGATGTAACTCACATATCATAACATTCACCATTTAAAAAGTATATAATGCAATCTTTTTTTCCTTTTGTAGATTCAGAAGGTTGTGCAACTATCATACTAACTCTCGATCATTTCATCATCCCCCAAATTAACCTCAGACATACTAATCATTGATCACCATTCTGCCCCACCCCAGCCATCAGTCCCTCTGACCACTATTAATCAGTTTTCTATCTCTATAGATTATTTTTTCTATTCTGCATATTTCATTTAGTTATAATTAGATAACTAATTATAATTAGATAATGATGTGGACTTTTATGTCTGGCTTTTTATATTTAACATAGTGATGTCAAGATTCATCTACATTATACCCTTAAGTACTTCATTCCTTTTTACTTATTGCCAAATAATAATATTTCATTGTATGGGTATGAATGTAAATTCCACATTTTGTTTATCCATCTATATTTTATGGGATCTTGGGTTGGTTCTCACTGCTTGGCTATTATAAATATTGTTATCGTGAACATTCATGTTCAAGTGATTGTGTGAACAGATATTTTCAATTCTCTTGGGTAAATACTGGCAGAGACTTGCTGGGTCATATATAACTTTATGTTTAACATTTTGAGGAATGGCCAAACTATTTTCCATAGTGACTGCACCATTTTATATTCCCACAAACAGTGTCTCGGGACAAATCTTGATTTTTCAGCTGGACACAATGAACCTAGTGCTCTGTGTGGCTATGTGACTAAGTTCAGGCTCGTGGCATGGGCTGTAAGAAGAGGTGGTATGTTCAGTTCCTGACAGAACTGTGTCCTCCTCTGTTGTTTTCACCAACCTGCTGCGTGGAAGGTTGTCTAAATGGCTGGAGGGCCTGTGGCCATCTTGGACCATGCAGTAACTTTAGGAAGGGAAGTCAGAGCACAGGATAGAAGGAATCTGTGATTGACACTGTGGAGTAGCCAGCGACCCCTGGACTGACAGCCTCTGGAATTCTTAAATACAAGAAAGAAATATACTTCTATTGTATGGTATTATTTTTATCTTATCAGTTATAGTCAAATCTAAATCTAACCGATAGTGTTACTGAATTCCAACACTCACTCAGCAAGTTTTCACTGAAAACCACTTAAAAACCAGATCCTGAGCTTGACATTAAAAAATAAATATCCACAAAATAAGGACCTTGTAATTTAGAAGCTCACAGTTGAGTCAAGAGAGACAGGCACATAATTAAATAGAACAAAGACATCAGTGTCAATATAAGCATGTACCAAGTCTCACAGGCAATGGAGAACAGACAGATGACATCAGTTTAAAGCAACTTAATCACTGAGATTTTGAGCAAGAAATCAGAATTCCTGGGAAATCTCAGGAATTCCTACTATCATGAACTATTCTTAAAATGCTGCCAATATTATATATTCTTTACATATTATTATGGCTATGTAAAATTGTTTAATAAATAAGGAAATTAAGTTTCATAATATTTATAAAGAACCTAGAGTGAATATTCAAACATTGGAACTGCCAGTGAACATTATTGGGTGATATTTGAATGATGTAATATCACTCTTTCTTAGCAAGGTTAATATTACACAGGATCTTATGAAAAAATTGGCAATTTAAAGATGCATCCCCCCAAAAAACTTGTTACTTCTTGGACCACCACTCTAAAGGTTTATGTAAAGTATGCCACACATATATACTTACTAATATTTATTTTATTTGCAAGAATGAGTTATCATTAGCAGCAGACAGGAACACAAACACACAGACATGGCATCAGCTTCATGCCAGTCTGGCCAACTAGAGGGGGGCCACTTTGCTCATCCATGCTCCCCATCTGCTTACTAAATATGTGGACTTCAGCTTCTACCACGTGCTGGCAACCTTGCAGCCTGTGCCTCCCCCATCAGGACGCTGTCTCTTTAATTACTTCCCTTGAGACCATACTTTACTTGGGTTGAAACAAGTACCTGCTTAATTAATAAGTGTTCAATTGAATTTCATTGACCACAGAAGTAATATTAAAGCAGAGCTTTGAAAGATGAATTTGGTGAGTGGTTCATGGAGGGAAAGGCACTTGGGGCTGAGTGGGTAAGTCTCTGCAATGACACAAACATGTCAAATAGTCTATTTTTTTTTTTTCAAAAGACTACAATGGCCTTTGTTATGGCAGGAGATGACATCATCATGGTATTGGGGTCTAGATCATGCTGAGGGAATATAGATGTGACCCTGCAGCAACAGGGAACCACTGAAGGAGGCCTCCAAAGAGGTTGGGCTGAGGACATATTCTAGAGACGGACTGTCTGAATTTGAATGCTTCTGAAATGAGCTAATGGTGGACATGTTTTTGAAGCTTCCTAGGCCTCAGCCTCCTCACCTTTAAAATGGGGATTATAATAGCAAATAATGGAGGTTCTGGATCAGATGCCATGAAACAGTGAAGGTAAAATAATATAATACCTAGCACGTAGTGATAACTTAAAAGTGGCCTGTTTGCTAATATTAGTATCGCCCTTATTATCACCAGAGGGTTTTAAACAGCAGTGATGTGATCAAATTTACATCTTGAGTGAAAGTCAGAGGCCAGTCCCCACTATGAGATGGGTACTTAGGACTGGTGAAGCATCCCCACCTCTTTCCCTTTTATTTTTTACCCTAGTGGTCTGTAGGCAGGTAGAGTTAATGAAAGCGGAGTCAGTGAAATATAGCCTGACATCACAGGAATCTAAGGTGGAGAAAACAGGAACATTCACTCATTCAATCACCACCTAAAAAACACTTGCTCTAGGGCAGACACTATGTAGGAATGTGGGGGTGAGTGGAGAGGAGTTCTAGGGCCAACTAGCTTCATGCTTCTTCCTGAGCAGGCTTCCTTTTCAATTAGAGGATGCAATAGGGACAGTTCTGTCATTAGGAACCCTGGTTCTGTCTGTGACAACATTTTCTCAGTTGTAGCATCTGTAAAATGGTGATAATATTTATTGCTCACCTTCCCATGTACACGATTAGATTCAGACACTGTCCTCTCTTCCCTCTTATTGTTTTGAGCTGACGGCCTTGCTTCTTATTTTACTGAAAGAATAAAAACAATCAGAAAAGAACGCCTTTATCCACCTCCTTTTAATCTACGAACCTACTGCTACATGGAATTCTCTGAACGTTCTGTCCCTGCCTCTATCCCCATCACATGTGATTTGGAGCTAGTCCTTTTGTCTGCTCAAGGACATTGTTCCTGCAATTGTCACATCCCTCTATAGCTTCAAGCCTCCACCCCCACCTTACTGACCATTCTCATCAGTATACAAATATTTGGGAAAAATACAGCCTTCTCACCCCTCAGTCTTGCCCAAACTTTTATGTTTTCTTTAAGCCACCTGAAGCTTGGTTTGTGTCATTTACCACTAAAAAAGTCCTGATTTATATTTATGCACCTATGCAAACAGCATGTGAAAGGAATTGTCATTTCATATCACAGAGAAGTAAACTGAGGCTGGGGAAGTTTAATATCTCATCCAAAGTCTGCAACTCCTCTGAATTTAAAACAAGCAAGCAAATAAAAAGACTCTTTCATTCATTATTCCTTACAGTTACTTCCCCTTCACTTATCCCAAAAATATCTTGAAAGAAATATCTTTGTCTTTATTCCATCGCTTTTGAACACACCCCATCTTGCTTCCAAAGAAAACTCTTCAAGGTTTCTTACCAAGTTCAACAAATGACCCTCAAATCCAAAGGTCAATTCTCACTCTTTACTCTTACTTGATTACTCAGCTGCATGGAGACAGTGGATTGATTATTTCAAAAACACTTACCTCACTTGAGATTTAGGAGGTGATCCTCTATGATTTTCATACTCATTGGGTTTGTAAGAAGGTTTGGTAATCTCCTGATTTTCCTCCTCTTCATTAGCTGCCGGGTCTTGCTTGGGTCTCAGTCCTCCAACCTCGCCTCTTATCTATTTGGACTCGATCACTAAGAAATCACATCTTCTCTCATAGTCAAAAGACCACTCATTTGCTGGTAAACTCCCAGATTTATAACTTCAGTTCCAGTCTCTCCCTCAAACTCCGAAGTGGTATATCCAAGTAACCACATGACACTTTCATTTTCAGAAAGACATCTCAAATGCAGTGACCTGAAGACAACACTTGAGGTCAACTCCACCAACCTGTTCTTTCCTAGTTTTCCCATTTCAATAAATCACAGAACCATTTACCCACTTGCTTTCTTTCTCACCCAGCATATTATGTCAGATCTACTATCAAAAAATGTCCAGATTTCAATTCCTTCTCACAATTTCTACCACTAGACCTTGACCTAGACCTTGAAATCTTGCAATCAAATAATTGCAATGGCTTCCTCAGCCCAGAGGTATTCTTTAAAAATAAATATCAGGGACTCCTCCGTGGCGCAGCAGTTGAGCACTGGGTTACGAAGCTGCCCGCGGCCTCTGCGGTGCCGGTTCGATCCCCGGCTGCTCCCCTGCCACCGGAGGAGGGTCCCACATGGCGCGCAGACCTCTCCTGCCGTGCCCGCTGCTCCCCTCAGCAGTGTATTTCGTCAGTCTGCCTGCTCTGCTCCCCGCTCTGGCTCTGGTGAATTCTCTCATCCTCCCGCGCTTCTGACTGTACCCAGTGCATGTATAAACAAAACAAACAAACAAACAAACAAACAAAAAACATGCCTCTATTAAAAAAAATAGATATCAGACCTTGTCACTCAGTTGCTTACATTTAAATGGCTTCCTGTCATATTTTATTTTTAAAGATTTATTTATTTATTTATATAAGCACTAGGTACAGTCAGAAGCACGGGAGGGTGAGAGAATTCACCAGAGCCAGAGCGGGGAGCAGAGCAGGCAGAGTGACGAAATACACTGCTGAGGGGAGCAGCAGGTGTGGCAGGAGAGGTCTGCGCGCCATGTGGGACCTTCGCCTGGCAGCCGGGGATTGAACCGGTGATGCAGAGGCTGCGGGCAGCCTCGCAACCCAGTGCTCAACTGCTGTTCCTGTCATATTTTAAAAAGGGCACCAATTCCACCAATCACAGACTTGAGAGTCTTTGTGATCTGGTGCTTGGTACCTCTTCAATTTCATCTCCTCCCATTCCTCCCTGCTTCACTCTAGTCCAGTTCCACTGGCCTTTCTGTTCTTCCTCAGAGTGGTGAGCATGTGCCCGCATGTGTAGGCCTCAGGGCCTTTGCACCTGCTCTTCCACTCAGGCTTGGCTCATCTGCTTCATTGCGCAATTCTCAGCACAAATATTGGCCACCTCCAAGGAACCTTTCTGATTACCCCACATCCTATTATCCTCTCTTCCTTTCGTAGATGTTATCTTTTGTTTACCAATCTGTGTTTGTTCACTGTTATCTACCTATTACAGCATAAGCTGCATTAGGTAGGGCAAGAATGTCTGTTTGTCTGAGGCTATATCCTTAGATTCTGGAGGAGAGTCTGGCACATGGTAGGTACTAAGTAGTGAATGAAGGAATAAAAAAACTCACAGCATCGTGGTATCAAATGAAAATGAGATTTGCGATATCACTTTTTAAACTCTTGAATACTAATCATATATGTTATAATAACTACATTTTAATGAGTATTTTTCAAGTGACTGACTGTTTTTATGCTAGGTAATGTACCAGGCACTATAATTATAGAAATAAACAAGAGACAGAGTTCTTGCTTACTCTAGTTGGAAGGGTGGGAATGAATAGAGGCAAATATTATTCTAGAATTTTCCAAGTGTTTCCAAAGCATACTGAAGGAAAGGAAGATTTATTTTTGTTTGAGGGTATAGGAGTGAATGAAGTCTTCACCAAGAAATTCACATCATGCTGGGGCTTGAAGGTTGTGGTTGGGTTTATCAGACAAAGAAGCAGTAATGGCATTGCAGACAGAGGAAAGAATTTCAACATGTGGACCACATGTATGCCATACTCTACAGTTGGCTCAGCATCTTCCAAAACAGGCACCTTTCTCCCTCCCACTTTTCTGTTTCATTCTCAAAGCCTCAGGTTTTCTCTAACCCACCCTCCCAAGCACTTGTTTTTCATTGTGTCTTTCTCCTAGTTTGTCTCCAATGGGTAAAAGATTACAGTCCCATAGAGTCCATCCTTTCCTTCCCCAGAGGACATGGCAACTCCAAATTGTCTATATTTGTTCCTTCTATACCAACCTCACAGTTGCTCAGGGATTTCAGATACGGTTGGTTGGATGTTTGAAATCTATTCAAGAGGAGGATGTTTGGCTTTGGAATTTAAGTGAGAGTCATAATAAAAGCAACAAAATAAGTGGGAGAAACAGTGCTGAACATTGAGCTGTCTGTATTTGTGAAATGGATGAATTAACAAAGGAAGTGAACTAGATTAACAATCTGCAAATGTGCTGTATTCTGAGCGTTGGTTTTGTAACTTAGTTGTTTTGAATTTGGCATGCATTTTCCCTGCAAAAACAATGTTATAAATGGTTCTTAACTTCCAAGAAATCCCACTAAGGTTGTTCAGCCCAAAATGTAGAGGTAATTATACAGAAAATGGCACTGTGTAAAAACATGTTTAAAATACAGGTGCTTGAGGATGTAATATTGATATTTTAACGATCCTGACTGATTCAGATATTATGTGTACTGACATAATACTTCTGACAGATGACAAGGGTGGGAGGTGACAATTGAGATTTAAATGATCAAAACAAAGCAACCACTTGTTTACAAGATACTGATAAACAGTCATAGGGAAAGCAAGGATAAAATCCTGACTGCTGAGGAGCCCCACCAAAATCACTGATAAAACACTGAAAAGTGGTATAAACATAGGCTCCAAATTTGAGCAATATGAATGCTTATGGACTCTGAGTCCATAATTCTGAAGCCTCTTCCAAAGTTTGGAGAGAGCTGCCAGGGACTCACCTGGAGAAGTTGCATTCCCCTCCCTCTGATGGAACACACCGGATGCTCTCTGAATCCCACCCCCCAACTCCGCACACCAGTCTTACAAACTTTGCCAAGAGGTTTCTGACTTTCCCCTCTTTTGCTGTTAATTAAATTGTATACTTTTATTATTATAGTGTGGCTTTCCTCTGTTCCCTCCCTCCTCCAATAAATTTATAAAGTGGTCATATGCATTTGGCTTGAGTTAGTAAATGAAACCTTTCTGCTTTGCAGAAGTGAGCACTCTAGAGATACCAAACCTAAGACAGAGACATGCATCTTTGACTGGGAGATGAGATGGCATATGAAAAATATGATTTTCAAGGGGATTTCTGAGACCTTTGAAGGAATGGTTCTGTAGGGCACTGTCTCCTTTTGCATCTATTTTCAAGTTTAAATGTATGCATCTTTTCCCTTTGGCACAATCTTATAATCAGGAGGATAAATACCGTCTGTCCGTGATCAATAACTTGTGTTTCCAATTGGATGGAAGGGTGGGACAAAGGAAGATGGAAGGATGAGAAAATTTCCCTTAAATAATTAGAAAGCATTTGAAGGGATGAGCATGTCATAGCAATAAGCATGCATTTTATTCAGAATAAAAGGAAGATAACACACCATGAGAGGTTTGCTGTTTACAGAGGGAATGAGACCTACACAAAGAAAAAGCACTACAGAATAGAACTTGCTGGATGACATGGTGAAGATGTGTTTAGAGGAGGGGGATTGGCGCGACCAAAGAGGGAAAGAGGAGCTTGAGTCTAATCTTGTGGAAGAGGCTTTCAGTCAGGAGAGGTGCCCAGACTGGATGAGGTGAAGTTAATTCAAAGGTATTTGATAGAAAATACAGGAAAAGGAAGAAGTATGGTGTGAGCATGAGTCTTCCCAAAGAGAAGAAATAACAAGTGGGGGAAAGGATGCCAAAGGTTTTCCCTGGAGGTGATAAAATAGGGGAAGTTTTGGTCAGGCTAGAACTGAGAATGATGGCTTGACATTTTCAAGAGATAAAATAGCACGCAATCAGGTGTTTGTGGACTGTGCCTTAGGTGTTTCTGTAGAACATATAATTTGCATTTTATCGTATTAGTCCTATGGATTTTAGTGACGTGTCCTATCAGAGAAACATGATTCGTAAAATCCTTCCCTTTAATCTAAAAAGCTGTCAAATTCCACTGACCAGTCTTTCCCCATTGCTCCCTCTTCCTGCTCTTCATCCTCTCCTTTTCATAAACTTTCACTTCATTCTCTGCATTCCATTTTCTTGTCTCTAAATGACAATAACTGAACTAGATCATCTACCCCTTCCAGTCCTAAAAAACACAACAAAACACAACAAAACACAAGGATGAGCCCTTAATATTACCCAAATCAAAAAGTTGTGGCTTCCAAAATGCTTATTTCTGAATATCACAGATGACTCGATGACCTAATTTTTTCTAGATGAAGGTGACCCTTCTGCTGAGTGGACACAGACATATCTAGAAAAAGTGGTGTGAGAAGTACAGGGTGGTCTTTCAGTTTTACAGGGGTGGGGAGACAGTATAAAATGTGTGAGGGCCATTTTATACTGACTCCCATTTTCATGAAAAAAATATGGTTATTTGTAATGAATCCAAAAACCCACATCAATTTCCTACTAGAGAAGAACTCAGCCCTAAGAGAAAAACTGTTTTGTGAATTTTTTCTTTTTTCTGAGATCAGTTCAAATGATTTGTGGTGGGAGAATTATGATGAGAGGAGAAATCATACATTGTCCAAAAATTACCAACAATGTGAGATAAAAGCACTACGTTTAAAAAATGGAAAATAAATAAAAATAAAATAAATGATTTGTCATAGACTAAGACAAGTGTTTGGGGCAACACTAAGAAGCTCTGATTTGGTGGAGGAAGTTCTATGGGGACTACACCTGAAAGGGGAGCAGACAAAAAAATAAAATAAAATAAAATAAAATAAAATAAAATAAAATAAAATAAAATAAAGGGGTGGGGAGAGTCACAGAGGCAAAATCCATGGGTGCACTGGTGAAGGAAACTCTCTGGGGACTACACCTGAAGGGGCAGGGGGAAGCAAATATTGCTCAAAAATGAAAAATGATGTTAAAAAAATGAAAAAAAAAAGAAATGAAAAAAAATCTATTCCCTCCCAGCTCCATCTCAAGTTTTCTGGGTAGTCACAAGCAGATCAAACTTTATCTCTCCGCCCTGCAGGTCCGCGCCCTGGGCTTTATGAGCCCTGGCTGGCATCAGCATCCGGGTCCTCCACGCGGGACGGGCACCCGGGGGTTAGGGCCGCAGGGCCTGCGGGGTGAGCGTAGTGTGGGCGCGACGGAAGTGGGGTCTCCACACTTCCGGTGTCCGGCCCGGGAGCTCGCCACACTTCCGGTGTCCGGCCCGGGCGCTCGCCACACTTCCTGTTGATGCGGCTGGGCCGGAGGCTGGGCCGGGAGGAGGGCCGGGAGGAGGGCCGGCGGCGGGCGGGCGGGCCGGCTAAGGGCGGCCCCTGGCTGGCGCGGGCGCGTGGGGGTGTCGCGGCACGGAGCGTCCGCCTCGTCGCCGGAGCCCGGAGCACCCTCGGCCGCCGCGCTTCCCTCCGCCCTCCCGTCGCCCTCGGCCCCGCCGCTCGGCACCATGCCCGTCGTGGACGAGCTCCTGCTAGAGGAGGCGTTGCAGGACAGCCCGCAGGTACCTCCCGCCGCTCAGGTCCCCCTCCCGAGGGCTGAGGCCCCTCCGGCTCGGGTGGAGCCCGGGAGTTTGCTGGGACCCTCGGGGGCGAGGAGGGGGCGCCCGGCGGGACAGCAAAACCCGGGGCGCTCCAGGGGGGCCACTCTCCTGGCCGAGCTGCAGAACCCAGGGGGACCCCACTTCCCCCCTGTGCCCCAGCCCGGAGTCTTTGTGTCTTGACCCCTTTCCAAACTCAACCAGAAGGAAGGCTGCCGGCCTAAACTCCAGCCGAGCTCCCAGGCAAATCACCTCACTTCTTGGGTTCACTTTTGTCAGCTGTTAAATAAGAGGAAGAATTGTTCCTGCCTCACGGAGTTGTTAGAATGAAATGAGGCAGTGCCTTTAAAGTTGTTATCAGACTGTCAAGCTCCATCGTATTTTATCGCTGCCCCTGCTGCCTCTGAGGGACCTGGTGGGTTTAAAACCAGCATGGAAGGCAGAAGCTGGATCTCTTTTTCCAGCGGTGCCAGGTCTTCCCTGGGCACTGTTTTCCCATTTGTGAAAAGAAAATGCAGCACACCTGCCCCACTGCTGTCGGGGGAACTTCATGAGCACGTCTGAGATGTGCATCTAGTCCTTTGAGCCCTGCAGATGAAAGGTGGTGTGTAAATAGAGCGAATGGTGCAGAGTGACATTAGTTTGTAATTCAGTGCTCCTTTCCCCAGAGAGCTTTTGTTCTTCATTAAATTTCCCTAGCTTCACATCTATTCCCCTGGCCCTGCTTCCCTGGGTTATATATCTCTTTAGTCCCTAGTGGCTCAACTCTAAAAAAATTAGATTAAGGTTAACCTGTTTCGTATTACTTAGCCCCCCACACCCCCTTTTTGATTGTTTCTTTTTCTTCTTAGTGAATTGTACCTGCCTGGATAATCTTTTTTCTGATGAACTTGCCTGCACCAACTTTTTATCTATTCCCTTCAGAATAAGTGGTCAAAAGGATTGTGTGCTTGGCTGCTGGTGCCCTGTTCTTTATGGTCTTCCTTATGTAGGCAAGTAAGAAACTGTAAGCAAGTTGTTAATTTTTGTTAAAACTGACTCTTCAAAGGCTTCTTTGAAGTCTCTATAGACTTCTGGTATTTTAATGGCGCCAAAGCCCCTGGTAGAAGTCATTTTGTCTAGCCTCGCTTCTCTTGTGTGGGGTCTAAAGATAATAATGTCGAATTTCAAACAATACCATTTTGAACAGTTTCCTTTTGCTTTGTAATTGGAGAAACTGAGATACAAGGATATATTGCTTTCCTAAGTGAGTATGGCGATGGCTGAGCCAGCTTAGAGAGATTGCACTGATTCTCCATATTGCCCTCTCCAATAAGTCACATTCTGAACTTTTGGCTCTCACATAAATGAATATGCACTATTTCCGAGTGGGCTGCAGGATTTGCTTGCTGTGAGGAAGAGAACAGGGGATTGGCATAAAAGTCAGGAGTCCTGGGTCCTAATGCTGGCTCTCCCACGGACTTGTCACGTGATGGGAGCCAGTCCCTATCCCACCTTGTGACAGCTCAGTTTTCACATCTGCAGATTGAGGACATGGAGCTGATTATGTGTGAGGTGTCTCCGGAAGCTTAAATTTCTGTCAAATGCATGGTATATGACATTGAACTTGTATGTGGAAGAAGAGACTTAGAGACATTATCATTCCTACTCTTTGTTCCTCTCAATGGAACGGTCTTGGTGAGGTTGAACAGAAGCTACTTCCAAGAAGAAGTTCTTTGATAATCACCAGGGCGTATTTATTTAGAACTGCTGTATGTGGCATGTGCCCAATGTAACTTTACTCCTAAGACTCAGACCTGGACCTGGAAGGAATCTAACCCAACTCTGTCATTTTTTTGTGCAAACAATAACGATACTCAGAGCCTGGATTGCAAAGCTGAGCCTCTGGAAGGAGGATCTAACTCAGCAACTCTGGCTCATTTTTTTGTGCAAAGAATAAAACGATAGCAACTATCTATATCAAACATGCATTTTTCCATGTGCCAGGTACTATTCTTAATGCATTACATATACTAACACATAATTCTCCCAACAATCTTTTGAAGTTGGCCCTCCATTAAAATTAGCATAGCTGGGCAGTTATGTAACTTGCCAAGATAATCAAGTGGCAGAGCCTGGGTTGGAACAGTCTGCCTATGTTGTCCACCCCTGCTACCTAACACCTGGCTTTTCTGTCATCGGTGACACTAAAAGGAAATGGTCTTAAGAAATCATCTGTTGTTTGTTTCCTCTAGTTTAATGTAGAGTAGTTATGACGATTGCTGCAGTAACCTGGTTGCACCGATTCATTAAATGAACACAAAAGCTTTTGTATTTGAAGTCAGTGACCCAAGAAGAGCTGAATAGTAGTTGACTAACCTTAGCCAGATCTGTTCATGTCTTCCCTTTTAGTTCCCAGTGCTGAGCAGTGCATTATAAGACTAGTCTGTGGGCCTGCACTTAATACTTCTGGTTACCTTAGATATACGAGAGGCAGAATGTTATAGGGATTAAGATGCTTGTTTGCACTGCCGTTTGTGAGCCTCTGCCTGCCTGCCAGTGCTTCACAGTCTGTTCCAGGGGATAGATAAGAAAAGTAGCCATTCCAGCATTGTGAATACTGCTGTGATAGGAAGACAAATGTAGCTTTAAGCTGCTGTAGCTCATACTTCTTTGGGGGCGCATTCTCTTTCTTGTAAGAAGTATGTTTTTGAGTTAAGGTGAACACAAGAAGCATTATTGCTGCAGATTTATTTGATTTTTTTGGTTTCCATTGCAGTTGGCACAACTAATGCACAAAGAAATCAAACACTTAGTTCTGCGATTATGCGGCTAGTGGCCCAGCTGGAAACAGCACTCACCAACCAGATCAAGCCTTTCTTTATTCAGGATCTCTCAAAACAAAACCTTGTGGTTTTGTCTTCATGTGGAGGGGTTTGCTGTTCTTTTTTTAATAATACATTTTCCTTTAGGTAGGTTCTCTTCAACTGAGACAGTTTTCTTCCTTAGCCAAACTGTGGGTATAAGAAGTTAAATTGCTTTTTGCTTTAATATAGACAGACATACTTACACACATACATTTTAAACACTCAGCTACTGAATTTGTGCAATTATGCAATGGGATGCTATTCTTGAGAGTGAAAAAATGTCTAGGAATATTTTATGAGATAACATCCAGTTTCTTACTCTAAGATGGAGGGACTATAAGGCACTAAGGTTATATCCAAGGTTTTTGGTTTGTTTTTCTGGCCAGGCATACTTCTAAGAATGTAGGGTTGTAGAGAAAGGATGGAACTGAAATCTCGATTCTGTGTCTTGGTGATGCAGAGTAATTTACCATGTGTGAGTTATTCAACTTTTCTAAACTTGTGTTTTGACAAAATTAGAATTAAAATAGCTATTTAGTGGAATTATTATGAAGCATGAATAATGTATATAAAGTACCTCTATGTATGTCATAGGAGTTATATAAATGGTTGATGTTATTATCTCTGGAAGTGACATACATACCACCTTTCTGACCTTTTTGTGGAATTTTCAGCAACTGGTTTACCTTTGCCTGGTCCTTAGTCTCATACCTTCTTTATTTTTGAGAACGTTCCTATTCTAAGCTTGAACAGATGTGGAGCTGATAAACCTATCAAATCACTATCTGAAATAGTTCAGTTTTGTTGTATTTTTCCCGGGAGTGAAGTTGGCCTAGTTAAATTAGAGAGGAAAGAGTGGAATTTTCCTGCGAGCTCTTCTGGGAGTCATGGTACACATGTCCTGAGTATCAAGAAGGAGATATTTGTGATGTAGTTCTTTGGCAGTTCTCACAGGTGAGACCGTGACTGTAGCATAACTAAACAAGAGCCAGCTCTAGGCAGCCTCTATCCTGCCTCCATGCAGTACAGTGGACTGAGGATCAGAGAGTGTGGCCACTGATGAGGTCCACCCTGGGGGTGACACATGCAGTCTTCTGCAGCCGAGGAAGCTGGCCATTGCTACCAGCCAGACCTAGATTTACAGCCTGTCCTGCTGCTGCCCAGCCATCGTTGGAGGTTGAGCAAGTTGCTTAACTTTGATGAGTCTCAGTTTCATCATCTATAAAATGGAGTGAATGTAACCTATGGTATCTGCCTCATAAAGTTGTTGGAAGGACTAAATGAAGTAATGCATAGCTGGTCTTCACATAACATGGTAGCTTTAGTTTTTCCATTCTCTCTGTGGAGGACATTTGCACAAGCGCTCTCTTCATTGAAACTTTCATTGTCCATTCTATTTTACTGTTGAGAGTTATTGAGACTCAATAACTGGATATAAGTAGTATTTTATTTTATTTTTTTAAGATTTATTTATTTATGCATACAAGAACTGTGGTGTAAGCTGGAGGTGTGGGGGGTGGAGGAGTCACCAGAGACAGAGCGGGGAACAGAATAGACAGATCTAGAAATACACTGCTGAGGGGAGCAGTGGGTGAGACAGGAGCAGGAGAAGCCTGCTGCACCATGTGGGTTTCTCCCACATGGGGATTGAACTCGTGCTGCAGTGGCTGTCGATAGCTTGATAGTGCTGCCTTTAACCCCTGCACCATCAGGGAGGCCCCTATAAGTTGTAATTTAAAAATTAAGTGTCATCAATCCAGTTGTATCACTCTCTTCCTTCCCATTCCCCTAGACATAGTAATTACAGCAAAGAAAGTTACCAGAATCATAATCAGTGTTGGTGGCGCCTATACCACTGGCAGCCCGAGTACAAAAAAAGTTCCCTACTATTCGATTACATTTATAAATAACTGTAGGTAATGGTGTTGCTGTAGTGTGGATTTTAATTTAAAAGTTTTGAAGAACTTTGTTTTAACACAAATTACTGTATGCGTCTACGATGTTTTGCTGTCATTGAAAGCTTTTTAGATACCTGTCTTACGGCTTTCTTATTTGTCGTGTTCTGGTTCCGCTGTTGATAAAGATTGCTACTGAAGAGAATACATTGGTCTCAGAGGATGTATTTTCAGCCTTGAAAGACCCTGGGCAAAAGCAGGGTAAGCTGGTGAGGTCTAAAGTGCGCCAGAGTTT
Source organism: Talpa occidentalis (assembly GCF_014898055.3). Lineage (NCBI taxonomy): Eukaryota > Metazoa > Chordata > Mammalia > Eulipotyphla > Talpidae > Talpa > Talpa occidentalis. The sequence continues at coordinate 10,817,920 of NW_023601653.1, forward strand.
GTAAAACAAAACCAAGCATTGATACCCCAGCTCCCTGTTCCTGTTGCAGTTCATTGGGGTTTCTTAGGGGAACTGTAAAATCAGAAGAAAAAAGGAACGGAAATTCATTTGCAGGGAAATAATGAACCTTAGTGGATTGTTTATAAAATCCCTTGATGTCAGCTTATTAAAGGGATTTCTATGATTTTCCTTTCTATTGAGGTTTTTTTGTTTTGTTTTCTGAAACAGAGATCCCCTCCTACCTAAAATACTCTCCTTTGTAAGAGAGTATTTTAAATTCCTACCATACTAGACACCTTAATGAAAGTCCTTGAGTAGATATGGTGTCTTATGTGATGCCTTGAAACCTCTTCAGACACCACCCAATAGATACATATTTCTTTTGTGCTTAGCATGTGTCAAGATTCTGCATGAAAACAATAGGGAATACCTCTTCCGGCTAATGACATGGCCCGGTTGCTTTCAGAGCACTGGCTAGCCAGTCTTCCCGAAAAGAATGGGGAGAACATTCTTACAAGCTGCTATTTGGGTTTTGAGCCCAGATCTACTAGTGGTAGGTCCAGAATGCACAAAATTTCCTGGCCATCAGTTTGAAAAATGGTTGAATAAACTATGACGAAAGACACAGGAATTAATTACAGTACCTTAAGAGGAAATAATGACACACTCCTGTAAGATGTCCAGGAGTGCAGAAAAACAGACAGGTGGTTAATAGCTGGCATGAGGCATGCTGGGTAAACACACCCCAGGTGCACAGATAGGCCCAATGTTGGGTTCAGTTTATGGATGGGAAGGGAGAGGCTGCCCCTTTTAACACTTTTTTTAATGGAGTGAACCCACTGATACTTAGGGAAGGGCTAAAGACAGGACAGCTAATAACTGTTGAGTCTTAATCTCTAAAAAACTGACTTTCCTCTCTGACCTAGATCCTCAAATTGTATTGAATTTGCCCACACACTGTACTCTAACAAATTAGCAAAGGAGTTCTAATTTATAGCTCCAGGAATCAGCACGTCCTAGTATTATCAGTAAAAGAAGAAAGCCCCAAACAGACACCTTCCCTCCCCATTTCATATGTGGGTATGAGTTCTGCCTCCTTTGTAGTTTTTCCACTTAAAAATAACCACTGACCTCTTTTCTTACAGACTCGCTCTTTACTGAGTGTGTTTGAAGAAGATGCCTGCACTCTCACAGATTACACCAACCAGCTGCTGCAGGCCATGCAGCGTGTCTACGGAGCTCAGGTATTGACCTGCCCCTCACCTGGAGAGGAGCTGAATGGGAGTCCTTCAACTCTCAGGGGGTGAAGAGATTTGAGTCAGAACCACACTATTTAGCATTTTGAAATAAAAATCACAATTGCTTTTCTCATTCTGTTCCCCTCAAAAAGCTGAGGACAGTTTGTTTTCATTGCTTAAAGAGGTCATTTTCCTGTAACTGGAGAGTCAGTAGAGAGGAACCACATAACTGCTATCAAAAAAAATTTTTTTAATTCAACCCCACAGGAAAACATTTGAGTCTCTCCTTCTTACTTGTGAATGAGTGGTTTCAGTATTCAAAGACATGACATGCTCTTTGTCTTTCTCAAAAATGGGCTGTCTTCGATGTCAGTATAGGCAAGTTGAGATGTTTTTTTCAAGTTATTCATCTGAAAAGACTTGAATCATAGTTCTGAAACTACTGTGAGGCTTCTTTAGAGGAACAAATATCTCTGACTTGCAAAACCAGGAAAATAAATTGTTGAATAGCAAAAGTGAATCTTTCCAAGATCAGGAAGTGCTCATGTATGTTACTTTCTAAGAGAAAACTTGTGTGTTACTTGAAAGTAAAATTCATTATGTTATACATTGAAATATTATGGGAACAAATGCTTTTCATTATTGATTCCTTGCTAACTTAAACCTGTACATGTCATTGTTTCATTTTCTCATTGATCTTTTAACAAAGACCGCATCCAGTAGTATGTTAATATTCATATATAATTATTTATTATCTCCGTTGTTTTATTAGTCATTTATTCATGACATGTGGACACTCGTGTGTGTGTGTGTGTGTGTGTGTGTGTGTGTGTGTGTGTCCGTCCTTGCCATGAATTGCTGATAACTGGGACACAAACAAAATAATTACCAAGATAATGTTAGAGGAGAGTCACCTAATCCAGAGAAATTGTGCTGAGCACTCAGAAGAGTTTTGACAGTTGAGATTTTGTGATTGTATACTAGCTTCCTGGCCCAGCTTTGGCGCTTTTAACATTGGTTATTTCTATGAGGTGAGTATAGTTATTATACTCATTTATAGGTCAGAAGATATAAGAATTTTGTTTTGTTTTTTTTTTTTTATAGAGGCATGTTTTTATTTTTTATTTATTTGTTTGTTTGTTCGTTCGTTTTGTTTATACATGCACTGGGTACAGTCAGAAGCGCGGGAGGGTGAGAGAATTCACCAGAGCCAGAGCAGGGAGCAGAGCAGGCAGAAGGACCGAAGTACACTGCTGAGGGGAGCAGCGGGCGGCAGGAGAGGTCTGCGCGCCATGTGGGACCCTCCTCCAGTGGCCGGGGAGCAGCCGGGGATCGAACCGGTGCCGCAGAGGTCGCCGGCAGCTTTGCAACCCAGTGCTCAACCACCAGATATAAGAATTTTGATGATGAGTAACTTCTCTAAGGTCTCCCCTCTAATAAATGGCAGAGCAAGGCAGAAGCCAAAGCCCAAACTCTTAAATTATATGTGTTCTGAACTAGGAATGTGGCAGTAGAAATGAAAGAACTGGATTAATTTCTGAGGTATTTGGGAGGTGGATTGGTGTTGTTTGAAGGCGAAAGGGTCATGTGTGAGTGAAGGATAAATGAAAACTGATGCCCAGGTCTTTGACTTGAATGGCAGGGCAGGTAGTCGGGAGAACCAGAAAGTAGAACAGCGGGGGGCTGGGGGTAGACTTGCTAATCCTAACTCTTTCTTGAAAGGCTGGTTTTGAGATGCCCTTGGACATGAAGTAGGGAAAGAGACCTGTTGAAGGCTTAGATCCAGAGTTCAGGTGGAAGATACAGATTTGCAACTATACAGTGTTACGCAAGTGCACCTTATTCTTTAGAACTAATTTTAACAACTAAACAAATGGTGCTCATTTGTGATTTTGCTTGTTTTGGTAAGACATTCAGAAATGGAGGACGTACCTTGGCAGTTTTTTTAAAACTGTTTTTTATGTTTTTGTTTTTTCCCAAATATACAAAATTGAAGAAAACAGAATGTGTTTCTCTGAATGTATACCTGAACTTGTTTGCTGTTCATTCACTTGACTCTTGTCCTTAAATGATTTCTCTCCTGTAAAAGGCTTAAGAACCCCAAGACTTAATTAAGTACTGTGTCTGCCACTCCCAACATCTCTATTCTGCCTTTCCATGTCTGCTGGAATCATTTGCTTGGAGATATCCAAACACTCTCTTAAGCGGTTTTTGCTTTTGAGCCAGAGAGCTACATTTTGCCAAAATTAAGTGGGTCTTGCATTCCAAGAGGCTGTAACTGCTTTTAATTCACACCACATGATCATCACATGGTCTCTCCTGCGAGTGAGAAACCCTGCCGCCTGCCTTGGGGTTTCCTGGCGCAGAGGCTAGTGAGATAGTCTGGCCCGTGCTGCCCCAGTGCAGCACAGATGCAAGCCATGCCCGTGGCATTTAAGTCAGCTGGGTCATGGGCATGGCTTTGATTCTTTTTAGTAAAGAAAATTTTCCTGGGTCTCCCTGGTGGCACAAGGGGTTAAGACACAACCTATCCCCAGCCAGGGAGCTACCCACATGGCACAGCAGACCTCTCCTGTCTCGCCCGCTGCTCCCCTCGGCAGTGTATTTCAGTCAATCTGCCTGTTCTGTTCCCCACTCTGTCTCTGGTAAATCCTCTCACCCCCCACACCTCTGGTCTATACCCCAGTTCTTGTATGAATAAATAATAAGTCTTTTAAAAAAAAAGAAAAAAAATCTTCCTGACTCCTTTCTGTTCAGTTTGTGGGGTGTGTGTATCTGTTTGTATACACACTCTGTCAATGTTTTTATCTAAGTTGTTTTCCTTGTTTTATTTCATGCTCCTTAAATACTTTATTTTATTTTTTTTAAAGATTTATTTATTTGTTTATACAAGCACTAGGTACAGTCAGAGGCACGGGAGGGTGAGAGAATTCACCAGAGGCAGAGCAGGGAACAGAACAGGCAGACTGACAAAATACACTGCTAAGGGTAGCAGCAGGCGCGGCAGGAGAGGTCTGTCATGCCATGTGGTACCCTCACTGGCAGCCGGGAATCAAACCGGTGCTGCACAGGCTGTGGGCAGCCTCGCAGCCCAGCGCTCAACCACTGTGCCACCAGAGGAGACCCTCCTTAAGTACTTTATATCTAGACATATTGAATTAGATTAATATAGTTTTATAATTTCATTTTTAAAAACAGGGGCACTTAGCATTATGTAGTTTTTCATTATTTTAAAAACTAGGGTATGCTGCTGATCAGTAACAAATATTCATAAAAGATATTTTAAATCAGATCACATGGCAAATTTCTGGATTCTGATGTAGAGAATAACTTCGGATCTTAGTTTTAGAAAGAGGAAGAGAAGGAAAAGTAGAGGAAAGGTCTGTGAGCAGTTTTGCTGACTGTGGCTGATTTGGGGAAATTAAAAAAAAATTTTGGCTGAAATACAAGCATAAGCTATAGTTGGTGAGCTCTTTGCAGCATTTTACCGTAGTCCCTGGAGTCTCTTCTGGTCTCTTAATATCAGATGTGCCTTTCTGCCTTTGCACATGGTGAACTCTTAGTATTCCTTTGTGGGTCACCTACATAAAGTGAAATTATATGCATTTCTTATGCATTAGCAAAGCAGGAATGGGTTACTTCGAAAGAGCTGCCATCTCTCAAATTATTGGCTAAATATGTTTAAAATGCCCACAGCATCTGCAGCTGTATACTTATAGTTAAATATGTCCAGGTTTCACATTTAATGCATATACTTGTTTCTTTTCTAAAGAGGCTACAAGTAAAAAAAAGAATCTTTTAAAAGTGGACTTTACAAGAATGCCCCAGACAGAGCGTTCCACCCTGTGTGCCTCCTGGCCCTGCCTTCTCCCATATGTGCCTGAGCCCAGCTGTGCGCAAAGCACTGGGATGAGTGAGACTTGCAGCTGCTTGACTTTAGGCAACGTTTCTGGCCAAATATTTGTTGTAGGTGGAAGCAGATGACTTTTGTGATTTTGATTGTGGTGGGTTTTCTCTGCCCCTGCCCCTCTGCATTCCTGCGCACCATGGATGCTGCCATCCGCACATAGCTCTGGGTGACAGTTGCAGTTATTTAGTGCTCTGTGTCCCCTTAAAACAAACATTCCTTTGTCAAAAGCTTTCCTTTAGGATTCGCTTTCTGCCTTGGTCACAGCCTTGGGAGATTCTGTCTAACGTGGGGGATATCATCAGTAAACCCTGGTTATCTTTTGTAGGATTCTTATCAGTAGCCAGAGAAATATTCCAGAATTTCAAAGGAGTCTTACTCATGGGGACTCCATTTTGAACTTAAATTTTAGACAGCCTCTTTTATTGGACTGTAGCTAGAAAAGTATGAGATTTATGATCCAGTCTGTAGGCCCTGCAAGTCTGCCCACTGAGTACTAACTAGATGCAGTTTTGACTCAGGATCAGAACAGCATGTTGAGAGCTCAGGCTTTAGGTTTTGAGTCCAGTAGTTCTGAATTGAAGGCAAGTTTTTGCCTTTCCAGTTAGTAGTTGTACAGTTTTAGAAAGGTGTTACCTTTTTTAAACCTTAGTCTCCTCATTTATAAAATGAGGATAATGATAGTACCCACCTTCCTTTGAAGGACTAAAAGTGCTAATATATGAAAAATGCTCAACAGAAATGTCAAGTAACTACAAAAGACTCAATAAATATTAGCAGCTAGTTCTATTGTTGTCATTACTAATATTTACTCTCTGTCCAAGCTCCAGTTTTGCAAGTCTTGTTGCAGAGATAAGTGTATGGGCGTGCCTCACAGGGTGTGGATTAATTAGCTGAGGTTGGTAAAGCATTTCATAAAAATTTTGTGTACAGTAAGTGGATTAAGTGTAAGTAAAGTTAAATTTGGTCTAGTTCAAAAGGCTTTTCATGTAATGTGCCCAGACAGGAAAGGTTCTTTTAGGGTAAGTGACAGGTCTTTTTGTACGATTTGTTCCCAGTGAATTGTATTGTTGGAATAGAATCTTGTAGCCTGAAGTCATGTACATCTGAAAGTACACAGCTTATTTGCAGAAGGTCTTTCTAGAAGAGACCTGGCACAGTCTTGTTGTACACAGAAGTTTTGGGAAGCAACTATTGTATGTTGTACCCCCTTTCTGAGCTCCATTGGCATTCTGTGAGTGACCCCTCATCCTCACCATTGACTAGGGTGTTATCTGACACTGGCAGCTCCCTGGCAGGTGTTTCCATGACTTTACAACCCTTGCCAATCAGCTCTAGAGAAGAATCCAAGTAGCCTGTGGGTTCCTGCTTATTTTGAAGGCATGAAGGGTGGTTGTCATATCTGTTGATCAGCCTCTAAAGGATACAGATATGGAAGGAGTAATATTGTAGATTTAGCTAAGATTAAGAAAAGAATGACTTAATAAGGTAAAAATGTTTCTTGAATCTGAAATATTTTAGCCTAATGCAGAACATCTTGAGGGAGGTAGAACAGAAGAGTGGGTCTTTTGAGACATAGTGTCTAAATCAAGATCAGCAATTTGTGGCCCTACTGGCCTCTGATTTTTGTAAGCAAAGTTTAGTTGCAATGAAGCTAGTTATTGTATTGTTTATGTCTATTTTCATTCCACATCAGCCAGTTGAGTAGCTGTGACAGAGACCATATGTTCCCCAAGCCAAAAAGAATTACTGTCTAGCCACTTACAAGAAAACTTTGTCAACTCTAGTGTAGAGTATCGGCCTTCTCAGCTCTTATCTCCTAGCACAACAGAGAGTAGTGTTTTTTAGAATTGGACAGAGCTCAATTGACATCCCAGCCTTGCTACTGAGTTATGTTATAGTCTTGCGCAAGTGGCTTAACCTCTCTGTTCCTCAGTTTCTTCATCTGTAAATGTAAGTTTGTAATTAAAACCTGCCTCGCAGGATTGTCAGAATCCAGTGAAATAGCATATTGAAGGCACTTATAGTGGTGCCTACTGTGAATTAAGTGCTCTGTGAATGTTTGCTGCTATTGTTAAGAGATTCTATGGATCTGCAAATCAGAGTCCACATGATGCTGCCCCAGCAGATGCCAAGGTAGCTTGAACAAAAACCCACTGAGAACTCAGAAATGAGAAGCAAGAGATTGTCTGACCCGGCAGGGTTAGCGGCCCAGTGTCTGTGGCTAAGGCTGTTGTTCCTGTGCACACTGATCTTTAAAGTAGCACCATGGAAAATGGTCATTTGGCAGTATTTCCTGGCCAACTGCTTCATCCCTGGTCTAACTTTTGTGTTTTATTGCCCTCCCCCCCACCCCCCGTTGTACTGCTTCCTTGTGGCTAGGAAGTATTTCCCACCTTACACCATGATTCTGGCTACTATTTAAATTTGGATGACTCTCTTACTCTTGTTTATTCATTCATTCATCAAACGTTTATCGAGAGACTGTGTGCACTGTGTGCACTGGGAACTGTTGCATGCCCATCTCTTAAGTGTGGGATGGTGTGCTGTGGAAGTCTTGGTTTGTCTGCCACTTTGCTAGGTGGCTGCCAGCTCTGGGTATTTTTGAAAGGGGTAGCACCCCAGCAAGATGCATAATTCAGGAACTTTCATTATATTCACCTGACTTTTTCTGAGGAAAAGGGGGAGAGTCACATTTCAGGGCCTGGCCTGTTCCTTGGGCAGATGAAGGAAGTCGAAACAGGTTGCCATTTGTCTGCAAAGAGCCAAGGAAAGTGGACTTGGGCTCTGATGGGTCTTGCAAAAGAGGATCATGAAAAATAAAACCAGCTTCTGCAGAGTTTACACCTCACCTCTAACCTGGGAGAATTAGAAAGGAAGTGGAGGCCAAGGCCATAGCAGACCAGTGTCCACTCCTCATCCCTGGCCCAGGTCAGACCCTGGGGATCTGCTCCTTTCTTAAGAAGAGCCCTGAATCTGAAGGGAAGCCTTAATTGAGTCCTGAAAATGTAAGACATGTTTTCTAGGCTGAGCACATCATGGTGAACTGTGTAGTTGAAAGTAAAGGAGTAAGAGAAGAGGAAAATGGCACAAAATGGCCCTCCCTGGGCGTTGCAGCTGTTCATCTGTGTCATCATCATTCTCATCCCCGCCGACCGTCTCACAAAGCCACAGTGCAGCGTAAACCCCGTTGCACTTAGAGTGAATGGGCCATGGAGGCCTGCACGCTGTTGCTCAGCCATAGTGCCACACCTTCTCACCTCATGTCCTTCACCTTTTGCTACTTTGTCTTTTATAGTTCTTCAGACAGACTTTTTGTTTTTCACATTTTTGTGATGCATTTTCCCCACATGTTCCCTCTTTCTGGAAAGTTTGTCTCCATTGCTATCTCCAGGGATCTTGAGACTGTCTTCCTTAACATTTAGATCCTCCGACACACAGCTCTTCACACAGTATTTCCCTGTCATTTCTCAGCATGATTGCAACTATGTTTTGATGTCTGCTTCTCCAACAAACCCTGTGAGCACAAGAGATCATGTCTGTTTGTCTGTCTGTTGCCTTCTACATGTGTTTCCCCACTGAATGACCAGAAGGAGCAGCAATCTGTAAATTATTAGGGTATGTGGGGAGGAAGCAAGCTTTAACCTTTTAATTCCTGAGCAAGATATTTTACTATTTTATAGACTTACACATTATTTTTAAGGGATTCTCTGAGGCGGCATTTGCCCTATTTATATTTCATATTTCAGTTTCTGTACATGCAGTGGACAAATCTTGCTTTTCTCTTTCCCTTGCAGAATGAAATGTCCCTGGCCACTCAACAGCTTTCTAAGCAACTGCTGGCATATGAAAAACGGGTAACTGGATATTTATGTGCCGATTCGGTGTTCTGGACTCTCTTACATTGAATTCTTTTTTTTTTAAGATTTATTTATTTATTTATACGAGCACTGGGTACAGTCAGAAGCGCGGGAGGGTGAGAGAATTCACCAGAGAGCAGAACAGGCAGACTGACGAAATACACTGCTGAAGGGAGCAGCGGGTGCTGCAGGAGAGGTCTGCGCGCCATGTGGGACCCTTGCCGGTGGCTGGGGATCGAACCAACATTGCAGAGGCTGCGGGCAGCTTCGTAGCCCTGCGCTCAACCACTGCGCCACCAGGGAGGCCCTTACATTGAATTCTTATAAAGGAATTCTTAGAAGCTCCCTCCCTCCTTCCCTCTCTCCCTTCTCTCTCTTCTTCTCTGTCTTCCTCCCTCCTGCCTTTATGCCTCCTTTCCTCCCTCCCTTTTCTTTTGTCTTGCCCTTTCCTTCCCACTGGTAAATTCTAACCAGTTACTAGCCAAAGTTTTTATCATTTGTTCTGATAACCCACAGATGTAATTAGCTGTCCTTGAGGGTTCATCTGCAAGTGAGTCACTACTAACATTCTAGGAAATAAGCCCCACGATGCCATGCTGTCTAGATAAAGGGTGAAGGCCAAAGAAGGAATCGCGCAGAGAGGGCAGTCACGTGCAGTGCTGGCAGTAAGGGGAAAGCTCTGGTTTTCTGTGCTTTCATACTTGTCAGGTATTGGGAGAAAGGCAGTGAGGTGGAGGGCAGTGTGTGGTGGGAGGATGCTGTAATGCTGAGCTCCTTAGTTAACACCCAGTTAACCCCTGGCTTTTTCATTCTTTGGTCTTAGAATTTTGCCCTTGGAAAAGGTGATGAAGAAGTAATTTCTACACTCCACTGTTTTTCCAAAGTGGTGGATAAGGTAAGAGTGCAACTGAACAAAATGTGGTTTGATTCTTTTTTTTTTTTTTTTTTTTTTTGTGACCCACTTTCCATTTTGAGATAGCTACTTAAATGTCCCAGTAGCCTGGGATTAAAAAGCCTAGTCCTGCTACTTATTTGCTGTCTGGAATGGGAAATTTATCTGCCTGTCTGGAAAATGAATAGTACCCAACTCGCAGAGTGGGTGAGAAGTAAATGCTATAAAACATAGAAAACTGGCACATAAAATGTGTTTAAAAATGGTAGTGCTGATGGGAATAGTTTTATTTCTTCTACCTAGACCATTTTTTAAGTTGACAGGAGTTACTAAGGCCCTGAGGTAGAAGAGGAGAAAGACTGAAGTTTTAAAGCAATCTGGTAGGGAGGACCACATTGAACACAGTCCTCTTGTTCTTAGAAAGGTCAGGTCTTTTTTTTCCAAAGAAAAGACGCACCTGAAATTTGGCTGAGTAGTTTTGGTAGGAAGCATTCTCTGTCCAGAGTGATTCCCAGGACCACAGCTGGCCGTGGGTTAGTAGGTACCCAGTAGGCCTGTCTTTCGAGTGTGATTTCAGCCCCCTCTGAAGGTGACAGAGCTCATTGTGGCTTGGGGTCACGGTGATCTGTGTGCCCCACTGACAGTGAGCTGTGCCCACTGCGTGCACATCAAGGTGCTCTCCACACAGGCAGGTGTGTCTCAGATTGAGGCTAAGAACCACAGTTTACACCAAAACAAACAATACCTCTGGACCTTGAGTAAGTTTGACTGATGCCCCCATCAGTTATAACCTTGCAACCTTGCAGTTAGTGCTTAATACCTCTAGGCCTGTATTGTTGACTGCTTTATGAAGGGTATTTATTTGCTACAAGCATCTGACTGAGCTCTTCAACAACACAAAAGTGTTTAGCGTGATCTCTTGGTGAAAAAAGGCAATGTCAGTGATAGTGGATGTGATTTTCTTCAATAGATTTCTCTTTCTTTCAGCTTAATGTTCTCCATACAGAACTGGCTAAACATTTGGCAGACACAATGGTTCTCCCTATTATTCAATTTCGAGAAATGGATCTTACAGGTAAAGTTCAGTGCCAGTTATCTTCAAAATATTGTTTAATAGTGATTCTTCCTATATTAAAATTTTTTTCAGTGTGTGGGTCATTGACAAATGCCTCCCACCTTTTTTTGAGTAGTTCAAATAGCTAACTTTTTTTTTTAAAGATATATTTATTTATGTATATAAGAGCTGGGGTACAGGCCAGAGGTGTGGGGGGTGAGAGGATTCACCAGAGACAGAGTGGGGAGCAGAACAGGCAGACTGACTGAAATACACTGCTGAGGGGAGCAGCGGGCGAGACAGGAGGGGTCTGCCTTACCATGTGGGTTTCTCCCTGGCTGGCTGGGGATCGATCTCATGCTGCAGAGGCTGCGAATTGCTTCACAGTGTGGTGCTTAACCCCTTGCGCCACCAGGGAGGCCCTCAAATAGCTAACTTTTAATGAATCCCCTCTGTATTCTTGGCTCACCTAAAGGAGGTCACAGCTAATAAGAAAACAGTCTTGGAAACACATCATTGTAATGTGTGATGATGAGGGCAACAGGATAGAGATATACAAGAAATAGAGTCAGCACATAGAAAAACATGATTACCCTTTTGGGGACAGGTTGCCTGGGAAAGTTTCCTGGAAAGGGTTATCTCTGAACTGGGTTTTGAGAGATAACTAAGTATTTAGAGCCATCAGACAACAATAGGAAATAAAAGAAATCCGGAAGGAAATGTAGTGCAACTGTTACTTGCAGAGGATGTGACACTATACTATATAGAAAACCTTAAAGATTCTATCAAAGAGCTATTAGCAACAATGGATGAATCCAGAAACGTGCCAGTTACAAAAACACAATAACCTGTTGCATTTTTACATGTGATGAATGAGAAGAGAAATGAAGAAAATTCCATTCCAGATCACTTAGAAAAAGCAGATAGCTCAGAATTAACCAAGGACATGATGGATTTAACACTGTAAACTCAAGACTTGACTAAAGGATATACGTGAGGACATAAGGAGATGGAAAGACATTCCATGCTCATGGATGGGAAGGCTCAACATGATCAAAATGACTATCTTACCAGAAGCCATACAACACAGTCCTCATCAGTATACTAACATATGCTTTCAAAAAATTGAACAAAAATATTGATATTCATCTGGAACCATAAAAGGCCTCAAGTACCACATGTAATCCTGAAGAAAAAAAAAGAGAAATGGTTGCATCACATTACCTGACTTGAAATCCTACCATGAAGCCACAGTGGTTTCAATATGCTACTGGTGACTTTACCAGGTGGTAAAATGGCAACAATAGGACATTTCTAGGTTCTGGGTATAGTCGGCATTCTGAGGAAAGATAGATTAAAATTCTCTACTTCGGGCTGAAAAATCAGAGCTTATGTTTGTCCTCGAGGTCGCGATGAATAGTACCTGACCACCATTCCTTCGGCCCATGTGTCCAGTCCTCTCCCTCACAGACCTCGAATGCTGTCTGGAGAGGACTGGCTGCATGGCCGTCAGGGTCCCTGAGGGGGTGTAGTTGAGACCAGGCTTCCTAGCCACCAGCAATGACTGAGCACTTGAGGGAGTGTTGGCAAAGCCTTCTACACATAAACTTTTATTTTCTTGGGAATTCATAGGCTGTAGTGTGGCGTGTCTTAATTTTCTTGCTCTGAAATGTTTACTTTCTCTTGTGCAGAAGTAAGCACCTTAAAGGATCGTTTTGGACTCGCCAGCAATGGTAGGCATGTCCTCTGTTCTTGGTACGTGGGTTTAGTGATGCATGTGAGTTTAGTTTGTCTGTGGGCAGAGACACTGAATAAATGTTTTTGCCTTTCAGCCCATCTGGGTGCTAAAATGTCTCTTTATTTTTAGAGCATGACATCGCAATGGCAAAATATAGCAGGCTTCCTAAAAAAAAGGAGAATGAAAAGGTAAGACTGTCTACCTTAGATGTTGCTTGCCACTTAAGCTCCTTTTCATTTCCTCTTGTTAATTCATAGTATTGAGGGTGTGTTCATGATTTTTTTTCATAATTTAAAAAATATTTATTCTGAGTCTCCTAAATAGACTTCCCTTTCATATTCTAGCTTTTCACACTGGTTAATGAACACCATCTTGGAACTGTGGTAGAATTTTCAGGCAGGATTTTAGCTTATACTTGCTACCTCATATAGTAATCAGACTCACAGCCTTAGGTTACTTCAATTCCTTTTCTTTGACTGATTTTTTTAAGCTCACTTTATTATACATAATATTGAATATTTTCATTAACTTTTTACTTCTATTACATGATTTCCTTGGGATACAACCTTATGAATAAACCAAAATATATGTGGCTGACGGTCATACTACCATATTGTTTTCCATGCTGACTGGAGCATGTCATAATGCTGCTCACAGAAGTATTGGTTTCACCTTAGTGCCACTTCACAAGCACTGAAATTCTGTTACTTTGGTGTTTTTAATTTGGATGTTTAAAAAATTTGAGGTGAAACCTTACCTAGTTTTATTATATTTGCACAGAAATGGTTCTTGTAAATAAACAGATGTTTTGAAGTTGCATGCTCTTACAGAATTACCATGGCAACTAGATAACCTTAAGTTTTCCTTTCACCTCTTGCTCAGGTGAAGAATGAAGTTGTTAAAGAGGTGGCAGCTGCACGGCAGAAGCAGCACTCCTCGGCCCTTCATTATTACCGGGCTCTCAACATACTGCAGTACTCAAAGCGTATGGCCGTGATGGAGCCCATGATAGGCTTTACCCAAGGACAGGTAAGGCAGACCCTTCCAGGAGGGTGAGACCTAAACCAATCTGGAGACCAGCAGGGTATTCTGGGAGGTAGCCCTCAGGAGAAATTGAAGCAGCATCAGAGAAAGAAACAACGGACAACTCCCTGGAAACTTTCTAGATGCCACACTGGAGAGCTTCCAGGTGGACAGATCATCCTGAGCTGCACTTATGAGGCCACCTGTGCAGGAAGTAATGGCCCTGATCCCAAGCCTCCTGTGGGGAGGAGCCCTGGCCTTTTGTCTCAGATGCAAGTGAATGCTGGGCTTGGTCCAATTTTCTGAGGAAGAGCTGACTGCTGGGTTGGTAGAGCAAGGCTCACCTCCCAAGACAGCGCGTTCCTCTGCTGCTGTGTGGGAAGGCTCACCCTTGACTGGGGAGTCTCAGGTGATACGTTGCCAGGTTATTGCCAGCACCTTTGCATCTGGGCTGTGAAGGATGTTGTTTTGTGGAAACCCTGTATTGCTTCTCTACCCCTGTTGGTGGTTTGCAGAACATTTGTCAACAGGAAAGCTCCTTTCAGGATGGGCTGTGATTGGGTCTCATTTTGGCATCTGAGAAATGCACCTGGGAATTTTCTTTCAGTTCGTGATATAGGGACAAAGGAATGTTAGGAAGCAAAATTGGACAGGAAAAAAAATCAGAAAATTTTAAAACCCCTCCACGTGAGCATCTATAACTTTTATAATACAATTTTAAAATATATTTTTAAAAAACAGCATCAGTTTCCTTTAGGGAAAAGGGGAACAAAAGAGGATCTTTAAACATCCAAGCTCAATTGTCTGTCATCTTCCGAAGGCTGTTATACATTGTTGAGTGGTGAGTACACTAAAGTCAGCTTATGCTTACAGAGGTATTATATAAATAGGGCAGTCTGACTTTTCTGCATCTTCTGAGTGAAACTGGGCTAAACCAGAAAGTAGCACTGTCCAACTGTGGGTTTTGGTCCTCAGCAGACCTTTGGGTGCTTCTTCAGAAGGACCTGTGCCCCCCTGTGTGTACTTGCTCACTTTCTGTTGCCCTCCTCTCTTTGGATTCAGTATTGCACCTCTGCCCTGGCACATGTCCTAGCTTTGCTAGCAAATGCCAGTGTGCTCTGTGCTCTCATTAATGACTCGTGTCATGTCTGTCCTCCCTGGAATGAGCTGTTATCCTTGCTTATTAGAAGTCTGGGTCGGGGAGGGTCCTGCACCCAGAGTCTCAGGAGGAGAAGCAGCTCCAGGCCTGTTTGGTCAGTGCCTGGAGAGCCTGGTTGGTTTGAGGGAGGAGCCTCCCAGGGCCTAAAGGACGGGTTTAATCCAGGCTGCTTTCATGCTCACTGGTGGCCACGGGCTCCACCACCTCTCCTGCTCTTTGTTAGTGAATGTTGGCCTCTGGGGAGAGGAGACTGTGAGCGGTAGCACAAATGCTAGGAGAACAAAACAGCGCTCACTGATACTGTTGGGTGGCAGCAGCAGCGTTTTGAGGACTGAGGATGGTATGTTTTATTTTTCATGTGGAAAATTGCAAGACACAAGACCAGATAGTCCATCACCATCAGACTTTTACAATCCTCATGGAAACTGGTTCCTTCGCTTAGACAAGGTTTAACCCCATGAGTCATTTTGGATGATTACAGCATCCATTCCCCATCTTCCACATCAGCCCTTTCAAATCAGTGTTAATTAAGCATCCACCTTTGTAAGCTCATGGTCAGATGACCATTGTACTTCCTGTTGTTGTCAGGAACTGCTTTACGTGGCATTCCATTGAATCAGACTTCTCTGCTTTACATGGCATTCCATTGCATCAGACTTCTCCATACCACCCATCCTAGTGGAGGTTGTTTGACTCCATCTCTGCCTTCCTAGGCCCTTGACAAACAGGTTTCTAATTATATCATGATTCAGTCCCATGCCTGCAGACAGACTGAAGTTTTGTCATCTGTGTACAGGTTTATGAGTACAAAAATGAGCTCCAGTGTAGTATTCACAGAAGTAAGTCCTCTGTAATATGGCTATCAGGCCCAGTATCTGATCCTTCTGTTTGTCCATCAGATTTCCTTAGGGACTATGTGAGCCCCTATCCTAGGAGTTTACAGAATAGTAGCGAAACTGAGACATGAACTTATAGTACACAATCCAAGGAGTTTTGCTTGGGGAAGGTGAGGGAAAGCCATCCTGATGTTTGTGTCCTGAGAATGCAGAATGCTCACTTAACACACCTTGATATTTAACAGTCAGGGATTCAGAGTAGCATTTACAGTGTTGATCTCTATGTGATTCAAAGAGCATGAGGACAGAGTATTTCCCTGTGTGTATATTACTTTGCATTAGGATAATTGCCATCATCTGCTTTTGTACTGTGAAAACTCAGGACGTTGGTGTCCGTCTTTCCCAGAGTGTCTGGGAACAGATGTAAAGATGTCAGAACTGTGCTGAGAATACCAGCTGTCCTTGGGGTGAGAGGTAGATTTCTGTGCCCAGCACCCAGGTCTGAGATGAGCTGGGCTAACGTGAGGTAACAACCACTTCCAAACTCAATGTTTTCTCTTGTTCTTCCTGACTAGGCTTGGGCCTGTTAACTCTGAAGTCAGCCATGTAAAGTAGAGCAGTTCATATCCCACATTCAGATTTCTTAAAATCTTGGCTATAGAAAAAATGGAAACTTGAGCTTTTCAGGGCAGGATGGTTGCAGATGTCGGCCATGTACAAAAATGTTCCTTTTTCTCTTTCCTGTAGTTTCTGCCTGTCAAGGCTTGTCAAGGGGCCCAAGTAAGGACTTCCTTCTCGTCATTGCCCAAAGCTAGCGAGCACTGTTTCACATTCAGACTGTGCAGACTGTGCAGTCCTCAGATCTCCTGAGGACACTAACCCTGGGGCAGAGTGCCTGCCTTCCGGGATATTGGCAGCAGGAGGTCGTCCTCGCCTCCTGGGGCGTCTATACCGTGTAGGTGCCTGCTGTCTCCTTTACACACGCAGTCCCCTGTACGTTGATGTCAGGGTTGGAAGAACCTCGGCTTTCCCTCTGCAAAGTGTGCCTCAGCCATGTCACCATCCGTCCAGCTGTGTTCAGAGCCACTTCAGTGGCTGCATCTTCCTGGGGCCAGACCAGTCATGTGCCAACACCAGTTTAGCCCCTGGAAATGCAAAGGCAAATAAGACATACCTCTTGCCCTCAAAAAACTATCACACAAGAAAGAGACTGATGATAATAATATCAAAAATTGCCACCAGTAGTAATTATCGATGCACCTGGTATGTTCCAGGCACTTCACCTGCTTTGCTCCCATCCATTGCTGCTTCAGCCAGGTACTGGTTTCACCGTCTCTCACGTACCAGAGTCCTTGGGGCTTTGGAGTGACTCTCAGTGGTGTGGTGAGGGCTCCAGAGATGCAGCCGGTACTGTGGCCAGCAGGGTGGGCCACTTCCAAATGTTGCTCTCACATGAAATGAATTATTCGTTCACCTTTTCTAGATGATTTTCAGAATGTTGCAATTATATCTTTCAGATTAACTTTTTTAAGAAGGGAGCAGAGATGTTTTCCCAAAGTATGGACAGCTTTTTATCCTCTGTTACAGACATGGTTCACAGGTAATACCACACTCCAGTTTGGGTCTTGTGTGCCTTTTGCCATTTCTGCAAATTTACCTCTGGGGAGGTGAGGGAAGGTGCTGGCTGTAGAGGGTCTCACAGAGCTCCCAGAACGCTGAGAAACAGCACCCTTCTGAGCTGCCAATATTTGGGGCTAATGTGGTTGAAAAGTAATGATTTCCTCAGTCCCTGATTTGTGTGCAGCTCAGAGGCCTATCCATTATATGACAAGAGGAAATAAGATTAAAAAAAACAGGGATACTGCCACATTAAATCCAAATTCTTGCTCACCTTTTGTTAATACTAAAGTTTCACATGGTATAAGCCTGTGAGTCCAACTTAGGTTTACTGAGAATTTACTAGATCTCTTTGCTTTTTTTTTGAAAGCTCGTTGGGTTCCTAGCCAGAAGTGCTGCAACTTTTCAGGAGGCTAATGATAATAAACATTAGTTTATAATAGGTAAAAGAGGCATTTGACCTTTATTGAATTAATTTAACAAACTGCAGTTTAACCTTGAAAATGCTTGTCTTTGAAAACAACGTTCAGACTGTCCTGACCACATTTGATGCCGAGGTCACTGGCCCCTTGACCTCTCTTGTCCACACTCACCCTGGCGAGCCTGGAGGAGGTACCAGGTACCCAGGCCCCTCTGGCTGCAGGCCTCTTTCGTAAAGACCAAGAATACTTGCTGCCTTGAATACTTCTCATGCTTTCTGGAGCATGTAAATGTGTCTCTCTGTATGTTGAGAGTCGGTAAGAAAATACACAAAATAGAAAAAAAGAGCTGTTCAACTTCTTGAAGATGTTGCATTTCAAAATCGCTTCTGAAGGCCATGCAGTGGAATTTATTTAGGCTGAAGTCCACCTGAAATGCTCTGAAAGTAAAGCATGAATCCCACGAAAAACCAGAGCTAAGCATTCATACAAATCCAGGGGAGAGGTGTAGTTTATGAGGGCAGGGACTCCTTTCTGAAAGTCACCAAGCTGGTTTTTTCCTGATGACTGGTATCAGTTTGTGGAGCAGGTTGGATTTATAATTATGCTAGAAGGCGATTTTCAAAATCTGATTTTGGTTTCTTACCTTTTCGTTCAATTGTTAGCCACTGGGGAGGTGAGGAAAAGTAAAAGGAGGGGGCCTATTAAATTGTCACTTTAGACCCCTTTCTGCCTTGTCTTTCACTGTCTCTTTTTCATCCTGTTTTAACTTCAGAGTTCCATGGTCCAAGACACTGTGACCAAGACCATCACCACTAGGTGGGGTGCCTGTGGAGACCTCAGTCTATGGGGAGAAAGGACAGTTGCCTATTATAAAGCTAAAGTACCTGGGTTTTTCATACCTCAGTGCACAGACATGAAAACCAGAGCCCACTTACTTACCCCTCATGTGGCTGGGGTGGCCGTTGGTTGGCCGCCCGCCATACAGCTGTTTGTCTCGCACAGCTGTGTGGCGTTCATAGAAGGAACAGTGTTGCCTTTGACTTTGTCAGTGTGCTTTAGTACCACTTCTGGGTCATTTTCCCATCTCCAGTGGCGTCCCCACCACGCTGCCAAAACCAAGGTGGGAAGCGGTGTGCTAGTACAGTGGGAAGGGGAGGCCACAGGCGGACTGACAGATGTTTTCATCTTCCTTTCTGGCACTTTCTTCGGCTCCTGCACATGAAACCCTTGAGGATAGACTCATCAAAGCTTTTCTCCTAAAATTTGCATCAACAGTTGTGAGCATGCATCCTCCCACGTCAGCAGAGAAATCGTTTAGCTGGGTTCAGGTATCCCCAGTGGCAATCCTTACATCCCACTTTAGAACAGCAGGCACACAAACACCTCTGGTCACACAGACTGCAGTCCCCATGGCCTCTAGCTTTCAGGACCTGAGTTAGAGGTGGAGTGGCGATGGGGACCCTGCAGCTTTCTTTGTGGGCCCTCAAGGGACAGCCCTGCCATCTGCTGCTCTGCAGTACTGCACTGGCCCATGAGGCGTGACTGACCTGTGACTTTCTGTCTCAAGCATCCAGGTGAACCTGGAAGGTGAAGCTGAGAAGACACACATGTTTCTGCAAGAATTACTTATAGCTGATAAATCTGTTTACACTCCAGACTTTGACGTGTCTGCACCACAGATCAACAGGAACCTCATCCAGAAAGCTGGATACCTTAACCTTAGAAAGTGAGAATGCTGTTCCCTGCCTCTTTTTCTAAAACCTGTTTTCTCAAGGTGTGACTGCAGAGTACCTGTTAAGTGCCCTAATACAGGGGAAGAGCTCCCCATATTGCCCCTTCCTGCTGGGACACAGGAAGCCTCTGGGTTTAGATCCCAAACTGCACTGAGAGATGGGGCTTGAAACAGAATCGTGTTAAGAAGCCAGTATGTCAACTGCAAGGTTTGGCAGTTCACCCAGGCTCCATTTACCAGGCTGCTGGTAGATGGACTGCTCCCAGTGTCCTCATCCTCCACCATTGAGGGCTGTTATCTCACCCCTTCACTCTAGGTGGTGCAGGACACCCATCATCGAGGCGAGAGTGAGGGCCAAGAGGCCTTCAGAGTCATCTAGATGCTTATTGACCTAACCACATATTTAAAACTCAGGCATATAAATGTCCATTTTGAATGAGTGATAGGGTTTAATTGTGTTTGCAAGCGAGGGAAGTCATCGTCAGGTGTGAAGACTCTGTATCAGTGGACAGGCACCCTGACTCAGCTGGGCCTCCGTCACTTCATCCATAAAATAGAACTGATAATTCACCCACTTCATAAAGTCTCTACACGGGCTGGATGAGGTCATTCCTAGCAGGTAGTAAGCCCTCAAATGTTAGCTGTTACATTTTTACAGAAATTACTATAATTGTTGAGGCAGAAAACCTAGTGCCTTGCACATAGTTACTACACAGGAAATACTGCATCAAATAAAGTATTTGATAGCTCCCAAGTGGAGGCTCTGAGCGGATGAATCGCCAGCTGTGTTCTCACCAGGATAGAATGCCTCAACGGAATTGAGATCACAGGCAAATGTCCCCTCTAATCCATATGGATAGAAAACCCCAAAGTTCTGGGGTTATTTGCCAGAAACTGAATTGCTCTCTTATAATTAGCCCACAAAGAGTAACATCAAGTTGTGGCAAAATTAACCCGGATTCTGTGTGCTGTGGGCCAGAGCAGTTCAGCTCTGTATCTCAGAGGGATGATCTCCAGGTTTCCAGTTGTGCATGGTCATGGACGGTGTCTCTGTCCAGATACAGGGCTTTGATGCCAGAGTCTGGCTGCAGTGGGGATGGGCACAAGCTGCCCACGTGCTGGAGGTGCCTGGTGACCATCTTCTCCAGTGTGAGCAGAGCCTGTTTTCTCTCAGGTTGTCCTAGCTTAATTGCATCCCTTCTGATACTCTTCGCAGCGGTTTTGTTGTAATATGGAGACACATTATTTCTAATATGCCACCAATAGCCATGAAAAGACAGCAAGACTTTGAGGTGCTACTCACACTTCCTCGTACTAATGGGCACTTTAAAATTTATTCCTGCAGTAAAACGGGGCTGGTCACCACTACCTGGGAGAGGCTTTACTTCTTCACTCAAGGTGGGAACCTCATGTGTCAGCCGAGGGGCGCGGTGGCTGGAAGTTTGATCCAGGACCTGGATAATTGCTCGGTGATGGCGGTAGATTGTGAAGACCGACGATACTGCTTTCAGATCACCACGCCCAATGGAAAATCGTATGCCCACGGGTTTTATTTGGGAGGAGGATAAGGGTAGTGTTCCACCCCTGCCAAGAAAAGGTCTCCTATCCCACCCCAGATGCCACTCCTCCATGGAGAAGCAGTGTCCCGAGTATCATAGACCCTCCAGAAGAAGGTTCTGGTTCTCTTTATATAAGGAGTCCCAGCAGGATTGTCCATGCATGGCCTTGGGAAAGAGATGACCTGCGTATGTAAGATGGCAGTAGATGCAGGTTGTCAGCATTCTCAGAGAGAGAAGGCTGTGTCTATTCCCCGTCTGAGCCGAGACAGGCATCTTTTTTGTGTAATGGGGGGCCAGATGAGGAGGAGAGAAGGTAGGAAGACCTGCCTGAGGAGGCCGTTTCTCCTGCTGATGTGAGTTCTGCATTCAGCTGCTGAGCCATTTGTTAGTGTATTGTCCCCACACGTGGCCCATGTGCTGCTGGGGAAGAGGTCCTGCTGGGGAAATGGCAGGCTTGTAGTCACTCGTAACAGTTCCCATCCCAGTGGGATCTGGCTTATAGCACATCATGAAACTGCCCCATGGAGGTCAGAGCTCCAGGGTTCAGCTGGGGAGCAGAAGAGTGGCTCCATCCTTCCTCAGAGCTGCTCTGCTGACATTGGCATTCTGATTTGAGGTTGTGTTTGACCAAGCACCCCATTTGCTGGTATCAGGTGTTGACCATTTCCTCTCCTAGATTGGCAGCGTAGTTTTGCATACACTTGCTCCCAGGGTGAGTGAACATGACTGAGGAATGAAGGTACCTGACTTCTCGTTTTGGTTGCAGGCAGTTACTTAACTTCTCCATGCCTTGATTCCCTCAGATATAAAATAGGGATGAGGCCCACGTCCCTCACCTTCCATAGGTGTATGATCAAAGGAGCGAGATGAGGAGTCCCTCCGCAAGTAGGGCAGTAGATTATATCATGTTCCCTGGCCCTCCATAAACAGATTTCTCAGTTCTTGGGAAGGAGTGGGATGGTGGCTAATTCCTCCTTGAGTGTGGTTGAGAGAAGTGACTGGGCGAGAGTCTTGGTGGCCTTGGATCATTTCAGAGAGGCTGAGATGTTTCTCATGATAGAAGCTGGGCTGGTGGATCTGAGTTTCTGCTCTTTTAGAAATGAGAAGGATGCAGTGGGAAGAGCCATAGAGAAAGGTGTTTGTCCGCGATCACATGGTGGATAGTGGCAGAGCTAGAACCAGAGGCTTTTTTCCAGTCCTCCCAGTCATGCTGCTGTCCCTTTCTGGGCCCCAGCTGAATTCAGCTTATGTAGAATAATCCTCAGCACTGCAATCTGGGAAGTACTCACTTAGATGCACTTTTATTTCAGGGGAATAATCCTCCAAGCAGAAAGCAAAAAGGAAAATGAAGAGGTAGAGATTTTGTTTGTTTTACTTCTTTCCTTGTATGACTTTGGGATTTGGGATTCAGCTGTTTGTTTTGTTTTTCTCTCCTCTGCAGTGGATATGTGCAATAAACAACATCTCCAGACAGATCTACCTGACTGACAACCCAGAGGTAATTGACAGGCACCTTATTGCCTCACAGCCCTTTTCTCAGTCTGCAAGGTAGGCATCCACTTGGGACTGAGCTTGTCTTCCTGTGAATTTTTAGGCTGTCGCCATCAAACTGAATCAGACGGCTCTCCAAGCAGTGACTCCCATTACAAGTTTTGGAAAAAAGCAAGAAAGCTCATGCCCCAGGTAACTAGAGGACAAAGGAAAACTAGCTTTTACAGAACCAGCTGTACATTAGAAGTTGACTTGAGTCACTTTATCCTTACAAATCACTCAGGGTGCTGTTCACTTCTGGTCTACAGGAGCAGTGTGACCAGGAAGGGCAGCTGTGAGGCCCACGTTTATGTCACACGAAGAGCAGAGCCAGGGTTCAAACCTCTGTGCCTTCAGCATCCATGTATTTCCCACTACACTGGGCCCCGAGTCCGAGCAGATAGTTCTTGCGTAGAAGACCCTGCTAGTCAGGAGCTCTCGCTGCATTTTATATCAGCATCAACAGTTATGGAACCAAAACAAAATTTTTTATAAAATAAGAAACAATTATATGTCCGTGTTACTGCCCAGCCCTTATCTGCACACATGCTGGTATATGGGCATGCGTTTACATTTCATATACATACACACACACACGTATACATTAATATTTTTACATTTTTCATATTTATTTTAATAACTACACACTGTTCTATCATTTATTACTACTGACAGCTGAATAGATTGTCTCCCCTTCCTTTGTACGTTATCTGTTGCATTTTCATACACATATTTTTTCTCTTATTTCTGAATACTGTACTTAGGATTTGTTCCAGGAATCCCACCTTTTATCTTACTGGGAGTTTCTGTGTGATTAAACACTAGAGGGTTATAATATCTGCCATGTTAGTGAGGCATGGCTTCAAAGGGTAACTTAAAAAGACTGTGTTTAGTGCTCATCTTTTGTGGCACAGTAGAGAGAACCCCATTACATGTTCTACCAGTATCCTCTAATGACCCCAGAAGAATATCGTAAGAAAGCTCAGAGTGACTGTCCAGGGTCTCAGTGCTGTCCACTGAGAATGAGTTGTATGTCCACTCAGTGGTCCTGCAACTACATTGGATATGGATATAACAGAAAAAGATAATTCCAGATCTGCATTTCAGTTATGTACAAAGTAGGAGTTGCAGGCAATGGAGCTGAACTGAAGACTTAGCAAGAAGGGGTAGTGTTATCAGAGCCAGTGCAAAGAGTATTCTGCTGCACTTTGTGGGACAGGGTGAATGAGGTGTGGTAGGGAGAAGGCTCGGGCAGAAAGACCCAATGGGTTGTTACTGTAGTGAAGCAGAATGGGAGAGGAACAAAGGTAATAAAAATGGGAAAGAGGCAACAAGTTCGAGAAACATTTCATTACTGTAATTTAAGAAACTAACAGTTTACACAAGTAGCATGCTTATTAAGTACAACTCTAGGGGGAGTACTATATGAATGATTTAGGAAAAAGATCTAGGCAGTAGAACTAATCCCTGAGCCTTGCCAGGTAAGTGAGTGTGTCTTCTCTCTAAAGCTCCAAGAATGTTAGATGGACGCAGTGAAAAACGCTACACTCCAAGTTGGGAGATATGCTGATAATAGCCTTGAACACAACTAGATACTTTTGAGTGAGTCAGTCAACCATCTGGGTCTCTGTCTCCTCAGCTTTGTGAGATATAAGATGATGAGAAACTAGGCCTCCAAGTCCCCTTCCAGCTCTGCTGTGCTATCTTTCTAGGGTGCCAATGTATACTTTAATTAGTGTTAATAATTAGAAGGTATGCCTGGTTTTCTAAAAAACCAATCTGAGGTCAGATTTAATTAGTAACTGATTTTTCTCCCTGTTCCAGAATAAGTAAATCACATTCTTAGGCAGAAATGACCTCACAGAAAGGACACAGAAGAATATCTGGAAAAAATGACACTGACCAGCTGAATCAACCAGAGATTGGAAGGGTGACAGATGTGGCTGCCAGCTGGCTCCAGAACTGTGGGGGTGGGGGGTGGGGGTGCTATCTCTGAGGGTCAGCTCATTGACAATAAAGAAATGTTGTGATAGCAGTGGGGAAAGAGAGAGATTGTCTTGGAAACAAGTTGTCATTCACTTCTAAGGATGTGTAGCCATCTCCCCTCATTCTGTGATGATTGTTTATCTAGTATTCATTTATGTAGCTATTCAGAATAATTGCTGAGTGTCTGCTACGAGCCCAGCCACTGGGCTAGGTCATGAAACTTACATGTGGGGGAAGACAGGCCAAAAAGATAAGCGAATATTTAAAGTGGAGAAAAACACTACAATGTTACTAATGCCAGTACAATCACGGAGAGTATAGAAGAGACTTAACTAGGATATGTCTGACATTTAAACTGAGAAGAGATGGGATGTAGCCATCTTCCAAAGAGTCAGAGGTGTGCACTCCTGATACTAGTAGTGGAGGATGTAAGGCAAAAAGAACTTAGTGTCTATAAGGAACAGAAAGGAAATCAGTAACTAGACCTGGGGCAGGCAAAAGGAAATTGGGAGTAAGATGAGATGGGGTGGGAGATAGCTGAGGGCAGATGTATTACTCATTCAATTTACCTTTTATACCAAGTAGTAAATATGACTTAGCTGTAGCCCTTACTGTCAAAAACCTCCCCCAAAAGGAGAAAGACACAACGAGAAAGTTAGTTGCTAGTGTAATAAGTAGTTTAACAATGCAGAGACTGTGCAGCAGCACTAACTACAGGTAGTGGGGAGTGCAGAAGGATTTTTACCATGGGCATGAATGATGTTCCACAAAGATTTATTTGTAGAATGGAGGGTTGATTGAAATCTTCCTTGCCTTTCTATTTGTAAAAGTCACATCAGCATTTAACTAGTATTCATTTGATTGTAAAGGCCTAAGGCTAAAAGAGATTTGACTTTTTCTTGCCTTCCTATTTTTATATTCCAGCCAGAACCTGAAAAATTCAGAGACGGAAAATGACAGTATTGTTCCCAAAGCAAGCGTCAGTATAGCTGAAGCTGAACAACTCATTGCACCTGGAACACCTATTCAGTTTGATATTGTACTTCCTGCTACAGAATTCCTTGATCAGAACAGAGGGAGCAGGTATGGACTAAGGGAGGTTGTCTCTGAGAGATGAAAATAAATTTGATGGCTCTTGTATCCCCCACCCGCCTCCAGCTATGATTGCATTCTGACTTAAAGAGTTCAGGTGTTAAGTATCCTTTCAGCTGAAGCTGTCGTGATTGTTTGACTGGCTTTTCCCATAGGCGTGTCAACCCTTTTGGTGAAACTGAGGATGACACATTTCCAGAAGCAGAAGGTAAGTGGCTAGCTTGGTGTGCTTATTTTTTCCCCTGTACAGAATGTACAGGGCCATTGAAATGAGATGTGAAGTCAAGTCGGAGGGAGCTAAACTTGAAATATGAATTGAAATCATGACCCACAGATCTGTTGTTCACTTTGAAAATTAATTATTATACATGCAGTTAGGGAAGCTCTTGGATAAAAATGAAGGGGAAGTAACAGATTTTCTACATTAGCTATATCCATATATACCTTTTGTATTGCTCCTACATAGAAATGTTGCCAAATCTAAATCTGGCATCACAAAACAAATTCAAACAGGATTGACTGGTCACATTAAATGAAATTTAATGAGTCATAAATAGGCTCTTTCATCTTAGAAAACCCAAAGCACAAATAACCCATTCTTCAGTGCAAAGATGTCATGAATAAATGGACTTTATGTTGTTTAAATTCATATTTTTTGTTGGTTGATTTATAGTCTCATAATGAGAACATACTCAGTAGAGCTAACCATAATCTACTATTCCATGTTACTAAATCTGGGTTCTAGCCAAGGCAATTTAGTAGCTAAAAATGCTGGCAAGACCCCATTTTAACACAGCTTCAGGACTGGAGGCTGAGAATATCACTGGAATGAAATGCCTGTTGTTTAAATTTAAAAGTAGGACTTAAGCACTGGCACTCCTCACAGCGGTAGGGGAAGACATTACATTAATGGGCTGTGCCTCCCATCTGACTCTGCACTTACAGCTATATAGCTTCAGATAGTCCGTGCTGTTAAAAAATCTGTGCAAAGACTTTCAAACTTCTAAAAAACTATCTTTTCATGGGAGTAGCTATTTGTAACATTCTATTGGTTATATTTTCTTAATAATTTTGTGACCCTTATTTTTAGGGGCAATGGCACAATAGGGAGGGCAAGTGAGAAAGCAGACTTCTTTAGTTTAAAATGTTGGGTAAGTGAATTATTAAAATAGATCTTTTAAGCCTTGTTTATGATCTTTCAGTAATGGTTGCTGTGGATCAGTCCTGCCAGGTTATGTGCCTTTATCAGGAAGCCAAAACTGGCAGTTCTAGCTGTTCTCAGGCTAACTCACCTGACTCCGGGAAGCAGATGAGTAGGGCAGGAAGGGAACATGACCCTCAGCAGACACGCTCTCTTGCAGATTCTCTCTTGCAACAGATGTTTATAGTTCGATTTTTGGGATCGATGGCAGTAAAAACAGACAACACTCCTGAAGTAATTTATGAAGCAATGAGACAAGTGTTGGCTGCTCGGGCGATTCATAACATCTTCCGGATGGCAGAAACCCATCTGATGGTAACCAGTCAAAACCTGAGGTACATTCAATTTCATTTTCAGACTTAATTATAGCTTGATCTAGCCCCCTTGTAAGGCACACTTACCCGTCTAGAACATTATCTGAGTGGACTGAATGAATATCTGAGTGGACTGAATGAAGATGCTACTCTTTCTATTCCTACTCCTTTTTGCATTTCAGTTTTATAAGATATATTGGCCAGAAGATGCTCCCGTAAAGACAAGAACTGATACCTTTAGAAACTTAGTAGTGAATGATTACTATTGTTCATGAAGATACCATTGTTCTAAAGTGACCCTCTAGACCTCACACCTTGAAGTGGAAGACTGTGTTTTCTATTTTTCATTTCTGAGAATACTAGTTATAAAAATCAACAGCAGTGGAAACAAAACATGAGCCTGCCTGAGATAACTAGACCACCACAAGGAAAATCTGATTAATATTTGTTGGAAGGATCCAATTAAAAAAGCCAAGCAATGTGAACTACATGACAGGGTTTTAGGTAATCAGGTATCTAGGAATGATAGCAGGTGACCGAGGCCACAACTAGCACAGGCTTCATTAATAGTTGCACTGTTCAGTATATGTAGCCACGTACAGCACTTGAACATAACTAGTTAAATTCAGATGTGTTTCAGTCTAAAATACCAGATTTCTAAGGCCTCATACCTTCCAAAGAATGCAAAAATACCTCAATAATTTTAGGTAGTTAGTATTTTAGATCTATTAGATGAAGTGTATTAATTTCACCTATTTCTTCTTACTCTTTTAATATGACTGTTAGAAAAAGTTTATGTATGAAGCTTACATTAAATTTCTGGGGAACAGCAGCCACTACTTTAGTGCCAAACTGTCTAGGCTCATTCCCGGCTTCATTTATTAGTTGTAATACTGTGGCAAGTCACTTAACCTTGTACCTTGGTTTCTTTGGTTATTAGATGAAAATAATTTTATCCATACCCCAAAAACTTACCTAGGACTTTGTCAAATAGCAGAATATAGTTCTTTACCCTTATTAATATAAGGCCTTTTCATTTGTTATAAACCTTTTATACATGTTAGCTCTTTGTTCTTATAATCACTAAAAAAAGATCAGAGTAAGTAACACTTTAAAGCAGTATGAAAACCTGTAGTTAGTACATCAAAGAACACTACCCAAAAATGTACAGACAACCAACCCACAGAATCATACGTTTAATAAAGGTCTCGTAGCCAAAATAGATAAACAACCTTTACAAATCAAGAAAAGACAGTAAAAGAAAAAAGCCCCATTAAAAAAATGGATGAAGAAATTGAGTAAATATTTCTTGAAGAAGATACACAAGTGGCCAGCAAGCACATGAAAAGATGCTCAATGGCATTAGTCATGAAAAAGATGAAAAATCAAACACACTATTAGATACTACTTATCCCTGAGGACAGCAACAATTTGATTTTTAAAGTCTTAGCTAAGACATAAAGGAACTGGAATCCACTGCTGCTGGGAATGTAAAATGGTTTGTAGGAAATAGTGTGGTAGTTCGTCCATAAGTTAAAGAACTCCACTCCTAAGTAGAGACCCACAGGAGTTGAAAACAAGTGTTCAAACAAAAACTTGCAAACATTCATAATGGTACAGTAAGTTCTCATTTAATGTTACTGATAGGTTCTTGGTAACTGCAACTTTAAGCAAAACAATGTATAATGAGACCATAGGCTAAACAAGAGTTAAGTTTGGTGGCATATTGCTAGTCTCAAAACAGCATCAAATCTTTAAATACCCAAAACATATAATAATAACCAATGATTTGCATTCATTCATTTCACAACTTGCTCATTCTAGTTCAGGGTCACCAATAGGGTGGCTGGAGCCTATTGTGTCAGCTTAGGGTGCATGTTAGGAACCAACCCTAGGCAGGATGCCATTCCATTACAGGTGTGTCACACACCTACCCACAGCCAGACTGGGACAGTTTACACACGCCCATGAAGCTGACATGCACATCTTTGGGATGTGGAAGGACACCAGAGAGCCCAGGCACACATGGGGAATGTGCAGCTCTACCTGGACAGTGGCCCTGGCTATGAATCACTGTTTTTTTTCCTCCCTCATCAACATAAAGAAACAATGTTGAATGAAATGATATTATTCAAGGGCCTGCTGTATACTCATTAAAACTAAAATGATCATCAATAATTGAATAAACAAAATGTGGTACATACATAAGTAGAATAATTTAGAATAAACAATACATGTGGTACAGTCAGAACATAAGTACCGAATATTATTGTAGTCTAAAAGAGCAGGATCAATGCCTTATTTAGTCTTAAAAAGGGATAATGTACTGATAAATGTTTCAACATGGATGAACCTTGAAAACGTTATGCCAAGTGAAAACAGACAGACACAAAAAGTTTTTTATTGTATGATCATTTATATGAAATATCTTCAATGGGAAACTCCATAGAGGTAACAATGAAGATGGGTAGTTGCCAAAAGCTGAGAGGAAGAGAAATGGAGTGTGAATGCTTAAGGGGTATCCAGCTTCTTTTTAAGATGGTAAAGATGTTCTGGAATTAGAGAGTGCTAATTGTACAGTGTTGTGAATGTACCAATAATGGCAATTTTCATGTTCAAGTTACAGAAGAGGACAGACAAATTTTAAGTTTTTATTAATAGAAAAACTTACAAAAAATATCAAGAAAGTTCTCTCTACTTGAGGGAAATTCTTTATGATGGCTATTTTAAAAAATCATTAAATTCATAACCATTAATTGGGATATAAATAAATATAACATTTATTTAGTTTTATGGTTTACCTGAAATTCTATACAGAGTTTCTCGTTTTAACTACCTTTTTGAAGTGGAAGCTCTTATCCCAGTTTTACAGGTGAAGCTGTTGAGAGAACGGTAATATACACAGTATCTTAGAGTAACCAGCTTAGAATTCAATTTTGATCTCTCTGATTATAAATATATGCGTTATAAAAGCATATATTTAAAACTGTGGCTTTGGCACAGGAGGGGGATATCTTTGTTGAGAGATAATTTACATACCCTACAATTTATCCGTATCCAGAATTGCACAACCAACACCACAGTTTCTGAACATTTTCATCACCCCTCCAAGAAAAAATATACCCATTAGTAGTGATTTCTTCCCACTGCCCCCTCCCAAATACCTAACCCTGAACAGCCAATAACCACTAATCTTGCTATCTCTATAGATTTGCCCATTCTGGACATTTCCTATAAGTGGAATTAAAACCTTTTTTCCTTTAACAAAGAGAATATTTTTGCTTTCATTTATGAAACAGTGAATTAATAATAATTTAAATATATACACCTTGTGTTAGAATAAATTTTTGTTTATAAAGATAGCAATACTCTATTTTCTCAGATACATCAACCTGATTTTTAGCTGATGCTTAAAATGTTAAGAATACTCTAGAATGCCTTCTTAAAGATTTCTTATACACCATTGTGTACAAGAATAGTTTCAAGAAAAAAATCCCTTCACTGTTTCTCACCACTACCCTGTAATTTCCTTTGCTATTTTAGGAGAACCAGTTGATCCAGCACTCCAAAGGAAAGTCATTAAATGTTGAGGCTATTCAGAATATTATATACAACTATTGAGAATAATGCTGCCCTTTTTAGATGAGTACCAAAATACTACAAAGCTCCATTTGCTATAACCTCTCACTAAAGATTCCCTGAGCTTTATATACAGTTATAAAAAAGGCAAGGAAACATGCCACATCCTCCCTTTGAATGGTCACAACCAGGCCTTATGTTTTCATATTTGGAAGCTATTTGTGTGATTTCATCTAGAATTTCTGCAAATTTGTTTATCCAATATCTGTAGTATAATGAACCTCTTAAATTTTCAGGTTGATAGATCCTCAGACTCAAGTAACAAGAGCCAATGTAAGTACCCTCCTGTGTGCTAATTTTGGTGATTACTTCTAATCTACCTTTGTAACCACTTTATACACAAAGTAGGCACTTTATTTTTTTTTAAATAATAAATTTTATTTTTATATTCCCCATACAATTGCAACCCCCCCCATTCTGACCCCAATCCCTCCCCTCCCGCCCCTCACCCCCCAAAAAGTGTCTCTGGTTCATAGTTTTTTGTTGATTTTGAGCACTTTATATTTTTATTTCCTAAATTAAATGTCACCTTTCATGCACTGTTTAAATGACTTTTCCCAGAGAGAACGACATTGTCTGTTTTTTAATTTCAGTTTGTTGTTGATACTCAGTCTATTCCTGTTTTGTTTTGTTTTTTTTTTTTCAGTTTGACCTTACTAGTATCACCCGATTTGCTGCTCATCAAGAAAACAAGAGACTGGTTGGCTTCGTGGTCCGCATACCTGAGTCCACAGGTGGAGAGTCTCTGAGCACTTACGTTTTTGAAAGCAACTCTGAAGGCGAAAAGGTTTTTCCATCTTAAGATTTTCTAATATGAGTCCAAACCAGTCCATTTTAATATTTTGGGTGTTTTTTTGGCACCAGTCCCCTGCATATTCAATTCAGTTGACTATTCTGCATGTTGTTGTTGTTGTTTTTTTTTAGATTTATTTTATTTATGCATACAAGAGCTGGGGTGCAGGCCAGAGATGTGGGGGGTGAGAAGATTCACCAGAGACAGAGTGGGGAACAGAACAGGCAGATCTACTGAAATCCACTGCTGAGGGGAGCAGCGGGGGAGACAGGAGAGGTCTGCTGCACCATGTGGGTTTCTCCCTGACTGGCCAGGGATTGAACCTATGCTGCAGAGGCTGTGTATTGCTTCATAGTGCGGTGCTTAACCCCTTGCGCCACCAGGGAGTCCCTATTCTGCATGTTCTGATTGAGGAGTGTAGATAATACCTCCTAGGAAAAAAACAAGAGTATGTGAAGAACTCTGATGGTGAAATGCGGATGTTTAGTAGCGGTATCAAGAAATGTTAAAAAGAATTCCTCTAATTTTCTCTTTAAAAATTAAAGCAGACATGACAAAGGAGAAAAGCTAGTCTCCAAGAGCGAGCCAAGGGAGCAGACACCAGGAAAGTAGAGTGTCTGAGTTGTTCTTGTGTGACTGCATTTGCTACTTAGAATTAATCAACCCTGCTCTCAGCAAGTGTCTTTGCCACTGTGTATGCAAACATTCAATGGCTAAATATGGTTAAGAGAGAAGGAAAAAGTGTCCCACTAAGAATTTGGAACACTGGAATAACTTCAGTTTTCACTTACCTAGGGTTTTTTTGTGCAGCACACACTGGCTGCAGATCAGGACAGGTGCTGCTGCTGTCCAGAGCCTGTGTCACGAGTCTCTCAGCCAGTTCTCTGTCCTCGTGTTCATGTGACCCGACAGTGACCTCATTAATATGGACACTTTTTTTCCTGGAATTCCTTTTCCTTTGCTACCACCTTTGCCAAACACTGCTTTTCTTGTCTTTTACAGATATGTTATGCTATTAATTTGGGAAAAGAAATTATCGAGGTTCAGAAGGTAAGGTATGATTTAGAACTGGTTTAACCACTGCTCAGAAAGAGATCTGTACACATGCTAAGATTGCTGTTAAAAGGGACTGCTGCTCACTGGGCGCGTGCTCATGCCTGGGCTCTCCTTCAGCACTCTGGCCCCCAGGTCCCTGGTAGCACATGTGGAGTCTTAATGCTGATGATTGCTGCAGCTCCTGCTTTATGTTGTCACTTTCTTTGCCTGCTATTGTTGGCTGGGTTCCCTTTCTTTCCAATTAGGATGGAACAAACCTAAGTATCCATCATGTACTCAAAGGCCATCCTCCTCAGGCTGGTCACAGGTCCATCAATATTAACTCTTACCTCCTGGTTGTTCAGCAGCTTATGTCTTCCATTTACCCAACATAATTTTGAGAGCCAAGTTTGATTAAGAAAAATCCTGGCATTATAGCAGTGAGCAAGACAGATGCAGTCTCTGTACCAGGGGCTTCTAGATCGGTACTGCCCAGAACTTTCTGCAATAATGGAAAATCTCTAAACTGTTTAAATATGCAGACTAAATGTCAGTAGTTTGACTGAGGAGCTGAATTTAAAATTGTATTTAAATTTAAACAGTAACTTTAGCTAGTGGATAGGTATTAGTGCAGTTCTAATCTATCGAGGAGAGCAGAAGGACCAAGGCCTATCACCAACATACCCAAAATAATAGGCTTACAATCTCTGTTGCAACTAACTGTTCAATTCTGCTGTTGTAACATAAAAGCAACCACAGTATGTGACTTAATGCACATGGCTGTGTTCCAGTAAATCTTAAAAAAAAAAAAAAAAAAAAGCAAATGGTGAGCCAAATGGCCATAATTGCCAACTCTTGGAATAGGAGAAAAGAAAGGGGTTTAAAGACATTAGACAGAGGCTTTGTGAAGAAAGTTCCTCTTGGACTTTTTCTGGGAAGATGACTATGATTTGCCTATGTAAATGATATTCTCCCTGAGAGAAAAACCTTGGCCAAGATTCTTGAGAAGTAATACAGCTGAGTTTCTTCACAGAAGCCAGAAGACACACTTGAAGGCATAGAGTCAGAAGGAGTGAGGCTAGATGACAGAGAAAAGTGAAAGCCAAGACAAAGGGGTTTTAAGTACATTTTAAGCTCTTTTTATTTTTTCTTCTTAAACTCCCATAACTTCAGGATCCAGAAGCATTGGCTCAGTTAATGCAGTCCATACCACTAACCAATGATGGAAAATATGTACTATTAAATGATCAACCAGATGACAATGATGGAAGTCCAAGTGAAAATAGAGGCGCAGAATCTGAAGCATAATTTTCTTGCACCTTTGGGGCAAGAGCACCCAGGAGGGAGAGCTATCTCCTTAAGGGTTTTCAACTTCTCTGATACACAGGCACACGCCCTGGTTTCAGAATGCTGACAATCGCTTGTGGACTGTACTCTCGAGGCATTGATACTGAGACTTGGGAGGGAAACAGTAAGAAATGGTTGACAACATTCCTACCCATCTACAATGTTATGTTAGGTGCTTTGTGGTAAGTTCTTGTCTTAGATTTTACTGTTCAATGCTCAGAATGTAAGTTAAAAATGCATTGTTCACTTTATTTGAATGTCATCTCTTTCCAGTTTCCAGTATCCTTTTTAAAAATGGCAAAAACCTAGATTTGATATACTAAATATTTCCTATTAATATGATCTATTTTTGTATTTTACTTAGTGAGCTTTAAGTGCCTGTCATTCTGAAGACTATTTATAATCAAGTTGTCTTATAATTGGACCTAATAGTATTAATTTGTGCTGTTAGGTGATGAGCCCTTGAGGCCCAAACAGTAGCAGAAATGCAGGAGTAGTTTTGATAATTCTTCCAGACATCATGCAATAAAAAGACTAGCACCTAATAGCCAATGAGTACTATGAAGTGTGTTTAATTTTACATTGGAGCCTTAATGAGCCAGCATTCAGAAGTTTACAGTTCTCTTGGATATTTCAGGGTGGTGTCCAGTTCTGAGTCAGACCCTCCTCAAGGAAGGGACCAATTAATTTTAAAACTCACTGTTGAAGCACAGCTGGTATGGAGTTTGGCATAAAGTTCTTATTTCCACCCTGACACATCTAGTTCCTGGCATCCCAGCTCACTCTGTCATCCCCTTACCTGTGAAATCAATATAATAATCTTGACTTGATATGGTATGTTCAGTAATAATGAAGTTCAACAGAGTATCATTGTCTTTGTAATGAATTAATCAAGCAATAAATGCTAGCAAATAAAAAAGTATAACTCATTACTTTCTTTTACTTTTTGTGGTTATTTTCTAGAATAGCTTACATAGTTAATTTCCCCCAAAACTGGGGCATAATGAAATCACAGCAGAGGATATACTATCAAAAAACACTTCTATTCAGCATGAGTAGAAATATGTGATCCCACTGCAAAGTTTTAAAAGGTGTTGCTTTTTAAACAGCTTATGAGTAAAACTACCCCAGGGTAAAAACCCCCATGAGTAAAAACTGAAAAGGAACCCAAACCTACACTGTGTAGGCATTTATCAGCCATTTTAAAAAGGAGTAAGTTCTTAACCTTAACATAGTAAAGCATGATGACAAGCCCAGAGCTGACGCATACTCAACAATCAGCAGCTGAAAGCTTTTTTTCTAAGCTCAGGAAGAAGACAAGACAAGACTTACTCAACATAGTACCGGAAGTCCCAGCCACAGCAAGTAGGGAAGAAAAAGAAAAGGCATCCAAAGCAGAAAGGAAGTAAAACTGTTATTTCCAGATGACATTAGATAGAAAACCCTAAAGACTGTACCAAAAAAATCTTAGAACCAATGAACAAAAGTAAAGTTGCAGGATACAAAATCAATATACAGAAATCAGTTCCATCTCTATATTGTAATAAATAAAATAAAACAGGCGTGCCAGTAGCACAGTAAGTTAGCACATGGTACTTGTACAGAAATTATGAAGACAAACCCAATTATAATTGCATCAATAAGAGTAAAATACCTAGGAATAAAAGTAACCAAGCAAGTGAAAGATGAATACAATAAGAATAAGATGCTGATAAAGGAAACTGAAGACAACACAAATAAATGCAAAGATAGTTCATGCTCATAAACTGGAAGAATATTATTAAAATATCCATATTACCCAAAGCAATCTACAGATTCAATGCAATCCCTATCAAAATTCCAATGGTATTTTTCACAGAAGGACAATCTTAAAATTTGTATAGAATCATAAAAACTCTGAATAGCCAAAGCAATTTTAAGAAAAACAAAGTTGGAGGCATTGTGCTCCCTGATTTCAAACTATATCACGAAAGCTATAATAATTAAAACATTATGGTGTGGACAAAAACCACATACAGATCAGTGGAACAGTACAGAGCTCCCAGAAAGAAACACCTTAGGTGTCCACTTACAACAAAGAAGACAAGAAAATACAATGGGAGAAGTCCTCTTTAATAATTGGAAAACTAGACAGCCACATATGAAAGAATGAACCAGGACCAGTATCTTACACCATACACAAAAACTACCCCATAATGGATTTAAGAGTTGAACATTTAAGACCTGAAACCCTAAGATTCCTAGAAGAGAACACAGGCAGGGCTTATGTAAGCTCCTGCCAAGGTGTGTGGTGGTGCTTTTTTGGATTTCACAACGCTCTGTGAAGCTGTCTTCAGCCTCTGCAGTGTGGGTTCGATCCCCGCCAGCTGGCGAGAATCCCACATGGTGTGGCAGACCTCTCCTGTCATGCCCGCTGCTCCCCTCAGCAGTGTATTTCTGTTGTCTGCTTGTTCTGCTCCCTGCTCTGTCTCCGGTGAATCCTCTCACCCTCCCGCGCCTCTGGCCTGTACCCCAGCTCTTGTATAAAAATAAATAAATCTTTAAAAAAAAAAAAGAAAAAACTGCACTGCAAAGGAAAACAACAAAAGCAACCTACTGGATGACAGGAAATATTTGCAAATTATATCTCACTAGGGATTAATATCTAAAATATATGAAGAATTCGTATAACTTGATAACAAAACAAAACCCAGCAATTTTACCAGATGGCAATAGGTATATAAAAAGATGACCGACATCAATAATAATCAGGGAAATGCTTACCACCTCACAACTTGAATGGCTAATATCAAATAGCCAACAAATAAGTTTTACCAAAGATTCCTTATGCACTGTTCATAGGAATGCAAATTGGTATAGTTCATGATGAAAATAGTATAGAGATTCCTCAAGAAATAAATAGAAATAGCATAAAAATCTAGCAATTCCACTTCTGGGTATTTATCAAAAGAAGACAAAAACTCTACCTTGAAAAGATATACACCCCCAAGTATGTCGCAGCATTATTTATAAAAGCCAAGATTTGGAAACAACCTTCATCCGTGGATGAAGAAAGAAAATGTGTGTGTATGTGTGTAACGAATATTCAGCCACAAAAAGAAAGTTTTCCATTTGCAACAACATGGGGGCTTTATGCTAAGCGAAGTAAGTGAGACACAGCAAGACAACACTGTATGATCTTAAAAAGTACTGCAGGATACAGGGAGCAGGTTGGTGGTTGGGGAGGCTGGAAGAGTAAAGGTGGTCAGAAAGCATAAACTTCCAGTTAAAGTACGTCCTGGGATGTAATGGATACAGCATGGGAACTAACTACTCTTAACCGTACTGTATATCTGAAAGTCAGTAAGAGACTAGGCTTTTGAAAGTTCTTACCACAAGAAAAAATTATTATTATGCATGGTAATAGATGTTAACTAAATTTATTCTGGTAATCACTGCATACTGTAATCGTAAATCACATCATTATGTTATGTGTCAGTTACATTATGTGTAATATTATGTGTCAATTACATTACAATTTTAAAAAATCTAAATACATACCTGACAAATTTTTAAATAAAAAAATTGTTCCTGTGAAACCCACTCAGTCAAATACAGACTGCTTATTTTCAAACTCTACCTAAAAGGGTAGTAACAATAGCATTTATGACACATGCCAAGTATATTTCCACTTAAGAGTAATAATAGCTAATATTTATAGCTGTTTTCTTAACATGTATACAGTGTTTTATACGGTGTAGATTCTGAAGTGGTTAAGTACTTTACTATTAATTTGACATGGAGAGGTGGTTTTGGTGTATAAATTTTAATTTTTTTCTCACCCTAATAACGAGGGCGTTACTAAAGCATGTGTCATTAACTCAGATCTTACACTATAGAAGACATTTATAATCCTTAAAGATGGTCCCAGACATCATATCCATAATGACTGGAAGATAAATTTCACCATCTTTCCAGAATATGTCTCCACTAATGGGAACAACTGGAGTTATCAGGCAAACTAGGTGGGCCAAGAAAAGTCCAATTACTGAAATAGAAAAAAATTATCCATTTACTTATCTTAGATCTTCAACATGCTGTGTATATAGTTTCTATGTAAACTAGACTCCAACTTGACCATCACCATTTCTGAGTTGAGTGCTTTCTCCTATGACTTGATGTAATCTCTAGTAGATTTCCTCATATTATGGATTCCTTTTTTAATTTGAAATCTCTGACAACCTATTGTTTGAAACCTCTAAAAGGATGTTTAAAAGAGAAAAACTAACACTAAAACTTCAATAAGGAAAGCAATACCATCAGTCTGAAACTTGCAACTTTAGCTAGAAAAAGACCATAATTAAGATTATTATATTTATATTTAACAAAGCATAAAAGAGTAACATGATGATGTATGTGATGGTTTTAGCTCATTTTTGCCCCACAATCTTAGACATTTACTACTACAGATGGAAACAGGAGTAGCAATCAGATTTAAAACAATTTGCCAGGATAGTATTAAAGGTTCATGTCTCTTGTCTCCAATATAATATTTAGAAGACTCTTGTTTCAGTTCAACTCATGTTTGCAAGTTACAAGAATATAACAACATGCACTGCAATTTGCACTTTGTTGTTTCTGACATGAAACTGCAAACTAATGATGCCTTCTCAGGATGATTTAAAATGAAATGTTTGACCTTGTGGGGCAGTGGGTAGCACACTGGACCTCTAAAATGAAACATTCATGCAGGGTCTTTTTAATTGAAAAGAGCAAGCAATGGGAAGATCAAGAATGTATAAAGAAAACCAAAGTTTACTTGGGATACATGGAGAGAAGCAAATACCAAATTTATACTTGAAATGTTTGCCTATATGCATGCAAGTATTTTTTTAAAGACAGAGTCCATATATTTTATAAAGAGGAACCCCAAAAAGCTCAATGATAAAAACTGCTGATTTTTAAGACATTAAATTTTGAACATAAACATCGAGGGGAAATAAAATTTTGAAATTATATTTATTAACGTTTTATTTTACATGTTGTATTATCTTAGAGTTGGGGGAGGTAACAAACTTGCCATCTTTTACAAAAGTTCATTAGAACTGACAATGTTATGGTTAATCTTTAATTCCTGAGAATTTGAACATTAAGTTTTCTGTGAATTTTCAACAAATGCTCAGTAATTTTAGTTACAGTATGTCTGAAAAAAATGAATATACCAACATTGAATATGTTATCAAGAAAAAACATAATCCTTAATAGGTATGAATACACTCAAGCCCTGTTTTTCTGCAGTTTAATAGCTCTATATATGCTTAATCTGTTCTGATTTTATATCAAAGATATGAATGTATTATACTTACTAGACTGTAGTGATATTTTGAACTAAAGGCAAAATAAAGTTCTGTCACTTTCTTCTCAACTATAAATCTCCATGGAGTCAGCATGTGAATTCTTGATAAAATAATTAACGTGTGGAGCAAGTGAACAGAAACAAAGAACTCTTAGTTACATTTTCTATCCCTTATTAAAGGAGATGAATTAGGGAAGTTAGAAGAAAAACAGGAAAAACAATACAGTTGCTATGAAATGGTAGCAAATGTGATACAATCAGATGCAAGATCATTAACATAAACATTTACAATAAAGAAAATATTAATTATGCAGCATGCTTTAGGGCCATTTCTACAGTTAGTATGAATTACAAATATTAAGTGCCTTCATCCATTCATCGCTCATAATTCTGCTAAGTCTTGTTTATGTAATAAACAAAAACATTTCCTGCCTTTTTCTCCATTTAACAGTGAAAGTGTTTATCTTGGGGAGTAGGGTAGGGGAAGGCACCCTGATGGTAACCAACAAATTGGCACTGTACACCAATTCCAGAAGCTGGAAATCAAACAACAATTTTAGAATTATCTGCAGGATGTACCCAAAGAAATGCTTAGCAGGCATGTACAATGGAAAAATCAAGTATTTCCCAAAATGATGTTAGTATTACATGTAAAGTTAAGCAGTCTTTTTGTTGTTGTTGTAAAGGTATCATATTAAACGCTCATAGGCCATTAACTATTAACCATTCAGCTATTAAGTGATATAACCTTTACAAAAATAAAGCTAATAGCTTGCCAAGAACTAAATTTACTCAAAAGCTTTCTTCATTTTTTTAAATTGATAAATGATTTACTAAACTTTATTCTCACAGTGGTTATTTTTTAAAAGCCTGCACAGTGTTTAATCTGATGTCTTAGATTATACTTGGTTTAAAGAAAAAGTCTGCTCAAACCATCACCAAAATTTCAATTTAACCTAACATAGAAGAAACCTGAGTTTGGATGTAGAAATAAGACTTCATTCCATTTTCTGATATCCTACACAGTGCCTTCAACCAAAAGTGAAGCATCAAACAGGACTCTATGGCTTTATCTGAATTTTCTTTCATCTTGAGTATTAAGTAAATCCTACACTTAAAGCAGTTGTTGGAGGTTAAAAGTTCTCAAAGCAATGTAAACTAGTTATAAAATGTCCCACCAAAGACAGCAGCAGCTCCTGTGAGTCACATGAAATTAACATTGAATCAGTTTATACTGTACATGAAGGGCACTCAGCAGTGCCTCTCCTCTTGTATCAAAACCATCTTCATATGTTCCTTTTTATAAGAATATTTTGATATGTATGTGTTATGAACTGTAGGCTCAATTTCTTTTGTTTAAAATGTATTTACTGGCTGTACATAATCTATACATTGAATTTCCAATGACTGAGCCACATATGGACCAAAGACCTATGCAAATACAAACTACAAACATTCACGTAGATTACAAGAGATCTGAGGTGGCAGTTTAGTAACCTGGATTTGCCTTTCCAGAACTTCACTTCAAATAACTGTTCTAGGCACATCTCTTAGCCTTAAAAGTCCAGGCAAAAAAAATCCAGTTTTAAAAATCTCTCCTTACCCTTTGCAAGGAGAGCCTTTAGAAGAGGAATGTACTTAACTTTAGAGCACTGCCTTAAAGAGTTGCAGCATCTAAATACTTCCAGAGTGGCCCAGGAAACACTTCACTGCTGAGTAGCATCCATTTCACTGGCAACAGTCCTGACCCGTTCTGCTAATGGGCAGTGTGCACCGCCAGGCTCATTTCACAACGGGATCCGCAGACACGGTGCTGTCAGCCAGGTCTCCGTTGCTGGCCTTAGTCTCTTCTGGAAGCATGAGTGAAAACAATGGGTATGTTTATGTTCATTTTTAAAACTGAATTAAGAAACTAATGAAAATTAAGAAGAGCTACACTGCTGAATTTCAAATTAAGAAAATGCATCTATCAAATATTTCTCTAGTGTCACAAATTATATTATTTACCTTAATTTTTTTTCAACAAAAGTAGGTTAAATATTGCAAATGGCATGTGGTTGATATTCACCATCCAGAAACCTAGAGTTCCTTAAATAGTATAGTTCACAGGAGTTCCATTAAGACCAAAGGTTTTTTCCTATGTGACTCAAGTTCAGTGATACAATTACTATGGTTATATTGCACTTTGATTCTTTAAGGACTGACCATGAATGAGAACAGAAGGCTATTTATTAAACAGCTCCTTCAGTCACTGTCTAGTCAGTCTTCAGCAGCTCTGCCTGTGCCAACACTTAGTGTTCCTCCTCTAATTTGTTCTTTCTAAACAGGTTGGGGGGGTTAAAGAAAAAAACTAAATTTGTTGAATTTCATTTAAATTCAAAGATGAAACTGAATAAAGAATCATACCAGAATGAAATGCTAGATAAACTGAATTTCTTTTCAGTTTCATAGGTGATTCATGTTTTTAAAAAGACTGACTTCTATCTTAGGATTTATCTAATACGATTACACTTGTAAAAGGGTGCTAGGGATCAAAATGCTTTATCTTTGGATTTTATGCTTCTAATAAAGAGGAATCTGCTTAAAAAAATAAATAAAAAGACTGACTTCTAGATGTATATTGTATTTCAAAAGGCAGCTGTAAATCAGACTTAAAAATTATTTATTAATACAAATGATTTATTAAAAAGATGTAGTGGTCTTTCCAAATTTATACTCACTGACCTTCCTTCTCTTTCTTTTCTTGGTTCTCTTCAGCTGCAGTCTTATCAGCTCTGAAGAAAATTCTTGCACTGCTCAGTGAGAAATAGAGCAATTCAAATTCCTAAGTAAATAAAAAATTACAAATAAAAGCTGAAAAATATTTTGAGTATGATATCAACATTATCTTAATTATTAATATTTCTAAAAAGCTCTAGTGGAAATCATATATACAGAAATTGAACTAAGTAATGCATCCATTTTTAAGATGAGTCAAATGGCTTCCAAATACCATTCATTTTAAAATGCACTCTTTTTATCACTATTCATCTCACTATTAAAATAATTTGTTTTTTTCAGGTATCAAGAAGTAGTGGATATCAAAAAGTCAAAGCAGATTTGACTATTACTCTTCTCTACCTGTAGATAGACATCCAGACGCTTCTGAGTGAGATTCATGGTCTGCAGTAGTTTTTCATCTTGACTAGTTGACTGAACATTCTGTTGCTTTGCAACTGCCCTTATCTCTTTCAGGTACTTCTCTCTAACAGACTGGAACCAGTGAAGTGAGTCAAATTCCTGGTACTGATCCAGAAGCTTTAGAATGTAAGCCACACCTGCAGTCATTAGCAAAACCAAAGCTAAATTATGAGTACATAAGGTGTATTCTATTTCTTCAACAATAATTCCTAATATCAAACTAACTGTTTTGAATTCTTTCAAATTGCATTTACAACATAAGTGAATGATGTGTAGCAACATGGCTTAAATCTTGAGAAAAACATATGAAAATATAAAG
Source organism: Talpa occidentalis (assembly GCF_014898055.3). Lineage (NCBI taxonomy): Eukaryota > Metazoa > Chordata > Mammalia > Eulipotyphla > Talpidae > Talpa > Talpa occidentalis. Next base: position 10,860,728 of record NW_023601653.1, read on the forward strand.
AACTAAAGACAAGCCAATCAAGGAAGAAAAAAGAAATAAAATGGCTATAAAGATCACCCGGAGATAACATATGGCTATGGGGTCGGGGGGAAACTTACACTGCTAAACAGATAGTGTTTGAGGAAGCTACAGGACCCAATATAAAATGCCAGAACAAAATCAAAGTCTAAATATTAGGTCCAGGGCCTCCCCGGTGGCGCAGCGGTTGAGTGCTTGGTTGCGAGGCTGCCCGCAGCCTCTGCAGCGCTGGTTCAATCCCTGGCTGTCAGGCGAAGGTCCCACATGGTGCACAGACCTCTCCTGCCACCCGCTGCTCCCCTCAGCAGTGTACTTCATCAGTCTGCCTGCTCTGCTCCCCACTCTGGCTCTGGTGAATTCTCTCTCCCGCGCTTCTGACTGTACCCAGTGCTTGTATAAATAAATAACTACATCTTAAAAAAAAAAAAAGCTGATATTAAATATTAGGTCCAACTAGACAAAGTGATTAGCCACACCAAGGGAACATGAAAGGTAATTAATAACTGATGAAAAATAGATATTGTAAATCAGGTGACCCAGCTCAAAAACAGTAAACATTGCTTGTAAAAAATACATCTATAACGAACACATATTGATTCTCAAGTAAATGTTTCTAAAAATACATTATAAGGGCCTCCCCGGTGGCGCAGCGGTTGAGCGCTGGGTTGCGTAGCTGCCCGCAGCCTCTGCAGCGCGGGTTCGATCCCCGGCTGCTCCCCAGCCACCGGAGGAGGGTCCCACATGGTGTGCAGACCTCTCCTGCGACCTGCTGCTCCCCTCAGCAGTGTGCTTCGGTCCTTCTGCCTGCTCTGCTCCCTGTTCTGGCTCTGGTGGATTCTCTCACCCTCCCGCGCTTCTGACTGTACCCAGTGCTTGTATAAATAAAATAAATAAATAAAAAATAAAAATCTTTAAAAAAAAAAAAAAAAATACATTATAAGATGAACATAAAATTAATGTGAAAACGGTCCCATTAAGCTTACCCATGGCAAAGCCATCATCAGTAAAAGCAGCTCCTATTTTATTTTTTTTATTCAGTTTCTCCTTACAACTAATGGAATGTTCTACAAAGTTGAGGGTCTGAAAGGATATAACAATGTATTAGAGACTTGTGCTAAGAAAGTCTTCAGAATTTAATTCCTAAAACAGACATTTCAGAAATTACCAGGATCTCTTCTAAGTTCCTGTCCTTTCGATCTGAGTTAATTGCCTCATTCAAATGGGCTCAGGGTGAGGTAAAAATGTGTCCCAGTAATATGGGCACCCTCCCGCTCTCCAATTACCACTTTACAACACAGTGCCTTGTGCATGATTTATTATGAAATATTATGCACATGTTACCCACAGGGGCACATTTTACTCCATGGGATACTGAGGCTTGAGAGATTCAGTAAGTTGCCCAGAGTCATACTCTGTGAAAGCTGGAGTCAGAAAAGCAGGCCTGCTTCACTTCAAAGCACAAGGGCTCTCCTGAGGGTAGGCCTTACTTCTGTGCACCCATTTATTCTAAAATCTATTCCTTATTTCCTATCATTCTCTACTAAAAAACGATCAGTAGTTATTTAAAATAGTCCCCCAAACAGCACTTCTCTAAAAAATTCATCTCCAAAATGCCCTATCTAATCATATCGCTTATACAATATTTACTAAAAACAATATACCAGGCATTATTAAGTACTTAAGATTAAAAAATGAATGTCATCGAGACATCCCCTCTCTAGAGCAGTGCTCTCAGTACTGACAGAAATGCAGCAAGCCAATAGCCACATGGCCACTGGGCACTTGAAATGTGGTTAGGACAACTGAGGACTCCAGTCTCTTACTTTATAAAATTATAATTAAATTGAAATAGCCACTGTGGCTATAGGCGATTGCACAGTTATAGAGGAGTAAAGAGAGAGCTATTTAAAAATAATTATGATACAATGTAATAAGTACTATAATAGCTGACACTGGAAACAAAATACCAAGTTTCATTTTTATTGCCTATAAAACTCAGTTGGCAGTTACATAGTTGTGAAATCTTTATCAAATGTTATTTAAATCTTTTTTCTATCTCATATTTATCTTTTTCCTGGAATTATATTGTAATCTCAAGTACAGTGTCCTAATTGTTTGTTGTGCTCTTAATCCATCTTGTTTTCCTCACTATTAGGTTAATTTTGGCAGCTGCCCTGCAACACACCATTCTTCCTCACACTCAGAAGCGGTTCCTTATTGTTTACTATGGCTAGAGTAAACTGCCCATCAAATTAAAGAAAAATGGTGAAAACTCACTCTAAGTTAACTATAGTGCTATCAAGATGCACCTCCGGTTTAACATTATCTTAAGAATAAAAGATGAATATGGTCATTTTTGCTATATCATAATTATGACAAAATTAACAATGGGTGTATTTTTTAAGTAGAAAAAATTCATAAAGTAAAAGGCTATCCATAGACCATTAGTTATTTTCAATAGATAATGGTTATATAAGAAGATACGTGTTAACAATTCAGGCAGCAATATGAAAAGTCATTACCCTTAGTTAAAGTCAGATACAATCAAAAGCTGCATCTGCTTAAGTGATATTTAGATTTTTAAAGCTATCCATGTATGTTTTTTTAATAAAGCAACTTTGCTAGGAAAAAAATAACTTATTGCTAGTATGTACGCCTTTAATTTCTTAACTCCATTTCCCCTACTGGAGCAATTGTTTTGATAAGCAATTTTGGGTAACTTGAGTGATGTCTTTAACTGGCAACTACTGAATTAGAGCACAACACACTACACACTATGAAGAGGAATCAATAAAAAACAAAAAAATCTAGATGCTAGTTTTTACTGCTGAATAAAGCTGTACTCAGTATACTATTACAGATAGTCTACATTCATCACTTGAAATGCCTACATGATACAATTCAAAACAAAGATGATATGGTATACATGAAATGGCATTCACTCAAGTACTTTAAACCACACTAGAAAATCTCTGGCAGTATTAACAAGTAAGAATCAATCTTAGCTATAAATAAGTCTTATTCTGCAGAGCAGTAAGTAAATATTCTAGACTACATTCGCTGAGAGCACATTTAGTTTTATTTACAACCAGCAAGTCAGTAATATATAATCTATATGCATTTCCTGTTACAAAGAAACTGGATCTACTTATTAATACACCTAAAAAATTCATTTTCGGTATTAGAAATACTTACCAGAGGGGGGACAATGATATAGAAATTTCGGAGATGTATATTCTTTGGCCTTCGAAATTCTGGAGCAAAAACATCTACAAGCATTTTGAAATACTCTGTGCCTTCTGCAGAATTTCGTGTGTGATCACTGAGGACTGAATCCAAGTGCCTAAAATGCAAAAAATTACTTACTTGATTTCTTTTTCAAATGAAGTTATGACTTTTAAATCCATCGCTCATCAGTTTAGAAGAGACCACTCAAAAGTAGAAAATATTCTAAGACATTTCTAAGTAAATTTCTTTGGAGTTCAGAATGAACTCAGTTTTGTTTAATTAGTCACTAAAACGGAATTACCTTGCTGCTTTCAATGTTTCTTCTGCAAGACCTTCTTCTTTTACTAGTTCTTCAAAATTTACAATATCTTCAAGATCAGGCACAAATCTATGTAAGAGTAAGAATTATGAAGGCAAGTTAAAAATGTACAACTGACACATACATGTAAGTGGTAGTGTAGACTGAATCTTTCTAACTAAATTCTTAAAACTCTGCATACTTTTCAAGTTTTAAATTATCTTCCAAAGTTACTACTGACTCAAGTCTATAGACCTACACTAATAAGGTAGCTATTATTAAAATATAATGAAATAAAATTTTAAATTCTCTCTCTACTCCCATTAGCTGTATTTCAAGTACTCGATGCTAGACACTACCGTGGCTGCTGTTCTGGACAGTGATGTCTAGGGTCTATGAAATAAAGGACAACGTTGGACATAAAAACATTTTTAAAAGTAAGAAAAACTTGGTGACATGAATTTTATTGAGATATTTAGCATTTTTTATACTAAACCCTCAAAATTAGTGTGTACTTTAGCATATTTCAATTTGGACAAGCCACATTTCAGAGTTTCAATAGCTACATGTGGCTAGTAGCTACCTTATCAGGCAGCATGTTCAACTACACATTTGGAAAGAATACTGCATTTCAGTTACATTTATATCATTACTTAGATTCCAAAACTGAATTTTAGGCATGAGTAATCAAAATTTAATTCTTTTTTAAAATCATGTAATCTTTAGAACCATTCACAGAGTATAGTAATAAACTATAACTTTAAGAGAAAAAGATTTTTCAGCGGTCTGCATGTAGTTCTTAAAATTTAAGGAGAAAAATACTTAACTTGGAAAATAGTTTATTTTCATATCTTAATTCAAAATAAATCAAGACAAAAAAATTTTTCTGTAATATCACTTACTATAAAAATAGATTTAAATGACATAAAATTTTTAAGTGGTATAAAGGACAGACAGGATGTTTGTGTCCATACCTGATGGCATTGCTGCTGCAGTGAAGACCCCCAGATCTTATCATCCGTATGTAGCCCATGGCATTGCCTTGAAACACACACACAAAAATCAGGTAGTTACGTAAGTAACTCTAAACACTAAAAATCAGGAATACAGAGACATAAAGCAGACAATTACAAAGGTCCAACTCATAAATACTATTTTCAGTTGTTGGTCTATAAAATTAAAACGTATGTATTTGTATACTTCAAATATATCTACTTAACACAAATCTATATTAAATATTTAAAATATAATTTTAATTTTGCTTTGATAAACTAGGTACATTAAATTTTTTTGACTACACTATAAACAAATTTTTAAAAATTAGCATAGCAATAATTTCTCCACTCTCACATTAAATATCGGCCTCTCTTTCACTCTCACATACACACACAGCTGGAAATAGAATCAAGACATCTTTATTTGCTGCTTCCCCAAGTTTGTATCACCAGCCTGGACTATTCCTCTAAGCTTTTTTATTCAACGCCTACACCTACATGTCTAAAAAGAATTTTTAGTATGTCCAAATCAAACCCAAAATTTTTTATTTTTTTTATATTTTTTCCTATATCAGAAACCAGCAAGTCCATCCTTCCAGTTGGTTAGACCAAATACACTGAAGTCCTCCAACTCTTTCCTTTCTCTCACACTTTGTATCTAATTAGTGGAAAATTATGGTTGATTCTGCCTGCAAATTGTTGCCAGAATCCTACCCCTTTTTACCACCCCCAGGCTATCACCCTATTATTCCAAACTTCCACCATCTCATGCCTAGACCACCACAATATGCAGTGACTGCCTCATTTACCTGCTCCCACCTTTACACCCTGCCCCCCAATCTTTCATCTACACTGCAGCTGGGGATTCTTGTAAAACTCAGCTGGAACATAACATTCCTCTTCTGAAAACTCCACAAGCGCTTTTCATCTCAGAATAAAGTCCAAATGCTTCATGTAGCTGACATGGCCTTCTCCAGGTCTTTCGCTAACTCCTTCCCAGCTTCTGACAATTTCCGAAAGTGCTAAGCACACTGGGGACTTTTGCCCTTTCTTTTCTTTTCTTTTTTTTTTTTTAAGATTTTTTATTTTTTATTTATACAATAGCTGGGGTACAGGTCAGAGGCATGGAAGGGTGAGAGGATTCACCAGAGTGGGGAGCAGAACAGGTAGACGGACCGAAAGCACTGCTGAGGGAAGCAGCAGGAGCGACAGGAGAGGTCTGCTGCACCATGTGGGAATCTCCCTGGCCGGCTGGGTGTCTAACCCGCACTGCAGAGGCTGCGGACAGCTTCACAGCATGGCGCTCAACCCGCTGCACCACCCGGGAGGCCAGACTTTTGCACTTTCTGTCCCCTCTCTCTGCTACGTTCTTTCTCTGGACATGCACATGGCTTATTCCGTATTTCTTAAGTCCCTGCCCGAATGTCACCTCCTTAGAGCTTTCCATGAACATCAGTGAAGAACACTGCCCAGCCCCATTATGTCACCTCACTCAGCACTTATCACTGACAAATTAAGTATCTTTATGTTTGTGTCTGCCCCGACCAGAATGCAAGATCCATGAGACAGCCTTTGCTTTCTTCACTGATCCAGCCCTGAGCCAACATGTCCTGACATATAATAGGAATTCAATATAATTTAATCCGGCTGAAATTCATTGGGAGAAAGAACAGAAGAAAAGGTAAGATGTTAGAATAAGGTAAGAAGTTGAAGGAGAGTAAGAGAGTAAGTTAAAAAGGAAAAGGTAAGATAAAATGTTAACATTTCATGGTCGTGTCTCATCTGATGTTTTTAACAACCTTCAAAGTAGGTATCACAGAATCTATTTTAAGGCCTATTCCAATATGAGAGCTATTTCTTTAATGCGCATCTTATAAAGATCAAATATGTAGTTTTACTGTTTTCATTCAAACTGTTAGAACTGATATCTGGCTGGTCAAAATGTACTAGTGAGAAGCAAGTAGAGCGCGGCAGTTCAGAACAAAGTTCTGCAGCCAGACTATTTGGGTTCATCTTGGACTCTGCCACCTCTTAGCTGTAACACCTAGGTCAAGTTATAAACTTTGTATTTCATTTTCCTCATTGTTAAGCCCTAAAGGGGCAAAAATTTTGCTGTCATATGTATCCTTACTTAAGAAATTATATATAACTTTTTATGCTACACAATTTCAGAACACTCAGTACTTCATCTTTAATTAAATCTATATATAATGTTAATTTCTATCATTAATTAACTTTCCACACCAATATTCTTTCCACCTCCTGCCTTTGTATTAAGCTGCAACTTGAGGGAACCTCTTTAAAAAACTCAATGTGTTAGGGCAGGTATCTCAAGTACCAGCTGATTTTATGTATGTGGTCTTTGAGATTATTGAATGTTTTTAATTTAACTAAAGAGGTTGTGTTTAATATATTAGTTTTTAGTCAACCAATTATTTCCTCACCTACAGTCTAATCATACTTTAAAAACTTGTTAAGAAAAGAAAATCAATAGAAGAAAGTTGAACTCAGGTACTCAGATATTAAACTGTTCATTCATAAGAGATATTTAATATAGGAAGAATTTGTACTTTATCAAGATTTGTTTTTATTTTCCTACACTTTTACAATAACTTACCAATTTGGCTGATGAGTTGTCTGAACTGGTCAAGGTAGCTCTGTCCCTCTGGGGTTATTCCAAGTTTTCTGATACCTCGATTGAATTTTTCTGCTCTTTCAAAAGGATACTAGAGAGATCATTTAAAGATTACCTTTATTAATAAAGACCCCCAAAGCATAAAATGTCTATCATGCCAATACCATTTTCCTTTCTAATTTGAAATTTCCATTGTACTTAAAAAAAATAAAAAATTACTCAAGTCTAATGACAAAACATGGATAGTATAAAACTGTCATTGTTCAAAGTCAATGTAATTTCTTTATATTAGCTAAGGGAAATAATAATGCCATAAAATTAGGTTCACCAACACCATTATTGTAACACCCAACTATTCTGATAGATAAAAGGAACCAATTCCTCCTGAAAACAGTTGTTCAGAGATGTGAGACTACATTTCTATGCGTTGAATAGGTACTGGAGACTTATTTATAAATACACTCTTTCCCAAATGACAAACACAAAGTGAACTAAATTTCTAGTTTCCATCTTGAAGAAAAAATTATTTTTCAAAGTTTTAGTTAAAAGATTTAGAAAATATCTCATTTTATAGTAACAACAAATGGAAACAATTCTTATAGAACAATAGCAGGACTGCTTATTTTGAATAGTAGTAATGTCTGTTCCAAAGAAAAGGATAGTTAATACAACCCTCTAATAATAAATATGTAACTTTATTAAATCTACTAGAAAGTAATATTAGCTGCTCTGAAAGTGAAGAGGACTACCAACTAGCATACAAAAGAGTTGGGATTAAGTAAAGATTAAGAAGAGTAATTAAATTTAGGATATGGCATATCAAATGTAAGATCCATCTAAGCCTTCATCCACATTCTCATGCCTCTCTATTGTTACCACTTACAACTCTTTGCTTCACTATGGATAAATTCAGGTCAGAGGGTGAAGAAAAATCAGCATTCTTAAAAATTATTGGTGGTAATGTCAATTAACGCAGTATTTTTGGAGTGCTTGGCAATATATACATCATATTCTTTGCCCTAGAAATTTATCTTCAAGGAATCTGTCTTTCAGAAGTCTCCAAATAGAGATGTAAATGTGTCAAGATATTACCTATAGCACTTTTTGTAACAGTGAAAAATAAAAACATTCTAAACAGCTATCAGTAAGAGTTAAATAAATTATAGTATGCATCTTTACTATAAACTCTTAAAAAGAATGAGGAACAGTTATATGTACTGATACCTGGTAAGCATATTAACAAAACAGGATGTATGGTATCACTCCATTTTTGTAGGAAAAGAAGCAATACATTTATGTATAAATATGTTTATCACAGACATCTGAAAAGCATTAGATTAGATTGTTAACATCAACTGCTTCCAGAAAATGGAATTGGGAGGAAAGAGAAAACAGAGAGGACATTTAGTTTTATGCACTCTCTACTACTGAAATATTCAAAATGAACATGTATTATTTTAAAATAAAGAAAAATAACATCAGGCTACATTAAAAATTATTTAATTTTCCCTTACACCTTTGCCCGTAAGAAATGCAGAGTTTGAAATTGTAAAGGAAAATAAGGAAGATCTGAAGGTTGGATCTAGGAAGACACTAAATGTAAATTAATAAAACTAAAACCACAACAGAAATCTAAATGATTTTATATAATCATTTGTGATATATTATTTAATTACAGAAATAGTATATCATCTATAAACATATACTCAACAGTAGAAAGAAACTATCTTAAAACAAATATATGTGAAATACCTTATGATCATTTTGATCCTTGATTTCCCTGAAAAACCGAATATCTTTAATCAATCTGGATTTGATATGTTCATCATACATAAATTGGCTGAATATATAGAACTTCTTTTTCAAAAACTGGTAGGTAAAATTAACCTACAAAATTAAAATTTTAAAAAGTCAGTACAAAAATTATTTCAAACCAAAGTTACCACTGAATAACAATTATCAATGTCTTAATTCATATTAGATAAAGTCTAATCTTTATAAAGTCTAATTCATTTTAGACCTGAAATACATCAATCAATTATTGTATAAGTTTACAGAACTTTCTATAAGCTCCCCTTAAATATTTTTACTATAAGAGGGAAAAAAAAAAATTAGAAGGCTAAAAATAAAAGGACTAAGAACTATAGTGAGAATCATAAAACCAGATTCAAAACCCTACTTTTAAAGTAAAATATCACAGATGTTTATATTCCTCCATCTATAAAATTACTTATTACTAATCTACATGACTAGAATGATACTTAACTAGTAACCATTGTGCTCTTTGAACTTTCCAGAAGGAAGATAACAAACATTTAATTATTATCCCATAAGTATTTTGTTCAAGGAAATGTGTCTGTTCTTACAACAAAAATGGCCCTTGTCTGTCAGGAGTGATATTTTTTAAAAATTTCTAGCAGGAGTGATATTTTAAAAATTTTGTTATATAAGTTATTAACTTTCAACTGCAATAATGTCTAGAGTGAGAAGTTTGGATACTTTCAGAATGAGTACTAAAAGGTTCTGACCTAGACTCAGAAAACCCTGAGAAAGTGAGATTTGAGCTGAGATTAAAGTCAAAAGAATAAAATTAATTCTGACCTACTAAAGGAAGCCCCGTACTAATTTGCATCTCCACCACCCTCAAGTGTAGTGTTGGCAAAAGCAGCAAATGTCTGTTTTTCTCACCTTAGTTATGAGCACAGTGCCAGAGACACATAAACACTCATAATTCTATCTGTAGGTGAATGAATTACATATGAGGCAAAAAAGAGCTTATTTCTCCTGAAAGGTCGAGTCATGATTTCTCCATGGATGACTCCTGCTCTATGTCTCTTTTCTCTACTGGTAACCACTAAAAGAGAACTCCTATCACTTCACACATCAGCCTAAATATTTCAATGGCTCCCCACTGTGTGCTCTAACTTCTCCCTATTCCTTTATCCACAATTATGATTCATGGTATTTCACTATTTAAACATTCCTACTCTTCCTTCAAGAAGAAATTAAGTGTGTGCTAAAAACTAGATAAATTCAAAGATTTCTGTTTTGTACAGAGAAGGAAAAAATAGCATACAAGTTCACGTGATTCCTTCATGGTAGAATACCCATTTCTAAAATTTAAATTATTTTTAGTAAATATTTTTAGCTGTTTATATAGTTAGTAAATAATTAATAATCCCCAAGAGAATGACTGGTGCTAAATAAACTATCAATGATTTGTTTTCAAAAGCAACTTTCAGAGAATATCAAGTTAACACATGCATTACTGTCCTCAAATCACCAATGTTATATAGATGAGATGCTAAGACAGTAAGATATTCTAAAGTGCATTTTGTATCAGAGTTTCCATCACTTCCAACACAATTTCGGTTTCAAAGTTTAATTACACCAAGCAGAAAATGGAAATTCAGGTATAATATAAACAGATAGTAGTATAGTTTTATCAGAATAGTCTATATACCAGCTTTCCAAATAACCAAATTAAACAGGGGTCTATTACCCCCCCAACTCCCAAGAAAGGTTCTTACCGTTGTATTCATGATTCCTGTGCCATGTGTTCGAATTGAATTAGCAATATGCCTAATGTTAATAGTATTCAAATGTTTGTTATTGCTTGTTCGTTCAATAAAAATCTGCAAATAAAAAACTTATGCTAAAAAACAACATAATACATGGCAAACAGTGGGCTGTTACCCAAAGTGGGCTGTTATTTAAATTTATTTCACCGGAAAGCAAAGGAATACAATCAAAGCAAAGGATAATAAGATAATTTCTAATTATCATAATTTTCACTCTTGAAAATCAATTCTTTGCCCCCATACTTCCCACTATACACCCATTCAAATTAAAAAAGACATTTCTCACCTGATTGTTGAGATTATAGAGATATCGAGACACAAATATATGAATGTTTCTCATAATTTCCAAAACATCCAGGCCCTATAAGACAATCCATACAGAAGTTCTATTTTTATTTTAAGATAATTACTAAGACTTGTGTCAATATAGTGACTTACATGTTAAGTGCCCCAGTAGTTTTAAATTATTTTAAGGAATAACTAGATAAACATATGCCCAAAGGTTAAAAGCATTAAAAACACCTTCTAGTGTACAATCAGGGCTATCTCCTTGTGGAAACCTGGCTTATGTTGTCTTATCCCTTTTGTGTAGAAGACAGGGACAGTTAAGTTTGAATATTCAAAGCTTCATGACTCACAATCATTTCCCCAACATCCTTGAGAACATCAGTCTTCCCAAGGTAAACTAACGACCAGATTTTAAAAGACAGGGTATGTTGTGATATTCATAAAATACATACTATTTTTGAGGCACTGTGCAAGGTTCTTTATATGTTATCTCACAAAATGAGGTATTATTCTTCTAAATTCCACAGGTGAAGAAAATGAAGCTAAGGGAGTTCTCCAAGGTCAAATAGCTAGGAAGAGGCAGAACCCAGGGATTTTAGAAAATCTAATTGTAAATATTGATGCTTCTTTTAACTACACGATACTACCTTTAATGGACAATGTCCTCTCCTGCATTCTTCAGGTGCACCCAAGCAGCTAACTGTGCTGCATGAGCTGCCGCTTCAGCTTTTTTACGGCTCACAGTAGCAGCACAACACCCCTTTCAAGTTCTTATAACTTTTCTCATATTTTATAATAAAAGTTTGTTTACTCATTTTTTTCCCCACTAGGCTATAAGTACATGGGCTGGGACTATTTCTATTTATTTTTGAATCCCTAGTTCAGGGCCTAGCATTTTTTGGTAAATATTAAATGTATAAGTGAATGGATGGAATTGTGTACGAACTGATACAATTTCTCTGAGCAGCATGATAACAAAAAATTGTGATCTGCAAATTTTAGAATTGAATGTATTTTTGTAAATATATGAATTATCTTAGACTTGCAATTAACTAAAAACACAAAGCACTGCACTTGAGAGATGCTGCCATATTACAAATTAGTTCACTGACCTAGTGAAGATAAATGCTTCTTTGCACTCATCTTTTTTTTTTTTTAAAGATGTATTTATTTATTTATATAAGCACTGGGTACAGTCAGAAGCATGGGAGGGTGAGAGAATTCACCAGAGCCAGGGGGGAGAGCAGAGCAGGCAGACTGATGAAATACTCTGCTGAGGGGAGCAGCGGGCAGCAGGAGAGGTCTGCGCGCCATGTGGGACCCTCGCCCTGTGGCTGGGGTTCGAAGCGGTGCTGCAGAGGCTGCAGGCAGCTTCGCAACTTAGCGCTCAACTGCTGCACCACTGGGGAGGCCCCTGCACTCATCATTTTAAGAGCAAATACATTTATAATCATAAAGTTAAATATTTTTCCTAAAGTATCAAAGTTTATATTTTATATTTAGGTTTAAAATCCTTAGCTGTGTCCTTGACTATACTTTTTTCAATTTCAGAAGTCACCTCACTAGGCCAGTATGTTTCTGAAAAGCTGTCTCTAAATCTATGTATGTTTCACATGCTTAACAAAGCTAACTGTGAACAGGAAATCTCTTGTAATTATCTCTAAGGCAAATGACACCCTCTAATTTTTCAGTCTTGTCAAGTAAGAGGTTTCAGATAGTAACTATTTTCTTAAAAAATAAATACGTTCTAAGTATCTAAAAGATTTCTTAAGGAAATAGATTTAGATTTCTTAAGGAAATACTGTGATCATGCTACAATCTGAGTATGTTCAAAACTCCTTATACAATACCTGTTCCAAAGTCTGGCTAGGAAGATGTGCCTCTGTCATGACCAATCCATAGCGCTGAGTAGCTAAATTTCTCATCTCACTGTAAGTGGCCCAGTCATGAAGAGCAACTGTTGTCAGATTGTAGAAAGTCTTGTCCAGGTAGTGAGTCACATAAGCTACAAAAAATTTCCAAAAAAGTTTTGCTTCATAAAAGAGCAGAAAGAGAACAGGAATTAAACCTAAAAAGAATCAACTTATCTTTGAACATTAAATCTCTTCCTTCTAGAAGTTAGGAAAATAAAAAATATAATAAGGAATTAAAGAACAAATTGGATTAACACAAAAAAAGATACCCTCAAAATTTTGGTTTATTAGTTCTTGAATAGTTAGGGCAAAGATAGACAATAACTCTAAGAAGGAAAGCAGAACACTCACCGCGAATGTCAATGAAACGATTGAAAAACCGAATTGGATTCAGAGAGAAAAAGAGAGCCAGGTCTTTCATGCCAACTTTGAAAGGATTTCGGTCATCCAGCTTTAAATGTGTATGCACAGACAGTCGCAGATCCTTCTCTATTTCTTTGCACAACTTATCCAGCAAATGCTATTCACAAAAGAATTTAGATACCTTAATTTTTCAAAATGATATTCCAATTGTATTGCTCCCCTAGATTCCTATGCTTTCAGGTTTGGAGTTTTATAATCAGTGGAACTGGCTTAAGAGTCTAAATACTTTATGGTAAAATATTATTATTGAGAAAGTCAAAATTATTTGGCTCTACATTTAAATCAGTGATTTTTTTTTTGACCAGGGAGCTGCTAGATAAATTCTAAGCTTTTACTTTCTTTGAAAAGAATATAAAAAAACTTACATCTGATGGTTTTATTATAAGGAACACAAATAGCAATTATACAGCATAAAATGTATGGGAACCAGCAACAAAAGAGGAAAGGTACCAGGAAAGAGGAAATTTTAAAGGCGTCCTGTGACCATAAATTGGAGATAAGGACAAGAAAATTAATCATCTTTCCTGGGTTAGTACAGAATTGTAAATACTGGTCAGACATGTCCCTGATATTCAAATAAGAATGTTTAATATAAGAAACTGCAAAATTTTCATGATATTATCAAACCTGTATAGGTTTATATTGTGATGTAATTCCATTTTTAGTTCTTCCCTCTAAATAAAAATATTGCTAGGTGGAAATTTAATTTTTAAAGACATCAGTGCATAAAATACATACTTTATTAAACCAGGAAGGGAAATACTATATTATTTCTGTTACACAAGTCTTTTAAATGTATAGTTTTCTCTATTTTGGCAAAATGAAACATCAGTAAGTATGTTGCCTTCAGTGTATCACCATTAACAGCACTCAATATTCAAATCAATTTTACAGTTGCATGCTTCTAATAAACAGAACTTTAAAGACAAATACACTGTTTACTAAAGTAAAAAAAAATTCTAAAAATTAGGAATTAAAGAACAATTTATCACAATTGTGATATTCTAACTACAAAGTTCCCTTTGTGACAAAAATATTGATTTTTGTGATATAGTGATATAATTTTAACTTAGTGAAAGTCTGCTTCAATCCAGAAAGTTTTTCCAAGCAGTACATGTTTTCTTCAAATACATGTTAAGTTTTTCAATCTCAAATATGTTATTACCTCATTTAAAATTTCCATGATTTCCTTGTCATAACAATCCAGAAGTATCTCGTAAGATTCTAAATGCCTTGCATGCATCATAGCAGGCACGCAGTCACGTAAAGCACTGAACATGTACTGAAAGAAAATGAGAATGTACATGAATCCAGAAAAAGCAGATTCTGATCTAAATAATATTACAAAGGTTAATTATCTATCTTTAAAAACAAAGCCTCAATCTGAAGCATAACTGGTTTTTTACGCATAACTATTTTACTTTCCTGAGTTAGGTTTATTTTCTAAAGCATACACTTTAAATGCACACACAACAAATCACATTCATTTATGCTTTTCTATCTTGAGCATTTAAACACACTTATTTCCATAAAGAAATAGAAAGATCTGAGTAACATGTACTGGCTGACAACTCAATGTCAGATTATTGAGACATAATTTAAGTGAAATGAGAATGATTAGGAATAAGAGGAACAGTTAAAGGTATTAAAATTCATTGATGAGTATTAATATAAAATGTAGCTATAAAATATATAAATGTCTATTGAATAAGCATAACACTGGACAAAACAGCATTAGCAGTCAATTTAAAAATGGTTTGTTTAAATCAAATGATCTACTTTAAAACTAATTAGATCGGTTGGTAAAGTGACTTTAAAAATGATGAATTTATTCTCTGTATTATTCTTTACTTACATGTAGTCTAGCTGCATCAACAGCATTTTCATATACATCATCTAAATAAATTGGGAAGACAGCTCGATGCCAGTATAAAAAACAACAGTCACATTGTGTTTGGATCCTGCAACACAAAGCAATAATTAGTGGTACCAAAATTGAAGTAGCCTGAAAAAATAATGAAAGGAATGACATTATATAAAGGGTAAGGCAACATGGCGGCGAGGAGACGCTGCGAGTAAGATCTCCCATTAAAAAAAGTTAATAGGGAGGAAAAGCGGCAGGTCCCAGTGAGAACTGGGACACGGAAGATAAACGGGTGACTCCAGCAAACTGCCCGAAGAAGAAAGTTGCCATAAAAGAGGACGAGAAGGGAGGGAAGCGCAGAACCCTGCTCCCCTCCCCCGCCCACAGAGGCGGCACTCTCCGCCCGGCAGAGAGGAGGAAACAACAAACCAAAACGGCCAACAAGAAAAACGGACACAGCAAGCGGGACTGTGAGTGGAAAGGAACTATTGCAGCCACCACACCCCGTGAACGGGAGCTGAGGCGAACCCTGCAGGATCCGCCGCGGAGGTGAGCTCCAGGCGCCATTAAAGAGAGCCCGCCCCCAGGAGGAGACCAGCCCCAGCACACAGCCCCGGCCGCCCGGTAAGCTTGCGCGGAAAGTGGCGCGGATCCAGACCGGATCGCAGCTGCCCAGGTCCCCGCGCCTGCGACCTAGGCTTGCGGGGAGACGGCGGAGGCCCTCCCTGAGTGAGCAGGAACAAGGCGCCCAGGCAGGGGAGCGGGATTCAAAAGGCGCCATTCCCGCGCCACTGATCTGGGCTACAGCCCGCGTCCTGGAACTGAGGGCTGTGGAACTGAGACCCGGGGCACGAAATTAGGGGCGTGGGTTTCCCACGACGGTGGGGCACAAGGCAGACACAGCACCCCAAAGCCGTTGAGGTGTACCCTACCATCCCCGCTCTGCTCCCTGTCCCACGGGGTGGAAAATCAGCTCCCCAAGGGCTCTAGGAGAGATCTCTGGCGCCACCTAGCGACTTGACCCCAGCACAGGCTACTGAAGGAGCTAGTGGCCAGCTGGGGAGTTAGCCCACACCTGGCTCCTTCCGAACAAGTAGTCTGAGCCCACAGGGAGAGCGAGCACCCACAGCCGGGGCAGACCAGGCGCGCAGAAGAGTGTGCCTGAGACCAGACGCGCAGGGAGTGTGTCCCACATCACCATTTTAGAACAGGGACATTTCTTCAGTAAAGACTACCTGCAGAAGGCTTCCTCAGGAGCCAGAGGTGAGCAGGGGAAGTTCGCCCACGCCAGACCCCCTCTGGCCTGCAGTCCAAGCCCAGAGGGGAGCAGGAACCCACCGCCGGGGCAGACCAGGTGCACAGGGGAGTGTGTCCCCACATCGGCATTTTAGAACAGGGACCTTTCTCCATTAAAGGCTGCTTGAAACTGACAGATGACTCCTGGTAGAACCAGAGGGGAACAGAGAAGCCCACCCAAGATGCCGGCCAGTCCCAACAACACAGTGTCCCAATGCATACGGCAAATTAGAAAACAGACAGTAGGGAGGAGAAGAACCACACGCAACCTAGCAACTCTCCAGAGAAAAAGCACACCACAAAAAGAAAGCCAGCCCCCAGATTGCAAAGACAATAACTTGGAAGAATTTCTGAGCCTTCCAGAAAGAGAATTTAAAATTGCCGTGATTAAAAAACTGACAGAAGTCATAAAGGAAAACAATGATAAGGGAAAATAATCAACGATCAGAAGAATGCAATTGAGTCCCTAGAGAGGGAAAACAATGGTCAGAAGAAAGAAATTGAGTCCCTAAAGAGGGAAGTAAAAGAAATGCAGGAGATCAAAGAATTAATGGAAGAACTAAAGAATTCTGGGAAAAGCAATGAAAGCAGAATAGATGAAATGGAAGAACGAATAAGTAATCTTGAAGACACAGAAATAAAAAGAACCAAAACAGAAAGGAAAGAGAAGTACGAAGGAAAAAGAACGAAGAAAGACTTCGGGAACTATCTGACTCCATGAGGAAAGGAAATATAAGAGTTATAGGAATACCAGAAGGAGAGGAGAGAGATGTAGGAACAGAGAAAATATTCAAAGAGATAATTGAAGAGAACTTCCCAAATGTGAAGAAGGAGCTGAAAATTGATATACAAGAAGCAAGAAGAACACCAAACTTCCACGACGAAAGAAAAATACAGCAAGACACATAATAGTAAAGCTCCCAAGAATCCAGGACAAGGAAAAAATAATGAAGCTGGCAAGAGGGAAGAAACAGATAACATTCAAAGGAAAACCAATCAGGCTGACATCAGACTTCTCCGAAGAAACACTACGGGCAAGGAGAGAGTGGAGGGACATAGCCAACAGACTCCAAGAAAACAGATGCCAACCAAGAATACTCTATCCCGCAAAGCTCTCCTTCCTCTTTGAAGAAAGAATATGGACCTTCCCAGACAAACAGAAACTCCGGAATTTCATTGCAACTAAACCCCCACTCCAAAAAATACTACAAGGAGTCCTAAAGCCAGAACCTCAGAGGGACGAATAACAATGAAAGAAGGCCAAAAAAAAAAAAAAAAGTTATTAAAAGAATAAATAAATAAAATCAAAGGAAAGACAAACACAATGGCAAATACAGATGTTAACATATCAATATTAACTCTAAATGTAAATGGACTAAACTCTTCAATAAAAAGACACAGAGTGGCAGCCTGGATTAAGAAACAAAACCCAACCTTTTGTTGTCTCCAGGAAACACATTTAGCTACAAAAGATAAAAATAGGCTCAAAGTTAAAGGATGGAAAACAATCCTACAAGCAAATGGACCAAAAAAGAAAGCAGGAACAGCTATACTTATATCAGATAAAACAGATTTCAAACTCAAAAAGATAAAAAGAGACCCCAATGGTCACTACATTATGATCAAGGGACAATACTTCAAGAAGAAATAACACTCATTAACATATACTCACCAAACGAAGGAGCACCAAAATATATCAGACAACTGTTGTCCTCTCTGAAAACAGACATCAGAGAAACACATACGTAGTGGGAGACTTCAACACACCACTATCAACAATGGATAGATCAACAAGACAAAAAATAAGTAAAGAAACCAAAGCTCTAAATAAGGACCTAGAGCAATTAGGCTTAACAGACATCTATAGAACACTAAACCCCCAAAAAACGGAGTACACATTTTTCTCAAGCGCACACGGATCATTCTCCAGGATCGATCACATACTGGGGCACAAGACAAACATCAACAGATACACCAAGATTGAAATCATATCAACCATCTTTTCTGACCATGAAGGCATCAAACTAGAAATAAACCATAAAAAGAAGGCAAGGAACTTTCCTACCTCATGGAGATTAAAAACCACACTACTGGAAGACCATTGGACTAATGAGGAGATCAAAGAAGAAATTAAAAAATTTTTTGAATTGAACGACAAGGAGGACACTAATATCCTAAATGTATGGGATGCAGCAAAAGCAGTAATAAGAGGAAAATATATAGCAATAGAAGCTCACATCAAGAAACAAGAAAGAACGCAAAGAAACAACCTCATCTCGAAGCTCAAAGATCTAGAAAAAGAACAAAAAAAACCCCAAAACCAGTAGAAGAAAAGAAATAATAAAAACCAAAGCAGAAATAAATGAAATTGAAACTAAAAAAACAATCCAAAAGATCAATGAAACCAAGAGCTGGTTTTTTGAAAAAATCAATAAAATAGACAAACCCCTAGCCAGGCTCACAAAGGAAAAAAGGGAGAAAGCACAAATAAACAGGATCATCAATGAAAGAGGAGAAATCACAACGGACACAGCAGAAATCAAAAGAATAATCAGTAACTACTATGAACAGTTATATGGAAACAAGTTTAACAATCTAGAGGAGATGGACAAATTCCTACAACTCTACAATCACCAAAGCTAGACAAAGAAGAAATAGAACACCTAAACAGACCAATTACAATTAGCGAAATTGAAATGGTAATAAAAAACCTCCCCAAAAACAAAAGCCCAGGACCTGATGGATTTACAAATGAATTCTACCAAACATTCAGAGACGAATTAGTGCCTATCCTTCACAAACTCTTCCAAAAAATTGAGAAGGAAGGGACAATACCAAACACGTTTTATGAAGCCAACATTACACTAATACCAAAACCGAACAAGGACAACACAAAAAAGGAAAACTACAGGCCAATCTCCCTAATGAACACTGATGCAAAAATCCTCAATAAAATTTTAGCTATCAGAATCCAACAATGTATCCATAAGATAATTCACCACGACCAAGTTGGATTCATTCCAGGGGCACAAGGATGGTTTAACATCCGAAAATCAATCAACGTTATCCAACACATCAACAAAAAGAAATATAAAAACCATATGATAATATCAATAGATGCTGAGAAGCTTTCGACAAAGTGCAACACCCATTCATGATAAAAGCCCTTGAAATTCTGGGGATACAAGGAACATACCTCAACATCATAAAGGCCATCTATGACAAGCCAACAGCCAGTATCATTCTCAATGGTGAAAAGCTGAAAGCAATTCCATTAAGATCTGGAACAAGACAAGGATGTCCACTCTCACCATTGCTTTTCAATATAATACTGGAAGTCCTAGCCAGGGCAATAAGACAAGAGAAAGACATCCAAGGAATCCAAATAGGAAAAGAAGAAGTCAAACTATCACTATTTGCAGACGATATGATATTATACATAGAGAACCCCAAAAACTCCACAGAAAAGCTAATTCAACTCATCAATCAGTTCAGTAAAGTGGCAGGATACAAAATCAACACGCAAAAGTCAGTAGCCTTCCTATACACAAACAATAAATCTGAAGAAGAAGAAATCAAAAAGACCATCCCTTTTGTTATTGAAACAAAAAAAATCAAATATTTGGAATAAATCTAACAAAAGAGGTAAGGACCTATACAAAGAAAACTATAAAACACTGTTAAAAGAAATAGAAGAAGACACAAAGAAATGGAGAGACATCCCTGCTCATGGATTGGAAGAATAAACATTATTAAAATGGCCATCCTACCAAAAGCAATATACAGATTCAATGCTATTCCAATCAAAATTTCAATGTCATTCTTCAAAGAAATAGAACAATTATTGATGAAATTCATATGGAATCACCAAAAACCCCGAATAGCCAAAGCTCTCCTGAAAAAAAAAGAAGGGAATGGAGGCATCAGACTCCCAGACTTCAAACTATACTACAAAGCCATAATCATCAAAACTGCATGGTATTGGAACAAGAACAGACATACAGACCAATGGAATCGAATAGAAAATCCAGAAATAAACCCACAGATTTATGGTCAACTAATCTTTGACAAAGGAGCAAAGAATATGCATTGGAGCAAAGAAAGTTTGTTCAATAATGGTGCTGGGAAAACTGGGTCGCTACATGCAAAAGAATGAAGCTTGACCACCACCTCACACCATACACAAAAATCAACTCAAAATGGATTAAAGAACTAGACATAAGACCTGAAACCATAAAATATATAGAAGGAAATATAGGCGAAACACTACGTGATTTGCACATCAAAGACATCTTTACAGACACATCACCCAAAGCAGTGATAGTGAAGGCAAAGATAAACAGCTGGGACTACATCAAATTAAAGAGCTTTTGCACAGCAAAAGAGACAATAACAAAAACAAAGAGAAACCCCACCAACTGGGAGAACATTTTTGCACCCAACACTAATGATAAAGGACTGATCACAAAAATCTGCAAAGAGCTGATGAGACTCAACAACAACAAAGAAAATAATCCAGTCAAAAAATGGGCAGAAGAGCTTAAAAGAAACTTCTCTGAAGAGGAAATGCAAATGGCCAACAGGCATATGAAAAAATGTTCAACATCACTTGTCATCAGGGAAATGCAAATCAAAACTACCATGAGATACCATCTCACACCAGTGAGAATGGCACATATTAAAAAAACTAGCAACAACAAATGTTGGCGAGGGTGTGGAGAAAAAGGAACTCTTCTGCACTGTTGGTGGGAGTGCAAACTGGTCCAACCACTGTGGAAAGCTGTATGGAGATTTCTGGACCTACTAAACATAGAACTTCCATATGATCCAGCAATTCCACTCCTAGGTATTTACCCAAAGGACACAGAAACATCAATTCCAAAGAACACCTGCACCCCTATGTTTATAGCAGCACTGTTTACAATAGCTAAGCTTTGGAAACAACCCAAATGCCCAAAAATAGATGACTGGATCAAGAAGATGTGGTACATATATACCATGGAATATTACTCAGCATTCAAAAAAGATAAACACATGCAATTTGCAGCAACATGGATGGCGCTGGAAGGGATCATGCTCAGCGAAATAAGCCAAAAAGAAAAAGAAAAATACCGGATGGTCTCACTCATAGTAGGAATCTAGAAAACTTAAATAAGGGACCAGGAAATGAATAACTATAAGAAAGTGAAAATCAAAATCAACAAAAAACTATGAACCAGAGACACTTTTAGGGGGGCGGGGGTGGGAGGGGAGGGATTGGGGTCAGAATGGGGGGGCTGCAATTGTATGGGGAATATAACAATAAAATTTATTAAAAAAAAAAAAAAAAAGAAGCTGATAACTATTGGAAAAAAAAAAAAATAAAGGGTAAAAGTTCTCTCTTACTTTCACATTTTCTAGATCACGTAACCCAAAATTAGTACAGAAAAGGCACAAAATAAATATTTTTTCAAACTGAACAGAGATAATAAAATACCGAATACCAATAACATGACACAGTCAGAGATCTGCATCTTTCAGTTTTTAAGCAGACTTGAACAAGCCTGTTTTTTAAATAGAGGCATTTAAAAATATATATATCTTCAGTATTATTTGACACGGCTAGACTTACAATCCTTGCATCATATGCACTATTTTACCTGTCTCAAAACTGAAAGCAGAACCTTTTAAAGAATTTTGACCAAAGAACCCCCATTACACTTAACCTGTTTAAAATCTTACCAAGTGCTTATGGAGCAACATAATTATCATTAAATATCATGTAATCACATATTTTAAGGCTCAGTATTTCTTCCAAAAATGAAAATTAAATGCTACTAAAAACTACAAAAATGTCAGCTTTTTGGAACCAAACCATTTATAAATACAAATATTAAAAGGAAACAAGTTTTGTAAGCTAATTCAGCTGAGAATCAAAATTCAGAAAATCTCTTTACCTCTCAAGAAATTTAATACTCGGTTAAAAGAAAACAAGCCATAAGAAGCTATGTACAAGCCCTCTAAAACCTAATTTATCTTAATGACTGGGTACTAACAATGTAATTCAAATTCATGTTTCAAAATAACTATCTAAGACTATGCAACAGAGCATTGTAAGCTTCTCACAAACAGATTAGCCTTGTTATAAAGCAGTGATTTTAAAATGTCACAAAAGACACTCATCACAACAATCACAATAGTATCAGGGTCTGCCCGATGCTCTGAGAGCTACATCATGGGTTCTCACACGAGCTCTTCTGGAAACTACATCCCTACTGTAGAGGCAAAGCTAAAGGAATAGGCTCCCTATCATGGTCTCATTTGGGTTACACACAAGGCATTACAGAGAACTACTGGTCTGTCTGGGTGATAATTCTCATTATGCTAAAAGGAAAACTGATATTTCTATTAGCCCTATCTTTTGAGCATAGCACATACCCTCACTTACCTTTCTCTAAGCTCACTGATTAGATCCAGCTTTTTCATGACTACTTGAAGTGGAAAGAGTTCTTCATCTTTAAATGTTTTCTATCAGGAAGGGTGAAAACAGGCAGTCAAAATGAGAACAGATTTTCCGGGTCAGTAACAACAGAACTGTCAAATCTCAGATCTCACTTTTATTCCGTAATTAATAACATCTCACCATTTGTGTGCCCACACTTAGTGCTAAAGAAACAATAAGCCGTCGCTGCTTTGTGCTTGGTCCATTCAGAGTGTTTTCAGCCAGAACTAGAGCAGAGAGCACATCAAGACGCTGTTCACTATACTTTTTGTCAGAAATTACTCTTTTCTTAAAGATAATGAAAAAACAGGAAATATTAGCTTTATCTCTGAGGCAATAACAAGACTTAGAAGAAAAGTTTTTCAGTTCTCTTTTCTGCAATTCAATTTAAAGGCACTGTTGAGTTTTGATGCTATGTGCTTTACTTCTGTAATATTATCAGCACTGTCAGTGACTGTATTAGACATACTTAAAAACTGCCATATTAATAAGGAAATCGTTTCTAAAAACAATGCTTACTTTAAAACTGCAAGCAATGTCATTTTTCTAATGTAGACGTCTGTTAATGTATTACATGCTACAATTTCACTCTAAGTAAAGATCATAAAATACCATGTAGATACATAACCAACAATCCTATATTTAAAGGAATGGAGTAAAACATACAACAGAAGAAGAAGCTAAAAGATAATTATGCTGAATACACATTAACATTCATACCTTGGCCACAGAAATAGAATTAAGAGCCTGATGTTGAAGGTGCTGTGTTATATGTGACACTGAATCAGCCACAACCATGCTTCTCCTATAGAACATATGCTCTATTGCCTAAAAAGAATCAGATTAACTTTGTGAAAATGAAAACTTTTAGGTAAAATTATGGACTATTACACCAAACACTGATCTAGCAAAGCACTGGGAAAGTTAAAAAGCAGAAACAAGGAATAGCAAAAGCTTAATTCTAAGCTTTACTTTAGTAAAGTTTAACTATATTGGCCATTTAGTTACTCAGAAATTTTTTTTTTTAAAGATTTATTTATTTATATAAACACTGGGTACAGTCAGAAGCACGGGAGGGTGAGAGAATTCACCAGAGCCAGAGCAGGGAGCAGAGCAGGCAGACTGGTGAAGTACACTGATGAGAGGAGCAGCGGGTGTGGCAGGAGAGGTCTGCATGCCACGTAGGACCCCTGCCAGCGGCTGGGGATAGAACCAGCGCTGCAGAGGCTGTGGGCAGCTTCACAGCCTAGCGTTCAACTGCACCACCGGGGAAGCCCCAGAAATGTTTTTTAATGGCTAGTCCTTTATTCCACTGAAAGTATACGTCCCCTAGCTATTATTCTCATATAATCAAGAAATCAAACCTTACCAGACCAACCTAATTTAATGAAGCCCAGGTCTTTTTTCAACATAATAGCAAAGAAAAACAAACTAAAACCTACCTTGAGAAGTTCAACAAGCCTGCATAATGCTTTCACTGAGGTTTTGGTCATTGGCTTTTGCATGGACATGTAGAGATTCATTGTGGTTTTAATAATGGTACTAATACTATATGCATATAAGAAGCCCTATTAAAAAAAAAGAGAAACATGGATTATAATCAGAAAGTTTCATTTCTTCAAGATTTCATTCTCCATGTAATAATTAACTCGCCAATAACCAGTGTTGCTAAAGTTCATTTTAAAGTTAGCTCTTGAGACTTTCAAATACTCTGCCTCACACAATATTATACATGGTAGTTAGGTTTCAAAGAAACCCTTGAAAATTTATTTAACCTATTACATGCCAGAAGTTCAGTACTGCTGAAATTATACTGTATAATTACAGCTAAAGAATCTTTCCATTGAAAAAAAAACAAACTTTTTGAGAAATAATCTGGATGTCAGGAGGCTTCTATTCATCCTTTTCTTACCTGCCAAGCAAGAAGATAAAGACATGTATCTGAGAGAGCTTAAGACAAGAGTTCAGGATACTAAGGGGCTAGGAATTGAAAACTAAGAAAGAGGTATTTCTCAGTTCCAAGTCAATTCCTTATTACTTAGACTATCTGTTTCCATCTGCATCCATGTCCTCTTACAGAATATAGTTTTAAAAATCATGCTTTGAAGGGAATTGTAATTTTAAATGCAAATATTAGAGAAAAAAAATCAATTAGTAAGTCACTTAGATCCCAGCATAACCAAACCAATTTCAATTTTAAAAAAACAAAAATACATCATATCCTTTCTCAGTGTTTTCCAAGTATAATTTCTATAAATCGGATTAACAAAGAAATGACCTCCAAAATAGTCTAAGAAAGAAGATGCAACTACCTGTATAAAAACATTACATCTGTTGGTGAGGTCTTCAGCAAATTTATCCATTCTCTGCTCTTTAGATAAAATAGATTCCATTTTCATCATCCATGAGCTCACAAAGACATAGTAAGACTGTACATCTCTAGCAAAGGAAAATATTGGGGTTACTTAGGCTAGGAAAGAATATTTACTTTCATTTCTTCATAGTGGTTGAGATAAAATATTTCCTTACAGCAGCCATTTCATCTGTGACCAGTTAAGGATTAGTGGCAAAATCCCATGTCACTTTAACTTAAAATCTTCAGGGAGGTCAACAAGTAATTGTAGCAGCCTACTCAAAATAAGAACGCAGAGTAAATTCAGCTATTAAGGCTAAGTGATGGGAACATCTGGGCTCTTTTTACTGTTTCTCTAGTTTGTGCATATTTGGAAATTTACATAATAAGTATTAAACAAAAAATAAGGATGTAAATATTGGAAGAAACTGTTAAAAGTGTTCTTTTCGGAAACAGGACTGAAGTACTGTGGACAGGAGACAATTATTTTTCCTTTTAGTATTTTTTGACTTGTAAATATGTGTCTATGTTACTTCAGATAAAGTACATCAAATTAATGAGCCCCTGCAAAAATCATCATTGAATCATGAACACACAATGTTGATAATGTCACCTAGTGACATCTGCAGATTTCATTTTATTTAGTCAAAAAATATTGATGCATGTGA
Organism: Talpa occidentalis; assembly: GCF_014898055.3. NCBI lineage: Eukaryota > Metazoa > Chordata > Mammalia > Eulipotyphla > Talpidae > Talpa > Talpa occidentalis. Next base: position 10,886,769 of record NW_023601653.1, read on the forward strand.
TAAATTGCATATGTATGCATATAGATGTATGTGTATATATAAACATATAAACAAACCTCCAGAAAGTACAAATTGCTTATCTTATATTGAGATTAGGCCTAAAACATTTAAAACAAACAAAAACACAACAAAAATGCTCCTAGAAAATTAATCTTGTAGCATTTGCCCAACCTTTTCTCAAATAATAAATAAGTACATTTGATCTTATAATTAAAATGGTTTCCAGATTTAGAATCAGTACAAGACTTGAAAACATAAAATAATAGTTTCACGATGGGTATTTATAAACCTACTTGGTAAGTGATTGAGCTTTTTGCTGTAGGAAAGTATCTCTGTGTATTTTAATGGCTTGAAGACTTTTTCTGTCTAGAAGTTTGGCAGCTGCCGGTATTTTCTGAATCAAAAAATTATCAGGAAACCAAATAATATTAGCAGTTAGAGTGATGGCTGGCACCTAAAATGGTAAACACAGTCAAGGAAAATCATTAAATACAGGTTAAAAAATAAGCTGTTTAACAGTGCTACAATACACATTGGAAGATACTTTATTTCAAAGAAAAAATAACCATAAAAACTCATGAAGAATGAGTTAAACTATTTTACTGTGGCACAGAGTTAAGATATTCCTATATCTGGTGTAGAACATGACCATAATTTATACTGCCTACATATTAAATAACACATACACACACAATCTCACAAATGTTCTGATCAATAAAACATACAAAAAGTAAATAAAAATATGAAGCCTGATGAACTTTATCAGTGAAAAAAAAGAAAAATAAATACCCAAGATAGCTGGGTTTACCTGGTCATGTATCACTGGACTCTACACATAAACTAAATTTTCTATTTTAAAATTAGGTACTATATCAGGGAAATAGCAAAGATATAGAAAATTTCTACTTCAATAATGAGAATGAGTGCCAAGAAGAAAAGCAAGAACAGTAGTAAGAGCAATAGAAAGCTAATGTATAGGAAAAATACTGGGGAACATCCATAAGTGTATACATGTATACACGTATTTATGATGTGGAATTAAGGGATATTTTCATTTACTGTTATTTTATTTCTGGAATGTTTGAATTTTAAAAATGAATATTATGATACCATGTTTGTGATTATTGTAAGTTAATTCAAAATATTTGAATTACTATTAAAATTATTAATCATTTGTAATTATTATTATAAAAATTTTGCAAGTAGGAATAAAATATCCAGTTTTACTCAAAAACTTTTTTATCTAGTCAAATTAAAAAAAAAAAGGTCCAAGTTCTTACCTTCTTACAAATGTCCAATAAAGACTTATAAAACTTTTTATCAACAGTTCGAAAAATTTGAAAGTGCAGTACAAAGAGTCCACAAATTCCAATGTACTTATCTCTCTGGTCAATTTCAGAAGGTTCTCCTTAAAAAAACAGTAACATGAGAGAAAAGGAAAACATAAAATTCTGCTTTCAAGAAAATGAAAATTTTATAAACAAAACCCCAAAATGCATTTTATATTACCAAGTTTGGCTTCCACGTTGGCAAAAATTGAGCGAATACTATGTGCAAATTCTTCAGCAAAAGTGCTATTTTTTGAGACAGATACTCCTCCATTGAGAGAATCAAACTGCTGTTCAATACAGGCCTAGACAGAAAACATTTAAGGAGAAATTTAGAACCTCAATAAGTTACTGAGCAGATTTAAATATAAAGTACATGATAAACTTCTACATTCATCATTTTAATTTTACTAACACTGAAGCTCAGATTTTTACATTAATCTCTAAATCCCTTTGAATGGAAAATGTGTAGCATTAATCCTTGAATGGTTTTATCCTTTAATAACTTAAAAAAAAAACCATCACCCCAAATACAATTAGTACACTATTAATTTTGTTTGCTACTAGATACTGAAATAATTACATTTTAGTACACTAACAATGTTGTAAGTTAAAAACATATTCAACAGCATACTATAAAAGTGTCCTACGATAATTTTGAGCTGGATCGATATTATTCTAGTTCAGAGCCTGATATAGCTCTCTTACCTGAAATATCATTCCATCAAGTAACTGCCCTTCTAGCTTCAACAAGAACTTTTCAAATGGTTTTAGCTTTTCTTCCTGAATTCCAAATTTTGAAGGGTTGTGATGGACAGACTTCAGTAACCTTGTAGATTAGAAGACTTAAATTTGCATCACAAACTATTTACATTTCTTGCATGGCTCTACACATTTTATAATTTAAACAAAAACAATCCTTATATTTAATTTTCTAATCATGCTATTTTTATATCATCTTAAATTCAGATACCTGCTGTTTAGATACCAGACATTAAGTCTATGCTTATGAATTGAAAAAATAAAACGCCTTGACCTTAAAAATCTTGGGTATATACAATGAAATAAAACCAAGCTCAGGAAAAACATCTGTCATGGAAAGAAATGAGTTCTAAAGTAATCAGATTAACATCCTATTACACTTCAAGAATTAGGATGCTTTACACAAGTATCATTCTTTAATCATAAAATTAAGGAATGGTTACTGTCTCATTAAAAAGAGTTCCCATGATAGTCTTCTAATTATAGACTTCCAGGTCTTTTTCCTTACACATTAATAACATAAAGCAAGAGAATATTTTAAATATTCTTATTAACTCACCTTTTATACATAGTCCAGTGGTCTTTCAATGTGATATGATTATCAATAATTTCATCCAGGGTAAGCAAAACTGTTAGCAGCTCTCCCAAGTGCTCATACATAGTCTGTCAAAAAACATTTAATGATTATTATTTAATCAAAGATTAGGTTTATGTGTATTTTTAAAGTTAAATTTGGGAAAAATCACCCAATTAATTAAAGCAGTGGGTAAATTAGTTTATTATGGTAAAAATAAAAGAAACTGTTATCTTCAAATGAACGATTAGCCGTAAATAGGTTCACAACACCTTCACAGAAGAGAACAAATGCAAAAAAAAAAAAATCTCTGAAGAATCTTGCTATAATTGTTTTAATCCCCAATCACACAAATAATACAATAATACAAAAGTGAAATATAATGAATTTAGTTTGCATGTCTAGTTAAATCACTTTTACCTGAAAGTGAACTCCAGCTGTCTCTATAATTTTGGGTGCAATCCTGTAATAAAATAATACTGAGGTTAAAAAAAGCCTTTTGTGTCACAGTTAACTTTTATTTTAAGGAAAACACATAGCTGTAGAAGCATTTGGAATTTAATATGTATTTCTCTTCATTTAGGCTTTAGTAATAAAATTTAAGGGACTCGAAGAATTACTACCATATTCCACTTTCCCAAGAAGGGGGCTGACTTGCACGTAGAGGCTGGGCCATCCTTGCCTGGATCCAACTCAGCGAGTGGGGCTATGACAACTTGTGGCCCGTAAGTTTAGCCATCAAACTGACAGCACCTCGCTTAGGATGGAGGTAGGATATGACAGAGCTTTTTCTTTAATTTCTTTCTAAATGACTAGAGATTGCCAATTCCCAGTCAGATTTTGTACTTCTACCCACATTGGCATTTGGGAACTAGTCCTCTCTTCAGTAGGCTTACTTATGGCTGCTCATCCCTACTAAAAATGCACAAAACTAGGATTATGCCAAAGTTGAAAGCCTAGGAAAGTTCAAATTTTACAACCTAGAAATTCAATTTACTCAACAATAATTTATAACATTACTTGTATATCAGAGTACAAATATATATTTCACAATAGAATATTTGAAAAATTCATTAGTTTCAACTTTCTTAGGCAGGGGTATGGTGGTGGGAGTCCTCTCCAGCATGGCAGGGGTGGAGGAGTTATGCTCTTGCTTCCTTCTGCCATAGATAGAGGTTCAATAAAAGGACAGAACATAAAAAAAAAATACCTGACTGTGGGGGAAAACATGAAAATGGAAAACAGTTAACACAGTCTTCCGGTTTATGAGATTTAAAATGCAAGGTGGTATAGTAAGAACAGTAAATGGACTGGTGACCAAGAGAACAGCATTTAAACACTGCTACAGCATCCTTGCAAATTCCTAGTCTAGGCCTCCTCAGTCATCTTATAATTGAGAATCCCTAGTCATATACCTAAACAAAGTTATCATGGTTATACTAAACAGTGAATGCATACTTCAAGTGTAAAGTATTAATCAAATGTAAGATGTCATTTTGTGGTAGTAAGAATAGTTAAGGGCACAACAAAAATTTAATCACTTCTCTTGATTTAGGGCAAAGCTCCCAAACTTGGAAGACCATTAGAATTACTCACAAAATTTTTCATTGTGAATACCCTAGTTCTTCCGCCCCAACCCACCCCCAAGATGCTCTAGTGTGAGAAGTCTCATATGATTCTAATAAGCCAGGGAACCAATATAAAGGAGAGAGGAAAGAATAAAGGAAGAGAACATAGTACATCTACTCCTGCCATGTTAGCCTTGTTCTGTATACCAAATTCCTTTAAGATTATTCCAAGAACATCTCATTCAGACAGTTAATGGAATCAGTCACTATGATAGAAACTGTCTTAGTATTTATACATCAAGTAGTGTTTGAAGTATTGTGGGCATTCAAAGAATACTGCATAAATGAATGAAGGAATGAGTGAGTGAACAAACAAAAAACTATTTCAGACAATTAACTAGTTTTAGGGAAACATTTCCTGTATCTCTGTAATAAATGCAAAAATATTTCTAAAATCCATTACTTGTTACTGATATAGAGGGCAGCCAACTGATGGACTACATTCATCACCACTTCATAGCACCTGGTAACAAAACAAGACAGTTCCTGAAATGACAAGTTGAGTATATGTTACAAAGTTGCTTTTTCAATGTCACCATTTCTGATTGAATTTTATGGTAACAATGTTAAACAAAAACAAAATAGTTTTCCAGTAAAATCTCTAGTCAACCTGTGGCCAGAAAACTTCAAGCATGCTTCAAGTACTCAATTCTTAACTCACCTCCTGAATCCCAAGGTCATTTCTACCTCTTTGCCCCCACAGCATTTCATTCATACTTCTACTGTAAGCCTTATGTTTCAGCTCCTCATACAATTCCCATGGTTTTCCTTCTTGGAATATCCACTACCTAGAATGGTGGCTATGCCTCAATTGCTCAATAAATTTCTGTCCTATTAAGTGAAAAAATGAATGAACATCTGAATGAATGATGACATTCAAAAGTTGCCAATTTAGAAAAAAATGATGATGAGGGGGAGGGGTCTCCAGAAGTCATGCTGAAATAACTTTAAATGTTCATTACCTTTAACCTAATCTATAAACACATTTGGCACACAGCAAGTGAAATAATTATCCTAAGAATATGTCTGTTATAAAATATCAACTCACATCTACCATTTCCTGTATTTTCTGAAAGTTTCTATATTTCTATAATCATATATTTTATACATAATTATTATAGCTTAAGAGGGTCACTACATAATGAGATTTATCAGGAATGACTAACAATCATAAATGGGTACATACCAAATAAAATACCCTCAAAATAAGAAATGCAAATTTTGATGCAACTATAGGGAAACATTGACACATTCACTGGGACCTTAACAAATTACATTTGACTCCTGCACCAGAGATCTTTTGTTAGGTTCTGCTAAAAGGTAGCAGGAAAGGGAGACTAGAAAGAGGCAGGAAAAGGACATCCTTTCTATTTCTTGCTGCTTCCACCAACATAAAGAGCAGGAGCCCCAGCAATGGCATCGTGCTCCAGCCTCCAGCTTCTCTGAGCACCACGGAACCAGCCTTGTACTGCGCCTCAGGGATATCTTAGCAGTGCCGCCTCCTTAGAGGTGTGAGCACCAATTCCATGGTGCTCCTTCTCCAAACTCCCAGATTCTTACAACCCCAGCCTTTTCCCTTCTTCCCCCTAGGTGGAGCAGTGGCATCTGCTTCCTCTGAATTAATTCACTGTGTTTTCTTTAGCTCTCCAATTCTTATGTAATTAATTCTTTATATCAAATCCCCTTTCTTAAAATACCTTATATGATTTGATTTCTGGACCAGACCCTGACTGACACATACCACCACAGAGAATAATTCAACATGCTCTCAATTAAGTCAAATACACAATGACAAAAAAGATATGAATTGAACAATATATGAGCATGTTTGATTTGACGATACATCTTAAATCTTACACCCAACAATCAATCAGAAGATGGGATTATGGGTATTTTCCCTTATTTCTAAGTTTTGCTTTTATCCTATTGTACATCTGTTGCTTTCATAATGGAGAGAGGAGAAACAGAAGTTATTTAGGTCTTTTTTATAAAAGTAAACCAAAATAACTAAAACTTTTCAGTGATGAAAAGCCTATGTAAGTTGGAAACAACTGGTTAGAAGCATCACTGCTGATGCTTTTAACAACTTCATCACTGTTCATGGAATAGCTTCATCATTGCCATGAACAAGTTTTTCTGACAACCAATCTTTTCCTACCTGGTAGAAAGTTCAGAATTTATTTTAAAAGGTATGACAACAAATAGTCCACAAATGAAATGATACAAAGAAACCTATTTTGATACCTTACTTTCCCAAAAATGCTATGAAAATCTTAGAGGAATTATGATCTCCTTATCTATAATACAGTGCTTAGCCTTACAACATACACTCTCAGCATTTGAAGGTTTCAGAACTCTTTTTAAATTATATGTAACTTACTCAAAGTTTTCAAAGAAAACCCACCCCCAAAATAAGACCAAGTTACCTGTAAGAATGAAATAAATCTACCCATTTGAATTTGGCAGTCACCTTCCACCATGCTGGAATCTGTAGCTTTAAAAGTCAACATGAAAAACCGTAATTCAATTTTGTAATTTATATTCAATAAATATCCTCTAAAAATATGACTTTTATTCAATAGTGTATCTTCCAATCTACATAGTATTAAAACCAGAATTTTTCACAAAATGAGACAATCATTAACCCATACAATTAAAACTTTCACTATTTAATGAAATCAAGAAAAATTCTCATCTAGCTGCAGTACTTTGAATTTATAAAAACATCACAAATACTTTAGAGAGTATGTTGCTGCTTCATCACTCAGGTTTTACCTGCTTACCAAACAACACAACCAACAAAAAATCTTAATGCTTATTTTCTCACACTAATACAGTATATAGTCCTACAACTGTCTGTTATCTTTTTATTCATTTCAATCCCAAAAATGCATCATGACATTAACAATGTGAAATTCTAAAACTTACCTCCTTCTCCAAAAAATAAGAGCCCATTATAAAATTTAGTTTCAGCCTGTTTAAAAAATAAAATAAAATAATCTTAAGGGTTGCTCCTTTGTTTTTAAATTCCTAGGTTCTCTCAGTTACCCATATATATTAAGCAGAGTGCTCCATCACTTACATACAGATTCACTTAAATGCAAAAATTGCTTACAATACAGGTAAATTCAATTATCTTTAGAGTACCAATTATTATTACTGATACATAAAATTACTTTTTGATTTTTTTTAGCTATGACTTTTGAATTCTCTGACCATTCTAATTCTACATCTTCCCAATTAGTTCATGGGAGATAAGAGAGCAACCACATAGTATCAAAAAAGAGAGGAAAAGAAGATGAAGTTTACCAACTTCTACCACAGTTTTAATGGCTCAGGAGTAAGGAAACACAAAACTAAATGTATATTAAAGATTCAAAAGTAATTTTTTAAATCAGTTTCATCTAGAAAGTCAGTATATATGGCAGCTAACACAGCCTTTAAAGCTATGCAGATGCCAACTGAGAATATGCAATAAGATGTTGTGCAAGACACCCTCTTTAGACATGTTTCCTTATCTTATTCCTCACGCATGTCACTGAGCTGTTATAACTCTTAACCATGTTAGCTTGGCACTTGTACTTACTAAGTACCCAATGAATGGTTGTCATGACTAATATTACTTTTAATGAATAATTCAGTCAACATTAATATTTATGTACACTGTAAAGACAGAAGCACATATTTGCTTTCATATTATGTTTTTAAAGTCTTAAGTCCAAAGCACAGTTACCTCATATTTTAATTTCTTGATTTCACAACAAAGTGCAGCATAAACAGTGATGACTTTGTTTAAGACCTAGTTTCATAAGTAAAAAAAGAAGAAAAGAAGTAAATTTTAGCAGATAGCTAAAGCATTTTAAACACAGATTTTTAGGTTTAAGAATCCATACCTTGTTTTCAGTCTTTATGAGTTCCAAAAGAGAAGACTGTTCATAAGGCAAAAGCTATAGAAACAAAGGAAAAAACATTTTTTTTTTCAAATTGAAAAAAATTAAATGTTAAATAACAGGGGCCTCCCTAGTGGCGCTGGCAGTTGAGCACAGTGCTGTGAAGCTGTCCGCAGCCTCTGCAGCGCAGGTTCAATCCCTGTCAGCCATGGAGCAACCCACATGGCACGGCAGACCTCTCCTGTCTCACCCGCTGCTCCCCTCAGCAGTGTATTTCAGTCAGTCTGCCTGTTCCCCACTCTGTCTCTGGTGAATCCTCTCCCCATCCCGCACATCTGGCCTATATCCTGGTTCTTGTATAAATAAATAAATAAATCTTTAAGAAAAATGTTAAATACAAAAATTGAGCCTAAGTCTATTCTACTTAAACCTGTGTTAGAGCCTCTACTTAGTACTAGCGCCATACCAGATGAGAAATGCCTACTAAAGGGTATGGGATTTTTTCTGCGCTGGTGAAAATGTTCTAAAGTTGACTGTGGTAATACTCCTACACGTCTGTGAATACAGTAAAATGCAAAGAACTATGATGTGAATTACAATTCAATAAAGCTGTTATTAAAAAGGTCACTATGTGACTCAGGACATAATAAATGCTCAAGAGATACTAGTAATTAGTTAAGTGGTAACAGGCTATGGTTTCAAATATAAAGCAAGATAGAACTATCTCAAAATGAAGGGAACTTTCTGGAAATGACATATATATGCTGTATCTTGACTGAGATATGAGTTACATGGATCTATATGTTTACCAAAATTCAGTGAATAGTGTATTTATATTGAAATCTATGCATTTCACTGTATGTAAAATACACTCAATAAGGGGAAACAAATAAAACCTGGAAACCAACTCCTAACCTTCTTCATTTTCTTGATGATGAAAAAAAAATCTAGCTCCAAGAGCTGGAGTTTATGTCTTTTTTTAAGAACACAAAAGTAGGGCCTCCCCTAATGACGCAGCAGTTGAGCGCTGGGCTGCAAAGCTGCACACAGCCTCTGCAGTGCCAGCTCGATCCCCAGCTGCCAGTGAGGGTCCCACATGGTGCAACAGACCTCTCCTGCTGCGCCCACTGCTCCCCTCAGCAGAGTATTTCGTCAGTCTGCCTGTTCTGTTCCCCACTCTGGCTCTGGTGAATTCTCTCACCCTCCCGCACTTCTGACTGTACCCAGTGCTTGTAGAAATAAATAAATAAATCTTTAAAAAAAAAAAAAAAGAAATTTGTTGTTATTAAAAAAAAGAACACAAAAAGAACAAACAAAAGCACCTGCTAAGAGAAAAAAATTAACAATTTTCTTCCAGTTTAATTTAGTCTCTAGATTCAAAATAAAAAAAATCCATTCTTTAAAAATGTTTACACCATACAGTATCTCCTGAAAATATATACATAAATTTAAAAAATCAAATCAAACCTTTAATGCTATAGGATCAAGATTGAAATCCCAAACATCTCCAATTGAATCATCCAGTGCATCCTCAATTCTTCTCAATTGAGATGTATACTCTTCAAGAAATTTCCCATAATTCTTAAGTTGGACTTCAGCGTGAATTTCTAAATTTAAATTTTAAAACAGTAAGTGAGAAATACAGGTAATAAATTACAGGGCATTTACTTCAAAAAATTACAAAAGTCACAGCAAAGTGGATACTAAACATTGTTAAATGTATTATTTTGGAATGTCTGGACTTCTTGAAAAAAGATTTCAAAGCTAAACAATAATTCACTTTCAATCTTCTCCAGATAAAATATTTTTAAAAGCAATACTGTAGATGATAAGAGTATATAAATAGATCATCTTAAAACTGTATCTTTAAAATATTATGAAAGTCATTATCCTACTTACCTTATAATCAAAGACTTTTAAACAATCTGAATAATACCTAAAACAAAGTGCCCTGGTCCTACATCTTAGTCATAAACAACTTTTTTGCAAAAAAAGAAATAGACATGACCTGAATCAGGTGCAAAAATCCATGCTGTCATTGAAGCAAAATTTCAAAATGTAATTCTTAATTCTATACACAATAGGCTGCTTAAAAAACACCTAAGTATTGTTTTCCATTGGTTTCAGACCTGTTTCTTCATAATGATTTATTCCTATAATGCCTAATACTTAAATATGTTCTGATTGACTAATGTAAAGTTCCCCACTCTCCCTTATTTTGCAACTAATGCTCTGAGTCAGGAAGATCGATTGAGTTTATTAAAGCTCCTATCTCATTATAGCATTAATACAGGCTATTTTGGAAAACAATTAGTCTAGGTGTAATATAAGATATAATCCAAAAATTAATGAAAACTAAGCACAGGAAAGAAATGAGAAGTCTCCTCTTCTCTAAAGCTTAAATATAAAAACTGCATAACAGTCTCAGAATCCCAAATTCAAGTCTAATTCCCAATTACATGGGAAACGCCATGTAACCAGCCAAAGCCGCATTTAAGGAGCAAATGTGTTACTAGTGGCAATGCTAGAGAAATATGCTACTGAATTACTCATTTAGTCTGCTTGTGAATTCACAAAATAGCAGGCAACAGAAAACCTAGAATGACATTAAAGTTCCTTGGTGATAAAATAATGAATAGTTGTAAAATTGGTAAACATTAACAAAGAGATATAAAAAGACATGAAATAAATAACAAAGTAAAAGGAAATACAAAATATACAAATAAGAAATTAATACAAACAAAAAACCAAAATCACTACATAGTGATCATTCAAAAGTAAAATTTCAGAAACCTATTTACATGCTTATCTCTTCCAAATAAATGCATTCCTTGTTTTATCTTTTGTATGCTTAATACCTAACACAGTGCCTGGTATGTTAAAAAGTGTGTTTCCATGAACCAGTTCATTCTATTTTAAACAGAACTATTTTCAAGGCCATTATCATATTTGCATTATAATTTTCTTAAGACACTGGAGTAGGGGGCCTTTTCCCATAGTATGTATTTCATAGCACACATGTCAAGTGCAGTCACTCTGTAACAGGAAACACAGAAACGCCACCACACAAAAGTTAAAGGGTTTTGTCATTACCCCCAAGATCACCTTCTTTTATGCTGCCTAAGAGCTAATATCTTATGGAATGTTTTGCACAAACCCTGCAAACCATCCTGACTGCAGTCCATGCTGCTGTGACAGGCTAATAAAACCCAATCACATCTGAGTCTGCACACATCACTCTTCCTTTGTAAAATCACACATAATTCACATAATTTTTTTAAAATTACATTCACCTTTTGGGAAAACTGCATTTTAAAAAATAATTCACAAGTGATACATCCCAATATCTCTGTGTCAAGTATACCGATCACTATCACCAAAAATTAGAAACCTATTACCAATTTAGATGAATCTTAAGTAGAGTTTCCCTGGGAGAGTCTGGCCTCTTATTAAATTTTGCTTCCCAGAAAGGAATGGTTATTTTGGAGGGTGGGGGGAAAGACTGGACTTGTAAGTTTAATTAGGGAATTAGATCTCAAAATCTGAAGCAGACCGGCTGTAATTTCTGCAGCCTTTCCAGCTGCGATGGAAAATTCAGGACATCACAGAGAATCACCACTCAACCCAAGGCAAGGCCGTGGCCAGAGAGAAACTGACATTCGTGTTTATCCTGACCGTGTGACGAGCTCTTTCTGTCTGTCTTCCACAGTCCGAAGACCATGAAGGGAAAAAAATTCCAACTCCCGAAAGTAGGTTTGGGGAGAAAACAAGAAAAACAGGAACTGAAACAGGAACCGGACTTGAGCCTCTTCTGGAGCTGCAACGCTCGGGGGAGCTGGCGACAGCCCCGGGGGCCCGGCGGGGGGCACCTCGGCTCCCCGCCGCTGGCCGCCCCCCCCCCGGCCGCGCCCGGCCGCGCCCCGGGGCTGCCGAGTGGACGCCGCCCCCCGACGCCAGAGGCTCCCCACGAGTCCAACGGGGACCAGCCCGCCCCGCCAGAGCTGGGGCCCCCCACCCCGAAAGGGCCGCGGGGGAGCGCATCCTCTCCCGCCCCAGGGGCAGAAAGAAAGGGTCCCCGCGGGCCGGCTGCGCAGCGATCGCGGCGGGGAGCCCCCCTCAGGAGCGCCCCAAGACTGCGCCGGCCCGCGTCGCCCCGGCCCTGCCGCTCCCTTACTCTGCGAGCCGTCGTCTACGCGGTCGAACTCCCAGTCCGGGGACAGAGTCTCCACCGCCATCACCCCGACGCCTCCCCCGGGCGCAGCCCAAGCAGCCGGGGCGGTCGCGGCAGCCTGACCTCGAGGCGCTGTCACCGCACGTGACTTCCGGCCCCCGGCCCGGCCCCGCCCCGCAGGGGAGGGTGGGCGGGGCCTGTGGCCCGGCGCCGCGGGGGCCGCTGGGAAAGCGAGTCCAGCGCTGTGGCCGGAGGCGGTCGCCATGGCGACGGCGGCTCCGGTGGGGACCTCGCCGCCCCTCGCTGCTCTTCTCCTGCCGCCGGGGAGCCCCCGCGTCGCTCCGCTGGGGTTCAGCTCCGGAGCCGACCCCAGTCGCTAGACCGCCGCAGGCTGGGGTCTGAGGAGGCCGCAGCGGACCTCGCGACTCAGGCAAGCAGGCGAGGAGAGGCGGAGGCGGAGGGCTCGAGAGACAGAGATGCGGGAAAGTTTGTTACGAAGAAAAGGAACAGAAACCAAGTGGGGCGTCTGGGCGGGTGGAACCAGGCGAGGGAGGGGCCAGGAAGCCACCTGCTGTCGTGCCTCGGAGAATATTTGCCTTTTTGCCCTAATTATTTAAAGCCCTTCGGTGTGTGATTGGCTAGTTCTGGGCCCACAGTTCCATCTTGCTTCACAGCCCTGATCTTGGAGTCCTTCTTTTATTGCCCTTGTCCAGGAATGTCCTGCTTGGGAGGTGGGGTGGTGTGTGTGTGTGTGTGTGTGTGTGTGTGTTTGTGTTTAATCCCCTTGAGAATTTATTGCCCTGCTCTCTGGAGACCTCCTTATTCCTCCTTGGGTTTGTCCTAGTCTGTTCTGACCCTAGAAGCTGTCCTCTTGGCCTGTGACTCACTGTGTCCAGAATACTTTTTTTAAAAAGATTTATTCATTCATTCATTCATTCATTCATTCATTCATTCATTCAAGCACTGGGTACAGTCAGAAGCACGGGAGGGTGAAAAATTCACCAGAGCCAGAGCGGGGAGCAGAACAGGCAGACTGATGAAGTACACTACTGAGGGGAGCAGGGGGTGCGGCAGGAGAGGTCTGTGCGCCATGTGGGACCCTCACCCGGCGGCCAGGGAGCGAACTGGCGGTGCAGAGGCTGCAGGCAGTTCGCAACCCAGCGCTCAACCGCTGCGCCACCAGTGGAGTCCCCAGAATACTTTTTAATGCCTGGGGAGATGCTCCCTCAGTCTAGTTTAAAACGGGTACAGTAGATGGGTGGGGTTTAGCTGGAAGGCGTGGGTGCGAGAAAGTCGCTTTCCAAACGGGTCTCCCAAGAAATCTGCATTTCCCTCGCACTCCGTGCCGCCGCCTTGAGACATCCTGCGGCTCTCCTCCTGCGCACCCTGAGTGGATTGATTGTTGTTGAGAAAAGCCGCTGCTGCAGAGGAGTTGCTGTGCCAACGCCCAGCGAGGAATTTTACCTTCTGACCTTGCTGGCCGCCTCTGCAACCCCTCCTCTTAAAATGTGGGCATGAAGGAGGGGAGAGGAAGGGGCGCTATTTAAGTGCGGTCTAAATACCTGACACCTGGCTTTTCTGGGATTTTCTGTATTCAGTAATTCATGACGCTTTTGTGCATGGTCTTTAGTGAATGCTGATAAACAGAAGATCAAAATGTTCATCTACAGGGATTAATTACAAAGTTTAATATAGCCATACTATGAGATACTAGATAACTGTTAAGAGAAATGAAATGGATTTATAGAGGCACGAGAAACCAACACGAGGTTCCTGTACTTAAGGTGTATTTGTGACTACATTTATGTGTTTAAGATCTACATTTAAGTACATATAAGCATGGAAATGCGTAGAAAGAAATAACAGGGCACTGTCGAGCTAGAAAAGAATACGTGTTGGTGATTAGAAAGTGGATTTTCAAGCTTCGCTGTATCTGCTTATGTTTTTGAATTTTTAACAAGGATTTAGGTGTTCTGTAATCTCAACAAGGACCAAAAATAGCTAAGTCAAAACAGCTAAGTCAAAATGGCCCTTAAAACATTTCCTGAGGCCAGTGGATCTGTAGTAGTTCAAATATTTGAGTACCCACTAATACCAGGCACCAGACTAGATGCAGAGATTATTATGAAGACACACACACACAGCCTGCCTGTGTGGTGCTTGCAGTATTAGTGACATTTTAGAAAGAAAAATGAAGTTGAAAATTAAAGGTAACATCGTGCCTTATAGCTTAAAACTTTTTCCCCTTTATTTTCTATGTGGTCACCATTCAGTTTTGCTATATTAGTCACATATGCATCAATTATTGAGTAGCTCATAATGATAAATTAAAGCCACATTCAGAGCATTTGTATCCACAAACTCATTAATCAAAGTTAATAGATCATTGACAAGAGGGAGTGTTATGTAGTAATTAAGCACGGCTTTTCTAATTAAAATAGTGCATGTTGGGCCTCCCTGGTGGGGCAAGGGGTTAAGCACCACACTATGAGGCAATCCACAGCCTCTGCAGCATGAGTTGGATCGCGGGCCCGCCAGGGAGAAACCCACATGGTGCAGCAGACCTCTCCTGTCTTGCCGCCGCTCCCCTCAGCAGTGTATTTTAGTCAGTCTGCCTGTTCTGTTCCCCACTCTGTCTCTGATGAGTCCTTTCACCCCCTGCATCTGTACCCCAGCCTGTACCCCCTGGCCTGTACCCAGCTCTTGTATACATATATAAATCTTTTTTTAAAATAGTGCATGTTTATTAGAGATAATTTGGAAAATACAGGAACAAGAAAAAAACATCTCCAGATCATCTATTTACTCCAAGATAAACATTTGGATAACTTTGTGTATTTCTTTTCCCCATATTTGTAACAATATTTAGAGGTTGAGATATTTCTCCTCTCACGTTTTAAGTTTTAAAATTTTTTAATTGATGTAGCATTGACTCATAATTCAGGTGTTCATCATTGAAAAGCCAAATTGTGTAGGTGCAAATCATAATTCTGTTCCTTCATAGCCATATGATTTCTGGCCAAATAATTTAAACTCAGACTCAATTTCTTCATCTGTAAAATGGGGAGATTAATCGTAGCCACATAATAGGATTGGTGAGGAGTCATTTAGATTATACATGTAAGAGTCATAGAACATACCAACCACAGCCACATGCTGGACATGTGAGCTGTTTTGAGTCAATATAACTTTTTCTTAAGTCTCTGGGGTTAACTATTTTAAATTTATACATGTTTAAATCAAATTCCACAGCCTAGCATCTCAAATTTTATTAAAGAATTAGGTTATACTAAACTGAACAGTGTTGAATAGAAATGGTGGTAGCAGCCATCTTTGTCCCTGATTTTTTTAAGTGCACACAAGGTTTGACCATGCAAAGAAAGATACTTGATGTCGTTTCTCTTTATGTACACCTTGCCAAGAAGTCCCTTCCAGTCTTTTTTTGCAAGAGGTGTGTTGGGGTTTTGTTTATTTTGGCAGTTTTAAGTCTGCATCAGTGCAATGATCAAAGCATTTGATATCAGCAAACTACCGCCTTTCCAAATCCAGTCTATTTTTATACAATGAATAAACTAAAAATGATTTTTATGTTTTTAAATGTTTGGAAAAGTCAAGACAGATATTTCATGGCACATGAAAATTACAAGAAGTTCAAATTCCAATGTCTATAAAGTTTAATTGAAACACGACGACATACATTTATCATCTGTGGTTGCTTTTGCACTGTAATAGCATAGTTAAGTAGTTGCAGTAGAGACCCTATGACCTGCAAATGCTTGAAAATTTTCTGTCTAATCCTTTGGTTTTGCCAACACCTGGTTTAGAAGTACATATACAAGGTTTGTTATGAAGAACAGTAACCCTCACCCACCTCTTTCCCATTACTCCTTCACCGGCAGCCACTTCCTTAAGTTGATTATTTTAGCCTTTGCACTGTTTTGGATGGACTTCTTACCCAGGATGTACCCCATCAATAACAGATGAGTTGGTGAATGGCCTCACTTCCCACCTAGAAGCCCAGTCTAGACACTACAGCCTTGCCCTCTATTGCTCCCTCCCTTCCAAATTCCTGTCCCAATAAGTCACAAGGTTTAATTCTTCTTATTTTAAAAATACCTTTCAGATCTGGCCCTTTTTTCTTTCCGTTGGCATGGGGGATTACTTACTTAACCGATTGGCAATACCTCCCAAATTGTCACCACCTTCCACAGGGCTAACAAACGCATTTTCCTAAAACACAAAATCACATCACTGCTTAACTATGCTTGAGTGAGGAAAAGACCAACATTTTGAGCAATTATCCTTGGGCTGTGAGATTATTGGTGATTGGTTGGTTCTGTAGTGTGTACACTTGAGGATTCCACAATATTAAACAATGAGCAGAAGAAAAAGGTTCAGCATTTCCCATTACTTAAAAGAGCATACAGGTCCTACAAGACCCAGAACCACCTTTTCATCTCTGCCTTTCTCTCTCTCTCTCTCTCTCTCTCTCTCTCTCTCTCTCTCTCTCTCACACACACACACACACACACACACACACACGCACACACACACCTGTCATTGCTATGTGTCATCTATGAGGACCAGGTCTATGCCAGGCCCTGTGTCAAGTGTATTAAACACCGTTGATCACTAAGTTCACTTGTCAAACTACTAGATAGGGATCTGGATCTTTCCACAGCAAAGGGAGGGCCTTCACCCCTCTCTTGGCAGCTCGGGGTGCAAATCAAGCTTCTTGCCTCCCCAGGACACCGTTTGGGTATCAGGTCGACTATTGCTAAGGCAGAGCCCTGAGTAACGGGTAGTAACTGGACCTCGTCTGGACCTGAAGCGGCTGCCACGAGCGGTCCCTCCGCTTGGGCACCAGAATCTGCGCCCCGCGGCCCCGGCGCCTGGCACTGGCCCCGCCCAGGCGCGTGGGTTGGCCTCCGGGCTCTGCCAGCTGCGGGGCGGGGCCGAGGCGCGGGCGGGGAGGCTGCAGGCCGCGCCGGGCTGAGCCGCTGACCGCCCCACGCCCGAGCTGCCCGGCGCGCTCCCCTCCGGCATGCTGCGGCGGGGCGGCCCGGCGCTGCGGCGCTTCTCCACCGGCCGGGTGAGTCCCGCCCCGGCCCGCGCCTCGGCTCTCCCCTCGCTTGGATTCCAGACCCCGCGGCGGGAGGGCCGGGTGGCAGGGCTCGGGGTGGGCAGCGATGTTTAGGACTTTGCTAAAAGCCCAGACGGCAATTTTAAACCTGGGAGACTGCAGGGAGGGCCGAGGGGGGGTCTCGAATGGGGCTTGTCGAGAGAACCGTTTTTGCTCTGCTGGAAAGGGGCTGAGGATGCGGCTTGTGAACATCGGAGGTCTGGCTGGGATTGACAGGGTGGGGACAGTCACTTGGCAGGGAGGGGCAGGCAGATGGACCTCTTCCCGTTTTCATTTCAATGGGGAGAGCCTTGTTACCGGTGGAGGAGGGTCGTGACAAGTCGGGCAGGTCCTCTTCGGGCGGGCTAGGAGGTGTGTGCGCTCCCAGCTGGCGTGCCAGGCCCATTCAGATAATGGCTGGCACTCAGAGCTGGTGGCTGCAAGCTCATTATGCTGCAAGCTGCAGGCGGCAAGATTTCTAGGATTCCTAGGCGTTGCAGAAGCAGCCACCTTGGAACAGTATTAAACCGTAGGGCGAGATCCCAGCTCTGGCCCAGCCCCGCGCCCTGGAATTGCATCAGCTCTTCCAGAAATGAAACGAGAGCAGACACGTTGCATGTGGGGCTGGTTCCAGGACTTCGCGGGCCTGGAAGAAAAAGCCTTTTTGCATCTCTAGGCAGACTCCAAGCACTTTAGGACGGGGGAAAAATCTAACCCACTCACATCGTCTCCTTTATAGGAAGCTCATGCTTGTGTTATTATGAAAGAATTTGCCTTTCAATTTGTCTTCTCTGCCAAACTCGTATCATACATGCCTGCAAGTATATCCAGTGCAAAGAACTTGGAGGAAGAGAATGGTACTGAGTTGCATAAATGGAAACACTTTCTCCCCCAGATAACCCCATAATGAGAATTAACTTTACCTCTTGCAGTCAATTCTAGTTACATTATAGTCTTCTTTTTAAAGAGTATAAAAAAGGCTTGCCTTCCCAGAACTTTTGCTTGGTGTCTTAAGCATTGCTCTGGACTCCTCCTTAGCTTTCTTCTGTGCATGGCACATGGGAGTCTGGGTGGATGGTCCCCCCGGCAAGGGGCTTGCACCTGTTTTCTTGGTTTCCCCTGTCCCTGCCTTTCATTGAATTGTCTTATTTTGGAGAGCTGAAAAGGATCTGGAGAAATGAAAACAGTAGTGAGGGTTACATAAGATTCTGTAATGAAAGGTAAACATCCCAGGTGGCAAATGGCATAGACAAAAACTTGGGGTGTGGGGAGGAGGCTAAGTCAGAGAGTAGCCAGGAATACAGCGGCGCATGACTGGGAAGATGACAAAAAGGAACACAGTGAATGACAAGGGAAAATTTGGCATATTTTACTGCATAGAAAATGGGGCTCCATCCTCTGAACTGTGTTCTTTAAGAATTATTAAAAATCAAACAAGGCGGGTGGCAGTGTAAAATGATACAGCCACTTTGGAAAACTATTTGGCAGCTTTTATAAAGTTAACCATATACTTACCGAAAGGCCCAGCAGTTGCACCCTAGATATTTACCCAAGAGAGATGAAAGCCTAATGTTCACACAAATACCTATTCAGGAATGTTTCCAAAGAGATTTTTGTCACAGTCGCCAAAAACTGAAACCAACTAAACTGTCCTTCATTAGATGGCAGGATCAACAGACTGTGGTATATCCATCCACACCATGGAATCCTACTCAGAAAAAAAAAAAAAACCAAAAAGCTACACATACTATGCATGTAACCCAAACATGTACACTTATTAAAAGAAGACAAACTCAAGGGATTTATGATTCCATGTTTATGATTCCATTTGTCTAACATTTGTGAAAGAGTCCAACTATGGGGGTAGAATAAAGGTCAGGGGCTGGAGGATAGGGGAAGAGGTGATTACAGAAGGACCTGAGAGTATTTGGTGGGAGACGATGAAACTGTTCTATATCTTGATTGTGGTAGTAGTTACAGGGCCATCAGAATTCATAGAACGATGTACTGAAAGGGGTACCTGCAATCCCAGTACTTCAAATGGATAACCAAGGTAATTAGAGCAAGGAGAAAACAAAGAAGACTTAGGTGTGAATTTTTACTGCTATCTATTTATAATGTAGTTCGGTGTATCTCAAATTTTTAGTTGTAGATCACTGAGCCTTTTATGATTGAATGTTCATTATCCAGGTGCCTTCTACCCATGCTAACAAATAATCATGAATCCATTGGTTGTCATTGAATTTCTTCCACAGGTGTATTTAAAAAACAAGCTGAAATTGGCCCTTATTGGCCAGAGCCTCTTTGGACAAGAAGTCTATAGCCACCTCTGCAAACAGGGCCACCAAGTTGTGGGAGTGTTCACAGTTCCTGACAAGGATGGAAAAGCTGACCCACTAGGTGAGTTTGTCTTAGGACAACTGGGTTAAGGACTCTGTACTCACTTCAGTTATCCAACCTAGCACCCAGCATTTGTGCTTCCATCAGAATTTCAGTGCTTCCACTTCTTAGTCATAGGCCCTGCTAACCCAGGCTGCACACCTCCCTTTGGCTCTGCCACACCCTCTCTTCCTGTTGAAAGCCTCCTTTGGCCAAGTCTGTTTGCAAGGTGGATACAAACTCCCTATCTTGCCAAGGGCGCTCCAAGACAAAAGCCCAAGCTCCAGGAGTTTTCCCACTTACCTCTGTAATCACCAGACCCACCAGGGAAATTTCCAGGCGCGTGTTTTTCTCGAAATACATTTGTGACTTTCCAAAGGTGCTATTATTGGACGTGTAGAATAAGGTCTGATGCAGAGGTGCCGATAAGAACGAAGGGAAGGCTCACCCACTAGAAGTGATGTGGTCTCTTAGGAAAGAAACAGTCTACAAATAGTAGAGGTGGGGGGAAAGAACTAGCAACTAGAAATCTTGGCTTTGACTTGGATCTTTACAAGTTGCTGGTGGGATGCCTCACTTTGGTTGGAAAACAATGATCTGTGATTATCATAAAATTTTTCCTTTTTTTCTCTGAAGTAGCAGCTCTGGAGTTTATACTAATTCTTGTTGCTGCTATAAAAAATACTATACTTTGATACTCTTTTTCAAGAGTCCAGATGAAAAAAATGTTGGTCCAAGAGCACGTATGCTCCAGTATCGCAAAAGCTTTATGGGGAGTGTGTATTCTTGGCTTCTTTCTTGGCTGACTGGTGAATTTGGGACAAGGAACTCTACAAGCTCAGCTCAGCAACTTTCTTCCTTTATATTTTGGGATCTGTCTGTTTGGCAGAAATAATGTTTTCTGATCTATAGTTTGCCCTGTGGTAAGAGAGACTTCTCCCCAGGAAACAGGAGCTGGGGAGAGATTCCGTGTTTTGTCTATGCCAGAGGCTGAACATGTCTCATTTGGGTGGTGATAGATGGGTACTTAGCTGCAAATCTAAAAAAAAAATCAATGAACAAATGTTCTCTCAATGACTGTGTCACTAGGAAAGGTACACATATTGATCTACGAAAGAAAAGGCTTGAATTAAAAACTCAAAATGTTACCTAATTCCAAACTTTTGAGTTCAAATATACTGTGCCTTAAATATATAGATAAAAATAACTTTAGGAAAATAAATGGATCATGATAAAATTGTAATGGGTCAAATTCTGATCACGAATTCTTCTTCACAATGTTTTATTTGTAAATGTTTTGTCAATCTGTAAAAATATAATGTGTAAATTATATTAATCATAACAATATAAACTCAAGGCTAATTTTTTTTAATGAAAATCCTCTTCTGTGCTCAGCTTTAGCTGCCGAGAAAGACGGGACCCCTGTGTTCAAGTTTCCAAGATGGAGAGTCAAGGGCAACACCATAAAGGAGGTGGCTGAGGCCTACAGATCCGTGGGAGCTGAACTAAACGTGCTTCCCTTCTGCACACAGTTCATCCCCATGGATGTAATTGACAGCCCAAAACATGGGTCCATCATTTACCATCCGTCTATCCTCCCCAGGCACAGAGGTGCCTCTGCTATCAACTGGTATGATTTTTTTTAATAACAGAGAAATGGGTCTATTTTCATGAGCTCTTACTTGATTCGTAGCTCAGAAAAGTAAAAATAATTTAGATCATGGACATGGCTGACCTAGCATTTCATGTTCTGTCTATATTAGTCTGATCTCTGATAAGCTTTTGTGTGTATTTGTGTGTATTTTTGTGTGTATTTGTCCATATGTTCAGCTTATTGTTTGTATAATAGGCATCTACAAGACCAACTTTTTCTCTTCAACTAAGCTTTACAGAACACAAAATGTAAATGGTTGAATTAATCAATCCTTTCTACTACAATTTGCAAAAACAATCTAAACTTGTACCTGAATTACACAGCCTAAATTAAAAATCAATTTACCTTTTCACATTACACCAAATAGCCTCTGTTTTACCTTCCACTATCTTACCCTCCCTAACACAGCTCTAATATGATATAGGAATATGACTTTCCCAGGTAGGCAGAGTTACCTGAACTTGGAATATAAAGCAGACACCTGAGGAGTAGTAATGATGGCCTCCATTGCCCTCCAGAATAGACTACAAGTTAGTAGTATATGGTAACAAGAAAGACAACAGATAATAGGATATAAAATATCAGTCCCATACAGTATTGCTTTTATGGGTGTGACATCCTCTGACTCAACTCTCTACTGTTGTTCACTGTGTGCTTTTCCATTGCAACCTACCTTATACTTTAGTATCACTGCTAGTACATCATTTTATGATAACTAACTGATGTTTTAATTTGAAACTCTTCTCTTCACAGGACTCTAATTATGGGAGATAAGAAAGCTGGGTTTTCCATTTTCTGGGCTGATGATGGTTTAGATACGGGACCCATCCTTCTTCAGAGGTCCTGTGATGTCCAACCCAATGACACAGTGGATGTACTTTATAATCGATTTCTTTTCCCTGAAGGAATCAAGGCGATGGTCAGTATATGTATATCATCAAAAAGAGATTGTAAGCCTTTAAAAGTTTCAGAAGTAGTTTTTTTAATTGAGAATTTGTCCATATGCATTTTTATTAAAAATATAAAGCTGAAAATCCATTAGATTTTATGTTTACCAATAATGACGTATTTGGGATGGGAATATGAACCTTAAAATTTCTTAGTCTGTGAAACCGACTTGTTCTTCTGGGAGCAGTGATCTAGCGGATGAAGGAGAAAACTTCATCTATTTTGTCAAATACTTGAATCTCCAAACCTTATTTATAATGACTAATTATAAAGAAGTGTACAGAATCTGAAGAAATTTTCCTATGTGATTTGGACTTCCTTTAAATGTATTTGAAATACGTCTATGTAACAGGATGAAACCTGGCATTTGTAAAATTTATTCTGATTGTGCTCTGGGTAAGAATGTTGGAAAATGATTTCGATATCATTATTTTTTTTCCAGTGCTTTATTGGTAGAAGTAGCCACCCAGAGATGGACAACCTATGATACAAAGCCACAGTCATCAATATAGGGGAGCAGAAAGCAATACTTTGTGTCATTTAATGATTAAGAGAGAAGAGCTTTGGTGTCAGAAAGATGCCAGAGTTCTCATTTGACCACTTATTTGTTGAAATGACAATAAGCAAATCACTTAGCCTCTTTAGCTTTGGTTTCCTCATCGATAAAATGTATATAATGCCTAATTTATAGGGTTGTAGTGAAAATTAAATGATACTGTTAAAGCATCTGGCACACAGTAGGTACTCAAAAAAGATAATTACATTCAAAATAATTACATTCAAAACACACACATAATTAATTATACTAAAAGTGGGTGGAATGAATGAACTAGGAATTTGGCTCTCTTCCTGGGTGGCTTCCTCCATGTGCTCTTGGGGAGAATGGTCAGCAACTGTATTTAGAGAGAAATCTGAGAACTTGAGCTTCCATGATCCCCCCAGTGAAGGGGAGGGACTTTAAACTCAGTGCAAACAAATAGAAGACAGGAGAGAGTGCAGGATACATCACGAAGGCAATCAAACTTGTGGAATTATTTTAACTTTCATTTTTATTCCAGGTTTTCTAAGCTAGAAAGCAAGTTGAGAAACATAAATATAACAATATATTACTTTTTAAGAATAATCATAATGAGCCAAAATAACTCATGATGACTTATTTCCATAATTGTATTCTGGAAATAGCCATTGAAAAACCAAATGGGGGTTGACATTAATTTAAAGAGAGTTGTTTTTAAGAGTACATGCTTGATACAAGCAGTAGACAATCCTGGACACAAATCTTACTTCTGATACCTACAAGCTATCTCTGCAATGTTGAGCTACTTGCCTAACTTTTCTAAACCTCAGTTTCCTCATCTGTAAAACAGGAATAATAGCATTCACCTTGCGGGATTGTTATGAGGTTTGCAAGGGATATTTTACATAAAGGAGCTATCACCCTGCCTTGTGTATAGAAAGACCTGAAGAAATGGTAGTTAGTATCATAATCTGACTCTCTGGACAGATTTAAGTGTAGTAATTCTGTTACGCAGAAATTTGGGTTAAAAGGCTATGTCAATGTTGACCACTGGATTACAGCACACGTAACAGGTAACACTTCTGGTTTTAGGTGGAAGCTGTGCAACTCATAGCTGATGGAAAAGCACCTCGTATTCCCCAGCCAGAAGAAGGGGCAACATATGAAGGTATCCAGAAAAAGGAGAATGCTGAGGTATTTATGTCAGTGCAATAATGCACCTGAAATTCATGGCCATTTTTTTTTTACTTTTCAGTAGTACCCAGTGTGCCATATTCTCTCCAAATGATAGCTCTCCAGGCCAGCCTGCCCTAGCACTGCCCACTTCTGCCACTGATGGAGATACTTGCTTCCATTGCCTTTGAACTTGAAGCATGAGGAGGTTCAGTCTGTGCTCTGTGCTTTCCTAGATTTCCTGGGACCAGTCTGCTGAAGTTTTACATAACTGGATCCGTGGTCATGATAAAGTTCCCGGAGCTTGGACAGAGATAAATGGACAGGTATGTTCTAGGCTTTTTTACGTTACCTTTCTAAGAAGTACTGTGTTTAAGGACTGTCCTTTCCTTGATCACGAGGGGGCTGTGTGATTCTCGGCCTATGTGACCAACTGAAAGAAAGCGCCCTCCTCTTTTCTCAGCAAATAGTGACCATTGTTGTGAGCAGACCTAGTGGCTGTGGGGTCAAGTAGATCCCAAATCACAGTCCCCTGGACAAATGACCAGCCCTGCACTCTTTTTTTTTTTTTTTTTTTAGATTTATTTATTGTTTTATACAAGAGCTGGGGTACAGGCCACAGGTACAGGAGGATTAGAGGATTCACCAGAGACAGCAGGGAGCAGAACAGGCAGATGACCTAAATACACAGCTGAGGGAAGCAGCGGGGGAGACAGGAGAGGTCTGCCACGCCATGTGGGAATCTCCCTGGTCAGCCAGGAATCGAACCTGCGCGGCAGTGGCTGTAGACAGCTTCACAGGGCTGCGCTCAACCCGCTGCGCCACTGGGGAGGCCCACCCCTGCACTCTTGAGAGAAAAAGAGCTGCCCCCTTCTTTGTCTGCAAATAAAAATCCACATTCTCATCAGAAAAGAAAAAAAGTAGTAACCTTTCAGTGGAGGCTGTATTTGACCTTCGCTATTTCCCAGGCTGGCCACAGCAGTTTCCTGATGTTTCCTTAATATCTGTTCATTATATGTTGATGAGAGCGGGAAAAATCCTGACCTTTTTTGAACTAAAAACTTCTTGGGCAATCTAATTTCTGGATACATCATTTTGCTTGAAGTCGCAGTAAGAACCTGCAATGAGGCTGAGTAAGGATTTCTCTCTCGTGACGCCAGCAGCTCCCAGTCACCCACGATAGCCAGGAAGACAACCATACTCCCCAGACTGATTTTGGTCTCCAGTACTTTATTCAGTAAACGACACAAGCTACTCAACACTTGATTATAAAACAGGCTGCATGATTCCCCAGCTGTAGGCGCATGTCAGTGTCCTGACCACTTTAAAGGCAGGTGAGACTAAGCTGTGATGTTTGGTAGGTGCAGTAAGTGCTTTTTTTTTTTTTTGGTGGGACCCTCGCCTGTGGCCGGGAACGAAACCGGCGCTGCAGAGGCTGTGGGCAGCCTCTCAGCACAGTGCTCAACCGCTGCATCACCAGGGCAGGCCCAAGTGCATTTTTAATTTACATCCAACTTACAAAGGGTTTATCGGAAGTAACCCCATCACAAATACAGGGGATCTGTGGGTTTTTTTTTTTCTACTCTGCATCTGTGTCATCACCTCTGAAAACCCACCTTTAGCCAACAAAGTCTGTGGGAGCTTTTATCTCACTCACCTGGTATCAATATGAATAAATGATAAATGTGTGTGCTCAGGTTGCCTAGATGTGGGACATGGTTGAAAATTTTCAATCATACATTTACAGAGTAGCTCAAACATCTCTCCAGATGTTTGATGCAGCCTCTCACACTGGGGTGTCCTAATGTGATCGTGAACAATCATTTGAACTTTGGGTTTCTGTATGGCATGTTGCTTGCATACACCCCTACAGATAGCCTTCACCTCCTCATTTCATAACCCGGCTCTGGCTTCTTTCTTAGAGGGTCACTTTCTACGGCTCGTCCTTACTGACTAGCTCCGCGCCTCCTGGAGAACCCTTGGAGATTAAAGGTGCCAAGAAGCCCGGCCTTGTTACCAAGAATGGACTCGTTCTTTTTGGTAACGATGGAAAAGCAGTGAGTGTTCCATAGGGTCACCTGTAAATAAACTTCTCAGTTTTCTTCTGTAATCCCTGCTCTTAAGGGGATTGCTTCTGCAGTGGGGGGTAGGAGGCCCAAAGTACCTGTGCCCCATTTCTTTCTGGGACGAGTGGGCTCTATGAGTCTTGACAAGGACAAGGCCCCTTAGGATGGACCCCAAGGACCTAGAGGCAGCTTTGTGACAGTGTAGGAAGAGCTTGGAATTCAGCCAGGAGGTAGGATGTGGTCCCTGCTCTACCGCGTCCTGTCTCACCTGGTATGCTTCTCCTCTCTGAGCCAGTTTCCTTATCTGTAAAACAGAGTGATCGCATCTCTCTCTACTCCCCATGCCAGAGTCCTGGGGGATCCAATGAGATGGCTGTGACCCTCTTTCAGATGCATGTTGGCTTCCCCTCCCCGGGCAAGCACCATCCAAGGCCTGTGCTTGGGAGTGTGGGTTCTGAGGCTCAGGGGCTCCCAGTGAAGAAAGCAAATGGCATGCTGCAGGTTATAGACTCTCTCCGTAGCCTGCAAGACAGGTAGTTATTGCAAGTATAGGCTTTAGAGTCCAACTAGTCCTGGGTGCCCATCCCAGCTCGGGTATTCCGAGCTGTGTAGCATTGGACAAATTCCTTAACCTCACTGAGCCTCGGTTTTCTCATAAGTAAAACAAGGACAATATTAGCACCTATTTCCATCTAGACTGATGAGATTAAATAAACGAGGGCACTGCACCTGAGAGGAGAAAGTGAACATTGTACAAAAATGAACACTGATGTAAAATATATAAAAATGAATAAATATAAAAATTAGTAAATAAACTAGGTCAGCCAATGCATCCAAACTTGGCCATTTCAGTTCTTTTGCACTTAGTGGTGAGTGCTTTTAATTCATAGTTTTCTGTTTTCCAAATAATCTGCTCTTCATACCCATATCGTATCTAAGACTCCTCCTCTTATCAACTTTACTTTGAATTGTCCTGATCCTCAACTTATCTGTTTGTTTGTTGTTATTTTGTAGCTGATGGTGAGAAGTCTGCAGTTTGAAGATGGAAAAATGATTCCTGCCTCTCAGTACTTTTCAGCGGGTGAGACAACAGTGATAGAACTTACAGCCGAAGAGGTGAAGGTGGCAGAGACCATCAAGGTGAGCGTGTGATGTCCTTCATACTACCCTTAGCTTGGGAAGCCGAAGCCTTTTTGTAACTGGTACCATCAGTCCTCAAAGTAGGGGACATGGGACTCTATTTTCTCTTATTTTGTATTAGCTACAATAGGAAATGAAGCCCCACATTTATTTTCAAACACACCTCTCATTCACATAAATAATCCAAGGTAGCTGTAGGTTGGCACAGGGGTTGGGATGAAACTGCAGCATGAGGGTTAGGGGTACATTCATTCAGGGACCCAGACTCTGCTGTCTTCAAGGTCACTTTGGGGGCCATTCCCATTCTAGACAACCTAGAATAGTAAAAGAGCACAGAGAATTCTGTGAAGGAGGTTTTTCATGAGCTCAGACTGGCAGTGCAGTTCACTTCTGCTCATCTGCATTGTAAGATGGCAGCCGCTCGGAACGTGATGAGAGTGTATTCAGGTCAGCATCCTAGAGGAAAAAGTAGGTGTGGTGAGGAGCTAGCCAGTTTCTGCCAAGGTGTCCTGCATGGCTCTGCCCTCATAAAAATTTCTCTTACCCTATAGGTCATCTGGGCTGGAATTTTAAGCAATGTTCCTGTTATTGAAAACACAACAGACTTCTTTAAATCTGGAGCAAGCTCAATGGACGTTGCCAGGTGAAACCACTATCTCATTGACTCACACCCTCCACTAGGGATTTTGACTTTGAGTTTGAAAATCAAATCTGAATCCTTTGTGGTGGAGTCTCACTCACTTATGCCCACCTCCTCTACTTCTCCCGACTTGATCTTTCCTTGGTTTGTTTGTTTCCAGGTCAAACACATCTACTAGTTCCCTACTTTTGTTTATATATTTATTTTTAAAGATTTACTTTTATTTATTTATGCATACAAGAACTGGGGTGTAGACCAGAGGTGTGGGCGTCAAGAGGATTCATCAGAGACAGAGTGGGGAGCAGAACAGGCGGGTCCACTAAGATACACTGCTGAGGGGAGCAGCGGGTGAGACAGGAGAGGTCTGCTGCACCATGTGGGTCAGCTCCCTGGCCAGGGATTGAATTCAGGCTGCAGTGACTGGCCATAGCTTGATAGCATGGAGACTTTAACACCTGCGCCACCAGGAAGGCACTGTTCCTTGCTTTTAGTGACTAAAGAGGAATTGTTTTCCTATCTCTTGTCTACCTAGAAATAGAACCCTTATAATTGTTTGTTTCTTTTAAAAATTTTGTCCTTACGTTTCTTTGCTGATTTTCCAACAACATGGGTTGGGAATTGGGAAGCTTTGGGAAAAGTGATAATCAAGAATTTCATATATAGTCCATACCTGATATTAATTACACTTTTCCTTGCCCCTCCCCCACATTATTATTTCTATGTAATCACACAGTCCCCCTTCACCCTTTAAAAATGTAAATAACATGACCTGGTTCTTACTTTAAGGCTGGTTGAAGAGATCAGACAGAAATGTGGTGGGCTTCAGTTACAGAACGAAGATGTCTATATGGCCACCAAATTTGAAGATTTCATCCA
The DNA here is from genome assembly GCF_014898055.3 of Talpa occidentalis. Taxonomy (NCBI): domain Eukaryota; kingdom Metazoa; phylum Chordata; class Mammalia; order Eulipotyphla; family Talpidae; genus Talpa; species Talpa occidentalis. The sequence continues at coordinate 10,915,637 of NW_023601653.1, forward strand.
AAAAGTCGTGAGGAAGCTGAGGGGAGAAGATCAGGAAGCAGAGCTCATAGTGGATTATGTAAGCTTTGCCCTAGTGTTTCCTAGTCTAAATTGTTAAGATATAGATGCTATAGAAGAATTCTGTGCTTTTCATGTATTTGTGTTAATAGATTTATAAATAGAAAACCCAATGTACATCAACTGAAGAAGAGATTAACAAAAGTGATATCTCCATGCATTGGAATACTATTTGGCCAGGAAAAAGGATTAAAGTGATGATGTATGCTACCACATATGTGACTCGAGCACATGATGTTAAGTGAAAGAAATCAGATGCAAAAGGCCACATAGTATATGCTTTCATTCAAATGAGATGTCTCTCTCTAAGGAAAATCCACAAGTCAGTGTTTTAGGGGGCTCAGAGGTGAAGGAGAGTTAAGCAGAGTATGTCTGCCAACAGATACAGGGTTCCTTCTGAGGTGATAAAAATGTTCCTTAATCAGATAGTGGTAACGGTTGTGCAACTCCATGAATATACTGAAAGCCAAAGAATTATACATTTTAAAGGGTGAATTTCATGGTATCTGATTTCTCTCCAATATAATAAAGAATTTCATGGTATCTGGATTATATTGCAATATAATAAAGACTATTTTTTAAAAGCTAAAGTATAAACCCTTCCTCCCCCCATGGCAAATGGCTGCTGGTTTTCACATAAACCCTAGTTGCAAGGATGTTGGTGTTCTAGTTACTATAGAACTCTCACTAGAGAGATGGGATTAAGGCAAGTGAATGTGCTGCAAAGTCACAGTTCTTACAGAGATTCACCTGTTTGAATAATGGATTCTAAATAGGCTTTGGTTCATTTTCAGAGTTCTGAGAAAAATAATTTGGACAATATTTTCAAGTGCTCTCTTGGCTTTTATGAAGGAGTAGATTTTCAGAGATCCCAAAGCTGCTATTCCAGAACAACTTCTCATCCATTTATGTTTAATACAAATTAGGTAAATTTGGGAATCAGTTTAACATCATCTGGTTAAAAACTTGAATGTTGGAGGCTGACTGACCTGTGATAGAATCCAAGTAACACTGCTTGGAGCCGTGTGGCCCTTGTCAGGTTACTTAACTTCTCTAAATCTCATGTCTTAAGTGGCATGATGATAACGTCCACCTCATGGGACTTGGGAGAAAATTCAGTTAGATTTTATATGTAAAACACTTAGCTCATTTCCGGAATAGTGAGTTTAGAAAACTGGACTATGTGCAGGGACTTAACATGTCATTTCCAATGAAATTTCCCCCATTACACCCTACATAGACCCCTGGACATATTTCATAGCATCTGAGTACTCGGTATGGGATACGGCGTGATCCCTCTTGCTATATTTTTTAAGTATTATCGATTTCTCTATATGAAATTATTTTTGAAATCATTAAATTTCCTTTTTAATACCTTGCATTGATATGGAATTTTATGCCAACAGTGCTTTCTCACCTATATTACATCAATTATTCTTCATAAAACTGAAGTGGTTTCATTATTGCCATTTTATTGCTGGGAAAAAAAATGGAGTTTCATCAAAGTTAATGGACTAACTTAAATTCACTTACTAGCTCTGGCAGAGAGTAAAATTAAGGCCATTCATATGTAAAAGAGAAATGAAAATGGGGAGGAACATAAGGAAAGGAAACTTAGAGTGATACCAGTGTAAAAGGAAACCAACGGACAAAAGCAATTTCAATGATTTAGAGTGACTGTGTTCTGTCCATGCTGCCGCTAGATGGCGGTGTTTCCCTTACCTGGAGGTCGCATTCTCTGTCACCTGGGAAGAAAAGCTGAGCCTGGAGCACCTGGTTATCACACTCCTGCTTAGCGGTGGGTGTAGCAGGAGGCCCTGATATCACAGAAGCCTGCATCTTCTAGACAATAGGAACTAGAATCCCTCTGACATACCTTATCCCTCTGCATTAATGATATAGATAAGCACAGAAATCTGTTGAATCTATTAAATGTAATTCTCTCTTAAGGTGTCAAAGGAGATCAATGAAATGACAGTTAAAATGCCATATCAGTGCTTTATAAACGGACAGTTCACTGACGCTGATGATGGGAAGACATACGACACCATCAACCCTACAGACGGATCTGTGAGTGACGGCGCCATGGGCTTAATAAGCACAGGTCACGGATTTTGGCCTCATGCAAAGTTGTGAAAGTGACCATCTTAAGTTGTTCTATTCTGTCACTCTGCCTCTGAGCATTTAACACAAATTTCTTTCACTGAATACAATTTCTTTTGGCTATTCAATTCTGGTGCTGGCTCCTATTGTAGTAACTGTAGTGACCTATTTTATAGAATTAGTGTTCATGATGAATTTAGACAGATACTTACACCTATCAGAGGCACGCCTTCCCCCATGTAACTATGTGCAAGCTCATGGGGAGAAGCTCAACTTCCCTAGGCCACTGGAAGTAGTAGTTATGCCTCATGGGGAGAAGCTCAACTTCCCTAGGCCACTGGAAGTAGTAGTTATGCCTCCCTGGATGCGTCTTCCCATGCTGTTGTGGGACACGAAAAGGACCAGGTGTCAGACTCACAATTTTCATGTTCAAATCATTTCATTTTCTTTACTGTATTACTGGGTGTATTATTTCTACATCATAAAATTCTTTGAATATCACAATCCAAAGCTAATATTATATTAATTCCAATAAGTCTATATCTTCTATACGAGTAACCTATAATCTATTTTACTTCTCTTGACATAGACAATATGCAAAGTATCCTATGCTTCTTTGGTGGATGTTGATAAAGCAGTCGCTGCAGCGAAAGATGCTTTTGAAAATGGTGAATGGGGAAGAATAAATGCAAGAGAAAGAGGAAGGTTGATGTACAGGTATGGTTTTTTTTTTTTAAATACCAATGTGCTACCTTTGAAATAAGCTAATGTGATACGATCTTTTAAATTTTTTCAAAATGTTTTAGTACAAAAACCATTCTAGAATGCACCTGTTATATATGTCTTCTATAACTTGTATCATATAAAATCCTACCTATGTGAGTTTCTGTATTATTGTTTGTATCAGTCAGTATCCCCGTAGAAAAAGAAAATTTAATAAAGGACTATTTACAAAGATGTGGGCAAGGTCAGGGGAATCCAACAAAGGATCATGCAGTGTCCAGGTAGGAGTGGCAACAGGGGGATGATGCCAGGTGGGAAGAGGAAGAGCTGTTGCTAGAATCTGTGAAGACCACAATAGTGGTTTGTGGTAGAGAAACAAAGCAGCTAGAGGCCAGCTCATCTGTGAGGGAGTCAGAGGAACTGATTCCCCGACCACTTCCTCCTGAGTTTGCCAGTCCCCAGGTGGGGTGGGGGCTTCTCACCCATTAGCTCTCAAGCCCAGTGAGAGCACAAGGGCACCAGGAGATGGGTCTCCAAAGGGCACCCTCCAGTCCGCAGCAGGGTGGACTGGAGCATGAAGAATGAGCAGGAAATGGAGACTGTCCTGCACTCTTATTTTTAAAGACAAAGTTTAAGTCTACGTGGTATGTCAGGAACAGGAGCAAGGAGGAAAAATACTTAGGCCTGGAAGAGTGTTGAAGACTGGCCCCTGAGAGGCCCAAAGTAACTAGACACATGCATAAAGTCAGGTTTCTACTTACCTGAAGCCAAAATAGCTGGCCTTGGTCAAAAGATCCCTTACGAATGAGATCTGGAAGAAGCACTGGGCAGTGAGGGGAGGTGTACAAGCCCAGCTTTAGAAGGGTCCAAAAGAGTAGCTCAGAGAACCAGTAAAGGAAGGGGAGGAAAAAAATGGTGGTGGGAAGCACAAAAAATGAGTTTTTAATATTTTATAATCGTTAAACAATCTAACACATATCTTCCTAGAGAAACTGAGCACCAAACAGAAATCTGTTGTGCTGATTATACTCATTTGCTATCATGTCCTCTTTAGTGAGTGTTGGAACTATTTCAGCACCAACTGAAGTTCTGTTTCATAGGTTCACGAGACTGTGGGGGGCTTTCTAACAGCTCCCTGCACATCCCCACAGGTTTCTGTCACTGACCTCCCTGGATTCCTGGGGCTCAATCACTGCCCTACTTCTTACACATTTACAAGGCAAATCAAACATGCTGCCAGCACCTACTGCTTTTCCTTTGTAACTCTTGAAAGCAATTATTTATTAACTTATTTCTTAAGTGTCTGTCGGCCCTCCTGGAATTCATTCTCCCATGAGGACAGAAACCTGGTCCATTTGTGTTCACCTCTAAATTCTCAGCTTTTAGGTTAGTATCTTGTGAATAACAGGGGATCCATCAATATTTGCTGAATGAATTTCTTTCATTGACCATCCAGACTTGCAGACCTACTGGAAGAGAACCAAGAAGAACTAGCAACTATTGAGGCGCTTGATTCTGGGGCTGTCTACACCTTGGCTCTGAAGACTCATATTGGAATGTCTGTGCAAACATTCAGATATTTTGCTGGCTGGTGTGACAAAATTCAGGTTAGTGCAAATGTTATGTGTCTTTTTCTAAATCATTCCAAAAGGAAAAGGGACCAACATTTATTAGTTTGTAAAGAAACTGTATCAGAGTGACCTCTTACGAAGATTTTCTTATCTAATCCTTTTAACAATCATCTCTAGGAGGTGGATGCTTATTATCCCTCATCACAGGTAAGGAAACAGAGGCTAGAGGACAATGAATGACTTGGCTGTGGTCACATTTAAGTAAGCAAACCATAGAGCTAGGGCTCGAATGCAAGATTTTCAGAATCTAAAGTGTGATGATGTTCCTGAACTGAAAGCCACTTTTTGCCTGCCAATACTTGGTGTAAAAAAGAATCCCTCATCTCCACTCTATATGACTTTGGGTGTTATCACCAAGGGTACTGTCATTGAAGTTAACGTGAGCGAATTGGGCCTTGTGACACAAGGAGGCAAGGTTATTTGGGGAAAATATGCCCAGGTTACCAACAATCCCAAAAATGATGGATGCATAAATGCAGTCTTGTTGGTTTGACAGCAGTTTCATACAAGTAACTCCATATAATTATTGAAGACTACACAGTAATCAGGAAAAACACCATGCTATGTTTCTGAATACTACCAGCCTTACTTACATGTCTGCCATCATCAAGACAACTATTACATTCTTTGCAAAAATAATTAAAATGGCCTAGTTTTACGAATTTGTCTTTATTTTGGGGTCTGCTTAGCAAATGTAGATGTTCACAGAATTGAAATATTAAAAAAACAATTATAGAAAAAAAATAAAGTGTGATGATGTTTTGTTCTTTACTATAATGTATCGTAGGGGTAGCTAATAGTCTCCCGTATATATAGGGAGAAGCCCTCCGTGGTGGAGGGATTGAAAAGTCAAATGTTTGCAGCGACCAGAGAAATAACAGATGGGCTAAGCAGGCTGGGTATAAGGAAAAAAAATTCAAGACATGAGTACAATGAATATTTCACTTTCCTTTTTACTGTAAGGAAATAGTGTGTGTGGTGACAAAAGAAAACTACTCTTGGCCTGCCATGGAAACTGGGAAACATCGTATCTTATCTGGGTAAATTAAAATAGGAGTTCTGTTACTGAGAGCAAAGCAACAGACAAAGCAAGAGTGTTGTGCAGGCAGTAAACTTTCTCTGCTATGCCAAGAAAATGGGAATGGAGGTGACTAAGTGTGAATTATGCATGTTCTCCTGTGTCTCAGTTCTTTCCAAATCAACACAGCAGTGCCTTTTTTGGTGTGGACATATTTCTTACGAGTAGAATACTGCCTTTTCACATCAGCTGAAAAAAAATAAGAGGTGGACAGAAAATGGAATCTTTGAGAGTAAATGTACTCATTTAGATTAGTAAAATAAGGATCAACCTTTTTATCCTTTAGGGTTCTACGATTCCAATCAACCAGGCCCGTCCAAATCGCAACCTGACCTTCACTAAGAAGGAGCCTCTTGGGTAAGACAAGGAGAGAGCCTCTGGCCAGCATGAGTTGTTAGTTTGAAACAACTAAGCTGTCGTCTTTCTACCCTGCAGCGTCTGTGCCATTATCATCCCCTGGAATTATCCTCTGATGATGCTGGCGTGGAAAAGTGCTGCATGCCTGGCAGCGGGCAACACCTTAGTGCTCAAGCCTGCACAGGTGAGAGGCAGGAGGCCAGGTGCAAATCCCCTCTCTGATTTACCTGAAAATAAGACATACATTTATAAATGGTATGTCTTTAAACAAAAATGGGATTGTATATTACGATACCTTTTCCTATGTCCTGGGCATCTTTCCATATCAGTACATATTCATGTGTAATAGCTGCCGAATGCTTCCTAAGGAGATTTCATAATTTAAAGTTTCATGGCAGTGGAAGCAAGTAGAATGTACCTCAGTAAAATCTATTGCAAAATGCCAAATGCCCCCAAATTAGGGAATTAGAATTATTTAGTCTGAAGAAGGTAATTGCTGTCTGCTTCTCTTCAGGTCACGCCCTTAACTGCTTTGAAGTTTGCAGAACTTTCTGCTCAAGCAGGCTTTCCAAAGGGGGTAATCAACATCATTCCAGGCTCAGGTACGAGGTCACGTGACCCCCTTGGTTAGAACTAATACGTGGTACAGGAGTGGCTGAGTGGCTGTTTTCCCACTGGAGTCTTGTTCTAAATTATAACTATATTAAAATGAATACGGTTTCCAGACAGGTAAGGATAAACACACCGCTCTGTGCTGAAGCCTTCCAGTGGCTCTAGAATGGTGGGTGAGAAGATTGGGGGGTGAAAGTTGTGCAGCTACCCTAAGGTGAACCCGCTTCCCTTTCCAACAACTACTTTGGAAGGAAAAACCAAGGCTTTTAGGGGCATGGAGGATATTATGGAGATTTTTGGGAGTTTGTGATTAATGCAGAAAATGTAAAGCTAAGATTTAAATGAGATCTTAGAAGTCCAGTTGTGAATTCAGTCACTTCATTATAAGAACGCGAGTGTTCTAATTCATGTTTTGCCACGAAATGCTGCAGGTGGGGTCGCGGGGCAGCGCCTCTCTGAACACCCTGACGTCCGCAAACTGGGCTTCACGGGGTCCACGCAGATTGGCAAGCAGATCATGAAGAGGTATTGGCTTTAATGTGTCAGTTTGCTGCATGTCCTCGTAGGCCGGGTTTTTGTTCTTGTTTTTTGATTTCTTAAGTAGGCACTTTGGAGGAGAAAAACCACGTCAAATTTAGAAGAGAAACCTACCTACCACTGCAGGGCATTAAAATGTTTGAATGTAATAAAATGCTTTCCAAGTGTTGAAGCACAAAGTAATAAAACCTAGAGGCATATTGAATTCTCCGCCCTGTGGTCACTGTGATAATCCAGCACAAAACATCTTCTGTACTAAGGCTGCACCTCAAGTTGTCTTTGGGGCAAAAATGAAAACTGAACAGAAATATAAATGGCAAATATGCATAATTTATAAAATAATTCCTAAAAAGCAGTAACATTAGTTCTTAAAAATTGCAACCTAAGCTGTCTGAGGCAACTAAGTGTCTCAACATAATAGAGCTCTGTGTCATCATGTTTTAATAATTTTGAAAAATGTCATTAAAACAGTGAAGGGAAAGAAAAATAGGTGTAAAACTGTTTAAGTCAGTTGACCCCAACTATATTAAATAAGACAAAGACCATGGTTGGATACAGAACACAGATAAGTAAATCAAAATGGCAAAAAAGGGTCATTGAACCATGGCATGGAATTTTGTTATGTTTTTCTTCTTTCTGCATTTTTGGGGTTTTTAAAAAATTTTAAATAATAATGGTATTGTGTGAAGAGAGAAATAAGAAATATGCTTCTGAAAATTCATTCTTTCCCCAGTGCTTCAGTTATCTGGTTAGAGGTGAAATTTCTTGCTTGGTCTTTATGTAATCAAAATTCTTATACCTGAAGAATCTGAACTCATGGGGCTCTCACATCATTTAACCATGGAATTTTAAAAGCACACAACTTTTTATTTTGGAAAATTTCTGGTGCATATAAAGCGCACAGGATAGCATAATGAACTGCCACGTGCTCGTCAGCCAACCTCTATAGCTATGACCAGTCTATCGTTCTTGTTTTGTCTTTGAATAACTTTCTGAAGAGTTCTGAGGCCCACATTTGCTTTCTGTGCCACACGGCAACTTATAGTTAAAGAAGTAAGACAGAGAGAGAGAGGCAGACTAAATATTATTTCCAATCTGTCTTTCTCTAGCTGTGCTGTGAGCAACTTGAAGAAAGTTTCCCTGGAACTCGGTGGCAAATCCCCACTTATAATATTCAGTGACTGTGATCTTGACAAAGCTGTGCGGATGGTAAGAAAAAGTCAAATCCAACCAAATAGGTGCCTTCTTCTTAAACACATCTCAGCTTCCTTGTTTATCATAAGTCTTAGAATGAGATTTGATTTTGTAGCATAAACAGAAACCATCCTCTTTATGCCTAGATTTGGGAATACTTGAGCATTTAATTTTTAAAATAATGTCTGTATGATTTGCCTTACTAAGATATTCTTAAAACTTGGGGGCTGCAGAGGAGTCTTTCTAAACTTTTATGACTTATGCAAACTGATGTAGAGATTTGAAAAGCAAAGTTTTGTAGAAGTATTACATTTAAACATACAGCAAAATATAAATTTTCTTGCAACATACCATTTTTCCTTAGTGGTATATCCTTATTATTAAATAAAAAATTTTTATAAGTGTTAGTACACTAGAGGGAAGGAAGGTGAAAAAAAATCCCTAAAAACTGATCATGCTCAGCAAAATAAGCCAGAAAGAAAAAGAAAAATACCGGATGGTCTCACTCATAGCAGGAATCTAGAAAACTTAAATAAGGGACCAGGAAAATGAATAACTATAAGAAAGTGAAAATCAAAATCAACAAAAAACTATGAACCAGAGATACTCTATGGGGGGTAGGGGGCGGGAAGGGAGGGATTGGGGTCAAAATAAGGGGGTTGCAATTGTATGGGGAATATAAAAATAAATTTTATTATAAAAAAAATCCCTAAAAAATATACCAGATCAAAACAGTATCCCCAAGCACTTCTCATCATGAGTTGGACCCAGAGATTGTATTTTCCTTTGTCGTCCGCTGTCTTCCAGAAACACCTCTTTCTCAGTGTTTGATATTTTATGACAGTCTTAACTTCCCAAACAGCATTGCTAATGCTTTCCCTTCTGCTGTCCCAGGGCATGGGCGCCGTGTTTTTCAACAAAGGCGAGAACTGTATTGCAGCTGGTCGGTTGTTCGTGGAAGAATCCATCCACGATGAATTTGTGACAAGAGTGGTAAGCTTCAGATCTGCTCTGGATCTAGAGAAATTGCATCTGCCCAAAAAAGTACTTCTGGCATTGTGCAAGAATTTTTGGGTGTAATAATAGTACTGTGGTTATTTAAAAAAAAAAAAAAAGCAGTCCTTACCCTTTAGAATTGCTTTCTGACATACTTATCAATTAAATTCTCTGGAATTTGCTTCAAAATAACCTGGAGGAAGTGAGTGGGGGATGCATTAGCCTTGAGTTGGTAATGGTTGAAGCTGGGTGATGAGCACATGGAGTTTCATTGTCTTGTTTGTCTACTTTTATATGTGCTTATAATTTCTTACAGTAAAAAGATATAGGTCTGTATAAAAAAACAGGTAAAGTATACTTAAGAGCTGTTATTATTTAAATACTCCTTGAAAGTATGTCAGCTCTTAGATATACTATACCTGATATACTATATTTGTGGGAGATAGACCTCTAGATTTTTATAAGAGATTAACCATTATATTCTTACAAATCCTTAATTCACAGTTACTATAACAACATACAATTTCCTCTACTAAGAAAGGTAAATAAGTAGGTAGGTAGGTAGATAGGTCATAATTCCATAATGAGATTAAAAGTCATTTATAGAACACTAAAGATAAATTCTGTAATTAAAATAAATTCAAACTCTACTACATTATGTCATGATGATAGTAACAGTAACTGTGCATTTGCATGTATTTGCAAAATCAGGTCCCAGCTTTCTTTTTCCTCCAGAGTTAATCCTCCCCCTCCCCCATAAGCAAAGCCTTCATGTGAATAGAAAACAAGGAAGAAAGTGGAGAGGCAGATGGTGGGCAGTGCTGCCTTCTGAACATCCTTGTGATTCAATTTTGTGCCTGCATAAAATACAAATTTCAGTACCACACGTCAAATGCTTTCACAACTACAACTCACTGACATTTCAAATACCAAGACCACAATGCTAATGCTTAAATGTATCAGTTCATCAACAAACATGTTGGGCACACAATTCATATCCTTTCATTCTTTCAACAACTCTTTGTTGAGAACTTACTGAGGTTTTATGGCCAAGCTTGAATTTACTCTCTTAGAACTCAGTGGTGAAAGCTTGGACTTCCTCGTTTGGAAAATTCCTCCATATTTAGCGGTTGTATACCTTGAGGCAAGTCATTTAACCTTATTGGGCTTCAGTTTCTTCATCTGAAATGTGGAAATAACATTTACCTCCAGTGTTCCTATGAATACAGAACAAAAACACATCCTTTAATCGCTTTGCACAACACCCGACTGCGTGGTAGAAGCTCAGTCAAGGTTATCTGTTATTGTTCTTAACAGTGCATTGTGTTTTGTGAACCTGGTGACATACAGGTAGAAGAAATTAAAAAGATGAAAATTGGTGACCCACTGGACAGATCTACTGATCATGGACCACAGAATCATAGGGCCCACCTGGAAAAGCTCCTGCAGTACTGTGAAGCTGGAGTGAAAGAGGGGGCCACCTTGGTGTATGGGGGCAGACAAGTTCAGAGGCCAGGTAAGTTCACCTCCGTAGGAGGGATCCAGAGCACCTGGCTGCTTGAGTTGTAATGGATGTTGATGGTTTTCATTGTGGCATCAATAGGAGTACTTATGTTATGATCAGAACAATCAACTTCTAGATTCTACTCAGATGCAACCCCTCAAACATAACAATTCTTCTGAGTCCATTTCCGGGCTGTGTAACATGGAGTGAAAGGTTTACACCCTGTTTTACAAGGCTGTGAAAATCAATAACAAAATGGATATGACAGGTCCTTAGCATTACAGTAAACAAGTGTTATGGATAATGGTGTTTTTCAGGCACTGGTGATGTTGGTCCTGGTGCTCTGAGATTTAATCTTAGCCAGCATAGCCTGGGGAGGATTCGATTCTGTTGTGGAAAGCAGTGCCTGTTACTGAAATGTGTGAATGGCTCAGTGTTATGGTAACTAAAAGGAGAGAAAAAGAACAACCATGAAATCTACTTTTTCACTGTTATTGGTAGAATGCATGCCAACACCTTACTCTAAAATTGGTAGTTAGAAAAACTAACATTTATCCTAGGTTTTCTATATGAATTGAATTTCTGGGTCACTGGAGAGATAATAAAGGAAACTTTTTTGGTGAAGAACCCTTACTAATTCATGTAGAAAAAACTATAGAACAAAAAAATGACCACTTTATACCCCCAAAATAAAAAATTGATTCAGACAGTGGTCATCAGGGAGGCTGAAGCTATTAGTTGAAAGGCTGATGAGGACCTGAGTGTCTGCAGGATACCACCCACAAGATTGCTGGCCAGTCATAAACAGAAAAACCCAGTTTTACAATGGACAGGTCAGGTTGTGCCCACTTGGAGCCACTGGTCATATCAGCTCCAGTGAGGGTGAGGCGCCTGGATCCGAGATGTCTCCACAGGACTGTGTAACACACAGCAGCACCTCTGCAGTATTCTTGCCAGGAATTTTCGCCTGAATCTAGTCATGCCTTTAGGGCACACTCTTCATTTATGACAAATACAGGAAAGAGGAACATATTAAATAGCACCCCGATGCAGTAATGAAAAATATAATTACAAAATGTTCTATGGGACTCCTGACTCAGTGTAGTTAACAAGTCAATGGTGTGAAAAAATAATAAGGCAAATGTTCTACATTAAAGGACACTTAAGAAACCTAACAATCAAATATCATGCATAAGCTTATTTGAATCTCGAATCAAACAAATCAACTATAAAGAGATATTTTCTAGGCCATCAGAAATACAAATATCAAGTCGTGTGTATACCTGAGACTAACGTCATGTCAGTTACATCTCAAGTTGAAAAAAATGAAACATAAACTATGAGTAAGGAACTAGTATTGATTTTGTTAAGTGTGACAATGTATTGTGGTATGAGTGTCCTCATTTTTTAGAGATTTATTCTGAAATACTTGGAGGTGAAAGTTGTACTCTCTGGAATTGGCTTTCAATAATTTCTGTAAGGAAAAAAATAAATCAAATGTAGCAAACTAGAAAAAAGTATTTCTTTTACTAGTCACATACTATTTTTTCTACTTTTGCATATTTTTGAAATTTTTATAATAAAGACATCAGAAAAATAAGAACCTAGGAATGCTAATGCTGAGTAGGAAAGTGAAAGTCTTCTTGTTTTCACTGATCCAGGAAGGAAGAAAAAAACCTATAATGTGATTAAATGAGAGTAGTATTATTGGAAATTATTTTCCCTATAGTTGATGTTCTTTTCTTATTTTTCTAACAGGCTTTTTTATGGAACCAACTGTATTCACAGACGTGGAAGACCACATGTACCTTGCCAAAGAGGAGTCATTTGGTCCTATTATGATCATTTCTAAATTCCAAAATGGGTATGTCATTCTTTATTAATTGAACAGGTTCTTTACTAAATTCTTTTTCTTTTGACACTGCTATACACAGAGCATAAAAGCAATGGGCATGTAACTCTCTGATAGGAATAACTGACTTAATTAAATCACTGGAAGAGAATGCTAACCAGTTGTAATATATTTTTGATTCTTAGCTTAAGTGAATAGCCAACATTATGGGATTTTAGCTGATTACATTTTAGCTTTTGCACAATCAACATTGGAAATCGCTCTGAAACAAAGCCAATGAGAATAATAAGACTAGTTTTCACATTTACATACTTAGGGAAGGCAGTGACTATGAACTCTGATTTTTCCAAGGAACTCTGATTTTTCCAAGGAAACGGTGCTACCTTATTAGGGGATCGTGGCCCCCAAAGCTTAATACTCAGATTCTCAGAAATGTCCACAATCACTACATGATCAACTGTAAATGACGTGTTAGTTCATTTCAGTACATGAGACTTTCCAAAGTGTTCATTATACAGAGGGTCATATGGTAACTTAGCTCATGTAAGAATATTCGATACAATAGAGTCTTGTTACAGTAGGTTCAATACAATAGGCTCTTGTTACTATATACTATGCAAAATTCTTCAGAATTCCTTTCCTTTAATCAGTAAGAAGATGGAAAAAACACAATATAGAGTTCGGAAGGACTTCTTTGTCTTTGATAGACATACTGTCAGAGACTTTTGGAGACATTAAGCTGAAACAAGTAACCTTTTGACACACTGATTCCAGGATAGACTGTTGTGTCCTTTTCCTCATTCTGAATTCACCCATAGGAGTCTGTGCTAAACTTGCCAGAATTAGAAGGCAGATTTGAGGGATGTAGGTCTAGACAAGTCGCAATCCCTCTCCTCATAAAGTTTCCCATCTAATGAAGAAGACAGACAGTGAGGTGGGCAATTGACCAGAGGGGCAAAGGCAGAGTTGTGACGTGGGCGGCGGCATCTGTGCACTGCCTTGGGTGACCTCCCCTGTGGGTGGAGTCACTTCCCTAATCTGTCTGCGCCTTGGTTTCTTTGCTTGTAAAACTGCCTCTTTTTTTTCTCCCCCTCCCAATTTATGGAGGTATCCTTACAAATAATAGTCACATATTTAAGATGCGATGTTTTAATATGCATATGCATTTTGAAAAGATCTTCTCATTCAAGCTAATTAACATCTCCATCATCTCCCAGAGTTGCCAGTTGTGCTTGTATGGTGAAGACACTTGAGATCTACCCTCTTAATACATTTCAAGCGTGTAATTCATTATTGTTAACTATAGTCACCATGCTATACAGTACGTCTCCAGAATTTATTCATCTTTTTTTTTTTTTTTGGTATTGTAAATCACTGGTTTACAATACTATGTAAGTTTCTGGAGTCCAACTTCACACCTTGATAAACGTATTTACCACACCAGTCCCACCACCAAAGTTCTAGTCACCTTCCGCTGCTATCCCACTGACAGTCTCTACCAATTCCTCGTCCCCCTATCCCCTTACCCTGTGGCAACCATTATGTCGTTGTCAGAGAATAAGGGTTTGTTCATTTTGTTTCTTTATATTCCCTGTATAAATGAAATCACACAGTATTTGTCTTTCTCTTTCTGATAATTTACATTTAGCATAATCACCTCAAGGTCATCCACATTGTAGCAATGGCAAGATTTCATTTCTTTTTCTTTTTCATCCTTTTTATAACTGAGTAGTATCCCATTGTGTATGTACACTGTGTCTACTTTACCCACTCATCCATTGGTGGGGACCTACGTTGTTTCCATGTCTTAGCTGTTATATTTCTGCATCTTTGGGTCATTCTAAGAATTAAATAAGTCAAGTGATTGCTACTGGTACTGTTATGGCAGCTGTTTGTTATTCTCTAGATGTTGGTAAGGTGTGCTGTGAAACTATGTCAATACAATAGCCCATGGCAATGACATAAAGCCTTTTTCTGCCTTAGTCCAAATAATCAATATTTAGGTCCTTACCATGTGCAATTTATTAAAAAATGGGAGAGTTTTAGCAGAAGCTCCATTCCCTCCAAATTAAGTTCCAAATTTATCTTGCAAGTTTAAATTTGTATGTTGTCAAGATTATCTTTGAAAGTCCCTTGGGAGGGTACCATACAAAGCCTGTGCTGTCTCCCAAAATATTCAGCCCAGCTATTTTCCTCCAGTTTTGGAACAGGTCCTCTCGCTTGCCAGAACGCCAGATGAAATACTTGGCTTGTGCCGACTGGCCATGTTGCAGAAAAATCATGCATTTTCAAACATTAAAGTGACACTGGCGAGGATGATGTATTCGTACTGTGACAGGCACTTGGAACTGCACCCAGTGAGAGATGAGCAGGTTCATGTCTCTACTTACTTGGACATGTGCACACCTGACTCAAAAGGCAGGGAAATCACCAGACTGATATAAGGGACTGCTTTATTCTCCTTTAATTGAACTAATACATTAATTGAATTCATTCACATTTGATGATGCAACGTCAAGGTTTAGAGAAGTGTAAGGTGTGATCCACATCCTTGAGAGCGTCCAGTCTAGTTGGGAGGTGAATTACAAATACACAAGAGTTAAACCAAAATACTGAGCTGGCGGAACCGGTGTTCCCTCATTATGGCTGCCTTTTATTGGACATTTACTGCGTTCTGGGCACTATTAGCTCATTTACTACTCAGGACAATGAGAAAGGCCCTTTTATTATTTCTATTTTTTTCCTCAAGAATAAGCAAGGCTTGGAGAAATGAAATCTTTCACCCAACAGCCCGACATCACCCATGCAGTCTGGCTGTGCACCCTCTCCCTGAACTGGGAGGATTCAGGGTGAGCATCTGAATGAGACTTGGACTGTGTGTGCAAAATCTGAGCACATGGAGGGAAGATGGGGGAGGGGTCTCTGACAATACAGTTAACCCTTGAACAACAGGGTGCCAATCCCCCATCTGGTGGAAAATCCACATACAACTTTTGACTCTCCCAAGACTTCACTATTAATAGCTAGCTGTTGCCTTAATCAACGCCAACATTTGATGAGTACACATTTTGTATGTTTTGGGCATTATATACTGTATTCTACAATCAAGTAAGCTAGAGAAGAGAAAATGTTATTAAGAAAATCATGAAGAAGAGAAAATAAGCTTGTGTTGACTGTTTACAAACTGAACCATCTGTCAGTACTTCCATCAATATTGTCTGAGGTATATACCAACTTTCTCTTGTAATATCACATGAGGCTTCTCTGTGTTTCTTGGGAGCATTTCCAGCCTCACTAATATGGGTGAGGACCTTTGTAGGGGCCCCATGGCAGTAGCCAAGATTTACGGTATTATACTAAATGCAGTGAAAAATGCACAAGCACCACAAGAGATCACTTTTTAGTGTGCTGCAAAAATTACCCCAGAGGCAGAGTGTTCACGCAGTGGTGATTAGCATCACACAGTGTTTAAGCAGATACAACACTTGAGCTCCCCGCAATACTTACAAGAGGTGGCGGGGAAATTGCAGGAGCACATTATGCTCTGCAGTTAATTTTATGCAGTGAGGACTTAATACCTTGCCTAAGCATTTGTTTACATTTCTCTTACCTGTGAATGGCACCATGAAATGTCTGTTAATGTTTGTGTGTGTTATGTTTTGATACATTTTAACTTTTTATAATAGATTTGTGTATATGCTATGACAGTCAATGATAAAATTAGACTATTACCTAAATCTATTCATGACATAATTTTAAATATTTCTGAGCTATGCAATTCATGAGTTTTCTGAAATTGTAACAAATCTCCAAAACATTCCTTGTTCAGGGCCACCTGTGAATCAAGTAGTGTACTTAAGGGAGAGGGAGAACATGGGGATGTCATAAAAGAAAGCCACTGAAGAAGATTGAAAGGATGACTTTAGATCAGATTTCTTCAGGTGTTGCGTCTTAAGTATATGAAACACATAACACTGGAGTTGTAATATTTGATTGGGGGGTTTCTTTAGCGTAAGCCTGGGATATTTCATTTATAAAAATTGAAGCAGGTAGGTTGGCAGTCATGTTTTCCTCTTTCTAGCATGGAAGGGAAACTACTACAACATAAACTGGAAGTGGTTTGCTTCACACATAATCAAGTGTTATGTCTTTCTAAAACATCTTGTAGGGACCTTGATGGCGTGTTGCAGCGTGCAAATAGTACCGAGTACGGCCTGGCCTCGGGGGTTTTTACAAGAGACATAAGTAAAGCTATGTATGTGAGTGAGAAACTGGAAGCGGGAACTGTTTTCATTAACACATACAACAAGACGGATGTGGCAGCCCCTTTTGGTGGAATTAAACAGTCTGGCTTTGGAAAAGACTTAGGTAGGTGCTGCTGTCTATGGCGTGTCTCCTCTGTTGTCGCATCACAGAAAAGCCTGCCCTGGGTTTCGTGCCACGTGTGCTGTCTTGCAGAGTATTTCCTACGTGGCAGTTAGAGCTGGGCCTGCAGGGATACTTGTCTGTTTTTAAAGTTAAGCGCCTGTATTGAACATAATGGATATACGAAAAGTACAGAAGTTATGTGCAAAAGCACTTTTTTCTTTTAAAGAAGTTAACGTTGAATCTTTTAGCTAAAATAGGTTCGGTTTTTACCCTGACACTCAGCGTGAACCTGGCTTAGCATTTGTGGAACTAAGTGGAACCAAGGAAGAATAACCAGCTAGCTCCAAGAATAAATCCTGTCTCTAAGCTGTTTGGCAGTCTTCCAGAGTCAACAGTGCAACTGGCAGAGTTTTCTGGGAGTCTAGAAACTCAGATTTTGAGTTTGTGGAAAGCCCAAAATGTAATTCACTGCAGGCAGTGATGCTATCATGTTGCAAGTAATAGCTTACTTTGAATACTAAATATGTACCAGGCCTTATTCTAGTTACTTTACACATACGAACAAAGCAACCCTCACAATAGCCCCGGGAGATAGGTGCTATTATTGTCCTTGGTTTACTAATGGGGATCTGGGGTTCAGAGAGGTTGGGCAACTTGCCCAGAGTCACACAGACAGCCATCGGCAAAGAGACTTCAAAGTCAGGCATGGAGTCCATGTTTTTAGTCCCCACAGTTGGTCTGGCATGTAGTTTCAAAAATGGAACGGTTGGGACTTACTGGAATGATTGTCTGCTAATAAAAATTGGGGTACTTTTATATTTTCTCTTCCTGATGAATTTGGGCAATGTATTTGCAATAATAAAAGAAGCTCTCATTTTAAATCCCACTGGGTTGAAGGTAAAGTCTTTTTTTTTTTTTTTTGAACGCCTTCAATCTGGCTTTCATCCACATCATAGTAGGAGATATTCTTAGAGAAATTATTATAAAGTGAGGCAGCCAGCCAGGTATTGCTTGTCTTTTGATAGAGCATAATCAACCAGTTTCAGGTCTCTGTTTTATATAAAACAGCAGAATTTGCCTAACAATTTTCCTTCTTTCTCAAAAAAAATTTTTTTAACTCCTTTAGCCAAGTGGATCCCAGACTTAGCTTCGGTTGGATTAGAACCCCCTGCTGTAGAGACCAATGGTTGTACTAGATCAAAAGAGAATAGAACAGGGTCTCCCCGGTGGCACAGTGGTTGAGCGCTGGGTTGGGAAGCTGCCCGCAGCCTCTGCAGCGCCAGTTCGATCCCCGGCTGCTCCCCGGCCACCGGAGGAGGGTCCCACATGGCGCGCAGACCTCTCCTGCCGCCCGCTGCTCCCCTCAGCAGTGTATTTCGTCAGTCTGCCTGTTCTGTTCCATGCTCTGGCTCTGGTGAATTCTCTCACCCTCCCGCTCTTCTGACTATACCCAGTGCTTATATAAATAAATAAATAAATCTTTAAAAAAAAAAAAGAGAATAGAACAGAAAGGTGGACCTATTTATTTTTTGCCTGGATACGCTCTTCTCAGATTTTACAGTACTATGTATAACAGGAGAAGGGTATATTCCTTATCTTTGAAATAAGATTGGACCAAATAACCTCCAATTTTTCTCTTCTCTGTGGAAGTGAGCTCATTTAATATAATCTGAAGGTCAAGTACGTTGTCCCTTCGGCCCAGCCTAAATGGGTGAAGGCTAGAAATGCACTTTGTCACCCAGCAGCGAGACAGAGAAAGGTTTTGAGTGATGAAGCCAGCAGCCAGCTCTGATTCTTGGAAGGCCTGGAGGCTGGGCTGAGCCCGAGCTCCTCCCAGCATGGTCCTGGGGCCAGGAACTTCAGCATCATCCGGGAGCAATTAGACAGCCTAACCTCCAGCCGGTGGGGAGCTTAATGGAACCAGAATCTGCAGTTCCATAAGCTCTTCAAGTGATCCACATGAGCTTAAGAAGCACTGGCCTCAGCCTCAACTCCCCACCCCACCTCGTAGCCAGAAGTCTGGTGACGTCACATCCACCTCTGCACGTGGTCCCTCACCTTCTTTTGTCTTTCCTAGGTGAGGAAGCGCTCAATGAATACCTCAAAACCAAGACTGTGACGCTGGAGTATTAGAGCGACGCCTTCACCAGACAGCCCTCGGGGCCAGCACCATCCTCACCCCACCATACACCGAGGATCCCCGAGTGTGCTCAGGAAGGAGGTATCAGCCCGCAGCCAAAATACACACGTGCACCATGAAGAGGGTCAGGCCACGTGTCTGAGTATTTCTAATACACCGTTTAGATTTTAAAATGATTAACAGTTAGGGGGTTTTGATGTATGTCATCCATAGTTCTACAGTACCAAGCTGCTTTTTTTCTGCCAAGACTCTGTCAGGGTTGTTCATCTTGAAAACATCCCTATCATTTAATTATAATGCACAGGTGCTCTTGGGGGGAACTGGGAATTGTTGTATAATTTGTACAGGTTTTAACCTCTGAGCTGCACAGATGAGGTATAAAAGGTTTTCTATAATTTTGCTCTTAAACAATAGTTAACCGTCTAAGGAATGTGAAAGAGGCATTTTTTTTTCATATTTGTAGGTATGATACATCTTTGTGCCTTTGATATTCTATTTTTGAACCCACTGTGATGTGTGGCCCACCCATAAATGGTTCTTGAGTACCTACCAGGTGGGAGGTGCTGTTATATCCTAGGTGTACACAAAATTTAAAGACATGCTCTCTCACCCTAAGTATTTAGAAGTCTAATAAATAGCTTCTAATGTGAATTTTACAGTATGATTTAGTAGAAAAGAAATAACTTTTGAGGCTGGTCTTGGGACCTATTGTACCATCTTCCTGTGTGACTTTGAAAAACTTATGCAACTTCTCTGAGCCTCTGCTTTCTTTCCTGTAAGGTAGGGGGAATAATGCCTTCCCCAGGCACATTCTTATGAGGATTCAATGCAATAATATAAGTAAAGCAACTTACACTGTGCTTTGTTCCTGGTACTCAACAGAAATGAACTGTTCTCTCAGTAACTATTTTAACAATAAATTGAGGTAAATTAACTACAAGTATTAATTTCCCTACAACCCTTTTCAGTAGTTAATCGATTCCAGTGCTGCTTTTTCTCATCCATTGTCTCAATACAGTGCCTGGCCCAAGCACTGGAAATGCCTGGAATGCAAAATGACAGTGGTTCAGGGAGAGCATGCTTTTCTCTCTGAGGCTCACTCACCCTCCATAGGACATCTTGCTTTCTGTTCTTCTGCCTACTGATTGGTTCTGCCACTCACTGGGCAGGACCCAGGGCAAGTTAGTTACCCAATATATGTGAGCCTTTGTACCTATAGAGTAGGGATAAAATCCCTGTCTTGTTAGAAGGTTAGAGGATTCAATGGATTATACACAGAATGTACTTAAGGTGTTTAGACCATAGTCTATACTCAAGAAATGGGAATTATCACAACCCCTGCGGTACTCACAAATTGCCCATTGTCAGACAAAAGTAATTAGGTGGGTAAATAAGGTGGTGAGTTACTGAATCATGGAACACTCTGGAAGTTGGTCAGACAATTAACTTCTACTAACCCTCTTTTTAAACAAAAAATTCCATAAAAATTCCTAGCTCTTTGCCTTTGAAGAAACCCTTAGGGAGTACTTGTTACTGTGGAAACTTGGCAGCTTAAAAGAAGGTAATATTATATAAGAATACAGGGAATCAATAAACAACAACACAAAATCTGAGGCAGAAAACACTCAAAGGAAAAATAGCAGGAATGGTTCCGGCATGATCAACAGAGCAAATTTTGCCTGTAGGCATTTTTAAATTATACTGTAGTTCATTTATCATCAGAGCTTGGCATTCTGAAATTTTGGATTGAGTATTCTCTGGGTCCAAACTAGCAGTTCATATTCGAATAAGATGACAATGGCATTTTATAAAGGAATCACTTTTAAGTACAGTGCTTTGTCTGATTTCATGTAATTTAAACTATTTTTTACCAACTATTTTAATGATACCTAAAATAGCAAAGCAAATCATGTCCATTCTAGGCTGCTTTTATCCTCAAATACTAATTTCAGTATTAATGTTTTTAATCTTTCTTTGGGCCTCCAATCTCTGAGAATCCATAAAAGCTGTGGACTCCCCCCCTCCCATTTCTAGCCCCCAAGCCCACGTGCACACTCTAATTCTGCAAATATCTTCAAGAGATTCACAGACCTCCTAAAGCCCAGATTAAGAACTCCTTTTATTCATAGCAAGTTCTAAAGTTCTTAATAGCTGCTAATCAGAATCAAAGGCCCCATGGAATTCATAACATTACCAGTGAATGGAAACCCAGTGGGTCACAGCCTCCTGCTAAGTGATTAACACACAGACCAAATGATCGCTGTTCCCTTCTTTAGTTCACTGATTATTTTACTCTACTAAGAAATAGAACTGCTGATTGTTCCCCAAACTGGGGCAGTGTGGACACTTGAGGCGGTTCTGTGTTCCTTCCAGTCCTCTGCTCATGCCCTTACTAATGCAGGCCCCTTTCGCTTAAACATGCTTCCTGGCCTCTTCTGCCCCCAGCCTGGTCCTAGAGTCCTCAGTGCTCCCATTTGTCAAGAACACAGTCGCCTTCCTAAGTAGATGAGAGCACCCTGCCCCGAGCCCGGCTTTGGCATTCTGTCCACAGCACTAACACTATCCGTTATGGAGGGCTCTGCCGCCATCACTGCCAAGCACTTTGAAAATACGATCTTTAATCTTTACAACTTCTGAAAAAGTGAATAAATTGAATAATTTTAACTCAGAAGTGAAGGAATAAATGTGCTCTTCTTACTGCCTTCACCACTATCACATCGTCACCCTCTCTTAACTCAATTCTTCCGGTCTCCACGCTGGTAATGCCTCCTTGTGTCGGTCTGTTCAAAGCCTAGGCCAGGTGGGGACCATCCCTCTTCTGCTCAGAACCTCTTTGTGGCTCTCATTTCACTTAGGACAAAGCCCGTGTACTTGTCACGGCCCACAGGGTTCTATCCATCTTGCTCCGGCCACCATGATCTCCTTCCTGCTGACTTGCCTCGTTCTGTCCAGCCATGCCGGCTTCCTTGATGTTCCTCAGACAGGCCAAAGTGCGCCTACCTCAGGGCCTTTACACTCACCGCTCTCTCGTCCCCGTCGTGTGCTGGTGTGTATTTAACAAACGGCTCTCTCCTCTCTGGGGGTAAAACCAACTGAGTTACGTCTTTTGCTGATTTCTGTGTATAAATCTCAAGACTGACTTCGAGGTGCCAGTTTGACCTCGATGAACACAGAATTAGAAGAGAAGCCATAATCAGAACAAGTGCAAACTGGGGAGGCGCACCTCTGCCTCCTTCCTCCCCACATCCAGCCTCCCAGCTTCAGGTCTCTCCTCAAATATCTAAGAGAGACGGGTTCCCTGACTTCTCTTTCTAAACTCGCACCTATGTCCCTCATTTGTTCCTCATCTGTCCTGCTATGCTTTATTCTCTTACACTCTGTTCTTTTCATGGCACTGGCCAGAACCTGGCATAGATTTCTCTCTCTCCCAATTAGAATGTAAACTTCGCAGACAAGTGCTTCCTCTGTTCAGTGCCATGGCATCAGTGCCTAACACACAGGAGGAGCTTGGTATATATTTGCTTTCAAGTAAAAGCAACTTGCCCAGACCTCACAGCTATTCGGTGGTAGAACAGGCGATCAAGCAGGGAAGACAGTGGTCTTAGCCAAGTGGAGACAGTCATTGCCAGTGCCTGTCGGGTCCCAGGTAGTGAATAGTAGCACAGGCTAAGATGTTTATCCAAGGAAAAAACTTAGCAGAATGCTCATCTGTGAGAGGTCTTGTCAAGGTGGCTGGACCCAAAGTGAGGAATCAAGGTTGGTTTCCACATACCTGCACTCCGAGAAAATAAAGGCCAAAGGAAACGAAGGCTTGAATGTTGTCAGACATGAGACATGATGGATGGGCTGGAATTCTATTACTATTACGCAAATAATACTCACGTGGATTTTTTGAATGATTAAATATGTAACTATGTAAAAACACATAAATTGGAAGGTAAGACTCAACCAGAAACTGTCCATACAAATAACCATATATTTCAGATTGTTTCAGACTTTTTCTATACTTTTTTAATAGAATCAATAATACTGTTTATAACTTTGTCACTTTTTTGTCAATTAACAATGTGTAAGCATCTTTCTGGTCAATATATCTGCATATGTTCCATGGTTTTAACTCAACTTGGTTTCTATTATTGGACATTTTTAGTTTTTTTGCTATTTTAAACATCACAATAAATCTTCTACAGAAATGTGTGAGCACAGCCATACTTACCAGAATAAATTCCCAGAAGTGGAGTTTTGAGTGAAGGATCTAGCAACCTATAACCTTACTGTCCCCCCCCACATTTTTGCTACCACCGTGCACTCTTCTTAGAGCACAGTTGGGCCTCACATTTGCTGATTGCTGTTCTAAGCATGTGCTGTGTGTTCACTCACAACCAACACACCTTTGTCCCCGCTTCACAGAGGAAACTGAGTTGTGGCTAGGCTAGGACAGCATCTGGGCACCATACCTCCTAGTCCCACCGAGGCAAAGCTAGATTAAACTTAAAACACGGCCTTACCCCTTACATATTGCGAGACCTTAGGGGATTTGTTGTAGAATCTCCAGGCCGCCTTTCTCATCTGTAAATGGGGGTAGGCAGACTAGCTCTTAATTTTCTTGAATGAAAGAAAAGCAGTAAGGAGCTAAAGGAGTAGACCTTGGAAGTTCTCATCACGGAAAACAAATTTCTGTGTATGGTGGATGTTAACCAGACGTATGGATCTTTTCATAATACGTACAAATATTGAATCATTATGTTATATGCCTAAAACTTATGTTACATGGCAAGATTATATCACATTAAAAAAAAAAAAGACCACCAAACAAGTCCAGGAATAGTTCAGTCTGCAGGGATGTTTGGTACACTGACTGATGCTGTTGATTTCCTGCTATCCTTTGTGTAATGACTTTATGCTCAAGAGCTGGCTCCACTGAGGCCCTCCAGTGGAGTTCCAGGAATCAATTCTAGTCATAAGATATTAAAGTCCTTCCATCTTTTTTTTATAAATATGACTTTTTTTTTTTGCATTAAACTGGGGTTTAGGCCAGAGGTGCAAGGGGTGAGAGGATTCACCAGAGACAGAGTGGGGAGCAGAACAGGTGGATGTACTAAAATTCACTGCTGATGGGAGGAGCAGGCGAGAGAGGTCTGCTGTGCCATGTGGGTTACCTCCCTGGCCGGGGATGAACTCAGGCCATAGAGGTGATAGCATCGAGACTTATCCTCAAGGCCACCAGGAACCCTCAAGTCCTTCCTTCTGAAAGAAGAAAGGAACCATCTCTTCATAGGCCTCTTTCAAAAGTGAAAAGTACCTTCCTGTCCAAAGGTCTCCTAACAACTTTCCTCATTCCTCCCTTCCCAGCAATCACTGGCCAAGGTTTTCCATGAAAAGTCTACCATCCATGTTTAACCTGTCTTTTGCCCTTCAGGATTGTAAACCATAGATGTTTAAGGTAAATTACTTTATTAAAGAGAAAAATGGTTTCATGAACTTACTGTACATTCCAGTTTAGTAAAAGGCACTAACCCTAGGCACAGAGGAAAATACAAATGAAAGAAGACTCACGTCTTTTCTTGTCTTTCCTACCACAGTGGATATACAAGAATACAAACTACTTTGCAAGGCAGTTTTTTTCCCTTTTAATATACCATGTTTGACGCATGATGAAAATAGTATGGAAACAGATGGGAGATTCATTCAGAATGAAGGATTTTCTTCAAAGACAACACCACTAATTTTTTTTTTTACTTTTTTAACTCTGAAATAAGATTGGAGCCACAGGAAGATGTACCCCGCAGGTGTGAAGAGAGTATTTCATCAATCTGAGGGGGAACAAACCATTCTGTAAACGGCAGCCATTGTCACAGCTCAGCATCAAGCAGAGAAAGCACGATAGTGACTCATTTTCCAAATAGACTGTAGGGCAAACTGCTTACAAACGAAACAATTAAGATATAATATGCAGCCAGTGCATACATGTTGAATGTACAACTTAATGAGTTCTTGTGTATGTGTGAACATTAACTCTTACACGTAGAACGCTTAACAACAGTGGCTGACACAGAAAGAACGCAGCATATACTAGCTCTGGTTCATCTGCCAGTTTGATGGGTAAAGTATACGATGTTTGATGGATAAAGTATACTATCTGCATTTTGATAGATGGATGAGGCTGAACTTTTCTTCTGTACATTATTTGTTCATTTCCTAGGACTTTTTCACTACTGAGACATTCTTCCTTGTTTTACTAACTTGGAAGAGCCCTTTATATATTAATCACTCTCACTGTGCAAATATTTTTTCTAATACATCCCTTATCTTTTAAATTTGCCACTCAGTCATTTTTAATATTTATGAGGGTGAATTTTTCTGCGCCTTTCCTTTATGATTTCAGACTTTGATATTCTTATTTTAGCAATAGAACTTTCAGAGTTTTATTTCTGTACCTTTCTTCTATCTTTAATACTTTATCTTAGCATACTGAGGCTAGAATCTAGCCTTAAAATAGTGAGCCAGTCTTGACATTGTATATTAAATACATGATCTATTTTACACTTAAAATAGCATCCTTATCATATGTTAAATTTTATGGTTTTTTTCCCTTACGTCACAAGAATGTCCAGAGGGTTTGAATTTAACTGACTTCCTCAACTGTACAGGAAGCATAGTTTTAGTAGATGAGATAGTCATATCAGGAGAAAAACATTAAAATTTTACATAGTAGGTAGTATTTCTAGAATGACTAATCTCTTCTACCAATTAGTGTGTCTATTTTGACTTGGATATGTGTTCTCTGTGACATTCTACCTTCATATCCCCCTGCCTGGAGTAGTCCATTGTGGCTTAAGATGTCCTATATACCCTCATATATCTGATAACCCAGTTACTAACATTATTCAGTGCCTACTGTGTACCATGCACCACGTTAACAAGTGAACTGGACAAATTCAACTCTTCTCACAATGCAGCATATTATATTATCTGGTGGTAAGGTAATCATTAAATATTTACACCAATCCCTCATCACACTTGTGTTTGGTGCTACAACATACAGTCGAGTACCCTTTCCAGCTGAGAAAGATCATTTCCACATCTGTTCATTTCTTCACGCAATTGGGGAAGAGCTAGTTGAAAGGGAAACCCAGTGGTTGCCATCTTTGTACTATGCTCGCCTGGATTTTCTCCCATTGCCATTCCTGCTTTCTACATTTGATAGGTTTGAAAACAGTGGACAACTATGTAGCATTGTTTTAGTAGCTAGGACCAAAAAAAAAAAAATGTTTCATGATAAAAAGAAAACAAAACCAAAAAACCCATGAATAATTAAACCTGCAAATTCTACATGTGGAGTGGTGAGTCAACCACAGTGATTCAAACACAGCTCAAACTGGAAAGGCTTTTTTTTTTAATGAAAGAAGATATGCCTGTAGTCAGCTGAATGTGAATAATCCTTGTCTTTGTAAAATTTATTTCTCTTAAAAAAAAGGCCCTCATTGGACCCATTTTGATGATGACAAATAAATTTGACTTCATAATAACCTAAAAAAATAAAAAACCAAAAAAAACTTAGGCTATTTTATCCAATAGAATCATCTTAAACAAAAAAGAACAGGTGGTTTGCACATCTACTTTCAAAGACATCTGTTATTACTGAAGTTCGGGCAGACTAAAGGGGAAGATGCTGACAAATGCACTCATCATCATACACATAGTTAAGGTTGCAAAACACTCGCCTTAGCCTGAGATCGAAGACCATTTACTCTGCAAAGATCCCCAAACGCCACCTCTTCCAATGCCTGAAAAGCCAACTTTTGCTCTTCTGAGAAACAAATGCTGTTGCAGAAGGCATCACAGGTACCTGAGATGCGAAATAACCAGTGAGCCACTTTTTCAGGGATGAGCAGGTAGTGCTCTCCTGCTTCTTACGTCATTTATTCCACTACTTCTTTTTTTTACTGGCAGGACTGTCCAAAACTTCTATCTTGCCTTTTCCACCTTCCGAATGAGGCAGCTTAATATTTTCGATGGTGACTTCTGAAGAGGCGCTGTCACCTTCACCTTCAGATTCTGAGCTGTCCTCTGAACTGTCTTGTGAATCCTCTTCTGAACTGTCCTCTTCTTTTGAATCCGACTGATTCATCTCGAACAAGGCCACGTCCTACAAAAAGCACCAGGGGGTGGAATTTACTTCAGGGCAGTGTCCTAAAACGTCATAAAGACACACCAAGGACAAGAATTGTTTCTGATACAAGCTGGCTCTTTGATTCTTTAGCTGCCAGAGTTCGCCGCCATAATTTACACTCACTGCAAGTCTAAGGAACCTCCCACAACCTAATTCTATATCTCCTCATATGCTCAACACTCATTCAACAGATTTAACAAGTATTAACATGAGCCAGGCACCACAGTAGGAACCAGAGATTCAACATGAACCAAAAAATGCTCACCTTTGTGGAACTCCCACCTGGGGGTAGGGGTTAGCATTTTTGGGCTGGCAGGCCAAACCCAGCCCACTGTCTATTTTTGTTTACCTCATGAGCTAAGAATGCATTTTATATTTTTAAGTGGTAGAAAAAGAGTAACCTTTCATGGCAAAAGTATGTGAAATCCAAATTTCAGTGGCCATAAACAAAGTTTATAAAACTCGTCCCTTGAGCATATGTTGCCTAAGCTGCCATTACATCAATGCTGAAGAAACTAGTCACGACAGACGGTGCAGCCGCAGGGCCTCCTATGTTTACCCTCTGGCTCTTTGCAGAATAAACAATTACACATAAAGCATAAAGCAGGTAATGCAAATAGAGACAAATAAAGCCAGGTAAGTGGATAACAGGTGTGGCCCACGGGGTAAGAGGGTTTCCTGGTGTGATGACTGGGAAGAGGTGGAGCGTCCTCGTGGAGAAACCTGGGGCAGGGCATTCTGTAGAGGGAGCGGCAGGGAAGAGCGAGGAACAAGGAGATGGAACCAGAACTAAGCACTGAAGGGAGCAGGCAGGACACTAGGCAGGGGGCTGCAGCAGACTCACGCCAGCCCCTCAGGAACCTGGAATTCATGAGAAATGTAACGGGCACTTTGACATGGAGAATCCGGAGCACATCATGCTAAGTGACATAATAGGCCAGACTCAGACAAGCTGAGAGGAGAATGAAAGTTGCCAGGAGACAGGGGCTGTGTGAAATTGGGACAATTTGGTCAGTTATAAGTTTTGAGGAATCTAATGGATAACATGGTGCCTATTGATAACAACACTATATGCTTTAGACTTGCTAAGAGAGTAGATTTTAAGTGATCTCAGCACCAAAAAATATGGTAACTGTTAGCTTCATTGTGGTAAAAAAAACCCATCACATTCTACTCTTCAAATATTACAATTTTGGTCAATTATTCCTCAGTAAAACTAAGAAAGGATGTATTCATTTGGACATAAAGGTAGATGGATGATAGATCAGACAGGCAGGCAGATAGATGATATCGAGACAGCTAGATGAGAGAAAGTGCGAGAAAGAGAACTGTGATGAAAATTCCAGCGTAGAAATAAGAACCCATATTGACAGTTTTCACACGTGGCTTGCATAACCAGTCATTCTGATAAATGCATTATTTATTCTTTTTTTTTTTTTTTTTTTTAATAGAGGCATGCTTTATTTATTTGTTTGCTGGTTTGTTTGTTTGTTTTGTTTATACATGCACTGGGTACAGTCCGAAGTGCGGGAGGGAGGGTGAGAGAATTCACCAGAGCCAGAGCGGGGAGCAGAGCAGGCAGAAGGACCGAAGGACACTGCTGAGGGGAGCAGCGGGCGGCAGGAGAGGTCTGCACGCCATGTGGGATCCTCCTCCGGTGGCCGGGGAGCAGCCGGGGATCGAACCGGCGCCGCAGAGGCCGCGCGCAGTTTCGCAACCCAGCGCTCAACCGCTGCGCCACCGGGGAGGCCCTGCATTATTTATTCTTGCATTATCAATGAATCAGATAATAATCACCAGTTTTGAGCCTCAGATGGGGGAAAAAAGATCTAGTTAGGACATTTAATAAAGGAATGCTTCCAGATAGCACATGTAATATTTGACAGAGTCCTCTTAGGACTCTGTGCTACTAAACCCCTAACCTGGACCCAGGTAAGCTTCCTGACCTCTAAGACCTTGGATCATAAAATGAGCAAGTATCAGTGCAGTGCTGGATCATGCGCCGACTTTCCAGGAAGGAAAATCACACCTGGAAATAAAACGGTAAAGCTCTTTTTCCTAGGCGACCAGGCACCCTGGTGATTTTACTTCATGACACGAAAACAAAGATAGTTACCATTTGTATGACTTTTCCAGGGGACCCATCAGTATTTTCAATATCAAAACGACCAGGAGGCGCAGCTGCCATTTCTTTTCTTAGTGTCTCATTTGCCTGCGCCATCCGCGGGAGAAAAGTCTGCACTTGGTCTAACACTAAGGAGAGAAAATGCAGTTCATGGGTATTTATGTAAGTATTTGGCCAAACTTCAACTTTTAAAATCCAGAAATTCCTATAAAGCCCCTCTGAATTTCATAGTAATAATTTAAAAACTTTCAAATTCCTTCCATTTAAAAAATCTTCCATCCTCTTGAACTCTTACATCAGTATAACTGTTTTGCCTTTTTCATAGAACCAGAACCTCCTAGAAGACGGGTAACAAAGAGTAACTGAATAACCTGGGCTTGCAAGAGGCACCTGGAATCTGAGGAGGGGGTCAAGGGAGCCTCCATCTGGAGCAGGGAGGTGAGAAGCACAGGTAACTGGGACTTTTGGCTGGGGTCTGACGTAGAGGGAGGAGGTCTTGGGGGACTGAACCCTGAACTCGTGTAACATGACATTATCTCCAGATAGACAGTGTCAGAATTGAGTCGACTTCTCCAACTCCCTGCTGGTGCCCCAGAATTGGTGGGCCCACCACACAATGGATGACTAAACTCTTGTACTTGGCTGGTGGAATGCAATATGGTGTACCAACTTGGGAAAATAAGTTGACAATTTCTTTATAAAAAATACACTTTCCAGATGACCTAGCAATTAATTCCACACCTAGGTATGTATCTCACCCTCCCGCTCCCCCCTAAAAGAACACCTAACTCCACACAAACACCTGTATTTGAATGGCCAGCCACCATGAGGTAATTTTAGCTGTTCTAATACATGTATTGCTCACCGTGACTAAGTTCCCCTCTCAGAATACCCAAGATGTCTTAGTTTATAGGTGTGAAAACCTCATGCATCATCTACACTGTGTTCACTAGTCTTATCTTTATATTCTTTCTCTTAAACACGGAGATTGAATTGTACACATGTTGTGTATTATAAGAATGCTACGTGAACCATGTCTGAGTGTGGAACATCATCATGAGTGTGCAGTAGAGCAATATTATAGAATAATTAGTGAACAGAACTGGCCTTGTTAGATCACGTATTGTGTCCAATTTAAAGGGATATGGTATGGTGCTGGCTTCCCATACGTGTTTATTAAACCTGGGCTCAATAACCTTTAAAAAAATCCTCATGGAGATGAGTAACTGTTTTTGATTTCCAAAAATGTTTTTCTGGGAAAGTCATCCTCTCAAATCAGGGAACAATGTAAGAAATCCTATCTTGGTGCACTACAGTACCTTGTAAATAAAGCTACAGTGTAAATTTCCAAAATATAAATCCCAAGTAAGACTTGTTTCTCTGGACCTTGTGATTTGATAGCTGACCATGAATATCAAATAACTGCTTAATTAAGCAAAATGGAGCATCGAGACAGACCTTGAAAGAGAGGGGAAGGAGAGGAGATACTTACAGGGACTCCTCTCTATGCGGACTGTTTGAAGAGTAGAAGTCTTTCTGGAATTTGGCTTGGAGTTGATGAGCAACCTGTCCCATATACCTGAGATATACACATAATTATCATCGCAAATAGAAATAGGAACTCATCAGCAAATTTTCCCTGAGTACTCGCAAGTCTTGACTGTTCCACATTCCCCAAGACATTTCTAGAGAAAGAGGCAACCCACATTTCATTACAACATTTTAGTTCTTCATATACATCCATCTCCCCTTTCATGAGCCTGTCCATGCATCTCTGTCACCCATACTAAGTAATAAGTGCACATTAAGCTGCATTTTGACCAGAAATCCATCAAGGGCAAAAGCACAATGGCGGAGTGGAGGGAGCAGCAGAAAGTACAATGGATTAGTGAAGGCAGAAATGGTTAGCAGCTGCCATTGTATCAGACAAGTTACCTGCCCTCCTGGGGCAATCTCTTCATTTATAAAACACTCTTACCTGGTGAGTTCCCCAACTTAGAGATAACAACCAACTGAGGAAATCCCCCTACCCCCTCCACTCCATCTTTCCAGCCTCGCCATTTATTGCTCTTGGAATCAACACAACTCTCCAGCCTATCAGAGCTCAAGAAGGGAACAGGACCCATCTTTCCAAAGCACAAGGCTTTGCCATCCTGTTTCCAACACCTGCAAAATCTCCCCACTCTGGCACCCAAATCCTGTCTATTCACAAAGCAGAGCCCAACACACATTCCTTGCTGACAGCTTTAGATGGAACAATTGGATTAGTGTACAGGATTAGTGTAAATCAGAGGCAGAGTGACTGGATTCAAGTCCCCATTTTGCCATTTTCCAGCCACATGATTCCCAGCAAGTTACTACTCAGGACTGTTTCCTCATCTAGAAAATGGGGATAACAGAACCTTCTTCACAGGGTTGCTGAGTATCAAATTAGTTAATTTACTGGGGGTGGGGTGGGGGAGAGTGAGGCACAGTAAGCCCTACATGAGCTTTGACTATTATGATCATAACCCCTTTGGATGCTTTATTCTCTCAGAACCTTTTCTTCAAACTAACATATACTGAGACTATGCCCAAGCCCTTCTCCTCGCAAAAATTCGACAGGTGCTACTACCTCCATTTCCCAAAAGTCAAAAACTGTAAGCAACTCTCCTAAAGCCCCACAGGGCATTACTCAGTGGCCCTGAGGTTCCAACCCATGCTTTTTAGTTGTTGCAGCGTCTGAAATCCAGTGTGGGTTCCCGGGGCGCCTGCCTCCCTCTGCAGGAGAGGTATGTTGGGGTGAAAGTTGGGGAAGCCCGGGGTGCAGCCACGAGAGTGATCAGCTCCCCCAGCAGCGCAGACAGCAGGCCCCAACGCCCAGCCCTTAGGGGAGGGGTCGTGCTGCGGGGCTCCGCAGAGCGGGGCCACACTGGCCCGCGGAGTACAGACCCACGCCCGGGAGCCGGCCCCGTACCCCCGAACCCCTCGCGGCCGCCCAAGGGGCTCCCCTCGGGCTGCCCGGCCTGGGCCCGTGGCCGCACATGTGCGCCCCACGCTGCCGCCTCTCTCGCCTTACCTCGGCCGCCGCCGCTGCCCGCAGTCAGCAGCTCCTTGGACACGGGGACTCCCGCGCAGTTCCGGGGCGACGCGGAGCAGCGGGGGCTGGCGGGGGGCTCTCCCTGCACCTCCATGCTTCCCGCCGGGCTTCCCAGCCAGCCCACCCCGCCCGGATGCCGGAAATGGCTAGGGCAGGGGGCGGGGCTACGACGGGGGCGGGGCTAGGGCCGCGATTGGAGGGAAACCGGAGGTGGGCGGGGATAGGGGCGGGGCGAAGGCGGGCCTGGGGGAGGGCGACACCTGGCGGAAACTCAAGGTCACGTCTTCTCGGGGGACGGAGCGTTTGGACCCTTGAGGTCCTGTAATTAGGGGAAAAAAGAACTGCCGGGGGCGCTTGACAGCTAAAGAAACCAAAACATGAGCGCATCGTGGGGCAGCCCTGCTCTTTATTATTTTGTTTTTAATTTACTTTTTTTAAATCGTGGTAAAAAGAAAACACTTGACATGGAATCTACTGTCATGGTCATTTTTTTTAATAATTATTTTATATAATTCTTACATCATTTTTCATTTTTGCACAATGTATGCATTTTCATTTTGGTTGTTTTCCGCATACAATTCCCACCCCCTTATTCTGACCCTAATCCCTCTTCTCCTGCCACCCTCCCTTAGTGTGTCTCTGGTTTATAGTTGCTTGTTGATTTTTACTTTATTATAATTAGTCTTTTTCCTGGTCCCTTATTTAGGTTTTCTAAATTCCTGCTATGAGTGTGACCATCCAGTATCTTTCTTTTTCTTTCTGGTTTATATCGCTGAGCATGATCCCTTCCAGCTCCATCCATGTTGCTGCAAATGGCATGAGTTTATCTTTTTTGATTGCTGAGTAATATTCCATTGTGTATATATACCACATCTTCTTAATCCAGTCATCTATTTTTGGACTGGTGGGAGTGCAAAATTGGCCCAACCACTATGGAAAGCTGTGTGGAGATTCCTCAGCCTACTAAAGACAGAGCTTCTATATGATCCAGCAATTTCACTCCTAGGTATTTACCCAAAGGACACAGAAACATTAATTCAAAAGGGCACCTGCACCCCTATGTTTATAGCAGCACTATTTACAATAGCTAAGCTATGGAAACAACCCAAATGCCCCAAAATAGATGTCATGGCCATTTTTTAAGGTACAGTTTAGGATTATTAGCTATATTCACATTGTTATTCAATAGATCTCTGGACTGTATTCATTGCCCAAAACTAAAATTCCACATCCGTAGAACAAGCCTCCATTTCCCTCTCCCTGCCGTCCTGAGCAGTCGCCATTCCAGCTTCAGTTTCTAGGCTTTTGACTGCCTGAGATACTTCATGTAAGTACAGGTATGCAGAGAAAGACTTTTTCTGTCTGGCTTATTCCCTTAGCAGAATGTCCTCAAAGTTTATCCAGGATAGGATGTGACAGGATTTCCTTGTTTCCTAAAGCAGAATACTATCCCAGTTTATGTATTTGCCACATTTTCTTAGCCATCCCTCACAGGACATTTGGGTTGCTGCCACTTCTCAGCTAGGAATAACACTGCGAGAAATATGGGTTTGCAAATATTTCTTTGCTATACTTTTGGATTTATATCTAGAGGTATGGTTACTGAATCACATAGTAATTCTATTTTTTAATTTTGGAGGAACCTCCATTCTGGTTTCCATAGTGATTATGCTATATTACATCCCCACCAGCTCCAGTGTCTCTACCTTCTCACCACGATGTGCTCCTTTCTTTTCTCTTTTCCTAATGGGTGGGAGTTGATATCTCACCGAAGTGTTGATTTGCATTTCTCTGATGGTGTGTGTTGTTGGATATCTTTTTTATATGTTTATTGGTCATGGATCTGTCTACTTTGGACAAAGGTCTATTCAAATCAGTTGCCCATTTTTTAATTGGATTATTTGCTTTGTTGGTATTGAGCTGTAGGTTTTTTTATTTTTTTAAAGTATTTATTTATGCATATAAGAGCTGGGGTACAGGCCACAGATGCAGGGGGTAAAAGGATTCACTAGAGACAAAGTGGGGAACAGAACAGGCAGATGGACTGAAATACATTGCTGAGGGGAGCAGCGGGCGAGACAAGAGAGGTCTGCTACGGCATGTGGATTGCTCCCTGACCTGGGATTGAACTCGTGCTGCAGAGGCTGCAGATTGCTTCATAGTTGGGTGCTTAGCCCCTTGCACCACCAGGGAGGCCCTGTAGGAGTTTTTTGTATAGTTAGGCTATTCACCTCTAAACAGATACATGATCTGTATGCATATTATTCTCACATTCCTTAGGTGACCTTTTTACTCTGTTGTTTGTTTCCTTTTCTCTTCATTTTTTTAATAGTCTCTGTCTCCCCACAGAACCCCTATACTGCTGGGTTCAGAGCAGAAGCAGAAAACTTGGGCCAACTCTTTAAGCTTGTTTCTGACAGAACAGGTGCACTCACTCAGTGCTGTGACTTTAGCAGATTGCTCTCTGGACCTGTTTCGCCCTCTGTAAAATGAGAATAATAAAGCTTTGTAGGGCTGTCGTGAGGGATAGATGAGAAAGATGAATAGGATGTATGTAATGAAGCTAGTAACTTATTATGGTTGTCATCATAATAATTTAACATTATATTATAACCAAGATATAAAATTTAGAGCAAGAGAATTATGGGAGAAATGATAGCACTGATAAATGAGTATTAAAAGCTAACTTCACTTTCTTCCTAGTTAAAACTTAGGATAGAAAAAGGTCCTCAACAATGATTCAAAATCTAGAAGCAGTAAGAAAAAGGGTCATAAATTTGACTGCAGAGCTTTTACATAAGAAAAATCAGCCTACAAAATGTAAAAAAGCAAATGACAAACCTGAAAGCAAGGTTTTTAACTTACATCACTGGAATGAGCTGATACCAATAACACAACAAGCTTCTAAAAAGTGGAGAAGAAAAAGACCATTAACTCCACAGAAAAATGCCTTAAAGAAATGAACAGACAATTCACACAAACAGAAATGCAGTGATGCTAACACATATAAAAAGATGCTCAAACTCATTTGTATTTTAAATAATGTGAAAAAAATGACTCTGGGAAACCATTCTCATGTATCAGATTGGCAATAATAAAGAATTACAACAAACCTGTTGTTGAATTATAGAGAACCAGGCGCTGCCAAACTCTGATGTCATCACTAATGTGGGAATGCAAAATGATAGTTGCTGCAGAAGGGATAGTCATTATCTAATAAAATTACACACGCATTCACCTTCTAACCAGAAAATCCTAGCCATGCTCTGGGAGGAAAATGCAAAATGACACATACATGGTGGCACTATCTGTGAGCGTAAAAGACTAAAATTGCCGAGATGTCCTTCGATAGGGAGGTGCATTTGTGGTACAAATGAATGAACTAAATAGAACAAAAATAAAGCTTTAGACTATAAAACCAATTTAGTGGTTACTAAAAGGGAAGGTGGGAGGACAGTAAAGGAGCTAAAAGCAGTCCTTTATATGGTGAAGGATAGAATAGGACTTTGAGCGGTGAACTTGATATAGTCTATCAAGATGTTGATTTGTAACCATGTGCACCTGAGGTCTATATAATGCTGCAATAGACTGTTAGGTCTATAAAAATAACTTTACAAAGGAATATGGAACAATTCCAAGAGACTGCTAAACCTGGCAAAAACCTGGTACTGCCAGTCATTCTGTTATCACTACAAGTGACCAACCAGATTTTCAGTGTCCCTAAGGTAATGTATTAGGAAGTACACGGCAACACCTAATAAATTTTCTTGCCAGGAAGAGAGAGAGAGAGAGAGAGAGAGAAAGAGAGAGAGAGAGAGAAACCTTTTCTAAATCAAGTCCCTAGTTCTACAAGAAGTGTTTTACAAGAAATATGATGAATGGTGGAATAGAAGAATCTGCTCAAAGAAGCAATCAGCCCAATCTAGAATGTGGGAAATCCTGTAGAATAAATATCTGTTTGATTCTGTATTATTTTGCAGGGGAAAGTGATAAGGAAAGATGAACTGTCTTAAAATTGAAGATACTTAAAATGCATGTAAATATAAGAAATTTGGTTGACTTGCATGCATAGTGTAGTTATTACAATGGGCAAACCCTCATCATGAGAGAATTGATGCTGATTGAATGTTACAATGAAACTTTCAAGAAAACGGAGATGAGAGTGTCATCCAAAAGTTAAAATGTGAAATTAGGAACCTAGGCCATGGTGAAGAACAGACTATATTAATAGACTATGTTAAGTTCACCACTCAAGGGAATGGAATTATTCTACTTGGTTTAGGCCAATTGTGGCCCGCCCTGTAACTGGGAGTGGGTAGGTCCATCACATCCAGAAGGCAGAGCAGAAACAGGGTGAATTTAGAGATACCAGCAATACCTGGGGTTTATTATTTTGAGGTTTTCCTAAAATATAAATTTTATTCTCTCAGACTCATTTTTTATCTTTAGCAGACTAATCAGACTGATTATTGATGCTGGTTACTTTTCAAATTGCTATTACCTGGTGCCCAGGCCCTTAGGAACAATTATCTGCTTAATTTAATTACCCAATTTTGCAAATCAAAACTATTTTATCTCTAGAGACATGTATATTTAATGCTGAAAATTATGTGTAATTATATTGAAATAATTTTTTTTTGGTTAGGCTCTTAATTAGTCTATTTTAATCCCATGGATAGAATCTAACACTTGTATCAAAAACATGCTTTTTATTTTCTAGCAAGGTAAGTTTGTCACTTGGTGTAGGGATGGGGGGAGGGGGCATGAAGCTGGATTTTACTTATAATAGCCTGAAATTGCCCTGGTAAACTGCAGTTACCTTAATTCTCTGCCCAAGTACAGGAGTTAAAAAAAAATTTTTCTAATGGCTGAATTTTGTATATAGTGCAAAGCATCATTTCTTCTCCAAAGTCTCTAGGATCTGTATTAAATCCTGCTCAAAATCAATGAGTCAGAAACAAAGTATTTTAATAAAGGATAAAAATGTGCACAGAGATGGTGTGGGGCCATTCCATTTTATGTGATTTATAGGTTTCTGATCAAAAGTTTAATTTTCATTTTAATCTATTTTAGTTATTTTCATGTCCTTATAATTCTTTTCCTTGGTAGGTTTCCAGGATCTTTCTTTAATCCTTCCCTCTCTTCCCCAAACCTCACAATATTTTTTGAATAATTAGAGAGCGAATTACTAAGGGGATTAGGCCCTTGTCAGTGAGTCTGGAGGCACATGCTGGGTGACCTTGTCTCATTTGCTGGTGATGTTCCCTTTGATCACTTGGCTAACGGGGTGTGCCATATTTCTGCACTAGAAAATTGTTCATCTCTTTTGAGTGAACTAGGACATGTGGTATATATACACACAGTGGAATACTATACAGCTATAAAAAAGATGAACTCTAGCAATTTGTGACAACATGGATGGCGCTGGAGAGGATTTTGCTAAGCAAAACAAACCAGGAGGAGAAAGACAAATACTGAATAGTGTCACTTATATGTGGAATATAGAGAAACAAAACAAAGAGTCAGATAAAGCCAAACCAATAACAAACCCTACAAGTCTGACTATAGAACTGAGGCTAGCAGAGGAGGAGGGAGAATAAAGAACTGTGGGTGGAGGGTTAAGTGTGTTTGGATGGTGAGTGTGGTGTGGTAACAACACCTGAAGTAGGAGAACCTTTACCTCTAAAGCACAATGTTGTAAAGCAGTTAACTCAGTTAAAAAAAAGAGAGAGAAAGAAAATTGAAAAAAATTACTCATCTCTTTATAATTAACAAGTATTTGTGGGGGGATATATAAATGTATTGTCTTGTTAAACTTTCTTTTTATAATTTAATTTAATTTTATATATTTTTTACATCATTTTTCATTTTTTGCACAATGTGTGCATTTTCATCTTGGTTATAGTCCCCATATAATCCCCCTCCTTATTTTGACCCTAATCCCTCCTTCCCTGCCTGCCGCCCCCCACTCCATAGTGTGTCTCTGGTTTACAGTTGCTTGTTGATTTTGATTTTTACTTTATTATAATTAGTCTTTTTCATGGTCCCTTATTTAGGTTTTCTAAATTCCTGCTATGAGTGAGACCATCCAGTATTTTTCTTTTTCTTTCTGGCTTACTGCACTGAGCATGATCCCTTCCAGCTCCATCCATGTTGCTGCAAATTGCATGAGTTTATCTTTTTTGATTGCTGTCTTGTTAAACTTTCATTCCTTAATTTTAGTATCTATTGATGATACACTCAGTCTTTCATTTATATTCTATGTATTAGTTGTCATTCTACTGTGAGAAGAAACATTCTTCCATTTATTTGTTCATTTATGACTATCAGTTTTGACTCAGATTTTTATTCTACTTAATGGATTTTAATCAATCAGTCTCATAATTGATGTTGATGCTAATTTCATCCCAGTGGGAGCCCTTTTTATCTGCAAATCCCTCCTTTTTATGTATCCCCCATCATTCTTTGAGGATTTCCTTAATTTCTAGTCCAACAAATTATTTTCAGTTCACTTTACACTTTGCCCCAGCCTTGGAATTAGCCTTTTCTCTAAGGAGCCCTTGCTCCTTTTTATGTTGAGAATATGGAGAAAGTAAAATCTGGATGCTAGGTGTGCTAACTGCTACTGATGTGTCTTAGTTTTTTTCCCTTTTCATTACAAAGGTAAAGAAAATACACCCTCATCGCCTCATATATCTGTATTTATTTTTATATGTATTTTTATTTTAAAATGTCAATAAGAAAACTGTACCAGTGTGCTGGAGCCAGATTGAGCCAGCTCACAAGGGCTGATTATGAAATAATTGTAATTTTGTGAGCTTGTTGTAGCTTGAAATCATCCACAGGAGTATTTATACCACAGCAATTGGAAATGCTATAAATCAAGTTGTTTTTTTCCCAGAGTCATTTCTATTATCCTCCGTATATTTATTCAGAATACTCAGAAACTAGTTTTAGAAGTACACACACATAACACCATGAAAAGCAAATAGGTCAATATTTGTTGACAATTTCCTTTTTTTATAGGTCAAACTTACATACAGTAAATTGTACAAATCATAAGTCTACACTTTAATACATTTTGACAAATATGTGTACACATTTAACACACAAGTCTATCAAGTTACAACATATTTCTGATACTCCAGAAAGTCTTCTTTCTGGAATCAATCTCCCCTCCTCCACCCAATTAACAGTAATCACCTCTCCTTCTTTGCATCTCCCTCCCCTTTTTCGGTTCTTCAACATCCTGGAGGGGTCCTGGTGCTATACAACCAGGAAGGGTCTGAGTGTTGCTAAGAGCTTGTATCAGTCTTTATTGTTTTTACGAGAGAGGTTAATCCCAGACTCTCTATTCCGCCATGTTATCCGTGGCTTCATTGTTTTTACTATTGATAGATTTGGTCTGTTCTAGAACTTCATGTGAGTAGGCTTTCCCCCTCCCAAGAGTCAGGAGTCCTTGTCCTGACTCTTGCAACCTATGAATATATTATAGGGCAAATGGAAATGAAGTCTGTGAATTAACTGACTTTAAAATAGGGAGATAATCCAGGATTATCTGGGTAGACTCAAGGTACTCAGGGTCCTTGAAAGTGGAAGAGGGAGGCAAAACAGAGTCAAGGAGATGTGAAGAAAGGAAGAGGGGCCAGCCATGCCACACAGCTTTATTTAAGATAGAGGAAGGGATCAAAAGCCAAAGACTGTGGGTTTCCTGTAAAGCTGGGGGGGAAAAAAATCTCTCCATAGAACATCCCGAGTGAATGCAGCCCAGCTGATGCCTTCATTTTTTTCAGTGAGACTCCTATTGGACTTCTCACCTACGGAACTGAGATGATGATAAAGAGGATGATAGAGTTACGTAAACTAAAAAAAAAAAAAAAGAAAAGAACTGAGATGATGAATGTTTTTGTTTAAAGTCACTAAAATATGTGGTAATTTGTTAGGGCAGCAGTGGAAAACTAATACACATGGACTCATTTATTTATTTTTTTTCTGACGTTGTCTCTCAGCATAAAGTCAATGACATGCATCCATTTTGTTTCATAGATCCATTTATTTCATTTTATTGTTGAACTGTATTTTATTGTATAAACATAGCAAAATTAGGTTTTCCATTTTTGTATTGTTGAACTTTTGGATTATTTTCAGTTTTGAATTACTATAATCAAGTTGTTGTGAATAGCATTATAGTCTTATATAGTCT
Organism: Talpa occidentalis; assembly: GCF_014898055.3. Lineage (NCBI taxonomy): Eukaryota > Metazoa > Chordata > Mammalia > Eulipotyphla > Talpidae > Talpa > Talpa occidentalis. The sequence continues at coordinate 10,956,369 of NW_023601653.1, forward strand.
TTGGAGGGATATGAAAGCATTCATTTATGGGAATGGCTGTAAATACTGGGTTTGCCCGCTTCTTAAGCCATATGGTGTCAGCAAGACCACAGTGTCACTGCAGAAAAACAGTCAACAGGCAGATATCTCTGAAAAATACCTTAGCCAATACTGGAATCCCAGTATTGCCAAAAGCTTGTCTCCCAATAAAAATCCAACAAGATCAAATTAAAGAAGCTAGAACAATGCAACAGACAGCTACATTTTCAACTAAACCAGAACAGAATATCAAAGTGCTAACAGTGTCAGCAGCACAAAGAGTAAAAGAAGGAGAATTGAAATGTATCCAGTCAATCATTTTGAGCAGAGAATGACTCAGTTTCCACTCAGGGCTTACAACATGTGCTGGCCTCAGATAGAAAGGCTGCTGACCACCTGCTAGGGACAGAGCATGATAAGGAAACCTTTGCACTGTGGTAATTTCAAGGGAAATACGTGAAATATCTCTGGTTATGGTGGGGAAAGAGGAGAGACTTCTAAGACCACCTGGTGGGTATGAACCTGGGAAGGTTTATGGGGGACTGGAGTGTCCTAGATCAGGAGAACAGCAAATTTGGGGTGCAGGTGCAGAGGCAGGAACACGTGGGCACAGTAGAGGAAGCACAAAGTCCTGATAAGGACAGTAGACTTCCGCTTTCTCAGAGACACATTCTAAAGATACCACAGACAGGTTTGTGGAGGGGAATGCAATGGGAACCAACCAACAAGGTGCTCCAAAAAAGAAATACAAACTTCTTACTAAAATTCTTCCAGTTCCTCAGCCCTCCTCCTTGCTCTTTTTTGCGTAAGGCATTCCCTTTATCTGGTTTACTCACTTCTTCCTTTGCCAGGCCTCCTCTTACAATTTCTCTTAGCATTATAAGCATATTGATCCTGTAGATTTTAGCCTAAATATTAACTTCCTCTTAAGAAGTTTCCCCTGACCCCCAAGTCTCTTTTGCCCCCAAACTTTGGAAGGTGACTGTGCTTTGTAAAACTCAGACTTTCCCTTCCGTAGCTCCAGACGCTGTGGTGTTCAGTTGTCTGTCTGGTTTGCTGGACAATGCAGCGTTACACTCCGAAGTATTCTTATACCCACTTGACAGCTGTGGAATGTGAGGCGGAGAGTAGAGGTCCTGAGTTTTTCTGTGCATTGTGCTGACCTTGGAGAGCTGTTGTGAGGACTGAACCAATGAGGAGTTCACCCAGACCAGGCTTAGAATAGCAACTGTCTGTGGGCCATATCCTAACTATCTCCTGACTTTCTTCTCAACATCTTTCCCATCTCAGCCAATGGCAACGCCCTTCTTCAAATTGCTTAAGCCAAAAATACTTTGGAGGCATCCTTAACACTTCTCTCTCTGTCTCTCTCTCACAACCCCCATTCAATTCTTTAGCAAATCTTGTGTGTCAGCTCTACTCTCCAACAATTGTATTCAGAGTCCAGCCCCTTCTCAGCACTGTCTCCATACACACCCTGGTCTGCACCCCCATGCCTCTCTCATGGATTCTAGAAGCCTGTGAGGCACAGGTCCTCCTGCATCCACTATGCCCCTCTCAGCTGGGGGCAGGCATTTCCATGGAAACTGAAGTCAGAGTGGGTTAATCTGCCTAAATCCTGTCTCACTCATAGAGAGACTCCAAGTTAGAGGCCCCATCATTGGCCTCCAAGATGTAGGATCTGCTTCCAGCTTTTCTCTGATTGCAAATACTTCCTCTGTCCACTAGATTGCATTATTCCAGCCACATAGGGCAACTTGCTGTCTCCTGCATACAACAAACTTCTGCCTCAGGACCTTTTTGTTTGCCGCACTTCCCCCAGATAGCATAGCAAGCCCCCCACTCCTTCCTCCTCAAATCAGGAAACCTTCCCTGGGTCACCTTCTAGAAAACAGTCTCCCTTTCTCCTTACAGTCCTTCTATCCACACACCCTCTCCCCAAACTTGCTATGCCTTGTTTTATTGGTCTTTATTGCAGGTGTCACCATATGGGATATACATCTATTTATGTACATACACACATGAATGTCAATTTGCTTGTTATTTATTTATTGTATTTCCCCACTTGAACATAAATTCTTCAAGGTAGGCATCAGTTTATTTTGTTCACACCTATATTCTCAGAACACAGAACAGAGAAAGCATGGCAGTTATAAAATGCTCAACAAATATAAACGGATGAATATTATTATCTGGCACACAGTAGGACCACTATAACTACTTGTCAAATGAATGAACAAATGAGTGGTCTAGAGATTCCCAAGAAGGGCACTGATAATGGGGAGTTGAGGGGGAACAAAATTGGGGCATTATCCACAAGTATTTGCCGCACAGGCTATGTGTCCTCCCAATCATTTTTTCTTTACCAATGTTTTATGGTTTGTGGCACTAACTACTTAAGTGGTCCACACTGTGGTTCTTAAACCTCAGTGTTCACCAGGATGACCCACAGAGATTCTGATTAATTGGTCTTATTTAATAGCAAACTTAAGTAATAGCAAAATTACTTAAATTTAACCTTTAGTTTATTTAAATAAACTAACCTTTAGTTTATATAAATAAAAAAATGGGATTATAATACCATTTCCTCTAGAGTATAAGGATTAGGTAAAAAAAAAAAATCTCTGCACAGTGTCTTGCACATAACAAGCATTAAGATCCCTTTGCTCATTTTCTTTCATGTTTAGAGGTTAATTCTTACAAAGAAGTCATATTCCTTGCACTTTTCAAGTTTTAGTTTTGATTTATTCTTTCTTTCGTCCAAATCTCTTCTTTGAGTTCCAGGCTTCTTTTCCCCATGTACAGCATCTTCACTTAAACATCTCATAAAGATGCTAAATTCTAGCTAAATCTTCCCCGTCAGATCCCCTTGATCAGATCCCCCTTCTCAGGGAATGGGGTATGTTCAAGCTCAAACCTCAGAGTCATTTTCTTGACTTCCCACAAGGAAAGAACGAGCCCTTACAGGTCTCACCGTGATCTACTTCCTCCATCTCCCACCTTCCCCGCCTGCACACTGGTCTCCACACATCCTCTGTTGTTTCTGTGACGTTCATTCTCCACACGGCAGACACAACAGTCTGGTCATGTCCAGCTGGACCATCCACAGCCTTTCAGTAGCTTCCTTTTGACTTTGGGGTGAAGTCCCCATCCCCAGTGTGACCTTCAAGGCTGCTGGCCACCTCTGCTGCAGAACCGCCCGCCCACCTCACTGTGGCTTTTCCCAAGACCTTAAGAGCTGGAGTCCCTTTTCACACAAGGGCTTTCCAACTGCACTTTCTCAGGTTCCCAGGGTGCTTGCCCCCCCCCCACCTCTTTCCCTTTGTGATCCGGCCTATATCTCTATTCTTCAAGGCTAAGATTAAATGTCACTTTCTCAAAGAGATCTTTTGTACCTTCTACAGCAGACAGGTCCCTTTGTTACACATTCTCAGAACACCCAGCCTTCTTTCCAGCGATCGTTCCAACAGTGATTAACACATATCCTCAGTTGAACGCAACTTGCATCACATTTTAAGTTTCGAGAAGGTGAAGTTGTAACACGATCGCTGTTGCTTTGCACACAAGAGGACCTGACTTCTCAAAAGGGGGCACCTCTCTACCCATTGCACCTTGGGGCATATATTCAGGTTTGAAATTGAATTTAAATTTGGATTCCAACTTGAGGCTTAAAATAGCTCCTAAGAATATGCAATATTGAGTATAGAGAGAATGAAGACCACTGAGAGGAGGAAGGATGCCACCAAGTGCCAACTAATGAAATTTAGGGCAGTAGAAATCATCAGCGCTCTCGGGGGGGGGGGGGAAGTGATAGTATTTTCAAAACTGGGATAGGATTATCTTTCCTACACATATTTGTCAAAAACACCTTAAAAGAGTACATGACACAGAGGAAGAACATTTGCTGGATGAACTTCTAGCCAACTTTCAAGAGCAGCTAATTACCTTTCAGAGATATGTAATTAAAAACACTAAGAACAAAAACCACTTGGAAATACACTTAAAACACTCTGCTTTTCCATATTACACTTTTTTAAAAAAAGACTTATTTATTTATTTATACAAGCACTGGATACAGTCAGAAGCACAGGAGGGTAAGAGGATTCACCAGAGACAGAGCAGGGAACAGAACAGGCAGACCAATGAAACACACTGCTGAGGGGAGCAGCGGCCAACAGGAGAGGTCTGCCTCGCCATGTGGGTTTCTCTCTGGCCAGCTGGGGATTGAACTCGTGCTGCAGAGGCTGTGGATTGTTTCATAGTGCGGTGCTTAACCCCTTGCGCCACCAGGAAGGCCTGCTTTGGTGTCCTTTAGCACCTGAAAAGCCACTGGTGTGACTTGGAGTTGGTGGAATCTTGGAAGAAAAGTGTGTTCCAACCATGTACTTTTTTTTTCATTTTTTTATTTTATATATATTTTTACGTCATTTTTCATTTTTGCACAATGTATGCATTTTCTTCTTGGTTATAGTCCCCATACAATTCCCACCCCCCTTGTTTTGATCCTACTCCCTCCTCCCGCCCTGTAGTGTGTCTCTGGTTTATAGTTGCTTCTCGATTTTGATTTTTACTTTATTATATTAAAAATGGTAGTCTGTCCCTCTATCAAAGTAAGTGCCTGAGGACTGAATCCTTTGTTTTCTTCACTGGAAGAGCTCTCCTACATAGCCTATTACCTGAATATATAAAGGGTGCGCATTTGTTCCATAAGTGAGTTACTGGTTGTGTTAGGGGGAAAAGGATGTCCTAAAGCTAATTCCATACAGGCTTTGTGGACTCCACCCCCACCCCAGGCCAAAGCCAAAGACACTGGGAACTCCAAATCCCATCACCACCAAAGGGAAGGTGGCTGGGACCTGAGGGTGGGGTTAAGCAGCCAGGTTGGTATAAAGCCAGACACGTGGGCTTTGGAGGGGTCCCCCATTTTGGCTCTCCGCCAGCTCGCAGCCTCCGGCCAGCTCTGAGAGTGTCTTTGGGTTTCCGGGTCGGGGGATCGTGTAGGACGCATTAAAGACTTTGTTTCCCTATTTTCTTCCTGAGTTGTACATTTTCCTTATTTCCTTTTCCCTTGTAAATAAACCTTTTATGAACCTTTTGTGTGTGCTTGCAGTGGAGTATTCATAAGTCCCTTGTAAGCGCGCGGGTGAGGACCCACAGCCAGGAACCCGTTCAATATCGGGGCTGCCCTATAACAGCTGTACACTGGGGATTTCGGCTCGTTTCTACCAAGGTGTAAGAAAGAACAAGCGTGGGCAAATTTGCAAAGCCTGGCATCCCAGACAGCACCACAGCGCCCATGCATTCTCCTGCCACACCCCCCTCCCCCTGGGAGGGTGCCAGAAGCTGCCCTGAACCCCCTCCCTGTGGCGATCCACGCCCTTCCCACACAGTTCCCTGGGCGCGCTCTGCGCCAAGCGGGCACGGAGTTACACAGGGCTTGGTTCTAATCCCAGGCTGCAGAGGGCAACAAGCACCCAGCCAGGAGGAGGCCCCTGGTCTGGGAACAGAAATCATGACTCATAGATTTGGGGGTTCGGACCCAGACGCAGCGGGAGAAGGGGATGCGCGCGGGTCGCCGGGGCTGGCGGGGGCTGTCAGGGAGGCCGCGGCTCTTCTCCCCCGGGTAGGCCCCCGGGAAGCCCCCCTCTCCCGGCACGCGGGCCGGCGGCCGCCGAGGGTCCGGGAGGGGCGGCGCTCGCGCTCCAGGTCGCCGCCCCCGCGGCCACATCAGCAGCTCGGGCTGCCCGCGGGCGCGCGCGGTGCGCCTGCGCGGGGCGGGGTGGGCCGGGCCGGGCGGGCCGGGCCGGGGCGGGGCGGCGGGAGCGGCGGGACCGCGGGCGCCGCTCGGGGCTGTCAGCGCGGGGCCGCGACGGCGCGACGAGGCGCGGGGCAGGACGGAGCCGCGGCCCCGGGCGCCAGGTGAACGTGGCTCCGCGCCCGGCCCGGGCGTTCCAGGGGGATGAGCGCGCGCCGCGCCGCGCAGGTGATCCTGGCAGGTGACGCGGCCGCGGCCGGGCGCGCAGCATCGCGGGGACCCGAGGGAGGGCGCGGCCGGGCCGGGGGCGCCGTGCGCCGGGGCCCGCCCGAGCCGCCGTGCCCGCCCCGGCCCGCGGGCAGCGCCCGAGCTTGGCCCGCCTGGGGCGCGAGGCAGGCGGACTTCCGGGCGCGGCCGCGGGCCCCGGGCGCCCCCCTGGCCCCCCTGGCCCCCCGGCCCCCTGGCCCCCCTGGCCCCACTGGCCCGGACGCGGGGGGCGCCCCAGGGGTGGGAGGCGGGGAGCTGGGGTGGGGGTCTGGCGAGGCGGGCTCGGGCGCACCCCACAGACAGCCCTTCCGGGCTCGGCCGTGGCTCGGGGTCACCGTGTGCTGCCTTTCTGTATGTGGGGGGTATCTGTATTAAAACCCTCAAGCGTTGAGTGACCCCAGGGGAGTCCATAGGCGAGTGTGTGATAGGGATGACGTCTGTCTGTGTGGAAGTGCGTGTTTGCATATGGATCTGTCACGTCTTACCTGGAGATGTCATCTCTGCAAAGGAACAGTTTTGTTATATTTCAGACACCCTAAAATCCAGCCTTTGCAAGCGTGGCTTTCAGTATTTTCTCAAAGTTTGGCAGCTGGCACCACTAGCTAGGACTTGCTCATCACTCCATGAAATGAAACCCTCTGCCCTCTAGCAGGGTTCTGGCTGGCATTGCCCCCTTATCCTGACCTCAGGCAACGGCTCGTCTTTCTGTCTCTCTGGGTTTGCCTGTTCTGGAAATTTCATGTAATGGAATCATATAGTTTGTGGCTTTTTATGCCTGACTTCTTTAACATGACTTAATGTTTTGAAGATTCAGGCGTGCTGTAGCATGTTGTCAGTATTTGATTTCTTTTTGATGACTTGCTAATATTCCTTTATATGGGCGTACCATTGACTATTATGAATCTGTGAACGGCTGTGAACATCTATGTACAAGTTTTTATGTGGGCCTTTGTTTTCATTTCTCTTGTGTTTAAATATTTGAGGAGCTATTAAACTTTTCAAAGTAACTGCACCATTTAACATTTCCACCACAGTGTATGTAGGTTTCACATTCTTGTGATCTTCATTGACACTTGTTATTGGCTGCTGGCTAAGTGTCTATTAAAGCCATCCTAGTAAGTGGAAGTGGTATTGATATGCTTTTATCTAATCATCATGTTGAGTTATCTTTTCATTTTTTTTTTTTTTCCTTTTTGGCTATTTGTATGTCTTCTTTGGAGAAATGACCATTCGTATACTTTACCCATATTTTAATTGGGTGGTTTTTTATTGTTGAATTCTATTATTTGATTATAGAAAAAATATTCTAGGTTTGGGGGATAGCACTGACTAAAAACATCAATCACTGTGATACCAGGCAATATAATACTTCTACTTGGGGAAAATTGAATATGTGACTTTTATGTTGTTCTGTGGACCCTACCTATCTTTTTCCTGCATTCCCTTTTCTGGTTATCTCGAAAAAAGCCACAAAAGGTGTTTTCATGAATAGAATCAAGAAAGGCCACACACAGTTGGATTTTCATATATTTGGTGCTTGTTTTGAAAAGCTCCAGTTATCACTGCAATTACAAATTATTTATTTTGGAGGCTAGCTAAACAGATTGATTTAAAAAAAAGGTGAAAGCAAATTACTCAAGTATAATTTCATCTATTTGACTTCTCTGGCAAAGTGGGAGATGTTATTTCTCTAAGTTTGTGTAGTCTTAATTACAATATATACAATATATTCTTATTTTTGATGGTTCTGAAATTAAGAGCCACTTAGAGCTAGCTGACTGCATGCTGCTATCCTTATTTCATGGTAAATTTCTGAGTGCGTATAGACTCAGTGATAGCCTCAGGCCTTCATAGCAAAAATCTTGAAAATGACACAACTTGAGAATATGCTTTTATTTTGTTTTAGCTTATGGAATGATTATCAAACATATTGAAAATATAACCTATCAACCTTACTCCATAAAGGTACAAATCAGTACCTACAGATGCTTTCCAGTTGGTCTTCTCCATCCCTTAGACAGAGTACAACTTATTATAGACACAGCAGGGAGTCAGCACCTATGGGACCAGCAGGGAGCTGACACTTATAGACCAAGCAGGAAGCTGGCACCTATAAGACCCATTAGGGAGCCAGCACCTATAGCTCACAGCAGGGGCCTGGCACCTATAGACCCAGCAGGGAGCCGGCACCTATTGTGCCTAGCAGGAAGACTACACATTTAGGGCTCAGCAGAGACCGTGCACTTACAGTGCCCAGCAGAATATCGAAACCTATAGAACCCAGCAGAGCGTGGGAACCTATAGGGCCAGCAAGAAGCCTGCACATTTTAGGCTCAGTAGGTAGTCCATATTAGAGAACAAAGAGGGAGCCAGTAAGTATCGGGTTCAGCTGAAGCCAGCACCTAAAAAACCCAGAAGATAGCACAATTGTGGTCTACCACGGAGCTGGCAATTATGGGGCTCAGCAGGGAGCTTCTAACTGTAGCTCTCGGCAGGTAGGCGGCACCTATAGAGCCCAGCAGGTAGCCAACACCTATAGCTCTCAGCAGGGTGACAGCAACTTTAGGGCTCAGCAGAGACTGTGCTATTACAATGCTCAGCAGACAGCCTGTGATTATAGTGCCCTGAGGGCATGCCCTACAGAACCCAGCAGAACGTTGGTACTTACAGGTCGCAGCAAGAAGGCTGCACATTTTAGGCTCAGAAGGCTACCCATAGTTAGAGAACAGGAGGGCTCCATATGTATGAGGTTCCATTGAAGCCAGCACCTAAAAAACCCAAAAGGTAGCTGACAAATCTAGGGCCTTGCAGGGAGCTGGCAGTTATAGGACTCAGCAGGGAACTTGTAACTGTAGCTCTCAGCAGGGAGCTGGCACCTATAGCTCACAGCAGGGGGCCAGGGGGCCAGCAAGAAGTAGTGGATAATTAAAAGTGTGTGAAGATCTATCTAATTCTGCTCCTCCACCACTAAAAAATATAAATAATGGAAACATTATTAGACTTTTCTATGTCTCTTGACTTCATGACTACATACATGCATGTCTCTTGACTACATACTTCATATGTAGCTTAAATATGTATATGTATATTTGTGTGTATATGTATGTGTGTATATGTGTGTATATATATATATAGGCTATGTAGGCAGGGAAGTCTGTAGGATATGAGGATATGCTATAGGTCCGACACATCTATACATATTTATAGACACATACACACATATTTTTAAGTATATGTAAAATCTCAGGTAGGACTCAAATTCAAGGGCTAGAACTGTCAGTCAGCTATTCTGTGCTGAAATGGAAAGATTTAATCAGATCGCCTCCCCCATCAGCTGTGCTGAGGAATGAATGGGCGTTTCGACTCGGGGAGGGACGGGAGAGGTAAGTAAGATGGGATCATGGAACATATGGAGGTTTAGGCAAAACTTTATTTCTGAAAGCATGGGTGTTCAACACAGAGATCCTTGGATAGTGTGAGGGTCTGAATGATAAGGAAAGAAGAACAAGAGTGAGAAACAATTTGGAAGGGAAGACTGTAGGGTATGAGGACAGATTCTACTTATTAATTCACCCAAGAAAAATTCTAAATAGGAAAAGTATGAGAAACTTTCTCTCACGTTCCTCTTCCCTTTTGCCCCTGCTTGCTCCCCCTGCCTGCTCTTCTGGAACCCAGAAATCAGACTGCGATTATTATTGTTAGTAACTGGAAGACTTTTCATTGTGTTAATTAATGCCCCATTCTCTCTTCACATTCTGCTCAAATTGAAATCAGATTCAAGAAGCCAAATAAGGATTAAAATTCCAGTTTAATTTTCATTCCTGGTAAAGCTGGATTGAAGAATTAGATAATATCCACACTTTGTCCTTCTTCACATACCTACCCAGATGCAGCAACAAAGCACTGCGAGGCTTCCCTGCAGAGGAGAACCCCTGACTCCTGGAGTTGACCCCCTAGATAGTAGTTACCACAGAAAGGAAAGCTTTCTCTCCTTGCAGCCTTGCACATCTGAGAGGACAGGTGAGAGCTCAGGGGCGTGGCTTGCCAGCTAAGTCTGAAACACTGACCTTTCTTCCTATCTTCACCTTTAGATAAGTCACTTTCCTGGAGGAATTACTTAGTGAGAGGGTGGAGGGAAAGGAAATTGTCCTTTCTCTCCTATTTTCTCCTTCCTACTTAGCGTGAAAGTTCTGTTGTCATTGCAGAGAGGGAAATAAGCAGCCACCTTCTTGCCAGTTAAGTGTGTTGTGAGTAATAATAGTGTTTTCTAGACTAGCCTCCAGACTTTAATTACCATTTATAAGATTGGACCTGAGGACATGTTTTCCTGGGGAATAGCTAAACCTCAGGGTTTTTAAAGTGGATGATCATTTCATTGTGTGGTTAAATGTACGGATTGTTCAAGTCTACTTCTCTGACATACTATAGGCCCTGGCGTGGCTCTTGGGATTCACCAGTGAACAAAAATGAATCCTGCTCTGGTGGAGTTGACGGTTTAGAAGACGGTCCAGCTAACAATAGAGCATAATGAATGTTAGAAAGCACAGAGTACCTGGGGACCACAGAGGAAGGGGCGCTTATCTAAGGGGGTCGGAGAAGTGATGTTTCAGAGCTAAGATCATAAAGTAGAATAGGAAATGGCCAGGGCAGAGGGGAGGGTGAGGATAAGCAAGGGCGCCTAAGGCAAGAGAGATGTGGCCAGACTAAGGGGGTGGCGGTAGTGAGGAGAGAGAAGGAGACAGAGACTGAAGTGGTGTTTTTCAAACCTAACAGTAGACTGTAAACATCAATTAGTGGATTGTGATCTGCATGTTTTCAAAAAGAAAAAAATAGAAAATAAGAGTGTGTCACATATACTGGTCACATTATGTTGTATAAAGTTAGAAAATCCCTACAACAGAGGAAACTGAAAAATTCCCTTATGCTCACTGTCAAGGTCTGGCGTAGATAGGGATGATTATGCAGGATGTACTCAGCCTTGTGAAAGACTTTGAATTTGTCTTAGAGAAGTGAAAAGCCATTAAAAAGTTTCATCAGGGCCTTCTTAGATCCACAGCTTCTAAAGATGCCTTGGGGTACCTGATCTTTCACAAATAGAAACTTCAAATTTCCTGTCTCAGTGTTACAGGTATTTCCAAATTGGTTCCAATCTGTGATTTCTAAAGACTCTTGCCACCCATTTTGGTACAGAAACTTCCCCTTCATAAAGATTCCTTCTTTCTGGGCCTCCCTGGTGGCGCAAGGGGTTGAGGCTCAGCACTATGATGCTATCCGCAGCCACTGCAGCACGAGTTCAATCCCCGGCCAGGAAGGTGACCCATACGGCGCAGCAGACCTCTCCAGCCTCGCCCGCTGCTCCCTTCAGCAGTGTATTTCAGTCAATCTTCCTATTCTGCTCCCCACTCTGTCTCTGATGAATCCTCTCACCCACCCACCCCCATCTCTGGCCGGCACCCCAGCTCTTATATGCATAAATAAATAAATCTTAAAAAAAAAATGTTTAAAAAAGATTCCTTCTTTCCCTGGATTTGCACCAAGGCTGAAAGACCCGAGAGAGCAAGCTTGCTTCTGTCTTTTTCACACTAGAGCTCTGACATTTCATACAGTTCTTGGTGCCCAGTAAAACTAGCAAATCTTTGTTGGTAGATTCTTCATATCCTTAATATTAGACTGTCATATAGTTGTAGAAATGCCCTTGATATTCCTAGAAATACTTGCTTTTTGGGGAAAAGGGTTTTGCTAGAAATTCTTTATTCTCTGTTGGATCATGACTGGGATAGAACCACATTCATTGACAACTATTTTAACAGACACTACTCACGGTCATATCACAACAGTAGTAGAGATATGGTAAAGAACAAATGTTCTGATTTGAAAACAACACCTAGGTGGAGGCTGCCCTGGGGTCATTTGTATTTTGTTCAGACAGTTGGGCATTCTCTGAGTTTTAGAACGATGTCTGGGGACAAGGAATAAATGCGACTATTTAGGATCAATCGTATGAGCGTAACGGAGAGGCTACATAAGATAGATTTTGGTCTTAGAAGAAGTAAAAATAGAATATCCATATACCTAGAGAACTTAGAAATGAGAATTTAGTGATGTCAGCTTGTTGTCAGAGAATGATTGTCCTGTCACAGTACTATGACTTCACAGAATTATATTGTTCAGTGCAGCTGGGAAGGAAAATTCTTTCACTGAATGGTGTTGATAAGAGGCAAGAGAAGTTATGATAAATTCATGAAAGGTAGAGAGATTTCACTTTCTGATTCCAGTTTCTCTTTAATATATTTTTGAGGTGTGGAAACTTTGCTAATTAGTTTTGTAAATTAGATTTTATATATTTTAAACATGCAGGTTAGACTCAAACTTTGCTTTCAAAAATGCTCACTGAATTTTATATTTCTGTATTCTACAGAGTCTTTTTTTAAGCAGTGAATTGAAGAACTTAAATTGAAACTGTTAACGTGTATAAATTTATCCTAAGGAAATAACTCTAAATATGGGGAAGTATTGTGCACAAAGGTGTTTCTTTTCATTGCAATGTAATTTAGTGGAGAAAATGCCCTGCTATAGAGAAATGATGCATTAAAATATGGCAGTCCACTTCAAGATATCTAACCATGAAAAAGGCTTTCTCACTGCAGTGGTTTCTTAATTATTACTTTTTAAATTAAAAAAAAAAAATAACAGTGCTCAGTAAGTGAAAGTTCAAATGATATACCTGGCTTTTAGACAGTGCTCTGAGGAGGGCCTTCAAGGCGTACTCCTTAGGTAAGGTGGGGACCAAGTGTCTGCAAACCAGGTGGTTCAACCTCTAAGGCTTTGCTTCTGCCTGTTTTATATATTGGAATTTCACTTAGAGCTTAATTTAAATCAAGAATTCCTCTGCAAAAAAAGAAAAAAGAATTCCTCTGCATTAAAAAAAAAATGTTTAAAACAATTGGCTTCATTAAAAAATGAAGTCCAGGGGCCTCCCTGGTTCCCGGCCAGCCAAGGAGAAACCCACATGGTAAGGCAGACCTCACCTGCCTTGCCCGTTGCTCCCCTCAACAGTGTCGTTGGTCTGTCCACCTGTTCTGCTCCCTGCTCTGTCTCTGGTGAATTCTCTTACCTTCCCGTGCCTCTGACCTGTACCCCAATTCTTGTATAAATAAATAAATCTTAGACACCCCACCGACTAGGAAAAAAATTTTGCACACAACACTAATGATAAGGAACTGATCACAAAAATCTACAAAGAGCTGAAGAGACTCGACAAAAACAAAGTAAATAATCCAGTCAAAAAATGGGCAGAAGAGCTAACAAGGAACTTCTCAAAAGAGGAAATGTAAATGGCCAACAGGCATATGAAATAAATGTTCAGCATCACTTGTAATCAGGGAAATGCAAATCAAAACTACAATGAGATACCATCTTACACCAGTGAGAATGGCACAAAATAAAAAAACCAGCTACAACAAATGATGGCAAGGATGTGGAGAAAAAGGAACTCTCCTGCACTGCTAGTGGGAGTGCACACTGGTCCAACCACCATGGAAAGCTGTGTGGAGATTCTTCAACCTGCTAAAGATGGAGCTTCCATAGGATCCAGCAATTCCACTCCTAGGTATTTACCCAAAGGACACAGAAACATTAATTCCAAAGGGCACCTGCACCCCTATGTTTATAGCAGCACTATTTACAATAGCTAAGCTTTGGAAACAACCCAAATGCTCAAAAATAGATGACTGGATCAAGAAGATGTGGTACATATACACCATGGAATATTACTCAGCAATCAAAAAAGATAAACTCATGCCATTTGCAGCAACATGGATGGAGCTGGAAGGGATCATGCTCAGCGAAATAAACCAGAAAGAAAAAGAAAGATACTGGATGGTCTCACTCATAGCAGGAATTTAGAAAACCTAAATAAGGGACCAGGAAAAAGACTAATTGTAATAAAGTAAAAATCAAAATCAACAAGCAACTGTAAATCAGAGGCACACCAGGGGGCAGGGGGAGAGGAGGAGGGATTAGGGTCAAAATAAGGAGGGGGGGAATTGTATGGGACTATAACCAAGGTGAAAATGCATACACTGTGCAAAAATGAAAAAATGATGTAAAAAATATATAAAATTAAATAAATAAAAAGCAATCCAACCGTTTAGGCAAAACAAACAAAAAAGTTGCTTTTCCCCAAAGAAATTTTTGAAGTGTGTTATAAAAAATATTATTTTTATAATAATTTTTATAAATAATAAATAATTTTATTATTTATTATTATTAAAAAAGATTATAAAGATTATACAAGAACCGGGGTACAGGCCAGATGTGCAGGAGGGTGAGAGAATTCACTAGAGACAGAGCAGGGAGCAGAACAGGCAGACTGACGAAATACACTGCTGAGGGGAGCAGCGGGCGAGACAGGAGAGGTCTGCTGCACCATGTGTGATTCTCACTGGCTGGCCGGGATGGAACCCGCGCTGCAGAGGCTGAGGACAGCTTCACAGCGTGGCGCTCAACCGCCTGCACCACCAGGGATGCCCCAATAAATAAATCTTTAAAAAAAACGATGAAGTTCCAAGCCCCCTAGTCAGGATCCCCAGACTCCCCAGCTTATCATTTTGCTGTTTGTCACAAGAACCTCCTACTCAGGCATGTCTATTCGTCCCCCAGCTGTTTCTATCTGGCAACAGCCCCCTTGCTAGAATGCACTCCCACCCACCTTTTCCTTTTCATTTGTCTAAACCTTACCTGTTTTTTAAGGCTCAGCACCTCATCATTTCATTCATTCTTGCTTTGTATTTAGTGAACACCTACATTTACAGTACCAAGTAACACCTACAGTACCGAGTAGGGAATATGCAGAATTTTGTATCAAAAGCAAATAATAAAGGATGACCTTCATGTAAATAAGTGCAATATGTAAAGTAAGAGCATTTGGGGGGTAGGTAAGTGTTCTCTTCCTTCTGTACCACCTTGTATGGACAGGTTATGATACAGTGACGTTTCTGGGCTTTCAGTAAATGTTTGTTCATTTGTTAATGGGTGGAAGAAATCAGAGAGTTCACCTGGGTGTTAAGGATGAGACTTGTTTGTTTTCATTCTTGAGCAATTAGCTGTGGTCCAGAATAACCTGCATCCAGTTTACTGAACTCCAGTATTGGGCATGAGTGGGGTTGGGAGGGTCTTGCCTCTGTAGCCCTCCGCCCCCAGGACCACTTACACGAGCCTAGAAGGAGCTTAACTCTGAGAATCCTGCACTGAGTCTCTTCCTCATCCAGTTAGTCAGAAAGTCATGAATTCAAATCCCATCTTTTTCCTACTGACTTTATGACTTGGGGCATATTACTTAACCCCTCTGAGACTTAAGTTCCCTAATCTATAGTATATAAACTTATCAAATGCCTAGGTTTTTTAAAAAAATATTATTTGAGATAGGTACATATAACCGAACTTTATTCTTTTTGCTTTAAGAGGTGTTGACGTTCTATAGAATGGATGATTGTTCTCCTCGCCTTTGGGATTTAAGTTTTAAAGTACTTTGGAGGATTTATGGACCAGGCTCTTGTTTTTTAGAGAGATGATTTTTCAGTCAGAGAGTGGCTTTTTGATAAACTATTCACATTTCTGGTACGGTAAGAATAAACAATATAGCAAAGTAATAGGGCCAAAGGAACATATAATGAAGAAATAAATCTTTTTTTCATCATTATCTAGTGTATTACCTTAGGACTTAAAGCAGGTTATTATATCTATGGTCATGAAGGAGCTCCGAAATCCAAAGCCTGGCCTGCTGTTTTCTTCATTATATCTGCCTCTTTTCTCTGTTTTTTAAAAGATAATAAACAATAAAGAATTTTTTAGTACCATTTTAATTCTCTAAAAACAAAAGTCAGAAACTCATATTCCAGCATTTCTATATTAAGTTTCAAAATAACTCCAGGCAAACTTGTGATGGATTCCATCTTTCTAATGTTCTGGCTGAGTAGACTTAGTTTTCTAGTCTAGAATAAATCTTGCAATTCAGTTTAAGGTAGTCTGTTTTATTTGTAACTTGTAAAAATGTTAGACATCTTTTTAAAATTAAAAAATGCATGATATGTTTATATTTAATAACAGTAGTAGAGCTACTTCCTATTCCAGCTTTCATTTTCTTTTCACAACACTGTGGTTTCCTGAAGACCTGTTTTGTTCAGTATATATAGATCTGGGGTGTGTGTGTGTGTTGCTCTCTATATAATATATATACGCATATGTCTTTTAGTTATATATAATACTTTACAGTACGCTAGTAGTTTAATTAAAGAAGGGTGGGTTCATTGTGTAAAATGTAAATATTAAACTTCAGGTTTTTTTTTTAGAGAAAACTGTAACAACATAGTTTATCTGAAAATTATATGTCAGGGATTTAATGCAACAATGTATGACAGTTCTGTGATTGTATGGTGTAGTGATTTCTTAGTAAGGAAAGAAGGAGGTGGAAAATTGGGCTTTGAGCCTTTTATAAAAATATAAATAATGATGAATAGTGATAATAGCAACTTTTACAAAGGTGCAATACACTATTCTGAACAATTCATATGCAGTAAGTTATTCATCCTCATAATAACCCAAATGAAGGAGATATTTTTTCTCCTGGGGTGTAGCGATCCCACAGCTATTGAAAATCAGAATTGAAGCCAAAGCAGTTTACTGGATCCCAAGCTCTTACCCACCATCAATATCATTAGTATGTTGATGCTTCTTGACATTTAATTTTTTTGGTAGAAAATTCTTAATTGAAGTGTGAAGATTTGTTGAATAAGTCACTTAAATACCCCCATTAAATTATTCATTGGAAGTCATGTTATTGGTTTATTCATCTAATGACAGCATAATAAATATCTTGGTAAGCTTTGCATGAATTCAAATGTAGCATAAAGCATTTGTCAGTGATTTCATATGAATAATACAACTCTGAACAGGCGGTAAATACTTTCCTTTTCAGAATGTACTTGACTGAAATCTGTAAACTCATGTGTGGGATTTTGAGTGTGTATAGATTTTGTAGCCTGAATGGAAGCTGCTGTTTCTCCTTAAGAGAACTTTTTCAGCCCCAGGGAACAGTGCTTTGTAGGCGATTTAACCATGTTGTTGAGCACTAACAAGGGGACACCAAAAGAGAAAAAATTTTAAATAATTTCATGTTTCACAACTTTTAAAGAAAACTTATGATTTCATCCTGGGGAGAAATCATGCTTTTTGTAACTCTTATTTCGTTTGTAATTATTATCATTTTCAATCACTTGAGACAGACTGGTGAGAGGCAGACCATCCACTTGGCTCTAATCTGGCCCTGCTTGGAGCTTGGTGGTGTAGATTTAGTTATTTATTTACAATCATCAATAAGGAGAAGATATAAATGAAATTACGGTAATGAGAGATGGTTGTAGTAGAATGTTAGCTGTCTGAAAGTGTTTAGGACGTGTTCATTGAAGGCTGTTGTCTTTTCATTGTGTTGTTCTTATTGAGGAATGCCGTGTAGAGAGAAAGAAGCAGGAAAGAAGAGAAATTTTAAATCTTTTGGGATTTCAGAAAGAGGAAACCACAAGTAGTCATTAAAAAATCTTTGTAGAATAATATTGATTAGGAAAATTTTATGATATTTTTACAAAATACAGAAAGCAGAATTCAAATTAGCATGTTCAAGATGAGCCTATTTTTTTGAGATATATAAGTGTTATTGGTGATTATCTCTGGGTAAAGGGATTTCTAAAATGAACAACTTTTGTGTAGCCTTTTTTTTTTTTTTTGCATTGAAATTTACATTGCTTTTTTGTAAAAGAGAAAAAGAAGAGAACTCATTGCCAGTGGACATTAGAAGCACAATTTATTTTTTTAATCAAGGTAACATTAGGATCCCTTAGTGCTCCCACCAAATCACCTGTAATCTACCACCAAAGTCCATTCTAGAAGCACAATTGAAAATAAGCTGGGAAAGAATGACTGTCCATGGCAACTAAGTTGGTTTTGAGGTGGCTTTGAGAGGCACTTTGGCTTGAACTTGAAGTTGGGCTTAGAACCCTCGGGCTGCTGCTGCTTTTTTAAAAACTGGTATTAGAATAAAAAAAGTGTGCAGCCCTGACCAAGGGCAGAAGAGAGAAGCTTGATTGCAGTCAGTAAAGATACTGAAAGACTTAGGTCATCGTTTCAATTGGATGCCAAGAGAAGTTGAGCAACAAAACACCATGTACCTGTAACTTACCTAATCTGCCTTATTATCTCCAGCTCTCAGTGAGTCTGAGAACTGACTTCATGGTGCTGTCTGCAGGGAGCACTCTGCGTAGAGTTTGGGTGAAGGTTGAAGGTTGAAGGTCTGGCTTCTTCCCTCCAGGGACCGGCCAGAGGAGGGCTCCAGGGTGAGACTCTGCTCTTCCTTCACCTAATGGGAAGGAATGGGGTTTAGTGTGGCCTGCCCGTCCCGTCCCGAGGAGTGTGCTGTTTCTCCTGCAGGACAGGGGGAAGAGGAGGGCCGGGAGCAGTGAGTAATCTTTGAAATGGGCTAATCATGAAAATTATAAAATATGCTTGGTCTTAAAATACAGAGGTTAAGTGATAACCTTCCAGGTGGCAAAACATTTTCTCCTTTCACCTAAAAGAAAAGTTTTATTTTTCTTTTAAGCTTTAACACATTAGCTTGCTTTCTTCCTTTCCTTTTTGTTAAATAGATTTTTTTTGCAGTGTTTTGACACATTACTATTTTTTTATGCACCTTAAAATTTTGGTAACTTTATTTTCAAATTTCAGTTTAATTATTCAAAGAGCCAGGTGTATTTTTAAAGTCAGTTTCAGAAGTGGGTTTGCATTTTCAAAATTAAATTTAGTTTACAAATATAAGGGTAAGTCTATTGAAGTATAGTTTGGTATGAGTTTTGAATAATAATTTCTGCTCATTTGAAATGCACTTATTACCTAGACTCTAAATTTAGGTATTTCAAATTTATAAGTGCCTGAGAAAACTGGAAAGGAAATATATTTTGTTTTTTTCTTATGTACACTAATTTTTCCAGATAGATTTTGAATCAGTTTATAAAAAACAATGGCTTCAAGAAATATTATTTTTAAAAAAGAGGATTGCCAAACCAGTATCAGAGAAAATAAAACTAGGAATATAACATTAAAGTGAACAAATTGATCATAGATTTGAATTTTGATGTAACTAAGTTTTCTCACTGTGGAAGTAAAAAAAAAGGCGGTTTAACCTTTATTCAAGAAAAGTAAACATACAAGTTGTCAAGCTATAATTTCTAAAGTTTCATGTGATTTTACATGGGGGGATTGATGAGAAGGTGATAGCTACAGGAAATGAATCAATTTTACACATCAATTGCAGGAGAGAGCCTTTAAGTATTCATAGTTTTATTTGAATAAAAATACCTCTAAGAAATATTTAAGGTAAAGTAGGGGAAATATACGTTTTAGTTGTTCAAAAGCGGTTTTTCAACGTCAAAACGAGTTGTCTGATTCAGTTTATTTGTTGTCCAGCTATTCATTGAGTTACTTCAAACAGTAGCACAAACTGATATTTCTGGTAAATTGTTTTCTTTGTTATAAAAATTATTTATGTGTTGCTATCAATTTAGTCAGACTATCTAGTAAAGGGACTGAATTTTCTTTTTCACTTTTCAGTTGATTGGTTTGCTAGGGGATAGATATAATCTCACTCATGGTATTGGCCAGAATAAAGTGTACTTTGTTTATGAACACACTTAGTTCTTTGGACACACACCATATTTATCCTGTCAGCATTTTCTCAATAAGTGGAAATGGCTCAACTGTGGACTGTGTTTTAGTTGATTCATTGGCTTGTTTTTGATTTATCCTTCTTCCAAGTAAAACATTCTTTTAAAAAATTATTTATTAATTTTTTGATGGGGCTTGAGGATTGTGATTCTGAAAATCATTTGCTCGAAGTCTGATTTTCTCTGAGAAATTTGAGAACTTATGACACAGATGACTTAGTGGACTTTGATTATTTCTCTGGGCTTGAGCAAATTCTTGGCTGTCTTTTATATAGAAACTTAAAGATTGAAACATTTTATGATGTCAGTGTTTTCTGTCACTCTTAGAGGGCAGCGAGAGTTCTGTGGCACCAGCGAGCTCTTGGATATCAACAGCTCAATAAAGTCCATGACTTCTCAGGTTTTTTGTTTGTGCAGAAACTAGCAGGACCATAATTTTATAGCAATTCAACATTGCTGAAATGGCAGTAATTGTCATTTCAACTTGTCTTCCATTTTTCCTAAGCTGTCAAGCAAGTTTGACATTGCTACCTATTATCTAAATGAACCCTATGTGAGTACTTGGATTCAAATGAAGTAGTAAGTTTTCAGTTTAAGCCAAAGATGTCAAGATTTTTTTTAGGAGCTAATTCTGTGTATTTCAGTTTAAAAAAAGATGCTTTCATACTTTAAAAAAAGATACTTTCAACTTTAGAGTTGAACTTTTCAGCCAGGGAAGATGGTAATTATGAGGTAGCATTTCTTATATTTCAGTTTCCAAGTAATTTTAATTTTTTATTACTGGTTTTTCCAAGTAATTTTAAATGAACTGAACAATGATAAAAATGATAGGATAAGGTATGTAAATTATATAACTGAGCTATTGCCTGGTCCAGTTATATATATGTCTATAAAATAGTTACTAATTGGGTTCACCTTCATTCTTTAGAATTGTCACCAACAGATGCTTCCTTTCTTCTTCGTTAGTTTACAGGAAATGAGCAGAAGAGATCATACTTTATTTTTCCTTCTTACCTGGACACCATGAACTATATAGACCACTGCCAAGCAGCAATAGCACATTTGGAATTCTGGAGATTTCATTTATATATCCATATTGATTATCACTTTTTTTTTAAAAAAGATTTATTTATTTATTTATACAAGCACTGGGTACAGTCAGAAGCACGGGAGGGTGAGAGAATTCACCAGAGCCAGAGCAAGGAGCAGAATAGGCAGAAGGACCGAAGTACACTGCTGAGGGGAGCAGCGGGCGGCAGGAGAGGTCTGCGTGTCATGTGGGACCCTCACCCGGTAGCCGGGGATCGAACAGGCGCTGCAGAGGCTGCGGGCAGCTTCGCAACCCAGTGCTCAACTGCTGCGCCACTGGGGAGGCCCTTGATTTTAACTTTTGATGGTCAAATGATGATGTCACAAGAAGATGTCATCTGCCATGTGAGAACTGACTCTCCAAGCCAAACAGATACCTTTCACATTAAAAAAAAATTCTTTTTTAAAAACAGTGATAGCAAAACTGCTAACTGTCTGTTGAGCCTTTAATTTTGACTGCTCTTTCAGCCTTCATTAATTTAGGTTGATTTGTTTTCGGTGATATCCTTTTATTGTGACCTTCTGAATGATACTTTGTGGGTGTTAGGAACAATATGGTAGAAAGTATGGAAGTGTAAAAGCTGAATAAAGGACATAAAATTGGAATAACAGAAGTTTAGAGAAGAATAAGATATAATTTAGCTGGTCTTGATACTCTTTTAGAAGGTGTTGTCATTGTGAAACAATTAGGAACTGAAAATAAGCAATGCGGGGAGTTCTGTGGATGAGAATAATGGAATCAAGGGTTGCCAGTAAGAAAGGATGTTAGTGATAACTGTAGGGCTAGCTCAGATGCTCAGTGACTCAGGAGTCAAGGTCTGCGATCCCTACAAATGGAACTAGGTTGTCTCTGGGTTCTAATGAATGAGTTTTCACGGGAGCTGGGTTTTGCAATGAGGTCATGGCAGAAAGGCAGAAAGTGGGGATCGGAGAGAAGATGAGAAAACCAAAACAATGGCTATTTAAAAGCTGTTGGGGATATATACTGAGAAAGGGGATTTAATGGTAAATTCTTCAGGAAAAGGGAACATTGGATAAACAATGGGAAAAAAATGAGTTCAGATAATGCAACAGACACCGAAGGGGCTACCAAAACATTTAAAAGTATTTTTGCTCCCTTAGAAGAACTTAATCATTGAACAAAATTGGTAAGGATTTATGTTTATGCAGATTGGGAATGAAAATGGCCAAAGAAAATTGATCAACTATGAAGTCAACCTGCTGTTTGCATTTGCAAAAAGCCCATGGACTAGATGTAGTGCTCTATGAGCCATTATACAATTAAACACGTTTGTTTTTCATGGGCATTGTTCAAAGGAATGTAACAAATTTAAAATTCTTTGGAAAACAAGGAAATAATTTGTAGATCAGCTAAGAGAGAGTTTTGCTTGGCCTGACCTCTCTGAAAGCCAATTTATCTGACCACATTCTTTCTGTTGGGAAACTGTCTACATTCTGATAACAAACAGAAATTCAGAAGACATATACTCAAAGAGAAAATGAAAGGAGCAAAAGGCATACGTGCAGAGTGACAAAAGTAAAAATATATAATCATCATCGTGTGACTTAGAAGTTAGTGTGTGTGTGACAGTACTGGGGTTTTATGTGTGTTTATAAAATACCAACCTGATCAACACATTTTGAGTTTTTTGACTCAATGTGATATAATTACCAGTAATTGATTACAACAAAATATTTTCATTGTTCTGGAAACATAATAGAGAATTAGACTCCCACGATCTAGCCTGCTAAATCACAGCTCTGGGGGATTTTCCAAATGTTATTGTTTAACCTTTGCAGTGGAACAAAATGCCTCTTCCAGCCCATTGGGCCGGGGTTCTCTGAGAAATATTGACGTAGGAAATGAACACACATACAATAACCTCCTTTTCTTTCTTTTTTTTTTTTTTCTAAATAGGAGATGCTTTTATGTATTTTTATTTATTTTTTAAAAGATTTATTTATTTATTTATACAAGAACCGGGGTACAGGCCAGATGTGCCAGAGGGTAAGAGAATTCACCAGAGACAGAGCGGGGAACAGAACAGGCAGACTGACAAAATACACTGCTGAGGGGAGCAGTGGGCGAGACAGGAGAGGTCTGTCGTGCCATGTGGGACCCTCACCGGCTGGCTGGGATCGAACCGGCACTGCAGAGGCTGCGGACAGCTCTATAGCGCTGCACTCAACCGCCTGCGCCACCAGGGGAGGCCCAATAACCTCCCTTTCTTAACTTTTAAAAATAAGCAATTTTAGCATTAATCCTTTTTATTTCTGTAGCTGAAGTTGCCTTCATAAGGGTTGTCTGGTATTTAGTGCCTTCAAGTTGGTGGTTTCCTAACACAAGTCTGTGGACCAGTGCTGTCCTGACAATGCTTTTTTATATATAGATTTTTTTTAACTGAAGTACCATTGCCTTATAACCTTCTATAGGTTTCAGGTGTTCATCATTTTTAGTCAACATGTGTATAAACTACGCTAAATTCCCCACAAAAAGTCCATTCTGTCCCTCACTGTACAATTGACTCCTTCTCCCTCCCTGATTTATCCACCCGGGCAGGCGAAGCTTTCATAGGGAACATGGAAAGACTATCTTTCTGTCTGGGATTTTGTGCTTTCTACCTCTTTGGTGTTAAAATGTCCACTTCTTTTTTTAGGAAAAGATTTTTTTTTTAAGATTTATTTATTTATGCATACAAGAACTGGGGTACAGGCCAGAGGTGTGGGGGGTGAGAGGATTCACCAGAGACAGAGTGGGGAGCAGAACAGGTAGATTGACTGAAACACACTGCTGAGGGGAGCAGCGGGCGAGGCAGGAGAGGTCTGCTGCGCCATGTGGGTTGCTCCCTTGCTGGGGATCAACTTGTGCTGCAGTGGCTGCGGATTGCTCCATCCATAGTGCTGACAACCCCTTGTGCCACCAGGGAGACCCCTGGGCACACTACTAAAAGCATAGGTTTCGAGTTCAGTAGGTTGGCTTAATGGTGGGAGATGAGGTCCTGCGTTTGCAGCAAACTCCTTGGTGATGTCAGTGCTGCTGAGCCATCAACTGGGATCTGAGGAACTCGGGTCCAAGGCCCTGGAGTTGAGCTTTTCCCATGTGGGCTGCCCGAGCACCTCAAGTCTTTGGAACTAAGTAAAATTTGATACAGTCAGATCATTCTAAGTTTTTATGCATCATGACTGACATTTTTACTGACATTACATGAACAGTATTGCTGAATAACTTTTTTTTTTTAATACAGCAATTTGGAAGGAAAAGTTCTCAAGCCACGATTATAACTGGTCTACTCACTGTACATGTTTTTTGATACTTCTGTTTTGTGTAAATGGTGATCATGAGTGAATTCTTTTTTCTAAGGATTTGTTGCTTGGTAAGTCACAAAGAGAATTCAGAATTTATTTATTTTTTTAAATGTTTAAATTTTTTATTTTATATATTTTTTACATCATTTTTCATTTTTGCACAATGTGTGCATTTTCATCTTGGTTATAGTCCCCATACAATTCCCACCCCCCTTGTTTTGATCCCTCTCCCCCCTCAGTGTGTCTCTGGTTTATAGTTGCTTGTTTATTTTAATTTTTACTTTATTATAATTCGTCTTTTTCCTGGTCCCTTAAACTTAAGCCACACTACTAAAGTTTTAAAGACACTGTTTCTTCCTAGCTCTGTTGGTACTAGATTACTATCTCTTTCTGTGATACAGCCTGATCTCTAATTATGGCCACTGGCATTCTTTCACATAAGTGCTGTAAAGCCAGGGGAAACTTTTCTCAATTCTACTTGCTTATTTAAAAATTTTTTTCTAGTTTTTACTCATTCATGGATGAATAAAAATATAGAGCAACTGATTTTTATTTGGTGGCATATGTACATTGTGCATTTAATATCAACCTCAAAGCTTTTTTGATTGTAATCCTTTATTCAATAAGAAGAGTTTCTCAGTGATGTCTTCAAAGTAAGAACATTTAAGGAACTCTTTACGGGAGATAATGGACCTTGGCAATGAGCAGGCACTAGAATAACTGATGCTCAGACACTAACTGGATGAAATAAAAATGAACACACTTTCCTCAGATGGCAGTGATACATTGTCCATGGTTTGTACCTGTAGCAAAATAATTCTTATCACTTCCAAATTGCATTATTAAAAATAAACAGCTGTTAGGACAGAAACACCACTCACACTAGCTCAAGCAGTGAGGATTATTGGCCCACATAATTTGGGAAAAACAGGGTTGGAGTGAGCTTTAAATAAACGAGATAGAAGTTCTAATTTTATGTTGTCAGGATCTCCTAGCTCTGATTCTGTAGATCCTCTTCCATTCATCTACTGGTGTAGATGACCTTTGCTCCAGCTCGTAGCGATGGTGACAGAGAAAGCTTTTTGTGGAGGAAGATACAGTGACAGCTTTAGAATCACGTCATTCCAAAGGGAAGTGAGAAAACTCTCCAGACACCTTCCTCTCTGAAGTAGCCCTGCAAGCTCCTCACTTCTGTCAGTAAGATCTCCATGGGCACTGTTAGCCTCATGAAGGACCATCAGGATTGCGCTGAGGCTGGTCAGTTATTTTACTGGGACTTGAAATAGATTTGTTAGAATAGACAGGCTACAATCTGGAAGAACAAACAGAACTTCAATGATAGAGTAGCAGTGGGCTGGACAACTTGTCTTTGATATTTCAAGGGTGACCATGTATTCCAAAAGTATAATTTGGGGACCAAAATTGTCAAACAAGTAGATACAAAGATCAAAAGAATCAAAACTATAAGTAACAATCATGAGTAAAATTTGATTCTTTTGTGGGTTGTCAACTATGGTTTCCACAATAATGATTACTGACCCAGTTATAATAATATAATCGAAATGTAAATTTTTATCTAAGATGCTGGATTTTCCAGTGAGGGACGGAACAGCAGATTTATGAACTGTTTCGTTTCTTAGATCAACTAGATTCTGAAATCGGGCAATCCTGTTTTTCTAACTCTGCTGTCTTGTCTACCCTTTCTCCATCTCTGGTATCTTGAATATGGGAATGAATACTAATTGCTAGAAATTTCTGAAATTCTAGGCAGCTAGATAGAATATATTAATTCTGTCTTGGTAATGTTACACAATGTTCATGAAATTAAAGTATCATTTAAATTCTCCCCATACTGATCAGGAAAAAAAATAAGAATAAATTAAAAACAAAAATTAACAGGCAACTATAAATCAGACATTCTGCAGGGGAGGGGGAGAAAGAGGAATCAAAACAGGAGGGAAGAGCACAAAGGACTATAGTGATAGCGCATGAGCGAATTGGTGGTGGGGATTTTACGGGGACTACACCTGAAAGGAGAAAGCATACATTGTACAAAAAGGAAGAATGATGTAAAAAAAAAAAAATATATATATATATAATAATAAAATAAAAATAAATAAATTCTCCCCATAAAAAAAAAGTACCCCTGCAAGTCATTCACTGTTAAATCAACTGGTTCTTTCATAGTCTTTATCATAAATGATCTCATCTACCTATTCGCCCATCTGACGATTGTTTCTTCTCCCCACTACAAGGTGAAATCCATTAGAGGCAGGAACTGCACCTAGGTTGTTCCTTGTGTCACCTCTGCACCTAGCAGGCCCTCAGGAAATAGTGAGCCTACAAGTATATGAAATTCCATGGAAGGACTCAGCTCTTGCTGAGCTAAGTGTCATTATGTGGTCTGCCTGGTAGGGTCCTGGGATTGATAGACTTACCAGAAGCTCATGGAATAAAGGACAGTTTCACGCAGGAAGTGGAAACACCGTGAGCTAAAAAATTGGGGGGAAATGCTGAGCAAATGACAACAAAAGTGCCTGTCCACCGTTGATGTGGTTTTCTCTTTAATCACGGTTTACTCTTTCACCCAGAGGCCCCGTCTGCTGAGTAAGCTGCTGCAGATGCTGCAGTGAGTGCAGGTGCCTGACTGAGGGGTCTGAAATCCAGCCAAGACTCCTCCTCGAGGCTTCCCTTTTATAGGAGACCCTCTGTAAATTTACACAAAGGCTCTGCACAGTCTCTGTGTGCATTGGCCCTGGCTGAGTATTTGTCTATCCATCCAACCTTCTGAATAGTTTGTATGACATAAGAATACTAGGAGTGAAATTATGAGCTTGGTGTACCTTTGCTTCTGCGTCCTGCTGGCCAACTCTGTGTGGACTGCGTGCTTAACCACGGCCTGTAAATATTCTCAGATGACTTGTCTTGGGAAATTCCTCTACTGTCTTCTCCCCCTAAATTTTAGGTGACTAAATGGTGATATAGATACTGTCATTTTTCTTTCTTTTTTTATCTACATTTCCCTGCCTTTCCATCTTGATCACCCTGATAATTCTGCTTCAAAAGGAAGAAGACACTGCTTATATCCATTGTGGGCCCTTCAGTGGAATGGGCTTGTCTTATAGCTCAATCCCTGGAAGTTTGTTTTGTATTTTGTTTGATTTAAGACCTCTAAGGTGGTGAAATGCTCACTCTTTAAGAAGAGAGGACTAGGTCGAAAGAGGTAATCCACTAAGTCTGACTCACATAAGACTGCAGGTAATTTTATAAATTCCTGGTGTAAGGCTGAGTCTCTCATTATGTTGAAGGTTCTCAGGGAGCTATTCTGGGTGTCTCTCTCTTCCTCCAACTAGCTGGTTTCTCCTCTGCTTCACTCTGGCCATTGCTTCTATTCACTTGATTTTCTTTCAACATGGACTTTATCTATAGATCAGCCTGCAAGTGGCAAAATGGTAACTAGCACTTCACCTACTCGTTCGATTTTTAGTGCAAATCCATAATAAGTCTATATAGTACTTACTGGGGAGCTTCAAAAAAATGAGATTTGGGCCTTCCCAGTGGTGCAGCGGTTGAGCACTGGGCTGAGAAGCTGCCCTCAGCCTCTGCAGCACCGGTTCGATCCCTGGCTGCCAGAGAGGGTCCCACATGGCACGCAGACCTCTCCTGCCGTCCGCTGCTCCCCTCAGCAGTGTATTTCGTCGGTCTGCCTGTTCTATTCCCCGCTCTGGCTCTGGTGTATTCTCTCACCTCCCCCGCTTCTGACTATACCCAGTGCTTGTATAAATAAATAATAAATAAATCTTTAAAAAAAAATGAGATTCATGTGTCTCAAACATAGACATTCTGAGTCAGTAGGTGTGGGATTTTAGAAGCTATATATTTTAAATCATAATCGTAAGAGGAAAGAAGGGAAAGTGATCAAATGATGAAATAAATGAGCCAGCCCCCGGCACCTGCTTGCCCCCTGAGTAACCCCTTTTTCTTTTTCCCCTTGGCACTCATTACTATTGATCTTCCTGTCCAAGGAGAGGAGATGGATATTTTCAGGCATCAAAAACAAAACCTGGAGAATAGAAAAGTTTTCATTAAAAGCAGCAGTACAGCAGCAACAGTTCTTGGTCTTGTTTGGTGGGCAGGCAGTCCCACTAGATGCAGGGGCCTTCTACCCTTTGTCAAATCAGGGCCAGATTCTTGATCCTGAATGCACTTGAAAGGGTAAGATAGATCTAGGTTTTTCTGAGAACCTGTCAAACTTTAGCCCCATTGTGACTGACGGTTCAAAAGCCTCTGCATCGAAGTGATCATACTCTCTACCTGGACAGGTGGTGTGTGACCTTGCAGCTTCAGTGCCCATCCCTTTCGTATTAGCTGCTGTTATGTATCTGTATCTCTTAGTTCAAAGTCTTTGGAGACATCTGGCCCTTGGCCAGCCACTTAAGGGCTGGGACTGCAGGTCACAGCACATTTTAGAAGGGCATTAATTGATAAGTGCATAACCAACTTTCTTTTAGTTGGCTTGCAAAGTAGATTAGGTGAATATGAATATTTGTATCCCTTCTCATTTTAGTTATTTCTTCTTTAACAGAGGGATTATATTCCTAAATTAATTATGATTTTTTTTTTGTATTTTAGAACTATGAATATCATGCCAACCTAATTTATATGTGAAATTAATGCCCTGAACAGCACTCAGGATGTTTACTGGTTGTTTTTTAAAGTAATACTATCTGGGTCTCCCTGGTGGTGCAGGCGGTTGAGCGCCGCACTGTGAAGCTGTCTGCAGTCTCTGCGGCGCGGGTTCAATCCTGGCTGGAGAGAATCCCACATGGCAAAGCAGACTTCTCTTTTCTTGCCCGCTGCTCCTCTCAGCAGTGTATTTCTTCAGTCTGCTTGTTCTGTTCCCCACTCTGTCTCTGGTGAATCCTCTCATCCTTCCGCACATCTGGCCTGTACTCCGGTTCTCGTATAAAAATAAGTAAATCTTTAAAAAAAAAAAAAAAGTTAAAAAAATAATACAATCATTGTCTCTTCATACTTGAATAAAATGTTTGTTATATTAAATTGTAAATAAACTAACTTGGCTTGTTATTTAATATGCTTTCAATATAATGCTTTACACACTTACCTTTTATTGTCTATTATATGTGAAGGGTGGTAGCAATATGATCCTGAGATCTCTCTATAGTCATAGAAATAAAACTTATTTAATCAATTTCTCCACTCTAGAGCTTCAGGGACAGTCAAAGACTTTTCATAGGTATAATCATATAAAGTACGCAAAGATAAGACTTTTAACCAAGAGAGCATAAAAAAGTGTGTTTCTGTGTATAAAGCAGCTGTATGGCACAAAGCTGTTGTATGTTAAACTCACACAGTTGTAGTATCAGTACCTTAGGGTTGGTTTATGAACATAATTTATACTTTTATGAAAATATGAAGTATCAAGAGTCAATCTGCTTTCTAAAAATGATTTATTTTTTCTTTCCAGACCCAGTCCCTCTGTGGAACTTCTAAACATCTTTTATTTGTGGAAGGATTTTCTACAGAATGACAGCAACATCTTGATTTAAATTCAGTGTTTGCGTGGTTCTGGTTCACTTGCTCTGGTTTAGGAAGCGTGAGATCTAAGGAGCCCAGGGTCTTTTGCGATGACAATATGACTAATAACACAGGAAAAGCTATTACTGTTAAAGCAAGTGGCGGTTCAAGTAGTGTAGGAGATTTTGTCGACTGGACTTTAAGTTTAAATACAATTCAGTCGGATAAGTTTTTAAACTTACTGTTGAGTATGGTTCCAGTAATTTACCAGAAAAAACAGGAAGACAGGCACAAAAAAGCAATCAGCATTTGGCAAGATGGGTTAGCATCTCCAGCACAGCCATTTAATAATAGAGCTGATCAACACATGGAGTACCACAGTTTCTCCGAACAGCCCTTTCATGGCAATAACAGTCACTCACCAGCAGGGGGCAGCCCAAAGTACGACGACTATGCCAACTATAATTACTGTGATGGAAGGGAAACTTCAGAAACGACTGCCATGTTGCAAGAGGAAGACTTGTCCAGTGATGGTGATGACGATGTCATTGTGGAAACAAGTCAGAAATTACCAAAGGAATCCAGCGGTGTGATGGCGTTGCAAATACTTGTGCCATTTTTGCTAGCTGGTTTTGGAACCGTTTCAGCTGGCATGGTTTTGGATATAGTACAGGTGGGTTTTCATCGTTTTTTAACTTCACGGTTTTGCTGTTGATTGAAGTGTCGAATATTGGTGATGCATCTCAACCATTAAATTGAGCTTTAATTTATCCCTTAGTAAAATGAACCGATAATGACTCTGGTAGAGAATCACCACAATTTCTAGTGTTTTTTGTTTCTTTAGATTTGAGAGAATAATCTCATTCTGACTATGAAGTAGCTCTTCGTGAAATGTTACAATAGTAAAGTAACCAAAAAAATGGGTAAATCAGTTAAATGAAAAACTCAACACGGTTATATTTAACACTTCTTTATTTTTTAAAAGAAAAAATAATATACATTTTTGAAATGAATTCAAACAAGGCAGAGTATCAAATGAAAGACGTGTGCCTTGTTCCTCATCTCCAAACCCAGACTCTCTTCCCCTCCAGATACTACTCTTGTTGAGTTTATTGTGTATACTTGCAGACTTTTTTCTTTGCATATGTGTAGTTTTTTCTAAAGTGAAAATGATATGAGAGATGTATACATATATATTTTACACACCCCTTTTTGCAACTCATTGCTTGGACACCATCCCAAATAAGTAACAAGGACTTTCTGCATTTTAAAATGAATACTTTTGATAGACCATTGTATACATATACTAACATTAACTTATTGATTCTCTTCCATGCTAGTGTTATAATAAATATCCTTTTAATTAGATCTTTTATTTTCTTATGTTAATATTTTCATGGGATTGTTGGGTATTATACATTTAAAGTTTTATGAATAGTATAAAATTGCCTTCCAAAAAGTTTACACCAATTTATACTCCTACCATCAATAGATAAGTCCTTTTATTTTTCCATAGTCTTATCCACATTGCATATTAATGATCTTTTTCATATTTGCCAGTTGATAGGAAAATGTCACCATGTTCTAGCTAACATTTTTTAAATATTATTAATGTTTAATATCTTTTTATATGTTTTGGCCATTCATATTATTTTCTATGAATTTTCTTTGTCTTTTATCATTTTATCATCTTCTTTGTCTTTTATCACTTTGTCTTTTATCATTTTATCAGCCTTTTATCATTTCTTTATTGATTTGTAGGGATTCTTAGTGTGATTTGGTTACGAGCTACCTATCATGTAAGTCGAATAGTTTCGAAAGTAGTAGATTGTCTGACTGTAGCATTTGTTGGCTTTCAGCTCGTGTTCATCAGAGAGGAACACTGCTGTGGGGAAAGGCTGGGTACTTGTCCTACAGTGCCATTTCTTTCATTGTTCACTCCTTAAAAGAAATTTCACATCAGTTGTGACTCTAAGACACTTTTCAACAGATAACACTCTTATCTAAATGGAAAACATAAATAAATAGAAACACAATTTTTCCCCCACGAGATAAAGGATATTAAAAGAACGGTGTTAAGAGGTATATTGAATTTTTGCACAGACTGAAATACTAAAACCGGCACCGAACCTCCTTGGCCACTTGAAATATAGTTGTTTCAAGTTATTATAATAGTATCACAACTATTAAAAGGAATTAGCTGTTTTGGCTAACTTTTTTTCCTGATGAACCAATCATTCTGAAGAAACTGCATTTAACCATAGGATGACAACATCTTCAGGAATCGGGTGTCAGCGTAGAGATTCTTAGTCCGAATAGCTCCAAGCACACTGAGCACATGATTCTGGCAATGTCTTCTTATTTCTTTTTTTTAAAAAAGAAATTTTTTTATGCATAAAAGAACTGGGGTACAGGTCAGAGTTGGCGGGGGGTGAGAGAATTCACCAAAGAGAGAGTGGGGAGCAGAACAGGCAGAATGACTGGAATATACTACTGAGGGGAGCAGTGGGCAAGGCAGGAGAGGTCTGCTGGGCCATGTGGGTAGCTCTCTGACAGGCCAGGGATCGAACTCATGCTATAGAAGCTGTGGATAGCTTCACAGTGCTGTGCCACCAGGGAGGCTCTGTCTTCTTATTCTTGATGCTGTTGGAGAGAGCAGCACATGTATTTTGGGAAAAGCTCCTTTCATGGTTTTGTGAACTTCAACACTGCTGCCCTGATGACTTTATAATGTTAAGCTTCAGTGTTAAAAAAATTTAAAAACATCACATAAATCCTTTGAAGGATTTTTTATCTCCAGGTGTTTTTAAAAATTTTAATTGCAAAATTTAACACATGTACAGCATAAAAACCAAAAATGTACAGCTCGGTGAACTTACATGACAGAAGCAGCCATATAAACTATCACTCAGGTCCAGGGTAGACTTCATCCGTCTCCCTGCACTCCTTTCTATCGCTACCCGCTCTGCCTCCCATGACTGCAGAGAGCCACGAGTCTGCTTTTATGAGAAGCCCTTCCTTGCTTTTTTTTCTTTTTGTGTTAGTTTTGGTAAGTTGTTTATTCATTGAAATTTATTCATGCCAGGCCTCCCTGGTGGAGCAAGGGTTTAAGACACAACCTATGAAGCAATCTGCAGCCACTGCCAAACGAGTTTGTGTGGGAGCCAGGCAGCTACCCACATGGCAGGGCAGACCTTCCCTGATTCGCCCGCTGCTCCCCTCAACAGTGTATTTCAGTCAGTCTGCCTGTTCTGTTCCCCACTCTGTCTCTGGTGAATCCTCTCACCCCCACACACCTCTGGCCTATACCCCATTTCTTCTATGCATAAATAAATAAATCTTAAAAAAAAGAAATTTATTCATGTCCTCTCTACTTCAGTTACTGTCCATTTAAGTTCTAGATTTTTTATTTGACCTTTTCCCAGACATGTCCTTACACCGCTTTATGATTTCTGATTTTCTGCTCAAAGTTTCAATCTTTTATTTCCCTCAAGACGAAAAGCAGATTTAAATCGTAGTGCTCCCCCTGAGGGTGGATACACCAATATCCAAAACCTCTGTGAGTCTGTTTCTGTATTCTGTTATTTTTATTATTTCTCATTTATGTTGTTTTATCTCCTAATACCAGATTAACCTTTCCCTGTGTGCTGGACACTGTAGTTGAAAAGATTGTAGAAATAATTTTAGGTTTAGGGTGATATCACTTTTTTCCATAAAAGAGTTTTGTTTGCTGTGGCAGGCACCTGGGGAGCTAGAAGTCTGAGAGCTCTTGAATCCATGCCCAGAGATTGAAAGCATTTAAATCTGGGTTGCATTCTTTTGAAGACTAGTCTACTCACAGTTTTCTCTTCATATTAAAGTGGAGATATTATTGGATCATGGTGTGACATATGGCGTCTTTACAGCATCCCCTTTCCCTTCCAACTCTCCTTGGCAGGTGTGGGTGTCCACTTTGGCCATCCTAGTCCCCCGAGTGTCTGGACACTAATGAGCCTTTCGGCCTTCTCTAGAGCCAGCAAATATCTCCTTGAAAAAGCAGGCTGAAACCTCAGTCTCAGCTCGCTGGGTCTTTTAATTTTCTGTTCTTGGATCTGATATTTGTTCACTCTTCTGTTAGGTCCTTGTAGTATGTGTGCCTTTATGACTGCTCTTGTGGCCTTCTTCCCTGGCTCACGTTCCTGTTTTTATTAGAAAAGTAAGCATTTTCCAAGGCTCTGTCCTTAGACTTCTCTGCCTCTACTTTCTCCTTGTCAAAAGGACCCACTTCTGTATTGACAGAGAACTAAAACTTTAGGGGTGGCTACTCTTAGCTTACTGGAAAATGAGCCTGGGGAACATTTTGGTAGTTTTAATTTTCTTGATAGGCCTGCTGATTATGTAACATGTTCGTGCTGTGACCATCTGTGGAGCTGTGCTTTTATGATCTTTACTCTGTGCTGTCAGTGTGTACTTTACCTCATTAAAAAGCACAAAGAAACATAAAAATAATTTATTGCAATAGCAATAGGAAATTAATCTATGGTTTACAAGACTGTGTAGCAACTAGTCCATGTCTCCCTTTCCAAGCTCTCCCGGTCTACTTTTTACCCTATTTAGTGTGTGGTGTTTTTTTTTTTTTTTTTTAAGTGTTATTTATTTATTTATACAAGCACTGGGTACAGTCAGAAGCATGAGAGTGTGAGAGAATTCACCAGAGCCAGAGCGGGAAACAGAACAGGCAGACTGACGATGAAATACAGTGCTGAGGGGAGCAGCGGGCGCGGCAGGCGCAGCAGGAGAAGTCTGTCGCGCCATGTGGGACCCTCGCCGGCAGCCGGGGATTGAACCTGCGCTGCAGAGGCTGCAGGCAGCTTTGCAGCCCAGCACTCAACCGCTGTGCCACCAGGGGAGGCCCTATTTAGTGTGTTTTAACCTCATTGGTCTTTCTTTAGAGCCTTGGATGTACCATTGTCTATCATGTCTTGTGGTCTTTGCCTAGAATATTATCTTTCTCACTCAGAATTCAAACAACTTTTTAGGTCTCATCTTAAATGTCACTTCTTTGAAAACTTTCTCTTATCCCCCAAGTTAGGTCATTAGTTTAAGTCTTCTATAGGATACTTGTCCCAGCAGTGACATGTTGTTGTTTTTTTTTAACTTTTTAGGTATGTATGTTTAACCATACATATCTAGCAGAGCATCAAGTAGTTTCTTGACAAATATGTATTGAATAAATGTTAACAATTGTTAGTTACTCATGTTTTTATAGGCCAGGTAGGCACTGTACCAAATCCTGCTTATTTTATCTGTATAAGAAAAGTATAGAATAGATATTATTATCTTCATAATATAAAATAAAAATATCTTCATCTTATAAAATGCACACTTTACACTATTAAATGATAGATCTGGGGCTCACATCTTGGTCTAACTTCGATGTCCTTTTAGCCACCACAGATTTCCCCTGCTATCCGAAAGTAGAACATTCTTACTTGGTTTGATTTGGTATTTTAGGGTTATTTTAGGGATCTGGGAATGTTAACAAATTTCCATGTAGGTTAATGGTAATAGTGTTTCCCAGACCCCCAAAATAATTTGACAAATCATATAAAGTAGGAATGTTCTACTTTTAGATAGCAGGGTAAACCTCTGTACACGAGGTACCTTGTTAATGCATATGAAAGCGTTTGTAATCTTTTGAGAGTTATGGGTGAGCATAAAATAATAGAGTTCAGGACCAGTTTTAAAGGTTAAAAAGATAGAATTTGCCTTTGGTCTAAGTCCATATGGACTGCAGTAACAAAATACTATAGACTGATTGACTTAAATAAGAGACATTTATTTCTTACAGTTCAGGGAGCTGGGAAGTCCAGGATCAAGGTACCAGCCTGTTCAGTTCCTAATGAGCAAATATTCCTGGTTTGCAGCTGGCTGCCTTTTCCATACATTCTCACCTGGTGGAGAGAGTGAACTTTGGTACCTGTCACTCAACCTCAAAAGGTAGTACTAACCCTATGAGATTAGGGCCTCACCCTTTTGGCCTCATTTAACCTTTATCACCTCCTCAAAGGTCCTATCTGAACATACAGTCACCTTGGGAGGTAGGGCCTCAAGCTGTATCTTAACTATGGAGGGGATACAATGTGGTGCATGGCAGGTGCTGCTACTTGTGCTGCCTTAGCTGGATCATCAAATTCAGGACATGAGTTAAATGGCTATTAGTGTCTAAAGGTAGTATTCTAAGATGTCACAGGCGGTCGGCTGGGGTAGATTGCATGGCCAATCTTTCCCTCCTATTTAATAGGACATACACTCTCTCTATTATGAAAGGCCTTCTCTTCCCTTGACTCTCTGCTTTCAACTTTTCTTCTTCAATTATCAGTCAGCTTGGAGTTGTCCATTGATGTTTTCTGGAAAAATATTTCAGTATTACCTGTTTTGAGTTGAAGGAATAATTCCAAGATTGAGCTTTGTAGATAGGAAATTGGTAAGGGTTCAGAGAGAGCAAATACAGGGTAGGTTTTCAAATTTAGAATGTTTACTCCGAAGTGCAGCCCTTTTTGTGTTAATGGGGAATACAAATACATAGATTGTAACTCTAGTATATGGCTGAATATATACATTCCTTTAGAGGTAAAGTATCAGTGCTATAGGAATTCTATAGAAGTTCCAAATGCTCTTTAGGAATACAGAATACCTACTTTTATATATTCATTCTTAGCCAAAGGAGTAATCTTGTTTCAACCTAACCTATCCTTGTGTGTTCGTGTCTTATAATATCCCTTTACTCATTCTGGACCTCGAATTAAAGAACTTAGTAAAGTTTAATGAAAAAAGTAATGTAGGTTTACTTGGTAGAGTATGTTTAAGCCGTATGAAAGAATGAGTCATGGAGAAAGAAGTCCTTCTTCTCCCATATTCTCCCTTCCCTTGAAATTACTGGGACTATTTTTTCTGTCTCCTGCAGTAAACATTAAATACATATATATCATATATAAACACAGATGTATCTATCCCTACGTGCGAGTATATATATAAATATATATACATATATGTGTTAAATATATTGCTTAAAAACATAAAGCAGCCTGTGGTTCTGCTCTTCATCTTGCTCTTGATTTATCCGGGAGCTCATGTGTCATTATACACGGATGTACCAAATGCTTCTCCAGCTGCCTGATGCTCTATTGTAAGGATGGATCATAATTTTTCTACTAAGTTACCTAATGGAGATTTAAATTGCCTCAGATCTTCTGCTATTATGAACAATAACGAGGTAAACTCATTATATGCACTTGTTTGAACTCATGTGCAATTTTATTTGTAGGCAGAATTCCTTGAGGGAGAATTCTGAGTTGAAAATTATGCATATTTTGTATTTGATGTTGCTATAGTCCCCAAAGTAGATAAACCCTTGTATTCTCTCCCTTAGTATAAAAAGTGACAACTTCCTCATGCTTTAACCAACAGAGTATTATCCCACTTTTTGATCTTTATCAATGCCACAGATGAAAATTGATCACTTTTTAATTTGCTGTTCTGTAATTATGAATGAGGTTTGTCATTTTGCCGTGTCTAAAAATGAAAGGGTTTAGTTTTTTAAAGTAAGTGAAAATGAGAAATGAAACTCTTCTGGATTTCTGGTATGTTTCTTAAAATTGCCTAAAATTCTTTTACCAAATATATTAAAAAAAAAAAAAAACATTTTGTGTAGTTAGGGCTCCATGGATGTGTTTATGAACTTATTTTCTTAACCTTATTTTTTTAGGTTTCACTTTTGTTTGTCCTTTTGGGCATTAATAATACATGTTTAAGTTTTGATTGAGTACCTACGCAGGCAACTTGACATGCCCAAGTGTGTGTGGGTGCTTGCCTGGGATCGGATAGTACCAGAAGCACACAATTAAGTAGGATTAGAAGTTGATTTAGGGCAGGTTCTTGCGGAAAATTAGCAGTTCATAGTCATCTATATAATCTCAGGGCATGTCTGTATCATGGCAAAACTCGTGAATAGTTGTATTTATTTTCTGCACTGATGGCCTGGACATCTTCTTCCTGGACTTTAAAAGCCTTACTGCCCCTGACAGGATAATCAATTGATAACATGTCTGGGTGTTTGTTACACATTCAGCATTGTTATTTGTCACTGTTTATGGTCACAGTCCTGAGCACAACTGTATGAAGTAGAAACAATTGTGTTCCTATTATAGATGAAGAGAGTAACGCATTGTTTGCTTGGCACATGGTAAATGTCGTATAGGCAGAATTTTAACCCAGGTAGATGTAATGTGGGGTGGGGGGGAGTTGGAAAAGAGATTTTTAGAAATATCTTTTTTCTGAAGTGCTTTTAAAGGCGTGTCAGAAAATTCTTTTTTTTCTTACAGCATTGGGAGGTGTTCAGAAAAGTAACAGAAGTTTTCATTTTGGTTCCTGCACTTCTTGGTCTCAAAGGGAACTTGGAAATGACATTGGCATCCAGATTGTCCACTGCAGTAAGTTTTTTTCTACCTCAAAATCTGTATGTTACCTTTAGTGTTTCTATTCCGGAGACTTGTATCAGGGGCAAAATAATTCCCTGTCTAATAAATTTCTGTATTTCAGATCTATGCTAAGTAGTTATGTTTGACCTCATTTCCTGAAAGTTTTCTGGGTTGTCTAATTTGAGAATTATGGACCCTTTATCCCAAAATGAAGTGCTGTATTTGCCTCTTTTTATTCCAGCACTTTTTGTTAATTATCATCAGTGCTTAAGATATGGAGCAAATCTGATTTTGATATTCTTTATGGGTTCAATGGTTGGTTGATTGGTATTAAACTATTTTTGTGATTGTAAAAGTCATCCATGCTTATTGTAAAAACTGAAGAAAAGGGGGAAAGTATAAAGTAGAAAATTTAAAATTACCCCTCAATTCTTCACTTAGCCATAATCACTTAATATCATAGTATAGATTGTTCTACACCTGGATAAGTTATAGACATCCATTATTCGGTATACCACAATATACTGTATAGTCTAAAAAAGATCTGGAATCACATTTGCTTTTATAATCTGTGATGTCCATTTAAAAACATATCATGATCATCCTTCCATATCAGTAAAATGTAGATCTCTGTCATTATTTTTATTACTTTTCTGTTGTAGAACTCTACTGTAGTATTATTCATCACCTATTATTGGATGTATAGATCTTTCTAATGTTTTGATATTGTAAATGATGTTGTAATGAATATTCTTATCTTTACAGTTTTGTATTTTTTTAAAGACAAAATCTAGTGTTGTAATTACTTTTCAGAAAAAAAATGCATATTTTAAGGCTTTAGGCAAATATTGCTGAATTGTTATCCAGAAAAGTTAAACTTTTTTTAAAAAAACTGCCACTGGCAGGGTTCTGGGTTATTTTTTTGGAAGACCAGAGGACACTGTTTTGTTTTTTCCCCACTGTAACAATCTTTGGGAATTCACCATTGTGAAACCATTAGCTACTGAGGTTCACTTCAACGAACCATCTGCACATTGAATGTTAGCCAGAAATTAACTCAGTCCTCAGAGAGCATTACTAATTGCTGTGTCTTTAGGGTAATGAAGTTCTTTTTTTCTTTAAAGATGCTATAAAAAGTGAATCCATCTATGAACTAGGGGAAAAATTTGTGTAGACTATTGATGTGGAGATGTGGAGACGGAGCAATTGTGTCGTGGATTGGAGCACCCACTCCCATTTCTAACCCCCCCTCCCTGACCCTCCTTCTTCCCCCAGATAACTGCAAATTCCCTAGCATTACTTGAGTAAAGCTGATGTTTGGAAAGGAAATGGATTAAAAAATTTATTAGCATTATTGGTTTGCTCAGTTAGGAGGAAACGCTACATCTGCCCTATGGAACTTTCTAAATCCCTCCAGAATATATAATAGGCTATATTCTTCCCAGGACAATAATGAGATATAGGGTATTAATGAGATTTCATAATGTGCTAGGCCATGCACCAACTACTTAAAGGATATCTTAGGACAATCCTAAGAGATAAGCACTGTGATACCTGTTTTACAGATGAAGAACAGAGGTTTGGAAGAGTTGTAACTTTCTTGAGCACACTGAACTAGTATAAGTACAGTAAGTCACATTCCGTAACATTTCCTTTAACCTGCACAGGATAACTGT
The DNA here is from genome assembly GCF_014898055.3 of Talpa occidentalis. Lineage (NCBI taxonomy): Eukaryota > Metazoa > Chordata > Mammalia > Eulipotyphla > Talpidae > Talpa > Talpa occidentalis. The sequence continues at coordinate 10,996,246 of NW_023601653.1, forward strand.
GTTGGAGTTAATAAAACTGACAAATAATAGCAGTAACAAAAATATAGCAGCCTCCTGTTCTGCATTTTAAGGGTGTTTTTGTAAGGTCTTGGTCTTAGCACCAATACACAATATTTTTGGTATTTAATATTTTAAAACTTTTTTGATATTACTAAAAACTATTATTTGTGGATATAGCCCTGCTGCTTGTCTCTGTAGTTATTGGTGAGCTAGAGATGATGTATGGGGATATCAACTAGTCGCTAAGGTAGAGCCAAACCTCATTGAATCTATAATTTTGCTTGCAATTGATGTGATTGTTCAATATTAAGAAGACTAGAGAGTGATAAAAATTAAAGCCCCTTGGGCTGGAGCATAAAAGTGCAAGATGAACCTGAAATATCTTCTAGAGCCAGAAAGGAAAGAAATGGTATTTTCAAAAGATGGGGACATAATAAAAAAAATACAGGGTAACATATTAGCCAGGTCTAGGACAATTCAAGCCACAAAATTATAGCTACAGATTATAAAGAATCCATTACTTCATAAATGATTTTTTAAAAAAATGCTGGCAAGGTCCCTGCTGTGGTAGAATTTTTTACATAAATAATTTCAGATATTGATAAGGACAGTGAAAATAAAAATAAAACAGGACATTGTGAAGAAGGGGAATCACTAGGACTACTTTATATTAAGTGATTAGGGGAGACTTCCCTGAGAGTATACACAGCCAGATGTGACTTTTTCTTGCCCCAAAAGCCAAATCTCTGAACCCGGGAAATGTCTTTCCCCAAAGGAGTTTATTACATGAGGCTGCCAACAAGGCCGATACCCTAAAAGTAGCTGGTTCCTCAGTGGAAGGGTGTTGTGATTATATACGGAGGAAGGAATGTGAAGATGTGAGGGATGAGGAGGTGCTGGGCGCCATAGGCTCCTGAATTGCAGTGTTTATCTTCTTCATCAGAGAGTGTTCCTTTGGGGTGAACCATAGACGCTACCCTGGTGTTATCAGCTTGGGAGGGGCACAGAGGATTTTGCTAGAAGTAGTGCACTATCAGCTGTCAAGTTTCCAGGAATGCAGCTGGAGAATAAATCTCAAGTGTGGGCGGGGTGAGGGAGAAAGAAGACAAGGAGGCTTGGTATTTGATTCTGCTTAGTTTGACTTTTCTAACAAAAAAGGGAGAATCTGGCTACAAGAGGTGACATATAAGCTGGAATCTGTGTAATTTTTTTAAAGATTTATTTATTTATATAAGAACTGGGGTATAGGTCAGAGGTGCAGGAGGGTGAGAGGATTCACCAGAAACAGAGCGGGGATCAGAACAGGCAGATGAACCGAAGACACTGCTGAGGGGAGCAGCAGGTGAGACAGGAAAGGTCTGCTGCGCCATGTGGGTATCTCCCTGGCTGGCCGGAAATCGAACCCGCGCTGCAGAAGCTGTGAACAGCTTCACAGCGCAGCACTCAACCCACTGCACCACTGGGGAGGCCCCAACCTGAGTAATTTTAAGTGGGTCAGCCATATCAAAATCTGGGGAAAGACCAATTCTAGGTAATTATGTCTCCTCAGCATATGATTTCAGTGTAATGTCAAATATTTATAAACCGTCTAGACAGGTTCACGTATAACAGGCCTGAGGCAAGAATACAAACAGATGCCCCTAAAACATGTCTATATAGTTAAAATTATACAACAAATTGACAAAAAAAGTCTTCCTACTGTGGCATATATAGTATTATGAAGAATTGGAAGTCCAAAACTAAGTTTAGGATGCTTGTACCTCTTGGGCTCTGTTTTGGAACATGGAGTTGTAGAAAGAGACAGTCCAGGCCTGAAGCGTTACTCTCCCACCCTCGGCCTACTTCAAAAGACCTCACACATATCTGAGACCCCGTATCCAGGCTCCATCTAGACCCGCAACAAGCAGCCATCCCTTGAGTACTCTCTGGGCTGGGCATGCACCTAGCTGTGGCCTTGTCTGTCTTCAGGTAGCTTGACCTGAGGAAGAGGCTCTGGCACTGGACTCCAGGCCACTTGGTCCGAGAACTTTATCTGAAACAGAACCTAGCAGGAGAGGAGGCACAGGCTTTGAGTGGGCACACCCTCTTGGGCCCTGTGCACACCCACCATGTGGGGTGGGGCATAGCTAGAGGAGGGCCGAAGTGGGACCCTTTAATCCATGGGTCCTAGTGCTGAAACCCTCTTCCCAAGATTTAGAATCCTACTGAGTCTAGATTCCAAGAGTGAAAACCTCGTTTGGTCTAAAGAAAATTACATGACGGGGCCTCCCCTGGTGGCGCAGTGGTTGAGCGCTGGGTTGCGAAGTTGCCTGCAGCCTCTGCAGCGCCGGTTCAATCCCCGGCCACTGGGTGAGGGTCCCACATGGCGCGCAGACCTCTCCTGCTGCCCACTGCTCCTCTCAGCAGTGTACTTTGGTCCTTCTGCCTGTTCTGTTCCCCGCTCTGGCTCTGGTGAATTCTCTAGCCCTCCCGTGCTTCTGACTGTACCCAGTGCTTGTATGAATAAATAAATAAATCTTTTAAAAAAAAAAAAAAAGAAAATTACATGACATAGAAGGTATTTTGAAGATGCCTTGTTACATACTTCTGTACTACAGGAAAGCAAAATGGAAGAAAAGTTATATATTAAAAAGAGGTGCTTCAGCTCAATAGCCTTAATGTTGTATTCTGAGGGAAATAGTCACCGGACCTAGTAATCAGTGGTGGCACACAAAGAAAGTTGTTCTTTTACTGAACCTTCTTAAGTAATGAAGTGAATGTACCTTGAAGAGTATAAATATTCTCACATTTTATCTGCTATAATGGTTTGGTCATTCTACTCTTGAGAAAATACTGAAATTAGCATGGGGTGCAATAAAAGCTAAGATAGGGATGGAAATTCATTACTTTTTTAATGGTATCTTGGAAGTCAGATACCTTGTACCATTGTTACACTTTTTAGATCTAAGGCTCAAGTACAAATTTTTCTCAAATGGCTGTGCAGCAGTAAAGATAGGTTAAAATATTAAAATTTAAAAATAAAAGTTAAGGCAAACATTATAGACTCATATGAAAATATTTGGAAAACATCATTATTAAGCAGTTCATAAAACTTCAGCTTGTGGAATTATTTCAGTGAAATTGATTTGTTACTATCAACCAAATCTTCAAACCTAAGAAGTAAAGAGGAGATTTATTTTTTCAATTATTATGTGCAAGGAAAGAAAGCCAAACAAACTGGTCACACCATCATTCTCAGCAGTACCTAGACTGGCAGAATGAGCCAGGAATGATCAATACCTTCATTCTCAAATGAAAGCTGCATCCATCTAGTTTTATAAATATGAAGCACCGTTGGACCATATGATCTGTCTGGCAGCTCTCAGTGCTCAGAAGTTATTTTTTAAAAGTGTAATAATATGTAGTAATAAAAAAAATTTAAACTTTGGTCTAATTTCACATTGGTGTCAGCTGAATATTGATCTTAACCCATGGCCATTTGGCATCCAGCTAGAATGTACGTCAGGGATTTGTCTGGCTTTGGCCTTAGAAATCTAAGGAACACTTTTTAGGTAATTTTACTGAGGATTTAGTGAAATTACGTACAGGTGTCTGTCTGCTGTATTTCCTCTGTCATCTACACTTGCGCTATATTTTAAGAACTGGTGGTCGCCAAGGTGGAACTCAAGCCAGGGGCCTCTGGGCAGGAGAGGAGAATAAAGAGGACTTGAAGCTCCAAAGTGGCACCATTTAAGGAAGAAGAAAGTTAATTAGAATGAGAGTTAAAAGGTGACTTTAGTCTCCTTTTGTTGGAAAATGAACTTTGTAAACTTTGTTCTGATAGATAGTACTAAGCACACAAGCATTTCAGCAACTTGATAACTTTGCCAGGGAAAACAGAAATTTTGGCTAGCTTACCCCAAAGAAAATATTCCTAACAGCAACATTCTTAAATATTATCCAGCATTTCTATATAGTCAAATAATACTTGAAACGTGCCAGCCCATTTTGAAATAGGCCTCATTATCAAGAATCTGGATAATAAAGACGAGGGTAATGAATAGTTCCCTACTGAAATCCCACACCTCACAGACTATCCTCCACTTGAAGTCTTTAGCCTCGACGTGCTTCATTCTTTCATTTCCCCCATTTCTTCTTATTTTACATTTTCAGTGTTTTTTTTTTTTCCTTCTTCTTTGCTCATCCTGTTGCTTTGAGGCTTGCCTGACGTTTTAGTACCTTGTTCTGCTTGTCCTCTCTCGGGGATTTCATGTGGTCCACCAATGCGTTCACACTGCCGACTCTCACATCTGCTTTCAAGTTGCTTCCCTGATCCCCAGAGCTGAATTTTCAATTGTCTGCACCACTCACTGCATTCAAAACTAAACTCATTCTCTCCTCTTCTTCCAACATGGTCTATTTTTCTCTATTTCTCATTGGCTTATTAACATTACCAATTGCCTGCCTCGTCTCTCCTTCTATCCAGTTATTGTCTAGACTATAAGTTCCACTTGTGGAATCTCCCTCCCCCTTCTCTCACACTCCATCAGCCACTACCTTAATTTAGCTGCCTGGTGTCTCTGATTGAGTCTCTGTGTAGCAGATTCCTAACTGTATGATTCCAGAGAGAAGGATGAATGTGTTTTTTTTAACTTAAAATAAGTACTTTTGAAAGCTTTTTCATCTTGGTACAAAAAATAATATAAAAGTATTTTTTAAATAATTTTCCTATGTATTATTTTCACTTGTGAAAATAAGAGTAGAATCTATTATAGCTATAGGATGCCAGATGCTTTCATCTTTATGCTCCATAAAGGGTCTTTTCCTGATTCTCTGTGGGAGACCAGGATAAATGAGTTTATAGGATTATAAAGAAGGCCTTGGGTAAGTAGAGAACTTAAAACAGGATAGCAGATACAGCCTACTTAATCTGTGAAGGTCAATTGCCTTTAAAATTTATTATTCTATAAAACGAAAGATTAAATGTTCACAGATAAAAAGATATTTCAATAAAAAGCTTTCCTATTTTAACAAGGGAAATTTAATGATGATGAATCCAAATTAATTTTATCTACTCTCTTATTAGAGTCAAAATTTATTTCTGAAGGTATAATGATTAGCTTGAACAGGTTTCCCTGTTTTTTTTTTTTTAATCTTTTCTACAGTAGATCATTTTATAGTAGACATTACAAATATATTGATATAGCCGTGGCATATAATTGGAAAATAAACCAAGTATAGTGATTCTACAAATTGTTGGGTTTAAGTTCTGTTACCCAAAATCTGAAAATATCCATCTTAACAGGTAAATATTGGGAAGATGGATTCACCCATTGAAAAGTGGAATCTAATAATTGGCAACTTGGCTTTAAAGCAGGTAAGTGATACACGTTTGTTTAGAGATCTTGGGTTTACAGTGCTTGGGTGTTATCTGTAAGAATGGAATGAATTGTAGTAAGATTAAATCTACCATTTCATTCCTTCAGAATACACAGCTCAATAATTTATTACCATAAAAAGTGATGCAATAGATGGATACCCAAGACTTCCCAGCTTTTTCCTCTGCAGATTGATCAGATTCTTCCAAATATGAAAAAATGAGGTTTTTTAAAAAAACATCAAAGTAGAGAAACCTTTCTGGACTTCGTTGTTTTATTCTTTCAAATCACAGTATAGCTTCCACTCCCGCTCCCTCTCCCCCTCACTATCCAAAAGTAGAATGTTCCTATTTGGTATGATTTGGTAGGTTATTCTCCGGGTTTGGGAACGCTCAAAAATTTTTCCACATAAAAATGGAACTAGAGTCCCTAGTTCCAAAAAATAACCTACAAATAGGAATGTTCTGCTTTATGATAGCAGGGGAAACCTGTATTACATTAGAGCTGTCTTATGGTCCTTTTCAGACTGAATTTGTGGGAAAAACCTATGTGGTGTTAATAATCAAAATTTTTAACAGCCAGCAGTGGGCTACATAAACTAATAGATAAATAAAAAATTGAACACATATTCCCTTCTTTAAATATCCTAAATTCTCATTAGGCCGTATGATGAGGTATAGCACATAGCCAATCACCATAACCTCAAGTCCCTCTTTGTCAATGTCTCATGTCAGCAAGGAGGCGTGCGAAACAGGGAGCCCCATGCAGGCCCATCTCCTGATGGTGGTGCCAGCCAGTGAGGCGGTGGGGCCCTGTTCCCTGTGGACAGAAGTAGAAGGGAGGAGAAAAGAGGGACACCCTCAGAGGCAAGGCATTGGGGGTGGTTGTGCTCTCTCTGACTTTTAATATTTAAACTATAGTAACTTTGTAAGGGTAACACAGCTAAATTACCATATGCCATACTTTCTTCTGACTTCTTACATGTATATCGACATCATCGAATAGGAAATGTTTTTTCAAAATGAATAATTCAGTTGGACTGTAAAAAAACTTTTTTTTAGGTTCAAGCAACAGTAGTTGGTTTTCTAGCAGCTGTGGCAGCAATTATATTGGGCTGGATTCCAGAGGGAAAATACTACCTTGATCATTCCATACTTCTGTGCTCTAGCAGTGTAGCTACTGCCTTCATCGCGTCTCTTCTGCAGGGTAAGTGCCTTTATAAATGTCTGTTCACGGTCTCGTACTCTCCAATGATTTATTTTCCATGTTGACTGTTTTTATTTGGATGATATGTGTTCATTATAAGAAGAATAGAAACACGTCATCTATAAATTTTTAAAGTATCTTATTCCAGATATATTTATATCTATTGTATGTAAACCTCAGTGTAGAACAGACATTCTGAGATTTTTCTCCTGACCTGCTGTATCCTGGGACAAGTCCCAAATAAACCTAGATACTCATTTGCTTCTGTAAGTTCAATTAATTGAGAAAATGCCTTTCTGGAAATGATGAAATGATGTAGAGGATTTATTGATTTGTCATTTGAGCAACAAGTATTCCAGGAAACCTGAGTTTCGAAAACAGTCCTTCTGTTAAAGTTTTTGAAGTTTCAGATTTCAAAAATATTTCCTTGATGTTTCTGTAGCACTGCAGATATAACGACAAGCTGGATGCAGCATTTTTGTTAGCTGTAGACTTTTAAAGAGTCAGAGACTTTCTAGCTACATTTAGAATTTTTCGGTTGGGATGTCATTTTTATTTGAACTTCACACTGGAGAACTAGCTAAATATGGAACCATAATCATAAAGAATTGGTTCTTTTCATTTTATAATTGCTGCCACCTCCCTTATATCACCAGTAAAGGTCAAAAGTGGAAGATTCTCATGTCAGGAATCATGACAAGCGAACAAGCTAACTTTCTCTGCCAGTTTCTGGTAATTTAGAGAATCTTATTAAAACTAAAGCAGTGTTTCCAAAAGGTTTTCAAGATTTTGTTTTCATACTTAAATTATATCCGGAATAGTTTCTCATCAGTGTATGGAATTATTAGAATTAAATAGTAGTTGGTGGTGTGAGAAAATCCATACACTTGGCTATGGATATAAATGTTATCATTTTTCTCCCATTTCTATTGCTCAGAAGAATAAGGATTTAAAAGTACAGTTACATTTTCATCTTCTTTCTCTAGTGGTAGGTTCATAGGCAGAAACTTTGGGTTGAAAGGGTAATCTTTCCGGAGTCAGCTTATTATGTTCTGGCCTCCAGTGTTCAACATATGATTACTTTCCTCCTCTTGACACTTCAACACTTTTAAATCATGAAAATGAAGCACCCATTTCTGGTTACCACAACATAAAACAAACCGTTTTCTTGGTCGTCTTCCCAATGGCTATGCCTATTAGTATCACCCACCTTTCTTTATTTGAAGGTTACTTCAATATCTTATTTGAATGTTAAGATAAAATCTTCAGGTTTGATACACACAAATACATTACTTTTATTACCTCTAAGCCATACATGTTATTGAATTTGAAACTTTAGCTTTAATATCATCTTGCAGTTGCCTCTCCGGTTTCTCAACGCAACACTGAATTTCTTAAATCTTCTATGATCTATGGAATTTGTTGAAAGGCATTCTGCCAAAGCATTAGAGTAAAAAGTTTTATTTGGTTTAGTCAGCTTATCTTTGCAGGCTCACTGAAACTGTTATGCTGTTTGTCTAGCCCATATATTTTAGTATTGGGGCATTGATTTTTCTTTAAATCATAACATAAAAGTAATGAGCTCTTTTTATTTTAGGAATTATAATGGTTGGGGTTATCGTCGGTTCGAAGAAGACTGGTATAAATCCTGATAATGTCGCTACACCCATTGCTGCTAGTTTTGGCGACCTTATAACTCTTGCCATATTAGCGTGGATAAGCCAGGGTTTGTACTCCTGTCTCGGTAAGTGCACTTGAAACAAAATATAATGTGTTGCTCTGAGTGTCTTTAAATATATATCATTATGCCGATGCCATGGATTCCTGGTGGCTTCGTCCATATTAGAACTGTGAGGGTCAGAGCTGAGCACACTACCCTTTTGCCATACACGGGTGTTCTGTTGTGATGTTCATCTATTTTTTTTTCTCACTTATTTTTTCTCCTTATAAAGTTGAAAGCTCTGTGAGATAAGGATTATCATCTTTAATTTTAGATGAGAAAACAGACTCATAGAGGTGTTGGATATATATATAACCCACTGCTAGTTAGAAGGTTGAAGACAGCTCATTATATTCTATAAATTCTGCCCTTTCCTCTAAATGTGTGGCTGACAAAGAGCCTGCTGACAACATGCTGATGCTGCATTGCGCTGCTATCCCAGAACACAAGGTTATGGTGCCTGAAATCTAGTGGCTCCCCCACCTCCCGCCCCCCCCCCACCCCATCAGAAACCAACATGGCAATTAACAACAACAAATGATCACCATGAAGGCTAGCCTGAATGCTGTGTAAAGTTGGAGTCATATGCGTGATTCTTGATACAGGGATAGAGTATTTATAGAGTCTAATGAATTGTTTTCAGCAACATACTCAAACTGTCACCAGTGTAAATGGATATGTTTTTCAGCATTGGTTTATGTTATAAGAAGTTGTGCTGTTATTTATTTTTAATGCCAAATTAAGAAAATTAAAAGAAAAAGTAACAGTAATATGAGAAAAAATAGTTCTAAATCTAAGCCCAAAGCAGACATGTATTCATATGTCTTCATATATTTTCTTTTTTTTTTTTTTTTAATTTTTATTTTTATTTTTATTTTTTTATTTATTTATTTATACAAGCACTGGGCACAGTCAGAAGCGCGGGAGGGTGAGAGAATTCACCAGAGCCAGAGTGGGGAGCAGAGCAGGCAGAAGGACCGAAGTACACTGCTGAGGGGAGCAGTGGGCGGCAGGAGGGGTCTGCGCGCCATGCGGGACCCTCCTCCAGTGGCCGGGGAGCAGCCGGGGATCGAACCGGCGCTGCAGAGGCTGCGGGCAGCTTCGCAACCCAGCGCTCAACCGCTGCGCCACCGGGGAGGCCCCGTCTTCATATATTTTCATGGATTCTGTATAGATTTGTGAAATACCTTAAAGTAAATCAAAAGTGCATTCAGCTTGAGAAAGGACCTCAGATTCATGTTTTTGAACTAAAGCAAGGACTTTAGCAACAAGGCAGTCATTTTTCACTGCTTATGGATATATCAAGAGACGCTTCATTTAGTATATAAAGTTACCTTAAATTATCTAATAAACGGCATAAACATATTTAGTAAGGCTTGTATTTGTCCATGGAAAAGTCTCATTTAGCAGATAAGATGTATCCACTTGAAGTCAGGTAGAAAACAATACCTGATCAGTGGCCGAAATTTAGACCTTGGTTTTCACTTGGTTGTGGAATAATTGAGAATTGACATGTTCAGGTATAGTCGGGATAATGTCCAATTCCTTTCTCTCCCTACCCCCCAGAAAAAAAGCACAAAGAATGAATCATGTTGTTAAAGTAATCTGCTCTAATTTATATTATTGTGATGATAATTGGGTATACTTTCTGCCTGTGAACTAGTTACACAATTTAGAAGTTGATGCTGGTCAGGGCTTGAAATGCTAGCTTATGGCTCGTATTAGAGAATGCAGTTTGATAGTCTCCTCCTACTCGATTAAGCTCACTTGCCTGTCGCAGGCAGACAGCTGGGCAACTTGCAGGCCTCGCCACCTTAGAAACCAACCACCATTTCCCAGGTGGGGCAGGGAGACTATGAGTTAATCGTGCTTCGTGCCTCTCTCCCTAGTCGGGCCAATTGGTTCTTCCTTTCCCACTTTGGGGAGGAGGTAAGGAGAATGGAAGTGCAGAGTAGTCGAGGGAGAAGGGTCTCCCCCTAATGTTATTGAGGGCAGAAGTTCTAGGGTCTGGCCAGGAGGATACTGATGGGGGTGGCGGGATGGAGAGTAAGTATTCGTTCAGGGATTGGGCTCCCCTACATTAAAAAAAAGTATTTATTTGCACACTTGAATATTTAAATCACCATTAAGTCATTTGTAGCACAATTCTCAGGTGCTTGGTAATACAGACTATCTCATCAGTTGAGGTGGTAAGAAAATAAGAGAATGACAACCATTGTAGTGATACAGAATAATTATTTGATTCCAGAAGATAATTCAATTTTCAAAGAAAATAATGGGTGCTGACCTTTGAAATTTTATTTTAAAAAACTACATGAGCACCTCCCCTGGTGGCACAGTGGTTGAGCGCTGGGCTGCGAAGCTGCCTGCAGCCTCTGCAGTGCCCATTCGATCCCCTGCCGGGCAGCGAGGGTCCCACATGGCGTGGCAGAGCTCTCCTACCGCGCCCACTGCTCCCCTCAGTAGTGTATTTCGTCCTTCTGCCTGTTCTGTTCCCCGCTCTGCCTCTGGTGAATTCTCTCACCCTCCTGCGCTTCTGACTGTACCCAGTGCTTGTATAAATAAATCTTTAAAAAAATAAAAAAAACTACATGAGCCATAAACTTCCCTTATAAAAGACTTAGCCATAATGTATTGTATAAAATTTTCAGCATTCTGCATATTATAGATGATATACCAGTACTTTAACTAGTTCAGGAAATTAAAATGTGAAATGGAATGATACCATCACAGATCACAATTTGGAAAAATATAATTTTATTATAAAATACTGCTTGGTTGCCTTGTCTCCTAAAAGTTGACAGAAAGTAATTCAAGATGAATTAATTAAAATAGGATATTTTATGTTTAGTCTGTATCATGTTTCCCTAAAATGGCATTTTTATTTATTTTTTAATGGCATTTTAAAAAATGGGCTACCAGTTGTTTGTTTCCAACATTAATTTAGCAGGTAAAGGTGTTTCTGAAGTCCGTGTTTGGGTTTCTGTTGTGAACGCTAGGGGTCCTCAGAAGACCAGCAACTGTGAGCCTAGTGTAAGTGGATTCTGAAAAAAGATTAAGAAAAGGCACATTAAAATCCCATTCATCCTGCTGAGATGCCTAGTTCTTGGAAACAAAGTTGAATTCCTGAACGCTTAGCAGTTTCAAGAGATTATAAAGAAGATTTCATGGCAGCTTGAAATTGGTTATAAATAGAGGCCTTGTCAGTATAAGCTCGCAAAAAAGTGGATGTTGAAAACAGTCTCACTTACCTGTTCACCTAGCGTTTTGACATTTGGAAATGACCTTAAATAGCTCTCCTCGTGTCTGCTGGTTTTGGTGCGCGTGCTGAGGACTTGCTCTCTATTCATTCAATGTGCTACGTTTCCTTTAGTCCTGGTAAAATTGCTCATTTCTGATATCTGAAGCAAATGCAGGATTTCCCTCCTCACTTCTGCAGTTCTCTGTATATTTTTTAAAAAGCCCAAAGCCTCCTATTGATTTCATATTTGTAGTTGCCCCATGAAAGTTAGTGTTCAAGTCCCTGGAGTCTGCAAAACTTACTTCACAAGGTCCTACCTGCTCCAACCTTTCTTAAACCTTTTACTCCAGATTCTGCCATGTACTGATTTTCATACACCGTCTGTGATTTTCCCCTTTTTTTCTTATGTTATCTCCCTCCTGCCCATGAGGCCAGAGTCCTCACTTCTCAATGCTAAGTTCATAGGGCCCCCTCATCTTGGATGACCCTTTTCTTCCCTGAATCCCTAGAGCATATCATCGACCCTTCCATGATGATGCTCTTTACCTTGACCACATTGGTCGTTAACACTTTTAACGGAAGCTGTAGTATGTTCCCCTACGAGGGTTTAAGTTTCTTGAGGACAAAGCTGCTTTTATTTTATTTACATTTTCTGTAGCGTTCCACAGTGCCATATATATAGAGAGAGGATGCTGAATAAATAGGACTTTACCAGATGCTTTGTTCTTTTTGAAAGCTACCCAATTAATGGGAGTAGAAGTTATTTAGGGAGGAGTAGGTCTTGGAAAATAGAAGATATGTATCCATCTGAACGATTTTGCAGTAGTGTCCAATAACATAATAGATTGTCACCAAAAAAAAAAAAAAAAGGACCCTTTCGATGAGGACATAGTATCAGGAACATACTGGAAGGGTATCTTGGTTAGTGAAAGGTATCTGGACATTAGTATTACTGTAGCAAAGTAAAAATGGCAACATATCACTAGAAAAGATCTATTTTAAGTGCAAGTAGAAGAGGAAATAAAAGTCAGTGACTTGTAGAGAAAATATAAAGGCATTTATTCAGCCTGTACATGATCTTTAAACATGTAATCTTCAAAAGCTATGAAGAGAATCTAAGGTTGGACCAGTAACTGCAGTCTCTGTACATAATGATTATTGCCCTTTTTCTTGTCTACATATTTTAAGAGAATTTTTAAAACTTTTTCAATTTTTATAACCATATGGCTATATAATTCTTGTATGTATGTGATGTTTATTGATTTGAAAATTATCAGCTTTTCATTTTTTTTTGAGACAGGATCTGAGAAACAAAATGTTGATTTCTTTCTTCAAGGTTAACTTTAAAAAGATGTCTTCATTGAAGTTATAAGAACAATAGCAACCAGCCTCGGGTTATTTTAGTCCTGTGGAGACTAACAGGAATGACACCTGGTTATTTCCAGAACATTCTAAATATCACTGCCTTGAAGTGGTGATGTGAGCAGAATCTAAATTTATTTTTCAAATCACTCTTTAGAGATTTTTAGCAATGTACCATGTGAGTTTAGAGTGATTCCTAGAAGGTCTATATAGTAGAAAAATCTGATGGTTATTATAATGGACATTTTAAAAATTGTTAACTTAAAATGCCCATTGCTTTGTTCACACAGAACGAGCTACATAAAAATGCCACTCATAATGACTACATATTTCAGAAGAATATAGGGTAAGAATAATAGATGCTATTAATGAAATTACTGAGCGGTAGTTACAAAATGTCACCAGCAGTCTAATAAAAGGTGAAAGCCAGGAATGAAACAGGTAGCAGTTCTGTTCAGAGGTGAAGTTCAGTCTTAACAATTATAAACATTTTGTCCTAATTTTACTATTCTGTAATTTACCTGTGCATAGAATCATTGCTAATGCACTTGGACATTTACTGGCATAAAATTCCACAAATTTCTGTGTGTACACCTGTTTTAATATCCTATCACTACTGGGGATACATTACCACACACCTGGGCTGCAGTAAAATATAGAAATTAGTTTTCTGACAGTCCTGGAGATGAGAATCCAAAATGATTTTTACAGGGCTAAAATCAAGGTATTGGCAGGACTGGTTTCTTCTAGGCGGTTCAAGGGAAAAATCCTTTCCTGGCTTGTTAGCATGTTTTCAAGGTTCATCTGTACTGTAACCTGAATCAGTACCGAAAATAGCAGTATAGAGTAACATCCCAAATGTGGATTAAAAGTATTCTAGTCGGGCCTCCCCGGTGGCACAGCGGTGGAACGCTGGGTTGTGAAGCTGCCTGCAACCTCTGCAGCGCCGGTTCGATCCCCCTCTGCTCCGCGGCCACCGGAGGAGGGTCCCACATGGCTCGCAGACCTCTCCTGCCGCCCACTGCTCCCCTCAGCAGTGTACTTCGGTCCTTCTGCCTGCTCTGCTCCCCGCTCTGGCTCTGGTGAATTCTCTCACCCTCCTGCGCTTCTGACTGTACCCAGTGCATGCATAAACAAAACAAACAAATAAATAAATAAAACATGCCTCTATAAAAAAAAAAAGAAAACAAAAATCACTAAAAAAAAAAAAGTATTCTAGTGTATATGTGTTTCACATTTGTCACCATTTGATGGGCATTTGAGTTGTTTTCACTTTCTGGCTATTATAAATAATGTTGCTGTGAACCTTCTTGTGTATTTTTTGTGTGAACATTTGTTTTCAGGTCTCTTGGCATATACCTAGGAGTAGACTTGCTGGGGTGTATGATAACTCTGGTTAACATTTGGAGGAATGGTCCATTTATTATTTTTAATTTCTTTCCTGAGAAAAATGTTCCCCTCTTTGGAAATCCAAGGTGGTGGCTCTGGGGTGTGGGTGGTGGGCTCATTTTCAACTTCAGATGCCTTTCCAGAAATTTCATGTTGGGTATAATTTAAAGCGTGACACGGAGCTGCTGCTCTTCTCTTGACCTGGAAATGAAATAAAAAGCTGATCTGACCCGGCACTCTTTCCATCTGTGTTTTGTGGACTTCAGTGCTTATCATTTTCTATTCGATCTTCTAAGAGATTGTTGGCAATCTTAGTTGGTTTAGGAGGTGAGAATGCTTCCAGACAGAAATGTTATTTATCCTTCCGCCATGGTTTATCAAGAACTAGGAATGCATAAGTTTTTTCTTTTTTTAAAAGAAAAAATCATGGAGAAAATGACACTATCTATTACATTGGTCATATTTCTTTCAATGAATGAAAAAATGTAAATGAATTTTGTCAGCATAGTTACTGTGAAGATGCAATGGCAATTCTAGGTAAAGTCCTGAGAATAAAATTCGTTTGGATATTTCTTTGGCATCTATAGCAGTGGTTCCTACTGAAAAGAAAAATTGAGTTTCTACCTAGCTTAAACATCTTTAGTGATGAGTAAGATTTTGTTCAGAAGTTGTATACATCATGTCTACAAAGCAAGACAAATAGCCAGCCCCAAGGCCAGTGAACTTCCTTAGACTCTCCCTAGAAAAGTCTGCCAAGAAGGTGGGAGAAAAAATACTTGTGATCAAGTGAGACAGTCACCACAAGATCCTGGGACACTGCCACCCCAGCATGTCCCAGATGGTGAGATGGGAATAATAATGGCAGTGATGATGACAATGATGGTACATTTTCAACAAATGTTAGCTATGTACCTGGTTTGTGTTACCAGACGGTGGTTAATAAATGTACTATAGTCCACCATAGCATATTAGAAGGTTCAAGTAGTGCTGTAGTGAAGCAATCTGTTTAACTGTATTAAGATATTTTTAAATTTTATTTTGGAGCTTGAACACCACTTAGCTTGGGGGAGCTATCGATTGTCAACTTATTGGCCAATATTCTGTGGAATGCTTGGACTGTTGGAGCCTTGCAGGTGAAAACAATATGCCATTTGACTTCATAGTTTAGACCACAAACTTTGGTGTCAGCCAGATGTCATTTTTCCCAACTTTTGCTATTTCCTGGCTGTATACTTAAACACGCAAGCCTCAGTTTCTTCATAAACTAAAAATAACACAGTTGTGAGGACAATAAACTGAGAAGATGAATATAAAGCATTTAGTATTTGGTAGGTAGAGAAGCCCAATAAATATTAACTGTTTTATTGTTGCTCTAGTCGTTATTATTGCTGTTCCTACCTAGGTATATAACTCTTTCAGTAGATACTTGTCAAACGAGTGTATTTGTTTTTAGTTACATTATTTAATATTTTTTTTATCTTATTGACAGTTTTAAAGTAGTTTGAAATTTATAGAAAATACATGAATGTTTGATAATATCATAGCTTCTGATAAAATTTTAATGTGTCCATTTGCTACGATTAAAAGAAAGATTGAAATGTCCTTTTCTTTTTTTTTTTAAATTTTAGAGACCTACTACTATATTTCTCCACTGGTTGGTGTCTTTTTCCTGGCTCTGACTCCTATCTGGATTATAATAGCTGCCAAACACCCAGCCACAAGGACAGTTCTCCACTCGGGCTGGGAGCCGGTCATAACAGCAATGGTTATAAGTAGGTTAGTGGTGAAGTGTGTGTACTCTGTCTGCATGTACGTATATGTGCATTAAAACAAATTAACTGCCTATTTTTATTTGACTACTGCTACTTCAAGGATTCTGACAAGCCTTGATATAATTCAGGATATATGCAAATGATTTAGTTTGCAAGGATCCCATTACAGCACAAGTTTTAATAACAGAAAAAAAAAGCAATGTAGAAGTCTAGCAATCAGCTATTGGTCAGGTAAGTTGCAACACATAGTCATGCTTTGCTGAAGGACGTTTTGGTCAATGGTGGCCATCCAGTGGTGGTGACAGTAGGCTCCCTCATGGGGTTTTGGGGTGTTGTGAGCCGTGCAATCTCGGTTTGTGGAAGTACACTCTGTGAGGTTTGCATGATGGTACATGGCCTAGTGATGCATTTCTCAGACCACGTCCCCATTGTTAGGTGACACATCGCTCTAGTGTTGCCAGCCACAGAGGCTCACACTGTAACATTTCTGTTGACATGAAAGTTGTTCATTATACGTTTGGTGAAAAGAGCAAGTGAGAAAAGAGTATGAATTTCCTGTTAAATGTGGTTGATGGACACATTTATAGCCTTCGTGAAACTACTAACATGACAGTAAAAGAGTGAAAAAAGGTCTAATACTACAAAGACAGGTACTCAGAGAAGACAGCAGGTGAAAGATTCAACAAGATTAGTAAGATAGGTGTCAGATGGTGGTGAACTGAACCAGCAGAGTGAAATAGGGGGATACACATCAGAAATAAGTCGAGCTGACCCACAGAAACCCAGGACAGCAGAGGAATGAGAGGCATAAAGTACTTGTGAAAGCTGAAATGAAGACAGACTGCAAGTTTGTGTAAGGAACATCAAGATCCCAAAAGCACTTCTCCAGTTTGCCCACCCGAAGGGCAGACAAGACTTAACTCCAGAGATGCCCTGGTTCAGGGACACCCGCATGTGTGAGGATGCTGAGTGGACACTGTAGGAAAGAAAATGAAGTGAAAGTCTACGTGCTAACTGGGGTTTTCCATTCCCTTTTCTTTGCTCATAGAATGCTGGTGGCAGCTTTATGTCCCAGGCAGAAAACTAAAAAATTTCTTTCTGGGAAGACTCATCAGCACAACAGAAAAAAAAAAAAAAAAACCATGCATATATTGACCCTTGTGGGTCCTTTAGTGAGCAAGCTGCATGCCTCCCCGGGGTTTTTCCCTGCTCCCACTTACAGACCTTGCTGTGTATGTGGAGAGCTCTCCGTAGGCCCTGCAGCCCCCTGACTTACCAAGAGCAAAGTCCCAATGTTTTTATTCTTGAAATAGTGAAGGATCGTCAGACATTTGATTAAGGCTTCTAACATGAAGGATAGCGATCCCTCTGCCCCCCCCCCCAAAGTGTTACTCAAAGAAAGTGCAGGGACAGTTAAAAACAAACAAACAAAAAATGTCATCAGTATTCCGGGAGAACTAACAGAAGCTGTGGTCTAATAGGCTTTGCAACTCAGCTTTGAATAATGATTCCTTGGTTATTATTAAGTCAATCCTAAATATTTTGCCAAAAATTGGCAGGATAGTGGGAAGAAGGGAATTGTGAAGGGACAAAAAAGGGAAGGAAGAGTGAGACTCAGTCCTCATCTGCTGTAGCAGGAAGCCAGGCGGTAAACGTTTAAAATCACATATCAAGGAAAGAGCATATTTATAACCATGTTATTTAAAAATACAGAATTAAGTGCTAGAAGCAATAGCTAAAGAAGTTGAAAAGAGGGCCTCCCCTGGTGGCACAGCGGTTGAGCACTGGGCTGCGAAGATGCCCGCAGCCTCTGCAGCGCTGGTTCGATCCCTGGCCACCGGCGAGGGTCCCACATGGTGCGCAGACCTCTCCTGCCGCGCCCACTGCTCCCCTCAGCAGTGTATTTCGTCAGTCTGCCTGTTCTGCTCCCTGCTCTGTCTCTGGTAAATCCTCTCACCCTCTCATGAATCTGGCCTGTACCCTGGTTCTTGTATAAATAAATAAATAAATCTTTAGAAAAAAAAAAAAGAAGTTGAAAAGGGATCCTAGTGGAGAGCAGGATCTATACGTGGGGTTGAGGACTGTTTTATAAGCTTTGTGGACCTTTCGCTATTAAAATAATGCACGTATGTTTGGTAAAAATAAAATTTAATAACAGAAAATGACTTTCATAATTTCAGCCAGTTTTATTTTTTAAAATATGCTTGTTAAAATATGTCTGGGTGGCGATATGCCAGCAGACAAACTGTAGAACTCTGAATGCTGTACCTGTGGCTCATTTATATTTTCTTCTTTTGTGTTTCTATTTTCTAATTTTTCTATAGTAAGTTTTACGACCCAAGTAACAAACATTTTAAACTATATTTTAACAAGTGTTTGTGTTGTATCCACAGAATGATTTTTTTTCCTTGACACATAATGAGTTTGTCCTACGATATATGCATTTTTAAAATTAGCACTTAAAATATTAAAATATTTCTAAAGATGACTATTTTTGGACTTAATAAAATGGACTTTTTAATGGGAACCCCTAGCAATGTAGACATATTAAGCCATTATTAATTTGTTTTGCTAAAGAATTGAGATAATAAAGGCTTAACAATTTCCTAATGTTAACTGTTAGTAGTAAGAACATTTGTTCTGATATTTTGACAAGCAGCCCCATTCTGTGACACAGTTCCTTTTTCTGTAATGTGGACTGCATTTTCCTGGAGGACTTAGACAATAGAATCCCATGAAATGTTGGGACTGGCAGTGCTATCTAGTACATAGACTGAGAGACTGAAGTTAACCAATGGTTAATGGTCTCAGAAACAAAATTCTCCAAGCTCTGATGAGACATTGTGAAGCTATGGCTTGCCATCACACAGCTGCACCTAGGTGTTCCAGGCCTGTGTTCTCAAGGTCAGCTCTTTCTGTGGCTACTACTACGCATCATTTTAATCTGCCAGTGATAAACACACCCTACTTACATACAATGATAAAAGTCATTCCTTCATGCCCTTAGTTACTTCAAAGAAGAGAGAATACGCTTTAAAAATACTTTTTTTAAATTGTAACGGCAATAAAGGGTTTTTAAAAATTACTAACTACAGAATAGTACAAAAATGACCATCAGTTTCCCAGTCAATCTCAACCCGTAGGGATGGATGTTAATATTTTCTTGTCTGTCTTTCCAGACGTTACTTGCGTGCACTGAAAGTGTGCTTTTCCTCTTCATAAATAACATATCTTGGAGACCATAAAGTGAGTCCTCAAATGCAGAGCTACAGCTTATGCCATATTTTATTCTTAATATTTTGCAGTTGCCTTTGATTTTTTTTTTCACTTTGAATATTTCCTCATTTTCTCCATTTTTTTTTTTAAGTTTTTTTTTTTAAAGGTTTATTTATTTATTTATACAAGCACTGGGTACAGTCAGACGCGCGGGAGGGTGAGAGAATTCACCAGAGCTAGAGTGGGGAACAGAACGGCAAAGTGACAAAATACACTGCTGAGGGGAGCAGCAGGCGGGGCAGGAGAGGTCTACGTGCCATGTGGGACCCTCGCTGGCAGCTGGGGATTGAACCAGCGCTGCAGAGGCTATGGGCAGCTTCGCAGACCAACGCTCAACCGCTGTGCCACCAGGGGAGGCCCATCATTTTCTCCATTTTTTAATGCCTTAATATTTTGTTTTTAAAAGTAGAAGTGTTTATATATCAAGAACAAATTAGTGCATTTCCTTTCCTCTTCCCTAAGTTATATGATTTTGTCTTTCAGCATTGGGGGACTTATTCTGGACACAACTGTATCTGATCCAAACTTGGTTGGGATTGTTGTTTACACACCAGTTATTAACGGTAAGAATCAGATGTGCTGTTTTGTTATAATGTGAAATCTTTACATATACCAAAGTATTACTAGAAATTTTAGGACCATATTCCTACTCTTCTGTTTTCCCTTCAACCCCACTTTGTTGCTCATGATGGAAATTACATTCCTGTTCTCAGTATACAGAATACATTTTTGAAAAGGACTGTTTCTTAATCTTATCACTAGATGTTAATTGAAAAGCAAGTCATTCCAATTTTTGAGGTTAGTGTGCCAAATACGGTATTTCAGTTCTGCATGCTTTGGTCCTATCTACTATCTATGTTGTTTTGTTGCTACTCTTGTCAAATCTCATAGATGAATTTGAGGTAGATAAGATTAAGGAGTGCTTGAGTCAGTTTAGTCTATTTAAATCTGTCTCTTCTCTCCTGAATCCTTTAAAAGCTGTCTTATGTTTTTTCTTATCTATAAAATAGTAGTTATAACATTCAAGTTCATAGGGATTTTTGTATGAATTCAATTTAATAGATCATTTTAATCTACTGGCTTTGGGCTGGCGGCCATTAAATTATATATTTTAGTATAGCATAAGCCAATAAATTTAAAAGTAATTCTGCTTGGGAGAAAACATGTCACAGGACTTACTACACACTTACAATAAATTACTTTTGTATATTTATCTGTAAGAAAATGTTACACAAGAGCAAGTTCTTCAAAATCTAATTTTATGTCTAAAATTCTGTGAACATTTTCATTTTTGTGTACCTTTAGAATATCCCTGAATAAATTTTCCCTGTGAACCGTTTTTTAATTTTCTTGGTGCCCACTTGTCTGTTCACCCTTAAAATTATGGATCCACTTGATTCAACCTGCCCCTTCATTTTTTCATAAACAGTGACCAACCTTGTTTTTCTGTCTTTTACCATTGTTGTCTGCTAATGTCTCTCTCCAACCTTCAGTCAAGTAATAATAGATTAGCTTTCCGGACTCATTCCGCACTCAATGCAAATTAAACATTTTCTTTAAACATTGTTTTTATTGCATCTGGCTTAAAATGACCAACTTAACAGTGATTTCCTCCTATCTGTCAAATCAAGTTTGAGGTCTGCTGCTTAGCTTTCACGCTTGCTATACCCTATTGGATGCATCGGCCTTTATCACTCTAACTAGATTCCTTCGTAACTGTTAGAGCTGTGTTGCCCAACCTGTTAGTGAGAGATTCACCTTAAATCACAACAGCCCCATAATTAGTAAGGCTTTCATGAGTTTTTCTGTTGTTTCACCTTACATAAGAAACAGTGCTGGAGCTTCATAAAGTGTCCTCATTGGACATTGCTGCTATGGCATTGCCTGGTAGTAAAATCTTTTTCTGCATCTTAGAAAGTAAACCTTAGTTAGTTATAAGAGTGAGCTCATTTGATGTTAAATTCCACTTTTTAAAAACATTGATAGAGGATTCGTTCCATCTTCTTCAGAATGGTGGAAGCGAGTTTCATGTTTTCAATTTATTTTTTATTGAGGCATAATGGACATATAACACTGAATTATTTTTAGGCCTATAATGTTATGATCAATATTTGTACATATTACAAAATGATCATCACAATAAGCCTTTAGTTAACAACTATCATCACACAGAGTTACACATTTTTTTTCTTGTGATGAGACTGAGAACAATACATTATGCAGTAAGTATCATTAACTGTAGTTGTATATTACATTCCCAGGACTTATTTATTTTAAAACTAGAAATTGTATTCAACATGTGATTTCAACTCTTTACTCCTAATCCCATCTGTTCACTTTTAGATCCATACTTTAAACTGAATTTACCCACAAGGAAAGACCCAAAACACAAAATCTGAGCTCATTTTCTCCACTTACTCCCAAACCTGCTTTTCCTTCTGTGTTTCTTTGTCAGTTAGTGGTATTATATGTATCCAGTGTACCAAACGGTGCATCCCAAAGTCATCACATACTCCCTTTCTCTTATACTCTCTCCTCTTATCTGCTCTTAAAATACTACTTGAATTAGTCTCAACCCTTTGTCTCTATTATTCCTGTTTTTGTTCAGAATCTTACCTGAGTTCATCTGTATAAATTACTTCCCAGCCTCTTTTCTCACCCATATTGTTGCTAGAATCACCTTCCTAAAGAACAAAGTGGACCTTGTCCCTTGCTTGCTTAAAGATCACAGTTGAGTTACCTGGATGAAATTGTTTAGCATAACACCTAGATCCAGTCTGCCAACTCTTCAACCTTTTGTCTTGCTGAATTTTCTATGCTTTTTCAAATAGATCAAGTTGTTTCTCTATACCGAACCTTTGTACCTACTGTTCCCTCTGTCTTACTCCCCTTATTTACCAAGTTTTGCTCATTAATTCAGACCCAATAAAAGCATTACCTCTTCTGCAAAGTAGATATTCAGGCAGAGTTAGTTGCTTTTCTCTGATAACAATACATTAGTTATCTTTTCTCAGATTCCAAAGCATAC
The DNA here is from genome assembly GCF_014898055.3 of Talpa occidentalis. Taxonomy (NCBI): domain Eukaryota; kingdom Metazoa; phylum Chordata; class Mammalia; order Eulipotyphla; family Talpidae; genus Talpa; species Talpa occidentalis. The sequence continues at coordinate 11,018,597 of NW_023601653.1, forward strand.
TTTTATACATTTAATACTTTTATTATGGTATATACTTATTTTGTATAATTTCACTTTTGAAATGAATAGTGTCTAGCCTGTTTTGATTTGGTAATTGCTGGGTGAATAAATGCATGAGTTAAGGCACATGCTTCGTTTTGTTGCTGAATATGTCACTAAATTTGAGGAAATTATCTTGTTAAATAATGCAGCTTAGATCATAACCAAAACATTTTCATGGAGTTTAGCAGGTACTTGAGATGTGCTTTAAATAGGCAAAAATAGAAAAAATGGTTCCTCCTGTTTGTATAAAAAATCAGGTTAGGAGTTGGGAGAAACAGGCAAAAGGAGTGACTGTATGGCAATGGGGGGAAACTAGACTTTTGGTGGTGATCGTGATGTAAAGTATACAGATGGGGAATTATAAAGCTGTGCACCTGAAACTTATAAAATCTTATAAACCAATGTTTCCTCAATAAAAAATTATTAATAAAAAAATTAGCAGTGATGGCAACATTTATTACTTTCCTTCGTTTCTTCTGTGTGAAACTGGAGAAATTGATTTCTCAGCATTTCCTTCTATTTGGTATGTTCTAAAATCTCTTTAGATAGGAGTGAATGTTGGGGGAGGAGCACTTTAGATACTAAAAGAGGTTAGACCAAAAAATAAAAAAATAAAAGAGGTTAGAGATCCAAGGAGTGAATATTTTGTGGACAAAAGAAGAAAGAGCTGTATTAGAGATCAACTGTTGAGGAGGAGGAGCTAAGTTAGTGTAGCTAAGAAAAGTGATTCAAAAGGGACCTCCTGTTTAGTAACTAAGAAGTCATTTGCAAGTTCAAGTTTTTAGTTTAATAGGAGTAATGACTATATAAATGAAGGTATAGTCTCATAATAGAATACTGTTAGCAATAAAATGAGTGAATTTTATCTTACACAGCAACAAGGATGAATCTCAAGAACTTATATAATAGAGGGTTCCATTTATATAAAGCACAAAAGCATAATTAGGTATCCACATTTTATTTCTGGAAACTAAAAGAGTAATTTCTATGTGTGGATTTGGATAAGACATTGTGAAAGGAAAATAGGTGGAAATGCAGGTGTGTGGAGGTGGCTTCAACAAGTGAGTATGGATGGGAGATACTAGATCTGTTGTACAGTCAATTAAAGAAAGTGATTTCCAAGGTAATAATACTGCTTTAATTTCAAAATATAACCAGAGATTATGGTGAGCACATGGGAGGTTAACACTTTAATTAGCTCTTCCACATTATGTTGTTTACTTCAAGATTTTAGTCATCTTGGGTCTCCCCTGGTTGGTGCAGGTGGTTGAGCGCAGTGCTATGAAACTGTCCACAGCCTCTGCAACGCTGGTTCAATCCCGGCTGGCCAGCTAGGGTCCCACATGGCACGGCAGACCTCTCCTGTCTGGCCCGCTGCTCCCCTCAGCAATGTATTTCGTCAGTCTACCTGTTCTGTTCCCCGCTCTCCCGATCTGCCTCTGGTGAATCCTCTCACCCTCCGCACATCTGGCCTATACCCCATTCTTGTATAAATAAATAAATCTTAAAAAAAAAAAGATTTTAGTCATCTTATCTGGAAAAAATATGCCAGTCTGTTTCGAACATGTCAATTCATTTTATTTTTAGCTTAGTGCAATTGTCATATATCAGTTGTGCCTGTGTTTCCTGGACAATGGGGTGAATCAGGTCAGGGAGCACATGGAAGAGGAAAGCATAAGTCCACTATTTCTAAGGGCTTATGTGTATTCATCATCACATATGATAGTCTGGACATAGTAAAAAGGAAATGAAAGTAGTTCTGCAAAACTACCCATGTGGTTCTGTGGAAGAGAACGCTAATTATTGTTTCAACTCAATCAAGGCAAGTTGCAAGTAGCAGCTACATTCTCAGAGTAATGCATTATGCTTTCTGCACTTTTAAGGATTCCATATCTAATAAAATACCAGACAAAACATTATCCCCAAGAGAATTTCCAGCGTAAATGAAGATGAACCTACCATTTATGCATTCCTGTGGCAAATATCTGGCATTGAAGAATGTTTCTGAATACAGTCTTTCCTTTTCCATTTAGTATAAGCATCTCATTCTCTTTTTTGAGGGGCTATGAAGGGAAATCCTTGGCTGATTACAGGCTGTTCTTGTTGGCTTACCCAGTAACTCTTTGTGAAAGTGCTTGTATTGTAGAATATTAATATGTCCTTCCCATGCCCAGGGCAAAGGAAACAAACGCGTTTTTATTTTTATTTTTTTACAGATGTGGTAATTTCTAGGCTATGTTAACTTACTTCCAGTTAGAAATGTTACTGGCCTTGTTTATGTGCTATTATCAGATGTGTATCAATACCTGCCAGTTATTCAGTGTTCTGCCACCCTTGTTTACTTTAGAAAGTGAGCTCAGATTTAGAACATCCCCACTTTTAAAAATAGTCATCACTACCCTCTTGTGGAAAATCCAGTGAGTAAACAGAGGGCAATTTAAATGATTGTTTTAAATATGGGCATCAAGTGACTTACTCTCTTTTTTAAGAAAGAGAAATGTGAGTTAATTGAAAAGCAGCACAGTTCCTACACCATGTCCAGCAACTGTTGTATCTTTCATGTTTTCATTACTTTATTTAATGTTATCTCTGATGAGGTAGATATTAAATTATCCTCACTTTTCAGTGTATAGGATCGAATGCTGAGTATCACTGAAGTCTCAGTGAGTGGCAAGGCAGTTTGCAAACCCACGTGGTCCGAGCCAGAGGCAGCTCCACAGAGAACAGAGCTCTGCATTCATGAGCCTTAATTATTCCTCCTGGTCAATGTGACTTTGTTTCCCTTTTAAACATATTTTACAAGAAATTTGTTTTCTTCTAGGAAATTTTTTAGAACTCCTTGGGATGCATATTTTTAAACCTTTTTTATGATAAACTATATTTTAAGTATCTTAAGCACTTTTAATGAATTTTTTATTTGCTAAATGAGACATGGTAAGGAAATTGTGAAGCTACATTTAGTTTAAGATGGAGTTGTAATTTCATTTAAAAAATATAACATTCAAATTGCTTTATTTTTAGTGTATTAATATAAGAAATCAGTGTGTTAGCTTTAAGGGGGGAGGCTTCATGGTGTCCTTGTTTCTCTAATTTTTTCCCCCATGACAAAAACAATGTTAAATTCTTATTTATAGAATAGAGATTTATCACTATTAGAATGCATTGAACACCAAAATTTCACTACACGTCAGGTTGCATATAAGTCACGTAGACTGGCATTGAGCAGAATCACTCAACCTGTATTTCTGAACATAATAATTATATATAACCCCAGATAAACTGTTCAGACTTAAAGCTTGCTAAAGCTGGGTTTCTCCATAGTATGTACCTTATTGCTGGCACTAAACAGCACATCATAAATAGTCAAGCAAAGGATTTATCCTCTAGCCACTGTATGTATGAGGGAGCAACAGAACAAGAAATCAGTTATTTTGCATCCAGATATCTGGATGCAACAATTGGTGATCATCCTGGTCGAGGTCTGTTGCCTTCTGATTCATTCTGATGACTTCAAAGCTTTTGACTCGCTACCTAGTTCAGGCTTCCTGTTGAAATTATTCCCTAGGTCTTGTTTAAAAATCTCCCTCTGCAGGTCCTCCCCTGGTGGCGCAGCAGTTGAGTGCTGGGTTGCGAGGCTGCCCGCAGCCTCTGCAGCGCCTGTTTGTTCCCCGGCCACTGACGAGGGTCCCACAAAAAAAAAAAAAAAAAAAAGAAAAGAAAAATCTCCCTCTGCAAGTGTGAATCAAATGGAGCCCTGCATGAACTCATTCTAAGATTTCCAGCTCTTACAATTTCATATTTCTTCCAGATTTATAGTATTTTGCTTTATGTATCTGGAGATAATGCTTAGGTGCATCTACATTTAGGATTGTTACGACTTTTTGTTGCCTTCCTCAACCTTTATTCAATATATTTATGCCTAGTAATAATCTTTGTTATAAAGTCTTTTTCCCTGATGCTGATATTGCCACCCTAGCTTTCTTTTCATTTGTGTTTACGTGGTAGGTCTTTCTCCATACTTTTAACCTATTTATATCCACATTTTTTTAAAATTAATTATTTATACAAACACTGGGTACAGTCAGAAGCACAGAAGGGTGAGAGAATTCACCAGAGCCAGAGCGGGGAACAGAACAGGCAGACTGACGAAGTAACACTGCTGAGGGGAGCAGCAGGTGCGGCAGGAGAGATCTGCTCATCATGTTGGACCCTTGCCGGAGGCCAGAGATCGAACCAACACTGCAGAGGCTGCCGGCAGCTTCGCAACCCAGAGCTCAACCGCTGCACCACCAAGGGAGGCCCCATATATCCACATCTTTTAATGCATGTTGTATATCTTTTGCACTAGGCCCTTTAACATATTAATGGTGATCATAGCTATTTTGAAGTCTTTGTCACATAGTTTTGACACTTGTATCATCTCTGGGTCCCCCGACTTCTTCCTTTTGACTGTCTATATTTTTATTGAATGCTGGACATTATATATACCAGAACATTGGAAATTGAGATAAATATTATTTATGCCTGGAAATAACATTTTCTTCTGTTACTCAGGAGTATGGAGGGTTGAATCTAGTTAGTGGATGAGCTGGGTTTGTGTGGGGATGGTGGTGGTTATTATAGTGACATCTGGTACAGCACTGCCTTCCAGTTTCTGTATTGAGGGGCCTGCTACCTTATGCTTAGTGTGAGGTCTGGAACGTTGGTCCCTGCAGCATGGAAGGCTTGACTGTGCTCCTGCTCTTCTTCTGTGGGGGCTGCTGCTATTTGCTTGTTACTTGGTCAAGGCATGGGGTGGGATGTGGGATTCTCTTACTCTACCCTCAATTGTAGGCAACCCCTTTGCATTCTCAGAGATAGGGGATCAATATTTTTCCCCTCCCCCATTGACAGTCAAATGTAACTTAATTTGTCAGCAACTGGTAGATTTTCTTTTGTTTCAGCAGCAGACATCCTTTGCTTCTATTCTTCCTCCAGTGGCAACTGGTCTTTGCCTGGGACTAGGTAGCTCAAGTATTTCCTCCACTGCCCTAAGCAGCTTTTGCAACATATGAGGGGTTCAGGGGCAGATGGGATTTCCTGCCTGTGTGCTGCCGGGGTGACTTTTCAAGTCCCCTGCTGGACCTCAGTCTGTTTCACAAGCACCCGACAGAGACTTGTGGAAATAGCTGACAAGTGAGTGTGGACACCCAGGGCTCCAGGTATTCTAGGAAGTTACACATTTACGAATTTGAATTTTTCAGTTGTTTCCTTATGATATGCTTTTAAGGCTACTACCCCTTTCTCCCAAACTCCATAAAAGGAAAAGTCATTTGTTGCCCTCTCACATTGGAGGAACTTCCCACCTTTGGAAATCATTTCACCTCTTCAGCTTCTTTTCTTCAGAGTATATGAGAGGATCATCTAGATTAAAAGATGACTTTCCTGAAGTCTTTGTGGTTTGTTGTCTTATACCAATTTCTTTAATAACCCTAGAAGAAAAGTGTCAGGCTTTGTCTATTAGAATTTTTTTCTTTTTCATTAAAGTGATAACCATGAACCATTTTGTCATCTAGTTTTATATCTTACCAGTAATTTTTAAAAAATACTTCTTGCTCCAGTCTGTTTTCAGCCCAGACAGTGAGTCAGCTTTGGAAGAGTAATGAATGAAGCCTTCATCACAGTGATTTTATGCCTTTGGGATATCTACCTCAACTTTAAATAAATCAACATTATAGAAGAATTCATTTTTTTATTGGCCCAGGATGTGACATAAGGCAGCTGCATGTGGTCATATTTATGCAAATTTAAAATATGAAGAAAACGGCTTCATTTCTCCTATGTTTCAGGTATCGGTGGTAACCTGGTGGCCATTCAAGCTAGCAGGATTTCTACTTACCTCCATTTACACAGCATCCCCGGAGAACTACCTGATGGACCCAAAGGCTGTTACTATCCCTTTAGAACCTTTTTTGGCCCAGGTACGTGCCAAAAAGGACTTCTGCATATTGTATTTCAGGAGCTCGTCCTCTCAGAGTACAGACAGGCAACATTTGTCGAATACGTATTTTGTTTGTGGTATTCAACTTTTCCATTTCTGAGATGAAATAGGATTTTTTTTTCACTCAGTCTCAGTGAACAACAAAAAGAATTTGTATCAGTTCTGTAGCTGCTGAGGGCTTTCTATAGTATTTCTCTTTTATCTCTGTCTCTGGGATAAGAGGAAACCTGTGCACACAAGAAAACATTGCTTGGTGACTTATGGAGACAGATACCCTGTCCTTCTTCACAAAAGTCATATTTTGGCCTTTCTACATGTAGGCCTTTGATCCCAAACAGGAGAGAGGGAATAATAAGCACAGATATATGAAAAGTATGTTGTTGATGTCACCTTGGCATGTGATTACCAAAAAGCAAGGACCACAATTTAATTTTTATTCAGTATTTTTAATTGAGCTAACATTGCTTTATGACATTGTGTCTGATCTAGGGAAACAGGTTCACACCTCCTCAGATGCATGTCACCACGCCTCTCCCACCATCAAAGCACCCCTAGGCCTTTTCCCTAGCCCATTGGGGCCTTCTTCTTTTTGTTCCCTCTCTACTCGCCTCAGTTCTGCAGTCATATCGCTAGAGTTTGTTTTGGTTTAGTTTCCTCAGTTCCTTTGTAATCTCTGTATTCCCCATGAGTGAAATCATCTGGTATTTGCTAAGGTGACAATTTTCAACATTGTAATTCTTGTCATTTTTTTCTGATGAAAATAGATGTAGTTATTAACTTTTGCGTGAGGATCAGAGATTCCTAGCCTTATAATATCAGTGAAATAACTTTAAAGGAAAAGTAAAATTAAAAATTTCAGTACATTAATGACTTCATTTTTTAAAAATATATTCCCTCTGTTTTTATGGTAGATATTAGAGTCTGGCCAAAACTTCATAGCTGTTTTTTCAACTACCTTTCATTAATTTACATATAACAAGTAGGAAGAATTTGGAATTACCAAGTGAATTATAGCTGAAATTTATTTTTAGCAATTAGATTTTATGTGATGCTATATAATATGGTAGCTAAAAAATTCTCCAATTTTAATAACTGTGATATATTATTAACTAAAAATATGATTTTTAAACAACTTTTACATTTTATATTACAGGAGTAAATAATAAGTCTGCTCAAGTTCTACTGCTTCTAGTGATTCCTGGACATTTAATTTTCCTCTACACTATTCATCTGATGAAAAGTGGGCACACGTCTTTAACCGTAATCTTCATAGTAGTGTACTTATTTGCTGCTGTATTACAGGTAAGAGTTAAAAATCTCCTTTATGCTTAGAACTTTGCAAAGGTATATATAGCTACATAAATCTAAAGGCACATGAAATATTTTAATTTCTCAAAAACCAGTAGAATGCCTTCGTATTAATTTCCTCTTAGGAGCATTAGGCTCAGGACCACTTTTAACATAGTATAGAAAATAGAATCTTTGGATTTCTTGTTTCTTGAATTTCATGTCTTCTTCTTTTTATTGTTCTCATGTTTTGTGTTAACAGATCTTCTGATATATTCCTGAAAAAAAAAAAAAGCATACTTTTTTGACCCTTTGCATACTGTATAATGAATGCTTTTATGTGAGTAGGTTGACTAGATGTAGAAATCTGTTTGTTTGAGGATTTTGAAGGCATTGCTTCATTACCTTTTAGCTTTTCCTGGGAAAGACAGTCATGGGCCTTACTCAAAGCTGATTTCATAGTGTGTAACTCCTTCTGTCTCACTAGGTGCTTGCAAGATCTTCTCATTCTTCCTATTACTCCTAAATTTCACCTGGGTGTGCTTTGCTTTGAGTATATTTTGTGTGTTTTGATAGATTTATTGTGATGCTATGCAATACAGTGGCTAAAAAATAATCCTCAAAATTTAATAGTATTTGACCCTTTCAATTTCAAAATTCACGTTCTTTAGTACTAAGAAAATTATATATAAAAAAAAAAGAAAATTATATAAAGCTGGCTGTGTAATAGATGCTATAGAAGTGCTAGCTGGTAATGTTATTTTTGTTTAAATATTTCTATATAGAATGATACAGAATAGAATTATAAATGGTCATTGATCTCTGAGTGACCGTTTGAAAGTTTTTTTTTTAACTTACAGTGTTGATTGAATTTTCCGATGTTTCTTTTATAGTTTTCATTTTTATGGGTTTGGTGTTTATTTTTGCTTCAAGAATCAGATATCTGTCAGAGTAAAGCTTTGTGGTTGTGTCTGACATTGTGTGTTATTCCAGTGGAATACCTTGGAATCAGATCGTACATTCTCAAATCTTTGAGCTCTGACTCTAACATACATAACACAGACATAAGTACAGACACACACACACACACACAGGCACACATACCTCTTTGGAAACCAGCGTTTAGATAAAAGATCTTGATCTTTCCCTGCTGTGTCAGTCAATACAAAAATGGACACAATGAAGAAATACTTCTTAAAGACTTCCTGACCTCTTGAAACTCACCTTTTAATATTCTTTGCACGATTGGCCTCCTTTTTTTGATCTGCTTTAATTTATATTCAATCCCACTCAAATGTTTCATTCCATGCCACTTGTCCTACTCCTAAACTGTATGTTTTGATTGAATTCATGTAATAAAGTTTTCTAATGCATGTATAATTTCTCTTCATTTGGATTCCTACCTCATTGAGAATAGAAAACAAATCTTTTTAGTATTTCCCCACAAGACATGATATAGTTGGTTGTTTTTTAATTTTTATTGTTCCAGTCTCTTCCCAGACTAACATTACTTGAGGAAATTTCCCTCTCAATTCCCTGTCATACTAAATGAAGAATATCTGTTTGAAGGAAACTTGATATTGAACCTATTATTATATCATTGTAAAACAGCACTTTTGCATTTACACAGATCATCTCTTTCTGCAAGCCTTCCTTGAATAATACCTAATTTGGTCTGAGTGCCCCTGTTCCCGTTACTGTGGTATCCTCTGAATACCATTAACCTCACATATTCCAGCTTCCATTCACTCTAGAATGCAATCTAGAGTCTGTCTCACCCACTCTAGAAAAAAAGGTCTTTGTTTTACTCATTCTTTAGCCTCTAGCATCTACCCCTATTGTTCAGTTGGCACTTGTTAAACCAAATGACTCTATAGTGGCAGCTCCTCTGTCATCTGTGGTGGAAGGAGAAAAGTAGAACTGTATTTAGGTACCAGAAATTCTCCAAAACGGAAAATCTAAATTGTCTTCTCTTTGCTTTCAATAAACATCAGTGTCCTCTCTTTCATTGTCAGTTATTCCAAGTAAAAGGCAATGAAAAATAAAGCATAAACCTCCACGAATACTATCAACAGTCAAAATTGTAAGGTTTTACTGATATGTTTAGTGATGAAAAGGCTTGGTATGTAGGGGAAGTAAAAGGGGAATGGATCGAGCCATAAGGCTCATGTGTTGGTAAGTGATGAAGCTGAATGGTGGTGCCTGAGGATGGTGTGCGTTAATTTGGGCTGTGTTCTCTCCTATTGTATATGTTTGAATTTTTACATAATAAGGAGTGTTCAAAATTAAAGTTTTATTTCAGATGTTAACATTGGAGTCTTTTTCAAAGAATATTAGCTCTCTAATTTTGGTCCTGTAGCTATTTCTTCAAATAAAAAAGTAAAAATTGTCAACTTGAGTTTGATGCTGGAACTTGAAGTGGCAGAGTGTGTGTTTTATTTTGCTCTATGTGCACAGTGACTCCATTTTGGGGGAAGCTATTGCTATGGATATGTTGCAGATTGTTTAGGTATTTTTTTACGTGTCTTACAATTAGAAGGAACCTAACAAATGTGTTTTGTTATGTGTTATGAAAGCCACTGAACCACAGCCTGTAGGTTTGATGGACTATGTTCTTGCCCAGTCCAGTGGTCAGACTAGGTCAAGGTCAGAGGAATGTGCAGAAGACATTCATACTACCAGCCCTGTTGCATTTTGGGTTGATTTGTTTCAGCAGTAAGCATGGGTTGGCATCAAACTAATAGTTCTGTGTCACCCAATATACATCTTGTGCCTTCAGTCAGATTTATAAAACTTCTAGCTGTGGTTAAGGATATGATCGTTGGCTTTAGAACACAGATTTTCATCCATATCAAATTAGTCCATTGAACCTACATAATTGATTTTCTAGAACTCGTGTACTTTCTTCCATCAGCGTTCCTTCTCTATTGCAGTGATTTCCTCTGCCCTCACATCTTACTCACTTGCTCCGTTGACTGCTCAAAGCCTGTTAATTTGTGAAATCAAAAGCTTTTTTATATGGAAGTCGAGACTGTGAGGAACCTTGTTGACCTTCTCCAAGGTAGAGAAGGGAAATTTGATGCCTCTCAGGGTGTTCTTTCCCTCATTCTTTCATCTGCCTTGTTCCCTACAGTGTTTTTCAAGGACATAGTACCTTGACAGCATCATAAACCTGAGAAGGTACAAAGATAACTATCAATCAGATATGCAGACTGGCAGTCATCTGAGCAAAGGAGGCACAGCAGTTCATCATGGTTCATTTCCTTATTTAATTTAAAGTCTCTACTAGTTCATTCCCCTTTGTGTCAGAAATCCTAAATATACTTCCTTTGTGAAAAGACAAAAGCAGAAAATTTGGATGACATGTCCTGTAAGACAGGTGTATATGGCATAGATAAGTATTTTTTCTACTATAAAATATCTCAATGGGATAAGAAAAAAATCAGACTTTTCTAGTCCCGTATGTCTATTGAATTCCAGCAAAATGTTTGTTAATGTGTCCAGTAAATAATGAATCAAAACCGTACTTAAAGGGAATCACGAATTATCTGTTTTAGGCCCTGGTCATTTTATACGTAAAATTAGATTGTAGGTTATTAAGAACTCAACTGAAATTCCAGCAGCATCACATTCCATAATAAATTCACTGGGAAAATTTGGTGGTTGTAGCCGTTTTTTTCCTGGGTAGAAATGTTTCCTTCAAATGGTGGAATGACAGCAATTTCTCAATATGTCAAATTGATAATTGTAAATCTCAGAATTCTATCAAGGACACAGTGTGTATCAAGTGCTGTGCTCATCTCTGTACAAAGGAAGTGGGAGGCGTGTCCCCAGCCTTGAAGTTCTTCTCTTAGTTTTGGAAGATTAAACTCAAATGCAGGAAACAGCAGGAGACGAGCCCAGACTTCCCACCTCTCACAACACAGTCCTCTGTAACTTCAGAATCCAACTTAATTTCTGTTACTACCTTTCAGTAGGCAGTGCTTGTTCTAGATTGGATACTTGAGTATAAAGAGCACCATCTTATATTTCCCAATAGGTCCACATTCTCAAGAAAAAATTGTTCTCATCATCTCTCACGCCCACCTCCAACAAGCAAATCATTGCCTTTTATAGTACAATTTATAAGCAGGGCATTGATGAATGAATGGTCCCAGAAGTATTCCTCTTTTATAAATAAGTTCATGGTCATTTTGAAGCATATGTTTGCAACAGGAACACTGAGAATATAGTTGACATACTTACCATCAGAAGCAACATCTCAGTTCTGAAGACACGTTCACATGTTGTGTCATCATTTGAACTATGAAGACCTGAAAGTAAATGTTTCCACAGAAGAAAAGTATTTCTAAGTCAGAGTTCCATCACATAAAAGTCAAAGGAAAGAAGAGGGAAAAGAAGGCCCTAATCCGCAGGATACTGTGGAAAGATCACAGAGCTCTGTAAAGTTGGACCTGAGTCTGAAGTTCTGCACTGAGACTTAATTTGTGTCCTCAGTCAAGCTCCATAACCTTTCTGAAGTCTTCTTTTTATACCAACCTCAGCGGACAGTAATACGGACTGAGCTAATGTATGTAAAGTGACCGGTTGAGTTCCTGGAACATAATAAGTTTCCAGTAATGGTAGTAGTGCAGTTTGTCATCATTATTGTCATCAGCATCATTTTTTCCCCTGCTTTCATTATTAGGGCAGGTTATTCAAAGCCCCAAGGACTTTTTCCTCTCACCACTCACCTTTTAGTCCCTGTCCTCTGCTGCAGAACTCTTATCTTGCTCTTCTGATGAGTAATGTAATAGCTACCAGCCTTTCATTGCTTCCTTCCAGATTCATATCTCCAGTCTGGACTTTCCACTTAGTTTTACATTTTCAGTAAAATATTGAAAAAAACATCTCTAACTTACTACATCTGGAACTAAGTTCCTTATTTCTCCCATAACCTTTCTTAAGCCACAAGTGGATACAAGAAAAAGGCCAGGCTTAGAGGATACAAGCAGAGGCTGCTAAATCTCTCAATTCTCAGCTCCTGGCCCCATAAAGACCCTCTAGGTTGAGGAGAGCCTTAGTCCCACAGACTTTATAACTCAGGTGTTTTGCTGATACCCTAAGTCCCAGTCATCACAGTTACCAGCTTTATCTTGCTACTGGTGACCTGTACAGTATGATAGGAAACTCCAGAACTAAGGTAATTCCTTCTGGGCTCTAATTCTGGACCTTTTGTAACCATCTAACTTTGGCTAAGTCACAGCACTGCTATGTGGCTTAGTTTCCCCATTTGTAACATAAGGGTGAAGATACTGTCCCTAAGGAAACCATGTGATTTTAGTCCAAACCAAGATACTTTTGAAAGCGAGAGGGAGCTGTCATACTTAGAGTAAAAGGCATAAACCAGTACTACCCTGGGCAAAACAGAAAGTATAGTGACCCTAGTTGTCACTCACAGTCATGTGTTCATGTTGTATGATTCTGTGACTTCCCTTCCCACAGAAGAATGTGAAGGAAATGTGAGGAGAAGACCTACAGTCCAAGAATCTCCTTGTCTAGTTGTGAACATACACCTACGTTAACTCTAGGAGTTGACTAATAGGGTTACCTTAAGGTAGGAAGTGAAAACAGGTGGGTTTTAGCCTGGTATTATATTTTTGTGACACAAGAGTGTGATTATGCTGCTAGCTTAGGTCGTTGGGTCTTAGAATGGAGACACGTTCTCGCATCCATACTTAAGATTAGTTCTCTAGGTAAGTGTGCTTGGGCGCCAAGCCAGGGACACCCAGAAGATGCCTCGTTGGAGGCTCAGCACGCTGGACCCTGTGCAGCGAGGCATTGAGCGAGGATGTGCCCCCCTCCCCCTAGGCTTGCCAAACCTGATAAAGACAAAGGGAGCAAAGAGCAGCTGAGCCCTCTTTTTCTGTAGTGTTCTGGTTAAGATGTTACTTCCTATGCTCTGGACATGACTTAAGGAATTTTTACGTCATCTACCAAAAAAATCTGATAAATAGCTGTGTGAAAACACTTTATTGAACAGCACCAAAACCTTATTCAAGAAATTTTCCAGAATAAAATCTCACTTGATTGTGATCCGAAAATACTACCCCCCAAAATACCGATCTGAATGATTCTATCATTTGAAATGTTTAGCTCTTAAAAATAAATATTTAGCACTATACTACTCTATTATTTTAAAGCTAAACGTCCGTGTTCATTCTGCCTGACAAAGCTAATCTAAATTGTTATTTTTGTGCCATCAAGAGATATGTATTAAAGCAAAAAATCCCTAAAGATTTTTGCATTTATTAATAGGGATGATTAAAGGATGTCAAAGGATGATGAGACCATCATTCACTATCTAAAATAAAAGGACAAATTTGAATGTGTTGCTTATTATTGTAGGGGAGCTAGGCTGGGCTCACACAGAATCTCAACAACCAAGCAAACTACTGATCTCACAGGGTTTAGGGAAATGTGGGGTTCAGGGGTAGGCAGATGGTTGTTCAAAAGCGTGAAGGGGTTGGTGTCATCTGTAGAATGGTTACTTGGATATGATGACAGCTGTTTGGCTGTCCCCAGAAGTGTATTTAGTGGACTGGATTCATTCCTCATTGACTGCTTCAGGAGCAAGGGTTGTCACTGGTTCTAAAGCATGTTCAATAAAGCAAGTTGTTGACTAAATGAGTTTAAAACCAGTTCTGGTAGCTTCTCATTCCTATGACTAAAGAACAATTACTGTTACCCTGGGACTATGGGGACTCTGACAACTCTTAGTGTGCCCGCTTTTGTTCTTCACTCAGTCCTAGCAGCAGGGTGTCCCAAAGGATTGTCCAGACTCTCCGCAATGCTGCTAGTTCTCTTTGAAGATGGGCTCATTAGTGGAGATTTGATTTGCAGCCTAAGTATCAACCAGCATCATTTTAATTTGGTTTTGTTGTGTTTGAATCATTTGTTGAAACATCTGCCAGGGCAATGACTGTATCAGAGCATTTAAGATATTGAACAAGAAACATACAAATGACCATTGGACAACAAAAATAATCTGAAGTATTCTAAGAAGGGACTGCAGTATATTTGACTACCATTACCTGAAATTTTCAGGTCTAACCAAGGAAACAAGTTCCAGTGAGTTACCAGAGCTGGCTTTGCTTTTAGTTTAGCTATAGATTGTTTCATTTCACCTATAATGTTAATTCAGGCATAACATGAAGTGTTAGCAGTGATTCTGGTTGGCCAAAAAAACATCTAAAACTAGTCTTTCATTTGTAATTATAACTATTATGTTGATAGTCCTAGGTGGAAGCTATCTTCTTTGAATAGTCCTCTTGTCCTGAGAGTTGGGGGGTAATAGCTTGCAAAAGCTGGCTGCTTCTGCAGGTTTACTCAGTTCCTCTGACATGCCTGGTCTCTGTAGGTCTCTGTGGTTCAGGCTTGGTCTCCACAGATTGCATCTTTCCCTTACATCCTATGGATTTTAATCTCTCTAAAGTAATTTTACTTAGCCTATGGTAAAAATCACTATCTGTTAACTTCCTATCACAGTTCATGTATGTTTTATTTCCTTCTTTTTTTTCCTTCCTAGGAACTAATAATCATACCATTTGGGTTGACTTTTTCTTAATGATTAATGAACACCCAACCACCCCCCAATTTTTTAAAATTTTCATTGTATATTAAATATTGAACAAGTAGCAATGACTTGCACAAGGTATAAAGAATAATACAGAACACCAGGACACTCATCAGTCAGCTTTAGAATATTATATACCACTGCTAGTAACTTAACACGTGTGTCCGCCCCTCTCCCCCCTATTTAAGAATTGACTGTGAATTGTATGACCAACAAGTCTTTTCTTTTCCTTAAGATTTTGCTACATATGTTTGGATTGCTAAGTAATGTATTTTTAAGTTTTGCATGTTTTTGAAATGTATAAAAAGGAAATCATACTGAGTTTGTGTTCAAGTGGCTTTGTTTGCTCAGTATTTGAGATTCATTCACATGTCTGTTGTTCATCTGTTTTATCACCATATATTTCATGTGTGAATATTTCATAATTCATCCATCCATTCTTCTTTCAATGGACTTTTACGTTGTTTGCAGTTGGGGTCTATTTTTGTCATTAAAAATCAAGGTTTTGCATATTGCCGCATGTGTCCCCTAGCACACATTCTTGGAGCTCTTTTGGGCAGAAAGTCAACCATTTTTGTGCCATGGACTCCTTGAAGTGAGTTTTATTCTCAAAATAAGGTTTATTCATTTCCCACCTTCCCCCACTTTGAGGTCACAATGATAGTTCACAGCAAAGAAAAGATGTTTTATCTGGATATCAGGAGTACATTAAATCTTTGTTGATTGATCATTCTAAATTCCTCTTAGCAGACATTTAAATATTAGATTTTAAATGAGTAGGGTTTCTAGTCTGGAAACTGGATTAGGACCACATATTTTTATGGGGAAAATGAATTCAGCCTTTGTAACTTAGGGGCACTGTACTAATTTGCTACTTTTGGTGTTTATTTATATCCTATTTCTAAGCATTCCTCTTCTAAAGAAATATCTTTCTTCCTTCATATAATACACCCAGCTGTTCCTAGCCATTGGGTCGCAGAGGGGATGCTAGCGCTTGGGAATGTTGACTCTAGCTCACAGAAGAAGCTGGTGGAGAGAATCAATATCATCCAAAGCAAATACATATTCTTGTACTTCATATATTTATTTAAATTCCAAGTAATACATCTCTAACATGCATAATTAACTGGGGCTACAAAGTTGCCTTTTCAGAAGGTATATTTACCTAAAGAAGTTATGCATATTTCATAAAAAACAAACAGACAATGTAAAAACAGGCTCCCCTTGGTTTGATTTTCGATGTGTTTTCCCAGTGGAAAGCACCCTTTCCTTAACCATTTAGTTTTAAAATAAAACATGTTGCATTAAGAAGTATCTGATAGTTATTGTGGTTTTAATCATTCTACACAGCATCCCAAGGAAACACTGATACTTTGTTAACTTGCAAAAAAAAAAAATTAGTACATTTAAACCTGCTTGAACTTTAAGTCATCACAAAACCTTTAAAAATAAATTGCATGGGAAGGGTTTTGAAATAAATCCAATTACTGGAAAAAATTGGGGGAAGGAGAGGGAGTAGACATGCGAAGGGAAGAACAACTGCTGTGCAGACGATGACAGATTTCTTTTTGTGTCTAATTTTTAAGTTTTTATTATAGGAAATTCCCAGGAAAATATAAAAAGAGCTAATAGAGTGAACTACCTCCATTAATCCATCTCGTAGCTTACCTTTGTACTTTACAGCTAGAATAGACCATGAAGACATAAATCCACTTTAAAGAAGCCAAACTAAAGCTCAAGGAATTGAAAAGCACATCTCCATGCCAATAACCTTCCAAATAAAGGTCATAAATTCTGAGACAACATAATAATTGATGTACAATGATGATGGCACGAGTCCTTACTATATGTATGTACATAGAGTACATACAGCACTTAATAGATGTATGATTGAGCACTTACTATATGCCGAACATTTGCTTAACCCTCACTTAATTTCTGCAATGAACCTCTGAGGTAGGAGGGTAATGGTAACCTCCTTTGGGACGCAAGGAGGCTAAGATTCAGAGGTTTTTTCACTAGTTGACAGAGTTATTTAGTGGTCGAGCCACTTAACAACAAACTCTTGTTTCAAGCTTATCACGTGTATTTTTGTTAGAAACCAAGGGATTAAATCGAAAGAATATGTGATTTTTTCTTTGCAGGGATTTACATATTAGAGCCTAGCACGTAAGATGGGCATGTTAGATCCGCAGCTGTCAAGTGTTTTTTTTTTTTTTTTAAATAATAAATTTTATTTTTATATTCCCCATACAATTGCAACCCCCCCATTCTGACCCCAATCCCTCCCCTCCCGCCCCCAACCCCCAAAAAGTGTCTCTGGTTCATAGTTGTTTGTTGATTTTGATTTTCACTTTCTTATAGTTATTCATTTTCCTGGTCCCTTATTTAAGTTTTCTAGATTCCTGCTATGAGTGAGACCATCCGGTATTTTTCTTTTTCTTTCTGGCTTATTTCGCTGAGCATGATCCCTTCCAGCGCCATCCATGTTGCTGCAAATGGCATGTGTTTATCTTTTTTGAATGTTGAGTAATATTCCATGGTGTATATGTACCACATCTTCTTGATCCAGTCATCTATTTTTGGGCATTTGGGCTGTTTCCAAAGCTTAGCTATTGTAAACAGTGCTGCTATAAACATAGGGGTGCAGGTGCTCTTTGGAATGGATGTTTCTGTGTCCTTTGGGTAAATACCTAGGAGTGGAATTGCTGGATCATATGGAAGCTCTATGTTTAGTAGGTCCAGAAATCTCCACACAGCTCTCCATAGTGGTTGGACCAGTTTGCACTCCCACCAGCAGTGCAGGAGAGTTCCTTTTTCTCCACACCCTCGCCAACATTTGTTGTTGCTAGTTTTTTTAATATGTGCCATTCTCACTGGTGTAAGATGGTATCTCATGGTAGTTTTGATTTGCATTTCCCTGATTGCAAGTGATGTTGAACATTTTTTCATATGCCTGTTGGCCATTCGCATTTCCTCTTCTGCAACCCTCAGTAAGAAATACGTTTATACAGAAACAAACAGACCATGTAATTTCATAGCTGTTTCTTTCTACGTAAGTAACATTTGTTTCCTAAGCAGGACTCAGCACACCTTTTTCTCAATGTACTTGAGACCTCAATGTACTTACCTTTTGGTGGTTATTCTTACATTGCACTGAGAGGTTCTTTGACCGGCCTTCCAGGGCCTTAGAGTTTTAAGTGTATGCTGTTTCCCATCTTTATTTTATCAGCTGTACCTACCACAGGTGACTGTTCCTTAATTGCTTGTTTTAACTTCTTGTGTCTTCTTCCTCCTTAACAGGCTTAGCATATGAAAGGAAGTTGAGACATAACGGCAGTTTGGCAGCTGTACAGTGATATTAAATATAAGGATTATTGCAGTTATGGAGGCTAGAAAACATGAAAAATTAGATGTGACAAGTTGAAGGGAAATTTTATTCATTGCAGAGATACATGTTTGTTTGTTTGTTTCCCCTGTGTAAGGAAAATTATCCTGACCATGAAATGATCCTTCTTCTCAAGCCTGGTTCTTGACTTGGTTGTAGTTTCTTCCTTCCAGAAAGCAGTGATCCAGGTGCAGGGCCAAGTTGGCCACCACTGGCCAGTACTGTCCAGGCCGCAGCAGTCACGTCTGGTGTTCTCTTGCAGGTGTTCACCTTGCTGTGGATCGCCGACTGGATGGTCCATCACTTCTGGAGGAAAGGAAAGGACCCGGATAGTTTCTCCATCCCCTATCTCACGGCCTTGGGCGATCTGCTTGGGACAGCCTTGTTAGCCTTAAGTTTTCATTTCCTTTGGCTTATTGGAGATCGAGATGGAGATGTTGGAGACTAATAAATCCCACAAACTGCTCTCAAGTTACCAAGGAGGAAAACACAAGACACCCCCTTATAGCTCTTTTTCAAAAATCTTCAGCCAGCAGGGTAATCTTCAGTTGGCCCTGATTCAATTAAACGGCCTTAACATTTTTTTAAGGAATTTGAGTTATAACCATAATGAACAGTATTTGTGCTGCTTTTCATAGAATAAATAATAATTTGACATTGGACACAGATATGAGCTCAAATTCTGAAATTAAATAAGAAAGAATATAGGATGAATAATTTATAAGATATAATTTAAAAACCACAGACATAGCAGAAATGTATTTTATTATTGTTTAACTTATAATGCAGGGTAGAGGGGGCGAGTTCTGGTCTGCACGTCTTGTCTCACACGTGTTGCACTGTAAAGTAAACCAGGAAAGAAAGAAGCCCACCCAAGCTTGTAATGTTTACCTGTGCCCACCTCTCTGCTAACTGAGGGTAAATGTCCCAGTTACTTGCTTCACATCCAAGTATGTTCAGCAGAGCCTAAGGTAACTCAATCTTTACTTGTTTCTATGAATTTCCTGTGCCAATGCTGATTGAACTTCAATGCTGCAAGCTCTTGGCAGGCTACCCTTTCAACACAAAATAATCTTGAGAGATCTTTCAGGATAGCAAAGGGTCTTTTTTGATCATTGCTTTTTTGACTAAATGTTGATCTTTTTCAAAAAACTTAGGATCAAAAACAGAATATAACATGAGCTGCATATGTAGAGACAAGATGATGTGAAGGTGTGTGTGTGTGTGTGTGTGTGTGTGTGACAGAGAACTGATTCTTGGATTGATGATAGCAAAGCTTTTAGCGCTATAGAAACATCCGCATTATATAATTATTCTTGAACACATTTCATTGATAATACTTTTGTCATTGGTCCAGAAATTTTGCCTACCCAGAATTTAGGATTTGCTACCACATT
The DNA here is from genome assembly GCF_014898055.3 of Talpa occidentalis. NCBI lineage: Eukaryota > Metazoa > Chordata > Mammalia > Eulipotyphla > Talpidae > Talpa > Talpa occidentalis. The sequence goes on from NW_023601653.1 coordinate 11,038,306, forward strand.
ATAATTAATAGTTCTTATTTAGATAACTGCATCATTTAATTTAGCCAAGATATTATAAGGTTTGGAATGAGAGGTGATTCATTTGATCTTCTAAAAGGAGTCTGTTGAAACTTTTAGGCTCACTGTATTAAAAGGGGGAGTTGGTGGGTTGCTTCAGTTACTCTCTATGACTGCAGGTCAATCACAGACTGGTCTCTGCTTGGGATCCTATCACATACAGTACTCTGTTCCTCAGATTTTTTTTTGAAACTCAGATGTCCATTTTAAACACTTGACTGACACCTTAGTTGTTTAACAGGTGAGCATTTTTATATCATACCATTCATTTAAAAATGCAGTGAATCCCTTAAACCATCAGATATTTAATAATTTAATCAGGGGAGAAAGAAATGCACCCTGTAACTCTGATTATCATGGTTTAAACTGTGAGTTAGTGTTAACTATACGAATAGTAGATTGTTTATAAATACATTGGGGAAGCGTTCCTTATTAAGCTCTTTAAAATAAGGAGTCTATGACCTAGAGTTCTATATTTTTGCTTATTTTAAAACTTTATTCCATTCTCCTGCCTTATGATGAAGGTTGTAAGGCAAAGAGCTGAGCTAATTATAGAATTTCTCCTTTGGAGAGTTATAATGTTGAATAGTGAACATTCTTATAAAAGAAAGAATGATTAAGTTGATGAATATTTAGCTGCAAAGATTTTTTATTTTAAAAATTCCATAAATAATTCTTTGATTTTATTGTAAAGCATTTTGTGTGTTACTTATTTACTTTTGGGCTCTATGATTCATAAGCATTTGTGTTTCCTGGTGATTTCTATTTTGATTTTTTAACATAAAAAAGGTACAGGAAAACACACCTGTAAAACATTTGCCGACAATTGTCCTGTATTATTCATTCCAAGGCACATTCAGATGCACTCTATAATTTGGGACTCACACAGGACCCATGAAGTATGCCAGGTAGCTATTCCTGTCTCTATTTTATAGCAAAGGAACAGAAACTCAGAGAAGTTACATTTGTAAGGCTGCACACTGCAAAGTACCCAAAGTCCAGGTCTCCAGTCAAGTACTCTTTCTGTGATCCTCCATATGTACCAAGAGTACCCAGGGGTTCACCAAGAGGAAGTCAGCTAGGAAAATGGGGTTTTCTATAGTGGCGAAGCTTATTGCAGCATCTTTCAGATTTCAGACAGGGCAACTGCCATTTAATAAATCTTGATAGTATGGTCACCTTAGGAACAGTTATTCTTGTTCCTAAGACCAAGGAAACACAGGTAAATGAGAACTTCAGAATAAAGAAAAATGCCTTATTTCTTAGACCATGTAGTTAATACTGCCCTTCCCAGATCTGGCCTTTTCCCACAGATGCAAATATATAATTAGAATAAGCCACTTGAGTTCTGTCTCCTCTCTCTTTTGCTACCTAATCTTGGTTGGTTAGAGCAACAAAATATCTAGGAGGCATACAATACAGGAAAAAAAGACATGAAAAAAATCAATCACTGATTGTTTGAATTTACAAAAAGGATGTAGATTCCTTTAAAAAAGTTTTTTAAGCCTTTGCAATAGTTTGAATTAATAAGATGAATTCTGTTTACCACAAAATCATTTATTATCAATCATATATGTAAACTCACAGTATTTATTTTTATACAGTGTAAAAACCCCTGATTTCCAGACTTCTTCCTTTCACTAATTTAGCAGGCACTTTATTTACACACAGTCTTTTTAAAGATATATTTTTCATTCCAGCCCACCAACCATATTTTTCTTTAAACAATAAAATTTTGTAGATGCTGATAAACAGACACGGTAATGTATTCCAGGGAGAGAGCAAAAATCCTGCATCATAGACCATCAACGATATAGCCAAATGAAGTACATTTTAAAAAGTCTTTCATAATTGGGCTTCCTTGCCTTCTATGTCGGGTATAATCTGCCCATTTGTAATGAGCGTCCTTGAACTGTTGTAAACTCCAGTAGGAATAAAATTTAAGAAATAATTGGCCAGCCTTGTTGTACTTAACCTCTGTATAAACCCAATAAATAGCAAACCTGTGTGAAACTCACCCAAAAGAGACTGGGGTGATGTGGGTACATATATTGTATTTATGAGTAAAATAAATTGGGCTTTGACCATACCTAGACTTCCAGTCCATTTTTACCAATGTCCATGTGTGCAGTATCAGAATCAGTAACCTGTACCCCCACGGGATGATCATAGGTGATCAGGTATAAAGTCTTACATCCAGCTGTCTCCTGTTTTGCACCATGACGTTATCTTGCTCCATCATCTCCATGTCTCCAGTAAACAGACCAGAACATATGCTAGCTTTTTGGTAGAAGAGTATCTTCAGGGAGGAGAAAAGGAAATACAAAACCAGGACAATGGCCCAAAAGGCATCAGGAATCCAGCAGGCACAGGAGAGGACTAGGAGACTAGAAGCCCTCATGATTGTCCTTTGACATTTTAACATGTTTGAAAGGTCTGGAAAGACCATGATACAAGAACATGTCAACCCTGAAGTCCCAAAGACTTTGTACAGTCAACATTTTAGTCCAAGTGGCCATGTAGTCTCTCCATCTGATGGACACATCTCTGAACGTGTGGACTCCAACATCACTGCACAGCACAAAGAGAAGACCAGGAGGCTCAATGGCTTCTAAGCCAGGACCCACCTTAACTGCAAGGGGGCCTGGGAAGTGTGATCTTCTTGTGTGCCCAGCAGGAGGAAAAAGCATTGAAATGTGGCTGAACATATCGCATTTATCTCCACCAAAGCACCCATGACATTTTTTTCTTTGGATATTAAAGAAAGACCTCACTCAAAAGGCTGATATGCTTGAAGCTATTTGAGGAACAGAAGACAGACCCATACAGCTGGCCAACATCTCAGAGTCACCAATTCCAGCTCCTCAGGACAGAAAATCTAATGACTCATCTCAGGTCTGGCAGCCCATCGACCATGGTGGCATGAAGGCAGGGATTGGTAATTGGATTGCCTTCGAGTGCTCTACCAAAAAGAAGTGGACAGAGGAAATGATTGGCAATTCTGGGGCCACAGTCAGTCTGGACTTCAAGGGGGAGGGAACCTGAAGGGATATTTGTCAAGTGCTAGAAAGAGACCAGAAAACAACCTTTGCCTTATACTTTACCCATTATTGTAACCAGGCACCTTCAGGAAAGTAAAAATTACAAAGTTATGAAGAGTCAGTAGAGCCTAAAAGTCACCCCCACACACACACACACACACACACACACACACACACACCCCACACATGGAAAACATATCCTAAAGCAGTGAATAGTTTTTTAAAGTGGCTGCTCTCCAGTTGTCTCTAATTGTTTAGAAAGCAGAATGCCCTAAGTTTGAACATGGCAAAACTCTTTTCAAGATTATAATTTCTATTGGCTGAATCCACAGAAGCTGGAAACAGCTCCAGAACTCCTGTGGGGATGAGAAGTAAATGGATTCCAACTAAATGTTGCTTGGGTTGACCTCTAGTTCTGGAGCAACTCCAGACCTCAGGCTGCTCAGACAGTAAATGAAGTCCCATGTGAGCTTAGTCTGTTTCACAGGATGGTAAAACTAAAGGCTTTAGAGGTAGTTTCCAAAAGGTTTCCTCCCTGAGGCAGAAGTCTGGTAGTTTTAGGATATAGGTCTCCTCTGTCTTGGTTTCTGCTTCTCTAGGTGAACCAGCAGTTGGTTCTGTTTCACCTACTGGGGCATCACCACCATATAGGCAAGGCATGTGCACACGCATGCACACCCATTCACCCCTGGCTCGATGCCGTGACTCATATGTGACCACATGCACCAATATGATGGTGTACAGCATGGAAACATGGGGATGACTTAGGGTCAGAATGGCTTCAGATTTGTCAAACAGTTCCTCTTGGAAGGATATCACGTGACCAGGAGGCTTTGTTTCTGTAGCTCTGAATAAATATGCAGGATCTGTTCATTGCAAAGTGTTTTTAAAAAATCATTACTTGTTTTGATTCTCTAGTGTCTTAATGGTTTCTGCTAATAGCATTTCAGAAGTTGAATATAACAAAACGTGAGATGCCTGTTTATAGAGTGAAGAGCGCAGAATAAATGCTAATTGGGCTTGGCATAATCTTGTGATTTTTTTTTTCTATAGCATAATATTAAAGACCCAATGCCAACTGAACTAGACCAGAAGTGAAGTTCACGAGTTTTTATTAAATGCCATTTGTGAAACCACTTCTGTCTTATCACGGAGGAGAAGTCACAGGGTGAAGCAGCAGAGTAAATAATCTGTGAGAGGGTCAAAGATTTACATAGGAGAAAATTCCTAGTAGTTGATAGGAGTAAAAATCATTAACTGTTCAACAACAGAGCAATGTTTAAAAAATTGTGGCAAAATATGTATTGCTGTGTACAATTATATTTTCCAAAAACATTTAATGACATGATGGAAAGTTGCACAATACAAATGGAAAAAATCAGGACATATGTAGTTTGATCTTATTGTGGATTGCCTTCTACCACTTCCCTCTTCGGGACTAGGTAAACAAGAAGCCCCGGGTTTTAATCTATTTTTCTGGTAAATTAATGCAAGGAAACTGTTGTACAGCTCAGGCAAGGAGCAGTAAATACCTTAGGAAAGGAATGAATCCTCACAAAGGTCAGGTCTATAATTTCAGATCTTATTTTAGGAAAACAACATCAGAACTCACCTGTATTCTTACCCCGGGGTATCCATCTGAAACCCACAAACCCACTTGAGCGGTCATGAGACCTGCTCACTGCTGCCCCTGATGGAGTCAACAGAAACTGCAAGGACAGGGGCTGCCCACATAGAAATTGACGAGACAGGGTCCTTTCTCAGAGAACTTGTTTCTACAGGGTTGAGCGCAGTGTGCTGCAGGGGAAAGGAGGTGACTGGGGGCACCATGGGGAGAGGGAAAAGGTGGGAAGAGTTTGCGTGTAAGTGAGGTCCACCTCGCACAGCCCTAAAAGCCATGTTAGAGTTCCCGGAGTCCACCTCTTCTCCCCCACAGAAATCAACTGCTTTACCAGCCCTACTCACGGAGTCAGCTGTGGAGCCTGGACACCCTTTGGTCCTTGTATGGAAGGAGTGAGCAGCACACAAAAAACAGCAGCCAAGGTATGCGGTGGCTGATACAGTGGGATCCAACCCAACTCTCTCCCCAATTTGCATGACTTCTGTGTAAGAACCACAGAAATATTCACTAAACAATTTGCCATCTTTGGAGAGCAATGTGTATCTGCTTTAGGAAAAGGGTTGTCATTAGAGCTAGCCTCCTGTCCTATCCTGAGATCCCAACTTTTCCTATTTCTAAGGGTAGCTTTGACATGTTCTGGGCACAGAACGGAGAAGGGGTCTACCAGGACTCACGGTGATGTTGAAATGGAAAACTAGAGGGTAGAAGTGTGGGGAAGGATAAGAAATATATCATGATATATGCATTCTTTGAAGACTGGAAGGAAACACACCAAAATAAATATTGTTATGGTGAGATATGAGTTGATTTTTCTCTTCATGCTTCTTTATATTTCTCAAAATTTTTGCAGTGAACATGTAATAATATTTTTGTACTGAAAGCTGTATGTCCAACAACAGAAAAACAATCTTGACATTCCAGCAAAACGTGTTTTGAATGGGGATTTCAAATGAAATCTGCTGTTGAAATGTTCACTTAGTCGTAGTGGTTATGACACAGGCTGTCTGATGTGTGTGGTGTCACTGTCACTTGTGCTAACATGAGGTTGATTGATTTAAGGATTTTTTTGCATCCTCTCAAGGTGAGCAAGTTACACCTGTATGAAATGGCCATGAAGACACAGGACAAGAATTCTCCAGGCTTCCAAAATCTCTATTAGGCATATATTGGGGAAAAGGTGTCCTAACTTGTTCTATCAACTGTTATACACCATGGTATCTACTTAAGCTCCAGTGTGCAAAAAATATATACTAAATACGATTTCAGTTTTTGTGTTAGGTCCTGCTTCAGATTATTAGAGTATGATCCTTTGGATCCCACTGTATCTACCACAGGCATTGAAATACACTATCAGAAGTAAGATGGCGCCCTTGAGTCACTAATGAGAGATGCCCCAAAACGTAAAATGTTAAAGATACAGGCACATTTGGGCCTATTTATTCTGTTCCATGGTGATGACTTAAGTTTAGAGAAGATTAGAGAAGACCCGGGTTTTGAAACTACTGGCTCAAATGACAAATTTCCTTCTTCAAGGGGATCTGAAGAATGGAAAACTTTTCACTTCCCTTTAGTGTATCTTTTGGTTACCTTTTTGATGGGGAAATATTTGTTCAGTTGATTTTAAGTTTTAATTCTAAGATGTTATGAAGCATTTCACATGAGGAAGAAGTTTAGACGTGTTGGTCATTTCTCCAGAAGGCTGGAGACATTCAAAACAAAGAAAATGTGGTTAGTGGCCTCAGAGGAATCGGCACATTAACCAGCCTGCAGGAATTTAAAACTATTCTGTGTGGGTTAATGGGTACAATTAACACCAAGATTAGACACCATGTGTAAGTAATTGAGGCTATTTAACACAGTTATTGACTATACAAATCTCTGGACTGTGAATTAGGCAGTCAGTCTCACATTTCATTAGAGAATGTAATTAGCAAGACTTTATTGGATTTCATTATTGGCTCCACAACAGATTTGTATGGGAAATACCTTGGCAGGTAGTTTTCTTGAGAAGAATGCCGAAGTGACCACCTTTTCAATGTTTTAAGTGTATTTGCAGGCATACTTCAGTTTACCACACTCAACTCTCTTCGTATACTTCCTTCCTGCATCTCTCCAGTCTCCAATAGCTTCCTTTCCTGCCCATCTTTCAAGGTCCCTCAGAGTTCTCCCGACCACTCATTTCACTTTGAAATAAGCTTCACTGGTGTCAGAACTGGCCTCCTCAGTCTCCATTTTGTATCAACTGAACTCCCCTCTTCCTCTGTGGTTGATGCCCATCAACCACCAGATAAAGAATCATTTCATGAGAAAAAGGGAGCCAGATGTAGGTAAGTCTGTGGAGAGAGGAGGGATGAGCATTTGAGTCTGTAGAGGGGACAGTCATGGTCACAGCTTCCCTGAAATCTAATCAGACTGACCCTTTGAGCAATGGCTCAACACTCGCAGATCATTAGAATCACCTGGAAGCATTCATAAACTACGCCGCCTATTTTCTACCCAGAGATTCTGATTTTATTACTTTGAGCTGGGGCCCAACCATCCAAATAGCATCAGAGCTTTCCAGGTGATTCTCAAGTGCAGCCAGATAAAGAACTGCTCTTTTTTTTTTTTTTTTAAGCCTTTTTTTTTTAAAAGATTTATTTCTTCATGCATACAAGAACCGGGGTACAGGCCAGATATGTGGGAGGGTGAGAGGATCACCAGAGACAAGAGTGGGGAACAGAACAGGCAGACTGAAACACACTGCTGAGGGGAGCAGCGGGCGAGACAGGAGAGGCCTGCCTCGCCAAGAACCACGTCTTCTTAAGAGCTGACCTCTCGGACTTTGGTCTGCATCTAAATCACTGGGGGAGGAGCGTTGTTACAGTGAAGTTTCTGGTTCAGGGGGCTGGAGTGAGCCTTGAGCTATTACATGCCTAAAAAAGTCCCCAGATGATACTCTTGCTGTTTCTTTGTGGGCCACACTGTGACCAGAAGGCCAGGACAGGAAAGCATGACTGGTACTGTACTGAGTGTGAGAGCTGGGCATATAAATTCAAGTCGCCCAGCGCCTACCAACCTGTGACTCCAAAGGTTCCATGTTCACCCTGTGGTTACAGCAATTACCCAGCTGTCTCCTGTTTGCTCTCCTTGCACACACCACAGAGCCTCCGGCGGCCTCTCTTTAAATCTCACCCAATTGTTTTCAGGTGTCCCGGGCTGCTCGTGCTTCAACATTGTCCTCTCAGGTGCTTCCATTCAGTTTCTCTCAACATACTGCTTGGGGAGGAATGTTCCTCTGGCCCTGTGACGACCTACCCTAACAGCACTGTGTCTACACTAAGGGCACCTTCTCCCTGGAGTGCCAAGTTCCAGAAAGAACCTGTGAGTGGCCAGAGCAGAGCAGAGCAGAATGCCCACACCGCAGTGGGCAACTGCCATGTAGATGCATTTGGTGCTGAAGTCGCTCTGCTGGCTTCCTGCCCCGTGGGCCCGAGTCTTTCGAGAAAGGACATCAGATTCTGCCTGCGACCCGCTCCAGGCCAAGTCCCCGGGCTGGCAGACCTCCTATCTGTCTCAGGACAAGCGGAAGGCTGGAAAGTGACTTCAGCCTGGGAAAAAGCCGCCACCTGGAGTTGGGTTTCTAGCCGGAAAAAGTGTTGAAATGGGAGCAAAGATGGTGAGTGCTTGCGATTGCTGTGGGGCAGCGGATGCAGATTTCCCCAGGATTTTGAGCGGCAGCATCACCCTTTTTGGATTGTTTCAAGATGCAGCTGGAAATTAAAATTCAAATAATGAAGAGATAAAGCCTCACTCCCTATTTCCGGCCCTGCTTCTCGCAGGTAAGGCTAAGGCCCTTTGGCTACTTCAGTTTCTATGTCTTTCTTGGCTGCTGCCTGAGTCTCTAAATGATACGCTTTTACCGCTGCTTCTTGACTTCTTGGTTTTAAGTAATAGCTTCTAAAAAAACAACAGGAAAACATTAAAAATTTGATGTGCTTACACTATCTCCTTTTCTGACCCTCCTCCTGATTTTGTTGTAGTTTTTTTAATGACTGGTTCTGATTTTATCACTTTTACAACCTAAAACAATCTACTTATACTTGTCTCAAGTCATCATTGGTAGAAATTGTTTCTTTACTTGCTAATGTAAAGAGAGAAAGACATTCGTACCCTTGCCTATTCCTCCAGCTCTCTCTTCTTTCCAAGTCCTGTTTGCTGTGTTGTTATTTTATAAAATGTATCTAAACAGAAAGCTTGAATTTAGGCGCTTGTGTTGAATGCTGTTGGATGAAGGACTAGTACAGTTCTGGATTCGCAGAACAGGGAATCAACTCTGTGGCTCTCAAACTCTTGCATTCAAAGGAGATATTCTAAAAATCAAAGTCAAATCCGTTTGCGTCCCTTAAACTCTGGTGCTGTTTGTTTATTTTGCTTTTGAAATGAATGCTCTTGTATTCCGCCCATGTTTTTAAAATATTTATTATTGATCCAGTAAAATTTACCCTATCACTAATATAGCCTCCAGCTGTCGACTACGTTTTCCATACGTGAATAAACATTTCTTTCCAGACTCATTTGCATAGAAGTTATCCTGATATTACTTTTTATTACATTCTTTGATATGTTTTACTCTTCTTGGAGCTTCTATCACTTTCTTTGATTAATTTTTCCTTTCGCAGTGGTAGACCCTTAAGTTACTTCTTCAGAAAAGCATTAAGTATTTGCATTTCTGAATATGGGTTTTTAATTAGCTGAGGTTTGCATGTCTGAAAATTAATTTTTTGATCTCTATGTTTGCCTGTCTGAAAATGTATTCTGCTCTCCTACTAGTTGATTAGTATGTAGGCAATTCTACATTCAAAATAGTTTTTTTTCCTTCAGAATTTAAGGTATTTCTTTGTGACCTTTTAAAATTTAGTCTCACTTAAAAATGAAGTAATAGTCAAAGAATACTCAACCAGACCGCCAGTTTGAAGGCCAGTTCTGCTGTCAGCTGTGTATTCATGGTTAAGTTCATGTGAAAAATGGTAATAATAGCAGTAGCTCTTAGTGCTGTTGTGGAGACTAAATTAGCTACTCTGTGTAAAGTGACTACAGCAGCTCGCACATAGAAAGCCCTCAGTAATGACTGTCTTTCCAGTTGCTGAGGCCAAAACTTTGGAGTCACCCTTGACTCTCCTTTCTCCATTACTAAGCGCCAAAGCCCCAGCATATCCTGTTAGCTCTGTCTCCAAGGTATTTCTAAGACTGACCTTTTCTCATAACCTCCACTACCACCACCCCAGGCCAAACCACCATCATCTCTGTTAAGGTTTATTGCAATAATTTTTTCACTGGTTTCCTTTCTATTCTTCTTGAGTCTTTTTTTTTTTTAAATGGTGAAAAAATTATATTTAGAACTAGCCAGCTGGAATCAGCTTATTTGATCCCGATTTTGTTGGCAACATTAACGCATCTCAGGCAGGAGCCGGTGGAACACACGCCTTCCCATCGGGGTGCTGGCCTTGGCCAGGCCAGTGTCACAGGGCTGGTGCGCACCGGCCCCACGCCCACAGAGAGCACATGTGTGTTGTCTTCTACCGTCTTCATGGCTGACTGTGTGGGCAGGGGAACCTGATGATGGCTTTGTTTCTCCCGGAAGTGCTCTCCTGAGGATATTTGGGGCGCCTTTGGAGTTCAGTGTGTTGTGCCTCCGAAAGTCGCAGACATTTTTCTTGTGGCTATGGATGCCTCTCAGGACTGCTTTCTTGGCTTTCAAGGTTTTGGCTTTGGGAGGGGCAGCGGCTTCCTTTTTCGGCGCCATTTTGATGAAAAGCTGGAGCCACAGTGATCCTTCACTCAGTTTTCCAGGGGCTCCTCAGCTCCCTCATAGTAAAGGCAAAATCTTCACAGTGACTTGAAAGTCTCTCTGGGGTCCAACTTGATCTCATGCTGTCCTTCCCTTTCCTCTCTTCCAACCCCTTCTGGCTCCCTGCTGTTTTTTTTTTTAACTATGCAAACCTGTTTACATCTCAGGGCCTTTGCACCTGCTGTTCATGAGTAGGAAGGCCTGGGCCCTCACGACTATAAGGAAAGACCGTCTATTTTGTTGTCACTGTACTCCCCACACCTAGACTAGATCTTTAAATATTCGTTGGATAAATATACACATTCAGGTAGAATTGATGGTGTGCTCTGACTACAACCCCTGATCAATACAAAGGCCCCATTGTTTGGTCTGTTCTCCTAAACTTTTCTCCTGTGGGCAGTAGCTTTCCTTGGATGTCTCAGGGTTAGTTTCCTGGCTATATTTAATAATAAAATACTGGGATCATTCATTTAGGTCATGGCATACATTCTGTCTTTACTGGTCTTGCTCCTGAACAAGAGGGATGACTAGACTGAACTGTGTATCTGTGTGTACATGTGTGTGCATGTGTCCATCCACATGTGTGTGGGTGGGTGGGGGGTGCAAGCTGCTGGGCAGAGCCAATGGCATACTTTTCCAAAAGCTTTTACTAAAGCACGTCCAGGTTAGGAAAAGGCAGATACACTGACTTTCTCTCCAAAAATATACAGATGAGGATGGTCTCTCTACTTTGAGGACTCAGCCCACACTGGAGAAGCCCTAAGTCCTCCTAGTTCATATTTTAGGGGATATTTCTGAGGCTCCATCCTGGTGGCACATGATGAACACTGGTGCTTGATGTTTTTCTATAATTTCCATCAACATCTGCTCTTCATCTCACACTTGTCCTCTGTGCCGGTTGACTCAGGAGGCACCTGGAGGCAAGAGCTCCCCACTGTGTTCTTGGGGTGGGGCTTGTCCCTGCTCCTTTCTGTTACCCAAACACTTCCCATCCTCCTGGTGTCACAGTCCGAGAATGTAGATGCTCTCCCTTTGCAGTGCTCAGCAACTTTTCTACCTTTATTCTCTTTAATTCAAGAATTAAAGAAAGCAATTAAAATTGCTATCATTTCAGTGGATTACCAGGAATAAGATGGTAAATGCAATTGCTCAGTATGTCAACTTCACCCAGAAGACACCCCATTATGTTGTAATGTTTACTTCTTGCCATCCCTATTATGTGGTACTTTCATTTTTCTACTGGACTTTATTTTCTTTTATCAGAAGTTCTTATTCCTGGTGTTACAAAATTTTATAATGATATGCCTCTTGGTGTGGGTGTTTTTTATTCCTTGTGTTGAACACAGCGTCCCTCCTTCACTTCTGGGGAAATTTCCATTACTTTTGATATTTTCCTACTCACTGTTTATCTTCTTGAAATTCCTATTAGTTGGAAATTAGGCCTCCTGGGTGGATTAACAAGCTCTCTCATCTGTCTTGTCTTCTTTGTTTTTGTTTTTTTTTTTGTCTTCCTCCTAAGAGGTTTCTCCATCTCCTCATCTTTCAGTTGAATTTATTTTGGTTACCCTTTTTTCAATTTCCATGAGTTCTTTTTTATGATGCTCTATTTGTACCTTGTTTTTGGCATTTCCTGTTCAATGAATGCAATCTTGTCTCATCTCTGGGAAGACACCAGTTCTAGGTATTTTTGTTTTCATCTTTCCTATTTCCTCTGGATTTGACTTCTCTTATTTACCAAATATTTGGAGATTCCCAGCTATGTTACACAATAAACTGAGTCCATTTGTTAAATGCTAAAAGTTCATCTGAGCAAAAAACTATTTGAAGGGTAACTCCAAACTGGAAGTGGTTAGGAGCACCGGTGGACAGGAGCCAGGAAAAGACTTTATACAGAGAAAGTGTGGAAACAAAGAAAGGAAACTATTTCACTGGCTGTAGCTTAAAGCCTGTGGGCTGTTGTGGTTAATTGTACTCTGTATTTTGATGTTGTGACCTTGACGCATCTGTAGGCTTAAGTTTTGATTTGCTGTAGTCTACCAAAGCATTAGAATCATCTCAGTCTAATGACCTCTTTGATAATTTAACAGCTTATATTCAAGAGTAAGACCATGCATGGGCTTCAATTGTTGACGAATATATTTTAGTTTAGAATAATCAGGACAGTTGGGCATTTCTAGAGGTCATTTCTCTAGATCTTGAGTGACATGAATATTGCAAAAGGCTAGCCCCACATTGGGGGCCAAGGAATGATAGTCAATCATAGAATGGCAAATACTAGCAATAAACATTGTCTAAATATGATTTCCCCCAAGATATTGGCTATGCCCTTACCATAATTTACTATTCTATAACCCGTGACCAACTTGAGGACAAATACTGTTATTAATTCATCTTGATAGTCCTCAACATCTCAGTAAATGCGTGTGAAATGAATGAATTGGATAAACTAAACATGGAGGGCATTTACTTAGATCTTTGCCCAGCAGCTCAGATTACATCACCCCAATAATGTTGACCAACTAACTTGCTGACCATATCAGAGGTCCCTTCCCAGGGCCAGCGTGATTCATACCAGATGAGGCAGCTCAAACAATGTGACCAAGACAAGGGCACCTGGCAGGAGAAGCCTGTCTTCTGAGCCAGATCATGGTTCAGTCCTACGAATGAGGCCAACTTCATTGTTGGATTCTTTTTGCCAAAACTGATCATGGAGACAATGGCTTCCAACTATATAATGATCTCAAGCCCGCCTGGAGCTTTTTGGTTCAGATAGTTTTCCCTTTTGTATTCTCTACATTCAAGTGATGTCAGCATGGAGTGAGTCCTGTTGTTTCACCTTTTCACCAACCTGCTGAGCTCCTTGTCCTCGGAAATGTGCCCTCTTCAGACCCTCAGTGAACACTAATGTTCTTTTCTATTCACGAAATGGAACATTATCTCTGCTCTCTTTTGCCTCTTTAAGTCAGTTTGGGTCATATTTTCCCCGGGTGCGGAGATAATTAACATTTTTAATAGGCTTTCTTAAGACATTGTGGGAGTATAAATAGCTGCCTTTCCCAGTTAAGCACATGCTATTCACGTGCATTATACTAAGTACAATAATGTTAAAGGAGGGGATGTTCCCTTCGGAGTTTTACAGTCTAGTGGCAGAAAATCACACAAACATAACTAATATAAGTCTGGCAAATGCTTTATTAGTGCTAACACCTCAGAAACAGGAATTAGGGGATAGAGAATAAACCAGTGGTCTCTCTGTGACCCTAGCTATGTAGACAGAGCTTCTAAATGACTCCGAGATAAGCAAAATTTAAAATTAGTAAAATTACCTTGAGCTTTGCTTTTATTGCTTCCAATTCAGATCTGTAAATTAACATGGAAATCCAAAGTGACAGGCAGGTGTGAAAGAGAACTCAAAGAAACAGCTGCTTTAAGGAATAATATTGAAAATGTATAAAAGCTGTTAATAAATAAAAGGAAGCCCATATGTGTATTTTAAAAAATCCAAAACACTTCTTTCCTGGCTTCTTCACAATCCCTAAGTGTAAATAGCTTTTTTAAAAATGAACCAAATCTGCCCAGATTTCCAAAGACCCTCAGCATAAAGGAGAATATGAGTGAATGTAAAAGATTAAGAAATGATGGTTGATACAAAGGGGAGCGAGTGTGGAAGATGGTGCTTGGCCGGTGAATGTGGCCGCAGAATGAAACCGAGGCAGGGAGATGGGTTTGAACAGCCTCAGGTCACACCTTAGTGGAGCCTTTGTGTGCTCAGAGTTCTCCGGGGGGCATGAAGAGGGTGAGAAGACTCCAGACCTCTTCAATCCCCATCCCCCACCACTGATGGAGACCAAAGTTGCTCTGGTGTGTCTCCTGGGCTTCTACCTAGGATTTCAAACACAGTGTTTGGCAGTTCAAGCAAAGTTTAATGGCAGTTTTGCACTGGCCCAAACAGTTACCTCTGCAAGGTACCAGGTGCCCCCGCAGAGCAACTTAATCCAGAGCAAATCACAAAAGTAGGCAGTAAACTGCAACCAAAACAGACGAGGGAAATCCTGACCCACTAGGTAGAACAAGCAGTTTCCAACAGGGTCTGGGGTTCTAGCAGGAAGACCAGGTGAAAGGAATCATTAAAGATCAATGTTCTGCCCTGGATGGCAACCTCAATTCAGCCACTGGGAGGCAAAGGCCTAGAAATCCAGGAAGAAGCAGTGTGCGCAGAAAGATAGCAGCTGGCCCGGGTCTAAACATCAAAATTAAAGACAGGTTCTTTTAAGGACTTAAGAAGAAAGGAAACATGGAGAGATGTCAGGACAAATTTGGAGCTTACCCCCTAATGGGGATAGAAAAGTGAAGATGTTGAGGAAAATTTATAAAGAGAAATGGAGATATCAGTATGCATAGAAGATGGGCCAGGCCAGGTTGACCTTTCAAAGTCAAGTTAACCTTTAACCTGATTTTTAACATACACCAGGTTGCCCTTTCTCTTAGATGCCAAAAGGGAGTTGAGAAAGGTATTTCAACAGTTCCTCAGGCACAGATCCCAGAGCTGCAAGAGCTTTCACAAGGAACATTGCAGATTTGACATGGCTGAGGCCCCTCTGAAAGAGAATTGCCTCATACATTGTCAGAGGGCATGGCTAATGAAGGGATGTTCCTGCTCATGTCATCATAAAAACAGGAGAAGCACAACATGCAAACTTGACATTTAAAAAGATTTCAGATTCCTGGATTAAGCCACATGCCTAATCCTGTAGCATTCAATATAGATCTCATGATTACTTTTTAAAATGAAGGCAACATGCCAGGCACTGTACTAGACACTAGCAATGTGGTGGAAGCAACACATATGGTTTATGTGAGTTCAAATCCACTAGGTGAAGAGTGCAAAAGGAAGAGAAATCAAGATATTAAAATTTACAGCAGCTGCTCTGCAAATAAAAAGAGAAAGCAGGACATTGTAACACTTAAAAATGTACTTAGGTGATGAAAATATAAATGTCACTTATATTTAAGCTAAAAAGATGATATTGTCTGGATAAAGAAAAGCCACTGACAGAATTGAGAACAAAATCTAACAATCTGCCACTAAGAGACATACTTGGTAATGAAAGCCACGTGTAAACTAAGAGAGGGCTCCACGAAGTAAAAAGCACAGCAAATAATAACTTAAATCCTACAAAATGTAATGAGGTCCTACAAGATAAATATTGTAATTCCTCTTGATATGTTGTCAAAGTAGATGAACAAATAGTTTATGCACAAGACAATCCAGACATTTAATTATCTGATGGGGAAACACAATTTTCCTAGCAATATAAGAAAAAATAATAATTCCAGCCATTTTCTAGGCACCATTACTCATGGTTTCAACAAATAAAAATAAATTGAAGTGATAAAGTACAATGCTGCAGTCAGGAGAAATGTGGATTCATGTCACGGTACTTCGTGGTACTATAAATTGATTATGATCTTTCTGGGGATAATAAGGAATATTGTGATGAGAACTATCCAGTTGTTCACATTCTTTGTTCTGGTAACTACTAAATCTCCAGGAAATATCCTCTAAAGACAAGTTTTTGTTTGTTTTTTCGCAACAATGTTCCTATTGGCACTGTTTATAATTTTTTAAAAATGAGAGAAATTGTCCACATCCTCAGTATTATAGAATTAGGTAAAGCAAGTCATGGAATATCAACTTAGCTCTAACTGTTGAAACAATAACCAGACGTCTGCATAGAATCATAAGGGATAAACACAGTTGAGAATTACCTTTCTATAATAAAAAAAAAATAGAAAAATGGATAAAATATAGGAAACAACTCCTTTCAGACCTAGGAAAGCAGCAGAAGTGCGCTGTGATTTTTGGAAAGAGGAAACAACTGAAGTGAGGTCCACCACTGCCAAAACTTCTGCCTGGAGGTCACCTCCAGACTGGGGCTCACGGAGAGGAATCCCAGACTCAGTCAACCAGCCCTTCTGAGTTGAGGAGACAGATTGTAGTTTTGCAAGTCAAGAGGGCTAGAAAAGGCAGAGTAGGGAACCTGAGTGAAATGAGAAAGAACTCTGGGCTTTTTTGTATGTTTGACTGAATACTAAAGGGTGCATGTATAGAGTAAAATCTCTTATCCAGAAAAGAACAACTTCTAAGGACAGGACAGTTGCTGGAGAGCTATACGAATAATAATTCCAGAGGTTACATAGTGCCAGGGATTATTTCAGTTGACTTTAACCAGTGTGAAAGATCTTATTGAACATTTGGGAACTAAGTGTGGTCCTCAAGAAGACCATACCCTACAAATGGGGCTTAGATTAAAGGCTCTTCTACACCTACCTAAGTGAGATTTAAAACAAACCACATAAGAATCAATCTTTCAAGTAAGGTGATTGCTTGCTTGAAAGTGTCAGACCTCCCTTTGGTCTGACACAAGAAAATCAAGAAAATCAACAATGTAAAATTAAAACACCAACACCAAATTAAAAGCTGATAGCCAAACAAAAAGGTAAGAAAGTGGGGGGAAAAATCAGTCAATAGAAACAGACCCTCAAATGACAGATGATGGAACATTGAAAAGAATCATATATAAAATCTAATATCACCTATATATCATCTAATATAGGTATGTATGTATGTAATATGTACCTATACATACACATATATACACACACACTATTCACAAGTCTGTAATGGAAAATACCATGATAAAAGAAATGGAAGATTTCAGAAAGACCTGAATGGAACTTATAAATGAAATTATGAAAAATACAATGCCCCAAATGAAATTGTATAGCAAATTATATAGCAAAAAATTCCACATTTCCAAATGAAGAATCAGTAACCTGAAGAAATACACTCCTCCTGAGATGCATGTCTCTACACCTACCTACCACCATTGTCCCCCCTCACTCTACCACAGTCCATTGTGTTCCTTCCCCATTTCATTTCCCTCTTTTCCTCACCATCTTTTTTCGATTCTGCTGTCACATCATTCCCAGGGTGTTATTGGCTTGGTTTTCTCCAGACCCTTTGTTTTGTTTCTCTCTATTCCACATATGGCATTTGTCTTTTCCTTCAGACTTATTTTGCTTAACACAATCCCCTCCAGTTCCATCCATGTTTCACAAATGACAAGAACATATCCTTTTTTATAGCTGAGTAGTATTCCACCATGTAATAGACCACATTTTTCTAATCTACTCCTCCATTCTAGAGCACTTGTGTGTCTATATAAGTTGGTGATTGTAAGCAGAAAAATGTTTGCTCACTGAAAGATACTGTTAAGAAAAAGGAAGGCCATAGATTCAGAGAAAATATTTGCAAAACACCCCTAATAAAGAACTTTAATGCAAAATTTATAAAGACTTCTTCCAACTCAATAATAAAAGAAGCCAATTTTTAAATGAGCAAAAGTTTTGAATAACCACCTCTTCAGGGCAGATTACGTAAATGTGTATGTAAAATAATATAAAGTGCTAAATGCACATAAATGTGTAATTCACGTACACACTATAGAACCAGAAATGAATCAGTAAACAATTTTGAGTTCTCACAACAATATTTTTAAAGATTTTTTAAATTATAAATGCCTATGTTGAAGTTCATTTAAAATAGATAATATATAGTCATTAGTTTTGTTGATACCAAATTTCCAGCTTTTGCCTTGTGGCAACACCCCATTTGTAAACTCAAAAATAAAGAATAATAAAGAATACAGACAGGAGTATATCACACGAATATGTTAGAGTTTGCAGAATGTCAGAGAATGGTACGCTGGCTCTTATCTGGCCGATAACTTACAGCCCCAGGATTATTTGTGAAAAGGATAGAGTCTGTTCTTTGTGGAAGGAGCAGAGGAAGCAGGACAACCTTGGTTCAACCCTGTCGGGTGCCTGTTCTCCAAAGCACCAGAATGTCTTCTCAAGAAGGAATTGGCCAGGGGATCCCACTGCTGCTGCTGGACACATCTGTCTGCAGAATAAGAATAGCACAACAGAAGACCATCCCTGCTGTTTTGCTCTAGTTTTATGGTCACAACTGCAGATCCAACAAGAAGTCTCTTGCCTTCATTCTTCTGCAGTTTTGCCAAGATTCTCTTGTCTGCTAGCATGGTTGAAGTTAATAGACGCCTCCAGCTCTGGGGTGCCGGGCTTTGGGCTCAGTGCTGTCAGAACACCAGGAGGCTTATTTGGAAAATGCAGCTCAGCGCAGAGGCTGGCATCCTGTTACAAAGGCCCCCCAAGAGGCAGATCCTATGTCTCCAGGCCATAGCTCTGTCTGCAAATACACATTGCCTGTGGAGGAAGCGCCTGGACAGTTTATCATCAGCATCTTACCCAATAAGCTTCTTGAAATGAGGGTGATGTGAAAAAAAGCAGGGATGCTGAGTCTTGGCACTGAGTACTTTGTGGTGACTTAAGTAGCTTTGTGGTGACTTAACCTCTTTGAGCCTCAGTTTCCCCACCTGTAAACTCAGATCGTAAAATTCACAGTTCTTATCTGAAAACTTTGGATCTCATGTGTTTAAGAATTAAGAATTTTTCAATTTTTAGAAAAATCTTACTGTGCACATAGCCTGTGTTACGAATGACCCTTAATTAAAAAAAAAAACCATTATTTCTATAGGAAAATGAATGATACACACAATATGTTAGTCTCATGTTCATTAAGGTCACGTTCTGCTACCAAGTGAGCTTGCTGCAAATCTGTGAGAACATTTGGTTTTCAGGGTCTTCTGGATTTCAGAGCTGGGGCGAAGGGGGTGGTGTAACTGTTATATGCAGGGTCCCTGCTAGGCCCTAGGGCCTTTGTGCCAAATAGAACAAAATACCTTCTGGTAACAGCCCTGTGCCCATCACTTAGTAAGCAGGATAAGAAAAATGCATTCTCTCTCCAGGGTCAATGCAAAATATCAAATCCAGTAAGTCCTCAATTAATGACGTCACTAGGGTCTTGAAATCTGAGACTTTAAGCGAAACAAGATGGAATGAAAGCCAGTCCTAGAATATCATCATTTTGTTTAATGTGGGCCAGAATTTTTTTTTTTTTCTCATCATTCTAGTGAAACTCAGCCAGCACCTTTATTCAGTGCACGACCTGTACAACCAGACACAGTGTCCCTGCTCGGGTTCGCAACTCAGGGTTGTGGAGCAATAAGCAGTAACATAATTATGTGCCCCACCCCAGAACTACAGCACTGCTTTCTCTTAGACTGACTCACATGGGAATGTGCATATTCATCAGCTGGCTGTTTAAAATGCAGGAGGGTTAGTGTGGGACCAGAAACTGCATTTCTCTCCAGGTCCCCAATAACATGCGTGTTGCTGGTCTACTGACCACATGTTGAATAATGAGATTCTAGGCCTGCTATCCATTCCTTGGATGGCCCCCTGAACTTTATTCAGCAGCTCCCATCCTGAAGTCTGGTTCCCCAGAAACCTGCTGCGTCTTCTGGTTACTCCCTCTTCCTAATGGCCCAGTCTCCAGCTCTAATTTCTCCTGCTGGGAACATGACAGTGACCCTTGTCTCATTTTCTTCTTCCTCATCCACACAACCATTCAGTAATGAAAGATTCGGTCCTCTTAGTATTTCTCCCAGTTAGGATTTCCCAAGCCTGCCGTTTTTGACCCAGATACTTCTTTGCATGAAGGTGGACCCATCCCCCACCCCCAATAAGAATGATTGGTCCAATCCCTCACCTTCTCTCCATTTCTCCTATCCACTTGGATGCTTTTCCTAGGGAACGTTTGGTGTTTCATTTTTCCTTCTATTGTGCTATACATATGTTCCCCACTTGATTAGGTAGGAGTCCTAAAAATCCCATACCCTTGACACCTGCACAGGGTCTGACAAAGGCAGTTACTCAACACACATTTGAATTAATGAATGAGTGAATGAATGAATGCCCTGGCACTGCAGGTCCTGAAAGGGGTGGTCCCCTCCACCCTTTTCAGGTGGTCAGCTTAGGACCCAGCTCCATGGAGACCTGCCCAGGGTTAGAGTAACACTTGGCTGTGTCTGCAGGGAGCCTGACCTTGCAGAAGGAGCTGTGACAACCAGAGGCCTGGCTGGAATGTAAAACTCTTTCTGCCCCAAGATGCTCTGAACTGCCCTTCAACTTTTCTCTCTTTGGCCTCCCAACACCTGGAGAGCTCATTCATCCTGGTACAATGAACCCATCTCTGTGACTGCCCTCCCCAGGGTACACTGGGGGCTCTGCTAGGTGGGCTGCTGCAGGAACACAGGGCTTTCCCCCTGCACCCCTGCCCTGGAAACTTGATTTGAGTCTTATGTTTGAAGCCCAGGTTAGCTTGTCTGTCCAGACATCAGAATGCTTATGGCTCCCACATCCCACTCAGCAGCTCACAGCCTCCTGTGAGGCCCCCTTTTTGAATCATTTGATTTTATTTGAAGTCCAGCCTTTCTAAATAGCTTATTCAAAGTTGTTGATAATCAGACTAAGTGTTCTGGGAAGATACTGTAATAGACAAGATGAACACAAGTTTTATTTGGACAGATCATGTCATTTTCTGTGCCTTTTAGTCTGAATGTCAGTAACCCTTTAGTTTTCTAGCTCTCTTTTATCATGTCTTAGAGGCTTTCAATGGTAGATTAGCTGGCTTCTGCCACTGCGACTCAAGTTTTAATCTCACCATGTTCTTTGTAGGGCCATCACCCCCCAGATTTAGACTTCTGGCTTCCTCCCATCAGCCATGGCGATTCTAATGGACTCGGGAGTCCACTATTCTAACCTTCTGCTTCCTTATCTATAAAAAGGGTACCCATCTGCCTTGTTGTTTTTGAAGATTAAACGGAAAGCACTTACACCCTAAAGCATAGCATCAACTTTCTGAGTTAAGAAAAGTTCATTTTTATGGTCAACTTGCTCTATGAAACTACATTTTGGGGAAAAGTTATGTGAAAAGTAACAGCCCAGCTGCACTGGAGTCTGTGCTCGTGGGCATAGCTTCTCAGTGTCCAGGTGTCGCTCCTTATAGCTGCAGGTCCCCCTGTCTCGTTCATCTGTTGCCATGTGGGTTCCAGGAATAAAAGCTGTTTCTGGCTCAGTCTCATAGGGAAGGTCCAGAGCTGGATGCAGCCACAAAAAAATCTATTCCAGCTGCTGGCTGGTTCAAACCAACATGAATTCCACAGCCCCTGCTATTCTGCCATAACCAGACACTCTATTATTTTTAAAACAAACATTGAAACATAAAAAAAGCAGATGAATCCAGAGACTGATTTTTCATTCCATTCTCTTGTATTTCAAACTAATGGGGTTTTGTAGCAATCTGGGTCCTGTGTTTCCTTGGGAGAACATTTGGAAAGAGGAGTGTAAACTTTGGTCCCCATCTTAAATCTGGGTATGAGCTATGTCTCTCCTGAATCTGCTTCTACCTTCTGTTTTTCCTTATTTATTTCCTTCCATCTTAACCTCCTCCCCAAGAGGAAGCCCTAACTCCCTTATATTTTTTTAAAGATTTATTTATTTATGCATACAAGAACTGGGGTGTAAGTCAAAGGTGCAGGGGGTGATTCACTAGAGACAGAGTGGGGAGCAGAAAGGCAGCTGTACTGAAATACACTGCTGAGGGGACAGCGGGCAAGACAGGAGAGGTCTGCTGCGCCATGTAGGCAGCTCCCTGGCTGGGGATTGAACTCGTGCTGCAGTGGCTGGCTATAGCTTGATAGCGCTGTCTTTAACCCCTGAGCCACCAGAGAGGCCTCTTAATAAAATTGACCTGTAACATTGTATTAGTTTCAGGTCTAGAACATGATTCAATATTTGTTTATATTGTAAAATGATCACCACAAACAAGGCTAACCACATCACATCACTATACAAAATTATATATATATTATTTTTTGTGGTGAGAACTTGTAAGATTGACCTTAATTCCTTTCTTAAAAAGCCGTTTTTACCTCTGTGGTACTATCTAGTTGCTAATCATCCTCTTTGTCATGAAGTAGTGTGAGTCACAGGGGAAGGTTTGAGGAGATCATTAGGGAATGTTAAAACTGGAGCAGTTCAGAGGGCATTTAATGGTTCTCAAACTGTGTTCCTTAGAGCCCTAGGAGCTTCCACAAAGGTCCATAGAAACTTTATTGGGGGAAAAGGCAAAGGAAGATGTCCAGCTGGGCCTCGGACTGCTTCAACTATTTTACATCAGAGTATTCAGCTTACACACCAAAAATTGAGTCATCTTTTTCCGGAAAACCACAAATCTAGCTCAGTTGTTTGGTGAGGAAACTGAGGCTCAATCAGGAAGTGTTTACAAACACTCCCTTGGTAGATGTTCTGGGGAAGCAAACAGAGGCTTCACCTTTATGGCAATGCTGCCATAAATCAGAGGTCCTCGTTTTTCCCTGCTTCTAAGAGGAAGGGAGTGAGACAGCGTGGTTGTGAGTACATCTCAGCAAGCTGCACGTCAGGAATCAGCAGGCTGCTTTCCATTTGGTGGCTCCATCTCTGCTTTGTCACAATGGAGAACGAGGCTGGTAGAGAACTGGAAAATGGGGAGAGGAGTTGTTTGTTTCTCTTGCCAGAACATCCTGTCCCTCTTTTGTTATATACTGGAATGTCCATGAGCCCAGACCCAGATGTCCATCTGATAAACTGTAATGAAAGTAGACCAGACCAATCTTCAACTTCTGGGAACCATCCCCTGGGGCCATGACCACAATGTACAGGCAGGAATGTGGGTGTCAACTGTGCAAAGCTCAGCATTGCACCCAGGAAGGTTTTCCCTCAAGTTCTGTTCTCTACCAAACTTGAAAACTGCTGCTTCCTCATTTCATGCCCCAGATGCATTCTTGGCCAGAGGCTCCTGATCCTACTGGATATTGAGTTTTTAAAAAAAAATGCTTAAAATGACATTGGAGGTTGACATGGAATTGCCAACATTTTATTTGTTTCCTAATATCTATTCACATAAAAGTTATTGACTATCATAAAATTATTCAAGTACCAAAAATGTAGGAAAAACAAGAAAGTTCTTCCTGAGAGAGGACATGTGTCTGGTGAAATTTTGGTCTCTCAGTGGTGGATCAATTACGGCCTCACCCTGGCCCAGCTCTGGTGACATTCTAGGCTACAAACTCCTTGGTTTCTGGACCTTCTCAGTGTTGGACAGAAGGCAGCCATGCACCATCAGAAATACCTACCAACTACCTGGCATTTTAGTCTTACTCCGAGGGGAGGAAAGCAAGACAGCAGACGTTTTTGTTCTGCCTTGCTTCCCACTGACATTTATAATGAGACAGGAATAGGCCGTGCCAAAATCATACCCACTCACCACATTAAAAAAGAAGTGTGTTTTCCATTGATTTGAGACAACAGCTCTGTGGTCTGGGCTTTTTCCAACTTGATAGAACCAGAGCAAGGACAGCAAATGACCCAGGAATGGGTGAAACTCTGCCACTTGTGGCGAGAACCAGCTGGTGGGTGGACACATTATGAACCATATCAGGGAGGCTGAAAAATGGGATCGACTTTCGAACCCAGTAGTCTCATGTTAAAATGTTGTGTTAAAATGTCAAGAAGTTAGAAGACAGTAAAACACACCAACTTTGACTCTGATTTCTTCTTTGGCAAAATACGAACAAAAAAATAAATCATTCTTATCGATAAAGCTAACAGCTGTCCATCAAGAGAGCTGAAGGCTGCTGACCTTCTGCCAAGGTCAGTCATCTGGAGAGTGTGTCCTCATGTGCCAAATGCACGGCTTCTCAAGGCACAGCCACTTGGGTTTGAAAACGGGCTACATCGGCAGAGCCACTTAACCTCTCAGAGCCTCTGCTTCCTTAGTTTTCACTTGAGAGGTGGGGCTGCAAGCTCACCAGGTGTCTTCTAAGGCACCACTCTACAAAGAGTTTTTAGAGAAGACGGGATGAGGACAATTGCACAGAAAGGGTTTGGATCTTTGAGGTCTTGACCATGGCCCACGGTGTCCTCTCCATCCTTTGATATACCCGATCAAGACCCCCCACATGCTAAAGAACACAGCCCACCCCACCCCTCCAGTCTTTTGTCAATGAGCCATGAACAAACCATACACAGAGAGAAGCTTCTTTTTTTCTTCAATTTAATTGAAGTTACTTAGAAAAATAATCAGGTTTGAATGGCTTTTCCCGGAGGAAGGTTCATGAACATTTCACGCTTTCGTTGGCAATGTGGAATCCAGCTTTCTTTTACAGTAAAATACAGGGAGTTTCCTACAATAAGCCCTCTACTGCATACAAATATGTAAAAAAAAATCACACACCACAAAGATGTTAAATTATATGTCCATATGCCATATTGCGCATGCTCATAAGAACAGTACAGGCAGCCCGTTCTGTACCTGACAGAGTAGCAGACTGACATCCGCCTGTTAACAGCTAAGGGTCAAGCTGGTTGTATCAGATCCAGTTGTCTGTCCGTAAGGTCCATTTGGTTGTGATGGAAAAGTCTGGTTGTGAGAACGTGGGGGAGCAATGGGATCAGACCTGCTGACATAGGGGTGGGGCAGGAAGGGGTGCTGGCCATGGGGATTTCACAGAATGGGGAAGCTTAGATTGTGTGTGTATGTGTGTGTGGGGGGGGAGAGGACCCAACGGTGAGAGATGAGCTCTGAGCACCGCCCACCGGGCTGCTTGCCAGGCTGAAATGGGGTTTTCTGCCATCACTTCCTCAGTACTGGTCCAGACCCCACCTGTTAAAGGAGTGCTAGGGACTCCCTTTGTTATGGGAACCTTCTACCACCTTCCTTGTATTTGTCAATAGGACTACTGGTCAGGTTCCCACTGCCCATCACTCTCCTGTGGCATCCAGATGCTGAACAAGCAGGACAGTGAAGCTCACCTGGTGGGCAGGTAGGAAGGTCGCCTCTGAGACACTGCGCGCCAGCAGACTGCCCTTCTTCCCAGGCCAGCTGGGGAGGGCACAGAGGGGGGTCCAGAGAAGCTGCAGGAATTTGCGCTCTGTGACTAATACTTTTCCTACCACAGGGACTGGGGAAGCAGGAATGTCCTTGCGAATACTACCCTGACTATACCTGGTTTAAAAACAGCACCTCTGAAAAGTGGCTGGAGATGGAACATCTGCCTGTACTTTTCTCTGGTTACGCATGCACCAAAAAGCGTTTTCACTTTTCTTAAAAAACAAAACAAAACAAAAAAGACCCCACAGAGGAACTTTTTTTTTCCCCAGGCACATTTTCACACATGGATTTTTTTTTTTAAACCAAGGACACAGAATACTTTTCTGCAAAAGCAGTTGAATCAGTTTTTTTTCCCCTAACTTTTTATGCCATTAAAAATGTGAACACAAAAAAAGCATCCCTAGAAAGCGTCCCTCATGGCAGAGTCAGACTGATGTGCCGTCCCCTGAGGGACAATCTTTCTCATTTGAGAGAGAGTGAGAGAAGACAGAAGACAAAAGGCAATCTGCAGGCAGGGCTGGATGAGTTCACACCATTGGATCAAAGACAGATACAGAAATGCAAAACTTGGGGAATCTATGTGAATTTCCATTTAAAAACCAAAAAAGCTCCTAGTGAACAATTCCAAAGAGGGAATTGAAAAAGCGCTTGTAAGCTGTTGGGCTCACTTAGCTCCAGTGAGCAACCTTGAAGTCTTTAGGAAGAGACAGGTCACTCTGTGACCTTGGCTCCCTCCCTCCTTCCCTCCCTTCTGTCCACACCACCCAAGGGCGCTCCACTTTGCTTGGGAGAGCTGGAATCCTTGCCCATGGTCGTACCCAGGAATAGAACCATTGCACTTAAGTTCAAGTTGAACTCATTAGATAAAGTACCTCTGTGACTATAAACCAGATGGAGACTGTGACACTGTGGTGCTGTTTCATTTATTTATTTAATTTTGGGGTTTTTTGACTTTGGAGGGGGTTTGAGGAGGCAGGTTTTTTTTTTTTTTTTTTCAATGAAAATGACCTCAGTTGTGCTGAATCAACCTACCCAAAGTAGATCCTGTGGAACAAGCTCTGTGAGATGATTTGCAAAATAGAGTCCCCTGGTCATGTGTGTTCGGGTCATGCTACCACCTAGATGATACTCTTGGGGGTTCACAAGGCACAGCACATGATCAAGGCTCTGAAAAGTCCTGTAGAAAAGAAGCTGTCTTAATTTTGTTTCCCAAGGAGATCTAACCACAAAACTCATTTTTCATCACACCAATTTGATGTCCCCCTGGGAGAACCTGGGTTCTCCAGAATATAGATCAGAAAATGCTTGCTGACCTGTTTCATTAGCTCTATCTCTGAGGAAAATGTCCCCTGCCCAGAAAGAAGGTTCAGACTCCCAATTCCAGGGACAGCTGAGGTCTGTCATTCTACTTGGTAAAATACACAGCATAAATCTCTGTCCATCGAGGGCATACCTGCCTTGCCCTTCAAAGTGGAGAGAAATTGGAAGAAAGTATACAAATTTTATAAATAGCTTTGGCCACCTTCTCAAGTGCACACCTCACTCGCATTCAATAAAATAATTTCCTCAGTGAGATGTGGCAGCTGCTGCTCACTGAGCTGGCTGTGAGCTTTACAATACAATTTTAATAGTTTCTGTGAATAAATTACTCATTTTTTGTTTGTTTAGAATAGTCTTCACATCCCTTCGCTATATACTGCATTAAAAACAAAACAAAAAGCAAAACTTACACCCCGTCCCACCCCGCCCCCTATTATTAGAACTATTATTATTATATACAGTATCTGCTACCAAATCATTCACTAGTTGTAAGAGGAATGTGGCTCAAACTTCAACCAAGGTGTTGGAAATGAGAAGCATGGGCAGATGTCATGAGCGAGGAACAGGAATTGAATCTCCAGCCTTCCAAAGGAAAAGGGGCATGGACTAAGATCACAGAAGGCTGTCCTTGCTGCTCATGCATGGAGGTTGTGAAGGTGGCGCTAGTCTCCTAACCTTTGGAGGACTTGGGAGCGGGTATGCGTGTGCATTTGTGTACAAGCAGTCCACTCTGATCTTCGCGAGGGGTAGAAGTGCCAATCCACTGCAAATCCCTGAATATAGGAGTCCTGTCACTCTTTTACAGGTTTAAGAGTAGAAAAGAGCTGGAGACATGGGTGTGTGTGGGGCTGGAGATGACAGGAGGAGGCACTTGACGTGGCGTAAGTTCCCCTTCCCTCACCCAAGGCAGACATCACTAATCAATCACAGAACTCTTCCACACTGTCCCTGGCAAATTTGTTCTGGGGCTTAAAGATGGATACTTCCTATAAATTGGAGCAGGCCCATGATCGGAAACATTTTCATCACCTCTCAGGTTGGGCAATGAGCTTGGACTACTCACCAAGTGACCAGTTCCAATCATGTGGTTTTCCAATCTAGGCCATAGGCAAATATATATTTGCAGGGGCCATGGACTAACTACTCATGAATAGTTCAAGCCTCATGTTAAGTCCACAAATATCAGGGATTTGCTAACTTTCAAGCTGGGTAATCCATGTCCATGTAAAGCTTCTTGAGGGCTGAAACTATTGGTTCTGTCCACTGCTCTATCTGCAGGGTCTAGAATCAGGCCTTGCACATAGTAGTTGCTCAATAAATACTTGTAGCCTAGAAAGCAACAGCCACTTCACCTTAATCACAACTGGCACTGCCAGTTTAAAATTACTGTAGAAAAGCCTATTCTATGAGACTGCTAATTCTGGTGGGAAAAAAAAAAAGCTACCATCAGCTCTCTCCTTGGGTTAAAAAAAATCACATTTGTTTAGTTGAAGGGACATTAAGGGAAATCAGTCTGAATTTAGTCCCTTGCTAAGGTGCCTCTTTCTGTTTATTTCTAAGAAAATTGCAAGAATGGTGGCATCAGCACACATAGTGACTCTGAGCAGTCAGGAAGGAGAATGTTCACGCCCCCAGATGAGCTTTAGCAAGCACAGAAGGAAACAGATTTCTTCTGCAAAGACATGAGAATCTTGCTGCCACTCAAAGAAATCTATAGAGACCATGTTTAAATAACTATAAATAATATTCATTAGAATTTATGGAATGCACAGTCCATGGAATTCACCAGAACACAAGGAAACCTTTGAGACAGTGTTGCAGTACTCATGTCTAAAAGACAAGGACACGATCCTGTTCCCCTCGCAAAGACAGCTGTCCTTCCCTACTAGGATTTTAAATAATTCTCGCTATGCTGCTCGCAGCATCATCCCCAAAGAAATATTAATTTACAAAATAACCCAATATCCATATAATTCTTTTGACAAATAAAAATCTTAAATTAAAAAGCACGATTCTCTCCCTCTCCCCACCCCCTTATTCCAATTTCAGGTAGCTTGGCACTGAGTAATTGAACATTAAAAAATCGAGTTTGTAGACTTCGTACAGCTGCGTTTGGTGCTCGGAGCTGATGTTCTGGAAGAATTCTGTGGTCATTTCATCAGTAGTTCTCGTAGACTTGGCATAGGTGGGGAACTTCAGGTAGCTGCCCACGCCTGCCAGCTGCAGGACGTAATTAGAATCCTCCTCCAGCGTCTCATATTTGCCCACCAGGTCGTAATGGATGTGGCACGGGTGGCACAGGGAGTAGACGGTCTGCCAGTGTTCGTTGAAGGGCTCCTCGCGCTGGGTGTGCGGGTCGATGAGATAAGCCACGAACTCTTCGAACTTGACGTCGCCACCTTTGCGCAGCGCCTCCTGGGTGGCATTCTTGCGCTGGCGCTTGATGATCTTGGTGCCATACCGCTTGTGGAAGGACGTGTTGTACTTCTGGGTGAACTTGTTGCGGTAGGCGGACACCAGCCTCTCGAAGGGCTCGCGCACGAACAGGAACTTCATGTAGCTTTTCAAGCGGTGGTTGATCTCTGGGATGCTGTACTGGTTCAGGGTCTTGAGGTTGGCAGACACGTGCGCCTCGTTGGCCGGGATCTCCATGGGGTCGCTGTACTTACCGCGCCCGGTCAGGACCATCATGAGGCGCTTCCAGTTGGTGCACGCCACCTTGGGCACGTAGCAGTAGATGAGCTCGTGGTCCTCGTCCACCACCAGGTGCTTCAGGTCGTTGGGGGTCAGCACCCGCCGCTTGCGGCTCAGGGCGCTGTTGGCGCGGCACGTGTCTGTGACCTGGTCCCGCCGCATCTGGTGCAGGACGGCCGTGTTGGAGAGCTCCAGCTGCACAGGGGACACAAGGGGAACAAGAACTCAGCACTTGGAGGGGTTACTTGCCTGGGTCACATCCCCAACTCGTCGGCTAGTGCCAGCTTGCCCACAGGGACTTAACTTCCATTTCTTTTTTTTTTCCCTAAAGATTTATTATTTATACAAGAACTGGGGTATAGTCAGAGGTGTGGGAGGGTGAAAGAATTCACCAGAGACAGAGCGGGGAGCAGAACAGGCAGAAGGACCGAAGTACACTGCTGAGGGGAGCAGCAGGCGCGGCAGGAGAGGTCTGCCGTGCCATGTGGGTTTCTCCTTGACCGGCCAGGAATCGAGCCCGCGCTGCAGAGGCTGTGGACAGCTTCACAGTGCAGCGCTCAACCCGCTGAGCCACTGGGGAGGCCCTCGGCTTCCATTTCTAAGGCCCCATCTGCTGTCTCAACTCTTTTTTGTTTTTCGTTCCACCATCCTTCCTTTGTAGGATAATAATAACCATCAACTCTAGAAGTCATCCATCACCCTCTACACACCTGACATTTTACCTGAGCGTCATATGTCTTTTCTCCCTACAACCACCTCGGAATGTTAGTTGATTCATTTCACAGTATCAAGGACTGGCCACTGTGCCAGAAAGGGTGCCGGGCACTAGAGATGGAGTAATAAAAATGTATTGCTCTTGTGGCGCTTACAGACTAGATAGAAAGAGAGACTGGAGGCTCAGAGAGGTTACATCACTGACTTGAAATCACACAGCATTCAAACTCGAGTTTACTTGGCAACCAACTCTGCTCAATTTCCACTCACCCCAGGTTCCATCTTTTTTTTTTTTTTAAGATTTATTTGCTTATGCATACACGAGCTGGGGTACAGGCCAGAGATGCAGGGGGTGAGAAGAGCCACCAGAGACAGAGTGGGGAGCAGAACAGGCAGGCTGGCTGAAATACACTGCTGAGGGGAGCAGTGGGCGAGTCAGGAGAGGTCTGCTGTGCCATGTGGGTTGCTCCCTGGCCTGCCGGGGATCGAACTCATGCTGCAAAGGCTGCGGATTGCTTCATAGTGTGGTGTATAACCCCTTGCGCCACCAGCGAGGCCCCAGGTTCCATCTTTTTGATTGAAGTGGGAAGAAAGCAAGGAGGACACATATTTGATCAATTTTAAAGTGAGGGGGTCCCCATTCTCAACAACTGTTGCTTTTTGTTTCCTTGGGTACTGCCTGAGATTCCGCTGCTCTCCATCCAATAATTTTGAGCACATTGATAGACGTTATAAATGTGTAAGAGAAGATGCCATCATGTAAAGGAAAGGTTTATAGAGACTGATAAGGAAGGGGATGAGAACGGCGCCAAGTAGACAGAGGATGAGGCTTGAATCAGAAGATCTTGGGTACACCCTTACCTTTCTGAGCCTCAGCTCTCTCATTTGCAAAATGGGAGCAGTATCCCTACCCCCTACCCCAGCCCCCCACCAGGGTGTTGGCTTAATATTTAGACAATAAGCTCAAATCTGGTTCAGAATTTGGAAACTACAGTAGGTAGTTAATATGCATGCATGCCTTTCTGAAGGAAGAAAAAAGAAATCCCCCAAAAGGAGGCCAGGAATCTTAGAGCAAATCTCATCAGTGCTATAACTTTGTTGCAGACCAACCCTAGGTCATGAAATTCAATCAGTGTTTATTTTGAGCAGGCAAACTCTGACTTTTGCTTCCCTTAACTTCTTAGCAGCTGTACTCACCACCTCACAAACAGCATTCAAGCCGCTTACCAACCAAACCAAAACCAAACCACCCTACAGGAAACAGAAGGACTTGGAAGGAAAAAAGGGCCATTGATTTTGCCCATTTGAATTGTTATGGATGGTTTTGAAGGTAATAAATGATTACATGAGCAGAGAAACTAGGGGATTCCTCCCTATACCCTCCAGCTCTTTTCAGTTTGAGACAATTTTCTGCCACCCCCGCCCCCCAAATCTTCAGGGAGGCCACGTGTCAGTTACTACTGCATTCAGGACCGCGGCCGCAAAACCATGAAAAATGGAAATGATATCACAGTCTCCTTTTACGTCCAATTGCAGAGACAGAAAATCACTCAGTGGGGCTTTGGAATGTGACATTTAAGGTTCTTTCTCTTCCGTATCCTCCTCCTCCACGGCACTTTAGGAGGCAAATGGTGTACCTGCTGCAATGAGCCACGCACGATTTCCCTCCAAAGACCTGAGGGTCCTGTCAAGTGCAGATGCCTGTTCTCAGACCCGAGACATACCCAGGGCCCTTCTCCATGGGAGAAATTCACTAAGCCTTGAGTGTTGCCATTTTTAACAAAATATTTTTGTATGTGTTGTGTTTTTAGCTTATCTTGTTTACTCTTATTTTTACATCACTGTTCATTTTTAAACAATATTTGCTTCCCCTCCCCCCCAGATGTAGACCCTATAGTTTCCTTCCCCAATGCACCCGTGCACCATCACTTCAGTCCCCTGTGCTCCTCCCTCCCTCCCTCCGATCCCTCTCCCTCCTCCTCCCCTGCAGGATGTCTCTGATTTAAAATTGTCTGTTATGTTTCGTATTGTTATTTTTTTACACTGATGTCTTATTGGGTTCCCCTATATTCCTGCTCTAAGTGAAACCATCCGATATTTTTCTTTTTCCTCCTGGCTTATTTCACTGAGCATCATTCCTTCTAGCTCCATCCACGTTGCTGCGAATGGCATGAGTTTATCTTTTTTGATTGCTGAATAATATTCCATTGTGTATATATGCCACATCTTCTTGTTCTATTTTTGGGCATTTGGGTTGTTTCCAGGCTTTACCTATTATAAACAGAATGTTTATAATACAGGTGTTCTTTTGAATCAGTGTTTTCATGTCCTTTGTGTAGATCCCTAGGAGTGGAATTGCTGGGTCATATGGCAGCTCCATTTTTAGTAGACTGAGGAGCCTCCACACAGCTTTCCATAGCGGTTGGACCAGTCTGCACTCCCACCAGCAATATAGGAGAGTTTCTTTTTCACCACATCCTTGTCAACATTTTTTTTAAGATTTATTTATGCATACAAGAGCTGGGGTACAGGCCAGAGATGCAGGGGGTGAAAGGATTCACCAGAGACAGTGGGGAACAGAACATGCAGATTGACCAAAGTACACTGCTGAGGGGAGCAGTGGGCGAGTCAGGAGAGGTCTGCTGCGCCATGTGGGTTGCTCCCTGGCTTGTCAGGATTCGAACTCATGCTGCATTGGCTGCGGATTGCTTCATCGGTTGTGTGTTAACCCCTTGTGCCACCAGGGAGGTCCCTCAGTTTATTTCTTATGGAGAAATTGGGGGACTGGCTTTCTTCCATTGACCACTGTTATAATTCCCTACAGCCTGGTGTCTACAGAATGCTTCAGCATTTCTGGAACTGTCTCATTAAAAGGACCCACTGGCGCCACTCCAGAGCCTGACAGAAGGTTCCCTTGCAGCAGATCAGCCTGTACTTCAACTGCAGGTCAGTCCTTGGAGTGGGCTGGCTGTCCCAGGCATTAAGAATACGCCACGTTAATGGTTCTCAGTTTTGTTTTTTTAAGATTTATTTATTTATGCATACAAGAACTGGGGTACAGGCCAGAGGTTCAGGGGTTGAGAGTATTCCCCAGAGACAGAGTGGGGAACAGAACAGGCATATCTACTGAAACCCACTGCTGCTGATGGGATCAGTGGGCTAGACAGGAGAGGTCTGGGGGTCATGTGGGTTGCTCCCTGGCCGGCTGGGGATGGAACTCGTGCTGCAGAGGTGCGGACAGCATCACGGTGCTGTGCTTAACCCCTTGTGCCACCGGGGAGGCCCACAATTCTCCATCTTTAACATACATGGAAATCACCCAGAGGACTTGTTAGAAGATACCTTGCTGGCTTCCCCCTTGAGTTTCCAATTCAGCAGATCAGGAACAGGGTCTGAGAATGTACATTTCGAGCAAGTTCCCAGGTGTGTGAGCTTGTTAGGGCTGCCATTACAAAATACCTCCATCTGGGGTCACCTCTCTGTACACATTTGTCCCTGGTGTCTCTACCTCATTATAAGGTCCCTGTCATAATGGCTTAGGGCCTCACCAACCAGCTCACATTAATGCAATCACCTTTTTTTTTTTTAAAGAGGCATGTATTTTTATTTATTTGTTTGTTTTGTTTGTACATGCACTGGGTACAGTCAGAAGCGCGGGAGGGTGAGAGAATTCACCAGAGCCAGAGCGGGGAGCAGAGCAGGCAGAAGGACCGAAGTACACTGCTGAGGGGAGCAGCAGGCAGCAGGAAAGGTCTGCGGGCCCTGTGGGACCCTCCTCCAGAGGCCGGGGATCGAACCAGCGCCGCAGAGGCCGCGGGCAGCTTCGCAACCCAGCGCTCAACCGCTGCGCCACCGGGGAGGCCCAATGCAATCACCTCTTTTAAGGCCCTATCTCCAAATACCTTTACACTCCAAGGCACTGGGGGCTGGGGTTTCAACATATGAACTGAGTCAGACTTGACTCATCCATTAACCCTGTATATGCGGATAATCCTGCTGGCGTGGGGACTACACTGTGAGCCGCAGCATTTCGCGATGAGGAAATGACTATAACGGTTCTGCGTGTCTTTCAGCAACTCCTAGCCATCCACCACAGAACCCAGGTCTATCGTCTGCTGCCAGGAAATCCTAGATCTCTCCTCCACACTTGCCTCCACTCCCCTCATGCCCTTTCATCTCCCCAAAGTCTAAATTAGGTCAGAGGGAAGCTGGTGCTAGGAATGATGGGTGTGGCTTCGGGCTTGGACCATGTCCTGCGTCCTCGTGTAGATGTTGATTTTTAATTTGGACATTTAAAAAAGGCAACCACATAGTTTAAATCCCAAATGTAGGCACTACATGAAGTCTTTAAACTCTACTACGTTTCATCTTAAAGGGAAGAAAAGCTGGCCTCCTGAAATCAAAGCATCTTCTGTGGTGTTTTTGTTTTCCCTCAGACAGCGTGGCCAGCTGCCTGGCTCTCTGCCCCGGTGCCCTCAGGTGGGGCGATGCAGGGAAATGGAAACCTGAAAAATGGCAGATGGAGCTATCAGGTGAGTCTAGGGTGGGGGGCTGGGGGTGGAGGGAGGGGGTCAGACTCTGCCATTAACAACTGTCAGCTTGAGCCCAGCCTCAGTCTCTTCACTTAAAAGTCCCAATTCAACCCCCTTCCCCAGCACCTCAGCTGCGGAGCCACCAACCTGGTGATTTTAGAATTGGGGGATCAGGAGGAGAACCTGGTGGTCTGATCTGCTGTGATTCTGTCTTACCCTTCCTTCTGGCACTGAAATTCCTAAACCCTTAGGGAAAGGGCTAGTTAGGAAGAATTGCTGAAGTCACCTCCACAGCCAGGAGGCGGCACACACTCACACCAGCTGCTGCTCCCTGCACGTCGTAGGTACCAGGCCCGGTGGGTACCAGCCCCGCTGGAGACAGGCACCGCTCGTGTCCCCATGACCGGGTGGGGAAACCTAGGGCAGGGAAAACGAGTCATCCGTTCAAGATCAAGTGTCTAGGGGCTGGGGCTTGGCCCCCCTGGCAGTCACCAGCTTCAGGACAGCAGCTGGGATCACAGGGACAGTGCTGGGCCCGCTGTGCAGAGCTGACGGAACGGCTCTGGGCACGGCCGGCTCCCTGGAGTTCCCGCAGCTGCCCGGGTGGAGACCTCTGCCTTCAATGCCAGCAGCTAGCAACTAAAGCCCACCCTGGACTCGGCAGTGCCCTGAGTGTGATCCTGGGGAAGTTGTAGCTTCCGGGTCCTCAGATTCAAAATAAGGGGTTTTCCATTCAGAAGGCACAGGGATCAAAGGTGCAGAAACCAGTTCTCAGGCCTCAGTGTGGTGCCTCCCTAGGACACCCCTGGGGTTACAGAATACCTCAAGGCTTCTGTGCTTAGAAAAGTAGAGAAACGGATCAGCCTTTAAAGAAATAATCTTGTCTGAACTTGCTGCCAACCTTAAAGGTGTTAGGAAAGAAGCAAGTCTAGGCTAAGTGACATTAACGTTGCCAGGGAAATTGGTTTCTTAGGATTTGAACTTGTCACTAGGGAGATGCGTGCTGCAAGACTGAATCTCTGCAGGAGCTTGCCATACCTGTCCGAAACTAAAGGAGGCCTGGAGGCTGAGGTGAGAAACACTGGGTGGCCTATGGCTGGGCCTGGGTCTCTGGATGCAGCCCTGGCCAAAGAGAGCTGATCGAATCTGAGCTGTATTTTAACCTTGGGAGCTTTGTGGGCAGAAGCGTGTTAGGGTACCTCTTTCATATACAGGGCTTCAATCTGGTGACCCGAGTCCAAATCACAAATTCAAATGCCCTCTGGGGTCAGCAGGGAGCCCCTGGGCCGCCCAAGGTGGGAGTTGCTCGGCCCTGCTGGTGCTGTCATGCAGGAAAGGGAGCCTGGTCTGTGAGGCATTTCAGTTCTTAAGGCAGAAACCCACATTTTATGTGTAACCTCTGCTTTCTTCAAGGTTAGCTATAAAAAAATCACTTTTTCACTGCTGCGGGCCAAACCACTTACTCGTCTTGGCTGGGTTTGCATGCGGGTCACCAGTGGGCACCTTCTTCCTGGCTAGTAAGGAGGTCCCCTTGTGGAGAGGGCTCTTCTGAGCCCCCGTTTCCTCCAACCCAGCTGCCCCTGCTTGGTGAATGGCACCAGTAGGCAATTGTGGGGGTGCAGCAGGCCAGACCTCGGGTGTGCAGACAGCACTCACAGGAACACTCTCAGCCATGGGAGTTATGAAAACCCACTCAGCTCTCTCCATGCCCAGGCTGGCTCCCGCTCTCTGTCATGCTCAGCAACTTCTCACACTCATCACAACTTATGTCTCTTCCCTTCTGGAATGCAACTGGGAGAGGGCAGGTAGTTTTCACTTTTTTGTTTGCTCTGTGTCCCCAGAGCCTGGCCTGTGCTGGACACAAAAGCTTGTTGAATGGGTGACTCAATGGATGAATGCATGTGTGCCCGACCCCGGGGCTGGGGGGACTTTAAAGGCCACAGCCTGGTGATGAGGCTTCCTGGGGCCTCCACCTGCAGCCCCACCTCTTCCCATGGAGGATCTGGGCACAATTCTGCAGCTGCAGCATCAGTCCAGAGGCGGGAGGCCAAGAGAGGAGCAGCTGCGGCTCTGAGTGTTGGGTAGAAACGGGCTCCAGTGGTTGCATCAGCCTTTGATGAAGGGGGAAGCAGGCACTTTCCTCCCATCTGGTGAGGCCAGAGAACAGGAGGGGAAGCACAGAGAGGGCACCGGCACCAAGGCTGCCCGGGAGGGCTGGGCCGGGGGCGGGGGGTGCCTGCTGCCAGAGCTTCCTTTCAGCTTGGCCAGGTGCAGCTGGAAGGCCTCTTTTCCATCTCAGATCAGCTGTCTGGGCTTCCGGAGGCCTGGGCAGGGTGCGGGGGGTGCAGGAATAGGCCTGGGGTGGCTGCCAACTGGACCGGCTTCCAATGAATGGTGGCCCAGAACAGGGACAATGGCGGGGAAGGGCCCAGGCTGCCGCAGCGCTCTCAAGCCTGGATTTCCTGGGGAATCAGAAGTCAGAGGGCGGACAGCAGGTGCACCTGCCAATGGTGCTTGGGGTGCTTGAATGCTGCTCTTGCACTGGTGGCAAGAGGGGAGCAGGGAGGATTCCCACTCACAGCCCAGGACCACTCATGCCTCTTGCAGGTTGAGGACAGCATCGCCTCCCAGGGGCCTGCCAGAGGGTGATGCTCTTTGGGTGAGTCAGGGCGTTTTCGATTTCTCCCTCCCTACACCCCCTCACCTGCTCCATTTTCTCTCTCCTTTGAGCCAATTAACTTCACTGGTTCTTTCCCTGCTTCTCTTTCTAGATTGAGCAGAATGTTCTACCACTCATTTGCCTGGATCACTGGGCCTCTTCAGGTCTTAGTTTCCCCATTTGCAAAATGGGGACAATACGTTGTATGTATCAGCATGGCTTTGGGGAGTCACTGAGAGCTCACAGGCTAAGTGAACTTAGCACCACACCCAAGACCGAGGAGAACCCAATCCACATGCTCCTGGTTGTTGCAACTATTACAGAGGGCGCTGAGCACAGCCAGCACATCGGTGCCTCCTTCCTCTGCTAACCACATTGTTCATCTTTAGCGCACGAGCCACCCCAAAGAGCACCACCCTCCAGGAGGCGATGCTGTCCTCAACCTGCAAGAGGCATGCGTGGTCCTGGGCTGTGAGTGGGACTCCTTCCTTTTTCTGCCCCCTTTCCAGTTATTTCAAGCACCCCAAGCACCAGTTGGGTGTTGTAGGAAAACAGAGTCCTAGAAACCTGCTGAGTGGGTGACTCAGGGGATCTGATCTCCTTGGGGAGCTGCCTCGGGGTGGTCCCGCCTCCCATTTTGATGACTGCTGGTTGAGCAGCACACGCGAGCGCTGCAGCTGACATCACACACATTTGTCATCTGTGCAAACGCCTCGCTCACGGCGATTCAATACCTCACTGTCACGGGAGACAGAGAGAAGCAATTGGGGGCAACTTGAATTGGCAGCTGTTAAGCAAATTGGAGGTCTAAAGGGCAATTTTCTAGCTATATAGAGATTAGCTATTAATATGTCTTAACAGGCTGTACAGTCGTCTGGAATGTCAGAGCCGGGGAGCTACGGATGGAGAGACACCCAAGAAGGCTGGTTTCTTTCTTAAGCAAATCACATGTTTCCAGACTCTCCTGTTTCCCTTTTGTTCAGAAGGTATGTGCGACCACTCTTGGGCTTTCATCTTGTGCCCTGTGTGCTCCCGGGTGAGGGGAAGGCTGGGGGTGGTTCTGCAGATGGAACCCCAAAGGCCCCCTCCTGCCCTGGCCAGGAGGAACCTCTACTTCTTCCCCCACCACAATCACCCACAAACCTGGGACCCAAAGCAGCTATTTCAGACACCGTCACCCAGGCCCTTTATCCAGGCAGCTCCATCCTGGTCAGTCTGTCACCATGAGCAGTGGTGTCAGCTCAGCTCTCCTCTGGGGCTGTCTGGACAGGTGCCAGGTACTCAGTGCCTGATCCTTGCAGGGCACCTGCGCACTAAGAGGCCTGAAGCTTTCCTACCCTCCCAGCTGTCTCTCCATCTGTGAAGGGGGCTCAGCAATAGCTCCTGCCTCCAGGGTGGGGAAGGGCAGGTGAGATGCGCCCGGATGGATGCCCGGGCAGTGCTGCTCAGGGCCCAGGCGCGCTCACTCCCTCACAAGATGTGCTGAGGGTGAAGTAAGATGAGACAGAGCAGCCAAGGCCCTTTCCTTGGAAGGATCACCCAGGAGAGGGAGGTTCCTGTGATGCGGGAGAGATCAGGAGTGGGCTGGGCTGGGCAGGCCCAGTGGTGAGAGCAGGCAGGCTCTCTGGCCCAGGAAGCAGGAGCTCCATGGCTGTCTCTGCTCCAGCCAAGTGCCCAAGAGACAGGGACAGGCTACTCTGCTGAAGCTGGATGATCCCACTGGGCCACGGGAGGCTGCAGCTCACCCCACCATCAGCCTTGCAGAAAGGAAGCTTCACAGACATAATTATACTGGTGGAGCAGAGAGGAGCGCTGGGAATCTTTTTTTATCCCCTAAGTGGCATTCTCTTATTCAAAGCAAGGAACAGAGAAGTTCAGAGAAGCAAATGGGGTCAGGGCCTGGGGGTTGGTTTCCATGAATGAATCTACTTCCTGGCATGACTGAAGGCCCTTCAGACCCAGGGAACAAAGGCACCTGGTGACCAGCTCCTCAGCCCTCCTAGGGGACTCCCGGCTTCCCCTCCCTCAGGGCTCACCTTTCATTTACCCTGGCAGCAGATTCTCCAGGCGGCACCCTGGGCGCAGGACCCCTGCGGTGGGGCCCTCACCTTTTTTTTTTTTTTAATGAAAAAACAAAGGCTAGACACTCAGGAAGCTGCTCCTGCAAGACCCCGTGGAAGCTGCCAGGCAGAGGTCTGGAGTGACAGAGAATCTAGAAGAGCCGGGATCAACTCGCCATTTGTTAGAGAGTCTGTGACCGCAAGGTGGCCAGACCATCGCCATCTACAGATTCACCTACCGCCTCAAAAGGAAGAAAGACAAGCGTTTACTGAGAGTTTAGTAAGTAACTGGCGGGTGGCAGGAGAGGGGCCCAGACTGGCCGTGTGACAGGAAGACCCCAGGCTGGGGCCTCCCCATGCTCTTGCCTAGGACAGGACCGAGAAATAAACCAGAATGCGGGGGCTCCCGCCTCCAGGTCCTGGGGAGCTCTCCACCCCTTAATGAAGTTGTGGGTGGGCAGAGCCAGAATGACAGCAGCAGGGCCATCTGCCGGGTGTGGGGTCACCGGAGGACGACTCAGCCCCACTGCTGCCAGCCTGACCATGCTGGGTTGTGCCTAATTGTCTCCATCACGGTCACAGTGAGGCGTGTGAGGGGAAACCCAGAGAGTTAAGCAACTTTCTGAGGTTGTGGGGCGCTCTGTTCTGGGACCCACAGAGCCAGCACCTCAGCACTGCTGGGGGCCTGGGACACACGGCCAGCTCAGCCCAGCTTTATGGCTTTAGGGGAGTGAGGTACCCTGTGAGGGATGTGGATACCACCCAGTGCCACATGGGGAGTCCTGGTGATGTCATCCAGTATGGGATGGAGGGAGGGCACTGTGCCCACTGTATGCCAGGCATCCTGCTGAGACGTGATAGCCACCGTCTCTGTTAACCTGAGATGAATTATCCCCACTTTTCAGATGGGTAAACTGAGGCTCAGAGCTTACACATGCATCGCAAGATCTGTACACTGTGAATGCCTGGGCCCAGGTGGACCCTGACGGTCCGGTTCCAGAGCTCAGGTCTTTAGCCTGAACCCAGTGACCCCAAACTGACCATCAGATGATGCACCTTTCTAACCGCAGGCACTGCCACCGGGACTAGCCAGGAGCACACAGCCCGCCCCACAGCGCAGACTCCCTCACTGGGGCAGCCACGGGGCGAGGATCACTAACCTCACCTCTTCGGAAGAAGCACTGATCAACTCCCTCCCTGAATTGTTAGGGGGTCTTAAAAAATTCGTGTAGCTAGTGGCGGCGGCAGTGTGTCACTAACATCATTTATAAAGGTGTTCACGGGAAACCAAGTGTTTTGTCTTTTTTTCTCAAAGATGCTCAGCTCTGTCAGCCACAGGGAGTGGATTTGGCTGTTACCAAAACCCACACGAGGAAGCCTCCTCCTGGGTTTCATAAACTGCACCTTCAGGATGGTTTGCACACCCTTCCCAGCACATCTGCTCTGCTGAGGGAACGTAAAGGGGCCCCCGCACACCCCTTTCTCCCATGGGCGCTGCCCAGCCTCCCAGAGGCGCCCGCTGGCCAGCTCAGGGCACAGCCACCTCCGCTGCCTCACAGGCTGCCCGAGAGGCCCCTGATGTGGGGTTCAGGCCCCAACACCCTGCTTCTCTGGGCTCTGCTGCAGCTCAGTCAGCCTGGGTGCTCTTCAAACGGCCCAGGAGCCAGAGGGGTGGGGCATTTTCTCTGAATTTTATGACTGCCTAACCAGAAATATCTGGAAACACGTGACTAAGATGCTGGGCATTCCCTGTGAGAGCCCGAGAGCCACTGGCCTCCTCCCAGCATCCTCCGTGGCAAAATGGTCATTATGCCCTGTCCCCGCTGCGTCCTCACGTCTTCCCCACCCCCCGCCTTCCTCTCAACATGGCCACTCGGGAGCTTGACACGCCTCTCCCTTTGGCATGGAATGTTCTTTCCCCAGCCCTTTCAGGGACACAGGGATGGCCATTTTGCAGGGAGGACGGGGGGGAAGGCGGGGTTCATGGACAAGGCAGGAAGCATATTCTCACCTTCCCATTGGTCGTCACCCCACAATATCCCATAGGAACCTCAAATCCAAAATATCTGAAAGTGAGTTATCACCTGCCCATGTGGTCCCCGCTGGTAATGGCGCCGATGTCCAGGAGAGCCAGACCCCGGATTCCTGCTCCCCACACCCTGGGCTCTTCTCCCAGCCACCCCGGCACAAACCACATGCTCTCTAGCCTACCTGCTGCTGGGGGTGCAAGCCTGGGTCACCCCGCCGACCACAGCTTAGACCCCATGTCCCTGCACTTCAAGCTCCTGGAGAGTCTCTACTGCCTTCCACGGGGGTTCAGGCCCCCGAATCTGGCACAAAGGACCTGGGAGCCCGGCCGCGGGTCCGCAGCCCGTCCACGCAGGCTGCCCAGTGGGCCTGCTGGGCATCTCTGGCTTCTCCAGAAGCTGTGGCGACTCCAGAAGCGCTGCACTTTCTCGCACCTCAGGGCCCTGTGCACGCTGGGGCTTCTGCCCCCAAATCTACTCCTCAGAGCCCCTTCCACTTGCCCCCTCTTCTTTTTGCTAGCTGTGTGGCCTTCTAGATCGCCCTTTACACCTCGCTTATTCCTGTACGATGGCCACCTCCAAGCCAGTCAGGTACCCCCTTTTCAGTGCTCCCCCATGGACCTGGCTTTCCTCGCTACAGCACATAGAATCACGGTGTCATCACTGTCATTAGCAGCACCAGGAGAACAGAGCATAAGATTGGGGGGTGGGGGTGAGGGAGAGGTGAATCAGTGTTGCAGAGGGCTACAATTTTTATGATGGAAATAGAGTCAGATTAGTTGAGCACATACTATGTCGAAGACAGACCAGGAGGTCTTGGTGTATTGAATCACAAGGCCTATGAGGTCGTTTCTCCACCCCCCTCACACACACGCGACCTTTCCTCCCGCCCCCTCCCCCTGAACCTCAGCAGCCTCCCTGCACTGATCAGCGTCTGCTCCTGTTTGTAAGGATCGGCTTGTCGGAAAAGTCATGACACATTTTTGCTTGAAAAACATAGTAAAAAATATGTCATGACTTTCCAACCACCCAGTATTTTTTTCCGAGGTGGTCCTCCCGCCCGCTCTGTACATTCTCCTATTTGTCTTTATCACTCTGGCTTGCTTTACTTCACTTCCTTCCCTCCAACTCCCACCATTCATTTCCCTGTAATCGGCAGCATTTCATCCTTCTGCGCAACGGTCTTCTTGTTCCAGCTCCATGTGGGCACTTAGGCTGTGTCCTGGCTACTCTAAAGAATCAAGATGATGCTAGCGAGTGCTCTGTGCCAGCCTCATCTAGTGCTTGTACACAGCACATTTACTTCACCATGGGGTGAAGGATAGAAGGAGTCGAAGGCCTTTGCCCCTACCCTGGCAGAGTGGGCTACTGAAATCCACACCATCTGCCACCTACGTCCATATTCTGGTGCAGGGTAGGAAACACAGTGCTTCCTGCTTCTCAAATCCTCAATTCGAATCCTGCCCCGGATTTACAGCCTGACCTTGGACAAGTTAACCTCCCTAAGCCTCAGTTTCTGTGTCCATAAAATGGGCCCGGGGTTAGACGGGGATGAAGGCCGTCCACTCGTGCCTACACAGGCTGGACTTGCTGGCCCTTCAAGAGGGACCTCCCTGCTGGTGAGAGAAAACCAGCATCAGAAGTTGAGAAGAACCACTTTCTTGCTTAGGGGTTTGGGGCTGGATTTTCAAGGATTACACATCCCCAGCCACTTTGAAATAAATTTTGAAAAACATAAAAATAACAAAGGCACGTCCACTTCTGTAGGGAAGTGTGAAGTCAGTCAGCCATGCCCCAGCCAGCCTGTCTCACTGCCCCCACCACCCCATGCGCCTGCTGGCAGCAGCGCTCCCCAGGTGTCTCAGCAAGCAGCGCTGCTGGCGGGACCCAGCCCTCCCGGGCGCCCTGCTGTCTTGGGAGCTGCTGGCACCAGGAGAGCCCTTCTGCATTCTCCAGAGACGGGCTGGCTGAGGTTGCAGAGCTGGAGGTGCAGGGAGCAGCCCCCATCCTCACCAGGCTGGACTACAAGCATTCAAGTCACGCCCGCTGTCTTTTCAAAGAAACCCCTTCCTTACTCCAGCCCCTCAAGACAACCTCCTCCTAACTCCAAGTCTCCAATGCCGAGCTCCTTCCTCAGAGCGGATAAGAGCCAGTCCCGGAGTCTGAATTCTGACTCTTCCCCT
This sequence comes from Talpa occidentalis, assembly GCF_014898055.3. Lineage (NCBI taxonomy): Eukaryota > Metazoa > Chordata > Mammalia > Eulipotyphla > Talpidae > Talpa > Talpa occidentalis. The sequence goes on from NW_023601653.1 coordinate 11,081,961, forward strand.
TTGCTAGCTGCAGAGCCATGGGCAAGCTACCTTGCCTCCCTGAACCTCAGTTTCCTCCTCTGGAAGGTGGAAAGGCCTCACAGGATATGTAAGACGCTGAGAAGCAGGCCTGAAACGTAGCATGTGCTGCCGTGTTGGCCGTTACCACCAAGAAACCCTGGCTCTGGGGCTGTCCTGCTTGGGGCACAGGCCCGGGGGGGTGGGCAGGAAGAGCACCCAGGAGCTTGCCGGGGTGAAGGTCCCCCCACCATCAGGCAAGGCCCTTCTCGAGGTCCACACCAGTGTTACTTCCTCCCACAAAGTTCTTAAAATTGTCCCCTCTCCTCTTTCTTCCATTCCACCGTGGGATCCTGGCCCTATCTGGAGGTCTTTTCCTGGAGAATGAACATCTTACATCAAGTCTAGCTCCATGTCCTCAAACCTAACTGCAGCATGCTTCTCCCAGCACAGACAGTGGCACGGCAGTGTGGGGAGCACACGGGCGCAGGGCTGGGGGAACTCCCAGCTGTGTGACCTTGGATAAGTCACTTACTTGTTCTGAGCCTCAGTTTCCCTGTCTCCACCACACAAGAGCACAGTGAAGGTTAAATGAGACGACACTGTCAAGTTCAAAGCACAAGGTTGATGCCCTCTTTGTGGATTAAGTATCTGGAAATTGGTGCTTAAAAAATACTTAATACTTAATTCCAGAAAGAAAGAAAAGAGTCTAACTCCTTATGTCACTGTAAAATAAATCACCATTTGTTTTGCCATCTGGTCTCATGAGTGATTATGCCAGAGAGACCCTGGAGACGGCAGGGGGCAGTGAGCACTGACGTCACCTGTCTGGATTCAGCAAATACCCCTGCGGCACCGAGATGAATGGAATCCACCTGACAGAGCTCAGGTGCTCACAGGGCCTCTCTGAGATAAGGGACACCGGGACCCGCTGATTGCAGCTGGCTGAGGACCAAGGGGTGCTTTATTATCTAGTCATGTGGGTCACGTGACTCCAGCAGGTCACCCCAACCTGGAGTCTCTCCATCCCTGAGCCCTTGGAGGGTGGGGTTGGAGATGGGATAAGAGATGAGGAAAGACTCAAGTAAGGGAGAAACTTGGTCTCCAACACGATGCGGGAACTGTTAGCGCAATGATTTGGTTTTCAGGCCACGTACAAATGGCCGCGGAGGTAAAACTCCATGAACGTGCCAGCGTCTGGATTTCCTGCCAGGACCCAGTGAAGGCAGGGAGGTTCTTCGGTACCAGTATCACTGCTTTCTACCTTGCCAGGGGCCCATGCGTGTGGGAGATGCCCTGCTGGCACGTGCTGCCGGCACCGGCGGAGCTCACCCTTGACAGGCAGAGCAGGGCCTGGCCATGGCCCACACTCCTTGCCCCCGAGCCCCGGATGCGTGAGACGCCAGCAGAACCCGAGTCCGCTCCCAGGGGTTGCGTTCTCTCCCCTGAGACACAGGGCACAGGCGTGCGCGGGTTCGGCCTCCCCCTGACCTGTTATCACCGAAAACTCAAGCAAAGGCCCATCTGCCGGCCGCCAGGCTACAGAGGGCAGGACCCACATCCGTGTCACTCGCGGCGTGTCCTGGAGCCTAGCGTGGCGCCGCGCACGCAGAACCATGTGCTGAACGAACACAGCGGGGGGGGGGGCGGATTTCATTTAAAACTTCTAATCATTTCATGCAGGGCCAAGGGAGGGCCACACACACTTAGGGAACCTTCACCTGCTGCCGGTATCCTCTGCATCATTTCCTGAACCCCCTCGGCCCTGAGAGGTGGAAACGCAGGTGACAACACTGCAGCTCAGGAGGCCCGAGTTTCAGGGCCCACAGGGTTCCGGCTCATTGTTGGCTCTTCTATTAAACTGTGGCCTCAGGGGCGTAGTCTGAAAGCCCACTGACAGGACGGGAAGTACCAGAACTCCCCCCTCTTTTGCTACCCCCCCAAATTAAAACCAGCAGACGCCTCCTTTGGGATCCCTTTCCTTTGTACCTCCACCATCGGCGCGACTTCCTCTCCAGGTCCCAGCCAGTGGAGACCACCTACTGCCCAGGCCGGCGGTGGGGGGTGGGGGGGTGTCATTAAATTGCTCTGGCGCACCTACCTGGGCTCTGATGGAGCTTTCTGTTTGGTTTGCTGGTGGGAGAGGAAATACTTAGGCCGCACTCATCTGCCAGGGCTGGGTGAGTCCAGCCTGGTGAGGGGTTTGCCACCCTCCGCTCCTGCAAAGCCGGGGGGAGCCGCAGACCAGCGGTCTTCAGGGAGGCTTGTGCACACTGGCGTGGAAGGCGCACGTGAGAGCAGTTAGGTGGAGGGGGCGGGCGGCGCAAGCAGGGGGAGATGCAGAACAGCTGCTGCACTGGGTGAGCTACTGACAAGGGGCACTCCAGAGGTGCTTCTGCGAGGCCGAGGGACCACAGTGGGACGGGGTGTGCCTGCCGGGACTGGGGCAGTGTCCAGAGCTCCAAGTCGGGCTTGGCATCAACTGCTGGCCTCCCAGAGACAACCAGGGATCACGAGGACTCCTCTCCATTTCTTTGCAAAGCCGAGCATACAGGGTATGAGGGGGATGTCATACCCTGGAGGGGACTCCTTGCACCCCCTCCATGCAGCTACTCATTCTTGTTTCAAGATCCCATCAGAGTGCCTCCCCTTCCCAGTTGCAGAAGCGGGGCTTTGCTCTGTACCCCTGTTTATAGAGGGGTACTGGCACCTGCCAGACTGGTGGGTTAGCGGGGCAGGGCACTAGCGTGGAGCTACTTGTAGGGTCCCCAAGCAGGGGGCATAGAACAGAGACAGCAAAGTCACCCACCACCCAGTAGCCTGGCACAGCCTGGGAGGCCAAGAGAGGGGCAGGCTTGTCCTCTTGCCCATGTCCCTGCTCCCCAGCCAGATGGCCCCCTCTAAATCTTTCCAAAGGCAGAAAGGGGCTCCATCGTGGAGCCCCTATCCCAGCCCCATCCGGCTCTCTGAGCTCACAGCACATGCAGGATGAGACAGTTTCCCTGGGCCCTCCACAGGCCTGCATACCCTGTGCACGTCTTCTGCAAGGTTCAGGTTACAAGAAGGTCATCGCTAGACCTCACGCTGCCCTGGGTCACTCAAGGCGCCTACCACAATCCCCCTTCCACCTGCCTGACCCGCTGCCGTTGGCTGTACATGCCCAGACCTCAAACTGGAACAAACACAAGAATCTGGCGGTCTGGGGAAGGCGCAGGCACGCATGTACTTGTTGAAATGCCGATTCTGGGGCCTGCTCGCAGAGAGCCAATCTGTCACAGGCCCAGGAATCTGCATTCAGGCGACACACCTCTGACGAAACGCTGTTTAAATCCTCAGTGCCTAATCACTGCCCTCCATTCTCCTCGTGTACACAACCAGTCTACCTGGCCAGGTCCGCCTACATTTTCTGAGCTGAGCATTACAACAGATAAGACGGCTTGGACAGGAGGCAGAGGCATGATTTCACAAAGTCTGAGGTGCCTAGAGCCGGGTCCCCACGGGGGACAGGGGTTCAGACTGCCCAGCCTACTGGTCAGTCCAGCTGTAGGCCTGTTTCTCTGCCAACATAACTCAGTCTCTTTGTCTCTGTCTCATCTTTCATTCTTGGTGTAATTTTTCAAACAATTCTAGGAACTAGGGTTGGTAACAATTAGCATAAGCCAGGAAAGGTCCTAATTAGAGGTCAATGAAAAGAGGAAAATAAAAATCCCCCAAACTTGCATTAACCACAAGTAATTATTAACATGGTGATGCATTTCCCTAGTGTTGTTCTGATATTTTAATTGCTATTACACTGCTTTGGAAGTCACATTCCCCCCACCTTTTTTTTTTAAGATTTTTTTTTATTTATACAATAGCTGGGGTACGGGCCAGAGGTGCGGGAGGGTGAGAGGGCTCACCAGAGACAGAGTGGGGAGCAGAACAGGCAGATTGACGAAATACACAGCTGAGGGGAGCAGCGGGCGTGACAGGAGAGGTCTGCCACGCCATGTGGGAATCTCTCTGGCCAGCCGGGAATCGAACCAGCACTGCAGAGGCTGCGGACAGCTTCACAGCGCTGCGCTCAACCCACTGCACCACTGGGGAGGCCCCCACATCTCCCTTCTGACAGCGAATACCCAGGAAAAAGGATACCTTTGCTGTCACTGGCCCCTGAAGCGGGAGAAAGGACACTGGCTATCTCCCTTGTCCCTTTCTGCCCACTGCCTTCCTCCAAGGCCCTTCATCCATTTTGTCACCTCTAGCAATTTTAAGAGGAGAAAGCAACTGGGAGGGCCGTCAACTCTTTCAATAGTGGAGTTTCCCCCAAAGCATTCCAGAAGGCACAGCTGAAGGCATTGAGGATAGGGCTCTGAGTGTTTTTAGGAGTCTGTGCTGTTTCCTTGGATGGAAGGAAGGGGGACATTAACACATGGTGGGTGGCCAGCACCTTCCACGGGGACATTGCAAAACTGGTGTGAGGAAGTTTTAAAGCATAGGTCTGGGATGCTGAAAGCCATCACAACCTCCGACGTGTTTGTGGCTGAGTTAAGAGAAACAAGCTCACAGCTGGTGTAAACTGACCTCAATACTTTTTTTTTTTAATTGAGGAGTATGGAGTTGAAGACAGTTTGATTATTCCAGATGCCTCTGAATCGAGAACGAGAAACTGGGTGTGCTGGTGTGTATGCTGACAGTAGGCAGGCCCGACTTCCTCTTTTCTCTTCGCCTGAAATCCAGCCTGGCTCCTTGGGGCTTTGATGTACGCCTAGTCCCAGCTTTGGGGGGAAGTTTTAAGGCCAAGTCTGAAGAGACTTGCAAATTAGTTCCTACTGAAGACTTCTGAATAGCAGCTGATTACAATCTCTAATTATTTCTAAAGAAACCACTTACCCAATTAGAGCTGCAGCCCATGAAAGGGAAGTGAAGATTCTTTTGGTGAAGAGCAGGGAGAAATTACAACTATTGTTATTGTTGTTGTTTTCTAAAATCACCCCATGTCTAGCAGCCGTCAACTTTTTCAATACTGGATTTTACCCCAAAGCATTCCAGAAGGCACAGCTGTCTTCCTGGACCTGCCGCTCCCTCCCTTGCTGGCCTGACCTCTATGCACCTGTTGGGTTGGGCTAAAATGTCTCAAGGGGCTTTCCAGAGCAGGTCAGGGCACCTGCACACTCTCACCACCCTGCTCATAACTCTGTGACCACTTGCTTGTCGTCCCACTGGTCCATAAGCTCTGTGCAGTCAAGGAGCTTGTCTGTTGTGTTCACTGCTTTGTCCCCAGCACATAGACTACGGCCTGACACATAGTAGATGCTCAATAAAAGCCTGTAGCATAAAACTGAATGAATGAGACAGGAAAACAAAATATTTTTTCCTTGTGTTCTGAATGTAAGTTTCTGCCTAAACTTAATTACAAAAGCACATTGATTCACTGACTCATTTGCTCATTATTCATTCAACAAATATTTAGGAACACCTTGTAGTGTGTTGGGTGGTAGATCATTTGATCTAATTTCATTGCTGCTACTCCACCACCATCCAAGACACTGCTCCAGGGTTCCCAAGAGCCCTGCACACTTAGGGGCTGCCACTCCCATCACTCCTTTTGTCGGGACCCAAGGCCCTATGGGGCTTTGAGGAGTGAGTCTGTTTGGGTTGCTATTGATACAACCCCATTCACCTGGGCACACAGATTGCTTCTCTTGCCTTCATGTCTACCTCCCCGCGGCCAGGTGAACACATCTATTGCTCCCCCAAAGGCTTGAATGGGATGAGCTTGCAGCAAAATTTGACCTTAAAGGGTCTAGAATGTAGGCCTCTGACAGGTATGAATGTGACCAATTTTGTCAAATTTGAGAAAACCTGACCAATTAAAATCTGAAAAAACCCCAGTGACTGCTAATGGGTAGGCACCTTCCTTTTAGAAGGTTCTAATAACGTAATTTGTCATTTTCATGACTACATTATCACTTGGGGGGATTCACCAAATAAATGTCTGTATCCTTCTAGATCCCTAGTGATCAACCTATCTACATTACACCGGTGACCTAAGGCAGCTTGGTGGACCAGCCAAATGGCTAAGTGAGAAAAATTGTCCTTAATTACAGTATCCATTTGACATGTCCCAGATTTGTCCTTAATATTTTCCCTCTTTCACCCGCCAACATTTATCTCCCCAGATTCTACTTTTTTTTAGGGCTCTGCATTCTGCTCGACAGATAACGAGATGGTTCAGATAGAGGAAATCTTGCTAATGGGTTCAATGGGCAGTGTGTCCTAGTCACATACACTACCATATCTAAACTCAGTTAAAATGCATGTGTCTAGAATATTTTTGAAAAATTATACTGTAATGTCTCATTTCTACAGCAGCTTTTGATAGCCCTCAAATCCTAGTACATCCCATCCCTTCCCAGGCCATAATACCAATCTACCAGACTGGTCCTTCCTAGAAAGTCCTATTCTGGAGCGAGTAGCTGAGCTCCTTTGTCTGGGGGTGCGAGAGGGGTGTATGCTCTTTCTCTTCCTGTCCAGAGCCGGTGGGCCACCATCACTATGGGGGTTCTCCTGCTTGCTTTGCAGAAAGGGCCCATTTTTAGTTTGAGTAGCAGATGCCAAGCCCAGGCCTCTGGTTTATACCACAACCTCTTAATTACAAGCCCCTTAGGTTTCCATTTTAGTCCAGCTGCTATGGTTTGCTCTTAGAACATGCTGAGGGGCAGGTCCAGTGTCGACTTCAAGCTTAAACCTGCACTAGGGGAATATAAGCTATGGTCTTCGCTAGTCAGCAGAGACCACCCAAAACCCAACTTCCAAATGGACTTTAGATAATGAATAGGACAAAAACTACCTTTGAACTTCTGAAGCTGACCTCAAGCAAAGGATCAAATAGTCTCTGGTTACATATTTTGCTAACTATTTTAGATGAGACACTAAGAACCACTTTTGAAATATGCAATTATTTCTCTCCACCAGGGGGAAGGGGTTATGTGCTTTTTGTCCTATCCTCTGGTTCACAGAAGCCTTTATCACATGTACTTTTCTTGCCAATCCTACTTAACTAGTCTCGGGGATGGACAAAAAGGGATTGAGACCAAAAAGATACATCTTGATGATTTAAGATGGCGGCAGCAATGCAGTAAGGAAGAGAACTTCAGGAGCACCCTCCTAACAACTGGGGGACAAATGCCACCAAAGACACTAGTCTCCACTGAGAAACACATGAACTCCTCCCACAATACACTCTGATTTCAAGTCCTCAGGGGGCTGACATTGATTGCAGTTCTGGAAAGATGCTACCCCTACCCCCAGCCTCAAGGCCATAGCTAACTTTTGAGATATATTTCACTGCCTTTGAGAAAGCCTCCCGGACATAAGAAGGAAGCAGAAAGATGACCCACGGAGGAGGGAGAGACACTCTTCTTTGGAAAGAGATTGGCAAAGGCCCCAGACAGCATTGTTGGAAAGTGACCCCAAATCACAGGAAGGCAGAGGAATCAGATTCATCCACCAAAGCCTGTGCTCTCCTATGGATAGAAACTATGACATTTTAGAAGCAAAATTCACCCTCATCACTGCCAAGTGTCTTGGGAAGCAATGGTTTATCCACAGGAAATAGATGTGCTATGCTGTGCTCTATAAAGACAATTTCCCTGCCTGCAGCTGATTCCAATATAAGAAACAGGTTAACCATCGGCGTTAGGAGAGTACTGGGCATGGGCATTACCCTCAGCAGGAGCTTCCTGGCAGCCAAGGTACAAAGGGAAGAAGGATCGGCTATGAGACCTTCCAGCTCTGATGAAGCCGAAGAAGGACCCAGATGTGTGACTTGCAGATCGTGTGACCTCAGACAGTACTTAAATAACCTCTCGATTCCTCAGTTTCCTTGTTTATTAAACATTCTAAATAATAGGTCAGAGAGAATTTGTTAAGAGAATCAAATGAGACATGGAGCAGTGCTTGGGAAATCACAAAATATCTCACACAGACCTTTTGAAGAGGTATTTACGTTAGTTCTTTAGGAGAAACAAACTTTTCCTTATGCTGGTTGTTTCCTCTCTAATTTAACTTTGAAAACACAGAATCACTTGACTCCTTATACAAGGGCCACTGACTAACAGAAAACAATAGTAATAACCTCCATTTTGAGTTTTAATATCTGCCACAGTTTATACTTGTCTGAATTTCAACGAGTTGAGCAACACCATTCCACTGGTTTTAACTGCACAGAATTCTAAGATACAGGTACCTTAGTATTCTTATTTTTACAGAAGAGGAAACTGAGGCATGGCCCAATCATGTTGTCTTTCCCCTGAACACAGCATCGAAGACCAGACCAGAGGGGGACCCCTGAGCCAGCGGTGGACAGTGACCATGTGGGAATGCTCTAGGCTGAGGGCATCACTTTGAGGTGACTGCATGGTGTGGGAGAATGTGTGTGTGTGTTTGTGTTTGTGTGTGTGTGTGTGTGTGTGTGTGTGTGTGTGTGAGAGAGAGAGAGAGAGAGAGAGAGAGAGAGAGAGAGAAGCAGAGACAGAAATAAGATAAGCAACAACAGAGTCTCAAGGCCTCAGCGAGCGTACAGCTGAGTCAGACTCCTGATTCCTTGATGCCCTATAGGGTGGGGTGGGGACCAGGCGTACCTCCAAACGCCCTTCCAGCCCCAGGGTTTGTCCTTCCAATATAGTTTCTGTTTCCGCACAGCCAGGTGGATCTCTGTCCTTTGCAAGCAAAAGTTTCCCAAGGATATGACATGAATAGACAGTCGGTAAAACCAAGGACTGGGAGTGGGTGGGGAGACTCTGGGGGCCAGGAGGGAGGTTGCACAAGAGGTCACTTCTCCCCTCCCCTAGCCGCTGCCCCTCTGCCTATCCCTTGACCCCAGAAGGCCACGCCCACCAACCGGAGCTCATGAAGGGCGGCGACTGGAGACGCGTCTAGGAAGGGACTGTCCATTTACAAGCCCAGAGGCAGCACTGGACCGGCTATGCCACACACTTCCTGTTTGTGTGAACTTGTTCTGCTCTTTTTCAAATTAGATTTCTACTCACTGATCCTCTCCAATTCTTTTTTTCTCCTTTAATTGAATAGCAAATCAAAAGGAAAGCTCAGGGTGTTCTCCCCCAAGGCCAGGCCTCTGTGGGTTGTATTCAGCCTTGGCCGCCCGCTGTGGCGTTGCGCTCTTTGACATTAGTCGCTGGGACAATTCATGCTCAGGGAAAATGGGTGATAGATGGGGAGACTCCCCCAGCTGCAGGGGTGCTCCATTGCAGCCCAGACACTGGCCCTGCGTCCTGCTGGGCTGGGAGGGTGAATGCTATGCAGGTGACCTGGCGAGGGGCCTGCAGGACAAAGATCTGGAAGGGAGCCCTCGGGACAAGGGAACACAGAACCAAAGACAGACAAACACACTTCTGAAAACAGGTCAGCGGCAAGTGCCAAGTCCCCAGAGACTGGGCTCAAGTATTTGTCCTGGTTTGACGTCATGGATTCTGGCCGGATCCCTCACTGCACGGCCCTGGACCAGCTCAGCTCCCTGGGTTCATTGTCATGCATGGAAAGGGGAAGGGCCTGTCCACTCATGCCCATCACGGAAGATGTGGGCAGGATGAACTCTGACCCTGAGGGTAAAATGCTGGGCACATAGTAGGCCCTCAAGATACGGAAGGTGATGTGCTATCCTGAGCCCCACCCCGCTGTTCTGTGGCGGTGTTGCAGGAGGCAGCTCTGTTTGGGGGCCTGACAACTCTGATATTATGGAACGAGAACTGTCCATAACTACTTTCCAAAGAGCAGCATCCTGACCAGACAGCAGCCTCAGGGGCCAGGGCGAGCACAGAAGGCAGAGATGGGATGGAGAGAGGGAGAGGTTGCCCGAGGCTGTGGAGTAGGAATAGATTCCCAAGCCATGTCCACTCTTTAGGCAGGACATAGCAGCCAGGCACAGGGCAGGGCCAGGACCGCTAAGTGAGGCGGCTCAGGCCGATGGCTCAAGGGGCTTCTGGAGGAAGCGGGGCCTGCACGTTGCTCCCGGTCACCCCCTGCCACCGCCAGCCCCGGCCACTTCTCTCTAGCCAGCTCCCCCGGGACTGCTGGCCACTGCCTAACTCTCTATTCTGAAGAACACATAAAATCAACAAGGTGTCCCAGCTAAAAGGGAGCATTTATAACTTGAAAAGTGCTGATATGCCAGCCAGTCACTTACTCTGCAATAGGTACTAGCCAGAGCAGCATTTCTTAGAATTAAAAAAGAACTATGAATAGTCCGTTATGCTGTGTCTGCAGTCAGGGACCTCCAATTAATGGCAGGAAGCCCATATTCCTGTTGGACTACAGCCAGCACTGTCTCGTGTGTGTGTGTGTGTGTGTGTGTGTGCGCGCGAGTGTAAGGTGAATGAATGAATAATGGTGGCAAGGGGACAGTGCGTAGTGGTTTAACTGTATAATAAAAGTGGTGGTCGATGTGTTGACAAAAGCAATGGGTCACTCTGGACCCCAGGTCATCATCCAGAGACCCAACAGATGGCAAAGGACAGGATTTCACACCGTAAGCTGAGGCGGCATTGTTTACTCAACCCTTAACTGGGAAGGAAATGCTGACATCATTGCAAAGAGATGTGGGGACCCCAGAGCTCAACTCCAAGCCACCAAGTGTATATTCAAGGGCCACAGGCCTAGAAGACAGAGCACTGGTGGGGTGGTCTGACTCTGTGGCACTCCCCACCCCCAAACTGTAGCAACCAAGACTGGGTCCTGGGGCTGGCAGCCTGACCCTTGTCAAAAGAGAGAGGACAGGAGAGGAGGCTGGGTCACAGCTTGCCCATTCTGTGGGATCCCTACCCTCAAAGGAGAGATGCATCGAGGTTCTCTGCACCCTGGAAAGACACAGGCCCCTCCTGACAGCTCTGCAGCCTGTTCAAGCCTTTAGCGTTTCTGCCATGTTCCTCCAGAGTCTCCCTTGTCTTGTTTAATTTAGCCACCAGGAGTAATGAGGCCTGCGTCAACTCCACTCTCGTGTACAGGACTGAAATTTTTCATTAAGGAGATCCTAGGAGACCGACCATGCTTTAGTGCTCCCGCCTGCTCGTGGCAATCTTTAGGATGGCCATGAAATGAAAGTCCTCAGTGGCAGGAGGAGACCTCATCCAATTCTCCTAAACAGCAGTGGATGGCTTACTTGCGAGGAAGGGCGTGGGAGGGTGGTGGTGGTTGCTGGGGGAGGGAGGTACTAAAAACAGCCAACATAGTCCTAAAAGGAACTAGGGGAGTGTTGTGAAATAATCACCTTTTAAAATCAATTCTCTATTAGCAACACATGGTGCCGAGAAAGCACCTAAGCTGGGCACACCGCACTGGACAACATTAGGTACCCAATATTGGGTGATGTTGGTTGTCCGAGACAATGATTCTTGCTCGGTTTCCTAATCTAAGCATTGGGCATTAAAAAGAAATCCTGCCCTCTCAGGGCAGTGAGACAATGGGCAAGAATGGCAGAGAGGCAGGAGGGCAAACCAGGGGAGAATAGGGGTTCCACAGTTCAAATCCCTGGGTTCTACTCCCAGTTCTGGCACTGGTGGGCTGTGTGACCTTGGGTAAGTCACTAAACCGCTCTGTGCCAGTTTCCTCATCTGTCAAATGGGAGTGACAACTAAACCTCCTTCAAGGGACTGTCCTGAGAATTCAGGAAGGGAATGGGCATCTCGTGCCTGGAGGAGAGCATTCACCTAGTAAGTGCTCACTAAAGACAGGCTGGGAATTAGAGGAATGCTATTGAATGTAACTAACGCTGGCACAAGGGGCATTCAACAAACGCGTCCTGCTTCTGATCCTGGCTTATTATGCTTCATTAGGGCTTTCACTGGCGCAGCCCACAAGGTCCTAAAACCTTTACCGTCCAAAAGTAGTTTGGGGCAGTTAAAGAGATTTTGCATTAACTTTCCATCTTCCTGAATTACTGAAAGTCCCTGTGGTAGGCAGAATAAGGGTTCTCCAAGATGTCACAGCCCAGTCCCTGCAACCTATGAATACTTTGTAACATGGCCAAGAAGAAGAATGAAGATCACAGAAGAAATTATAAGTGGCTCATCATCTGACCTTAAGACAGACTTGCCTGGATAATCCAGGTGGAGCCAATATAATTGTAAGGGTTACATGGGGAAGCAGTAAAAAAAAAAAAAAACATGGGAGTGATGTCAGAGACAGCGGGGCAGTAGCTGTTCTGCCCCTTGCTGGCCTGCAGATGGAAGGGGCCATCAGCAAGGAATGCAGGTGGCTTCTGGAAGTTAAATCCCCTCGATTCTACCAAGTGACATTAGCCATGCGGGCTTCTCTAAAGTTGTAGGATATAAATACATGTTGGTTTCAGGTACTCAGGCTGCAGCCACTGGTTACGGCAGCCACAGGAAATGAACAGCCCCGGACAGTCCCTTCATCTCCTGGGGTAACTTCTGGACCTGTGCACCCCAAAGGACTCTGTGGTGCCCAGAGACCTCCCCACCCCATCACGCTTGCAGCACTAGTGTTTACATTTACTCTGTAGGGAAAATGGAACTAATTCAGGCTTTACTCTCACCCCACCCCTCCACCCTCTACTGTGGCACCGGTGGCCTTGCTTTCCTCCCAGGCTGTGGGCGCCTGGGGGTGACAGGTATGGTCGTGGGCACCTATGATTATGGGTGGCTGGGAAGGGAGGCATAAAAGGGGCTCGTCAGCTCCGGCTTTCACAGCGACGGCGTCACTCTGATCCAAACAGGCTCAGTTGCCCTCTCCCTGCCTGCTGGCCCGTCTCCTGATTCAGCAGTAAAGTCCTATAAAATGATACCGAGGGCTCCAAGGTTCTCTTTTCGTCTGAGAACAGACAATGATCCTAATCCTACCTGGCCTGGGATAGTTGCCCAACACTCACCCTTGCAGCAAATACTTTGAGAACTCGCCCTGTGCCAGGCCCAGGCAGGTGGGCGTGCAGGCACTGGGGGCGGGTCAATGAGCAGGATGGCCTGGCAGAGGACAAGCGGCTTCAGCAGCTAGTTATGAAGCTGGTAACAAACACCTGGACGGGCTTGCCAAGCGCATGGAGTGAGCCGGCCCTTTATATACATTAGCTCACTGAATCCTCACCAGCACTCATGTGGGTGCCCTGGGGCATGGGTTATCACCCCCATTTTACAGATGCAGAAACTGAGGCACAGAGGTTTGATGCAACAGACCAGGTAGTGGTGCATCAGATTCGGGACTCAGGTGTTTTATGCTGCATCTAAAAGGAAAAGAATGAGGATCTTCCCAGAGAAGATGTCGCTGTGGGCCCTGAGGCATCTCTTCAGCCCAGAGCATGGCCAAGTTTAAAGACGGGTGTCTGTGACGCTGGCTCTGGGGCTGTTTCTGAGAAGGGGTGCATGAAAGTAAATGCTAAACAGGGTCACCAAGTCCTTGGCACCTGCTTGTGCAAAATGAACAGCACCAGATCCACAAGAGCCTGGGGTTGGGGCTGTACCTCTCTCTGGCCTTGGCACGGACCCGATGCTTGAGCCTGCGCAGGGCCGAGCCTGCCGGCAGTCGAAGTTATGAACAGTGATTATTGACTGTTCATTCTCAGCGAGCACAAGGCTGTCCATTTAGACACTGATCCAATATTGCTGTAAGTTGGGTAAGCTCATCGAGAATTCATAGGGTGATGCTCACTCAGCGAGAGACAGGCCCCGCACACATGAGCTCATTTATTCCAGCAACAGCCTGCAATCGCAGACCCATTCATCCTGAGCAATATTCCCCCCGGGCTGGGGGCAGAGGGATGGCTCGCTTCCTGCTGGGGGAGGGGCAGGGAGCCAGAGTAGCTAAACCAGGAGGGGGCTGGTGCTCCCCCCATGCCTGGATTCATTCCTTTGATCTACACCTCAACACACTCCCTAGCCATTAATGCCTGGATTTCCACAAATCAAGTATTAGAAGCAATCAGAGCACTGCCTGACTGGTCGGGGAAGATTTGGTGAGACAGCACTCAGTGTTTCTCTTGGCAGCGGCCACCTACTGAAAGCCGGGGCATTAGCTGTGATTAAGTCATTGCAGTCTTATTTCATCCCTCACAATGACTCTGGGAGAAGCAATTGTTACTGTTTCCCTCTTACAGAGGAGGACTCTGCAGCTGCCATAGGGGCCAGAACTTGTCCACAGACTCTCCCATGGACTCTGGGCAAGTGAAGGAAGGGCCTGGACGGGATTTGCATGCAGGGCTTGCGACGGCGCTTCCTAGGGCTGTGGCTCTAGGTCGGAGATCTCGACGGGCCTGTGTCTGAACGCGAACACTTGGTCTCCAGTTCCAGCCTGTGGTCTTTGAAGCTGAGTACTCTATGATGGAGGTCCTGCCTCTGTCCCCATTCCACAGATGAGGGAACTGAGACGTGGAACATTTCAATGATGTGGCCAAGGTCACAGGACCGGGTGGCAGTGGACCCAGACTTGGAACCAAGGAAGTCTCTTCACCATCTTCACCAAGATGGGTGCCCGCTGTGCTGTGACACATGCTGTGCAGAACATCCCACCACCCCCAAGGCTCACCTTGGAGAGGGGCCTTTGGATGCTAGGCCAGGGTTAATGGGAAGTAGCAGTCATGCCTGGCAGAGATCATCGTCATGGTTACCACCATCAACATGATCACTGTCATCATCACCATCATCATCACAAGCAAACCCAATTCCTGATGTTTACCAAGCACCTCTTCTATTCTAAGCCCATTATCATCCAATAGCCCCTCTGACTTCACCTGAGCCTTGACAGACAGCACATTTTCTTATTTATCTTGGGGGAATCCTCTAAGAGGAGGTAGGTGGGGGCCAGGGCATGCTTGCAGAGAACAATGGAGACTTGTGCTAAAATACCAATTCCCAGCCCCAGCAGTCAGAGCTGTGAGAACCCCCCAGTCACACCACTCAGACTCAGACAGGCATCACCCCATAAACTGGGAGGAGTGGCAGGAACGGGTGCTCGTGCTGATGAGGACAGTGGAGATGCCTCGGGAGTGGCGCCACCAGCTGTAAGAATTTGCACAGGGCGTCAGGGACCATGGCAGGAGAAGGCAGAGCTCACCAAGCTCCTCTTGGCAGGTGGCTCTGAGGGGCCACAGCTGGTCAGTGGGACCTGCCTGGGCAGCTGCCTTTACACCAGGTGCTGTCCCGGAGCTGCGTGGCCAGGAAAGGTGGCTGCTGGGTTTTCCTCTCAGCTGCACTACCTTCTAGCTTCTAATGGTGATCTTCGCCATTACCCAAGCTCTTTGGGTCCTAATTTCCTCATCTGTAAAGAGAGTGGAGCTAAGAGGTGAGGAAGCCCAAGGAGCTTTCTACCAGGCCCACACCCAAAGCGAGACTTCCGTTCCTTCTGCTTCAACCTCAAGAGTACATGTAGAAGAAAGGGTTTGGAAGATGGGATCCCCCCTGGCTTTCCTCTCAGCTGGCTGTGGGCTTGCGGGGACGGGGGAAGAGTTCGGCTTCTCTGTGCCTCAGTTTCCTCAGGTGCGCAATGACATAACCACAGGACCCACATCAGGAACTCCAGGACAGTTTCCGTGCATGACGAATGCTTGCTCCACGCGACCCCATCTGCACAGCTCCCTCCCGATTTCACCCAGCCCTGCTTCCTGCCCTCCTGACTCTCCCCAGTCAACCCATTTTCAAGCAGCCTCAGCTTCTCCTGAGAAAACTCCTTTCCTACCTCTACCCGGGCCCCTCGTCCTTCCCATAAAGTCAGTCCCTGGTGGGAGAAAGCACCCAGGGGGGCACCCAGAGGGTGCACGGGCTTCAGGGGAGACTTCCCTGTGTAGGGGGGTTCTCTTACTCCTCGGTGGAGGGAGATGAGGCAAACATAAAATGCTGAGCCGAACGTGAACCCTGAACCAAACCACGCACCCTTCAGCATGCTGCTGGGTTTAGTTATTTCCTTTCAAAGTTGTTTTATTCTTTAAAAGTTTCCAAGCATCCCTCCTCTTCAAAGGCTCGGCTGCCAACTCTACTCTGCCCTCTGAAGCCCTTTTAAATTCATCATTGCAGGCACTGCTTCCAAAGGACGCTGCACATGGCTGAGAAAAGGATAAAGCACAACCTTCCCACCCCTGATTTGGATTCAATTATGAATTGGCTGAGGTTGTCCTTGGGTCTTTCCCAAGATTAACTGGAAAATCAACATTAAGGGCATTAAAAAAAAAAAAACAAAAACGAGTCCAGCTATTTATTTGCAGATGAAGGGGAGGATCATTTCTAATGCTGTTTTCTACCATCTTCTTGTGACAGCCCCACCAGAGGCTTCAGGAGAAAGGTACCGGCAAACAGATCAAAACTCCAGTGCAACTGCAACATTAACTCCCTTTTCTGTTCTTTTTAAAAGTGCTTGTTATTTATCTCAACATAGAACCTATTCAAATGGTGTCTCGGCGGGGCCAGAAAATCCTGGGACCTCCTACAAAAGGAAGCTCATCTATAAACTGGTAGAAAAATCAAATCCATCTGGGACTTCAGGCACCCTCTTCAAAGGGCATCTTTAAGCAGCATTTATGGGGCATCTCAGGAAATGTGGTTGGGAAATAAGCCCACTTTGGCGTGCACACGGTACTCCTGAACACAGCTCGTCTGCTCCAGGGGAGATGTGAGGCTGGGACTCCCCCCCTACCCCAATACCTTATAAATGTATCAGGATATTAAAACAGAAGCTTCTGCCAAAGCACCACGCTACATGTGACATGGGATGGCTCAGTTCATGAGGAGGAGCTGGGACATGGGTAGGCCCGATAGAGGAGGTCTGAAGAAAACTGGGCTGCCTGACTCTTAATTCCGACCCAATTCCACTCCCTGCCCACATCAACACTTAGGGCTGGGTTTATAGGAGATGGGAAAGGGATTGTGGGCTGGCTGTGGGCTTGTGGGGGAGTGAGGTTGATCTGTGCCTCAGTTTCCTCGCTTGTCACATGAGAGTGATAATCACAGGACCCACCTCCTAGGAAGAGAGAGCTGTTGCAAGCCACGAACCCCACCTGCCTATATACCTGAGGTGGGGGGCTGGAGGCTTCCTGCTACACCTTAAATGGAGACAGTAGGCTTTGAAATCATTGAAGAGTTAATACCTGTGCCCCTCCCCTTTGAGGACACTAATACTTAGTGTCCAGGGCTCAAACCTGCAACTGTCAAAACCAGCATCTGGGCAACAAACAAGAGCCTGCAGAGCTGGGAGCAGCCCAGCCCTTGGGCTTGGCCAGAGTCAGGATGGATATGGGACAGGAGCAGGGGGCCTCACTGCTGGCAGGAGGGGCTGCCTGCTGGGGTAACCGCAGGGTTCCCAGGCCTGGGGTTGTAGAAGGAGGTGGAAGCAGCAGGCTGGAATGGAGCTTCCATAAGGAAAACAGAGAACAGGGAGCCCCAGGAACTAAGTCTTCAAAGAACTCATGAGTGAGAGCACCCCAAAGGAAGAGCCTCCTGGGAACACCAGAGAGACCTGGCACCACCTCAAAATGCAAGAATTTTCTTACCTCTTCCCAGCTGCAGGTACAGGCCAGCTGAGTGAGGGGTAAGAGGGCTCGATTTTGAAAGAAAAATTTTAAAACAGCTTCACTGAGCTGGGTCACACGATCCACCATTTATAGCGCCACGCAGGGTCGCAGCGTGCAAAGAGCTCATCTTCCTTATGTCAGAAAGAAACCCTGGACCTGCCACCCCCTCCTCAGCCAGCACCCCACCCCCATCCTCCCAGCCCTCAACAACGATTCATCCACCTATGTCCCCAGGGACAGGGACATTTCACAGAAAGAGCATCGTATCCTAAGTGGCTCTTGTGACCGGCTTCTAACCGAAAGAGCCGTGAGTGTTGACCAGGCGCCCAGATTCTCCATCTCCTAACACTGGGCCCCTCCTCAAAGGACAGGGGCTGATCCCCAGCTCATGGCCTCCACTGAACTCATTCCCTCGACCTCCCAGCCTCCCCTTGGAGCGGGCAGTGACACATCCCTGCACCCCGGCCATGGTGGGGGTCAGTATTTGAATCATGTCTGCCCTCCCACCAGATGAAAACCTCTGTGAGGGCTGCTCCTTCCTGTCCCTGCTGCCTGGCACACGCCTGGCACACAGTGAACATTATTTCTGGGTGACAAGGGGGGAGGCAGAGAGGACAGAGAGATCCTAGAGCCCACTGGGTGTGGGCTTCCGTCTGTGGGCAGACAGGCATAGGGGCGCCACACATGGATGTGCCAGCTTGGAAGGGCCAGGACGCGGGCCAGATGGCAGACAAACACTGCTGCTTTCTGGTTAAGTTTTAGGTATTTCTTTGGGGATTTTTCTGTTTGTTTTTGTTTTTTTAGTTTCTTGGTCACCGCTGCTTGTATTGTCCTGGAGGCAAATGTGCCAAAGATGCTTTGCTCTGCCCCATCTATGCTCTATTTGGACACGCCCTGTCCTTGGGCCCAGGACTGCTGACCCTTGGCCCCTGCCCTGAGACCCTCCCCTTCCCTGCCCTCACCTCTGGTCATCTCCTCCCCTGGAAGGCGAAGGTGGGTATGAAACAAGCTTGCAGAGGTGATGTGCATTAATGAGCCAGGGAGGCCCCATCAGCCTTTGCTCCAAAGAGGGACACCGGAGACTACTCTACCAGAGCCTTCCGAAGACGCAGGAAACTGACCCTTACAATGCAGAGCCAGAGTAACCCCATCCATGGAATCACAGACATCAGTTCAAAGGGTCATCCTGAAATGGCCAAGAGAAGTTTGCCTTAAGCGTGGCCCCAGAGACAGTGAGGAAAGCACGGAGTGGGGAGGGCTGGGAGGGGACACATGGGGGCAGATACAGCCTGGAGGACAGAACCTGTGACAGACACTGAGCACCTCCCAGCTTCCCCTGGCCCTGGGCCAGCTCCCCCCCCCCCACAGCCCCCAGATCCTCCTCTCACAGATCCTGCCAGAGTGTGATGTTCCCATTTTACAAAAGACGTATCTAGGGCAGGGAGCTGGTCCACGGTCACGCAGACGGGAGCGGCACAGTGGGTCCCAGAGGCCCTGCTGGGACAGCTGGCAGGAGGACAGGCACACCCCTTCCCCGTGGCTGCCCACCCCACGAAGTACAGTAACATGACCGAGGTCACTGGGCCAATCAGCGGAAATTCTACCCCACGTCTGCCTGCCTGCAAAGCCAGGGACTCGCCGGCCCGGCCACAGTCTAGAGCAGCGCTGCGGCCGTGTGGGCCGGTCAGGAGACGCACTGTCTCTGCCGTGGTGGAGCTGGAAATGCCTGGAGCCTCCAGCAGGGAGTGGGTGACCACGTGCATGAAACGGAAGACAGAGTTCCCGGCTGTAGGTGGGTACACCTCCACCTGTGCGCTGGCATGGGTCTGTGCACACACGAGTGTGTCTGCATGTGTTTGTGTCTGGATCTATGTGTACATGTCTATATGTCCAGGCATGTATGTGATGATAGTTGTGAGTTTTGAGTGTGTAGCATGTGCCTGTGCATGTGAGTGTCCATGTGTGTTGGTGGGTGTGTGAATGTGTGTGTGTGTGTCCCCATGCGTGTCAGCAGAGGCTCAGGAGGTCTATTATAGAAAGTTACTCATTTTGAAAGTTACATCACTCCCTGGTGGCACAAGGGACTAAGTCTCAGCACTATGAAGCTCACCGCCACCACTGCAGCAAGAATTTGATCCCCAGCCAGGGAGCTACCCACATGGCGCAGCAGACCTCTCCTGTCTCACCCACTGCTCCCCTCAGCAGTGTATTTCATGGGTTCCACCTGTTCTGCTCCCCACTCTGTCTCTGGGGAATCCTCTCCCCTCAACCCACTCCTGATCTACACCCTAGTAGATTTATTCTTCTATGAAAAATAAACACAATCTTTATAAACCAGGCCACCCAAACCAAGACCCTCCCAGCAGCAAGCTTGGTGGGCACAGAGCCCCCTCTTTGTCTGCAGGAGGGCAAAGGCTGTACCATTAGTCACCAGAGACGCGTCTCTGCCAAACAGTTGGGTCAACCCCTCCGAGTGGAAGGAAAGTTTCACGCCGCAGTGTTGTTCTTAAGAAGTTTCCATGTATTTTGCTTTTCAAAACACTGAGGAACATAACAGACAGGCAGAAAGTCCTGAGGGAATATTCCCGTCCAGTGCCCCGAAGTTGACACCGGTGTGTGACACCAAGTGCCACAGGGTGGGGGAGATGGTTCCACACTAAGGGGACCCAGCGAGGTGGGACCCACCTCCTCCCACTCCCTGCGCAGCTCAGGGACACACAGCTGAGGGCACATTAACCCAGGGAGACCCCTGGAGGCCGGGGTGCTGGGACGCCAACAGAGGGAGTTTGCGTGGGGACAGCAGCTGCTTCGAAGGAGAAAGAGGACCTATTCTAAACAGAGAGCAGCTGGACAAGTTTTTCCTGCCTAGGAGGAGACCAAGCGGCTCTGGCTACAGCTCCTCTTCAGACTTTTCTGGGCCAAAGTGTCCAGGAGCTGTGACAGTGAAGATGGCTGGGCCCCACCCTCTCCCTGAGCAATTGCACTTCCCAGATGTCTGGGCAAGTTCCAAGCACCAAAGGTGAGGTGTACGGCCCACCACATAGGGAGCACAGAAGTGGGGGAACTGCCTTCATCCCAAGTCTCCCCACACCTCTGCCTCAGCTTCCCCATAAGCCTGGCGGGGCTCACTTCCCTTTGGAACGCCTCACCCTGACTTTTCTGCTGTCCCCAAGCTTGGAGCCAGGCAGCTTGGGGCCCAGGGATGTGGCCCAGGCAAGGGAGTCCCCACAATGTGGGGCAGTGGGGGGCACATGGGAGACTGCACTCTCAGAGGAGGTAGAAGCGATAGACTCTGCTGTTTTGCCCAGACTGTGAAATTCACTCAGGCAGCGTGCACGCCTCCTGTGGCTCCTGTCTGCAGCATCGGTTCAACAAATGCTTGAGTGCCTGCTTGGTGCCAGGCCGAGGGCTGCCCTGGATGTGCAGCCCATCCAAAAACCAAAGCGGCTCCTCTGAAGGAGGCCTGGCGGAGCCAAGGCTAGAGCACAGCAGCAACAGATGTCGGGTTGAGTTAGTCACGGCTCTGAACGCTTTTCACATGAGCATTACTTCACGAGCCTCCAAGCATCAAAAGTGACTTCTGAGCAGAGGCTGAAAGAAGTGAGGGAATGAAGCATGAGGACAAGAGAAAGAAACAAGGGCCAAGTCAGGTGTGTCTGGTCTGCGAGTAACCAAGGTGAGCCTGGAATTGGTGGGGGGCGTGGGGGGTGTGAGTGGCAGGCGTGCCAGCCACAGGTGGACCCCAGGTCTCCACCCTCATGTGAAGGTTGCACTGAACAGCAGGAGTGACATGATCCAACTTATGTTCTATGGCTGCAGCATTAGCAAGTCCTTTGGTGAGGAAAGGGGTAGAAACAGAAAATCCAGGCAAGACTGGATGAAAGAGACAGCAGTAGGGCTGGGGAGAGGGCGCTGAGTTGGGGACCTACTTTGCATGTAGAATGGAGAGGGTTTGTGTATGGGCTAGAAACGTTGAATGGAAAAAGAGGGTGTCTGCGTGCGCTCTGAGGATTTTGGGCAACTGTAAGAGAGGCCTGCCCTCTGCCTAAGTGGGAGATATGAGACGAGCCACTTTCGTGCATTACATGCATTTCAATCTGTGATGTCAGATAAAGACGTCCAGGCAGCAGATGGAGAGAGGAGTCTGGAGCCCAGGGGGCTGGTGTGCGAGCCAAATATTTCTATGAATGGGAACTAGGAAAGCTTCAACACTCTCCTGTGCGCCCACGATGAGCTGGCACCTTACTAGGTGTGGTGGGTATAGCAGGGGATGGAAAGATAGTCCCAGCCCTAGAGATTTACATGAAACCGCAGGCAGGGAGGGCATGACACAGAGAGACTGGGGAGCTGGAGAGGCCAGCATCGCTCGCTGTTCACCCTAGAGGGGTGTGGGACTGGGGTCAGGAGGTCAGCTTGACCACTAGCCTGCTGAGCCTTCCAGGCTGCCTCTGAGGCAAAGCCCTTCCTGGGAGGCAGCACCCGATGGCTGCAAATGCATGAGGAGGCCTGGATGCCAGGCTCGCATTAGATTTGAACAGCGTCCAATCTGCTGGAATCCATTATTGACTCTCGCTGACCGCCGTCCACCCTCGGAGAAACGTCTAAACTGTACTGTCTGAGCCAACCCCAGCTAAGAAGAATTTCAGGGGATGAGTTAATGTTTCCAGCCTGCTTTAAGACACTGCAGGAGGCAGGGTGGAATCCAGGAAGGAGAGATGATGTTCAAGGGGCCTGGGGTCATCTAACCACCTGGGACAAAGGTTGTCTGTTCCCTTCCTGAAGATTTGAGGGCCCTGAAGGGTCAGAGTTCAGAGCACAGATTCTGGGCCACCCAGGCTTTCTGACCTTGCCAGCTGGGGACCTCAGGCAAATGACTCAACCTCTCCAAGCCTCTGACTGCACTTGGATAAATTAGGGCCACTGTGAAACTTCCCTGTGAGAGGATTCGATGAAAAGCAGAGCATGAGTTAGAACAATGTCTAAACACATAGAGTAAAAAGCACTCCCTGGTTGTTAGCGATGATTACTATTTATTGAGCACACAGAATGTACTGGCATTAGGGATGTCCTTGAAATGAGCAATGGGCAAGTTGGCAAGATGACAAGATGACTAAACACCATCCCAGGTGACCCGAGGTAGACACCAAGGACGTCTGAAAAATGGACTCAATCTGTGAGTCCTGCCCACCCCAGATCAGCCTGGCTGCCAGGAGTGAGTGCCCACTGAGCCCACCTGACCCCAACCAGGTGAACTTGGCTTGGGGAAAAATAGTGGTCTCAGCTGCCAGCTTCCCTGCCCAGTGGCCCCAGACTTGGCACAATGACCAGCCTTGGGGCGGCCAGTCTAATTCTGACTCCACCCCCATCTTGAAGTCTCACCTGCAGAAACCGGATCTGCTGATGCTGAACACTCCACCCCGAACACTACCTTTTGCCTCGGCTGCTCTCCCGCGGTGAGAGGGAGCCCCATCCACCCAGGCAGCCCGGCCCACCCCCAGCCTTCATCAGCACCAGACCCCACTTGTATTGCTGAAGACAGAGGTGCGCCCGAGGGGACACGCTTCACAGAAAGCGGGGCCTGCTGATTTTCACCTCAGTGATTTGTTTTTGCCTGGTCTCCAATAAGGCTGTGGATGAAAAAAATGTCTCACTGCAGGATGAGATTATCAGACACATCAAAGGACTGAACCCATCGCTTTAATGGAGAGAACTGTGAGGCGGGAGAAAGAGCAGAGGGCCCGCGGGTGCGAAGTCTAGATTCGGAGTCAGTCGGCCACTGAGGAGCAGGTTCACCTGGGACAATTACTCAGGCTCGCGGGCCTCAGTTTCTCCACCGGTGTCAGATAGAATGGTCAGGAAGATGAAATGAGACCACAAGTGTGTAATGAGACTGGACCAGGCTGGCCAGAGTTTAGCAGTATTATCACTACATTTGCTGTGGTGTAGGGTCAATGAAGCTTGCTCAGGCTTTTGCGCCTCTGTGGCTATCACCTGTGGCCTTGACTGCAGGAGGCGCTTGGGAGTGTGGGCTTGGGGCCTGCATGCCTGATGATGGGCACCTGGAGTATGATGTGGGCGTGCATAAGTGGGCACACCTGAGCCTGGAGGCTATAAGGGCAGCAGCACACAGGATGGAGGGCAGCAGAGGACGGCTACGAGAGAAAGGTCATTAAAGAAAACACCAGAGAGCCCCAAAAGAGTAAAGATTCACCAGGAGCTGGGAGGCCTG
This sequence comes from Talpa occidentalis, assembly GCF_014898055.3. NCBI lineage: Eukaryota > Metazoa > Chordata > Mammalia > Eulipotyphla > Talpidae > Talpa > Talpa occidentalis. Next base: position 11,105,693 of record NW_023601653.1, read on the forward strand.
TCAGCTTCTTGGCCCCCTAGCTGCCCTATATCTGGTTGCCTCACGACAAATGGTATAGAAAGATCATTAAAAGTCTGAAAAAGCCAGTGAGGGCTCCAGGACGCTCCTTGGCTCGCTCTGCCCTCCTGCTTCTACTACATGTGTTGTTACACCCAGTCATTTCGCGCCTATGGCTTCCTTTCTGAGTGGTGGCTCTGCTTATGGTCCCTAAAGGCTGCTATATTAGGGGCAAACGTCCCTTTCCTGGAATGGAGGGTCATTTCCCAGCAATGACCCCGGGAGAGGGCGGGTGCAATCAGTAACATAATCAATACTATATTACCAGATGCTGGGGACCATGCTTTTTGCTTTACATTTTTTTTTTTTAAGATTTATTTATACAAGCACTGGGCTACAGGCCAGAGGCACGGGAGGGTGAGAGAATTCACCAGAGACAGAGAAGGGAGTAGAACAGGCAGAAGGACTGAAGTACACTGCTGAGGGGAGCAGCGGGTGAGACAGGAGAGGTCTGCCCCACCATGTGGGACTCTCCCTGACCGGCCGGGAATCGAACAGGGGCTATAGAGGCCGCGGACATCTTGACAGCGCTGTGTTCAACCTGCTGCGCCACCAGGGAGGCCCTACTTTATAGACATTTTCATTTAACCCTCTCCATCTTTTTTTTTTTTTTTTTAAATTCTTTTTTTTTTTTAAGAGGCATGTATTTTATTCATTTGTTTGTTTGTTTGTTTATACATGCACTGGGTACAGTCAGAAGCGCGGGAGGGTGAGAGAATTCACCAGAGCCAGAGCGGGGAGCAGAGCAGGCAGAAGGACCAAAGTACACTGCTGAGGGGAGCAGCGGGCGGCAGGAGAGGTCTGCGCGCCATGTGGGACCCTCCTCCGGTGGCTGGGGAGTAGCCGGGGATTGAACCAGCGCTGCAGAGGCCGCGGGCAGCTCCGCAACCCAGATCTCAACCACTGCGCCACCGGGGAGGCCCTAACCCTCTCCATCTTACATGAGTTGAGTTTATTACTAGTGTTATCCCCATTTTACAGAGGAGGAGGACATGGAAGCATTGGGTTAACTTGCCTAAGGCTGTACAGCTAGAAAGATAAGGGGACGGGATTTGCTAACAGATGATCTGACTTTGCAAATAGCCCTTTGACTTCATACAAGCCATGAACTCATCTTACAGAGCAAATGTGGGAGGGGAGAAATGGTGATGTTTAATCTGGTATTTCTCGAGTTGAGTCATGAACTGTGGATGATGGGATAAAAGTGAGTAATAGATTCCAGAAGTTATATGGGGACAGCTGGAAGAAAGATGGCACCACAGCTTACAGGAGTGGGCAGGACAATTCCAGGTTCTAAGTGAAAGCAAGAGGAGCTCTGGGGAAGGATTGCAACAGAAGCTGCCATCAGAGTGGGTTCCCGGAGAGGCTCTGACCTCACCACTCGCCAGCTGGGCAGAATCTTCTGCCCCCACTGAGCCACACTTTGCAGTCACTGCAATTTTTTGAGTCACTGAAGAGGTCCAACTGGGAGCAGATAACAAAGCTCCAGTTACTCTCATTTTACAGATAAGAAAACTGAAGCCCAAGGAAGGAAACAGCTTGCCCAGTGCTCCACAAGTAGGTAAGAAGAAGCTGTGTGTTACTGATCAAACTCATTCATTCATTCATTCATCCATCCTGCAGACACTTAATGAATAACACCTGAAATTCACTAGTAGCTCTGCACTATGCTCTCGATGACTCAACAATCTAGACCAGTACTGACCCATGGAGGAAGATATCCTGCAAGCTATACGTGTCATTTAAAACATTCTGGCAGTCACATTCAAAAATGAAGCAGAAGAAATGAACAATTAACTGAACATATCCAAAATATTATTGTTTTATCACATCATCAATACTTCACAGATAGTAATGAGATATTTTTACTTGCACCCAGCACACCGCAAGTGCGGAAGCCCTGTAGGCAGAGATCTAGATCTAAGGCTCTCAATCTCACTGGTACTTAAGTCACACAGAAAGCTTGTTTAAAAGATTTCAGGCCCCATTCAAAGATTCTATTCACTAGATCGAGTGTGGCCAAGGAATCTGCATTTTAACCAGCCTTAACTCCAATGCAGCCAGGGAGCTATAAATGCAGCCCCACCATCTATTGCACTAATAGGATTTGGCAGATGGTCAGGGAGGAATCTTCCCCTAAGTGATATTGGTTGGGAAAAGCTTCATCTTAATTATGAAAATCTGAATTAAAGGCAACATTTGATTGTTTCATTTAATTAGCTTTAAAGAGAAAACTCAAAAAAGGGTTCAAGATGAGGGTGTTGGCTTAAGACTTTCTGATTGAAAATAAAGACTATTCAGCAGGAAAAAGAAAAATATCAGATGGTATCACTTATGGGAGGAATATAGGAAAACCAAACAGTATCAAAAAGAAAAATAAAAGACAAAATTTGCAGGCAAACTATCACTCTGAAGCATCCAGCAGGGGAGCGATAGGGGTCAAAACAGGGGAGGGAAGAGCAAGGGACCATGGTGATGGGTCATGGGGGTGGTGGTGATGGGATAATTACGGGGACATCTCCTAAGGGGAGAAATCAAATACTGTACAAAAAGGAACAATGATGAAAAAGATTAAAGTTTAATAAAAAGACTATTCACTAGTACACACCAGGTTAAGCACTTTAAAAACCAATTAATTTTCTTAAGATTAAACAAAGCTTCCACTATGTTTCTGGCAATAATTTGCAGAAAAAAATTCCTTAACAAATAATGGACAGTGGCTGGCTAGGAGATAGTCAGAAACTCTAATTAAGCACCTTCTGTATGCTAGATACAACCCTCAGCCCAGAGGTGACTGAGGTTGGGTCATGATCTGGAAGAATTCACGCTGTATCTGGGGAGAGAGTGATGTGCAAAGCTCCGGGGCAGTAGAGACAGGAAAAGATCAGTTCTGCCTTGGAGCACGGGGAAATGTGCTCAGATAAAACAGAGCTGAGCCTCAAGTGACACCAAAATATTTAATAAGAAGAGATGGGGAATGCCGGCAGAGGGAATAAGAACATGACACCGAATATTTAGAGAACTTGGGCCCGGGGTGGAGAAGATGGAGACAATTTTTGAGGGCCAGGCTGGGGTGACTGGACTCAGTCCAGCAGGGGACAAGGGACAGTATCTGCAGCAACAGCGCCCCGGATGAATGAGCGGGTGAGTGAATGACTGCATGAGATGAACAGCAGTGTTAAAATGGGGGGCGGGGGTGATGGAAGCCAAGAGGCCAGTGAGGACAGGTGCGGCTGTCCAGGTGGGAGGTGAACTAGCGATGGGAACCAAGTATTGACAGCAGATGGGAACTGAGGCACAGAGGCTTCCAGACGACCCAAAATGAAAAAGTCAAGGCTTGGTGAAATTGCTGCAGGGAGTTGCCTTCCCTTGGCTAAGGCTGAAATGTGATGCTGTTGCAATAGAGGCTGAAAAGTCCCAGGTGAGCTGGAGCCACAGGGGCTCCTGAGGCAGAATCACCAGGGGCCCTGGCATGCAAGATGCAAAAGGGCTTTTATCCCTCATTTCTTGCAAGCAGCTCTGTAGCCACAGAATTTTTTTTAAAAGCTACTTAACAGTAAGTTAAAGCACATGACGTGTGCAGTTGAGAGCAACGAAGCACTCTTATCACTAGTTCCTAAACAACACATGAATTATCTGTGTCTTCGTCATCGTTATGTCTCCAGGGCTTTGCACTGAGTGGGTATGCAGGAAATGCTTGCTCATTAAGGGGAACTCTGAGGCTGCACCCCCTCCCCCATCCCAACACACATGCACCCATTTTTGAGTTTTCTCTCTCTCAACAAGGCAGCATCACTGAATGGTTATAGATGTGGATTCTTACTGTTTCTCGGAACAGAAGTGGAACATCTGTTCAATGCCTTCACCTCATAGCCTCTCAAAGACGGCAAAGTGAGGCCCTTGGCACAATGGCTGGCACAGGAGAAGCATTCACTACATTTTTGAATTTTCACTATCGAGTCCTCACGGCAAGTCAGGTGAGTGAGCAGGACATGTCCATTTCCCCACTGGAGAAGCTGGTACTGACTTGAGTTACACACGCTACTTGTGACTGCCAGGATTTAAAGGCAGCACCTCTATCTGGCTGCATAGAGCTCCCAACATCCCTTGCTGTTGCAGTTTCCCACTGGCTGACTCAAGGACCAACTTCCAGAGTCTTCTCTGAATGCTTGGTATGCCACCCAGCAGAGGGGTCTGGTGGACATTCCCTCAGCCAACTGGAAGCTCCTGACTTCTGCAACGCCAGACCTGGAATCTGACTCAGGTCTGGGAACTTCAAGTCCCACATCAAAGCTAAGAATTCCAAGCTGCTCTGGCTAAGCACAGAGAGGGCAGAAAGTTCTGATACAAACAGAAGACTCCTACGGGCTTTAATCACTCCCCACTCACCCCAGGACTGATAGCTCCAGTGACTGCTTAGTCTTTTTATCCCAGGAATTCAAAGGACTTCAATCCTCCATTCTCCTAAAAGCTCACACCCCCTTTGCCACGTTCATTTTCTCGGAGTAAATGTGACTGCAGGCAGAGTACCTGGCGGAAGGCTCATGGGGGAAGGCCTCTCTATATCCAACTCATCCCCTCCACAAAAACAAGCAGGTCAGAACAGGGATGGGGGCTCTTGACCACAGGCCCATATTTATAAGGAAATGACCACCAAACCCACATTTAAAATAACCTCCATGAGTGGCGTCCTGGACACCAGGTATAGCCATGCACGCCAGGGGCTGGTGCAGGGCCTGGCTTAGAATCAGTGCTTGAAGAGGAATGTGAAAGGCACTAACAGGGATTTTCCCTGAGTCTGCAGCAGCCCTGAGGGGCAGGCAATACCATGCACATTCCTCCAGATCTCAGAGGAAACTGAGATCTGAGGGGAGAAGTGGCTGGTCGGGACCCTGGGCTGAGTGGTGGAGATTTGACACGGGTCTGCTGGCTGTTTGCACCTTTGATCGAGGAACACCAGGGAGGCCAAGCTGCCTCCCACTGTCTGCACCAGGCAGAGCTTCCTGGTGAACACATATGCCAGTTAAACCTGGGCATTGTGGCAGCCACTGCTAGCACCTGCCGGCCCACACCAATTAGCTGCCTGTTTGTTTTATGATCCTAACACTAAAAATGCTTTTCATATTTTTAAATGCTCATATTTTAAATGGTTATATCCATTTCCACACAAAATATTCCTATTTTTGCCTCTTCAACCAGAAAGTGTTAACTGTTACTATCCGGCCTTTGTAGAAAAAGTTTGTAGACTGACCCCTGGTACAAAGACACCTCATTTTATTTGAGGTCCTCGAGAGTGGGGTGTGCCTGAGGCCAGAGCCAGATTCCTTCTCTGCAGACTATCGCCACTGCACATGCTACTTTGCTGCCTAGCTCCTATTTAGCATGCAGTTCAGCTTAGTTGTCCCTTCCTCCAGAAAGCTCTCTCTGATCCCTAGAGACGAATCAGGGCCCTCCTCTGTGCCCCCATCTCACAGTCCCCTGAAGTCCCCACTCCTGGTGTTAGGGTACATGCATTAGCACTGCCGCTTCCTCATCTCCCACCCAACGCACCGCAAACACTGTGGGGCCTGAGCAGTATGCTGGCGCTAACCAGACACCTCGATCTACCCAAGGCAGCCCCAGCTGTCAGCTGGGTCTCCCTTTATCCTCAAAAGTGTCTCAGTTGGAGGATAAATCATGTTGCCATCCTGCATACTGCAGAGTAGCGTCAGAGGGTGGGGGCTGGGTTCAAATCTCAGTCCATCTGTTTTCCAGCGATGTGACAATGGCCCAGGCCATCTCTGTGCCTCAATTATTTCCTCTGTAAAACGAGTCACGATAGTGAGCTTTAAAATAGACTCATGACTGGGCCTCCCTGGTGGTGCAGGGGGTTAAGCACTGCACTATGAAGCAGTCTGCAGCCTCTGCAGCACGAGTTTGATCCCCGGCCCGGCCAGGAAGCAACCCACATGGCTCAGCAGACCTTTCTTGACTCGCCCACTGCTCCCCTCAGCAGTGTACTTTGGTCAATCTGCCTGTTCTGTTCTCCACTTTGTCTCTGGTGGATCCTCTCACCTTCCACATCTCTGGCCTGTCCCTCAGCTCTTGCATGCATAAATAAATAAATCTTAAAAAAAAAAGTAGACTCATAAACATTAAGATCAAAATCCTTGGCCAGGGCACCTTATCTTGGGGAACACTGGCTTGGGCTCATGTAAGAGCGGCTGGGCTGAAGTCAAGCTTGCCTTTTCTCAGGCACCCCATGCTTTCTCTGGGAGCCCTGCCCGGGGAGAGGACACCCAGGCCACTGCACCGCCATGACGTGACTAGAGCAGGAAGGAAGCTCAGAAACAGCTGGGCCACCCTCGCCCTCATAGCCCAGGTGCCACTATATTCCCCGGGGTGGGAAAATGCAGGTCTACATGAGTCATAGGGCAAGTTAAGATAGTCAGGGAGCCTCAGGGACAGGTGGAGACTTCTGGAGAGTTACAGAAGCTTCAGAAATAAGGGCAACAAGAGGAATAAGGGAAGATGCAGAGATAAGGGCAACAAATTCCTAAGGGGGCCAGTCAAGCACCCCAGGACTAGGGGCAACAAGGGCAGCAGGACATTCCCTGATCAAGGACCATGAAAGGGATGTGATGCAGAAAGATCCCAAGGACAGCAGCAGAGTGAGACCACCGGGAACTAACCAATCACAGAGACACTGATGGAACTTTAGAATAATGAGGGGGAGAAAGTATATATTTCAAAGAAAGTATAGATTCCCAATGGCTTTCTTTGCTCCTCCCAGGTCTTTATACCTGGGAGTCTTGGCTCTTTGTCCTTTTTCCCCAATAAACTTCTCCTTACTCTTGAAGACAAAGTTGGCTTCTCTCTGCTTACTTATGTGAAACGTCTGCGAATTCCTTTTTGTGGCTTCATGAGACAAGAACTCGTGGTGATTACTAGGGTGAAAAGCAGCAGCAGCAGCAGCTGTAACCGCGCACACTGGCATCATAGAGACCTGCAAGACACCTGCTCCTTGGGAGCAGAATTGGAGCCAGAACCTACATCTTCTGATCCCAGACCTGGGGAGCACTGGGAGAAAGATGACGACACGGGCCAATGCAGGTTCTTATTTCTTCAATCCAGCCAACAATGGATTCTTTGAGACAAGAAGAGACAGCTCTTGGATGTTGACCAAAGATGATTCTAAGATGTAGTAATTATAGTGAGAAAAACTGCACTTCTAAAAATACTACTACATTCTCTGATCTGTCTGGTTTTTATTTTCTTACTCCTATCTCGTTTAAAGCAAGCTGTTTCTCACTGTTTTCTCTGTGACAAGCCAGAAGAAGCCTGTGGATATATTGATCTTATTTTTTTTAATTAATTTTATTGTGGTAACGTTCTTTATGACACTGTATGATTTAGGGGCACAGATTCCCACAGACGTATTTTATCCCACACCACTCACCACCAAAGCACCCATAACCCACCACCACAGTCCACTGGCCCCTCTTCACTTTGCTCCCACCACCCACCCTCCCGCTCTGGTAGTCTCCGTTCTGCATTCAGATTTCTAGGGTTTGTTATGATTTAGATTTGTCTGTTCCTTTGCTTTGTATCTTTATATTCCACATATGAGTGGTGTCATGTTTGTCTCTCTCCTGCTGACATTTCCCTTTGCACAATCAATCCCCTCCAGTTCCAACCATGTTGTCAAAAATGACAAGATTGCACCTTTTTTAAAAATAGCTGAGTAGTATTCCATTATTTACATGCCATGGATGTTAGTCTTCTTGCTTACATTTCTAAATGAGCTGGAGTTGGAAATAAACTTATTCCTACCCCACAAACAATATGTGAAGACAAAAATTTTTTTTTTAGCTAATTGAAAAAAATACAAATAGAGGAATTCCACTAGCAGAATGCATAGAAAATGTGACAGGAAAGGAATGTCTAACTCCTCAAGGGCCCCTCCATACCACGTGTCTTGGAGGCAATTCTCCATTTTAATGGAAAGCTATTATCCAGATCCTCACCTTATTTATAGGGACTGTGTTATGGTAATGAAAACTAAATCTTGCTTGCTCTTTCCTTTCAATCCTTTCTCTGCCCAATTGATTTCCTGTGGCTACAGGGGAATAATTTATATTTAAATCTTCACCTTAGTCAGGAGGGCTTTAGCCTACCTGAATGGGGAGACAATTGCTATTAAAAATTAAATTAAAAATATGCTCGAGGACTTCATGCAGAGTCATTCAGCTCTCTGTGTTAAATTGACCCAGTTTTGACCTAAATGAGGATTTGTGCACAAGTGGCTTTAAATCAAAAGTATATACTAGCATGTTGTGAAAGAGGTGTGTGTTTGAGTGTGGCAGGATAGTAAAGAGAATAAAAGAGAGGGAGAGAGACCCCAGGAGAGCAGGTTGAGGCAAGGATGTGCAGGGCAGGGCTGGAAGTAAGAGTACAGACAGGGGCCTGGATTTTTCTCCAGGGAGAGGGTGCCTATGCTATGTTTACTGTCCCAATGGTGGTGTTCCTGGGCCTTTGCTTCTTCCAGGTGGTCCCTAACTTCTCCCCTGTGTTACAGAACAGGTGGCTCCCCCACCTACCCTTGGGCAGGTACCCAGTATATCTTGGGCCCTGATATAGATAGCACTTAGCACTGTGTCTGGCACAGAGAAATGTCAAACACGTGCAGTTACTATGATCAATCATATAGTTATAGTAAGCGTTCAATAAACATTTGTTGAGTGAACTCACAAAAGAGTCCCCTGATTACACTATGTTCACCTTGAAGCATGGTGACCTAAGCAGCCTGGGGGTCTTAGTGACAACCTTTTGCTCAGTTCCTAGTATGCAACTTAGTTCCTGGTATGAATCTTGCTTCATTTAGCTCATGGGTGCAGGCCTGGTACTTTAGATGCCATCATCAACCAACTACCTGGTCTCTGCAGGGTATTCTGTCCCTGGGTGGGCAGGAAATGTAGAGGACTCTCTTACAGGAGTGTTATCCTACAGTCTGGCACCTGGGGACAAGAGAAGTGGAGCTGTCGTCTTTTTGACTTTTAGGACAAATCAAGTCAGCCCTATGAAGCACTATGTAGAAGTGTTTTGGATGGATTTCTGGAACCATTAGACGACACCACAACATGGACCTAAGAAGTACCGAATAGTATAGCAGTTATGGTTTTGATTCAGGTCTCAGGGAAGGCAGAGGTGCGGAGCATGCCAGGAGCTGTTATTTTGATTCAACTAGCTCCATGTGAAGTCCAGGCCCATTCTCACACAGAATCCTTCATCAGCTCAACACAACAACAGTGATAAAATCACTCATTCAGGATGCTTATATCCAGGCACTCCACATACGTTATCACATTTAATCCTCACAGCTGTCTGAAAGCAGGTGAGGAACATGGAGCTCAGCGAGGTCAAGAGCTTAGCCTAAGCTCACACAGCTAGAAAGTATCTGAATCCCTGATCACCAACTCGTACATTACGCCTTAATGTAAAACCATACATCGTGGTTAATGTTTAAAAATGGAAAAATTGTGTGCAAAATTTATCACTGGATGTTAAATCACGGCTTAATTTTTCTCAATACAAAGCAACTCTAAGTAAATTTGAGACAAGCATATGGGATTAAGGGACATAAAATAAGCTTTTTAAAAAATACCAAACATCCTAATTTGCTTATATATAAATATCAAGGATTAGAAAAGCAGGATTTCTAGCCAAATTGAATAAAACAGCAGGCAGTAACATTGCACCTCAGCCCCTTCAGGAAGTTATATATTAGGATTTTTTTAAAAGGCCTTATAGCTAATGCTTCTAGAGCAACAAGACAGATGAGGTTTTGCAGATTTATTTCAGCATAAATTAATGCTAACCATCTGGATGGATAAGATAACCAAATAGCCATAAAATCTTGGCAACCTTCAACATAAGAAAAATTGCTTGGGAGCTGAGAGCAGGAACAAACTCCATGCAGAGTTTGTTGGAGGAATTCCAAAGTGATCAGAGTTTACTAAGATTTTGACTTACTCTTGCACTTTAATCATCATGTGGGGGTCTCTAGGCAGTCTTTGGATGGAAGAGGTTACACAGATAATAATTCCTTACAGCTGTGGGGCAACTGTACTGAATAAGGATACCTGGTTTTTATTTTCAGCTTTCTGATGAGCCCTGGAGCTAGGAGGGACAGGGTTTATCTTTTATAACAGATAACAGAAATGGGTTAAGAGAGATAAAAGGTTGATAGCTCTTTCATTCAAGACCAAAGCTTTTTTCATTACTCCATGTGATGCCTATTCTCTCATCCACCTACCCACCATTCTGTCCACGTCCGTCCATCCATCCATCCATCCACACATCCACACATCCAGCCATCCAGCCATCCATCCATCCAGCCAGCCAGCCAGCCACCCATCCATCCAGCCACCCACCTGTCCATCCATCCATCCACCCACCCATCCATCCACCCACCCATCCATCTGTATTTCCTACCAATTCCTATTTATTTTCTAATCCTTCCAGAAAGAAAGGAAAGGCTCCCTTGGAGAGGAACCACACCCAAGAGTCTGGGCACACTTTTGCAAGAAGAGTCCTTTCTTGCCAATAATGCCATCAGCTTGAAACTTTGGAGCCCTGCCTTCCTCCTGGTTCTGTTGCGTCTCCTCACTCATTTCTTCTGCCAGCAGTGTGTACTTATAGTCAAGTGCCAACCATTATGGGAACATTCTTTCACCTCTCTGCCCTTCTGCTAATCCATCGGATTGGTAGGACTCCAGGATTCTCCAGGCCGTCTCTCCAGCTTGGGTTACATGGCTAGGGAACACCGGAGTGATGAAACTGAATCCAGGGGTGAACATCCAAGAGTGGTGAATGTTCCCATAGAAGCAAAGGCAGGCGCTCATTCACCCACACACTGATGCGCTCACTTATTCCATTGTTAATTCAACAAGTCATGTTATTCAGGATCCACTAAGTGCCCAGACATGTGCCATGGGATAGAGTGATAAACAAGATTTAAATGTCAAATAAAACACTCAACTAATTTAAAAAAAAAATTTTCCCTTTCACAATTTTTGGGTGTGACAGCTTGGTGTTGGCAAACCACGGATGGACCCCACTGACATTATCAGGTCTGGAGTGGGTGGAGGGAGTCTCACAGTATGTTAGTATTTCTTAAAAAACAATCAGTTTATGGGCCTCCCCTGGTGGCGCAGCAGTTGAGCACAGGGCTGCGAAGCTGCCCTCAGCCTCTGCTGCGCCAGTTCAATCCCTGGCTGCCAGCGAGGGTCCCACATGGCATGCAGACCTCTCCTGCTGCCCACTGCTCCCCTTAGCAGTGTATTTCGTCAGTCTGCCTGTTCTGTTCCCTGCTCTGGCTCTGGTGAATTCTCTCACCCTCCCGAACTTCTGACTGTACCCAGTGCTTGTATAAATAAATAAATAAATCTAAAAAAAAAAAAAAAAAAAAAAAAAACCACACAAAACAATCAGTTCATGCTCCATGTTCCAAATGAGTCATCTAGACTTGGCTGAGCTGCTGCCAGCAGTTACGTGCAAGTTGCTGGGGGTACCCACCGCTGGGTTGTTACGTGCAAGTTGCTGGGGGTACCCACCACTAGGTTGGGACCTTTAGCGGCCCTAGGTCATGATGAAACCATGGGGTCCCTCCAAAATGGGACTGGAGGTAAAAAACAAGGTTAAACATTAGTAACTGTAAGTCCAACCCATTTCTGATTTTTCCCATTGATGATTTTTATAAACATCAAGATTTCTCTTTTTCTCTCTTTTCCTGGGGCTGGAGGAGTTATAGAGAGCACATGTCTACCTTTACTGGAGTCTCAGTATTGTTTTTGTCTGTCTGCTGTGTCACCCTCACCAGGCAGGGCTCCGGTTTTGAGCCAGAAGGTGTCAACCTCTGCTCTTGACCACACTGTCCATCCCTGCTCTGCAGTGAGCCTGTGTCTCCCACTCTCCTCTCCTGACAAAGCTCAGCTGCTCCTCTGAAATACACAGCACAGGCGGTCCAGAGAGGCAGGCACAACATACCATTATACCAATTTAGAAGTGGAGGCCGGAAGCAAGCCAGCCATGGCCAGTACCTGGCAGTGTTGGCACAGGGCTCAGTACCAACGACTGGCTGGTCTAGCTTTAGCACCTAGTTAGGGCCCAGGAACAACATTCGAATCCAGAACCCAACTCACCATGCTTTCAGCTACATCACGCAGTTTCTATGAATTACGCATCCATGGCCACAGGGCAGAGGGGGCTTTGCATGGGAAACCAGAGAGCACACTGTACAGAGGATACCATTACCAGTTCTATTTATTCTCCCCCACCCCTCCATCTGTCGCTTTGGTTAAAACAAGATCATAAATTCTAGAGACAATCAATATAAAGACCCAGGTCAAGACATTACAGATGTATCCAAAACTGGGGTAATCAGGAATCAGCTGAAATCAAGACCCCATCCCCCTGTGTTGGGTGGTCAGCGAAGGGTTTCTTTGTCACAAGACAGACCTGAACTACCACCTGCTATAACATATGCTGCTGCTATGCCTAATTTAGGCAGAAAAAGCCGACAGAATATTCTAGATCTTTCGCTTCTGTGACTTCTACCTAGGTCATCACGGTCAGCCAGATGAACCTCTTTATTCCTTAATTCCATGCAAGCCAAAACCTCCTTTAGATAGCCTGCCTGATCCTCTTGCTCCCTCACCTGGTCCCACCCAGAGAATTCACCATTTCCAGTCCTGTACACTCTCTCTCTCTCTCTCTCTCTCTCTCTCTCTCTCTCTATATATATATATATATATATATATATATTGCAAGTGTGGCTTAACCCCACATTATTTCAGCATTTGTCAGAATGTTTGACACACTAGTTTATTATTTTTTAAAATCAAAACTAAGAAAAAATTTAAGATGAAAAGGGGACATATAAAGTTTTCTGGACGGGTCTGACTGATTGAAGAAAGTGAAAGGGCTCCTTTCATCCCAGCACTTGCCAGGCCCTTTGGATTCCCAAGCAGGAAAGGAGGCATTACTTCCTACCTCTTCCAGAAACTCTGTTTGCAGGGTAGCAAGATGCCTCGCGGGCTACTGTGAAGACTATTTTTATGTCTCAACTTGACCTGTCCAGGAGGTACCCAGACATTGGAAACTTTTGTGCGTGTCTGTGATGGTATTTCTGGATGACCATTTGAACCAGCATTCTGAGGAGAGCCCTCCTTACATACCTGAGATGCAGCGCTCGATGTGGGTGGGCCTCATACTATCAGGTGGAGGACTGAATTGAACAGAAAGGCTGACCCTCCCTTCCAATAAGAGAGCGAGCTGCTTCTGTCTGCCTGCAACATCTGTCTTTTCTGCCTTCACACACTCTGAGACATGGCCCCCCTGGGCCTCCAGCTTGCTGACTGCAGCTCTTGGGAGTTGTCAGCCTCCATAATCACCTGAGCGGGCCCCTGCTAGTAGATCTCCTGTACCACAATGGAGGGGGCGTAGGCGAGGCCTCCTCCCTCCGTCATGGCTGCCCCGTGACAACCCACAGTGGCTCTGGCAGCACTTCTGGAAGCTAAAGCAGACTTCCCACGGGGTGGGGTTCTGGGCCACCTTTGCCCTGTGCTTGCATGACACATGTGCTGTTTCCAAATCCACATGCTGTTTCCCAGAGAAAGAAAGGTGCCCACCTGCGCTGAGAACAGGCTGGGTAGCAGGGGGCCCAGTGGCCACACTCCAGCGAAGTTCTAAATTCCACTCAGCAACAACCTTGCAGGCCTGGCTTCACCTTCCACGACTTTGTTGTGTGTGCTCTCCTCATTCCCAACCCCTCCTCTCTGATCTGGGCTCGGGGCGGAGGCCAAAACAGAAGACAGGCCCGGGCGCTCCCGTCAAGGAGAGTATTTGGCCCAGGCTGTGGCCTGTGATGGCGCTCAGGGCCACTGACGGCGCTCAGGGCCAGTAGGCCCTGGTCCTGGGTGGACAGCCTCTTGGGGTCTCACAAACAAGCATGTGTGGGGAGCTCTCAACGGTGGAGAAAACATCTGGGGTCCTGGGTTTCCCCTGCAGCTGCAACGGACTAGAGTCACTAGCCGGGTGACCTTACTGAAGCGCAGCGCTGCCTCAGTTTGCTCATGGAGATGCCTCTGTCCACCCTCCCAGCACTAGGCCGGTGGCCCTTCCTGCTCCATCCACTCAGGCCACATGTACGGAGCACCCAGGCCACTCAGCTATGCGCAGAGCCTTTATCTGAGACTCTCAGGAGAAGCAAAACCAGAACCGAGTCTGTGAACCTCAGTCTCTCCCAAACAGAATGAAACGGGGCCACTGCTGCACTTGGCAGGCCTGCCTCACTATCTAAGAACACGAATCCTGGCAAAATATAAATAAAGATAAAATAAACAAATGACGGTGCAATGAAAAGGTGGCCAGGTGCCTGACGCAGGGTAGAGGCTCAATTAACGTTCGTGGCAACTTTTGGAAAATATAAAATACAGCTTATATTTCCCACCCAGCGGAAAAATTCAAACACTTGTTCTTTCCAGTCATCGACACGCTTGACAACTAGCATGAACAGGGTGCTTGTTAGGCCGCATTATGGTAGCAACCAGTGACTGATACAGCCGCTAAAATAATGCACAGCCTCAAATATGGCCTCTAGTCTACTCACTTTTTTTTTCCATTTATCAAACTATGCCCAGGTTTTCTCATCTGTAAAATAGATTCCTTGAGAGGAATTAAATGAACAGATGCATGTAAGATCCTCAGAATGGGCTGTGGTGCAAAACAAATGCTATGTGATGGATATTCTCCCAAACGCCCTCTATGTGCTAGGCAATAACCTCGCTCTTGGGGGAGGGCAGGAAATAAGAACCAAGGGCAGTAAATAAGACACCCCGAGGTGGGGAGATGGCTACAGACAAATGAAGGAGCAAGATCATCTCTGAGGAGGATACAGGCTGTGATGACGACAGAAGCGGCCAATGTCCCAGGAGATGCGAGGTTGGGAGGAGCTCCAGTAGGAGGCGATACTTCATCTGAGACTTGACAAGAGGAAGCCAACCGTATAAAGACCTACAGGAAGCACATTCTGGGGGGAGGGGGTGGGGGGGGGGTGGGAAGCAGATGCCAACGAACCATGTGGGAACAAGCCTGGCACGTCTGAGGAAGAAGGGACAGGGAGCAGGGTGACAAGCCTCAGGATGAAGCAGGCCCCTCGGGGAGCACGGAGTCCACTCTCCCTTTACCACCCAATCTCCAGCTGCCCATCTTGGGCCTGGGGTACCCAGGCAGGCCATGGGTATGCTATGACCACTCAAATAGACCGGACTTCCCTCCCTCTGTTGCTCCACTCTGCTCCCCGCAAATTCCCACCGGTGTTTCCCACTTCCAAATGGACACCTGGAAAGATTTATGTCCAATTCCTCCTGGAAACATCATATGACCTATGAAATGCTGATCAAACAGGGCTGCTATTTAGGCTCCAGGCCTGGATCAGGGTCATAAAATATCTTGTGCCTCTTTTAATATAAACGTGGTTACAAAAGCCCGCCTTGATCTGCAGCCTTCACAATAAAATACTGTTTGACAAGCTAATCTCCGCTCCCCTGCCCCTTGTAGTTCACACGTATCATCTGGTCAGCTGAATGACCCTCTTGTTCCCAGCCTAGCCCAGTTCTGGTGAGTTGGAATCAGGCTTGGTTTTCTTTTCTTTTTCCCTGCTTTTTGTAAGCCTTTATTAGGGACCCTCGACCTGCATTGCTAAGACCGTTGTTCATTTTTACCAAGACACTGGGCTCTGTTTGTTGTTACGGGAGCATTAAAAATAATTTAGAAGTCCACCTCATGAGAAAAATGGTCCCCATTTTTGAAAGCCAATGAGGACCAGGTGCCTTACACGTGTGACTTCGTTGGTGCTTTCAACAGTTCTGCAAAACTGGCACTGAAGAAGCCCCTACTTTTCAAATGAGGAAAGAAGGAAATGGAGTGGGAGGCAGTGAGGCCACAAAGAAATGAAGTGACGGGCTTAGGTTCACAGGTTAGCAAAGGAGAGGCTGAGAGATGGAGAGGAGACCTGCCTTGCCCCAAGCCAGCACCCCACGGCATGACAAGGAGCAAGAAAGGGGTCAGAGGAGACCCCCCTCTGTGCTGGGCAGAATGGCAGCTCTCTCGAGGGTGAGGGTGAATCCCCATCCCTGGAGCCTCTGCGCATGTGACTTCCATGGCAAAAGGGGACTTTGCAGATGTGCTGAGGTTAAGGATTTTGAGAAGGGGAGGTTATCTGGATTACTCAGGTGATAATCACCAATGTCCTTATAAGAGGCAGGCGAGAAGGTCAGAGCAGGGGGTGATGATGAAAGCCAGGAAGGGAGTGATGTGGCCATGAGCCATGGAAAGCAGGGGGTCACCAGGAGCTGCAGAGGCAAGGGACAGATTCTCCCTAGAGCTTCCAGAAGAAACTCTGCCCTGCAACCTTGTTTTTAACCCCATTCAGACTTGCAATCTTCAGGGGCAAAATAATACATTTGTGTATTTGTGTTAAGTTCCCCCAATGTAGTGATTTATGGCAGCAATAGAAAAGAAACACACTGCTCACAAATTGAAGGTCAGTCTCTCCAGTTGTGCAAATGAAATAATGGCTCAAATATCAAACTGATAGAAAAGGCTGATCTTTCAAAAAGCAGATCATTGCCTGGGGAGAGCATCCGGAAAGACTGATGTGCAAAGGTGCAGGAGTGAGCCCCACAGTCCCACCAATGCCTGTGTGAGCTTGAACTGACCCACAGCCCCCTCTGAACCTGCGTTTCTTCATGCACAAAAAGGGAGCACACCTCCACCAGGAAGTTCTTCAAGGAACTCACAATAATTACAGGACAGAATGCTCACAGCCTCCAGATCACTTACTATGCACTTAGCAGGTATGCAATCATTTCAACATCAAAACATCCCTATAAGAAGGGCAGTGCTATAAATTCCATTCTCCAGGAGAGGAAACTGAGGCACAGAGCAGTAACTTGCTCCAGCACCTGATTTGGGACCAGGAATCTGACTTGAGAGCTGGTGGTTCTTCAACCGGTAGGGCCAGGAAAGTCCTAACACAGCATCTGAGTCAGCACCCAGCTGTTAGGGTTAGTATTACTATTGTTATTTATAATATGACTATTACTGTTGTTCTTGATCCCTGCTAACTCCTTGGATCCTGAAGATAGTATAGGAATGCATCCCACTGATGTTCATAGCTAAGAGGAAAATAGAGAAGAAAAACAAAGATTGGAAAATCTTATGACCCAGGTGGAAAAGGGCGAGGCCAGGAATGAGACAATTCAGTACCATTCTTCATTGTTGCAGAGGAAGCACCGAGTTTGCAGGCTCCCTCTGAGAAGGGAGCACAGGAGAAGCTGAAGTCATTAGTGTTGATTATCGTTGCTTAATGAATGGCTACCATTTCAGTGTAAATCATGCCGTTTCACAAACAGTGATGATCATGATCATCCATTTCTGGTTCAACTGTAATGGCGTTTCTTTATAAAATTTTCATTTGGTCAGAATATTTCAACATGAATAACGGATTAGCGTGATCTCCATTACAGACGCATGTCACTGCAAGAGATTATCTTAACAAGCAAAATCGAGTTAAAAATGTATCTCAAGAGCTTTGTAGTGCTGTTCTTCAGAAAAAGCTCAAAGTATTTTATATTTTTCTTTTCAAATCACCACGACTTGAGATCGGTTTTGTGCATGGCACTTTCTGTCCATTAACACATTTTTTTTTTTTTTTTTTATAGAGGCATGTTCCATTTTTTTTTTTTTGTTTGTTTTGTTTTTGTTTTTTATACATGCACTGGGTACAGTCAGAAGCGCAGGAGGGTGAGAGAATTCATCAGAGCCAGAGCAGGGAGCAGAGCAGGCAGAAGGACCGAAGTACACTGCTGAGGGGAGCAGCGGGCGGCAGGAGAGGTCTGTGCGCCATGTGGGACCCTCCTCCGGTGGCTGGGGAGCAGCCGGGGATCGAACCGGCGCCGCAGAGGCCGCGGGCAGCTTCGCAACCCAGCGCTCAACCGCTGCGCCACCGGGGAGGCCTGTCCATTAACACATTTTAAAAATGTTATTAACTGCAGAAAAGTAAAGTTCAGACAGGGTATGCGCCTGGCCCAGGTCACACAGTATCTGTTTTGAAAGACCCTCTTTTGATACCATCACAAATGAGAAAACTAAGGTGTTATATGCGAGAGGGGAAAAGCACTCAGAAAAAAAAAAAAAAATTGCACAAATCTCAAGCCAGAAGGCAAAGAAAGTGTTCTAGTCTGCAAAACAAAGATTGAGGTTCCTCAGTTAACCGGAAGATCCATCAACATTCAATTAGCTCTAGGACATTTATGGAACTCTCAAATACTGTTGTAGACATTTAGGAAGGCACAGTCCTAGGTGGTAGCTCAGAGCCCAGCTGTGAACCCAGGCCTACACCTACAAACTGAGTGATACTGGGTTAAAAAATCACGGAAACCCATCGGGCTGTGTTTGTTTCCTTGTCTGTAAAATGCATATTGCAACAGCATGTGAAGGAAACGTTAAGTGGGTAGGAAAGTGCCTGACAGTGTTGTGGGAGGGTGGCTGTTGTTGCAGAAATATTAGCTACAACAGGCTCTATGATCTGGTTACTGCTGCCCACAGTGACAGACCATTAAGAGAAAGGACACAGCACTGCAATGAACGGTTAAGCACAGCAGCTAGAATCTACCTGGAAACCTATAACAGAACAGTTATGGTTTCACTAGATATTGGCAAACTTCCTCCCCAAACATGCCCCCAAGATGTCCAAGGGACAGCAGTCCGGAATGCTCGGTCTATACCTGCAAACTGAAGAAAAATGGGGCTCAGAGGAGGAAATGCACTAAAATGAATGATAAGCCCTCACTAAAGGCAGGGGAGAGTGACAGCCGGAAGCCAAGCAGCTGCCAAGACCCAGGCAGGAAAGAGTTGCCTGGAGCAGCTGCCAGTGGCACGCACGGTGGTTCTCACTGTACAGCCAACGTCGGCTGATGTAACCAGTGTCACGTGGCTGGCCACGCTGAATCTCTTACCAGCCTCTCTGGGGGAAGTTCCACCAGTCTCAGAGAGGATAAGGAACTGGTCCAAGGTCACACAGCCACAGATTGCAAGTTATTTTGACTATAGCAAGAAGTGGACCCAGAAAGGGCCAGCCCAGTAGAAGAATCAGCTGAATTTAGAGGAGTGGTCTGGGAAAGTGGCTAATAGACAGAACATGCCTGTTTGGCATGCAAGCACTGAGCTCATAGGAACATATTCCATCCTTACAAGAAGAAACTCAGGCCCAATGAGGTCAAGTCACTTGTCCAGGTAAGACAGCTGGAAAGAGATGTCACCAGGTGTTTATTCTTGAGGAAATGCTTTAGGCTCAGCAGAGAAAACGTCCCCATCAGTGCTAATCCATATAACAAAACTTTCCATTTATGGGTGCAAAGGCTTGGGGGTGCTACCCACCCCTGGTCTGTAATCCTGGAACCTGTGAATGATACGGTCTGTGGAAAAAAGGCCTTGGCACTGGTGATGACAGGTGTTGAGGTGAGGAGACTGTCCTGGATTGCCAGGGTGGGCCCAAGTCCAATGACAGGTGTCTTTCTAAGAGAGAGAAGACACGGGAAAGACACAGCCACAGGAAGACGGAGCAGAGCCCCAGGCCTGGGTGGAGGGTGCCAGCAGCGGGTAAGGAAAAGAGCAACTTTTCCCTGGAGCCCTCAGAACTGTGAGCCAACTCGTTTCTGTGGTTTTCAGTCATCTGCAATGTGGTCTTTGGTTTCAGCAGCTTCGGGAAAGTAATGGGGAGACATGGCTCCCCATCAGGAGTTCAGGCCCATCCTTAGGCCTTGATGTCTGGGTGCAGCAGGGTCCAGGCACCAGAAAGGTGCCAGGGGAAACCATGGGTGGGAGGGGACCGTTCACTGGGTGGAAGTCCCAGGAGAAGATCCCAAGTCAACAGAATGGGGCGGTTATCCGGCCTGGAGAGCCCCCGAGCAGTGCCTTATTACGTGTGCAGCTGCCCATCACCAGGAGTAATCTCACTTTGCTGGGGGGCAAGGAGTTCCTTCCAAGGTCTCTTTGGAGGTGAGAGTGGCAGACTAGTAACTCAATTCATCACTCTCTGAATGTTCTACACCTGAAGGAGGGCAGGCAGGCAGGCAGCCAGGCTAAGCAACTCTTGTTCAGGAATCAACAGACTCAAGTCACAGTTTATCTTGTACAGGGGTTTTCCTTTCAAAATTTTCACTCATAGCAGTATTTCAGCAGAATCTAGCAGGAAGCAGACAGCCACAGTCTCCTTACTGTCCGTTTCTGGAGATATCTGCTCCTTCCCGCCCCCTCTCTACAAGGACACCAGCCATAAGACAGCTGGGACCCCACTCAGAGTCTTGCATGCCACTCACACAAGTTCTTACTTTGGGGTTCCCAACTTTGGAGACCACACTGCGGCCCCCTTCTCCTGTCATGTGTTGTCCACTGTAGGGACCAGATGGACCTCGGGAGCCCACCAAGCACCAGGAAAGCCCCTCACTCACTACGCTTCCAGAAACAACCTCCTGCTTGCGGCTTGAGCATTGTCACACTCATGGGTCAAAAACCCAGGCTACCTAACTCAGATCAAAACCAAAGTCATAACGGAAAACTTTGCCCGATTCCTCCTGGTCTAATTATTTTCTAACTACTGCCACATGGTCACTGGCAGGTCAGAGGAAACTCTAGCCATGACCTCAGCTATGGAGAGGAAGTCACAGTCACTGCCCAGTCTGCTAGCCTCTGTGTCCCCTCCAGGACCACCCACCTGTAAGAACACAGGGAGCTCAGGGTGTCCATGGGATTGTTGAGACTCTCCTCCATTTATGTAATATGGAAAAAGGGTTGGGGGAAGAGAAAAGAAAAGGGATGCCTCTTGGCATTATTGAACATCACAGGCTGGAGATCACGGAAGGCTGCTTGGAGGAGAGGGTGCAGACCAGGAGAGAAGATAGGAGCTAAAGCAGAGAATCTGCTCCACAGGCACCCACGTCCGGGGCAGACCGGGTGCGCAGAAGAGTGTGCCTGAAACCGGAGGCGCAGGGACTGCATCCCGCTTCGCCATTTGAGAACAGGGACATTTCTTCAGTAAAAACTGCCTAAAACCAGCAGAAAGCTCCCCCAGAAGACAGAGATGGCTCCTGGAAGAGCCAGAGGGGAGCGGAGAAGTTCACCCAAGATGTCAGTCAGTCCGAGCAACACAGTGTCCCAACGCATACGACAAATTAGAAAACAGACAGTAGGGAGTAGAAGAACCACACGCAACCTAAAAACGCCTCAGGAAAGAAGCACACCACAAAAAGAAAACCACTCCCCAGATTGCAACGACAGCAACTTGGAAGAACTTCTGAGCCTTCCAGAAAGAGAATTTAAAATTGCCATGATTAAAAAAGTGATAGATCAGAAGAAGGAAATTGAGTCCCTAAAGAGGGAAGTAAGAGAAATGCAGGAGATCAAAGAATTAATGGAGGAACTAAAGAACTCTGGGAAAAGCAATGAAAGCAGAATAGATGAAATGGAAGAACGAATAAGTAATCTTGAAGACACAGAAATAAAAAGAACCAAAACAGAAAAGGAAAGAGATGTACAAAGGAAAAAGAATGAAGAAAGACTTCGGGAACTATCTGACTCCATGAGGAAAGGAAATATAAGAGTTATAGGAATTCCAGAAGGAGAGGAGAGAGATGTAGGAACAGAGAAAATATTCATGGATATAATTGAAGAGAATTTCCCAAATGAGAAGAAGGAGCTGAAAATTGATATACAAGAAGCAAGAAGAACACCAAACTTCCACGACGAAAGGAAAAACACAGCAAGACACATAATAGTAAAGCTCCCAAGAATCCAGGACAAGGAAAAAATAATGAAGCTGACAAGAGGGAAGAAACAGATAACATTCAAAGGAAAACCAATCAGGCTGACATCAGACTTCTCTGAAGAAACACTACGGGCAAGGAGAGAGTGGAGGGACATAGTCAACAGACTCCAAGAAAACAGATGCCAACCAAGAATACTCTATCCCGCAAAGCTCTCTTTCCTCCATGAAGAAAGAATATGGACCTTCCCAGACAAAGAGAAACTCCGGAATTTCATTGCGACTAAACCCCCACTCCAAAAAATACTACAAGGAATCCTAAAGCCGGAACCTCAGAGGGACGAATAACAACGAAAGAAGACCAAAAAAAAAAAAAAGTTATTAAAAGAATAAATAAATAAAATCAAAGGAAAGACAAACATAATGGCAAATACAGATGCTAACATATCAATATTAACTCTAAATGTAAATGGACTAAACTCTTCAATAAAAAGACACAGAGTTGCAGCCTGGATTAAGAAACAAAACCCAACTTTTTGCTGTCTCCAGGAAACACATTTAGCTACAAAAGATAAAAATAGGCTCAAAGTCAAAGGATGGAAAACAATCCTACAAGCAAATGGGCCAAAAAAGAAAGCAGGAACAGCTATACTTATATCAGATAAAACAGACTTCAAACTCAAAAAATAAAAAGAGACCCCAATGGTCACTACATTATGATTAAGGGGACAATACTTCAAGAAGAAATAACACTCATTAACATATACTCACCAAACGAAAGAGCACCAAAATATATCAGACAACTGTTGTCCTCTCTGAAAACAGACATCAGAGAAAACACATATGTAGTGGGAGACTTCAACACACCACTATCAACAATGGATAGATCAACAAGACAAAAAATAAGTAAAGAAACTAAAGCTCTAAATAAGGACCTAGAGCATTTGGGCTTAACAGACATCTATAGAACACTAAACCCAAAAAAAACGGAGTACACATTTTTCTCAAGCGCACACGGATCATTCTCCAGGATCGATCACATACTGGGGCACAAGACAAACATCAACAGATACACCAAGATTGAAATCATACCAACCATCTTTTCTGACCACGAAGGCATCAAACTAGAAATAAATCATAAAAAGAAGGCAAGGAACTATCCTACCTCATGGAGATTAAAAGCCACACTACTGGAAGACCACTGGACTAACGAGGAGATCAAAGAAGAAATTAAAAAATTCTTTGAATTGAATGACAAGGAGGACACCAATATCCTAAATGTATGGGATGCAGCAAAAGCAGTAATAAGAGGAAAATATATAGCAATAGAAGCTCACATCAAAAAACAAGAAAGAACTCAAAGAAACAACCTAATCTCGAAGCTCAAAGATCTAGAAAAAGAACAACAAAAAAACCCCAGAACCAGTAGAAGAAAAGAAATAATAAAAACCAAAGCAGAAATAAATGAAATTGAAACTAAAAAACAATCCAAAAGATCAATGAAACCAAGAGCTGGTTCTTTGAAAAAATAAATAAAATAGACAAACCCCTAGCCAGGCTCACAAAGGAAAAAAGGGAGAAAGCACAAATACACAGAATCATAAATGAAAGAGGAGAAATCACAACGGACACAGCAGAAATCAAAAGAATAATCAGTAACTACTATGAACAGTTATATGGAAACAAGTTCAACAATCTAGAGGAGATGGACAAATTCCTACAACTCTACAATCACCCAACGCTAGATAAAGAAGAAATAGAACACCTAAACAGACCAATTACAAGCAGCGAAATTGAAATGGTAATTAAAAACCTCCCCAAAAACAAAAGCCCAGGACCTGATGGATTTACAAATGAATTCTACCAAACATTCAGAGACGAATTAGTGCCTATCCTTCACAAACTCTTCCAAAAAATTGAGAAGGAAGGGACAATACCAAACACGTTCTATGAAGCCAATATTACACTAATACCAAAACCGAATAAGGACAACACAAAAAAGGAAAACTATAGGCCAATCTCCCTAATGAACACTGATGCAAAAATCCTCAATAAAATTTTAGCTATCAGAATCCAACAATGTATCCATAAGATAATTCACCACGACCAAGTTGGATTCATTCCAGGGGCACAAGGATGGTTTAACATCCGAAAATCAATCAACGTTATCCAACACATCAACAAAAAGAAATATAAAAACCATATGATAATATCAATAGATGCTGAGAAAGCTTTCGACAAAGTGCAACACCCATTCATGATAAAAGCCCTTGAAATTCTTGGGATACAAGGAACATACCTCAACATCATAAAGGCCATCTATGACAAGCCAACAGCCAGTATCATTCTCAATGGTGAAAAGCTGAAAGCAATTCCATTAAGATCTGGAACAAGACAAGGATGTCCACTCTCACCACTGCTTTTCAATATAATACTGGAAGTCCTAGCCAGAGCAATAAGACAAGAGAAAGACATCCAAGGAATCCAAATAGGAAAAGAAGAAGTCAAACTATCACTATTTGCAGATGATATGATAATATACATAGAGAACCCAAAATCTCCACAGAAAAACTAATTCAACTCATCAATCAATTCAGTAAAGTGGCAGGATACAAAATCAACACGCAAAAGTCAGTAGCCTTCCTATACACAAACAATAAATCTGAAGAAGAAGAAATCAAAAAAACCACCCCTTTTATTATCGAAACAAAAAAAATCAAATATTTGGGAATAAATCTAACAAAAGCGGTAAAGGACCTATACAAAGAAAACTATAAAACACTGTTAAAAGAAATAGAAGAAGACACAAAGAAATGGAAAGACATCCCCTGCTCATGGATTGGAAGAATAAACATTATTAAAATGGCCATCCTACCAAAAGCAATATACAGATTCAATGCTATTCCAATCAAAATCTCAATGGCATTCTTCAAAGAAATAGAGCAATTATTGATGAAATTCATATGGAATCACCAAAAACCCCGAATAGCCAAAGCTCTACTGAAAAAAAAAAGAAGGAAATGGAGGCATCACACTCCCAGACTTCAAACTCTACTACAAAGCCATAATCATCAAAACTGCATGGTATTGGAACAAGAACAGACATACAGATCAATGGAATCGAATAGAAAATCCAGAAATAAACCCACAGATTTATGGTCAACTAATCTTTGACAAAGGAGCGAAGACTATGCATTGGAGCAAAGAAAGTTTGTTCAATAAATGGTGCTGGGAAAACTGGGTCGCTACATGCAAAAGAATGAAGCTTGACCACTACCTCACACCATACACAAAAATCAACTCAAAATGGATTAAAGAACTAGACATAAGACCTGAAACCATAAAATACATAGAAGGAAATATAGGCGAAACACTACGGGATTTGCACATCAAAGACATCTTTACAGACACATCACCCAAAGCAGTGATAGTGAAGAGAAAGATAAACAGCTGGGACTACATCAAATTAAAGAGCTTCTGCACAGCAAAAGAGACAATAACAAAAACAAAGAGAAACCCCACCAACTGGGAGAACATTTTTGCACCCAACACTAATGATAAAGGACTGATCACAAAAATCTGCAAAGAGCTGATGAGACTCAGCAACAACAAAGAAAATAATCCAGTCAAAAAATGGGCAGAAGAGCTAAAAAGAAACTTCTCTGAAGAGGAAATGCAAATGGCCAACAGACATATGAAAAAATGTTCAACATCACTTGTAATCAGGGAAATGCAAATCAAAACTACCATGAGATACCATCTCACACCAGTGAGAATGGCACATATTAAAAAACTAGCAACAACAAATGTTGGCGAGGATGTGGAGAAAAAGGAACTCTTGTGCACTGTTGGTGGGAGTGCAAACTGGTCCAACCACTATGGAGAGCTGTGTGGAGATTTCTGGACCTACTAAACATAGAGCTTCCATATGATCCAGCAATTCCACTCCTAGGTATTTACCCAAAGGACACAGAAACATCAATTCCAAAGAGCACCTGCACTCCTATGTTTATAGCAGCACTGTTTACAATAGCTAAGCTTTGGAAACAACCCAAATGCCCAAAAATAGATGACTGGATCAAGAAGATGTGGTACATATATACCATGGAATATTACTCAGCTTTCAAAAAAGATAAACACATGCAATTTGCAGCAACATGGATGGCACTGGAAGGGATCATGCTCAGCGAAATAAGCCAAAAAGAAAAGAAAAATACCGGATGGTCTCACTCATAGCAGGAATCTAGAAAACTTAAATAAGGGACCAGGAAAATGAATATAAGAAAGTGAAAATCAAAATCAACAAAAAACTATGAACCAGAGACACTTTTTGGGGGGTGGGGGGCGGGAGGGGAAGGATTGGGGTCAGAATGGGGCGTTTGCAATTGTATGGGGGAATATAAAAATAAAATTTAATATTTAAAAAAAAAAAAAAAAAAAAAAAAGAGAATCTGCTCCACCCTGTGTTAAGGACAAGAGAGAAAACTGACCGTCTGCTACTGTTGTTAGGGCAACCCTTCCCGTCTGCTGCTGATGAACTCCAGATGTGGTCCTCGCACCTTCCATTAGCCCATCACCCTTAGAAGGCAGGTCAAGAAAACCAGTTTTGTGCTTTGAGTAATCCACATATGGGAAATGGAAGTCACTGAAATGGGGGTGGTGTGTGTGTGTGTGTGTGTGTGTGTGTGTGTGTTTTCGTGAAGGAAGCTGAGTTGCAACACAGGAGAGATGAAAGCAGCTCATGGAAGGACTAGAATGGTAAAGTGGGGAAACGACCCCACCGCCAAGGGTCAGATATGAGCATGGGGACACCCCCTGGCTAAAGGACTGCCTCTGCTGCGGGCCCTCGGAGGGTCTCCCCGGCATGGCAAGGACGAGGGAAGGCAGCAAGGTCACCCAGGGCCTCGTGGGCTGCTCCGGCTGGACTGCATCTGGATAGGGGACCCTCCTCCTCCGTCCTCTCCCTATGTGGTCATTGAGACCTACAGCAAGCAGAGGGGAGAGTAAGATGCTTCCCACTTCTTGGCAGCTTCTGTTGCTGTCCAGCTGTTGGCTTGTTCGGGCCTTAGGAAAGCAGCGAGGGAGGAGTAACTTAGATTTACCATGTGCCTCTTGCCAAGGGCAGATACGTGCGCACACAACCTCTGTCTTC
The DNA here is from genome assembly GCF_014898055.3 of Talpa occidentalis. NCBI lineage: Eukaryota > Metazoa > Chordata > Mammalia > Eulipotyphla > Talpidae > Talpa > Talpa occidentalis. The sequence goes on from NW_023601653.1 coordinate 11,132,767, forward strand.
GCTAACACCGGTTGCATTGAACGCTTTCTCTATGCCAAGCCTGAGGACTTTCGATACATTAATTCAGTGCTCTCACTACCTTTTGGGGGTTCCCGGTTATTCTGAGTTAACTGATAAAGCAGAAAAGCTAAAATCACAGTGCTGGGGTTTGAACCCAGGTAGGAAGAACTCTAGAGCCCCAAGGTAGGAGCTGCGATCACCTCCACTTGACAGATAAAGAAAATTCTGGAGAAGCTGAGGACTGTGCCAGGAATCTTGCAGCTAATTGGCAGAGCATGTATTGATTTCAGGGCCATGGGAGAGGGGTGGTGGGTCTAAAGCCCACACCCTCTGACCTCCAGCTTGAGGCTGCTTGTGTTGGAAACCTAGGGGGGCAGGGGGCATGTCTGCAAAGGCGAGTCTGGCCTGGAGCAGGGAGGCGCCCAGTTAATGTGTACAGGGAGAACTGAATGAAGAATGAACAAAACCTCAGCTCATGCACCCAGGTCTGGAGGCTGCATTCAGAATCCAGACTCAGGGGCAGCGGAAGGACCCAGAAGCATCCTTTGCAGAGCAAAAAAAAAAATAGTCATTTGCACCATTTCTGAGAGCTGAAGGGGAATGGATTCAAAACAAGCAAAGCTCTCCAAATAGCGATAAATACTTTAAATTACCCAGCAAGTTTAAAAGCCTTCATGCAGCTCTTTTTCCCAGCACAGAAACAGGCTCCTGATTGTGGCTGTTTAGAATGGAACATTCAGGAGGGTGTGGAGCTAGTGGGGCAGGAAGGGGGGTGGGGAGGGGTGAGGGAAAAAGCTCAGGGTACCCAAGAACATTCGGCCCAGCTGGCTGGCAGGAGACAGAGCTGGCAATTGTGCGGCCCAGGAGCGAGCATCGAAGGCATGCTGGGGCTAGGGGCTTCCTGCGTTCCTGGGGGCAGTTTTCCTTGCCATAGAAATGGGGAGAGAGCATATCAGAGCTGCAATGGCTGCCGGAGGACACCTTCATTTCTGGAACCCATAGTTGCCAGGAGTATGTCTGTGTTCTTACAGGAAAACAACTGCACTGATTCCAAGAGAACAGCTCCTCTCCAGAATGCAATTCCCTCTGAAAAGCAAGGTCTGGGGTGAGCTTCTCCCTCCTACTTCCTGACCCATGCATCTCTGGGGGCTGCTGCCATCAGACTGGGATGAATTGGTGCTGTCCACCCTAGGGGGACAATACATGTTCACTGGCAAGACAGTTGGAAGGACCTGGAATGCCCTTTGCTTTCCTGCCCCCACAGCTGATCCCCAGCCCCCGATCAGATACACATCATTCAGGGAAGGGATCCAGTGCCCACTGTGTGGTCAGCTGCAGCTCTCGGAACAGGCAATCACAGCCCATTTAGTGAGGCAGAGTCCACTAGCTCAGCCCACAGCTCACTCTGGCACCTTCTGCACCATGTCACGGTGCGGGCCTGGGGTCTTGGGCAGCTGGTGTCACCTGTGACCTTAGAGAAGCTACAAAAAAGCTCCATGGATGGCCTCATCTCCACGCAGCTCTCATGAACTCAGCACCTACCACCTAGTGCTGCTACAGATTAAGTGTGTGAATGCGAATAAGCACTTCCCACTTATGGGGGCTGATTCTGCCAGGCGTTTGACGAGACTAACGTGTGGGCTCACTCACTCCTTTATGACCTTACGAGAGGGGCTGATACTGTTCTCATTTTCTTGTTGAGTAAACTGACTTCCAGAGAAGTTCAGCCACGGGCTCCAGGTTGCAGGCTGCCGGGGTGCTGGGGCGCTGCCTCCCGCTTCTATGGGTTGGCCCTACTGTCTACACTGCCTCTCCAGAGAGAAGACCACTGCACGAATCCACTTCCTTTAGAGTCAGTCATTTCAACGCTGGCTGAGCATGCAAATTATCCCTGGGGATTTTCTGGGGGTTCCCTGATTTTCTGACTCCGGGTTCCCTACCTCCAGCGATTTTGATTCATTAAGTCTGAGTGTTTTCAGTGTTTGTAAAACCCTCCAGGTGAGCTGCATGCGCTGGCTATGGCTACCCTAACAACCAGTTGTCACCTGAGCCTAAGCCTCATTCAAGCTCATCACCTTTCAAAGCAGGACTACTACTGTCCCTACTTTACAGCTAAGGAAACAGGCGCAGGAGCATCTTGGGGCCCTAGGTCATGAGCAGAAAGCAGAGCTAGGATGTACACTCTTCTCCAGCCTGGATGGAAACACAGTTGCCCTCCCTCCATGCACTGCTTGCCAATGAAGGGCAAAATTCTGACTCTGAGAATGTAATGGAAGGGCTTGTATGAAACTCCAAGGGCCAGAGGTGTCAAGAACATGTGTGTTACTGCTGCTTGGCTTGTCTCTAGCCAGACCCGTGTGCTAGCAAACTCCGTGGGAGACCCAGGCTTGGGGTGCAATCTGCCAGCTGGAGGACCCAAGTAAGAGAGCATCACGGGGATGAGGCTGCATCTTATCACAAAATGGTGGGGGCCAGGGGAAGGGATGCCCACAGGTCTCCACGGCAACCCTATCAACCTCTTACGAGAGCACTTAGGAGAACCTTCATGTTGCCATCAGCAGTTTGGACCAAATAACTGTCATGGTCAGAGACTCCACTGGACCAAATTCACTGAACTGAATGATTGATGTGGACTCAAGGCCACATACCTCTCAAAATTTAATCGCATCATTTAACAGTTCTGTAAATGAAAACAGCTCCGATCATTCAGAAACTGTCAGGTCAAAAGAATGATTCACTCGACAAGCCTTTTTAAGACACTATGTGGTACTGGCGGAAGGAATATGACCAAGAAAGCAAGCCCTCGCCGCCACCCTTCCCTGGGTTCTGGAGCCTGGGATGGGGCCACCGAGGGTCTGCCTGGCTCCCCAGACCCCACAGGGAGTGGCCAAGAACCAGACATGTGGCATCCACCTGCCTCTAGAGGGTCCTGAACCCCAACCTACTGTACCCCACTGGGCTCCCAGCTCACTCTGCTCCACACTCTGTTCCCTTCCCTCCTCCCTTTCCTGTCTTTCCTTCTTTGTTTAATCAAGAAACATTTGTTGGCCATCTATTGTATTCCAGAGCAAAATCCGTATTTCAGGCATGTGGAGCCTTGAATACCGAATTTGAATACCAATGTAGCAGGGCGCCTGTATTATTTCATCCCATTTTATTTGTCCATAATCACACCCTCCAGAATCCAAATGCAGACAGATGCAAATGAGTTATAAAAATGCAGTGTCCCAAAACAACAGAAGGAAATTGCATAGTCTTATCTTAATAAAATCTTGCTTTGAGAAGGGAGGATTCAAGGGTGGGGGTGGGCGTGCCAAGGTCTGCTCCTATTGCACAATCACCTCTGCACTCCTATAAGGCATTTTGGAGGGGGGAAAAAAAAAAGCCCCCAAATTTCCTTTATTAAATTTCTCAATTCTTGTTTCTTCAAAGTTGAATTATTCTTGAGAAGTTTGAGGGAAACAGTTCAAAAGTGTTTTTCAGGGAGAAAATTTGCCATCGTTTCAAAATATTAAACATACTTTCGTCTCCTACAAACAGGCTATGCAATTGGAAGCTATTTAAGGTATCCAGTGTCAATTCCTACACACGTTGGCCTAAATATGTTAAAAGGAAGGAAGAAGAAAGGAAGGCGGGAGGGAGAGAGGAAGACATAAAATAGGTGTTTGCTGTGTATCCAGAGAAAATTACACATTTTTGATTCAAATTTACGTGAAGAGTTTTCTGCAGGCAGAAAAAAGTTTAAAATTAGGAATATTACTACTACATACACTTGTTCAACATACATGCCTATTACTATTTTTTGAAAAGAATTTATATTTGCGTAGAAGAGTTGGGGTCAGGCCAGAGGTATGGCGGGGTGGGGGTGAGAGGATCCACCAGAGACAGAGCAGGGAGCAGGACAGGTGGATCTACTGAAATACACTGCTGAGGGGAGCAGCGGGCGAGTAAGGAGAGGCCTGCTGTGCCATGAGAGTTATTTCCCTGGCCGGGAATCAAACTGAGGCCGTCATGGTGGACCTTCGCAGTGCTAGTGCTGAGACTTAACCCATAGGCCACCAGGGAGGCCCTCATTACTATTCTTATCCCTTAACCCTAGTAACTATTACTATCCCTGGTAGTTATCTCTATTATCCCAGGTCTACGGAGGAGAGCAGTTAGCACACAAAGGTCACATACCTTGCCAAAGCCACATGCTAGATTCACCGCAGGCTGCCACCCCAGAGCCTGCACTGATAACATCTATCCCAAGCACCCCTGCAGAGAGCACAGTCTGCAGGGAGACTTTCTAGAATACGAAAATTTTTTAATGATGGTAAAGTGGTTATTCTTTTTTTTTCCTATGTTGCCCTTTACATCCCCCTCAACTCCATTTTCCCCCAATCCTGAGTAGGACAGTAACTTAACCCAGGCCTCACAGCTCACAATAACTGGGGCAGACAGATGCACCCATCGGCTGCGGTTGCAAGACCCGAGAAGCTATGCAGAGGTATGGGCAGAGAGGAGAAGATGATGTTGGGGCTCTGGGAGGGACCCCCCCCCACCACACTAGGGCGAGGTGTCTCGGGCATTCAGGTAGAGCCAGGAGCCACGGTCTGCTTCTTTCTGAGTAACGAGAGAGCAGGCCACATTCGTTGTTATAATTAACCTCTGAGGTTTGCCTCAGGATGGGGGTTATTAAAAATATTTTGGTATCTTAAAAAAAAACACACTACACTGTAGTTCCATAAATGTAATAAATGGGCCTAAGTTGGTGACAAGGAACTGTTTCCATGAGGGTTCTAGCAATTTCGTAAGTGGCACATGTAAACTTGAGGATGTCACTAAGGCCCATGGAGGGATTATTTCCTTATAAATCTATGGCAGTCTTAGGAAGCTGAAATGGCACCATAAAAAGAAACAACCCCACTTCCCTGGAAAAAACGCAGCCTGCCCTGTCTGAGGGGGGAGGGAGTTCACACTTGTAACATTTTACAGGAACATGCTGCAGGTCCAGAGAGCACTTCCTCCTGCTGTACCCTGTTGCTGGGCCATGTTACATTTTACAGGCAAAAATAAATCTTAACTTTTTGCACAGAGCCTGGCTTCTCCAGAACAAGCCACCAGAGTGGGGAAATGTGGTTTGAGCCTGAATAGACGAGCCTTGCCGTCTCTCAAAGGCCTGAGAGGACCACATGGAAAAAAGTAAAACCTAAAATCATCCAAGAAGTTTTTGTCACCAATCTCATTCTTCTGTGAACTCTGAGATACATCACAGATGTACTGAGAAAAGGTTTTTTAAAAACGTTGCTTGCCATTTCACCCTAGCTCTAAGATTCAGTTCACCCTGAGTTTCACTGAGCATTGGCTGTAGGTGCAGGGATTGGCATGCAGGGCAGGAGAGAAGGGGGGTAATACAGAGTTTCTACCCTCAAAATGCCTCTGTTATAAAGAGGAATGACCAGCCACACCGGTTATTTGCCAAGTAGCTGGCTGAAGTGATTGTTTTCATGGTGGAAAAATAACGTGGAGGATACCATCTCGTGTCCAGGGCAGACAGAAGTTCTGGATGGAGACCGGTAACCCCTAGCAGATGGGAGCCTTAGTCAGGTATCTGAATCCTTGTCACCCCACACAATGCCTGGCACAGCCTAGTTGCTCAAATGGATGGACAGAAGGACAGATGGATGTATAGATGGATGGGTGGGTGAATGGAAGGGTGGGTGGGTGGATGGATGGATGGATGGATGCAAAGATAGAAGAGGTATAGATGGATATTTGGAAGGGAGGGAGGGAGGAAGAAGGACATTTGAATGGATGGATGGATGCATGCTTGGACAGATATAAAGAAGAAAGTGAGGAAATAAGAGTAACAAAGTCAGCCTTAGGGCTTTGTTAAGAATGTACCTTAAATGGGCTACAGAGAGGGGGAGTAGCTTCCATACCATATCACTGTCCTTGAAATGACATTGAAGAAACCCAAACAGAAATGCACAGCTGCAGCCAGTCTCACCTCTCTGCAAGGGCATGGTGCACTTGCAAACACTCCCATCGAGGTACTTGTCTATTAGGGTCAGTCTGCCCGAGCCCCTCCGAGCACCAGTCTAAACAAGGCAGTGGATTATTAAGGAAAAAAAACTGCCTAAGAAATGACAAGTGAATAAAACAGTTTACTAAGCAGTAGAGGTGACCTGAGTCCTTTTTTAAAAAATATAAAGATGTATGCCAGAAAAAAAAAGTCTGGAAGGATATTTAATAAAACTGTTAACCATGATGGAGCTAGAAGGGATCATGCTCAGTGAAATAAGTCAGAAAGAAAAAGAAAAACACCGGATGGTCTCACTCATAGCAGGAATTTAGAAAACCTAAATAAGAGGCCAGGAAAAAGACTAATCAATACAAAGTAAAAATTAAAATCAACAAGCAACTATAAACCAGAGACACACTACGGGGTGGGGGGAAGGGAGGGGCAGGGAGAGGAAGAATTAGGGTCAAAATAAAGGGGGGTGCAATTGTATGGGGAATACAACCATAATGAAAATGCATACATTGTGCAAAGATGAAAAATGATGTAAGAATTATATAAAATATTTAAAAAAAAAACCTGTTAACCATGATTATCTCCAGATGATGGTTTCGCTGGTAACTTCTAGTTCATTTATTTAAATGACTTGCATAGAGAAGTTACAGCGCAGGCTATGGGGGTGACAGCCTGGGGTGAATCTCAGCTATACGACGAGTGCACTTACATGCACTTTATTTTCTGTAACAAACAATTACCTCTTTCATATTGGGGGAAAAAAAGGGATTTTAGAAATTGCAAGACATCTCTGTGCCAGAGAAGAAAAAGTAATAGCAAAACAAATCCACTGAAATCAGCCTTAGTAACTCACAGATTCATGGAAAATGGGGAGACGGAAGAAAATCTAGAGGGACCAGACCCCAGCTGATGTGTGAGGGTGACTCTGTTTGCAGAAGTCTCGTGGAATCACGTGAGGACCAGGCGTCTGTCATGCCCTAAATTCACGCAGAGAATCCCCATTGGAATCAACAGACGAAGGGCTCATCCAGACCCCGGCAAGGAACCTGTCCTGCCGGCCTGGCCCATACCAGCCTGCAGCCCTGCCAAATGCTCTCTAGAGGTGCTCAATCCCTTGGGCACCCCCTGCTTTGCTGGGGGAACAGTTGATATTTGTTTTTCCTCTAAGTGGAGTGAGAAACAGCTGCACAACGCAAATCACATTAAACAAATTAGTGGCTCCAGAGTGGGCTCCACGGCACAATTTCTAATTCATACAATGCCTCCAGTTTTGCTATTTCAACTAAATCATTTATCAATCCCTTCACGGATGTCAGTAAATCTCAGCATCTGGGGACCTGTAAACATTAAAATAAGAAGCTATAAAAAATATTAGTAAACCAATTAAAAGCTCAAGGCGCAGTAAACTCTACTTGCATTACACCTAGCAAACAAAAACAGACCCCCCTCCTCTGACATTAAATAAACATTCTATATCAGCAGTTTCTCAGAGAGCTTTTCTTTCTTCTCAAAAGAGGTCTTGATGCCCATCTGGAACCTGGGTGAGCTGGGAAGCACTTATAGATCAGGCAAAAGGCAATCAAGGATGAAAGAAACCTAAGTTGCTTTCTGGAGACAGCAAACACGATCAATATTTGGATGCAAGCATTGGGACATGACCCTGCAACCGTATTATTTGAAAAAACCAAGTTTGAATCACGACTGGGAATTGACTAATATTTACCCAGCTCGGGGAGGGGGGCGGGGAAGGCACAATTATTATCATTAACCACAATAGTGTGGGGAATTAATATTCTATGGAGTTTTGCTATTTACAAAGCACTTTCACTTGGTTATGCGATCCTCATAGTCACTGCAGGCAGGAGGAATGATTGTGATGATTCTCAATTTTGAAGAGAGAAACCAGGGACTGAGAGATGGAGAGTGGCTTGCCCTGGGCCACAGCTAATAAGCGACAGCGCTGACTCTTGAACCCAGGTCCTGAACCCCAAGTGCTTTCCCTTTGCTCTATAATCTACCTGCTTCAGCTATCACGCCAAGGACAAGGGACAGACACACACAAGGTGCCTTCTACGTGCCAGACACCACGAATCCTTGACTTTCATTAATCCCTGTATCATCGAAGTTTATATTTCTATTAAAGATGACTTCCTGCTTGCCTTGTCTACCACCCATATGGCGCTCACTGAATCATCCCAAATGAGAAACAAGGCTCAGGATGTTTAATTAAAAGTGATGTCTCTTTGCCAAGATTGCTTGTTCTGATCCTGAAGCAAACAGAGCAGGTGGTTTCTGAATAGCATTGGAGGTAGAAGAAATACTAGTCATCTCCAACTTCCAGAGGACACTTGATCTAAATTTCATTATTTTCCACCAAAGAGTACACTTCCCTGGCTCTTATAAAAATTGGGGTGAAAATTCTGTGTGTGTGAGAGACCCAAGGATCTCTGCTATCATGTGTCCAGGTGAGGGGAAGGAAGCCCTTCCACCAGCTGGCCGTGACCAAGAGGCAGAGCAGGGTGAGAAGGAAAAGCAAAGGCTTAGAAACCAGTTGTGCAGGGTCACACATGTGTCCTGAATGTCACCCCCATCTGGGCACTGTCTGCTGCTGCACATATCATCTCACTGAACCCCAATGACAAGTTAGGCAGGTGATGATACTATTACCATATTTATAGATGAGGAAACTGAGTCTCAGAGAAGTTATCCCTTGGCTCAAAGACTTAAGACTCAGGTGAAGATACATCAGGCCTTGATCAGTGACATGGCCTGGTGCCTCAGGGTGGTGAATGGGGACATGCAGGATGAGGGCCATCTGAACTTGGATGTGAGCTAACAGTGGGGAGGGTTAGTTAAACCACGGACATGGCTGTCTGAGTTCACGTCTCCCACCTACTGATCCCTCACTAAGAACCACAGAATCCAAGACAGAAGAGAAAGTACCCGAGAGTCTCCAAGACCCCTTGCAGCGTATTCTTTGACCAAAATTCCTCCCCTGAGAAGCTCCACCGGGTGACCTCAACTCTTGGGGTTTGTCAGAATTGCAAGGGGAGCTGGACTCAGTTTCCACAGACTGAGGTCAAAGAGGAATGTTGCTATCCACCCCTAACAAGACGTTGGGGTTTGCTCTGGGGAAGAAGCGGGTGTGGAAGAGGGACAGAGGTAGGAGGATTAAACTTTGTCTTTACAAGGCTCAACTTGAGACGCCCAGTCCAGGAGAGGACCTCAAACTTGGTGGAAATTTCCTCAGGCCTTTCTCTCCTGCCCCAGTGCATAGTGATGTCTTTTATGGGTCTCCTTTGGCCTATAAAGTGAGCTTTCACGTCCTCTGTGCAAAACTGGTTTCTCGAACATGCTGAAAATAGAAGAGACTTCCACAGCCCAGTTTTCCCTGGGGCTGAAGAGCAAGGTTACCTCAAGAGAGGTGGAGGCCCAGGCGTCAGAGCCAGCCACTGAGTGGGAGGCTGCCTGGCCCAGCCCCAGGGTGATGACAGCAGCAGAGACATGACGAGTTGCAAACTCCAGCCTGTGGGGCTTCCCTGAGCTTTGGGCACCTGAGGCTCTCCCCTGTCCTGGCTTAGTACCCAGCAGACCTCTCCAAGGCTAAGAGCAGAGTGTCTGTATCATCAAAACTGCATCCTGGCCTCCTACAAGGTGCTGAGAGAGGTGCCGGGAGACGGCAGTCAACAAAGCAGACGTGGTCCACAGTCAGGATGACTGCTGTCTGAGAGCAGTATAATGTGAGCTACTCATGGTGTTTTTAGCTTTCCTAGTAGTTGCATTCAAAAATAATAATGACAGTAATTTAACGATGTATTTTATTCAAACAACATACCTCAAACATGATCACGTCAACATGCAATCAATATAAAAATTATTACTGAGATAACTGACATTTTTTAAACTAAACCTTCACAATGTGGTGCGTATTTAAACCCTTCAGCACATCTTAGTGCACCTTGGCCGTGTTTTGAATGCTGGAAATAGTCATCTAGGCTCAAGGCTCCTCTTGGGCTGCCTGGACTGTGATGGCAGAGGCCGAGGTGGACTCAATGATGGTTGATGGCTCTGAGGGAAAGTGTGAACTAAAGCGACCACTGGTGGTAATATTTATTAAGCAGTTACCATACACCAGCCACTTGCATGATCTTTCCTAAACAACCCTCAGAGATTGGCATCCCCATTTTATAGATGAGAAAAGGGAGGCACAGTGAGGTCTCATCTCTGCCCAGTGTCACATGGGTGGTCTACAGCAGTGCCTCAGTGCAGAACCCAGGGCCTGAGCTCTTACCTGTTGCATCATGGAGCCAAAGAGCCCCAAGTTAGAGCCCATACCCCCTCATCCCCTCCAGTGTTGCCCCTGGTGCTGGACATTGAGAGACTATATCTCAAGTTTTTCATAAGCTATCAAGGGTTTCGTGTTGAATAAAAAAAGTAACATGGAAGTGATTTAGACTATTCCCTCTGCAACCAGATGGCCTTGGTTCCAATCTTAGTTCCATCACTTATTATCAGGGTGGCCTTGGGCAAGTTGCTTAACCTCCTGTGCCTACATTTCCTTGCTTCTGCAATGAGAACCATAACAATTGAGCCTATCTCAAAGACCATGATGAGGATTTCATGAATTAATACAACGAAGGACCAGCACCTTCTTGGTAATGAAGGAACAATGAGTAGGCAGTAGCTCTAATTATTGTGGTATAAATAGACACAGATGCTATGGGATTCTGATAAGTGTGTCTGGAGGGAGGAGAATGGAAGTAGAAGGCAGGGAGAGGGTCAACCATGCATTCACTATGAAGTGAAGGAGTTCGGGCCCCCAAGGCTGCTTCACTACCTCTGGATTATAAAAGCTGAAATGTAAGTCATGCTGCTGTGGGTTGAAACAACCTCTGAAATTCACATGCTGGAGTCCTGACCCCCTCTAACTCAAAATGTGACTGTATTTAGAGACTGACTTTTCATAGAGGTAGTTAAGTTAAAACGAGGTCACTGGGGCGGGTCGTAGTAGATATGACCGGTGTCCTCATATGTGGAGGAAACCTGGACCCAGGCTGTCATGCAGAGGGAAGGCCAGGCGAACATGAGGGTAGCCACCGGCAAGCCAGAGGCGAGACCTGCAAGGGTCTGCCCACACCGCCCTCAGCAGTGGCCAGTCCTGCCCATCTCTCGGTCTTGAACTTCCAGCCTCCAGAACCGAGACAATGAATCCCTGTTGTGTGAGCCACTCAGCCTGTGGCACTTTGTTACAGCAGCCACAGGAAACAAATACACACAGACACACATTGGCCTCATCCCCTTGACCTACAGACACTGAAGAAGGGCCTCTAGGTCAGCAGCCAGCCCCGGTCCACACGGCAAGCTTGTAAAAATCTCAGCTCCTCTGCCAGCTTGTTTCAGCAGGTCTGTCGCAGTGGAAAACTACTCAGGAAGGTGGGCTGCGTCCCTAACACTGCTCACTCTGTTTCCCCTGCTACCTTCAAAATCCCCCTCTGTCAACTGAAAGGGAAATAAAGCGTGTCTTTATTCGGGCCCAGCTCCCTTGGACACCACGCTCCAGTTGGAGCCAAGACAGACACAGTGGTTCATTGAGCGAGGTTCTCCCTGCCATGTTCCTGACACACTACACCAGGGCCCCCGGGGCCTCCAAACTGCATCCATGTCCATCCCAGGCCTGAGGGCAAAGGCGGCAGCAGAAGCTGCTCAGGCAGCCAGCACCACCTTTACCTGTTTAGTCCAATGCACGAGTCATTGAAATTTTACATTTTCTTTTCCTTCCCAAATCCCATCCATTTGAGACAATTATTGTTCATTTTCCAAGCTGTGAAATGCAACGTACATTATTTCTCACGTGCTGTTCACAGACAGAACATGGGGGACTGTACCCCGCTTCCTGCCCACAATGATTTTGAGGGTTTTTCTTCATCTGCCACAGAGGGAAGAGGTGCTGCTGTGACTCCCAGATCAATTCTTCATTCTAAAAATTGTGGTGTGAGAGGCAGACTCCTGATAGACCTCACGTTCTTCTCTCTGAGCAGCTTCTAGGTATCTAATCAATCACGCCTTTCACCCAGGGGAATTAGCAAAATGCAGCGTCTGGTGTTTTAAAATACAGATGCGAGACAATAATGTAAAATGCAGACAAGTGGTCATTTAGGGTAAAGGATGTGAAACCATGAAGGTTAATTCTATTTTGTTTCTCTCCCAGAGTTGAGAAAGACCTGCAAACTGGAGTTAAAGATGCTTCCTAGAACAAGGAACTGTTATGTAACTAGAAAAAGACACCAGTGTGCTAGCGTGGATATGACTTACAGCCCAAGACCCAGGGACCAGCTCCATCACTCATGAGCTGTGTGACCTTAAGTAACTTGCTTAACTTCCCTGAGCCATACTTTTCTACCTTTCCTCCTCCATTAAAAATAAATAAATAATATAAAATTTCAGTTTGGTAATGTCTAAAGGTCCTTCCCAGCATGTTATTTTTGGCAAATAATTTCATATACCAGAAACATTGCAACTTCCCCGGTGTGAGCAAGAGGCACAGACTGGGGCTGAGTCCACTCTATTAGCCTCAGTCCAAAGGGGTCAATAAACGGTATTGAACAGAAAGACAGTGAACAAGGACTTGGCCTTCCTTGCTCCTCCACTGTCTCCACCTTCCAACCCAGCAGCCAGCTCCCCCCTTGCTGTGAAGAGGTAGGTGTGTTTTTTCTCTTTATCTCACTGGCTATGGTAACATTCCAATGCCCACAGGGGCCACTTATGCATCAGTTACACCAGTCACTAGTAGCCCAGGGCTGAAGATGTCATGGGGTTCAAGTTCCAAAAGGCCAATGAAGGGCCATAATGTGCACCCTGTTCTCCACCAGCATAACTACGTGGGCCCCAAAGCAGTGACGCAAGATGACAGAGGAGGATCTCAGCAGTTACTGCTGCCATTTGAGACAGAAGCTTCTGTGGCAGGATCAGCGCACCATCGTTAGTCTGTGAAGACAGACCCAAGACCTCAGTCCCAGGCTGACCAATTCCATCTCAATGTTGGGGCACTTCCATCATGGGAAAGATGAATAGGAGATGAGAGAAAATCAGGTGAATATTACTAAAAGGGCCAGATTTTGATTTAAGTTCAAGAAAAGTATGAAAGTATGAGTATAAGAGCATTCATAACCTACCTGATAACTAGTTTCCGCTGTTCCAAAGAGAACCTGATTTTATTGAAAGTGGGTACTAAATTTCTCGGCGCCCTAGTGGTGGCCAACTGATACAGTTCTATCAGAGTATTTCAATCACAAATTTTCTGGGTTTTATTCAGAAAGTTTTACTTTCTTTTTTAAAGATTTATTTATTTATGCATACAAGAGCTGGGGTACAGGCCAGAGATACAGGTGGTGAGAGGACTCACCAGAGACAGAGTGGGGAACAGAACAGGCAGAATGACTGAAACACACTGCTGAGGGGAGCAGCGGGCGAGACAGGAGAGGTCTGCTGCGCCATGTGGATTGCTCCCTGCAGGCCAGAGATCAAACTTGTACTGCAGAGTCTACAGATTGCTTCATAGTGTGGTGCTTAACCCCTTGCACCACCAGGGAGGGCCCCAGAAAGTTTTACTTTCTAACTCTAGGCATTGCCTCTTTTATGTTGTTTCTCTTCCTCCTTTCTGCTGCCTGGAATTTAGACGTGATGACTGGAGTGGCAACAGCTATCTTGCAACCAGAGGGAAAAGCCAGGAACATCACAGAGACATCAGTTCTGCTGTTTTTTGAGCTGCCGACCCAGTAAGAACAACTCTAACTTAGCATTTCCCCTGAAGGGAGAAACAACACCTCTGAATTTATGTAAAGCACTGTATGGGGTTCTCTGTCACTTATGTGGAATAACCTACCCTGGCTTAACATGCTTCTTGATTTCATTACACTCTGGAACTTTCTAAGCCACACAAGCTTCTTCAGTTCAAGGCTTTACATTTCTACTCTTCTTTTTACACAAATCTCTTATCCACATCATGAAACAGTATTTCTCTGTTGGCTGATGCCGGGATATTTTCTCTGAACAACGGGGAGAGGCAAGACAGCCTGACCTTGGCTAGTGACCTCTAACTGAAAACCAGGGAAGAGGCCACTGCCTCCCACACACTGGCTCCAACCTCCTGAGAGCTGCTATTCTCCAAACACATCAGGAAGACAGTTGTCCTCCCGCTCCCACATCAGGATTGGCCTGGGGTTTCTGGAAAAAGGCTTGCAGGATTGTCAGGGGTGTGAGAACACTGCAGGAATCCATCCCTCGCCACCCTGCTATGGCCAGAGGTGCAGAGCTGCCTCCTCACTGGCATCTTTTAAATCAATCAGGAAAGAATTAAAAGAAATGCCTCGATGTAAAACATATCTGCCTGCAGCTCGAAGGTCAGGGGCATTTGTTCTGAGCAGCTGGAAATCTGCTCCCAGCTCTGCAAAGTTGCTTCCCCCTATCACAAAAACAGGGCATGCTGAGACCTTCCCTGTGGGCTCCTCAAAGCCCCCTGCCATTTCTATCAGCTATTACCGGGCATGCATGCCCTCCTCCAACACCCCCCACCAGCCCCAGAGCATTTCCCAGAATTTTATGAAGGGATAAGACACACACACTCACACACACACACCATACACATGTGAGCACAGGGCAGAGAAATGCGAGCTCACAGTCTATTCCTTATGTGTTGGTCACCGTGCCAACCAATGCACATCTATTTCCTTCAGTCCATACCGTGCCAACGCTATCTACAATTGTCTCTGTTTTAAAGATGGATGGGCTGGTGATCGCATGATGACAGTGGAGATAAATAGAAAGAGGGAGGAGCGGCTGTGGGGTTCTCCCTTTGCAGGAAGGCTAAGGCTGGCATCCTTCCAGAAGTGGCCCTGCACCACTCAGCTTCAGCAAAGTGCTGGGCTTGGCTGGCACTCGCCCCTTGCTCTTGGAGAGTGGACCAAAGTCTCCCGAGTTCTGGGCTAGGGGTCGGGATGCGCAGGAGCTACACATCCCCATGGGAATGACAAAGGAAGCTTCCAGCCAGCTGGACTGCCCCCCAGGGTTAGTATTATGTGGGGTTTTTTTTATAAACACAATTGTTTCTAAAAGGGCAAATGCGTCCCTAGATGGAATGGGTAGTCATTGGACTGAAGGCACAGCGGGGTAAAGGCACCGCCAAGCAGGGCAGCAGCCCCTGGCCCTTTGCACCTGCTTCTGGAGGGGAACACAGCTCAGAATGGAAACCAAGAGTCATCAGATCAATTTGCAGTATGATTTCAGCCTGGGGCAGAGTCAGGACTCTGATTCTGGCCCCACGGTGGGGAAGCTGGCTCTTCAGGAACTGGGATTATAAGTGTCGTCCTGCGTCTGGGGCCTGGGGATTTTAACTGTTTCCCCACCACACTGCACGAGTTAACAGCAAGCCGCCATTGTAAAATACTTTCTAAATGTCCCAAATGTACTTTCTGTTCCCCCAGAGGCAACCGGAAAAACACACACTGGTGGCCACTGGTTGGCTGCATTGGGGACAGTCACGCCTCCTTCATGCCCGGAGGCCCTGCTAAGTGGGTATATGTATGTCTAGTCTGTAGACCAAGAGACTGAGGCTCGTGAAATGACCTTCCTTGTCTAATGTCACCTAATCACTAAAGTCAGGATTCAGTAGTTCTGCTCATTCGGGGAGAGAGATGTGAATTTTGTATCGGGTGCTCATTAAGTAAAGGGAGAGTGGGGTACCCTCAAAATAACACCTATGGGGAGTTTCTGGAAGCAAGATTCATCCATAAGAAAAAACAGATTGGCAAGAGCTAGGGCTGGGAGGAGTCACAGAAATGATTTTTAAAAGTAGGAGCAAAGAGCAATAAAAGACTTAAAAAAAGAAATAGAAATGGCCTTGGGCTGGGCACTCTGCTCAGTTCTCCCAGGGCACGAAGAAGCAGTGACCAGGGAGGGCCACGGCCAGGCAGGGTTGGGGGAGGGGGTGCTCTGGGCTTCTCCCATACCCACCCCCACTGGTTTCAAGTTAATACACCCCTTCCTTGGCATAGGGGGTTACAGCCCACTAAGTCAGAAATGCATCTGAAACACTATGCATGTGACAGCTTAGCCTCCACTGCCTTGAAGATGCTCACAGAGCTGCATTAGCTACCTTTGGACAAGTCATCCTACACAGAGCCTGTTTTATAATAGTGTTGGCTATCTCCTATCATTTACTGAATACTGTGCAGAAAATGAAAAACAGCCTGTAGAATATCAGTCATTTGCTCCAGCGATCACAGGGCTGATTGGGAGCTGCCCCGCACCTTGTAAGAGTTTAGTAACCCATATCACTAGCCCAGGAAGAGATAAAAATTCAAAATACCAAATGCCGTTTCTGCCAAACACGTATCACAAAAGATGGAACTATCACGATGTCAAAAACCCGTAAGTCAAAGTATATAATGCAGGGACTATTTATATTTTGTTGAAAGTGTTTTTCTTCTCCAAACCAGTGTGAGGAGATGGTCGAAGTGGTTAATAATGAACAGCTGCACAGGGCCTTGAACAGAGGTGTTCAATCAACATTAACTACATTCCATGTGCCCGACACTCTCCAATTCAACATGAACAAACCAGGGTGCCATACTCTTGGCTCATAGTAAGCCTTTTTTCAGGGTGAACCCACAGATCATTTTCACATGATAAGATGCCAAGTTGTGAATCAGGGCTCCTACATTTTTTTAATGCAAATAAGCAATAAGTGCAAAGCTTTAGATTAATTCATAAATTAATCTGATGGTATTATGCTTGGGTAGCTTGGGACGCAGGAGGTAACTAACTGGCAACTGGGCCACCAGACGGGGGAAGGGGTCCTGAAAAGTCCAGGAAATGGCCCTAAAAATTAGGAATGATAATAATGACTAATAAACACTGTGCTAAGCTCGTCACATGTATGAAATCATTTAACCCTGTAACAACCCGTGATGTGGGAGGAGAGGGCTATCATTACATGAGACATGCCCACAGTCAGGGGGTGTGGGATATAAACCCAAGCCATCTGACCCCCAAGGGCCATTCTTAACACCTCTGCCAACACACACACACACACACACGCACATACACACAGATGTCTGAAAGTGCCTGCCCTGTGTGTGCAGAGCCCTGGTTCAACAAGCACTGTTGTTCCTCCCATATTTTAGATCAAATGTGGTTTTAAATTCAACTCCATGTAGAATTGTCCCATTGGCCAGCAAAGGCCAAGCTGGTCCCTCTTTTCTGTCCTGCACACAGAGGCTGCCACCCCCAAGCATTGTCCCTTCCCCTACACCGTGCCTGTGTCTCCATCCACAGCGAAGAAGCGGACTATTCGGGTGCTCCTTCCAGAGACCCCGTTCACAGACTCAGCTTCCAACTGTGGAATTAACAGCAAATGTCTGAGGCCCCAGGGCAGGGCAGGTAGCTCAAGCATGGCACCTAGAGTTTGAAGTGTAAGAAAGAAGATTCTCTACCAGAAGAGGACGGCAAATCAAATCCTCCGAGCCCACCAGGTTCTGGCGGCAAGGCTAGCAGACCTTGACCAAAGAGTTGCACCACCAGCGGTTGAGCGCTGGGTTGCGAAGCTGCCCGCAGCCTCTGCCGCACCTGTTCGATCCCCGGCCACCGGGGAGGGTCCCACAAGGCGCGCAGACCTCTCCTGGCGCCCGCTGCTCCCCTCAGCAGTGTACTTCGGGCCTTCTGCCTGTTCTGCTCTCCACTCTGGTGAATTCTCTCACCCTCCCCGTGCTTCTGACTGTACCCAGTGCTTGTACAAATAAATAAATAAATCTTAAAAAAAAAAAAAAAATGTTGCACCACCATCCTCACAACAGCTCCAGCCCCTCCTCCCCTAGGAGACCGCCCCAGCACAAGGTTATCAAGGCCACACCCCCTTTCAGGAAGATAACAAGCCAGGGAAAGTCCTAAGGATTTTTACCAAATGCCCAGCGCTGAAGACAGAATGGGCAATTTTCATTATTGCCAACGTGGAGTGCAGAGTAATACCAGCTCGGTGCAGCTCTCTCCCCCTCGCTGAATGCTACCTCCACCCGTCCTTCATACTGATCCATCCATCCATAGCAGGGAGGGGGTGGCTCCTTCTGAAGCCAAGTAATTCATGGAGTGCTTCGGGGGCACCCAGGAGGCCAAGGGGATGCCAGCATGCCTTGTCCATCAGTAGCAGCCTCTGCGCTCTACAGGGCTAAGATCACGAGGTGACCTCAATGGCATCAGCTCCTCGCGCTAAAGGCTGCCTTCCTCTATCCAAAAGGGATCTTTTTTCCTTCTTGCCTACTTTGTATGCTCTGGCACAAAACTCATAATTTGCCAGACCACACAATACTCTGACTCCCAGGCAACTGTCCAGATGAGTTTGTGTGTTACAGATTTCTTTTATTTTTTTAAGTGATTGCTGCATCATGGAAGAAGCCACTGAAGGTTTCTTGCAGAAACCACTTCGGCTGCCCCCCTTAGGTCAACTTAGATGACCTTGAGGGGAAAGCACTTAGAGTTTAGAATAAAATAGATTTGAGTCCAATCCTAGCTCTGCTACTAATTTTATAACCTCAGGCAGGAGCTTGGGCCTCTCCAAACCCATTTTTCCTTGCCTGAAAGAGGCTCGTAATAACATATGCCTAACAGATTGACTATAAAGATTAGAAATAGTGTGTGTAAAATGTCCTATAATGAAATACATTCCCCTGTACATGGAAAATACTTAACACATGATAGCTAACCCTGTTGTTATGATTATTAATAATAATAAAGTTACCCACATCTCCAACATGGCTGGGATTAGTTACCTCTGTTACACTATATTGTGCTGCACCCTATGAGTGTTCCAGAACTGCTGAGTGATGGAATGTGTGGGTTCTTTTCCCTTTCCCTTCCTTCTATGCTCCCCTCCATCTGTATCCTTCTCTCCCTGAAAGGATGACCCCAGGGAGCACCGCGACCAAGCTCCAAGGCAGCTGCTGGGTGACCTGTTTCAGATTGGCCAATAGGAGGAAACAGAAGAAGAGAGAGAGACAGACGGACAGACAGACCAGAGGACAGAGATTCGAGCATGGCTTCCTGCTCCCACTATGACAATAGTAGTAGGTGTCCCATCACCTTCAGGGCCCAGGTGACAAGGGCTTATCTCTGTTGCCAGTCTCCAGATGCTCAAGTTTTGTTTGTTTCTTATTCCTGCTCACACCATTAGAGTCTTAAGTTGAATCCTGTTTCCTACCACACCCCAATAACCCCTTGAAGTACTATGCTGATGTGCACAGGGAACAGTCCTAAGGAGGCCCAGCAGAAAACTTTGAAACCCTGGCTGGACTATGTGAAACCCAGGGCAGACCACATCACATCGGATGCCTAGGGCTTTCAGGAATGTATGTTTCATATACAGCAAAACAGTGGAAACAATCTAGACGCCCAACAATGGGGGACTGGTTACATAAGTGGGGGTTATGCAACAGGACAGTGGGGCAGTCAGCCTCCCCTGGTGGTTCTAAATCCTCTCTCCTGGCTTCCTGGCCTCCCACACTAAACAGGATTGACCTGTGAGGCAAAGAGTATCCTGCCCAGCATGTGTGTGACAGCCAAGGAGAGGTCATAGAAAGGACAGAGCCTCTGCCTGCCTCTCTTGGCCACACATCCTGGAGGAAGCCAGCCGCCATGTTGTGAGGACACTCAAGCCATCTGATGCAAAGACTTTGTGAGTGAGCTGCCTTGGAAGCGGGTCCTCTGGCTTCAACCCAGCCTTCAGATGCCCACAGCCTGAGCCAACACAGGACCAAACCCCAGACCCCAAACCAGAATCCCCAGATCAGGACACTCTCAAATTCCTGGCCCACAGAAATTTTAAGAAATAATGATTATTGTTGTTTAAAGACACTGACTTTTGGGGTGATTTTTTTATCAATAGGTAACATGTAAATGGAAACATTATATGGTAAGAAAAAATTTTACTCTGGAACAATGTTTCGTGAAGTAAAAAAATGTTCCCAATCTATTTAATGAGAACAAGAGAGAAGATATGTTCCCATTTTTCATGTGCATTTTCATATATTCATCCAAAAAGACTAGAAGGAAACAAATTGGAATGTTTATAGTGATTATCTTTGGGTAGAGGAATTAAAATCCTTCGCATTTTAAGTTTTCCCATGTTTTCCAGAATGATCACTTTTTATAATCTAACAGAAATGTGTACTTAACAAAATAGCTTTCCTGGTATAGTTTTTAAAATGGAAATTAATTTTACATAAAGTGAAAATTTTGGCTCGAGTGTTCAAGAAGAGCCTGTAGGGTCCCATCAGGAAAACACAAACACAATGTCAACCCCACAGGCTGCCCTGGGCTCTTTTCCTGACCATGCAGCTTCCTCTCTGTCTGACCTGCCCGGGACTTGACCAGCTACCCCATGAGTCCTTCTGAGAATCAGAGAAGCTTGGAGAAGTTTGCAGGCAGCAGGGACCTTCAGGAGGCTCTCCCTGATGGCATAAGGTAGTCCCAGCTCTTATTGAATGCTTCTTATGATAGGAAGCTCACCTCTATGTAAGGTTCCCTCCATCTGCTGGCATTTCTCACTGTTACAAATGCACCAGTGAGAATGAATGGACCCTCCCCTCGCTGCTGGTCACTTAGCCAGCAGGGAAGGAAGGACTGTTCTGCAAGTGCTAGGGCATCAGACACATTGCTTTGTTTACTGCTGTATCCTTTGCACCTGGCGAGGTACCAAACACCCAGCAGGTACTCAGGAAACACTTGTGGAATGAATGACTGAATAAGTCAGTGGGTGAATGGATAAAGAGCAGTATCAGGTACTGACAGTCCTGGGGATGCAGCAAAGAATCAGGCACATCCAGTCATGAGCTACTGGCTGGCAGGGAGATGAAAGTAATAACTACTGAGCATCGTGACGAGTGCAGGGAAGAACTTCCAGGAGCCAGGAGGAACCTGGGTGAGGAGCTCAGGGAAAGTGTCCCTGGGAAAGTGGCACTTAAGACACGGTCTAAAGAAAAAGTAGGATGTGAGCAAGACAAGAGGGGTAGGGGGCGGAGGCAGGCACTGGCAGACCTCACTGGACCACAGGGCAGTGGAGAAACCAGACCACAGGCTGCAGGTGCGACAGACCGGAAGCCACAGCAATTTGTCAGGAGGCCCTCGCTTCTTTAGTGAGCACAGAGAACTGAGCTCTGTAAACTCATCTGCTCTGCTGCTGTTGTTTTTTCTCATTTGGGATTTGTTTATCCTTTCATTTCCTACTTTAATTTCCTTTTAATAAAGGCCTAATCTTGTCCTGGCTCACCTAATGGGGAAAGGGATTAGTCCACAGCTAAACCAGAAAGGGGTAGGGGTTGAGGCCAGGCTAGTGGGGGGGACGCAGGGGTCAGGGTGCAGTTCCAGAGCCAGGCAGACAGACAGCAAACTCAGGAGGGGCCAAAATAAAGACAGCTTCAGTGCCCCCCCACTCCCCGGGGGTCTCCTCCCTTAGCTCAGGCTGAGCTTCCAATGCAAATATTTCCTCCACAGCAGAAGCCGGGAGGCCTGAGCTCCAGCCCCGGCCTAGCGCCCCGACTCTGTGCTGGCATGTTCTCCCATCGCGGCACACCTCTGCTTCCTTACCTGTATGAGGGAAATGACACCAGAGCATCGGCCTCAGAGGACTTTTGTACAACCCCAGCACAGAGAAAGCGCACTTAAACCACAATAACTTTCATGGTTCATTTGAAAGTACAGTGAGTCCTGCTTCCTGGAACCATCCTCAGGTGCTGCTACAGATAAGCTGAGACTCTCCCAGCATCCGGGCCTGCTCTGACCTCAGACTGTCAATAGCCCCCAGCTCTGACCTCAGACTGTCTCCCACGCAAGCCCCCTCCCTGGGGGATTAACCTCAGCCCCACTCTCAAGGACAGACCTCAGGTGGGGGTCCCCACAGTCTTCCCACCTCTGCTGGCCGTTCTGTCCTCTCACTCTGCGACAGACCCAGAGTCAGGAGCTTGCGACCCTGTCACACATTTGCTGCCAAGGGCAGGTCCCGGGCTCAGGCTGGACTCCAGGCCGAGCACCATCCCCCTGCTCCCTAGCGCTGCTCCTGGGGCCTGTAAAACACAAAGCAGGGAAACTCCTGCAGAAGGCAGGCGGGCTGTCTGCAGGGGAGGCCTAGGCAGCTCCTGGCCAGCTGCAGGGAGCACAGGCTTGTCTTTCTGGAAGGTGCTCGAAGTCACTCTGCTCTGAAGGGAGAAGACGGGCTGCACATTAGACACTGGAGGCAAGAAACAGAATCTGAGCTTGATGCAGGACAGAACTGAAGAGAAGCCACTGAAAAGCTGACACCAGGAAAGACATCAGTAGGGGTGGGGGGTTAAAACTGGGAAGGCCGCTGTGTGTCACTGTAAGGGAGGAGCATATAAAGGCAACCCGAGATGAAATCCAGCAGGAGGATGAGGAGACTGCCCAGGTGCATGGACAGTGGGCAGGGAGCCATCCTGGGGGTGTCTGGAAACTTCTCTGGGCAGACACATATTCAGGAGTGTGTGCTTGAGTGACGGCTGGAGTAAGGACTGAGCTTAGCCAGCAAGAGTCTCAACAGAAAGCAGTTCTTCAGTCCATGAGTCCACTCCAAATCCTGCCAGACAGCACCCCTGCAGAACCCACCGAAAAGTCAGCCTCCATGAACAGATGGATGAGAAAGCTGAGGACCCCTCAGGGGTTCCTTCTTGTTCACGGCATCCCCACACTTTGTACACGGGAAACTCAAATTGCTTCCTTGGTACCAGAGTTACAAAGTCTGACAGTCTGATTACGAGATGCCAGCTGACAAATGTCCAAAAGTGCTTGCTTTCTGCTTACCCTGGGTTAAAAGAATGAAATCTTTGCTCTGTGCGAGCCAGAAAACAAGAGATTTCAAGTCAGACTCTGGGGCACAGGTGACATTTTCAACCCTGATCTAAAATGAGCTATTCCAGACAAAAGAATTTTCTAGATAAAACTCTCCAAGCAGCATTAACAACAACAAAATATTAAAATAGTAATGAAATCTCTTTCATGTGAATAACAATTCTCTAAATTATTAAAATGGAACTCCTCTAAACACTTCAAGGTTCCTTAAAGGAGCATATTGAAGGAAATCCAACTCGTTACTGATAATCCCACATCAACACGAACAGGCCCCACTGGGGCATATCAGGGAAGGTAGGAGACTGGGGTTCGGAAGCCAGGAGCATAAGCCGGTTGGTGCTATTGCCTCAGGTAATTAACCACTGAGCTTTTGCCTTCTAAGTAAATGCAATTCATAAAAACTTGGCATGTAGTGGGTGCTTCACCTGCGTGGGAGTTTATTCCTGAAAATGCTTTGGAACATGAATCATAGTTCAAAATGAATCTGAAAACTTCAGCCATCTTTATTTGACTACAGACCCAGCTATAACATTTCTTAATTTTGAAATTTTTTTTGTTTTATTCATAAAAGTAAGAAATGTTCACAGTCAAAATTCTAAATACCAAAGACAATTTTAAAGGTAAAAATCACTGATATTCTAATCACCCAGAAACGGACTTGTGATTTTGTCTCTGCCTAGAGCTTTGTAGAAATGCAGAGACACTCTCTGTTTTCACAATGCTAGAATTATTCTATGCATGTTGCTTTGTGATCTTTCTCATTTACACTGTCTCATGAACATGTTGCCACATTAAAATTCAGCTCCCTGCTGCCATTCCAAAGGCTGCACAGAATTTCACAGTATGGATGGACCATTCTTTATTTAATTAATCTCTGCTGAATGATATTTTGGTTATTTCTAATTTTTCACTCCCACCCTATATGTCACTCTGCACATTCACAGAGAACATAGTGGGGGTTTCCAGAGGGGAGGCAGGAGTGGGGAAACAGGTGAATAAAGGGGGTCATGAGGTTCACACTTACATGCATAAAATAAATGAGTCCACGTAGTGTATAGTTGGAAGTTGTCAGGAGTAAATCCTAAAAGTTAACTTTGTATAGTGACAGATGGGAACCAGACTTATTGCAGTGATCATTTCACAGACACAAATATCACATCATTATGTTACACACCTGAACTAAAATAACGGTATGTGTCAATTGTACCTCAATTAAAAAAAATATTTTTTAAAGTACCTTAATCAGTAGTTACTACCACAGAACCTGCTGACTCCAAGATGGCATAAAATTCTAACAAAAGGTCATGGCAAGTCAGATGTGACCCTAACAACTCCACCTGAAAGTCGCCGGGCCAGGGTGCATCCCAAGTTAACAAGGCGAGGAAATGCACTTTCCACTGACATTTGCAAGCTTCCCACTCCCAAAGTGACATTTCTAGAAAAGACATCCTCAGCTCCGGCGCCAGGAGGAAAGGCATGTGTAAGCTCGTTGGACCCGTGCCCGCCGCCGGCGTTTGGGATTTGTCAAGCTCAAAGCTACGGCTCCTTGCAGACTACCTGTGCCTGGCTTTAGGAAGCAGGGGACAGAGAGGGAAGGCTGAGAACTCAAGAAATGAAGCTGCTTCAAAGGGACCAGGTCAAAAGAAGGGAACTCTGGCAGGTGTGTAAGCTTTCTGTTACCCTACCCAACTCTGCATCATCATGCAGCACCCCACCGCAACCCCCAAACCCCAAAAATCCCCTCCATCATGAGAGTGGTGGGTCCTGGCAATGGCAGCAGCAGCTGCGTGCTGACACTCTCTCCTACCTGCACCATAGGGGAGCCTCACTCCCTGCCAGCTGCTAGGGCAGCACTTTACAGATGAAGAAACCAAGACAAGAGGTTAAGTGACTTGCCCAAGGCCACCCAGCTGATAAGTGACAGAGCCAATACCCACACCTAGGTCCTTAGACACTGCACAGTGCCACTAAATAACTGGAGGGCATGGAAGGAAGTATCAGAAGAGGCCAGTGCTCTTTCTTGCCTCTTGACTTGGCCATGCAAGGTGCCATAAAGATGGACAGTACCGCAGCCCTCTCAGATGGCCCAGCACTTAGAGCATCTAAGGCAGGCAGAGCATCTAAGGCGGGCAGAGAGGACACGGAGAACAAACATACAGAAATGAGCAAAGGGTCAAGACCCACATGCTTCTCTGGCCAGTCCCCGTCTCCCTGCTCCACTGTCCTCTGCAAAGCAAGGGGTGGCCCATGATGCTTCTTTGAGTCAGAGTCACTCAGTCTGGTCAAAATAGAAGGTGGTAGGATTGGGTGGAGATGTGGAGTGGGATCCCCAAGAACACTGAGCAGCACAGAAAGGAGGCTAGAGGGAGGCCAGCAGCTGGATTTGGATGCAGATGCCACCACTGCCCTACTATGCTGGGTCAGCCACCAAGTTCTGCAGACTCAGAGATCACATCTGGAAAATGGATGATCATGGTCACCATCAATAGCAGATCCACAGAGAGCAATAGCTACTCCATCATCATCATCATCATCATTAAATTGTACTTGATCCTGCCCATCCTGCCTGCCATGGAAACCACTGGGGTGGAAGGAGAATGATGTTCCTTCAGGCTGTGTCACATGCAGGCCGGGAGCTGCCAAACACAAAGCTGACTTGATCAGCAGCAGCTGCTTCTCCACTGATTACCAGGCCACACCCCCATATTTGCAACCCACCGGCTCCCTAATTCACTTCTGATGAAGCCAGTGCTGATGAGCTCCTCCCCTATTAGAATGGGGATGCACAGAGCTCAGCTGATATCTGCCAGGGCAGATGTGGCCATGGATGCATCCTCCAGCGACATCAATCCAAATGTCTCCAAACTGCAGCGGCGTCAACGCAGTCAGCTTTTGTCTTGTTCAAAGACATTATCCAGCTGAATTGGATTTGCC
Organism: Talpa occidentalis; assembly: GCF_014898055.3. Classification (NCBI taxonomy): domain Eukaryota; kingdom Metazoa; phylum Chordata; class Mammalia; order Eulipotyphla; family Talpidae; genus Talpa; species Talpa occidentalis. Next base: position 11,158,625 of record NW_023601653.1, read on the forward strand.
AGGTGTTCTTGCTGTTGTTTGTCTCCTGAACCCTCTTCCTGATCCCCCTGTGATGAGATGATTGCTTGTAAGACAACTGACAATTATGGTCCTTTAAGAGTCTGGGCACAGCTGAGAAGCTTCGCCATCTTGAACACGCGCCACCAGGTGACCACTTGAAACAGTGGCGCATCAGCGATGGGGGCGGGGGCTTTCAATGATCATTAAGTATAAAAATGCAATCTCCATCCCCCAAAGTGTAGCGACAGGGCTGCACCTGCATCCTATCCCAGAGCACAGGGCTCCATGCTGCATCATTCATAACCTCCCACAACCCCCTCCTTCTTACTTCCCTCTCTCCCGGCCAGGAATGGGGCACCCACTCACCTGGTTCTGCCTTACACTGTGCGACCCAGAGCCTTGCCTGCTCGCCCTGCCCTCCCCCTGCCTTCCCTCCCTTTATGAATGAATGAAACAAAGAATAAGCAGCCAAATGAACAACCCCAAGAGATAAATGGTGCAGATGCTTCCTGTGGAGAAGGGTGGTGCTCTTTTCCCAGTGAGGGTTTTCAGGCAGTCAATGGCTAAAGACAAACTGGCAGGAATCAGCCAGGTCTGGGTTAACAACAAAGGTGGTAAAGTTGACATAGCCGATCTCAAAGCACAAGGCCCTCTTGACACCCAATGAGGTGATCTTGGAGAAAATGAAAAGGTCCGATTTTAATCACCCAGGAAGTACATATAGGACACAAAATGACTTTAGGAAGTTGTGAAAGTAAAAAATGCACAGAAGCTGAATAGGAGAGATTTACAAACGGTGCAAGATTTGTGGGGTGTGCTACAGAGGTTGGATCCCCAGAGGAGGCCCCTAGGATACCATAGTTGAGCTGACTCCTCTTCCCTCATATTCCCTCAGGGTCCAGACTTGAGGAGCTAATTCCACAAGGTGACATCTGTATCCAAAGGAAATGCCAGCGCCTCAGAAAGCTTAGGTGATCGAAAGCAGATCACAGGCTGCCTTTCACAGGTAAGTATTCAGATCACAGGCTGAATACCTACTGTGCGCTGCCTGTGTGCCGGGAATTCACAGTCCTAGGCAGTATGACTGTGGTCCACAACCCAGACACGGCCCTGTCCTCATGGAGCTCCCAGGCCAGCGGGGAGACACATCAATGAGCTAATGGCCAAAGATACTTCATCTCCACAATATCAATGCATTTAGAATACAAGCCCCAGAAGGACAGGGGTCTGTGTCTGTTCTGTTCATCGATAGTGTCAAAAGTGCCCACAACAGAGTCTGCCACATCATAGGTGCTCAATAAATATTTGTGCAATGAACAAAGTGCTATAAAATTAATGCAAAGGGTCAGGTGAGAGTGTATGACGAGGGTACCTAAGATAGGCGGGAGTGCAAGGCTTCCCTACAGCGGCTATGTCCTCTGAATTTGGGGCTGCAGAGGAGGCTACAGGCAGAGGGTGGGTGGCATGGGGCCCAGGGTGTCAGTAGGACTGGCAGAAGCCTCTCTGGAAACAGGGCTCTGAGACAAGGGCAGAGGTCAAGCAGGGGCCACGTGGTGTGGAGTCACTGGGGATGCTTTTGAAGCCTGAGCACCCCCCCCAAAAAATTAGTTTAAAACACTGGAGAGAGAGAGGGGAAAATCTGAGGTTATTTCTCTCACTGATCCCTTCCCCCTTTGAACATCACTAAGTAATTAAAAGTCACTGGATTGGGCCTCCCTGGTGGCGCAGGTGGTTGAGCACAGCACTGTGAAAGCTGTCCACAGCCTCTGCAGTGCCGGTTCAATCCCTGCCGGCCACAGAGATACCCACATGGTGTGGCAGACCTCTCCTGTCTCGCCCGCTGCTCCCCTCAGCAGTGCTTTCGGTCCATCTGCCTGCTCTGTTCCCTGCTCTGTCTCTGGTGAGTCCTCTCACCCTCCCGCACATCTGGCCTGTACCCCAGTTCTTGTATTTATGAACAAATCTTTAAAAAAAAAATCACTTGATTATATATAGTCATAGAATAATGTGTGCCTTCTTTTAATTGCTTAGTAGAAGGCAGAGAAGAAATCATGAATTACTGCCCCAAAAGGGATATTTGTCAAGGAAGACTTATGAGCCATGAGCAGTTGGCGCTCACATTGAACTCGGGAGCAGCTCCATATTTCAAGCATTAGGAAGACAGTGCAGGACAGAAGGGAAGAAGCCCCCTCCTCCTGCTTCCTGGCAAAGCCCGGAGGCTCCACAGGCGAACGTCTTATTCCCGGATGGAAGAGCAATTGCCCTTCCTGCTCACAGGCGCGCTGTGAACAAACAAGAGATGGCCTTGACTTGACCAGCCTGATGATAAAGAAAAGGGCCCCACAGGCCCACGGAGGCTCGGCACCACCTCCCCTCCCGCCCTAACAGGGAGGAACACCCCAGTGCACACATTTCCTGACTTCTGGGAAGCTTCCTACTGCCCACGATTGCTTTAGCGTTCTGGGAAGCCACTGGGGTGTTTATGGTATCCCTGGCGAGGAGCAAGAAAGAGCGGGTCTGTCTTTAGAACACCCTCAGCAGCCCGGGTCAGGATGCAGTGAAGGACTCGGAAGAGAGGCCGACAAACTTGGAAGAGGATTTAGCAGCATCGTCTGGGAGAACTGACGGGTCAGAACCAGGGATCACAGTCACTACAGAGACAAATACAGCCGTCAGGAGGCTTCCCTTCCCTCCCACCCCCCGCATCAACCCCAGTGGCTCATCGATCTAATTCCACAATTAGAGAATCTTTTCTTTGATATGAAGCCATAAGACTCCCTATCACCTAAGGACCACACTCCTCCCATAGGAAGCACTTCTACTCACGTCCTCACACTCAGCACCTCTTGCACGAATTCTACCTGAGCTGGCTGGAGCATCTTGGGAGCAGGGACTTGGTTATTTTAAATTCAAATCTGCACCGAGCACACAGTAGGCACCTGTTAAACACGCCTTTGCTTGGGCTGTGCTTTCTCCCTGAAGTCATCGCCCACTCCTTCTTCCACACCATCAACCCCAATTCTGTCTGTCCGGCATCTGCTGGCTTGGAAGCCAGGAGCCCTCATGTGCATCCTGATCGCGCTCTCCTCCCACACTGCTCACTGTGGGGACCCCCGGGAGGGTCCTTTGGCTTCACGGTCTGTGTTGATGGGATGTTTCGCCTCCATCTGTCTTCCCCACTGAAGCGCCAGCTTCTCGAGGGAAGACTTGGTGCTGTATTTATCTTAGAACCCATCCAGAGCAGATGCAAGGCAGGCAAGAATTTACAGGCAAGTGACTTAGTAAGGGGTGCTCCCAGGAAAGAGGGGGAGCAGGCGGTGTGCAATCCTGAGCATCACCAATCAGCAGGGTCTCATTCTCGGGTTAACGCTCTGCTGTCATTAATTCATGGATGCTGAAATAATTCACATTTTTTTAACTGGGGTGGGGGACTGCAAATTAGGAAGCTGATCCTGGGTGTCAGATGGGGAAACAAGGAATCCCAGCAAGGGTGTAATTTCAGGCTCAATGCCGGTCTACATCCTGACCCCATGGGGAGCTTGAACGAATGACAGAGGACTTTGTGGTGAAGTGGCCAGACTCAGGGCTTCCCAGGAAGTAGTAAATTCCTGGATTCTTATGCATCTCAGTGCAGGAGAGGGGGCATCTCCACCCAAAGGTGGCCTTGGACGCAGGTCACAGTTGTGGTCATTAGAACAAAGCACAAAGGAGAAGCCAAGGGGCCGGGGGACCTGGCAGAGCGCCAGCAGTGCCCACGCCTCCATTTTGATAAAATTACTTGAGTTGAATTATCAGATGCAAAATATGGGGTCTGAAGAAAAGGGAATTTCTTCCCCTGGGTGATCCAATTGGAAGAAATTTGAATGAAGCGACTCCCTTCCAAAGACAGAAGCTGCACCTCGCCCTGCCTTCCGGTATTCATAAACGTGCCACCGTGACGCTGCTTCCTTGACTCACCTGGCTGCAGCTCCCCACCTTGGGTTAAAGCACCTAAGACTGAGTAACAAATCAATTCTCAATGCTCTCCTGCAAAATTTCCATGTAGTCCCAGGGCACCAACACCGGCGCATGTGATCAGGGGGTTTCCCCGCATACCAAGGGACCCTTATTTTTAAACTGAACCAACTGGAATCCTGTTTCGGGAGAGAGCCTTCCTTTAAGTCAGACCTAAATTTAGGGGTACAACTGCTTAGAAAACTTGCCCAAATATTCAGCATGTGCGTTTCTTCCTATTCAGGATGTTGATCTTGATTAAGATTCCTGATGGCAGGGATTTCTAAGCTTTCTAGAGAGATAGGCACATCACTCTTTGCCTTAAGAGAGAGGTTTTCATGAAAGGAACTAAAACGGGGGCACGTGCACCCACTTACATCCAATTTGCTTTAGTAAGTTGATACAGCTTTCCATCTGCTTGGCCCATTTCTGCCCCGTGAGTGGAAGCTGTCAGCTTCCCTTTTGGAATGGCCAATTTACTCAGCTCATTGATATTCTCCTGCCTCTTCTTTCTCCTTTTAGCCTGACTTCTCAGATTTCTTTTTCCAGCGTGGATCAGATTTCTAAGCTGGGACCCCACTGGCTCCGTGGGGGAGATCCTCATCTTCATGTCTGTAACAGCTAACATTTATTGAGCATTCACCACCCACGAGAAATTGCTTCAAGCATTCAACATAAATTAGTCCATTTAATCTTCACAACAAACCCTATGAAGTGGGTAGAACTAGGCATCCTACTTTATAGATGTGGTCACAGTGACGCAGAGAGGTTAAGCAACTTACCCAAGGCCACACAGCTAGTGCGGCAGGCAGAATTCCAAGAAGGTCCCTGTGGTTGCTGCCCCTTGGGATACATATCCTTTCTCCCTGAGTGTGGGCAGCACCTCGGGATATAATGTGATGTCCTCCTTATGATGTTACATTATGATATTGTTATAGAGCAACCCCGATATTAAACGGGTTCCTGGCTGTGGGTCCTCACCCGCGCGCTTTAAAGGGACTTATGAATACTCTACTACAGACACACGCAAAATGGTTAATAAAAGGTTTATTTACAAGAGAAAAAGAAATAAGGAAAATGTACAACTCAGGGAGAAAATAGGGAAATAAAGTCTTTAATGCGTCCTACCCGATCCGACGACCTGGAAACCCCAAAGTCACTCTCAGAGCTAGACGGACGCCGCGAGCTGGCCGAGGGCCCCAAAATGGAGAGCCCCCAAAGCCCACGTGTCTGCCTTTTGTATCCACCTGGCTGCTTAACCCCACCCTCAGGTCCCAGCCACCTTCCCTTTGGTGGTGATGGGATTTGGAGTTCCCAGTGTCTTTGGCTTTGACCTGGGGTGGGGGTGGAGTCCACAAAGCCTGTATGGAATTTGCTTTGGGGCAGCCTTTTCCCCCTAACACTGGGGTGGGGGTGGAGTCCACAAAGCCTGTATGGAATTAGCTTTGGGACTGCCTTTTCCCCCTAACAATATGACAAGGGCAGAGGGATTTGCAGATATAATTAAGGTCCTTAATCAGTTGACAATGTGTTGATCAATAAGGCAATTACCCTGACCTAATCAGGTAGGCATTTTAAAGAGAAATTATGCCATCTCTGAGTCTCTAGCTGGATTGAGGAAGCAAGCTGCCCAAGGTTCCTCAACTGAAGGGAAATGAATTCTGTTAAATAACCCTTGTTAATAACCCTGGGAAGGAGACCCAAGCCTCACAAGGCACACAGCCCTGGTCAACACATGGTGAGATCCTGAGCAGAGACCCAGGAAAGCCTGCAGGCTCCTGATCCATGGAAACTGTGGATAATAAATGTGTGTTGCTGTAAATGGCCATGGTGGTGTTAATTTGCTACACAGCAATAAGAGCAAGACTGGGATACAAATCCTGACAGCCTAACTCTAGACTTCTCACTCCTAACCACTGTGCTGTTGACCTCTCTACAGCTGATGGAAAAGGGATTAGTTATTGAGTAGATCAGTCGGAAGACTCAGCTCTCATGAAGCTTGGAGTGTCCCCTCCTGACATGAAGCTATCAGCCTGTCCTTCTACTCAGGAATGGCATTATGCACAAAAGCAGGCACAGAGGCAGCCAGCAAGGCAAGGACCTTCACAACCCATGGAGAAGATGGCACTAAACAAATAACCAAAACACAAGAAAACACTTGCAATAGGCAAAGGGCTGCACAGGAGAAGTACAGGTGCTGCAGGAACATGTGTGATACCCTGGAGAACCACTGCCTGTGACCGAGGAAGAGTCAACCAAACAGAGATGAAGAAAGGGGAGAGCTAGATTTCTGGGCGGAGGGAACAGCATGTGCAAAGGTCCGGTGGCAGGAAAAAGCAGGGACAGCCAGGTTCTGCATGGTTAGAAAGGAAAGAGAGACCCAAAATGAAGCTGAAGAAGGCGGGAAAGGCCAGTTCAACTGAAATGACATTGCTGTTAAGCCAAAGCTGACGCTCTCTGTCAGGAAAACTCAGCCCACGTGACCCTGGACAACTGAGACATTTCTCTGGCATTGGTGGCCCACAGTCAAAATTCCTGCTTTCTGAGAAGGAAACTGAAAATGTTTCCAAACCCAACAAGCCTTGGTAGGTTCATTTTGGGACTCTGATAGCTAAAATTAGAACCTTTTGCTGTTTTGTCATTTCCTGAATGCATGAAAACTAAACCCTAAAAGGTGGCCTGGACTTGTGGTCAGTGGGTCCTGGGAGGTGAACCTGCCCATATGTGTCAAGCTGGAGACAAAGCCCCTAGAGAAAACACAGGAGGAACACGCCCCCCTCCCCAGGATTAAACTAGAGCTCCGCAGCCTCCCGCCTCCTGACCTCTGGCTTCATGGTGAATGTTGGGGCCCAGACACATCGCTCCCAGCCCTCTGAACACTGTAATGGCAGCAGCCTGTGCTCTGGGACACTTAAGAGCCTTGGCAGATGGAGGCCACGGAGCACTGTGCCCAGCAGCAGTGAAGGGGGTGGCAGTGTGATATGGTTATGGGGTGACCAGCTGTGTGACCTAAGGCAAGCTATTAACCTCTCTGTGCCCAGATCATTATCTATGGAATTGAGTGTCTACTTTCTAGGGTGTGATGAGTGAAGTAATGTGTGCAAAGCACAGAATAGCTAGTGCCTGGCACAGAATAGGTGTGCAAGGAATGTTAACTACCACTGCTACTGCCGTGACCACGCCTTACGTCATCACCATCAGCATTGTTCCCATCCCCATCAGTGTCACCCTCCTAAGTACAGACCTGGCTTTATGAACAAGGGAATATGCCTCCATCTTCCACAATCTCATATCAGGGTTTAAGATTCCCAGGAAGGAAAGAATCCCTGACTCCCAAATATGGGCGTGTTGCTTTCTTGGTGGCAGAGAAAGTCCTCAGGTCCGTGGCTAAGGGATACTTGGTGATGCTGTCCACCTCTCTAGTGCTCGGATCTGAGCTCGCTAAATCACCTGTCACTTACAGTCTGTGCCTTAATTGGTGTCCTCTCTCAGAGAGAGGAGGGGCTGATGTGTTGATGAGAACTTTCCAGCCCTGTGGAAGATCGTTTGATTTAAAAGAATAAATAGGCATCTCATTTATTTTTTTTAAAGTCACATGGAAAATCAGCCCTGGCGATTCTCCCAGGAAAGGCTGCATTTACATCCACAAATATATTTCCACCACCTCTGGGGGACTGCCCGAGCCAGAGATGGCAATTAAGAAAAACATAAAGCATTTGTCTATGCTTCCCAAATGCACAGAACTCTTTCACGTGCATTATTTCATTTGCTCTGCCCAATCCTATAAAGTATTACACTTTCCCTCGTTTCTCATGGGTTCAGTGAATGTGGCTTTTAAGGTTAACATGAATAGACAAAAGTTCTGGTCTTTTAAAAAAGAAGTTGTTAGTGACATAATTGTAAGAGGGAGTGTTGGTTAGCATGAATTGTACAGCAGGTTTTATGAGGATTTTAAAAAGCTTTTCTTATTAAATAACTATAAAACCTCACCAAAATAGCTCAACTAACTTGGGAACAGGCCAGTCATAATTAGTGGAAAACCTGAAATGCAGAATATTTTTTTAGAAACGCACTTTTTAATACTTGAAGTCCACATAGTAAAAAAAAAAAAAAATCCATTGCTAATAAAGAGCCCATGTTTTGCAAACAAACAAGACTCCGTGAATCGGGCTGGTGTCCTTAAGGAAGGTAAACAGCCCCACTATGTGAGCATGCAGGCCTCCGGTCTTCATCTGAAAAGAAATAAGCCTCTGAGGACAAGGACTGGATCATCTCCAGGCACCTCCCAGCTCTCCAAAGCGCATCTTTTCTCATTATGTTCACACTATTAATTTGCTTCACAAATTCCTTCCTCATGGTGAACTTGGAGGAAATGTTACATATTCTAAATTAGCAAGGTTCAAATTAATGAGCTTTTGCTGTCTTGCAGGCAGATTTGGAGATGAAAAAGAAATGCGATCTACCAGCACCCACTCCGACACAGAACCGCAGATCCACGTGGCCCAGCCCCACTCCCAGGGCGCCTGGAGGATGGAAACTTTAGAGGGAGTTCAGGTATTTTGCCTTCTTCAGAAAGGAAAAAAGCATGAGTGAGTTGCCTCTCTATCTAACAATAAAAATGAAAGGGATGACCTCTGGGTGTCCGAAGAGCCCAGAGACAGGGACCTCCAGATGGAAGCATATAGGTTGTTGGAAATCCATGCAATTTTCCAGAACATTGGGACATTACTAATTTCTTATCTCAGGAAAAGGTTATTCCAGTGGTTTCAGGTTTTGTGTAGCTGCTTAGTGACAAGATTAGGCCAAATAATTATAAAAGCAATGTCAGATTCTTTACCAAAAGGGAATTGGATGCCCTCCCACCCCATCCATATATTGAAACCCAAGCCCCCAACATGACTGTTGAAGCTGGGGTCTTGCAGGATGTAAATAAGTTTAAATGAGGCCATAGGATGGGGCCTTAATACAACACGTATCCCTGTAAGTAGAAGACTACCAGGTCTGTGTCTGTCAGTCTGTCTGTCTGCCTGTCTCTCTCTCTCTTCTCTGCCCCCCACGCAAAGAGGCCAGGTGAGGACAAGGCAAGAAGGCGCGTCCCAAGTCAGGAAGAGACCCCTCCCCAGACATCTTGACCTTGGACTTCCAGCCTCCAGAACTGAGAAAATAAATGTCTGTTTAAAATAAATGTCCGTTGCTTAAGTCACCCAGACTGTGGCATCTTGTTATATAACAGTCTAAGCTGATTAGACACCAAGAAAAAAAGGTAGTAACAATCTAGCTAAAAATGAGGGTCCACTGGTATCAACTCTGTGCTAAGGGATTTAAGTGCATTATCCCATTTAACTCTCACGTCAGTCACACAAGGGAGGCGCTATTATTATCTTCATTTTGCACGATCTACTGGTTTATGAATTTGTTCATTCATTTCCTCCCTCCTTCATTCACCCATCTGACAAATATGTGGCAACCACCAATCATTCATTCTTTAGACAAACATATGCCAGGCTCCACACACTTGCAAATTTCTACAGAGTAAATCACTTTGATGCCAAGAAAGCCTATTAAGGGGACCAAAAGCGCTGCCCACGTGGCCCATGTGCTGAGACCACACACGCTTATTCTTGAGTGATTCAGTACCAGCCTCTTTAAATCCCGGTCTTCCTCTGCTGCAGCAAGCATTTAATTGCTATTGTTCCAAACCCTCTTCCTTCTTTTCCTTGTCCTGCCCATTATACACCGACCCCTTTTCAACCCCCCAAATGGAGGTTTGGCATAATTGCTCTGTCCAGACCCTAGGTCTGGAGGCTGGAATGGGAGCATCGTAATGAGATGCATAACTGTTCAGCACCACGTTTTTCTTCGCCAACTGTTCTGTGACTCAGACAGGCAATCATTTGCTACCACCTTCCCAATAGAGACACCAGGTTTCCCTTCTCCAGCCTGAGACACTGAGAACCAGCTTTGTCTTCCTCTGAAGCCCCCATTCATTACAGTCATTTTGCTCATTTGCAATTTTCAGAATGGAGATCCACTCGGACTAAACCGAGGGCATTGTTGCTTGAGACACATGCCGTGGGAGTAAAGGGAGGCTTTGAGAGGCCGAATCTTTGCTCATATCCCCAAATTAGATGAATGTGATGGAAGTGAAATAAGTGTTTCCTGATTTAATCATGCAACTGCAGACCGTGGTGCTGGTCGGCCAGTGGCCAGCATCTTACCCCGAGTGCGCACGCGTGCTTCAGGAGGGCTGGACCACGACTGCATCAGCCGCAGAATACTAATAACCAACTCAGGCACAGAACTCTACAGTTTACAGGCAACTGTCTCATGAAGGAAGGATTGCCATTCCCAGTTTTAGAGTTGAAGGATCTGGGTCCTGGAATCTTTGGAATTTGCTCAAGGCCACACCTGTAGTTTGGAGAGGCTGGGACTTGAACTTGAGACTTCTGGCTCTCAGAATTGTCTACAGCAGAGGTTGCTGGTGGAGCAAATCCAGCCATGCCATTTGTATTGTCCAGGGTTCCTGTCCATACTACAGGGCAGAGTTGAGTAGTTGTAACAGAGACCTAAAATGTTTACCATCTACCAGAAAAAATTTGGTCTGCAGCTGACAGCACTGACTTGGTTTAGCACTTTAGAATGTTCTAGCAGAATGAGGTGGCTTTCGGGGAACTCTAGCTGTTAGTATGAGTGTTAGTATGAGTCAAATGACCCTGGCTATGGCTGTCGTGGCTGTTACTGCTGCTGTTAAAATACAATATACACCTCAGAAGCACTTTATTATTTATTTGTTTGTCTGTTTTTAGAGCTTTATCTTCACTTAGCCCTCACAGCAAACCTACAAGATAGGTGCTATTAATATATCCCCACATTGACAGGTGAAGAAACTGAGGCACAGAGATCACCCAACTAGTGACTGGCTCTTAACAAGCAGGCACTAGTACTCCTCTTTCTAGACATTTAGGGTTCATCACATCATCAGAGCATGCCTTAGCAAGGCTACTTAATATCCTTGAGCTTCCGTCTTTGCATCTACAGGAGGGGAGATGTCACCCCACCACGCCCCGTAGAATGGTGAGTCCAACAAAGCTGGGCGCTGCAAAAGTGCTTTGAGAACAGTGGTGGCATGATATAGCTGTGAAGGAAAATCTTCCCAAATACAGCATCATGAACTCCAACTCTGTATCCAGTCCTTTTTTCTCTTTTTATTGTACTGACCAAACACTGTGGCAGTGAGTCCCAACCATCAACAAAACTTCTATCTGAGCCACATTTCAGCATTCCAGGCAACATGCATGGCTGCCAAAGATGTCTTACAAGTACATTAGGATCTGGGATGCATCGCCTTGGCGTGCTCCCTGAGGGTGTCAGCCACGGGTCGGGTCACCAGGCTCGCTGACGCATGGCTGAGAATTGTGAGGCATTTTCTCAGTACCTCAGTGGAGGCTCACAGCATCTCTGAAGAAGGCCACACCTCCAAGACCACACTCGTCTCCACACTCACCAGCTGTTGCTGGATTCTGCTTCCCTAACCTCACACACCCAGCATCTCCCACGGTTCCCTCGGATCCTGGCTATGGCTGCACCCCTGTTAGTTTTCAACGGCTGCTTTATAGCAAACCCTGTGGCTTACGACAACACAGATTTGTTCTCTTACGGCTCTGGAGTGGACAGTTCTGAGAATCAAGGTGTTGCAGCAACTTCTGGAAACTCTAAGGGAAAACACACACTCTGCCTCCCTCAGCTTCTGGAAGTTACTTGTAGTCCTTGGCTTGGGGTCACCCTGACCTCAACTTTTCTGTCCATGGGTCATTCCACCCCCTCCTCGATTCTGAGTTTCTATCACCTTTGAGATGACCCTGGATTTAAGAATATCCTGGAATTTCCACTAATAATCTTTCTGCCATAAAATTCTGAATTTCATCACATCTACAAAGTCCCTTCTTCCATGTCAAGTTAACATATTCACAGCTTCCAGAGATTGGAGTGTGGCCATCTTTGTGGGCTAAATCTGCCTGCCACAGTTTACAAATAAATAACTGCAGGCCTTGGGTTTTAAAGGATCTGGGTCAGGGTCAAGGTGAAGGCCAAAGACAGCACCAAGAGAGGAAGAACAGACTGTTCTGGTTCCTTAGCTGGGTTTCACAATCTACGCTGCTCTCATTCACCACAGAGGCTAGTTTGACTTTTATTCGCCAAAGAGATTCCGTGCCTAGGATTTAGGTGCTTCCAAACGGGAGGTATGACCTGTGAGATTTCCTAGGATCCTCCTGTTTCAAGTTTGAGATCAAAACTCATGTGCCTCCAAGGTTTGCACTGAACTTGGACAATGCTACTTATTAGCAAGTTAAATTCAAACAACCTAAGTGGTCAAGACAAGCAGGTTTCTTAAGCTCAAGAAAGGCTGTGCCCTGCACACTAATCGGATAACAAATGGCAGCAATTTGCCAGGGGCTGCTTTTGGCAAGGCCTTATCTTAACAAGATACTTACCGCTTCTTCCCTTGGATTGAGTTACCCCAGTAATATCCTGGAGGAGACTCAATTATCAATTGCAATTGACTCTCATTGTCCTACCTCCTGGTTCTTATTTCAAGATTATCAAGGCCTGAATCCCAATCATTTTTTTCTTTACAGCAAAAAGGAAAATCACAATGTTTTATGCTATCCTCTGATAAGATAATGAACAAACCAACCAACAAAATAAACCCATTTTGCCAGTTGCAAAAAAAAAAAAGCAACATTTTACTGAGGATGAGTAATAATAATAATAAAGAATTTCAGCCTCCCTGGACTTTCTTATTAAAGAAGTGGTTGGCAAATTCTCCAGTACTGATTTCTCAGGAACTCAGTTTTGAAAAAAAAGAGGATCAGCCCATTTCTTGGCAGTGGTTAAAGCTCTGTTCGAAAAGGCTACTGATTAACTTGAGGTTTGGAGATTATCTGTGGATTTCTACTGTCGTTCACCACCGCCCCAGCCCCCCAGATTGTGAATAATTGCACCTCTCCTCTGCCGCTCCTGAACTCCCTAGTATCTGCCCATTCCTTAAAAAGGTCACATTTCTCTTTAGACACCAGCTCATTTACCCTATGAAATGAAGGAAAGCCCGCTGAGAGCTGAGCCTGAGATTCTAAACTGGGATGAAGTTTCCTATGCGTGAAAGAGACTCAATGTGAGAGAATGTAGAGGTGCCGTGTGAGACCAAATAGCTTTGAGGGTCATGTCCCAAGACATCTCCTGGTATCCAAATGTCGCTCTGGCATGCAATTTCCCTACCAAATGAGGTGAAATTCTCAAGCGATTTCATCAGTCCCAAAACAAACTTTCTTTGGGAATGACAATTGCAGAACGATAAAGCTGCTGGGTGAAGGAGATGGCTGGGCCCCCGAGAGACCAGCTTCCACTGACTCAGTGTCTGCTGCAAAGATTAGAAGCTGTCCCTTGTCCAGGACTTCCAGGTTACTCTCGAAAAGCAGAACCCAGAATGTTCGATGAGTTTATTTCATCCTTTATCTTTAGTGATACGTGGCTTGGGAGGGGGTGAATTAACCCTTTCCTGTATGTAATTCCTTCTGCCACCTACTGGCTGGCGGTCTGTGGGACCAACACTGAGCCTTTGGAAGTCCAGGGATTGACTGAAGGGCAGCCTCTGCCCAGCCCTTCCTGGCTGCCTGTGCGGGGCTGGCTTTCACGGGCTCTGTGCTTCCTGTTAATTAGGAAAGAGACCCAAAATCATCCTGATTGCTATTTGTACACTGATCCTGGTTGGGGTGCTGGCAAGTGGAAGACATCTCCATAGTGCTGGTAACAAAGACCCAGTCAGGCGACTGGAAACAGAAGAATGAATTGAGGAGGAAACGGCAGATGGTCAGTGTGCCTAGGCAGGGAAGAGATGGAAAAGGGAACATCTAAAAGCAGCCTCCCAATTTCCACAGAAGCATTTCGTGCCGCTTCCCTATTTCAGGCACGGTCTCTGGCCCGAACAACCTCATTCCTAGTTCAAGGATGCGCTGTCAGACTCAGGAGAGATGGCAGGAAGCAGAGAGAAGTTGCCATCAGCAGGCCTCCCATGAGGCCTTGCACTCCTCACCTGTCCTGCCCTCTGGGACAGGAGGGGCCTCAGCATCCAGTGCTCCTCACCTGGAGCCACTGGGGGTCTTCACCCGCGCTTCATTCCTACTGACAAGAGTGGAGCCAGTCCCTTTTTAATGTTCATGGGGGAAGGGGTGACTCTACTTAAGGACAAATGAATTGAGGATCAAAGGGGGCTGTTTCAAGCCACCCACTTAGTCAAAGAACACCCATGCTGCGCTGGTAGAGGGGGCCAGGTCCCAAGAGCAATGGGTTCCAGAGCTGACCGCATCATGGCTTGCACCCCTCAGCTGGCCTGGGTAAACCCCCCCATATGCTCCTTAAAAAAACGACAAAACCCCCCAGAGCCTCAGCTTCCGCATCTGTAAATGGGGAGTGACGCACCTGGAAAGCTGCCAGTGCCGGACAAAAGAGGCTTCTCTTAGAAGGCACCCAAACTCTCATTGTCATTGTTTTAAGGAAGTGGGGAGTTTCAAAGATGAAAACAAAAGTTAAAAAAAAAAAAAGAACATTCCACTCGCTCACATTTAACTGCTTACTGCTTGCTGCTGTTCTGGGCACTTAACCACTCAGTTTTGTTTTGTTTTGTTTTGTTTTTTTTTTTTTCATAACAATTCTAGGAGGTAGATCCTGGGATTTCACGGAGGAAGAAACTGAGGCACCCAAAAGACAGGTTGCTGACCCCAGGTTACTCTGCCAGTGAGTATGGATTTGAACCCAGGCATCCTAATTCTAAGAAACCCTATTTTAACCACTGCACTGTATGATCTCTTTAGCTGAAGTTAAATAAATTATTTCCACTTTCTAGATGAGGAAACTGAATTCCCAATACTTGCCAAAGATTCCACTATAAGTGGAAAGAGGAAGAATTTGAACTCTGATCTTAGGGTTCTAACTTCCATTCCCTTTTCATGAAACCGCACTGTTTGGGATAGGCTGAACCCCTGGCATCTGGGGTGGGGGTTGACTCCTACAAAGGTCTTCTGGGGTGAGGGTGGGTGGTACCTGGGGCTTCTTCTTCCTGTTCTTGACAAGGTGAGTCAGGAACAGCCCCATCCGCGAAGAGAACAAACTCGGGCTGTCTCCCAGCCACACCCCCACTCTACCCCAGGGAGCCCAGCTCAGCTCCTAACCCTGCAAACTCCCTTCATCCGGGACTCAGCAGTCAGGAAGGATGGGCTGCTGTGGCCTTGGTTCCAGGGACCCGGCTCAAAGCCACATTTCTCTCCTCCCTGAGTTGAGCCCATTATGAATCCTCACTACAAGCAGAGGACTGTGAGGCTGCCCGTCCATCCAGACTCCAGCTCCTGCCCCTGACAAGTACTCCATGCTCTATAAACACAGCTGCTATTTTCCAAGTTCACAGACAGCAAAGGAGCAGCAGGCTTTGGGAGTGGCGAGGACCTCTTCTGGTTTCCCAAATCCATGTGGACTCCAGAACACTGGTTCTTTGTCACCTAACACACTGGAGGGCTGCTGTTTCTAGAGCCTCTAGGAGCTTCCCCAGCTCCTGGATAAACCACCCAGGATGCTGCAAACATGCAGGTTTCCATCCGGCAGGCAGGGGTAGGGCCCAGGCTCTGTCTGCATTGCTCACAAGCTCCCGAATGACCCGGATGCTACTGGTCCCTAGACCTGTCTCTGAGTTGTAAAAACCTAGAGCAGTGGTTCTCAAACACAGCTGCACATTGGAATCAACTGGGAGCCTTTAAAAAGTTCAGACACCACAGACATTCTGACTCAGTAGGCTGAAGGTGTGGTCTGAGCTGTGGGATTTTGTTAATTTCCTTTGTTGATTCTGAAGTTGGGCCAATGCTGAGAAGCCTGGAAGAGGGCACTCCCCTCTAACAGGTGGAAGTAGGTTCAGCTAGATGGCGCTCTGTCTTCCAAGTGATCTGAACTTCAACTTGCCCAGCTGTCTCCAGAGATCATTTGCTCTTTTCTGGCATTTGTGCCTGAATAACAATAGCAGCAGACATGTAGGTCAGCCTCCTGTGCGGGTCACCTTGCTAAGCACATGACATGTCTGCATTGAGTGAATCCCCACAAGCATCCTGCGAGGGAGGTGCTACTATTGTCCTCATTGAACAGGTGAGGAAACTGAGGCACAGAGAAGGCAAAAAGCTTTCCCAAGCCACACAGCTGGCAGGCGGTAGCTCTGGGATTCCAGCCAAGATGTGCTGGTTCCAGGGCCTGTGCTCTTGACTGTGGCCTCAGGCACGCCCCTTTCGTTCAGAACTTCTACCCACACCTGGGACAGGCTCTGTCCCTGGATCCGAGAGAGTGCTGAGCTTGCTGAGCTCCGTCAGTCAAGCTCTGCGTTGGCAGGATGCCACTTGAGTGTAATGATTTATCTGTGGCTATATCTGCAGATGTCGCAGAGGGAACATTCTAGAGAAGGAACAGATGCTCAGAGCAATTTCTGCAATACTCAAAATGATGGCCAAAACTGTGTTTGGGCCACATTGTGGCTTTAGACATTGGATTTAAGACAAAGAGAAGGAAACTGGCTTGAACAGGCCATGTAGGAAGCACCCAAGGGGGCCTGGGTGTCAGAGCTCTCTGGCATGTTCCAGAATGGCCGGCTTCCTCCCAGGACCACCGACACCTGCCAACACTGGGGCCAGGCCAACCTGCCGTGTCTCTGGCCTGGTCATGGAGATATTAAACAACAGAAGACTGGCTGGAGACACTGTAGCTGCCGACCTTTCTAGAAGTTAGGAGCCTCAGAACTCAGTTTTTATGCATTCTTGGGCTGCTGATCTAAGGATGGGGTCCCCAACCAAAAGGGACAATGCTTCAAACCCTTGATCACTGGTGTGTCCTCTCACCTGTGCTGGTTCCCTGGGCAATGGAGGGTGGGGCTAATTGTCCCTCCATATGTCACTTTTCCTTTGCTCAGTTGGGGTGACAAAGGCTAGGTACACACACACTTGAACACTGGCACATGCCAGTGTCCATCTCTCCACACCTCCAACATCACCAAGCTCTGAATTCAATAGGGCTTCACTGTATAATGGCGAGCGTAATGGTGGTGTCATAGAGAATGAACTACTAGAAGGGAAGGGCCTCTTCGTCTTGAAAGCCTCCACATCTAGCACAGAGCTAAGTACACAATAGGTTTTATGGGTTGAATTATGCTCTCCCCCCATGTATATGTGAAAGCCCCGAAGCTGAGGACCACAGAATATGACCTTGTTTGGCCAAAGGATCACCGTTCTGTAATTAACTAAGATAAAGTCCCCCTGGCGCGAAATGGTGTCCTATAGAGGGGAAATGTGGGTACAGCCACGCAGGAAGAATCATTTGAAAATGAAGGCAAGCCCACAAAGATGCTCCTATAAGCCAAGGATTGCCAGAAGCCAGGTGAGGGGTTCTCAGAAGGAATTAACACTGCCAGCACCTTGATCTAGAGCTCCTGGCCTCCAGAATGGCTTGAGAAAACACATTTCTGTGGTGCAAGTCCCCAGGGTATGGTCCTTCATTTCAGCAGCCCTAAGAAACTAAGAGTGGACATGCACTTGGGGGCGGAGGGGAAGGAATTTCAGATCTATTTCATCCGATGCCCGTTCACTGAGGTTCTACTAGTGCTGCAAGCCCTGCAAGAGGAGGGCAGGAAGAGAAGGGAAGAGGCAGGGCTGACTGTGGGCCAGGGATTGAGGGCTGGTGAGGTCTGGCTGCAGCAGCCCCCAGCCACACCTCGATTCTGTGACTCACTTTCCCCAGCTCCTTCCAGTCCCCAAGGCCTGCATCTAGTCTCTCCAACCTCCCCACACCTGCCACATGCTAGTCTCAAGTCTTATAAAATCCAGTTGAGATGTAAATGACCAAGACCTTTCGCAGTGTTGGCCCTTCCATGAGGCTCACTCTTACACTTTCAGGACAGACGTTTTTAGGGGAGACAGCAGGCATCAGCCTAGAGTGGAGGCGCCCTTTAGACCCAGGCTTTTACTGGGCCCCAGGATGGACACATGGCTGCCTTGATGGTGGCTGCCTCCACACCTGAGGCTGTGAGGCCCTCACCTCGTTAGGCTCAATCTCTATGGGCCAAACTTGCTCAGGGCACAAAACGGGCAGCTTCACTCACTGCCCAAACACCTACCGAGCCCCTCTCTGTAGCTGGCCTGTAAAAGCTAGTGGGTACCCCAAGACACCTCCCCTGCCCTCAAGGGACTCCAAGTCTTAAATGCATGGGGCCAGTGTCATGTATGACAGAGAGGCGACCTAGGTGGGAGGCACGGAGAGGCATTTTCTAGACTCACTCTGTCCAGTATGGCGACCCCTAACGATATGTGCAGGCTGACACATGACATGATGAGGCCAGTCCAAATTGAGGGGTGCTGGATCAGATTACATATCAGATTTCAAAGACTTACTACAAAAACAAGAACATGGAATACCTTAATAATTTTTATTGGTTACATGTCAAAAGGGTCAAATTTTGCATATACAGTGTTAACTAAAAGTAAAGTATTAAAAGGAATTTCACTTGCTTTTTTTTTACTTTCAAAAAAAGTGGCTACTACAATATTTCAAATTATGTACATGAATTATATTATGGTACTTGCAGGTAGGCAGCACCATTCTAAGAAGGACATTTAATCTGAGGGTGGAAAGGGGAGAAATCAGGGAGAGCTGCCTGGAGGAAGTTTCATCTGTGCTAAAAAAAAAAGACTCAGCATTGACTGAGCAGCTTGGTATATACCTGGAACTTTCTACGTATTTTCTAATTTAATCCTTAATAACTGAACTGTTGGTACTTTATTCTTACTTTACAAACCTGGAAAAGGTTTAGCTGTTTGCCCCAAATTTCTCAGTAATTAGTGGTGGAGTTGAGGTGGGAACGCTGGTCCCTATCAGATCAGCAGGCCAACTTTGCCATCCAAGGCAGGCAGGGAGGGAAGGCCTGTGCCAACGCCCACCCCTACCCATGTTCCTCCTACAGAGAACAAGCCAGGGCTTTGTGTGAGCTCTATCCATTCCAACAAGGTTAACATCCAATTGGCCGAGAAGCTTCTTGAGTTGTGTAATTTACAGAAAAATCAAATTATGTAGAGGTCTCTTATAATTGAGGGTAATTTAGGAAATAACGTTCTGAAAATGGCAGATTTTACAGCTGTGTTACCATTTGGAAATGGCTGAGGTCGTTTTGTCAAGCAAATGCCCTTCTCTAGTTGAAATATGCCAGATTGTATTCACAGCGACTGACACAGACACAGGAAAACCCCATCAGAGCGCGGAGCTTATTATCCAGATTTGAATATATCGGGCCCAATCAAGCTTCCTAAAGCAGAGCAGATACCTATCTAGCAGCCTGACTGCAATGTGGATAGATCGATGAGATGGATGGTGCCCCATTAAACGGCCCTGAAGATGGGGTGTTGGTTCCCAGCTAACAGGCACTAAGCTAGGTACTGGGGGGCCACAAACATACCCACGGGAGACCTGGGAAACTCAGCAGCTCTATCTGTCCGTTTTCTAAGCTCTGGGGTGCGTGTACACAGACCCACACACAGGCACACATGGCCTTCTAAAGCAGTACATCAAGTTTGCTAACAACAAAGGTTTCCAGACACATAGCAGAAGTCAAAATTTTTAGAAAGTGCTCGCAATGGATAGTTAGTGACTTCTGGGCAAGAGGAATTCTTCTATCATTTATTATTCAACAAAATTCCAAGTGTGCATCAACAAGATGTTGAACTTGCAGTAAAGGGGCAAAGTATGGCCCCAGAACCCTTAAAAGTCAGGTTGCATAGCTAAGCTATGGAAACAACCCAAATGCCCAAAAACAGATGAACGGATCAAGAAGATGTGAAACATATACACCATGGAATATGACTCAGCAATCAAAAAAGATAAACTCATGCAATTTGCAGCAACATGGATGGTGCTGGAAGGGATCATGCTCAGCGAAATATGCCAGAAAGAAAAAGAAATACCGGATGCTCTCACTCATAGCAGGAATTTAGAAAACCTAAATAAGGGACCAGGAAAAAAACTAATTATAATAAAGTAAAAATCAAAATCAACAAGCAACTATAAATCAGAGACACACTATGGGGTGGGGGGTGGTGGAGGAGAGGAAGGATTAGGGTCAAAATAAGAAGGGTGGGAATTGTACGGGGACTATAACCAAGATGAAAATGCATTGTGCAAAAAGGAAAAGTGATGTAATATATATATAAAAAAGTCCCAGGTTGCTAACTTAACTCAGGTCACTGGTGGCTACTGATGAACACCAGCCCCCAGGTCTGCACACTGTCCGGGGTTCTCTTCACACAGGATTTCAAATCTCACAGATCTGCAAGCCTGGTACCAAACTCAGGTTTTCTAGATAAGGGGGCCCGGGCTTGGGAAAGTTAAATAATTGCCCTAGGTTATAAACCTGGGCTAGACTCTCCAATTTCTTCAAGCATTCAGTTCGCCCCTCTGACCCAGATGGGTCTGACTCAAGAGCCCCCATCTGTCCTAGCTCAAATGGAAATCCGACCAGGGCACCTTTCTGAGAATAATGGAGCCATCGGCCTCGACGAGAGGCCGCCCACTGTCCCTGGTTTTTGCGATGGGCTTGGCCGTCTATTGTAATTTGCAATTAATAATGAAGCATTCTCCCAAGTGCTGTGTGCAAGATCAAGTTCATGTAATATTTCATCTTTGCCAGCCAGCTGCCGTTCTGCTAGGTTGACAGTAAGTAATATCTTTGCATAAGGATCCAGTCCACAACCAAATCAATTAATCCCTCTTTTGGCTGGTAGACAGCTGTTGGGTCAAAGCAAGATAATTAAACAGACCCGTCATTTACCAGGTGGTTGGTAATGAAGGGATTAATTGACCGGAGTTGGGACTGTATAGTGTCTGCTCTTTCTTGCCTTCCCCGGTGTCCATGACCACTCAGCAGCCTTCTTCCCGAACAAACAGGAGGCAGACAGCCCTTCCTCCCTACACACTGAGGCAGGCAGTGGTTCCGAAGGCCCATCTGATGCCTGGCGAGGGTTCTGTGCCTTAATAGCGTGTCCCTTACACTGGCCTTCCCAAATTCTGCCTTGGGGGCTCCCTTTCTTGGGTCTGTCCAGTAATGCTGTTTGAATCTCCAAAGGCTCAGGGAATCGACTCAAAAACCTCCCAGTGGGTATGATCTGGCGATGAGGCTGAGCGTAGGAACTGCCGTGGGTTTTGAGATGCTTTTCACATAAGAGTGGATGTTTCCGCAAGAACCAAAAAGTCAAAGATTTTTTTAACTGCCGGGGCCCTCACCGACCCTCCAAGCCTTCTGAACACGACTGCCCACCAGAATCACCCTGCAAACTTTGAAAAGTTACTGATGTCCCTGCCTGAACCCAGATGAAGCAGTAAAATCAGAATCCAAGGTGAGGCCTGGGCACTGGTTAGTTTTTCAGAGCTTCCGGAGTGGGTCTAACAGGCAGGCTAAGAACCACTGATTTAGTCCAACAGCTTCATCTGACAGATGAGGAAGCTGCAGGAAAGGGGGCATGACCTGCCTTATAAAAGACCCCCAGCTACAAGGAGCTGAGGCAGAAGCGGTAGTTGCTCAGAAATTGCACATCACCTCCTGTGGGTCCCTCCCGACCACCAATCCCACAGCAGGTAAAAACTAAAACTCTCCAGAGGGTGGACAAATTTTATCCCGATGGTGCCAACCTGCCTCTCCCGCCTCCTGTCCAATCAGCTCCCAATGAGCTGCCTCACCCTAGCCACAAACCTCACCGTTTCCTGAATGTGCTGTGGACTGTCTGCCTGAACAACTCGCTCCTGCTGTTCCATCCTTCTGTGATGCTGCTCCCTCTTCTCTGTCAAGTGAAGTCTGCTGTGGTTCAAAGGCCTGGCCCAAATGCCACCTGCCCTGTGAACCCCTCACTTGCTCGGCACTTCGAGCCTATGGCACTTATCTTGGTCTTCTGTTTCTTCTAGAATGTCTCAGGAGAAATAGATTTTGGCAAGCATGGCTGAGAAAGCCATTGAGGTTGGGGATAGGAAAGTTCCCCAGCCCTCTTGAACTAGCCACGCTTTTATCAATCTAACTGAGTCAATGATGCAATCTTCCAAATTTCACCAGGGTGTGCACCCCATAGCAGAGTTCTCAGGGGTGATTCCTAAGCTTATCCTGGTTCAGTGGGGGAGATACAGACCTCTCCAGATATCAGCTTCAGTAAGAGAAAGTCAGTATTTTTAAATAAGATTAAATAAGCAAATGTTCATTGGACAGCTACCGTGCATTCCATACCTTCCATAAGCCCGGGGTGGGATGGCAGGGGGACAGTGGGTTTACAAGTATTCTGAGCACACCCCAGGTCTTACCCTGACTCACTAAGAAAGAGAAACTCACAGAAGCATTTTTTCCACCTGGAGAAGATCATGTGCTAGGTTAGGATGCCAGGATGATAGGTTGATCCCCTTGCAATTTTGCAAGGTCAGAGAGGCCCAGCTCTACCTTCGAGGACCTGCGCAATCTGGGCAAATTGCTCAATACTTTGAAGTCTCAGTTAACTTATCAGGAAATGGGCTTATCATATGCCTTCCATAGAGATATGTGGGGGAAACACCTCGACTAGTCACGGATATGCATTGCACACTCACTGTGCAGTAACTCTCCTTTTTGTGCCTCCCTCTCTTCTTTCCTTCCTGGAACATGAATTACGGAGAAGTATATTTACTTTCCCTTAGTGAAGAGAGGACCAAGAAAGGCCTCAGAACAGCAGAGATCTCAGCATGGCCCACTGCTCTTGCCACGCTCACAGCCCTGCGACCCTTCTGCCTCCTTCTTGATTCTATGCTTTCTCTCAAGTAGTTCACCCAGAATTTCACCCCATCCCTGATCATCACTGGTTCTCTAGACCCACAGGAAGGCCTGAGACCACTGGATCTGGTATATTCCATGCACGTCTCCTAGACTCAGCACTTAGAAAGTCCTGGTCAGCCCCAGGCTGTGCAACGTCTTCTTGGAATGGGGTAATCACAGGGCAAGTCTAAATGCTAAAGAAAGAACCAGGCAGGGCAGGGCTGAACCACATGAGTGATGCCGGGACTATCTCAGGCAACCCACGAGGGACCAGGAGGTGGGCGAGGCAGAAGGACAGGCTGTCTCGCCCTTGCTGGCATTTGGGGGCAATTATGCCCTATTAATGGCTGACAGTGTAGCTCTGCCCTGTGCATCTGAGCTGAGCCAGGGCAGCCCACAAATGTGTTCGACCCACAAATATGCAGTTGGCAACTCCTGAACTTTCGGTGACTTGACGCCAGCTGATCTGATCAGCAATTACGTTTTATTTTGGGGCCAGGGAGACAGCAGAGAACCAGGAAAATTATAAGACATCAGAGTGCAGTTTTTCTAAGAATATCAACTACAAACTTTTTAAAAACAGATTGTTGTTTTAATGGTTAGGAGTTTGCAAGGCACTAAAATAAGAAAACCTTGAACACTAAAATCAGATTATAGCCAATTTTCCTAAGAGAGCTTTTAAGCCTTTGTCCAATGAAAATCTGGGTTTGATTTTTTGGGGTTTTTTTTTTTTTTTTTGGAGCAGAGATGGGGTAATTCCTGCCAAGAGTATTTTGCTGGTAAGAGAAAGCAGAGCATATAGATAAATGGATTTGAAGTTTGTCCTGGGTTTGAACCTTTACTCTGATTCTTACTAGCTATCTGACCTTGGGACTGCTATACAACTTTCTTGGCATCAATTCTCCTAAACAAAAACAGGGGTATAATACAGAGCGTGGGGGTTATGCTAGGCATTAGATGGGGGAATTTATAAGCCTCTCAATAGCATCTGGTCCACAGCACCCATACATGGTACCAAGATGGCACCTCCCTGCCATAACACTGGGATCTTATCATGGAAAACTAATGGTTCCTGTTTCCACCATCACATATCAAACCCAGATAACCAGTCAACATAAAAAACGGAAATGGTATCTCCAGGAGCAGTTTGATTTCCAGAAATTGTAGGGTTTGTCATCTGCTTGCATGATAACATCAACCCAGGCTTAGGGGCATCAACGGCTCAGCGGGTAGGGAAACAGAAGTAACCACAACCAAGCCCACTGGGGGCAAAGCTGGTAAGTGACTTGTGGGCACAAAACCTCACTCAATGCAACAGGCTTGCTCACACTTTCTTGCCCCTAACTCCACACACCCCCAACTCAAATGAGCCCCAAGATGGTTCCTCCGAGAAGCATCTCTTAGGAACTTGTGTGGGAATGGAACATAATTGTAGCTTGTAAAGGAAACCAGCCTAAGAAAAAACATTCCGGACAACATCCCGAGGAAATGGGGAGATCTTCCTGCGGGGTCATTTTCCTGCTTGCCAGCGAAAGGGGCCAGACAGCTTGCCCAAGACATTCTTGATGGAGGGCGGTGACTCACCCACCTACGCCTGCCAAATGGTCCCAGAGCTGCCTCCAGTCCCACTGTCTCTCCCAGGCCCTACCAATATGTCACCCAGACAACACTCACAACATCACCAGAAGGAAGAGATGACCTTGACCTAGGAAGACCATCTTCCCTTCGAGTGGCTCACCAATGGACCCAGCAGGGGCCCCCCCCCAGGTGACTCAATCATGTCAACCTGGGATAATAAGAGGAACCAGTCCTGGAAGGCCAAGCAGTCATACCCTGCTTACCCTTCTGTGCCCATCACCCGGCAGTGGCTGCGTGTAGCAGGCGCTCACATCAGCAGATGAAGAAATGAATGAGTGAACGAATGAGTGGGTCCGGGCATGAACAAACTCCATAGGAGACATGTTATCTCACGCAACGCTGCAAGGCACCTATGTGAGCCCGTGTTTTAAATAGGGAAAGGCAGACTCTGAGGGGTTAAGCATCTTGTCTACACTCACGTAGCTAGGAAATGAGGAAACCAGGCTCTCAACCCAGGTCTGGCTCTATAGGTCAAGGCTTCCAACGTCGAAGCCACCCTCACAACCATGACGATGAATCATGTTTACACAGTCCCTGACACATCAGTTATTTCATCCTCCCAACATTCCAGAGAGCTGGGAAAACTCACCCTTAAGAACACTCGCCATGCCTTCAAGGTTGCACAACCAGCTGGGGGTGAAGCAAGAATTGGAAGCTGGACTTTCATGCTTTCCATCACTGATATCTGAGGGCACCCCCAATCTGCTGTGTTCCGTAGAACGGGGTGAGGACACAGGAAGTGGAATTCCTGCTTCAAAGGCGCATCTACTTCAGGAAAAGTTCCCTCCCCTGACACCATATGTTGCCCATAAAGTTTCCTCAGCGGAGCAGCACTCTAGCAGCTTTGTTTGCAAAGGGAAACTGATTAGAGGACAGAGGATGCTGGTTAAAGACAGGAACGCATCGTGTGTTTTCAATGCGGTTCTCCTCAAATCCTATCTTGGTTCTGTCTCCTCCTGAGGACACAGCATGTGAACAGGCTGGGAGGCTGGCCTAGGACAGTCAGACTGGGCACCAAACCCAATGCAAATACAGACACTCTTCGGAGGCGGCACAGGTCATGTTCCAGGTGACGGCAATTGGTTTCCCAGTGCGTGTAAGTGATGTTTATGTAATCCTGCAGTCTCTTAGGTGTGTGATAGCACTGTGTCTGAAAAAGCAATGTACATACCTTAATAGAATATACTTGGTTGCTAAAAAATGCTAGCCATCATCAGAGGAGTAGGATAATGGCCCCAAAGACTCCTCAAAGCAGAGTTGCATGCGCCTTCAATTTGTAAAAAGCGCCTTATCTGTGGAGTGCAGTAAAACCAGCTACGCCTGCATCAGATTCCCCACCAAGTCACCAGAGAGTCTAGGAAAGGAAGCCTCAGGCTACTGAGTTTGCAATAACCAGCTACTCTGACCTCATCAGAGTAGCTGGTGGTGCTCCAAAGGGGTGGAGTTAGAAGGGCGTGGATTCATGGTTGGGTTACCCAGGATACACAAACCCAGGAGTCCATTTTTCCAGAGGTGGGAAGAAATATGGGGTCAGAAAATTCTCAGGCGCATTCTTTTACGAGACCTGGTGTGGGGGAATTCAGCACCATGGAGAACTAAGCATCATCTTCCTCCATCAAGCCCCTTGCTCCACAGAAATAAAGAATTTGACACAAAGGAAAATTCAGAGACTGTACAGGTAAGTTGCTCATCGCTTTTCTTTCCCAAAAACCATAAGTCAGTTGATATTACCACTCATTGTTTACTGACCAGTTCTTGGTGTCATGCTTCTCAGGAGGACCAGCCTTGGAGTCTCCACCTCAAGACCCACACACCATGAAGCCATCACCATGGCAACCAGATTGCCTCCCTTTGCCCCTACCTTTCCATGGAGGACCATATTTTGGTTGAAAGTCTATCTTGTTCAAAGGGATTCTTTGTGGTAATCAAGTCCCATTCACGGGGACAATCACTTGCCAAAAATCCCCACACACACCCCCACCCCAACAAGGGCATCTTGCCAAACAGGTGCAAGAAGGTGGAATCCCTGGGACATCATCACTGGACTTCAGTACCCGGACATTTTGGGGCTGGGTGTTGAGTTCACCAACATGTGAACCCTCTTTGGGTGTGCCAAGGAGGAGACTGCTGTCAGGCTGGCTCTGCAGCTTCAGAGTCCCACACTGGCACCTGTGATTGTATTAATCCAGAGCCTGAACCTGGGCAGGCATGAAAGCTTAGCCCAGGACTACACCATGTATTTCTCTGAGTGCAAACATCTCTTGCTAGAATTTCAGAGCCTTTATATAGAAAAAGAGAGACAGAGAAAGCAACCCCTGAAGGTCAAATGGAAGAAAGTTGTAAATCCCCCAAAGAACAGAACTTTTTTCAATCTCCTTCCCCCAATTCTCTAAAAATTGATGGAGAGAAAACAAGGAAGTTTCTTGGCTTACCTGGGTCGGGTTATAGAGTTCCTGAAGGGGGCTTCGAGACCCCTTCCGGCAGCAGATGTCCACACCAAAGGGGTTCCTCCGCATGACTGAGGAAAAGAAAGTGAAGATTCATCAGAAATAAGCAATAAGGGTTTGTTGATTGACAAAGAAAAAGACAGAGAGGAGGGAAGAAACAAGAAAGGAAGCGAGATAACCAGCACGCACGAAGAAAGATTCTCACTGCTGTTCCTTTCCGATAGGCCCGGGGCCTCGTTGGCTCCTCAATCTGCAGGCATCAGCCACACAGGGTACAAATAATGTGAAATACCCCATCCAGCAACTTTTTTAAGAAAACAAGATGGCCATCAAATCTCATTAAAATGACGCTATTACAAAAGGCAGTATAAAGGTAGGTTCAG
This sequence comes from Talpa occidentalis, assembly GCF_014898055.3. Classification (NCBI taxonomy): domain Eukaryota; kingdom Metazoa; phylum Chordata; class Mammalia; order Eulipotyphla; family Talpidae; genus Talpa; species Talpa occidentalis. Next base: position 11,185,975 of record NW_023601653.1, read on the forward strand.
GAGAGCTTGTTTTCCCAAAATCAGGCTCGGTGGTGTATTTTAACATTCCATAGCCTTCTCCCTCAACAATCAATTACAACCTCTTATTCCTGGTCCCTGAATACCTGGTCTCCCCAGAATAGTGCAGGGCATTCCCCGGGGGGCTCTTCCCACTGGCAAACCAGATGCCTCTCGTAAATAGGATTATGTTTCCTTCAAACATCAGCTCGAGACAGAAAGGACATGGGCTGATGGTTCCAGACAGAGATGGCACTCACGCGCGCCAGAAGAAGGGGGCTGAGTGAACCCCTCAAAACCCAGTGGTGTTGAGGATACCAGGAGTGATTTTTAAATGGAAGAGAATTCTTTCATTTTTCTTTTTTTAAAGATTTATTTATTTATTTATACAAGCACTGGGTACAGTCAGAAGCGCGGGAGGGTGAGAGAACCCACCAGAGCCAGAGCAGGGAGCAGAACAGGCAGAAGGACCGAAGCACACTGCTGAGGGGAGCAGCGGGCGGCAGGAGAGGTCCGCGTGCCATGTGGGACCCTCGCCTGGCAGCCGGGGATCGAACCAGCGCTGCAGAAACCGCGGGCAGCCTTGCAGGCCAGCGCTCAACTGCTGCGCCACTGGGGAGGCCCATCATTTTTCATTCTTCTTGTTCACAAACACCCTCACTTGGCATGGCCCCTGACAGTGTCCAACACACAGTCCCCCACTTGAGAACACAGTGAGGGGGAGGGAGGTAAGGAGGAGGCAGAGGGAGAGGAAGGTATGGGGTGGGCGGTGAATGAACAAGTGCTTCTTCTCAAGGAGGAAGCAATTTTCTTGTGGAATGACAAGGTAGAGACATAGAGACATGGACAGAACATGGAGGCAGGTCATTTCACAAGCCCAGAGAACTCAACCCCTACACTTTGGCACCAGAGAAGAGAGCAGGGCCTCCCCTGAAGCAGACCTCCTGGGTCTGAATCCCGGCTCCAGTAGACACTAGCTGTGTGATATTAGGCAAAGGTTAGTCCTAATATCTTTGCCTAATATCCATAAAATGGGGATGAAAGAGGACCAAGCCTCCTGGGTTGTGAGAGTTAAATGAGTCACTACTAAACGCAGAATCCTTAAATAGGTACCAGCAAAAAAAAAAATTAAAAATAAAAAAGTATAAATGACTGAAGCTATTCCAGATCCTGAACTACATTTGCATATAATTTATGACATGAACCGTCTGCCCCCTGGGCAGGAAGGTGGAAACGTCTTTACTCTCAGGCCACCATGTGGGTGGAGAGGAAGTGAGCAGAATTCATGCAGGACTTGGTGCTTCTCTGACAGGAAAGGCCCATAATCCCAAAAGACAGACAGGGCGGGCCAGAGGGGGACAAACCCAGGCGCTCAGCTCATAAGGCAACTTGAGGTCAGAGAAGGGAGGCATCTCCACAGGAAGCTCACTTTTCTAGAAGGTCTCCAGGTAAATCGACTCTTTCCCATCTTCCTCTCCTTTGACCTGTCCCGTTGGGTCACAGGGACACCCTGAGCATCATTCATGATCCCAGGAAATTCAAGGCCACGTTTTCTCTCCCCTTCTTTACTTCCTATAGCAGGGGTCAGCGAACTTTCTCTGGAAAGGGCCAGAGGGTGTTTGGGCTTTACGCCAGATGGTCTCAATGGTCCCTTCTCAGCCCGGCCATGGCAGCATGGCTGTGGCCACAGACACTAGGGAAGTGAAGGTTCGTGGCTGGGTGCCAACACCACCAAGACTGAATTCCTTGGCATTTTCATGTGCCAGGAATATTATCCTTCTTTGATATCCCCCCGCTCCCAACCATTTCACAGAAACAAGCAGCGGCCTGGATTTGGCCCACAGACCGTCGCTGACCCCTGCCCTAGAGAACAGCCCCAGCTACTCCCAGGGTGGACAGACAAGCCCCAAACACACCCTCCGTGCCCCGAAGGGGAGGGGGGCCATCGGGCAAAGGCCCACACATAAAAGCCATTAGAATTTGATTAGGCTGGCCCCAGAAACACTAGCTCTTTGTTCCTCCATGGCTGCCCATGGAAGAGAGAAAAAATCCACGTTGTGTTTTTCTTTAATTTATGACTTCATTTTTCATTTCCACCCAAAACGAGGTAAACTGTTAAATGCACGCAAGTCACCCTCGGTGCACAATGACATAGCAACACTTCGGAGGAGAAAAAACAGCCATAAAATGTGTAGAATTATACCCATGCTGTGCAAGATTAAACCCTCCCCATGGCGGCAGACAGGCTCAGCAAGGCCCACGGCAGCCGGCCCGCCGCCGTGAAAACCCCACCATGGGTTCCATTAAAGTCAGCTTTTATGGGCGCAGTATTATTTAATTGGTTTATTTTTCTAATACAAGGCCTTTAAAACGCTTTGACCGTGTGAGGCCTGCAACCCAGGCCCCTCCCCAAGGCCGTCTGCCCTCCCATAGCCCCTCCAGCCCTACCCATGACTTCACTGGGCGCCGGGTGAACCTGTGTTGGCTCCTCAGGCCACAGAAGCCAAAGGGGCCTTGTGTGCTTTTTATGGGAATGATAACAACCCCACCATTTATGGAGGACTCACGGCGAGCCAGGCACTGGGGGATGTGCGACTCTTCCCACGTGGATGGAAGGAGACATCCTCCAGGAGCCTCCCTTAACTGCAGGAACTCCACCCCGGTCAAGGCCACATCAGTAGACAGTGGCCAACCCAAGACTGTTATGGCCCTACTGGGCTCTTCACATCCATATGACAGCGCTGAGTACCTACTGCGTGCTGGGCAAAGAATGGGAAGGCCAGCGGTTATGCTGCCTGTATTAAAAGTGACATCAGGGAAGTTGAGTAAATGACTCGAAGTGGCCAGCTGCTCACACGATTATCCCACCCAACAGTACCATGGGGTGGACTCTACAGTGGGCCCCGCTTTATAGGCAGAACACAGCAGGACCTCACATAATGTCATCCACGCAGTGTCATTTTGTAACCACGTTGATGAGAAAAAAGAAATCCCAGCCAGTGCTGAAGACACCAGGGTATTCAAGGACTGACTTTATCATAGGTTGTTTTGCTTAAAGTCGCAGTTGCCAAGAACTACTGGACGACATTAAGTGAGGACTTCCTGGACTGGGCATGGCAGGGTTAAGTGACTTGTCCAGGCACCATGACTGGGAAGAATAGACACGGGACTCCAATACAAGCAGCTCATGCTCTCTCGGCCACACCGAACCAGTGATCAAGGGCCAAGTCCACCAAACATCTCAACAGCATCCTGGCCAGAACACTGGTTGGCTGGACACCCCTAGCATCATAGGATTCTTCAAAGTGATGTGATGGGATAGTGAGACTATTAACGAACAGCTACGACAGTCATTCACGTATTTTTTTCAAGCACCCACAATATGCCAAGCATTGGATGTGGGGGGATACAGACCTCTTCCACCTTTTTCCTACTGTTTCTCTGGTGCTTGGCACACAGTAGGTACTTGAAAAGCCTTATAAATGATGTCGGATTTAAGGCTACACTGGACAGATAGATTCCAGTTAGATGTGAAGGAAACTGCCATTACTTCAGATTGCTGTTATCTTTCTCCTTTGAAAAGTTCTGATGATCAAAAGCCCTGAGGAAGGCAGCCCTGAGGACACGGCTGTCTGCTGGCCACCGAAAGTTTTATTTAGCCACAACACCTGTTCTCTCCTTCCTAAACTCAAACCAATGAAATTCAAGACATGTTTTGTATGGGTCCAACTAGCACAACTGACAGTAGGAATCCCGGACCCAGGGACAGTTCTGTATTTTCCAAGATATATAAGTGAAGCTAAAAATGAGACTCAAGCCCTGGGGTTGTTTCACAGTCCACAACATTTATAAGTGGACGCTCCCCTCCCCGTTCGCTGAGAGCTGGTGATGGAAGGTGAGTTGGTGACCAAGGACAGGAACCTGTCTTGCCGCTGAGCTCCCTCGGTGTGACCCTGCAGTGCTGTCGGGTGTCAGGCAGCTGCGGGCTGGTTAATTCAAGGCGGATGGTGTAAAACTGAAATGCTATGGGGTGCTAAGTGGGAATTTGCCTTTGACACGTTTCATAAAACTGAAGACTTTTAGAATTCTCGGGGATTATAGTTCAGCTCCTTCAATTTATAGGCGAAACCCAGAGCGCTTAAGCATTGCTCAAGGCCTCCCCGGGTAGCAAGCAGCAGAGCCAAGAGCTAGAAGTCAAGTCTTGTAAAAATACATCAATAGTTAATAATAATCGTGAGAACTACCATTTTGGGAGAATTTATCACTTTCCTGATGCCTGACACAAGGCTAAGCATTTTTCTCCCATTGCTTCATTTAATTCCCATAAAAACCCTTTAAATTACAAATAATGAGTGATACTGATATCATTTGTTCCCATCTGACAGTTGTGGAAACTGAAGCCCAGAGAGGATAAGCCACTCACCCAAGGTCACACAGTTAACAAACAACAGGGCCAGCCTGCCCTCCCTGAGCCTCGCTCACCCCCTCCCTTGTGTTCCCAGCAGCCAAGCCCCTGTTTGCTGGCACCTGTCCTGTTTGCTCATCTCTGCATTCCCTGTGCCTTACCACATGCTTATTAGCACGTAGTAGGGAGTCAGCACATTTGCGTGAAATGAATGAAATGAAAACAACAGATCAAGTGATCAAAACAGGGGTGGGAAGAGCACAGGGACCATGGTGATGGGTCACGGGGGTTGTGGTGGGGGAATCTAAGGAGCTGTACCTGAGGGCGGAAATTAAATACTGTCCAAAAAGAAATAATACTGTAAGAAAATAGGTAAATAAATGTAATAAATAAAAAATAAATAAATAAAATGGAGTAAAGCAATTAAAAAAAAAAATCAGAAGATATTTTTCCTGCAAAAGCATACCAGGCCAAACACTTACTACCAGCAAAAAAGCAGTTAGTCTGTTCTTCCCTAACAAATTTCCTTAATATTATTTAATTGGTCTTCTCAGTCAAAGGAACTAAAAAAAATATATAGCAAAAATTTTTCACAATTAAAAGAAGTCATCTGCTTGAAATATTATCATTCTCCTTGACCAAAGCAACTTTAGATAAAATGTTTGGCTTAAGACTGCCTGCTATTATGCTTTTGAATGAAATTCCACTCCTCGGCCGTCATTGTCCAGAAACAGGCACATTTCAACTTGTTTTCTTTCATGAGTAGATAGCAACAAGTTCCTGAAGTTTTCTAATTCTTTCACATTTATGAAAGAAAAGTCATATGATACATTCTTGTGGAAATGTGATGTGCCTGGAATGAATTCTAGAAGCACTCAAGAAACATCAACCTTTACTGCTATTCCTCATCAATTCCTCAGAACCACCTGGAGCGGGTTGTACCCAGCCCATTTCAAACACAAGGAAACTGAGGCTCAGAGAGGACAGAAGCCACCAGAGGACACAGTCAGTGACCACGGGATTCAAACCCTGCACACTTACCCCCAGTCCTCTGAAATGAGACATGTCACAGCTGATAAATGCTGAGAGGTGGAAGAGGCCAGTCAAAAAGGCAGACCTGAAGGTCAGTCCCACATCCCCCCACTAATCAGTGCTTCACAAAACATTCAGCACACACCTGAGTTCACAGGTGACTTTTCAAGAGCCCCCAAACAGTGACACAGGAGTCAGGGTCAGTCAACACTCTCATTAATACTACACTCAAACTTCCTGTTCTCTCCTTCTCAAAATCCCTTCAACACGGACAAGCCAGAATCATTCAAAACCATTTCCAAATACCTCTCTCTTTAATGGAGCCCCTATAAACACCCACTAAAGAATACTGAGGGGCTTGAGGTATTATCTGATGTGGGAACACAGGTTTCCCCCATACTGCAAAGTAGAGTGTTCCCATGGAAACTTTCATAAGTCAAAATAGTATAAATCAAAGAAGCAATTACCATTCATTTACATGGAAAAATTTTTGAGCATTCCCAGGCCCCAAAAAACCCTATCAAATAACATGAAACCGAAGATCCCATTCATACATAGTAAAAGCAGTAATGACAGGATAAGCGCAGCCTGAGAAAGTTGCTCCCGGGGAAGGTGCCACAGGGCCGTCCTCACTGCCTGGGCTGCACCTGCCTCTAGAACAACTGCTGCAAGACAAAAGCTGAAGGCTATTTGCACTTTTTTTTTTTAAAGATTTATTTATTTATTTATACAAGCACTGGGTGCAGTCAGAAGCGCGGGAGGGTGAGAGAATTCACCAGAGCCAGAGCAGGAAGCAGAGCAGGCAGAAGGACCGAAGTACACTGCTGAGGGGAGCAGCGGGCGGCAGGAGAGGTCTGTGCACCGTGTGGGACCCTCACCCGGTGGCCGGGGAGCAGCCGGGGATCCAACCGGCACCGCAGAGGCTGCGGGCAGCTTCGCAACCCACTGCTCAACCGATGCGCCACTAGGGAGGCCCTATTTTTGCTTTTTGCATAAAAATAAAAACTCTCTGTGTTTCCTTCAGTAGCAAAACAGGCACTAGTGTAGGTCTTTCATACACGTCAAGCAGCACATGGTGAACTTTTGAAAAGTGGGGGAACCTATAATCTGAGCCCTTCTGTTCTCTAAGTTCCTTGGAGATCCTGGTGGGCAGCCTGTAGACATGGTTACAGAATTAAAGTACATTAAACTTTTGGCAGGTGAAGGTCAAGGACATAAATTTGAGAATTGGGTGAATGCACTTGATATAAATCTGCAAGAGAAAAGACACAGTTTCATCTAAAGAGATTTCTTGTCAGAGAAGCCTCCCACTGAGGGACTCCGACGCTCAGCTTTGAAGAATATACTTCACACGTTACAACATCTGCCTGCTCAGGGAAGAGCTGGCCCATCAGATACACTCACGGAAACCAACGGCCTCTGCATGGAACCCACTTCGTCTTTAAAAGATCCTGGTCCATCTGACAATGTGCCCACAGCAGCGAATTCCACCTACTTCCAGAAAGTACGAGGTCCCTGCCCAAGTGTAAACCAACTGGCAACCTCGCAGTTAGTGCAGACCCAGGCACCTCCAGGGCACGAAGGGTCTGCAGATACCCCCGAGTCCAGTGACTTTAACATTGGTCCAGGGGCTGGTACACTTGGCTGGGGGAAGTGCCCCCACTATTGGTTCTGATCAAGCAAGAGAACTGACAGCATGATCTTCCTGGCCCACAGGGTTTGCAGTCTGCCCACTGTGAGAGCAGGGAAGAGGTGAGGGGGAGAAACAGATGGAGGAAGAGGGAGAAGGTGTCGGGCTCTCAAAGGCTAAGAAACCCCGATCCAGTGAACCCACTTCATCCCCAGATGATTTCACAGGTACAAAAATGGGAGGCCCAGGCTTCATCCGACAGGAACGTAAATGACTTGCTCAAAGTCACATAGCTAGAGGCAGAGCTGCAGTTAGAACGAGGGTCGTCTCTTGCCTTCATCATCTCTTTCTCCTTTCTCACCCAGTGTACACACAAATGCACATGTAACTCCACAACAAAGGCTTGGTGACATAGTCCTTATCCTCAGTGATGTGCTGAACTGATATTTTCTGTTCTCTTCCACTTTTTTTGTAATGCTAGTCACATCTCATTAAATTGGTGTTATAACCCACCTGTGTGTATGTGTGTGTGGGGTGTGACACATGGTTTTAAAACCCCTGGCTTTGGGCCTCCCCTGGTGGAGCAGCAGTTGATCGCTGGGTTGCGAAGCTAACCGCAGCCTCTGCAGCGCCGGTTCGATCCCCGGCCACCGGGTGAGGGTCCCACATGGCGTGCAGACCTCTCCTGCCGCCCGCTGCTCCCCTCAGCAGTGTACTTTGGTCCTTCTGCCTGCTCTGCTCCCTGCTCTGGCTCTGGTGAATTCTCTCACCCTCCCGCGCTTCTGACTGTACCCAGTGCTTGTATAAATAAATAAATAAATCTTTTTTTAAAATCCACTTTTAAAATAAATAAATAAAACCCCTGGCTTAGGCATCTAGAAAGAGTAGAGTCAGGAATAAGAGTGCTGGTTTAGGTTCAATCAGAAGTTGTCTGGGAGCTGAGTGCATTAAGCACTGATAAAGAGAATTAGTGATTTCACCCCTAAAATGTCCCTCCCCCACAATACCCCATCGTCAAAATGTCACCAGCCTGCACCTTGCTGGCAGACCAACACCCAGGAGTGATTCTCGGTTCCCCCTCCCTCGTCTGCTGTGCCTGCCCATCAGAACATTCCACCTTGACCACCCTGGCCCAAGCAACTTCATCCCCAGCCGATTCTACAGGTATTAAAATGGGAGGTCCAGGCTTCATCTGACAGGAGGGTAAGTGACTTGCTCAAGGTCACACAGCTTAAGTCACACAGACTAAGACACAGTTTCTTTTTCAGGTGATGGAAATGTTCTAAAATGAGATCGTGGTGATAGCTGTCTGACTGTACACACTCTAAAATCCACTGAATTTTACATTTAAAACAGGTGAATTTTATACATAAGTTATATGTTAATGAGGTGATTTTTCAAAAATGCGTTCAGAAATGTTTAAAAAGAAAACGCTAATACTAATATTTTCAAGGTTCTAACCTTCATTAAGATCTACCTCACAAGCCCAATATAAGAGATTTAACTAACAATTTATTTGACTTGAGATGTTTAAGTTGAAGTCTTTTCATTTATGTGTAATATTGGCATCTTTAAGAAACTTCAGATATGCTGCCTCTTAATTTGAGGTAGCGGATTTATGTTAGTTAAGTTTTTGTTTATAATTCAGGTCATTGAAGGACTTTGAAGACATTAAACATTAAATTATCAATGCAATTTAAAATGTTAAAGGAAGATTAATTTCGCTAAAGAGTCAAATATTAATCAAAGGCTTCCATTAATGTAATGACTCAAAGTTACTAGATTTATGAGTAGAAGAGGAAGATTTTTAAGTTAAAGGCTAGCTTCCTAGAGTTATAGCTTTAGTTTTTTAAAAGCTCTTTCATCTATAACTGTCACCCTCAATGACATGAAAACACTGACATTAACAGAGAATTAACAGGAATTGGCAGCTTCGGGCAGGTCTCGGTGGGGTTTTGAAGTGTCTGAGGTGAGGGAGAAACCCTGTGGAAAAACATGGTTCAAGGAATTGAAATTGGCAGTTCACCTAGGAAAGCCCCTATAAATGAGGCTTTATGTTCACTTCAATAAAACAAGAGACAGTCTCAGGCATACAGATCATATTAATTATACTCCACACACCTTGAATGAGTAATTATGGGCATTGTGCAGTTCGTTCGCATTCACCCTTCCTTGCTTCCTGAAGAAGTTTTACATTCTCCCCTGCAGTTTCCCTGGAATGCTTATAAATTTATTTTGCAGTGATGCAGATAATATGCCAAAATACTTTCTCCCCTGCAGCTGGTGCTCCAAGTCTGATTTTACGACTTGGAGACATTTATGTCTGCCTCTGGGGTTCCCCACAGCTTCAGAGACAGCAAATAATGTGGCTGCTTGAGAATGGGGAATATTCCAGGTAATGTTTATTTAAGCTACTCATGCATGGCGGGGTTTTAATCCCAAACCTATGCCCCATCCCACCCCACCCCCAAGAACACAGAAAGCTAGTCAGCTCTGTGCAAGGCAATCTCACACGAGTCAGACTGCGCCGGACAATCCCTCCTCCTGCGAGGGTTTTCACTCCCTCCCAGCCACACAGCCTCCCACAGGGCCCAGGGGATTGTCACCCATCCTTGTCATCCTCAAGGCTGCCTGAACAAAACTTGAGCACTCCAGGCTTCTACTGGGTCTCCCTTTTCTGTACCCTACCCCAGAAGGCACAGCTAAGACCAGGGAGTAGTAGGTTGAATAATGTCCCTCCCCTATATTACGTCTACTCAGGGCCTTCCAATGGGCCTTATTTGGAAACACGGTCTTTGCAAATGTAATTAGTTAAATTAAAACGAAGTCATTCTGGACAAGGGAGGGCCCCTCTCCAAGGACCAGCATTCTTACACATGGCAAAGAGGACACACCTGGGCCACGGCCCTGGGAAGACAAAGGCAAAGACTTCATGATCCTCCCTGGTGGCCTAGGGGTTAAATCTCAGTGGTCTCGCCGTGACGGCTTGAGTTCAATCCCTGGCCAGGGAGCCGACCCACATGGCACAGCAGACCTCTCCTGTCTCGCCCGCTGCTCCCCTCAGCAGTGTATTTCAGTAGATCTGCCTGTTCTGCTCCCTACTCTGTCTCTGATGAATCCTTTCACGCCGCCGCAGCTCTGGCCTTCCCAGCGGGGATGTTTCGAGGACTAAATAAATTAATCCAGGCCAAGGGTCAGGAGCAGCTCCTGGCCTGTAAGTACTCTGTAAGCTATAGCAAGCAATCATTCCTGCACCCCCTCCAGAGAGCACCTCAAATCCTCTTCTATTCCAACCAAAACACTAACTGATATGGACATGATATGTACACGTGAATCTGCTGACACTGAGTCATCTCGTGGGCTTAGAGGAACTCTCAGTGTGAATGGGCAGAAGAAGTGGGTGATGAGCCATGGGTTCTACCCATTTTGACTTTCTAGATGCAAGAGGCAGCATCTAGGGAATGCCAGAATGAGGCTGTTGAACAGACAGTGTGTGTCCTCTCCAGAAGTGAGAGACAGCTAGGGAGAGATTGCCTCCCGCAACCAAAAGCAACTCACAGTAAGAAAGAACTGGAGCCTTCCAAGGCAGCCAGCAACCCATCTACCCAAGCCCATCTGTCCCCATGAGTTAAAGATGGGAATTATCTTTTTAATTGTTCAGTTGTATTATTTTCTTCTGACATTTTTCTGGCACAAAAGGCTAGCACAGAGAACACTGATTTTAAAAATATCCCCACAGGCAACTACGTCATTAGAGATGCGAAGATGTTTACAGCCTCAGCAACAGCAACTTCTCTCTTGAGAAATTACGCCCAGGGAATAATTCAACAGAAGCTAAAAGATTTATGCAAAAAGATGTTTACTATAATATTTCCCTCCCAATGGCCAAAAATTATGTCAAAATGCAAAGATGGCCAAGACCAGAGGAATAATTTCAAAAATCATAGCACTCTTCGGCATATCATTATTAAATCACAGTACATTAACTATTCCAAAAAATCACTGTTGTTCGAAGTAATTATGTGAAGATATGGGAAAAGGGTTTTAGTTAAAACAAGCAGAGTTGAAAACAGATCTCGGAAACATCTATAAACACATATAAAAATGATAACATGTGTTAGAGGGGCTTTTAGACTTGCTTCCCCATCATATATTAATTTTGCTGCTTAAACATGATGACTGCAGTATAATGTCAGCTCCACAGCAACTCTAAGTGTGCAAGACGCCACTGAAATTTAGAGATGTTCTAAACAGAAAGTTGGCACTTTTCCCAAGAAGACCAAAAGGGGTACCTGTAGCCACTCTTGTGGCAATTTTGCCCCAAGAAATGTTTGAAAGATGAGGACAGAGTGCACACACTAAATGCCGGTATGTCTCCGGACGGGAAGTTGCCCAAGTTTAACGTACGTTGCTGTAATCAAGAAACAGTATGGGGCGAGGAAGATAAAAGCAAATGCTGGAGAAGGTCCAACCGTGGATGGGGGGAGGGGCAGGATGGGGGCAGAGAAGGCACGTGCAGGTTTTGGGGGAAGCCACGCTGCACCTCAAATGCGATTCTTCTTGAAATGTGGTCACAGGGAAAAGCCCATCACAGCTGAATTCTATTAAACATGCTCAGGGCTCCCCACCTCCCTCTGTCCTTCCTAGTGACTCAAGTCCCTCTGAACCTGAGTCCAGAGACCCTCTGCACAAGTGCAGTGGGGTGGGGACCAAAGTTACTGCAGTGATATTCCCCCAGGAAATGTTCAGGGGTTGGAGACTTCATGCTCCCCTCCAAAAATAAAAATAAAAAAGCCTTGTGTCATATATGCAGGCACAGAGACCCATCTTTCTCCCAAAAGCAAGCAAGTCACGCACAAGACCCTTATTGGCGTGATAAGCAGGAAGGTGTGGCCTCTCGGGATGCAGTGGACACATCCAGGCTGGTGTGGTTATTAAAATTCCTTCAAAGTCAGCCAGGCAGGTTTTATTTGTGAAGGCAAATTAAAAAACAATAAACAATAGCAGGTATTTGCAAGTGATTGCCACTCCAAGAGGATGCCAGAGCCATTGGCTTGTCAAAATCTGGACAAGCGTCCAGGTGCGTGCATGGCCAGGTGTGTCAGACATGGCCCAGGTTCGGGGCTTGCTGCCACCTACAATCAGGGCACACCAGGGCAGAGGGCCAAAGGGGGAAGCAGAACACAATTTGCATTCCTACTGTGTGCCTTGCTGAATGCCAGATGCTTTAATAAATGCATTAAACCACCCTCCCTTGCAACCATCCTGAGACACAGGGTTTTCCTTCTCATTTTACAGACAGGGAAACACGTCCAGAGAGGTGTCTACCCATGTCACACAACTGGCAAGGTTGCCTAGACTGGCAGCGCAGGTACATATATTACTGAAAGATTTGGAAAGGCGGGGAGCAGGGCAGACACACACAGACAGTTCTGTGAAACCAAGGAAATGAGGCTTCAGCTGCTTAGTGAAACTAAGGGGCAGCTTCGCAGCCCTGTCTCACACAGGGGCTCAAAATGTGGACATGGAGGGTTATCACTCACAGGTGCAGCCACCAGGCGGGACCTGTGCCAGGGAGCACAGCCAGGTGGCCCTGCTTAAGGGCAGGCCTGAGTCAGGACTCCTGCTTCGGTCCTCGCTCCTCCACTAACCAGCTGAACGATTTCTGGAAGTTTCTTAGGCCCACTGTATCCCGGTTTTCTCACCAATAAGATGGGAATAGGAAGAACTTGCCTTATAAGGTGATTGAGAGGATGCACAAGAGGAAAGCAGTAAATATACTGCCAGTCACGATTCTCAGGTGCACAAGCTGTTTTCCTGTTTGTTTTTTTTAACTTGTCAGAAATCAGGACGCCTCTTTCAATCGTGACCTTCTGAGATGTGATAAAATAGGATAGATGGTGACGCTGGTGATATGCATCCCCACTCCCTGGGTCTCCCCCATCCCCATTCCCTTTCTTTTTCTCTGTCCTCCCTCCATCACCTTGATCTGCCACGAGTGTAATGCTTTGTTTTCCAAACCAACACAAATATCCTCAAATCCAAAAAGCCCTGTATCCTCTGGAAGAAACTCAAAGGGAGGGCTTGCTCAGGTGCAGGCCAGCAGCTCCAGGTAACAGGTCCTCTGAGGCAGTCCCGACTCATTCATTACAACACCACGGCCCCTGCTCGGATACCCCAAAGAACAGCGGTGTCAGAGCAGATCAGGCCAGTGGGTCTTCACAGCAGCAAGAAGGACCTCTACCCTAAGTCCCTCCTTCAAATACTGCTCCGTCTCAAGAGCTGGAAAATGGCTAGAAAAGTCCAGAGACTGTTCCTTCAAATCCCTGGTTTCTCATAACTCCCCAAGTTTGGCTACTAAATCAAGAAATAGCCCATTTTCTCAAAAATTTGAAAGACCATTAGATCAAAAACATTAGATAAAATTTTCTCTGTTATCAAGCTCTCCTCCCCATAAGTATGCTTGGATCACATGTTGATAGACACTTACAGACAGCAATAGCACTAAAATCTCAAAACTATTAACACAACACACTGACTCCCAGGTGATCAACCCCTGACAAACTTCAAGGTCCTTCCTCCAGCAGGAGACACAGGAGGGCAACATCCCTGGGGCGGGAGCCCATGCCCACCAGCGTGAAGACACAGGCGCCTTGGTTTCTAGGAGGAGCTACACAACAAGGCTGGTGGGAGGAGGTGGCTCCGGCAGGTTCATGGTCAAGGTTGAGGAACGGCACAGACAGAACTGGGGGGGGCACAGAAGCAGCAGGGAAGCCACTTTTGCTTTTCTTTTCCTTCTCATCTCAGTAAATGTCAAAACTCAAGACTTCTCTCGCTTTTCATCGTGAGTGCGTTGAAACCTAAAATTCTAAGTTGTTTGCTCAAGGGAGTCAAAAGAAGACAAATTTAAGAAATAGAAAGTAGGGCAGCTCAGAGCACTTGACAATCACCCCGGGGGGCAGCGACCCTCTAGAAGCAGACATTACAAGTACAGGGAAAGAAGAATCAGGTTCCCTTCTCGCCCATGAAGCTTTGAACAGGGCACAATTCTAGACCTGGCGTGGAATCCTCAGTTACCTATTTGTCTACCTCTCTCTGATTATAGTGAACACTCCAACAGGAGGCATCCGCCCTCCTAATTTATCCGTAACCTGCATGTCTATGGTGCGTGAGGACTTAAACTTCAAATTGAAAATGAAATTGAATGAATGGTATTTAGGGTAGCCTAGCATCTTACCTAATTAACCTAATTAACCTTTTTTTTAAAAAAAAAAATCCTGGGGCCTCCCTGGTGGCGCAGCCGTTGAGCGCTGGGTTGAGAAGCTGCCTGCGGCCTCGGCAGCGCCAGTTCGATCCCCGGCCACCAGGTGAGGGTCCCACATGGCGCGCAGACCTCTCCTGCCGCCCGCTGCTCCCCTCAGCAGTGTGCTTGGGTCCTTCTGCCTGTTCTGCTCCCCGCTCTGGTGAATTCTCTCACCCTCCCGTGCTTCTGACTGTACCCAGTGCTTGTATAAATACATAAATAAATCTTTTAAAAAAATAAAATAAAATAATAAAAATAAAAATATCCTAAACTTTGAGGACCCTATGCACACAGTTGAATCTTTTGGCTTTATATAGCTGAACAGCATTAGAAATTTAAGTCAAATTTTCTCTTCTATTCTGGTATATGTCTGAAGTCTTCCTTTCTGTTAACAGAAGCTGCAAAAAGATATTTTATCTCCCAAATGTACAACATATTGGGGGGGGGGATCACAAATGATTTCTAGTTTCTACTCCCTAGTGAAGGGGTCTTGAAAACAAGAGAGGAATTATTTTATTGTAAGTTCAGTGCTTTTGTTTTTCTAAGTGTCTATCAGAAATAGGACGGAGCTAGGTGACCGTCGTGGTCTTCAGTGACAGATAATGGCTCTGTGGACCCCTCTGTGGTCAATGCCGGGAGATAGTGGGGCAGTCAAGACCTCTCTGGAGCATTAGGTGGTCCAAATTGTGGCTCCGGTCAGCTGGCTGCTGCTCAACACCATCCTTGAACATTTTTAACTCTGATTATGTTTGCCTAAAGAGTTATTCAAATTCCCCTGCATCTCATGCATGAGGCTGGCCGACCTCAGACACCTGCACACACTGGCCATCAGAAATCACCCACAGTGGAACCTTTTCATTTTCTCAAAACTTCACTGGAGATTAAAAAAACTAAAACAGGGCCTCCCTGGTGGTGCAAGGGGCTCAGTCTCAGCACCACAAAGTTATCAGCAGTCACTACGGCATGGATTCAATACCCAGCCAGGGAGCAGACCTCTCCTGTCTCACCCGCTGCTCCCCTCAGCAGTGTATTTCCATAGATCCGCCTGTTCTGCTCCCCACTCTGTCTCCAGTGAATCCTCTCACCTCCTGCATCTCTGGCCTACACCCCAGCTCGTGTATGAATACTTAAAAAAATAAATAAATCTTTAAAAAAAGAAAAACAACCGGAAGAGTCCACTCCTGACACAGGTCTGATATGATGACTAACGGGTGAGCCGTCTGCCTGTTTCAACGGGCCTTCACGTTCCTTGTCCGTGCCTCTCCACGGCAAGATGAGAAATCGCTGGCCTCTCCATTCTGTTGATGAGGAAATGGGAGCTGGAGGCAGAACTTTTTCTTCAAATGTCCATCAAAAATAGCCCATCGAAGAAGAAGTGGTTACTCAGGACTGCACTCATGTGACTGCTGTCTGGAGTCTTCAGCGACAGCTCGTGTGCCTCTCTGTCACCCACGCTGGTATGGAGTGACCTGTCCAGGGGCACAGAGCCAAGGGTCGACGCAGAGACGCAAGCCCAGGTAAATCAGAGCCAAGTTCTGTTGCACTCCCTCTACACAACAGTTACTGCCCATGCAAAAGTACCCCCCAAAGACGGAAGACTGTGTGGGAACAGGGAGGCGGCACAACAGATCGAGCCCGCATTGAGCTCGAAGGGCTGGCTGGTCTCCGTCCCTCCTTGCGCCTCTCTCTCATTCTTCAAGGGTAACAAGCAAATGGAAGTATATAAATAACCCGCAACAGACACCTGGGTGCCGACTATTGCGCCTCTTCCTCAAGCCAGAGAACAACAAGTGAAATTCCTTTCTGTATCGCTTATGTAGATCCAGCAAAAATAAGTCCTCAAGATTACTTAGTATTTCACCATTTAATGAAACTGACTTTGCAGCTGAGATGATGGCATGTCACAGGACCCAGAACCTTCCTAGTTCTTGTTTCGGAACAGGCAGGCTGAGGCTTTCATTGGTGGTCAGCTTGCCGTTACCTCCAAGGGCGTCCCTACCTCAGAGAGCTCTGTGGAGTTCTCCCTGTAGAACTTACATCCCAACCACACCCCAGCCTGAAAGAAGAGGGACTAAATTATTTCAGCCAGGACTTCAGGATGCTGGGAAAGAATAAAGCCATATTCACAACCGATGACTCCATTTTCCACTTGTGCTACCGTCCTATAGTCAGTCAACATACCCCAAGTAGAGTTGCTGAAATGCTTTCAGGAATATGAAGATCTTAGGAAAGAAACTCAGGAAGAAAGGTCTGCTCAGAAACAAAGCTTGATTCTACCCAAATACAGGAAAAGAAAAGCAGAGAAGTCACAAAATACACAAATAAATTGGAAAAGACCTTTTAATTCAGAAGAACTTATCTTTAGGTTTATTTTATTGCGAGCCATCTAGTGGATGGAAGCTGGAGTTCAAGGACAAGGAAGGCCTATTCAGGGCAAACGCAGTACAGACCCAGAAGCCAGTGATAGTCTGAGTTCCCAGCCAGCAACGTGCCATGGGTGAGGCCCATCCCCTTTCGGGATCTCAGTACCCTCCTCTTTAAATAAAGACAGTCACTCTGCACAGATCCCCTCCAGCTACAAAATTCAATCCTTCTATAACTCTCAGTCCACTTACTGATGCAGTGCCCGCCCCTTCACTGCTGGGAGGCTCACCAAAATTCCACTGGCAACCAGCTTCCAGACCGAACAGGCCGGCTTTTGTAGGTTTCCTTGGAGCATGGTAACCACAGAAATAAACCCAAATGCACCAAAAAATGTAAATGGGTCGTGAGTGCTCCTACACTTATGAAGTCAGCAGTGTGAAATGTATAACAAGACTGTCTACAGAACTGCAGTGGACATGCGGCAAAGAAACCTCCTCTTACATATAAAAAGGCTCATTTGTTTGGTTCTCAACCAGATCGGTCTTGAATCAGCAGCATTTGAAACCCCAGCCCCAGTCGTGACCAAAGGTCGCTGCTTACCGACACACACATAGGAGGGAAACTTGGAGTTTTCACAGAGATATCCTCTATTCTGTGGGGGGAGGGGGGAAAGAAGGGGGGGCGCAGGGAAAGTTGCCCTTGGCATTGACCAGACAATGAACTCATCATCCGCTTGACCCAGAAATAGAAATGGAGCATTAAACATAGATCACCAGCTTCTCCTCCAGCCTCTCAGACTGAGGTTAAGTTGCTCCTAAGAAAGTCAGAAGCAGGAATGTTTACTTAACCTATCATCAGTCACCCCAATAATCTCCACTGCTCCACTGTCATCAGAAAACAGTTATGAAGCACCTAATGTGTATGCAGCCCTGCCTTTCTGGTATGTTCCAAAAGCAGCCCTTCGGACTGGGCGGCGTGCACCAGGGGAGTGAGCTGAGCTCCACTGAACTGTACACCTAAAAAAGTTGCAACTGGCATATCTTAGGTTAGGTAGGTTTGACCAACAATTTTTTTAAGATACCCCAAACAATGTTAGGCTGCAGCCCCCAGGCACACCTAATCACACCGATGCAAAGTAGAAATATTTGAACAAGTGAGCTATTTCCAGTACATTCCCAAAATGCCCAGGGCTGGTGATAACAGTCTACCCCCCTTCATTTACACATCACCCCCCAGGGGCTGAGAGTGAATTACTGCCATGTCCACCCTTCCTGGGGCCTCAGTATTGAGATCTAGACCAAAGGTTTTGCAACCTGAATGCCCCTCAGGACAACCTGGGATGAGGTCAATACAGATTTCCAGTCCCCTAGGTCAAGATCCTGATTCGTGGTCCTATCTAGGAATCTGGCCTTTGAATAGCATCCCAGGTGATTTGGGGTGTATGAAAGAGCCTGGGAACAACACCCTGAACAGAAAGGGACACAGAAAGCAACTGCAGCCCTTACACAGCTGCAGAAACATCCAGCGGTGCCTGGCCACAGACGGCCATCAGCCCTGCCCTCCAGGGAAGGGCACAACTCTCCAGCCTCTTAGAGGCCCTTGGCTGTGTCTTTGAACAAGTCAGTCCTTGAATAAGTCAGGGCCAGACACAGCATCTGGTTCCCACTTCTGCAGGAACCAGAACCCAGGACTCCAGATCCAACCCTCTTCCACACCCTCTCATCACAACGCCTCGGTCTCTGCCTCTGCAAAATGGATCTGGCCTGGCGGCCTCCTAGGGCTGTTGCATCAGGGGTTGCAGCTCCTGACTTTGAACTCTCTGAAGTTCCCCTCTGTGGACCTCAGCTTCCACATCCTTAAAGTGAGAATAAACACGGGACTTAACAACCAAAGTTCTTGCGGGAACTCACAGGCACGTGAAAGAAAAGCACTCACCCCCAACACCCACGCACACCACACTTAACACAGGCTAACTCTGACCATGCTTGCCAGTGTGTTGCACGTGGATGTGCCTGGGAGGGAACAAATCTGAGAGACAACAGTTTTCACACCCTCATTATTTAAAAAAAAAAAAAAAAAAGCCAAGATTTGTGCATGCATGCCTCCCACCCTGTAATTGCAAACCACGTCCTTTGCTTAGAGATGACAAGAACAAGCTTTAGGTAAGTCAACCCTTCTATTTCGCATGTGAGTTTCTCTCCTCTCCAGGCACGAGGCCCAGGGGTACCTCAATAAATAATAATGACTGAGCACTGCTGGAGGGAAGGACAAGGAGCCCTTCTGATAAAGAAGGGCCCAGCCCTGCTGCCTTCAGAGCAGGCTCCCTCAGAAGAGAACCCCAGAGTGGCATAGGCAGGAAGGTCAGCAAAGGGCACCCACCAAACGTCACTTCTGGCCACATTGGGCCACTCACAGATGCCAGACCACATCTAGGAATCTCTGTTCCTTCCAACAGCCAAGTTGTTCCTCCTTCTAGAACATTCTTTGCCTTCTCAGTGGTGTCAGCCAAGACCCTCTTCACCCAGATTATCACTTCGATGGCTGCTCAAGAGCCCCTGGCTCAGGGAGGCTTTTGCCAACACCCTCTGTGTCTTACTGTCCTGTGTGTTGTACCCTTACTTGAAGGGACATCATAGCACCCCTGCCCCTCTAAGGCCCCTCTGTCCTGCTCACTCTTTGACAGTGCCTGGCACACAGCAGGTGCTCAGAAAATACTTGCTGACTGAACCATACCTCCTGCTTTAGATGAAGCTAGGCCCCACTTATGCCTTTGGTGCCAGTCATGTTTACAGGTCCCCTATTCATGCTAAGAGGTGGGCTGAATGGTAAGTCTCAGTGCTGTACTGAGAGGTGATAGCACCCAGGGACTAGGAGTCAGAAAGTTCTAGAATCAGACAAACTTGAGGACTAGTCCCAAGCTGTTCCTTCCTACTGTGTGGTCCTCAGCAAGTCCTGCTGATAAAACTATCCTTGTATCATCTCACAGAAGCTTGAAAGACCATGTGTGTGCAAGCATGTATACACAGCACACAGGAGGCCTTCAATAAGTGTTTGGAATGATGATGCTATTTGCCCTCTGAAAACAGACTTCCGTGGCTGAACTCATTGTATGACTTTGGTCAATTTGCATATCCTCCATGCCATATTCTCATCTCGAAAATGAGAAGACAACTTCCCGAGCTCACAGGTGGTTGTGAGAATTCAGTGAGGTCATGGGGTTAAAACACAGTGCCAAGAGCATCCTGAGCGCTCAACTAACAGCAGCTACCAGCGACATCCACATTGCCGCCTGCCTCCTAAATTCAGGAGCTCCTGGAGGCAGGAACCCTGCAGATTAACTTCCCTCTCCCTAGCACTAAGCGGCTGGCACATTTGTCTGGAAGGCGAGGACATCCTGTGCCCATCACCAGCCAGCTCGATGCTTAGCGTGTGACCCTTCACAGAGAAGGCGCTTGGGTTGGGTCGGATGCACAGCTCCGCCAAGGTAGGCAGAATCTGCTGGGAGTGTGGAGGGTTCACAGATGGTAAAATCCCCAGCTGCTCAAACACCTACGGGCAGGAGGGGGAGGCTTGTTAAATGTTAAAAATGAGTCAACTTTCTCTTAGACAACAAGAACCACGACAAAGACGGTGATGGAAGAGGAATAAACAGGGCGTGGGTGAGGGAGATAAACAGGCACCTGAGACCCGCTCTTGTGAAACTTAACCATTTAGTAGCTGGTGGGGGAGGGGGGTGGAAATCAGCCGACTTGGTGGGGGGACACGTTTAATTTAGATCCTCCCCAGTGGGCTGGATCAGGGCCCCGCTCACAGATGCTCACTCCGCACGGCTGTGACACGCTGCGGAGATCAAGCCCGGGGGCGGCGGTTTGCTAAGCTGTCAGCTATGTCAAGACCGTTAACTGTTTCTGAGTTTAGCAATTTGACAAAATGTGGAGCCGCTCAGATGGCCAAGCGCGCTGACTGCAAAGGGAGCTGCTTTTGCAATCCTGACCTCTTCCACCAACGGCAAAGGAAGACTATGAAGCAGTATTGAGAGGGCCCCCCCAATTGCTGGTGCACACAAGGCAATGCCAGGCACTGGGGAGCCTCCCCAAGGTGTATCAAGGCACCCCCTCAATGCTACCTGCAACCTCATCACCGCCAACGCCATGACTTACCCCCCAATGGACCAAGGGCTGGGGCAAATAGATGAGTAAAGGGCACCCTGGAGGCACCCCAAAGAATCTGGTCTCCGAATGTCTACCCTGGAATCTCCCGGATTTGTTATATTCTCATCCGACACACAACACTTGAATTTTCCAGCCCCCAACTGCCTATGAGGTGCTCGGCTACTGAGCTACGCGGAGCCAGACAGCCTCGACGCTCTTCTCTCAGTTTTAAAGGTAACTGCTCCGAAGGGGGTACTTGACAACATAGGGGAGAATGGTCTGTGAGTAAACTGTCCACAAATCCCAAGGGATGGCCCTTCAAATAAATTCAACAAGTGGTATTTGTTATGTGCCTCTTTTTTTCATTCAGAATAGAACACATTCTGGAAAATGGAGGGGGTTCATAAAACCGAGTCCAGAAAGTAATCCAGTGGCTCCAGGAGGGCTCTCTGTCCCTAGAATTTCTACCACCAGGATAGTCAAGGAGAGAAGTTTGTCTTGTCTTGTTTTATAAGCTGTTAGTTTTACTTCTGTGTGTGGAATAGGCAGCCAGGCTACAGGTTCCAGTCCCGGCTGTGTCTCCTGCTCTGTGACCCTGACTGGTCATTAAAACTCCCCATGTCTCGACTTTCTCACCTGTGAAATGGAAATACTAGCAATGCTCACTTCCCAGGGCTGCTGCAGTCATGAACAAGCTATAAGAGAGCACTTAAGAATATCTGGTGCACATTTAAATACTTCATTAAGAAAATACTTAATAAACGTTGCTACATATATAAGATAGCACTGCCTTAAAAATTTAATGACCTACTTTTATTTTAAGAATCTCCACGGACCTTTATTTTAGAAGTAGAAAGGCAAGATGGGATACCAGTTAAGAGTACAGTCTGCAAAAGCACATTGCCTAGGATTGAATCCCAGCTCTGCTTCCTATTTGCTGTGTGGCCTTGGATAAATAACTTCTCTGAGATTTAGTTTCTTTCTCTGTAAAAGGGAACTAATACTGTCTTCGGGCTTAAGTGAGTTAATATATGCAAAATATATAGTCTGCTAGTTTCATTGCATTTCTAGAGGAGGTCCCACCGTTTTGTAAAATGTCAAGATGGCATCCGATGGTCCAGGAAGCAAGTAGGTAGCCAGCCCTGAGCCACTTCATCTTAGGTCTGTTCGAAGTTGCTGACTTACAGTTCAGCAGAATGCCATTAAAACTGGCCCCACTTGCTGCTCTAGCCTCCTCCATCCCTGTCCTGTAGCGGGCCTGGGAGACAAGGCGGGCAGACAAAGGAGGAGACACAAGAGCAGGAAGGTAGCTCTGGCTGCTATGGCAACACAGCTGACAGACAGGAGAGCAACAACCACTGCAGGGAAAGGAGTGCCTGACTCTTCCCTCAGTCAAAGCACCAAAGCACCCCTGAGGCTGGAGAGCAAGAACACCCCAGCCCTAAACAGTAGCCCTGGTCACAGGGCCCACCCCGCCTCTCTGAATCCTGGTGTGAACCACAGCAGACACACTGGCCCGTCTCTGTCCTAGCATGCTAGAAATGCACGGACAAGCTTAGCCTCTGAATTTCTGCACAGCACGTTGTAAGGCCCCTCTGAGGGCCTGGAACCCTGCTCAGCACCTCCAGGCATGGTGCTGGGAATGTCTCACTGGTGACAGATCAACTCAAGTCAGTGTGTTCCAACAGGAGCTTAACTGGAGGTGCAGGGCCTGGGCAGGGGAGTTTCCTCAAGGAGGGAGCTGGGTGCAAAGGACACAAGGAAATGGAAGGAGCTGGACAAGAACTGCAGGCCCCAAGCCCCCTGCACTCAGGGATGCCAGCCCACCCAAAGAGAAACAGCTCCTGTGAAACCAACCTTTCCCTGCCTTTTAAGAAAGGACTGAATTTTCTGCCAGATCTGATTAAGTCTTGAAGGTATTTTGTAACTGCACTTCACTGCCTACCTAAAAATGCCCCTACTTGTCAGTCATCCACAATCTCATATGCATTTTGCCTGTTCCACATGCTGTGTCCCCACAGACCCACGCGACTCAATTTCCCAAAGGTTTCTGCAGCTTTAAAGGTTTCTGCTACTTTATGTGTGTGCATAAACTTTATAGTGTGTACGTGTGTCTATGTACAGACTTTATGTGCACACATGTGTATATGTGCACAAGTATTTATGGGCATATATAAACTTTGTTATATGTAAGCTTTATATGCATACAAACATGTGTATGTGTAAACATGTGTGTACACGAGCGTACGGGCGTATGTATATAAATTCTGTCCATGTGTGAGTTTCAGCATACCTCAACAAGACCTGCCTAGAGCTGGTCTTGTAAAGGGTTCTATAGCTGTAAAGGGTTCTCAGGCTCTGGCACTAGGAGCAAGGATTCTAAAGCTCCCTTCCCAGCCCAGAGGAAGGTGCTGGCATCCTCTGGTGATGTCTGCTGAGGTCACACTCAGGCAAGGGGGTAGGTGTGTTTGCTGGTGCCTGGATCTGGAAACAGGACCCTCCTCCTAGTTCTAAGACCCTGAATAATCCCCTGGGTCGTGCACAGAGGGTACTTTAGACTCTGAAGGCTACTTGTCAGCCTCTCTCAGCATCACTTAGTCATAAAGGCCACTCTTGGGTTGAAGCAGGCTCACGGCTGCAAGTAGACACACAAGTGTGCCTGTGCTGGGAAGCCCCCGCAGACCCCTCCACCACACACACACACACACACACCCACCACACACACACCCCCACCTGGAAGGGCACACCAGCCAAAGTGTCCTCACATGCTTTCTTCCCCACCAGCATGGGTGGGATGGAGGGATGGTTTCCCAGGCTTCCTGGCACCTTTCTGCAGGTGTTGAGCCACAATAATAACTTCTGTGCGAGTCTAAAATTATTTCCATCATGAGCAGCGTTCACATTACAGACATGCCCCCTCAATACAACTTAAGGAAAAGAAGGGGGATTCACACAGTGAGGATAGTGACGGCTGTGGAGTCCGCTACAGCATGTAGTAGTGGGACTCCGGCAAGAAGCAATTCACTGGACCATGAAGCCTCAAGACCTGTCTGTGGGGAACATTCCAGATCCCCATTACAGAGTTAACCCTGAGGCTCAGAGTCATGACCTTAATTTGCATGACAGGTGGGTGGCTTCTGAGCCCTGTTCTTCCCACACCTCAGAAGCTGGGACTAGACATGCCCCATGGGCTGGACGGGGTGGGCTTGAGGACCTGGAATGTTTACAGGCCCCTGGAAGCCAAGGCAAAGACCGTGCCCCAAGGAACACGAAGGTGGTTTCCATGCTGGCCCTCCTCCTCCTCCGAGAAGCCCAGTAACATGGATCTGGTGTATCTGACACAACCTCTCCCTCACTGTTTCCATTTCCCTCAGGGAGAAAGGGAGGGGACAGGGCACCCCTTTACCTCTTAAGAGGTGATCCGAGACCAGCCCACTCTCAAGGGACTGCTGAGAACAAGGAATTACCAACGGCAGAGGCCCCAACTAGCCAGGCTTCTAACCACAGACGCCCCTGGGCCCTGGCACCCTCCTGCATCCACTCTGCTTCTCTGCCCCCTGCCCCCTCTGCCTGCAGACTCCTCGATTACGGCGAGGGAACCCCTCACACAGCAGGGACCCAGGAACTGATATAGAGGCAACCCAGCAGTCCATAGAAATGCTCACCAGCCCATACCCCAAAGTCGGCAGAGGCGACTCTATATCCCTCGACCCACAACCCAACAGACTCCAGAGAGCCCTTCGCATGCACTCAAACCACAAGAGCAAACACCCGCAGAGCCAAATCCAGAGCCAGCACTGGGCCACACCAGGCCTAAGAAAGTTAGGTTTGTTGGTTGCCAGTTAATCAAGCAGAAAGCTAAGTTCCAGGTGGCCAGAACCCAGTGAAATTAAACTTGTGGGAGAAAAGATGAATGCAGTTATGGAAGAATCCATACATAAAGCAAGGCAGAGCATGGAGGCAAGCAAAAGTTTTAAGTGTATGATGTGACTCAGAAAATACAAGATGAATGAGAAAGATGAAAGCCCCACCGGTGTTCAGGAGCACACCCTCCCATGGGGGAGTGGGGAAGAGTTATAATGGCAGAGACAATTAACACCTTGTGTGTTTATTGTGCCAGACACAGCACAAGCTCGTCATTCACACATCGCCACTCTCTACCAGGTGGGTTCTATTAGTATCTTGCCCCTTTCACAGATGGAGAAACTGAGGCACCAAAATGTTAAGCAAATATACAACAGAGAGCCAGAAATACCTCTCTAGTCCATTCGATGCTTTCAGAAGGTGCCAAGAAGCCAAAAAAATGCTTAATCAACATAAGCTGTCACTTCTACTGCTTATAAGGTGTGAAAATCCACAAAAAGTAGGGCCCTTCCTCATGCTTATAAGAGTGTGCAAAGATGGAGCTCTGACACCTCTTAGCTGTGTGACCCTGGGCAGGCCAGCAACCTCTCCGGTCTTCAGCGACCTCCTCTGAGATAAAGCTTGGACTAAATAATGCCCAAAGCTCCCTTGAGTCCTAAAATCCTGCAACTAAACGAGGACACAATAAGCTTTTGAGCTAATTAATTTGATATCATTCAGAAATATGCAAATGCATCTGAGTCTTGAACACACTAAACCTGACCAGTGTGCAGAGGAATGGAGGGCACAGCTACTTCAGCCCATGAGACTCTTCAAGTTCTGCTCTGGTCCAGGGAGGTGGAGGTGGGAGTCTCTTGACAGGCTGACAAAGGTCCTGGACCTGACCTGGGCCTGCACCCTTTCCTGTCAGTTACTCAGGTGCAGGGAGCAAATGGCCTCATTTTGTTTGTTCGCACAGGATGGCAGGTGACCCGAGGGATCCAGGGTCCCATGGAGATGTTTTCCAAGTCACATCTACCACCAGGAGCTGGTCTCCTGGTCCTGCCCTCTCCTTCCCCGCCGGACTGCACATGCCACCCAAGCCGTCACCCCAAAAGGTCTTTTCTGCCAATGGACTCCATTCAGTGCAGCTGAGGACACAGAAGGTTTCGGGAAAGTGCCTGGGTCATTTGCAGACTTCTGGCAATGAGGCCTGTTGGGAGAGAGCTGAGGGAGCACCAGACCGAGAAACACAGATGGCAGGGGACGAGCCTGTACTGGACTCCCACAGATCCCAGGTCCAATCCTTCCTTTGACCATCTAAGTCTCAGGAACCCCATCTCAAAAATGGGCCTTTCTAAGGAGGTACCTCATAAGACTGATCTGAAGACTAACTGGAAATAGTGTGTGTGAGCCCAGCAGTTGGCACCCAGCAAACTTCCAATAAAGACCACAAGACAGGAAATGGGGGGTGTTTCCATCAGACTCTAGAAAAGCAAAATCACTTCCAATCCAAGCTGCCAGGACCCCTGAGTCATTTCCATTTCAATTTAGAAATACCTTTTATTTTGCTGTGGCACAGACTTGCTCCCCCTCTAAAAATGGATCTCACCTTCTTTTAGAAGCTTAGAGAATGGTCAGGACTCAAGCAACTATGTAGAATAAAGGCTAGTTTTCCAGCCACATGACCTGGCCTGGCCAAGGGACCCACCCGAGCCAGTGTTGCGTCAACTCCCTGGGAGGACAGGCACACAGCAGGGAGGCGTCACAGACCACATGGGTACACCCCAAGGTCAAGGGACAGCACAGTGACCAGGTGGGTGGCTCTGGGTCCACCTATCCATATCCCAAGTTGCTTTCCAGTGCCGATTCGTATTTGAGTTTCAATTCACCCCACATAAGACAGGATTCCTAGAAGGCACCATAATCCCCACCAGTGACTCATCCAAACTTTGCCCCACCATGTTGTATTCCTCGATTAAGCTGTGGTTCTCTTGGATCAGAGGGCAAATTACAGAGTTGGGTAGAATAATTAATACAACTTTCTTGTCTTCTTCCAATACCAGTTCAACTTCCTTTAGGCCTTTTATGTACATCCAGATCATTGCTATCTTGGATGCTAGCAACTTAACACCAAACCTTAACCTACCTAACCTTGACCCTGCTTAAGACCCTGTATGACCTTGACCCTGCCTACCTCTCCAACTCCACACCCAGCCACCTCCCACCTCTGGGCCTTTGCCTTAGTGTTCTTCCGCCTTAGCATGTCACATGGCTCACTCCTTCACATCCCCCGTGCGTCTGCTTACGTCAGCTCTCTGTTTAATGGCATTCTTCATTACCCCAAATTATGCTGTTTGCCATGCACGTTTCCTTATGGATAGCCTCTCTTCCCCACCTGGATAGAAGGTCCCACAGAGTGGAGGCTTTGTTTAGCTCACTGCTGTATGTCTAGAGTCTGAGGGAAGCCCAGACTCTAGACATTGATGCTCAAGAATTATGTGCCCATGAGTGGATTCATCAATCTGTTGACTATTTACTATATGCCAAACACTGTGCAAGGCTCTCAGAATACAGACATTTACAACAAACACAGCAAAGCTCCTGTGCCTGAGTTCCCCAGCTTAGAGGACAAGTAGCCCAGAAAGGTGTTGAGCCCAGCAGCACAAGAGAGAACTGTGGGGTTCCAGAAGCACAGAGCGGGGAGCACCACCCCACCCCAATGCTTGACACTGCAAAACCACAAGCTCCCCACTCCTGGTGGGGAACCCAACATCGTAGGCACAAGTCCCACCCTCAGACACACACCATCCACTCGTGGGAGGCCAGCGCCCCACACCACGACAGATGGGGAGCCTCGTCACACCCACTCTCCAGGCCGGGCATGTGGCCAGCCTGCCCAGGAAGTAATCACCGCACAGAAGCTTCAAGCCTTCTTTGAAGAGTCTCTATGAGAGGTGTTCCTGGTACCCAAAGACTGGAAATGAAGAATTTCTGTCTAAAGGGAGAAAAGGATGACAGCACAGTGGAATTAATTTCACGTACATTGAGGAAGGGGGGGTGGGGAGGGGATAGGCATGACAGCCCCCAATTTGCAGGTGAAGAGACTCAGGGCTTGGTTTCTAAAAGTCTCATTCATCTGAAGTTGCAAACAGATGCAAAGGCTTCAAGAGCCGGGGGGCCTCCATTCTGGCATGCCCGCCAGCTGGGGTGGTGTCGGCTCTTCCTTTTATTTACTGAGGCTGCTGAGAAAGACGAAAAGGCAAAGGGAGATGCTTTGTGAAAACTGAGACTGAAATATTGATGAGGGACAGTAATTGCACATCCCCGTGACAGAAGGCCAGGACTGCTGCGCCGCTGCCACCACAGCTCCGCACAGAGGAAAGTTCTCCAAGCTGGAGCTGAGACAGCCCAGTGCTGGGCGCCAGAACATGTGGTCCCCACTCCAGAATCAGCTCCTTACTTTCTTGGCCCACCATGCCCCCCCCCAATCCTCATCACCTCCCCCACGAGACCTTCTTTGATTGCCACAGCTGCAATGATTTAGAATCACAGAAACTTGGGATGTCCCTGGTGACTCAGGGGTTAAAATGTCAGTGCTATCAAGCTATCACCAGCCACTGAGGCATGAGTCCAATCCCCAGCCAGGGAGCTGACCCATGTGGCACAGCAGACCTCTCCTGTCTCGCCCCTCAGCAGTGTATTTCAGTCAGTCTACCTGTTCTGTTCCCCACTCTGTCTCTGGTGAATCCTCTCATCCCCCGTACCTCCGGCCTGTACCCCAGTTCTTGTATGCATAAAAAATTAAAATCTTTAAAAAAAAAAAAAAAAGGAACACCCTCCATGCACTGCACCCCTGAAATCCCAATGGGTGAAGCCACTCTGCCAAGTGTCTAGGGTCTGCCATTGGGGGTACCCTCTCCTACCCCTGCTCAGTAATCCTTTCTCCCTCAGGGTAGGTTGCATCCTATCCCACAGATTATCAGAAGGCCCTGTACCCCCTTCCCAGAAAGCAGCAGAGCGCTGGAGCTCCCCAGAGGCTTCCCGTGCAAGCCTGCCAGCATCCCACCTGTTGCTTTTAAGGACAGGCTCCTGCCAGCTCATCTGCCGCAGGGACAGCTATTTAATGGAGCACAAGTTGGCTCCAGGGAAGACAATGAATTTTAATGCTTCCGGACACAGCAGTCAGACAGAAGCCAGCCTTCCAGGCTCAGCCCGCAGGGGTTTAGAAATCCTGAGGCCCAACCATGGCTCCACACCTGAGCTCAGGGTGACTAGGAGATTTGTCCCGGGTCCTAGCTGGCTAGTGCTAATTGGTTCTGAACCTCGTACTAGCTGTTGTGCTGAGTCCTACAAAGAACAGCATCTTGTATAAAAGCTAAAAATATGCAGAGGAGCCGACAGGAAACAAAAGAGAACAGAGAAAGGTGTGTTCCTGCAGTCTAGAAAACGAGCAAATGGCTTCTTCCTGGGTCAGTTGGGTTTAGTGGAATTTAACCTGCATGGCTGGAAAGTGAAAACCCTGTTACAATAATGCATTCCCTCTCCTGTGGGTCAAACCCTCCTCACCCTACTAATCTTCCCTCCCAGTTCTTCTCACTTCCCACAGGTGCTCCTTTCCATGGGGTCCCCAAAAGGGAAGGACAATGATTCTGAAGGAGTGATATCAAAGGATCAGACCCCTGCCCTCCTCCAGAGAGCAGCACCAGGGGACTTCGAACCTCGATTATTACCTGCCTCCCTGCGGTGGCTGGGATCAGTTTCCTATCCCATGTGCACAGCACAAAGCCTTTTCTAGGTGAACCTGAGAAGCCCCCATGTTGACACTGAACACCAGAAGCCTAACAAAGAACAAGTGAGTGAGTGAGTGAGTGAGAGAGACAGGCAGTTCCACTCACAAAGTTTAGAAACAGGGTTTTCCAGTAACTCAGTTACCCACCTCCCCACAAGGACAGTCTCGGCCCCTCTTTCTCCGAACTCTGTGGGGAGAACAATACCAGCTAATGAGTGATTCAGGGTCTAAGTTTAGGTCTTGGCTCGAGTCCATGAGGAGCTCAGAGGGCAGCTAACATAGGCGTGTCCAACCTGTTTCTAAGTCATGAGAGTCTCCATTAAGAGAAAACCTTGGACAGAAAATCTAGGATCAGACACAGATTAAATCAGAGCCGCTGTTCTGGGGGGAAGGGATGGCATGGCTTCCTTCCTCACTTCCTAATGCAGAGGGACAGAAAATATAAACAAGATCATTTCAGAGAAATGTAAGGACTCAGGATCTGATTTCGATTCAGGCCATCAGGGAAAATGACGTCTCTATGGCGGTGACATGGCTGCTGAGACCAAAACATAAGGAAGACAGTCAACCAAAGACCAGGGAAGAGCATCGGGGCATATGGGAAGGTGACAAGCTCAGTGTTTTCATCTTGTCACACCAAAACAACATCAAGTCCCAGGACTGGAGACTCCAGGTATGGTCCGGGGACCAGCAGCATCAAGCAGAAGCTTCTTAGAAATGCAGCATCTCAGCCCCACTCCAGACCTACTGCATCAGGCTGTGTATTTTAACAAATTTGCCTGGTATTTGTATGCACGTGAGAGTTTGAGAAACTGGTGTAGGGCTTGTTGGATGAATGAGTGAATGACTGAATAAATGAATGAACAAATGAATGAATGAATGAATGAATGTGAATGTCCTGCAGATCAAGTTTCTTACTGTACCCCTCAGAGCACACAGACAGCCTCCCCATCTCAGACAGCAGGGGAGGGGACTGCTAATCTCCCCCCTTAGTGAGGGGCTGACTAACAACTGTCAGCAGAAGGTGAAAGGAGACCACCAGCCCACTTCCCATCAAATGGGCCGACAGCTGCCCCACACCCAAG
This sequence comes from Talpa occidentalis, assembly GCF_014898055.3. Taxonomy (NCBI): domain Eukaryota; kingdom Metazoa; phylum Chordata; class Mammalia; order Eulipotyphla; family Talpidae; genus Talpa; species Talpa occidentalis. Next base: position 11,216,577 of record NW_023601653.1, read on the forward strand.
GCTGGCACAGCCCCAGTCGCCCCCTCCCCTTCCTGCTTCCCTAAGCTGCACATGAAGCTCTAGATTCCAATACGAGTCCCCAAGTGGCTATCAACCCACACGGTTTGGTTAAAAATACTCTTCACACTTGTTAGGTCTCCCCACCATTAAATCACCTTGAGAAATCTGACAGCTGTGATTAGCAAGATATGTAAATCCAGCCTTTCATAGAGAAGACGCCCAGCTAAGTTACCTTGGCACACTGGGAGCCAGAATAGAGGGGATATGATGATGTCATTTCTTCTTGCAAAACCTAAATGTGATTGAGTGGGGCTTCATCAGTAGACACTGAACTTCTAATAACCTAGAACCAACACATGCTTACAAAAGCAAACAGACGCAAGATATAAGCTGCAAAGTAGCTCACCTCCCTGTCTCACACCCTGCAGAATTGTTGGGTGACCTTAACTCTGACAGGTGGGTCAACAAGGTGTCAGGCTGACCCCATACCTCCTCCTCCTGGTCTCCGATGTGGAAAGAGCTGTGTGCAGCATGCAATTGCATGTTAATTTTTCCTGTCGAACATCTGTTGGGAAACTCGAATGGTAAAATGGGAAAGTGCTTTCCTTTCTTAACAGAGCCATCCCCAGTCTGGGGGGGAAAGACTAGGGAATCCCAACCCACACTTCAAGACGGTAGCGTACATCGCCTCTGAAATAAACCCAGAGCCTGAAAATTGTGCGGAAATAAGCCGTAATATGTCTCAAATGGGGATCGCCAGCCTTATTTTCCTCTTTTATCCCAGCTATTATAAAGATGAAGGATATGAGAAAAGTAAGCTCCTAGCAAAGTCCTGGGAAGAGAGTTAAGCTGTGGCCAGCCAGCCAAGGTCACCTCACTGGAGTCCCAGGGGCTGCACCATCCAGAGCAGAGATGTCAGCAGGTGACCTAAGACCTTCTTTGCCTCCTTTACCCCTGGATTAGCCGCATCACCGCCAACAGGATAAGAGGGGGTTTCTTGGCCCCTTTTTGCTTCCTTCTCTGCTTTTGGGTGGAAAGGCCATTTCAACACAGTAAGGAGCTGGCTGCTGCAATACATCACCCATATTGGCAAGAGAGAGGTTTCCATTCCATCTGAGACCCTTTAGAGTGGGGGTCCTGAAACCAAATCTTTCCCACTGCCTGGTTTTGTAAAAGCCTATTTTGTTGCAAAACAGCCACATCCCACATCCAGTCATTCACTTGTGGCTTATGGGTGGTTTCTCCCAATAATGCAGTTAAGAAGTTGTGAAACCCCTTTGATTCCCAGAGTCTAAGATGTTTACTATCTGACCCCTTAAGAAAATGTTGGCCAACCCCTGCCTTTGAGGAAGGAGGCTATGTCCCTAGCAGAGCAGAAGTACCAGGCATTTTCCACTCTTCTTTAAGATCAAAATATTTGGCTGATAGGGCCTCCCCTAGTGGTGCAGCGGTTGAGCGCTGGGCTGTGATGCTGCCCGCAGCCTCTGCAGCACCGGTTCAATCCCCGGCCTCCAGCGAGGGTCCCACATGGCACGCAGACCTCTCCTGCCACGCCCGCTGCTCCCCTCAGCAGTGTACTTCGTCAGTCTGCCTGTTCTGTTCCCCGCTCTGGCGAATTCTCTCACCCTCCCACGCTTCTGACTGTACCCAGTGCTTGTATAAATAAATAAATAAATCTTAAAAAAAAAATTGGCTGATGATGGATTCCCCAGATCCTGAAGTAGCTTTGCCCTTATCACCCATCAGGATGAGCCCTGTGGAAGATGTCCACTGGGTGTCGACTCCACATGACTGAGGGCTGGGTTCAAGGACACAAAAGGGTCAGGAGGGATGGACTCTGATCCCCAGGGTACAGTTTGCAGCTTGCTGAGAACCCTGGCCTCTTTCACCTCCACCTCCCAGATGTTTCTTCTAGTTGAGGTGAGTCCTCATTTCAACACAGGGTCCAAGTCCTCCAGCGCCTCCCCTTCGCATGATCAACTGGATGACGAGCAGCAGAGTTCATGCTTGTTTATCCCATGAGTCCTCCACACAGCAACATTCATACCCTTACACCTCTCCCTTCTCTGACTCTGCTTTCCCTCTCTGAGCCTCTGATCAGGTGGACCCCATAAACCACTTGCCATCTTTTTTTTTTTTAAGAAACTGACACTGGAATAATAAACTCTGGAAAAATTCTGAAGATGATACTAAAATATCCTATAGAATAGTTCTTACCTTTTCTTCCCAATCACAGCCCCAATTTTGGCATCTTCCTTTATTATCTATTTTCCACCTGCCAGAGGGCTGTGATAACTCTGGACTCTGACATGGGCAATTTGCCCGCAGACTATGATGAAGGAAGATGATCTTGGAAGGAAAGAATTTTTCAGGAGACAACTCCATCACCTCATTCCCTCCACCTCGCTCCCATCACAGCCAGTCCCTTCCTGCATGGTTCACACCCAGGACTTCAGCCCAACTCAATTACTGCGACCCTACCCACAAAAAGAGCACACTTTCTCTTCTGGATGCTCTGCTGCGGTGGTGTTTTGACATCTGCATGCCAGGGTTACCTCTCTTCCCACCTCACATAGCACTGTGGTTGGTATCTGTTTGGTTGAGAACAACTGTTCTACTGTGAAGAACAAGATTAGTTTAGGATATTGGGAGCGGTGTCCTCAGAGTTGGAGAAAGGCAAGGAGGAATTTTATAATGTTGATGATAATGGAGCTACTTAACGTTTTGCTGAAAAGGCAACTCTGGAGTTTGAAAAATAACCCATTCTCCTTGGAAAGTTTCTGAACACTCAGTTGCCTAGTCCGAGCCCTCCTTCAGGGATGACAGATGTCTGCCTGGTTCAGAGAGGGCCCAGGGGCCAGGTCTAAGAAATGACACATGGATAGTCTAAGCCAGTTACTGCATAATCACTCCCCTTCCTTGTTCACTCTTCCTTCCTTCTCCCACAGATAGGAAAGGCCATGCCACCCAGCTCTGGACAAAGAGGTATAAGAAGTCCACTGGGGGCGGGGGGCTTGGGAACAGGAGGCAGCACAAAACAAGTCATCCATAATTTTTATTACTATTTTGTCATTATTACTATTATTAATTTTAATAGTCCCTTTCCTTTTCTCTCTTCCTCTTTTTTCCTCTATCCCTCCAATGGTGATAGGTCAGAGCTGCTTTGTACCAGGCCTCAGGACTCCACTTTGTGCTTCTCTTCCCAAAATTGAGTGCAGTGACATGATATCCCACTGGTAGCTTGAAATCAGCAATGATGCTGGTAGAAACTGGCAAATGCTACAAATCAGGATTTTCTTCCCAGAAAACTAATAAACATTAATTTTGCCAGGACACCACTTCTACCTGCCTCTTACCCTCTTTACAATCATCAATCTTCCCATCACAGACCACTGAGTACCTACTGTATGCAAGGCATTGTGAGGTTCTCCTTGAGAGATCAAACTAAGTCACTGTCCTGCCTTTGTTGAGTTTATAATCTAGCAACACATTTGTATTAACTTAGATACATTTAAGCTTTGGCCTTTTCTTTGTGCTCAGATATATAATAGTATCAGATATATAATAAAATTTTAACAAAATTGTGAAATTTTAAAAAAGTACATTTGATGCGAATAGAAAACCCACCCAGCAGTGTTCACTAGAGAAACTCTGTCGTCATCATCATCCATTGCCTATTCACAGTCCCTGCCTCATGTGTACAAAAGAGCTGCTACAGCTTGCACAGTGAGGCTGCATCCAAAAGCAAGCAGCAGTGGGAAAGGGTCTTTAACTTTTTATACAGAAAGAAAATCATTTAATCCTCATAAAAAATTCATGAGGCCACTGCTATAACTATTTTCATTCCACAGACAGGGAAATTGAAGCCCAAAGAGTTTAAGCAATTTGCTCAAGGCCACACAGCAATTTGCTCAAGGCCACAAAGTAGCTAAAGGAACCGACAGGAGCCTGGGACTTTCACCCTGGAAAAAAATAGATTATCAATCCAAGCATTCTGACACCCGAGCCTGTGCTCTCATCAGGTACACAAGATGCTAGCTTGGAAGTAAAACTGTGCCATCTCCTACTAACAGACTGTCGTGCGCTATTTTCTATTGTGACATGTATTCATCTTTCAACCTAAGGCTCTGTTGACCCAGAATAGAAATCCTGTTGAGTCAATTCTTCTATGGCCCTGCCCCCCAATCATGGCTATAACCTCAGAGGCTTGTATTGGTTTACTGACACGGACCCGTGACAACTCCAAGGCTAACCAACCTGAAAGGAAGACTCTCACGGTGCCTGGCGCCAGCTTGGCTCCTTCCTGTTCTAATTACCCACTTGAAACTCTGAAGACTTGGGCTCCAATCCACTTGGCAATTATACCATCTTTTGAACCCATCTGCCTATAGCTCCACACCCCCTTTCTGGGACTGCATTGCTTCATACTGTACCCGCTGCTTGGAAAGATCTCATGATCTGCACCTTCCTGATAACTCCTCCATCATGGAAATTCCAGCCCAAACAGCACCCACCAGGTCTCCTTCCCCAGAGAAAAACATCCGTGTTAGCTGGAGTGGCCAAAAGACTTGAGCCCTTTATTATGAGTCAGCTTTTAAATGAAAAAGTCAGCTTCTAATTGATTTCTCTGGGGTCTCCATGGCACACACTAGAATCAGAACTTCTGCTCACCAGAGGAAGCCATATGGTTTGGAAATATAAGTCCCACTTTCCTGGTGCTCTGGAGAATGCTGGTCCAAAGGCCGTATTTGTCCCAGTGAATTTGGACTCACTTCCTGCAGCGGCCACACAGCAGGGCAGGTCCCCATCACATCTCTCCTGGCTTTTGCTTTTGGACTTTTTGTTCTGATTTGTTTTAGTTTTGCCCAGGAAAGAAAAGAGATGGTTGGACCAAAGTAGGAACCAACAGGAATCTGGGACTTTCACCCTGGATAAAAAAGATTACCAGGCACCACACGCCCCCTGTCTGGGGCTGCAGTTTTATTCCTTCTTCAGTATGAGTCGAAGCAAAACCCTGTACTTTCAGATGAGATTGGGCGCGTTCAGGGTGGTATGGCCGTAGACAAAACCCTGCACTTTCAAATGGACAATCTTGGGTATTCTGGGGTGCTCAGAGCATCCCCTATGCTAAGAACTTGGGAAGGAGAGTTAAACTTTGTACTATCCCTGATTAATAGGAAATAATAAGAAATAACAGTGATCACTTAAGGCCCCCAGAGCTTGGGCAAGTTACATAGTGGCTCCTCACCTCTGGTGACGTGGGTAAGTACATGCCTGGGCTCAGGAGCCAGGATCTCTGGGTTCGAATCCTGCCGCTGTCATTTACTAAGTGAAATATTGGATGAGCTACTTAACCTTGGTGTGTATCAGTGCCCTAAGTTCTGGGGTCAACCCTCAGACCACTGTTGAGAGGAGTAAATCTGTCAATTTTCTATATAAAATACTCAGAAGAGAGCCTGACACATAGTTTTGTTTGTAATTGATGTTACTTATTATCGTGATTATCTGCTATACCAGATCTTGGGAGAACTATGGGAAATAGCATACATAGAGCATAGAGTTTCCATGCAACAAATATTAAGTTTCTCCAAAAGAAAAATAAAAGCATCTTAATATGTGTTTGTCTGTATTTAAGCCCAAGTTTCTAGATAATCAAGGCTGTGCCCAACAGAGAGACAAGGAAGGACTGTTATTATCTAAAACCTCACTCTGGGGCCTCCCTGGTGGTGCAAGGGGTTAAGCACCACACTATGAAGCAATCCGCAGACTCTGCAGCACGAGTTTGATACCTGGCCAGGGAGCAACCCACATGGCACAGCAGACCTCTCCTGGCTCACCCGCTGCTCCCCTCAGCAGTGTATTTCAGTCAGTCTGACTGTTCTGGTCCCCACTCTGTCTCTGGTGAATCCTCTCACCCCCCTGCATCTCTGGCCTGTACCCCAGCTCTTATATGCATAAATAAAAATAAATCTTAAAAATAAATAAAAATAAAAAAATAAAACCTCACTCTGGATTTTTCCCCTATGCTTATCGAAACACAGTCCACATTCATTCTGCATAGGAAACCTGGACAGGCCCCGAAAAAGACAGCCACAGTGACTGATCCATTGCAAGGGCCCCACCAGCACCCCAGCTCAGCAAAGCCAGAAAGCTACCCGCACCGTCAGGGGTCACTCGCTGATGGTTCTTAAACCTCATGTCCTCAACATGACTGACATTAAGAACATGACTGACATTAAGGCCATGACTTTTTTTCCCCCCAATGTGTAATGAAACTCACTGGGGTGTTAAGTCTCCTCCTCTGCGGGGTGAGGCAAGGATGCTCAGCTGAGGTGTGTATGGGCTCTGGGGATTCTCGGAAACAGACATTGTGAGCAAAAAACATGTGCACCCACTTCCAGCCCCTCCCTCCCCCCACTTCTCAGAACACGGGGGTTCCTCTGCCAATCACCAAGTGCCATCATCGACTATTCTGCAGATGACCTTTCTGAGGTCCCAAATGTTCTCTCAGGGCTAATATGACACATCCTTCTAAACCACACGGTGCTGTGAGAAGGTCAACATCCACCTGACATAAATGGACGGTAGCAATTGAGGGGAGTAAAATGACATTATTATCTGAAGAATCCAAAAGAAAGTACCTAATCTGTCCTCTCCAAGGAAGGCTTTTGACCACCCTAAGCTCATGAATTCATGTCATAAAGGAATTTTCTCCCTTTCCCCTCTCCCTACCCATCTGTTAATCTGTCTGTTCTGATATGAGGCACCACCTGTAGTTTACAGTTTCCTCAAACAAGCTTAACTAGGCTCATTATTTCCTGACTAACTAGCTAAGCGAGGCAAGCTGGCCAAACCCAGAAGGTTCTTTTCAGAAATCCTACGTATTGATATTAATCAGTCATTGTCATACTTCTTAACTGCAGCCCATACTTCTTAACTGAATCCCCCAGAGCCCGTACACACAGGTGCTAAGGAGTGGCATCTGAGGATTACTGGGGCGGGACGGCAGGAGGAGGAGGCTGGAGGGGTTGAGGATAAGTATAAAGTGGCTTTAGTGGCTGTCACTGTGGGCTTCGTGCTGCCCCAAAGGAAACAAACCCCCCCCCCCAACTCCCACACCTTACAGCTCCAGGTCCTACAAGAGTCTGAGCTGAGCCAATCCATGTGACAGGAGAGCAACAGGAGATAGGGGGGCATTGTCACATTCCTCAGCAAAAAAGTTTGGAAAGCATTTCAGACTAGAAGACGTTGTCATTCAGGAGCAAGTGGAAACACATGAACTATGACCTCTCGTCAAAAACACCTGTCCTGCTCACGTAGAAACTGGACACCCCTTCACTGCGCATCATCCTACCCAGCCACCTGTTCCATTGTCCCCAAGGACCCTCCAAGGCTGAGTGCCATCATCGACTACTCTGCAGATGACCTTTCTGAGGTCACAAATGTTCTCGAAGCAACTTCCATCTTCCTTTACCAACTGCACTGCCACTGAATGCAAAGACTTGAATTTAAGTTTTGAATAAGTGATGAAGCCACAACTACCAAAAACTCCAAAAAGCATAAAAGGATACCTACCAGGAAGACAGGCTTCCCGCCTCCCACCCACGCACCCTAGACAACCTCCGTGTGTTTCACAAGACTCCAGAACACACTCTGCTGATGCAAGGCCAAGCTCTTTGTCCTGGGCTGTTCACGGCTGACACACTCTCAGCTGCCTGCGCGTGGGTTTCTTTTCATATTGCAGCAACATAAACGGAACATAAAATTCAACATGTGGGGTCTCCCCTGGTGGTGCAGGCGGTTGAGCGCCGCACTGTGAAGCTGTCCGCAGCCTCTGCAGCGCGGGTTCGATCCTGGCCAGCTGGCGAGGGTCCCACATGGCACGCAGACCTCTCCTGTCCCGCCTGATGCTCCCTCAGCAGTTATTTTGTCAGTCTGCCTGTTTTGCTCCCCGCTCTGTCTCTGGTGAATCCTCTCACCCTCCCGTAGATCTGGCCTGTACCCCAGTTCTTGTATAAAAATAAATCTTAAAAAAAAAAAAAATGTCACCATGTGGCCATCTTTGAGTGTTCAGTTCAGGACATGAAGTACATTCATAGTCACCCCATCACCATCCACCTGCAGAACTCTGCTGTCTTCCCAAACTGAAACTCTGTACCCAGAAAACACGAACTCCCCACCCAGCTCCCCCCAGATCACGGCAACCACCATTCTACCTTCCTTCTCCATAGATTTGACCAGTTTAGCCGCCTCACATAAGGGGAGTCACACTGTATTTGTCCTTCTGTAACTGCCATTTCATTTCTCACAATGTCTTCAAGGTTCATTGGTGTTGCAGCATGTCAGAATCTCCTTCCTTCTCAAGGATGAATAATAAGCCACGGGATACACACTGATTCTCCAGTCACTCAGACACTTAGGTTGTTTGCATCTTTTGTTTCCACCTTTTGACTATTGTGAATAATGCTACTATGAACATGGGTGTAGGGATATCTGTTCAAATGTCTGCTTTCAATTCTTCGGGATACATACCCAGAAGGAGAACCTCTGGGTCCTATGGTAATTTTACATTCAAGTCCCGAGGAGCTGCCATATTGCTTTCTGTGGCAGCTGCATGTGGATTATTTTAAAAACAAAGTTAGTGTGCCCTCCACCATGTTAGAAACATTCCTCACTTTTCTCAGTTAACAGAAGATGAGGTTGCTTGCTAATCACAAACTGATCGTTCATATCCAAGATGGTGCAGTTGGATTAATGAACATGAAAGTTGCTAGAAAGTAAAATGTGATGGTATTTTTATCCAGTTATTTCTCAAGGTACACCAACAAGCTGTCTGACAATCCTTCTAAGATATTTCTTCCCCCTCCAAATTAACTGTCCTGAACTTTGACTGCTCCTTTCTCAGCCAGCTCCCCAGTTGACCCATAAAATGGAGCAAAGAATAAAGGTGCCTTTAAAATATTGAAGAGGTACATTCTGAGCAAATAGTCCATCTCCAGAAGGATGAGACACTGGCCAAGATTCTATTTCAGAACAGCCACTGGGCCACCATGGAAATTTTAAAATCATTAAAGCAAACCACTTCATAAATGTCAGACAAAGAGGCTTAAGAAATTAAAAAGAAACCTCATTATTTTTGTTTCCATGCAAGAAAGAACTGTAGGCATTACATGCAAGCTGAGCACAAGCCACTTTTAATGAAAATGGTCTGTGAGCCCTGAAGGGACACCCCCCAAAAGGGACGTCAAGGCAGCTTGTCATTTCAGATGTTAACTTCTCAAAAGGTGATTGATCGCTCTGTAGGGTAACACCACGCCATGGAGGTCACCTTCAAGGATTTTCGCAACTCCGGAGCAAAGCCAAAGACTGCCAATTAATCACCAGGGGAGGACAAGGTGACCAGGCCAGATAGAAACAATTTAAATGTGTGTGTGTGGGTGTGTGTGTGTGTGTGTGTGTGTGTGTGTGTTTGTGTTAGAAACAAACAACCAAAAAAAGGAAAAGGTGGGGTACGGGTCCTACTGAATATAATTCCAGAGACTTTTCTTACTCTGAAAACATTCTGCGGGGTAAGGGTTGAAATCATATTTTTGATCCTTGTTCTTATAAGCTGATGTGTGGGGTACTTCAAAGACACTGGGCCTTCTAGAACCATTCAGAAGCCCTGCCACTGACTCTTTGTTTTTTGCTATCAAACCACAGTAGATGAAAAAGCTTTTTTCTGACCTGACTTCAACCTTGATTCTGGAAGCAAAATCTTGTAGGGAGAGGAGAGCTCAGCGTCCACTGCACTCCTTCAATTCAATACACACGCACAGTTAAATAAGATGGTGTTTCCAGAATGAAAGCCTGGGCCATTTTAGGGCATTAAAGTCCTTCCTGGCTCACTGACGCCCACTCATCTCCAGTTCTCATTAGCTTTCTAATTAGAGTGACAGGAGCCTGGCACTCCCAAGCCCCACACAGGGTTTTAACCATTTGCAAGTTTCCTCTAAGGCCCTTGACATGTTGTCAATGGTTTCTGATTTTGCTGAGGCACAGATCTGAGTCAAGAACAACCAGGGGAGGGCCCGGGAGGACAGGAGAGTGCTCTGGTCACCAGAGACCTGCCCTTCAGGCCGATGGCATGGGGTCTCCAGTTCGCACATGCTGCATCCTCTGACTTTCATTCTCTCTTTGCAAAAATATGGCTCACTCCAAAAAGCTGTCTGCCAGAGCTATTGATAGAAGCAAAGCTAAAATTAAAAATTCTAGAACTGATGCCTCTTAGCTACAAATGGTGACTTCCCTTAAATCTGAGATGCTACCAACATTCTTAAGGATCCTAAGTTACAATAGATTTCTTAAATGTAGGTCAATTCAGTGGCAAGTTTTATTTATTAACATTAGTTATGACTTTCAGTACTATATTTTGGAGAATTGTTGAAAGTCTGAAAAGACAACAGAAGCCTTTTGTTAATGTACTGACTAGGTATCATGCCATTGTGCCTGATGACTGTGGGGGGAGGTGAGACAGTCTTCAGGAATGTTCTTCATGAATGACAACAGTCCTGACTTGACTGGACCTTCTCCACTCCTTCCATGATTGAGCATCTTCATTTTCTTTCTGAGCATCTTATAATTCCACTATACGGACATCCTACTTACAGGATATGCTCCCTATTTTAAATGTTTCACCTTATAGTCCCCATACTGACACTTGAAAGAGTTTCTCAGCCAAGTCTCCATACTTGTAATTCAGAAATTACTTAAAATATCTGATAAATACTAGGTTTGGTGCTTGACCTATATTATCTTATTAAAGCTTCTCAGGAAGGCACAGATGCTATTATTATGCACACTTCACAGGGGCAGAAACAGAGAGACCAAGTAACTTGCGCAAGGTCACAGAGCAGGCTCCCTGGGAGCCTGGGCTATCGTGCTCCTGAGCCTGGGCCCTCTGCTCTCACAGGAAGAGAGTGGTGAGTGGGGTTATTGGCTAGTGTGGGCAGCCAGAGCAGAAAGGTTAGCAAACACAAAGGTAACATTTTGCTTTCAGTTCTCCTGCCTAGCTCGCACCTCACTAGCCAGGTAACCTTGGGCAACATCTCTCCATGCACTGCAATTCTCTGTGCTCCATTTCTTCATCTATAAAATGAAAATAATAATAGCTTCTGTGTGGGTTACCTGCGTCAGCACACGCTAAGTATTAACACTGCGTCTGGCACATGAGAAGTGTGTTGAGGTGGGAACTTGTGTTGCTATTATTGCTTGAACTGCTCAAGCCTCTATTACTCAAAAATCAACACTTCTCAAACTATAGATATAAATGTTCCCCAATGCTGGATGCTGCGGTACCAAAGTAGGGTGTGGATTGGACATCACAGAGCTGTTTGACCATCGACCTCAATGTGTTTTTGAAAATATGCCCAGGCTCTTTCCATGAAAGAAATTACATCTAGTGGTAAAAGAGAGTGGATTTTAATGAGATGCAGGATGTAGTAAGGACTGAATAAAGGTGTGGGCAAAAAAATTATTTTTCATTTTTTTCTTTGAACATATGTGCCCTTGACCTGATGGGTGGACAGTGACATTTTGCCTGTGTGGTCTTCCCCAAGCCCTAGTCCATGCATGAAGAAAAAACCATCAGACAAACTCCAGGTGAGGAATATTCTCTACAACACTGACCTGCCAAAGGACAAGAGCACTGAAAACAAGGGATGTCTGAGAAACTGCCTGTGGAGACACAACAATGAAATGTATTATGGCTTCCTGGACCAGGAAAAGAACATGAAGCAAAAACTCAGGAAATCTAAACAAAATATGGACTTTTGTTCATAATACACAGCAAAATCGACTCATTGGTTATGACAATGTACCAGGCATTTGAAGACATTAACAATAGGGAAAACCGAGTGGGTGTATTTGAGAATTCTGTACTATCTTCACTCTCTGGGTCGACTTCTCCCTGAATCTAAACCTATTCTAAAGTTAAACATGCAATAAAAACACTTTACAAATTCTACTCAACCTCTCAGGGAGCATAAATTGAACAGCTGTTTCCTTGTGAGGGGGTGGGGGGGGGTCCAGTGAGGTGAACTGACTTGCCCGTGATCTCTCTGCTAGAAGCCCGAGCCAAGATCTCACCCCAGATCACCAGACCTCAGCGCCTGCCCAGTAAGTGTCTGGCCTCACTGCCCCCCAGTGTGATGGGATGCCCACAGGGACATCTGAAAACCAGTGCTAGCTCAATGCTGGGCACCCACCTGCATGGCCATGTCCATGGACAGCCCAGTCCACCCTTGGATTTGCTGTTTCAGATATTCTGTGTCTCACAACCCCACCCCAATCCAGAATAACATCTCCCCAAGTTCATGGACAAGTTCAGTCAATTTAAAATATATGGGGGTGGGCCTCCCTGGTGGTGCAAGGAGTTAAGCACCACACTATGAAGCAATCCGCAGACTCTGCAGCACGAGTTCAATCTCCGGCCAGCCAGGGAGCAACCCACATGGCGCAGCAGACCTCTCCTGACTCGCCCGCTGCTCCCCTCAGCAGTGTATTTCAGTCAGTCTGCCTGTTCTGCTCCCCACTCTGTCTCTGGTGAATCCTCACACCCCCGCATCTCTGGCCTATACCCCAGTTCTTGTATGCATAAATAAATCTTTAAAAAAAATAAAACAAAATGTATGGGGGCCCTTAATGCTCCAACTCATTCCAGACTGACATGATGGAAACCGCGAGCTGGAGTTTTCTCAGCAGCTCCTGTTTGTTCCACACACCTGTCTGCAATCTAAGATGTAACCGAAAGTCATGGACTTGCCTGGGCCTGACAGTGAGGAGTTGTCTCATCGCAGGCTTCCAGAATGCTCCTGTGGAGCTCCAGTTATTATTAGGACTGCTGCTTCTGACTCAAACTGAATTTTCCAGAGATTAAGGATTTTAGGCTCCAGAAGCTGGTGCTAGACAACTGTTACATCACCTGCTGAGTAGGTTCTAGGCCCAGAGAGGGGGAAAAGGGAAAGCAAAGATGAAGCAGATGGGAAACAGGAAACCTCATTTAAGTCTTTCAGTCTGCAGGGGAAACATGATGAAAGCATCACCTTTCTCCCAGTGAGAAGCACCAGTTATTATCTGCCTGGCCTCTGACAACATCTTGCAAATAAAAATAGTTTACAAATATTCTCTTATTTGTTGCTGAAAAATCCTACGAAGTGTGGCTGTTATCGCTACTTTCTAGCTGAGGAAAGCGAGGCAGAGAAATATGAAATACTTCGAAGCAGCAGAGTTAAGAGGGCAGCTGTCATATCGGCAGCCTGGACACCTCGGAATCAGAGGAAAAAAGGGGTACATGGTGTCCCAGGCTAATGGGGGTACCTAGGAAGAACAGTAAGGGGTGGGAAAGAGAGGCCTGAGAATCTGCATTTCTAACATCTAATAAGCTGATGCTGCTGGTGCTTGGACCCCTCAATGGAAAGGAGGGGTTCACCAAGGAACACCAAGAGGGGGTTCATGTCCTCAGGACCTGAGGGGGCAGCTTCCTTTTTTTAGACTTACATTGGGGTTAGTGGACACCAATGCCAGGCTTGAAGTAAATGACGTGGCCTTCCTCTGCCCCAAAGGCCAGGAAAAAGTTCTTATAGTCACTTTTCTTGAACTGCAAGATATCATTCCTCAGCCTGAACCCACATCCCTAAGATACCTTCACAGTCCATCTTGTCCCTGCTAAGCCTGAAAATTTGCCCAGTTTTCCTCTCTGCATTTTATGTAAAAAAAAAAATGGCCAACCAAATTAATGTGCTTTATGAAATTACAGCTTCTCCCTCATTCCTAATGCACATCCCACTCCATGCTGCTGACCTGCCATTGAAAATAGTTGAATAGATGCCATAAAGGAAAGTTATTGTATAATAAAAAGGATTGTCCTTCACAACCTCACTGTATACAGAACTCTAGAATGAATCTGCTGATTATTAACATGGCATCTGAGCTGGGATCACTTTCACAGGTCTGTATATAAACATATGTATAAATTTTCTATAATGGCACAGATGAATACACGATCCTGTTTAGGACATAACGGCCTGCTCTGTAAGTCTGAGGTTACCTCTGGTTAAATGAATGTCATCACAGACTGTACTTTCCGACCCCCCCAGGTCTCCCCATCTGCTTGGTGTACCCAGATGGATTTAATTTTAGCAGACACTGAGCCACCTTGGCAACAGGAGAGAAGATGTTTTCCAAAGCCTCCACCCCACAATGTAAGGTTTATGCTCTTTGAGGTAAGCACACTCCACATTGCTTCTGGAATGCAGGACAGTCAAAGAGTCAGTGTGAGATCCGGCCCTCATGCTGAAGGACAAGGACACCTCATCAGGATGAGCAGATCAGATCAGAACACCCAACATTGACCCCACTTGCCAGGACCATGCACAGTGAAGACCAGTGCCTGGTGACCCTGGGGACTGCAAGGACAGCCACTCAAGGGAGGGTCCTAAGACCAGCTGCCACCTGGGCCAGAGACAGGGTCAGATGCTGAAGGAGTGATAGTTCCCACCCAAGATACAGGAGGACGAGGGCAACTCTGTCAAGAATGAGCCCCTAAACTGAAACTCACCCAGCCCGCAGACTCCCAAGGGCAGAGAAGCCTCTGGAAAGAGGGCGAGAGGCATAAGGCTTCTTGCAAGAAAGCATTACTAGTTTTCTTGCAAGAAGAAACAGCGCCCACAGGAATGACCTTACAACCCCCTAAAATGTAGGATTCCAAGCAGAATCTTTGCCCACAGCAGTTTTACAGAAAGACAAATGTGTCAGGTTTTAGCATAATTAGCTGCTTTTAGAAAAATGTATAATTCACTCTTAATTGGGTAATGAAGAAAGGGTGGTGTAGCTAATCAGAAGGGTGGCTTCTGTGCACTGAACAAATGTGAGCTCCTTAATAAAAGAAAATTTTACAAAGTTTTGCCCTTATGTTTTGGTGCTTAATCAAACCAGTATGCAACAGAAAATAAGCAAAACAAAAGCACCCAAGAAATCAAAATGCACTTCCACTCTGTGCTTCAGTCTAGAGACAACAGAGCTGGCAGGCCACACCTTTTGCTGACAGGCCGCACCTTTTTGCAGGCAGAGCCCAGAGGACACCCATCTCCTTGCTTCCCCAGAGGGAACACGGAGCAGCCTCTCCCCTCCTCAGCAGGATAGGTGGAAATGCATCCACCCAGCACATTAGATGCATGTGTCTAGCAAGGTGTGTGAGATATGTGTGTCTAATGTGATTTTTTTTTTAAAGAGAATTTAAAAGTCACTCAACACTAAACAAAAAGTCCCACAAAATGGAAATGGGCAAATAAGAACCAGGAGCATCGAGTGACTAACTGCAAATTGGAAAAATACTGTTGGAAATGGCTTCACTCTTTTTTCCCTGGCTCTGAGGGAGGAAGGACTCAGAAGCCTCCGTGGGCTGCTGGGCGGCTGCTTTCTGTGTGGGGATGTTTCGTCATCAAGGAAACCTGAAATGAGAGGGCGAGTCCTTGATCTCTGTGTCTTAAGGGCTTCCTCCTTAATAAGATATTCTGAGCTGAGAAACCAAACTCAT
This sequence comes from Talpa occidentalis, assembly GCF_014898055.3. NCBI lineage: Eukaryota > Metazoa > Chordata > Mammalia > Eulipotyphla > Talpidae > Talpa > Talpa occidentalis. The sequence goes on from NW_023601653.1 coordinate 11,232,151, forward strand.
CACAGAGATATTTATTTCATCCGCTGGTTTGCAAAGTAAGTTTATTTATCTTTAAAGCTTTACATCACTATTAATCATGTTCAAGGAAAAACAAGTTCAATTATTTCAAAACGGACCCTACCAAATGCCAAGAAAACCACATTTTAGCTTTTATTTTCTATTTAAAAAAAAAAAAAAAAGTCCCCTGTACTAACCCAAGACCTTCCTTTCAGTGACTTCAGTGCCATGAAAGATTGGGGGGGGAGATCCATTTAGTTTCATTCTAAAGAAATGCCTTCATGTGGCCAGCCTTAGCCCCGTCGGATGGAGACTTAAATAAATAGGATGTGACCTATACTCCAAAAGACTTCTTCTAGAACAGTTGCATGTGACTTACTCAGAACATCCATCAACTGGAAGCCATTTCAGGGCACCTTCTTTTCATTGCTTATCGATCAGCATTTGCTACTGGCGTCTGTATATCCACTGTCGCCCCCACCCAGCCTGAATGATCTTAAGCCACCACCTAAGTGTCTCAGGAGCTACAATTTGGAAGGAAATGTGTCGAGAGGCATCCTTTTCTGATGCCAAGAACCTTTCCCTTCCCTTTTTTTTTTTAAACTGTGATAGAGCCTTTAACTCTTAGCTGTATTTCCTAATTCTAAATTCATGGAGACATTCAAGTGACTGTTTTTGCTGTTGATTTTAGCTTTGTTTCCAGTATGGTAAGATCATCTGTTCTGTATAGTTTTGCTCTTTGGAATTTGCTGATACCTAATAAGGCACAATGCAGGGACTATTTTGGTAAATATTCCATGTGCAGTTGGAATATACGTAGCGAGTTCCATTTTCTGTGCCATCAGGTGCTGTTTTACTTCAGGATACATTCAGAGTGGTGTGTATGTAGGTGATTTTATTGCTGTGCAAATATTATATAGTGACACACCCCCCACTTCGCTTTATGCTGGGAGTCCAGTCATAGGGTGGCAGCCCCTCCACTACCATCAAAATAAGGCTTGACTAAAGTGTTCTTTTAGCAGACCTCCCGAACCCTATATATCTCCAGGGGTCATTAATTTCCAGAATCAGAGAAAATTAAACTCATAAGTGTATCCTCTAGTACTTCACAAAATACCAATACAAGTTTATACTTGACGTCAAGACCTGTGGCCAAGTTCAAGACAACAAACAGGACCACCCTGTTACCTAAAAAGCTCGATCATGTTCATGGGATAATTAAACCTCTTTAATACTCATCTGAAGTCAGGACAGCCCAGCTTCCTCAATGCTTGCACTGTCATTCCAGGGAGGTGACAGCCAAGTCCACAGCCAACTGTGGCAGGATCCTGCCCACAATGAGCACAGACATGGAGGCAAATTCCAAATAGAGTGGAAATGCATACAAAGAGGTGAATGAGTTTGTTGGGGGTGGGGAGGTTGCATCATCTGGGGGTTGAGAAAGGAAAAAGATATGACCAGAAGAGGCAGAAACTCAGAGTGAACTTCACAGGAAAAGCACGCACCGCAGGAGACCATCTAGAGGTTTACTGCTTAGGATCCACCACTCAGAAGGGAAGGACAAGGAACCCACATGGGGAGGGGAACTGAGGAGACTCACATGCCCCCCCCCCAAGAAGCAAATAGGGGGTCTGAGTACAGGGCTCCAAAGAACAGTAGCCACCAGGGTCTTATAACCACAAGCTCTATTTTATCAATGACTGACAGACACCAGGTGCAGTCTCGTGGAGTATGCAAAGCAAGCAGGCTCGAAATGGCTAAAAATCTGTCTGTTTGGGCTCTTTTTTAAAACCATCAGAAGTATAAAATTTTGGCTTTGGTTCTACAGGGTGTTTAACAGGTGTCAACCTGCAGTGAAGCAGTCAAAACCCAGGGGGAATACACAGTGGCCATCTTCAGCTCGCTTACATGACAGGGTAGGGAGAGAAGTGTCTTTGTAAAGGAGGTTGGATGAGACCTGAAGTAAAACTTGGCCAGTCAACAGTAAAAGGGAAGATACCCTTGGCCTAAGGAATAGCCAAGCACAGCCAGCTGCGGGCAGCTTCCAGATCTTGCCATTCAAGGCAATAAGACAGGCATGAAAGCATCCATGCGATTAGAAACTGGGGTGTAAGAGGAGGTGGCCAACACATGATGTGGCACTTGAGAGCATCAGTTCTTGGGTCCAGTTGCCCAGCACCCAATCCTGGTTTCACCACTTGTTAGCAGATGCCACCAGACAAGTTACTTAAACTGTCGAGGCTCCACTTCTGTAGCTGCAAAGGTGCAGCTACATAACATGCCAGTTATTCTTCCTGTTATTAATATATTAGCTGACAACCATAGAAATGGCCTGGCCTCAGACCCCACGCCCAGGAAAGCTAACTCCATGACTTTGGTTGGGAAGAACTGACTGTCTATAACCAAGACAGTGACCCAGCCAGATCTGTGCAGGGAAGACTGTGTGTGATGGAGGAAGGGGAGCAGTGGGGAGCCCAGCAGGCTGCTGGAACTCTTCTAGCAGTGGGGCCTGAAGGGCTGAATTAGAACATAACAATAGGAACAAATGAAGCCAAGGCATTCCCAAGAGAGTTCCCCGCCCCCACCAAGAGATTTCTCAGGGTGTATCAACAGGGACTGGAAGGTAAAAGGAGGAGAAAACGACTTCAATGTTTCCTTCCAGAGATTTCCCAGTGCTATGTCACCATGGCCCCTAATCTTTAAAGATAAGTGCGTTGGTAGAAAGAAGCAAGGCCATTATCCAGGAGCAATCCTTCCTGGGAGAAAATGTCACTTTCTGACACAGTATTTTAAAAAGGAGACAGGAGGAAACAAATGATGAAGGTAGAACGTGGCTAATGGAAAACATGAAGGCTATCTAGAGCTCCATTAAATGAGCCTCGCTGGGATTTATAGCTGGAAAGTGGCATCTGTCTTCCTCAACACTTTAATGAGTCCTAGGTTCATGTGATTTCTCAATGAACCATCTCCACCAGGAGAGACTCTCACAGAGCATTTAAATCATGAATAAGGGCCTACGGAACAAATCCCTTCATTTATTCAAAGTGCTTCTGAAGTAGAAGAAACTCAGCCTCCACCACCTTCCCAGGCAAGGATTTTGAACCTCTCCTATTTGGGAAACGCCTAGAGGCTGGAATTCAGACTAAGGCTGTGAGAACACTGAGGAGTCAAGGTGTTTTCAGTGGAGACTCACAAACAGGAGTGGGAGGATGAAGCAAAATAAATTCTTACCCTACATTTAAAGGTACTTAGACTCCCCCTTTCATCAGTTTTTTGGGAGCTATTTTAAATAAGCCTTTTTAGGACTTTATGCGCTGGTCTTCTTATTCGTGAATTATCAATGTCCTCCTCATCCGTTTCCATCTCTAATTTTTGTCACCCATGATACCACAGAGCTACGGTTGGTTACGTTGCCAAACACTAACTACAGGGAAGTACCAGAATTACATGGAACATGCAGCAAACTGTGCAGTGGAATCAAGCCAATGGGCAAGTGGTCTAAAGTGGAAAATAATGGGGCAAATTTGGAAAAGAGGACATGGAAGAAATATATAGACTCTGACCAGAAATGATGATTTTAATGATGATAATGACACCATTGATGATGGCGGTGGTGGTGACAACCAACATGGATTGAACACTTACTCTTACATAGATACAGCCAGTCTTCCCCTAGTATCCAATCTTTCCTTCTTCCATATTAATAGAGATTTTAGTGGGGACCCAGCAAAAGCCTAAAATTTCCCTAACTCACTGTTGAATAACATGGGCATATGACTAAGCTCTAGCCAATGGGGTGAGACAGAAGTGCAGACAACTTTCAGGCTATGCCCTCCACTTTTCCTTACCCCTTCCTGGCTGGACTGTGGAAGTGATGACAAGGACTGAAGCAACCATGTTGAATCATAAGATAAAAGACACATACTCCAGAGGGCAAAGCCACAAAATAAAGGGGATCCTGATCATCATGGAAACTCCATCCCCAGCCCGAGGCTGCCTAGCCTGGCCATACATCAGAGAGAAATAAACTGTCTTCTTTTTGAAACCACTATTAATTTGAATCTCTCTGTTAAACAGTTCAACTGATAGAACTCTGTGCCAGCTGCTATGCTATAAACTTGACACGCATTATCTCATTTAACCCACATGAAGCAGCTCTTGCGGTTACCATACCTGTTGGGAGGGCCCTGGGGCCTGGAGTGCTCTGACTGTTAAGTAAATGGCAGAGCCTGAGTCAACAAGGCAGGTCCCCAGGGTTGGAATAGGAGGCCTCTCTGCCATACAACCAGATGACCTGAAGCAAAGAAAGAACCTATCCAATTTCCCAAACTTTAGGCCAAGTTTAACAACCTCTCCAGCCAAGGGCAAGGTTGTCCTTGGCTGTTCTGGTCCCCAGGTGTTCAGTTTGCCCCTCACCTTCTTCCCCAGATTCAAGGAAGCTCAGGTGGAGTCCCTCCCACCTCAAGACAGAAATCTCTTTGTGTGTCTGAGTGTGAAAGTGAGACAGGAATACTATAGACACACGCATTTCTCACCCTCAGCCGGGTCTCCCCACCTGAGACCAAGGTCCTCTACACCTGGGTAACCTGGTTGTTGCATTTATGTACTTCTTTAATCTTGCTTCCCTTCCTAAAGATAGGGTCCCTCTGGATCCCAAAGGTGCGGCTCCCCTCAGTGGGTCCTGGTGTGGCATAATTCAGACACAATTGCAAAGCCAGACATGGGACACTGTCAAGTGCACCAAATTGAAAACAGCCAAGTTGTGAATCTTTCACAAGTGTTCAAAATCCAGGCTAATTTAAAGGTCTCCATCATACCTAGAGTGAGGAGCGAATTTAAAATTCTTTCTCTATGGACATCAAAGGAGAAGCAGCATCGAGCCTGGTTCACTCACTAACTTTCCTTATGACCCGATAAATTCTCAGCCAGCTTCCCTGGGTCTCATTCTCCATATCTAGAGACATGGAAAATGCCAGCCTCTGGGTGTGTACAGGTCTACTGGACAGTTTTCCCTGGAAGCCATTTCTTCCTATGTTTTCAAATGAAGGCAAGTAAAAGGAGGATTCATTTTCTCTCCAATTTCCTTGGAATTTTACTAGGTGAGGAGCATCATAAAAAAGATCTGCTCTGGGTTATCAAAACCTTCCAGAAAGGGACCTGGAGTTCCTGCTCACAGGTAAGGCTAGGCCATCTTCTAGGGAAAGCTGAGATGAAGACAGGCTGACCTGAAAGGGGGTTGGGTGATTAGGGGAGGCCACGCTCCTCTGGCGTAGAGAACATGCGTCACAAATACCAGCTAAAGTCGCCTGTGCCCTCATGGTCACCTGTTACCACTGACACCTGCAGACGCACTTGTGTGGTGTTGGTAAGACCCACACAGTGTCAAGGTTTTGCACCTCTTCTAAGAGATCACAAAGCAGGAGCTGCAGGATAGGCAGGGGTTCCCCACAGAATCTAAACAGTAAAGGGACAGTCAATATTCATTAAATATTGACTAACTACCAGCCTCAGCGCTAAATGCTAGGAGTAAAGAGAAGAACACTCCCTCAAGGCTCGCGGCGCCTAATGAGCAAGGAACAAATTAACAATCACAGGATGATTCGCAAAGCTGTGGCTGAGGTAAACTAGAGTGCTTCAGAACTATCCAGAAGATGCAGTCTGTAGACGGGAGAGGGAGGCCTTCACAAAGAGGACCTGGACCTTACAGCCTTGAAGGTACATCAGGCAAAGAGGGAGATTTCTGCCCCAGCTGGGGAAGCAAACAAAGAACCTCCTGTCACATTCCTTGGGGCTGGAAATTTACCCCTTGGGTAAAGGTAGCCACATACATTCATTTATAATCTAGCGTTGTCACAGCAAAATACCACAGACTGGGGGGCTTAAACAACAGGCCTCACAGCGCTGAGGCTGGAAGGCCAAGATCAGGGTGTCTGTAGGCTTTCTCCTGAAGCGTCTCTCCCAGCTTCTCACCGTGTCCTCCCTCCGCCTCTTAAAAGGACACTGGTCAGGGCCTCCCTGGTGGCGCAGCGGTTGAGCGCTGGGTTGCGAAGCTGCCCGCAGCCTCTGCAGCGCCGGTTCAATCCCCAGCTGCTCCCCGGCCACCGGAGGAGGGTCCCACATGGCGCGCAGACCTCTCCTGCCGCCCGCTGCTCCCCTCAGCAGTGTGCTTCGGTCCTTCTGCCTGCTCTGCTCCCTGCTCTGGCTCTGGTGAATTCTCTCACCCTCCCGCGCTTCTGACTGTACCCAGTGCTTGTATAAATAAATAAATGAATAAATAAATAAATAAATCTTTAAAAAAAAAAAAAAAAAGGACACTGGTCAGCTGGACTTTGAGCCCACCCACATGGCCTCCTTTTATCTTCACAAGCCTCATAGACCTTGTCTCCCACTATGCCACATTCCAAGGGCAGGGGAGCTGGGGTTCAGCATATGAATGGGGCGGGGCACACTTCACCCTTAATGCTAGGGACTGAAGGAGAATGACGTGCACAGGTTTTCATCTTAGAAAAGCACTCTGCTAGTGGTGAGGAGAGTGGAATCTGGGAAAGGAGAGCCTCGAGGGCCCCAGAAGACAATAACCTCACCCACCTAGGGCCTCCCTGGTTAAGCCTCAGCACTATAAAGCTATCGCCAGCCACTGCAGCTCAAGTGCGATCCCTGGCCAGGGAGCTGACCCACATGGCGCAGCAGACCTCTCCTGTCTCGCCCGCTGCTCCCCTCAGCAGTGTATTTCAGTCAGTCTGCCTGTTCTGCTCCTGCCTCTGTCTCTGGTGAATCCTCTCCTGGCCACCTCTGGCCTATGCCCCACCTCTTGAATGCATAAATAAATAAATCTTTTTTAAAATAAAATAAATAACCTCACCGGCCTGGAACAGGAGTCTTGCTGGAGCTTGGTGGTTTTGCTCAAGAAGCAAGCTCTTGTTACCCAGAGCCAACCCCCGCTCCCCTGCTGGGAGAAGTCTGCATGTAGATGTGGTTTCTTGGAACTACTGTTCCAGCATTTTCCCTGGCCAGCCCTGAGCACCCACCACCAATACCTGCCAGACTCTGGGAACCCCCAGAATCTAAACCAACAGTGTCCTGGAGGCAGAAGCACAAGCAGTGCCGCAGTGCACACCAACACCGGTCCAGCCCAGGGACCCCAGGCCTGAGAGTCAACCCTAACTCCTGGGAGAACAAGAGCTCTGGTGTCCCCGCTGGCCCATCAAGGCCCCTCTAACAAGCGCCCTCACAAATAAAGCCCCAGCAGGACGCCCATTAACACCTCACAGGGGCAAACCTCAGGGCCCCATAGGAGAAACTTCAAAAGACATCCCAGCAGCACAAAAAGCCAGAAAATCATCAATCAACTGCACCATCCCAGGAAGTAGCCAACTGAATTTGGGGAAGGAGACAGCACATAAATTAAATGTCCCTGGGCCCCCATATGGTTCTGGATTTATTACCACGGAGGCCAACTGTGCTCTTAAGTTTAAAAAGGATCAAGGCCTCTATAAACAGTATATAGAACTACCTTCCAAGGGGGGAAAAAAAACACCAAGAGAAACTCTCTATGGCTCCTTTTTTTTTTTTTTTTTAAAGAAAATGATCCTTTTGTCAAAATAATTCCCACTACACTGAGCTCTTGGCGTCAAGTGTTTTTATAAAAATCCAACTTTCTGGTCAGCCCTTTAAAAATATATAATGTCAGCTACAATTACCAATTGCTTTTTGGATTTGTTGAAATTAATTCAGAATTGGATTTTCTTCTGAGCGATATGCTAACAGTCAGGCGTGTCCAGAAAATCTACGACAGGAATTACAGGCTTAAAATGCCTTCTGCCCCCATCCCTCTTCACCCGCAAACACTCACCCACCCTTTGCAGGCAGAAACAGCTGGGTTCCCATTCATCCTTGTCAGAGCAAAGCAGCTAAAAATGGGCACTAGGAGAGGCATTATATTTCTCAGGAGATTCTTAGTTGTGTACTAGCAAAAAGCAGCAAACATCCTTCCACCTTTGAAACCTCAAATTGCCAAGACTCATTTTCCTTCTTTTTTTTTAAAAAAACATCCAATCCTTTTGTTTCTCAGGACATCCTTTCCCCCGAAAACTTTTGCTCCTAATAATAATCAAAATAGCTGTGCACAAGCCAGGCCTGTGCTGAGCACTTTGCAAATCTTTGCTCTCACTTTGTCCTTAGGATCATTCTCCCAGGTGAAGACTGTCCCTACCCCCATTTTACAAAGAAGAGAACTGAGGCTCAGAGAGGTTAAGTAACTGGCCCAAGGTCACACAGGTAGACTGGCACAATGGAGATCCAGACCCAGGTTTGTCAGACCCTAAGCCCATGTTCTTATCTCTTATTTGAATGACCTGACCCTGTGCAAATTTGAAAGCTGGCCTATCTCCCAACTGGCTTTTGAATATAACATATTTAGAAGGTCCTCGGCACTTAATTTACCCAAAACTCAAAAATCAATTTTGAATATTAAATATTACAAAGCTTTTTATAAAGAAGCTTTTTAAAAAAACTTTTAAGAATTCCAATAGACACTTGAATATGTCTGCAATTATAGGACATGATCTTTTTTCTGGATTATTTCTTCCCTCTTTTCTTGTTCAATAATACAAGTACTCACCTCTGCTTAGAGTTATGCAAAACATGAAATCCAACTCTAGAGCTTGGGTTTATAAAAACAAGTGAAAATGTCTCAATGGTTATAGGCCATGCTTTGTTAAAAGAGATGAGACCTAAAATAAAATAAAAATAAATAATGTTTCCTGTAAGAAGTTGACTTAAAATTTAGGAAAACATCCTGTACCCTAGACTGCTGGTTCCTTGAGGACAAAGATCCTGTCTTATGTGACTTGTTATCCTCAGGTACTAATATGGAACTGGCACATAGTAGGTGCTTAATAATCATTGGCTAAAATAGAGGGAGGATGGATGGACAGGTGGGTGGATGAATAAATGGGTGAATAGATGGATAAAGGGATGCTTATACTGAAATGATCTCTAAGGAACTTATTTCCTATGTGTTTCCCTGACTAAGATTGTTTTTGGCCATACCTATATTTCCAATAGTCCACCCTGGATGCAGATAAATGATCGAGCTGCAGACTCTACCAGCTCAGTGATGACAAGAGCCGAATGTGAGCTGCCGTTGAACTATGACCTTCCCCAAGGATCAGCAAGCAGATGCCAGCAACTGCACATTCAGTGACTGCCCATTTAACAAACACATGCTGAATGCAAACCATTTTTCTGGAAGGCAGCCCCATTTGTCGGCACCAGAGCACGTCTGTGATCTTCTCCATGTGTCCTTCCCATTCTTGAGTCACCACAGTGGCAACATTTATTAACAAGAAAGACACTCTGGGGCCTCCCCGGTGGCGCAGCGGTTGAGCGCTGGGTTGCGAAGCTGCCCGCGGCCTCTGCGGCGCCGGTTCGATCCCCGGCTGCTCCCCGGCCACCGGAGGAGGGTCCCGCATGGCGCGCAGACCCCTCCTGCCGCCCGCTGCTCCCCTCAGCAGTGTACTTCGGTCCCTCTGCCTGCTCTGCTCCCCGCTCTGGCTCTGGTGAATTATCTCACCCTCCCGCGCTTCTGACTGTACCCAGTGCATGTATAAACAAAAACAAACAAATGAATAAATAAATAAATAAATAAATAACATGCCTCTAAAAAAAAAAAAAAAACAAGAAAGACACTCTGGATTGGTAACTCCTCCAACAATCAAGTCCTACTGCAGCACCATTTGATTCTTATTAAGGAGCAAAGAAAAAGTCCTCTGGCTTTTGTGACGCAGCAGCACTGAGGCGGGAGCATCTTCACACAGGCGTCATCACCCTCTCCAGCCAGGGCTGGGCAGAGGTGAACTTTTAAAAACAGTCACATGGGAGAAACCCACGTGTGATTCCAGAAAACCCTTCTTCAAAGTGCCTGGGTGCTACAGGATTCCCAGAGGACTAAAAGTTTTAAAATAATAATAATGATGATAATAATAACAATAAATTACCAGGTTAAAAGAGAGAAATACCAAGTAAACAACCAGCAAAAATACTGCGTGTATATTAATGTTTCCAAGAAGCAGCAAGATATTGCGTACACAACAAGGTGACAGGGATCTGTGGTTTTACGAAGCATTTTTACGTAAAATAAATGTCATGTGGGAAAGCTAAGGCCAGGAATGTGAACACCCCAATTAGTGGACAAGGAAAGCCAAGCTTACTCTATGGGGTTCAGTGACTTGTTTCAGGTCACAGAACCAGGAGGGGCACGTTTTGCTTCCCAGCATGACACGTGCCTCACCGCTCAAAAGAATCATGTTGGGGCCTCACGTTGAGTGCCAGGTTGCACCCAGGTAAGCTGCAGGCTGGGAACAGATCCTGTCTTTATGTAATTCCCAGCCTTTCAAGGGTTGAAGCCAGAATGGAAACTGGCTCCCCCAACTCCACAGAGCCAGGGTCCCCCAGAAAATGATCAGAGCAGAGGAAGAGGGAGAGAGAGAGAGGAGCCCCACGGGCACAGCGCCAAGCAGGTAGCAAACTATAGGAGACACCCCTGCCTCAGCTTAACGCTGCCTAGGGACAAATTCCCCCTCTAGACAAATTCCCCTTCTCTAGCACTACAGAGAAGGCTCTTTAAGGAGCAAAATATCCCTTTCTAATTCTCCCAGTGGGGCCTCCCTGGTGAAGCAAGGGATTAAGTCTTAGAACTGTGAAGCTATCCGCAGCCCACAGCCACTGTAGCATGAGTTCGATCCCCAGCGAGGGAGCTACCCACATGGCATAGCGGGCCTCTCCTGTCTCTCCCACTGCTCCCCTCAGCAGTGTATTTCAATCTGCCAGTTCTGCTCCCCACTCTGTCTCTGGCGAATCCTCTCACCCCTGCCCCCGCCCCGCACCTCTGGCCTGTACCCCAATTCTTCCATGCATAAATAAATAAATCTTTTTTAAAAATTCACCAAGTATCAAGCTCCTCTGGTAAAAGGAGTTTTTATTATTGCCCAGTTTCCACCCCACCCATCCCAACACAGAGAAACAACTTGTGAAAAGCAAGCCCAATTCAAGTCCTAAAAAAAGTGGCCAGAATATTTACAGCCTCACATCACTGAGCTCTTGCCACAGATTGGCTTCATCCAAGATGATTAGAGAAAAGAAACCATCTGGCAGAGCTTCTCAGACCTAGCTGGGCATCCAAGCAGCTCTAGGAGCTTTTTAAAATGATGGGGTGCGGGGTCCACCTCTGGAGATTGAATGAGTGGGTGATCTAGGGGTCACGGGTATCTGGTGCCAGTGTTGCCAGTGATTAAGTGCCCCGGTAATTCTGATGATCAGCCTGCTTTGTGATTCAGCCACACAGGTGAGCCAGGGCTGTCCAAACAGCACCCATCTTGCTGGGTAGGCCTATGGGTACCACACACTGAGGGGGGCCATCCGTACACAGCATCATCTCACATCACCCTCACCACACCTTCAAGGTTGGCACGGCCACACCCATTTACAGGTCAGAAAACCGGGGCTTGGTGAGATACACTGATTTGCCCAAAAAGTTTGAACCCCCAAACCTTGCCCCCAAAAGCCTGCTCTATGCTCCAACCCACATAGAAAACTTCCCTCCTGTGGACGAGAGCCAGGGCAGGTACTAGAACACAGACACTGCTGCCACTTCCAGGCATGTCTTCACTTGATTTCCTGTTACTGATTAACATAAAGGGGAAAGAAGTGTGAGAGGAGAAAGACACCCCGGGAGAAGTCGCCATTTGCCAGGCGGAGGGAGGGTGCTAGGATCCTGTGTGGGATTTTACAACCAATTAAGAGCAGGCCAAACAACTGCACTGGCCTCCAGCTGTGCTGGCCTTGGCTGGACTCTACTCAGCAGCCGAGGGGAGAAAGGCAGAAAACGTGCATGGAACAGGAAATAGGATACGATTCACAGGGGTAGGCGGGGAGGCCCATGTCAATCAGCGGAGCAGACCCAAATCCATTACCCCTCAGTGTCCAAGCAATCGCCCGGGGATCCCCAGCAGGGGCGGGAGAGGCAGAGCTGCCCTTCACTCAATGCAGCAGGTACACCCCCTCCATAATGCTTCTGTGCCCAGGATGCGCTGGGACAGGAATCACATCTGCTTTCCCGCCAGAACAGGAGTCAGGAGAAGCAGGTTGTGCCTGGGTGTTCTCCTAACTCACTGCGCTCCTGGACCAAGTTTGCAGGATGCTGCCCGCAGGGAAGCCATGGGAGGTAGGAGAGCAACCTGCTGGGGCTCCTACCTGCCTGTTCTCCTCTGTGCTGGGTACGCACTGCAGAAATGCATGCAGATAAGAAAGTGGTCACACAGGAAAAAGGAAAGCGTGGAGGAGCAAGAAAAGGACCATTTTACAGGTTCCCCCCTCGACTTGAATCTAATGGTAAATCTTCAAATCTTCCTCTGTCCCCCACTCACCAAATAAATATGTATGAGCACCTGCACCAGGAGCAGGACGCTGAGGTCAATTATCATCACTATAAATTCATTAAACTCCAGAAAAAAAGACATGTCTAAGTGTTGCTGGGATCATACTGACAGATGCAGACAGGTCTACCAGCAAGATCCAGGTTCAGTTCAGTCTTTTCCCCTTGACTTACATATTTCAAAGAAATACCAGAAGACAGAGGGGTAGGGGCATGGGAGAGGGGCCAGGATCATCAGACTTCCTGAGACCAGCAAAGGTCAAGGTCTCAGGAGAATTCAAACCTCTCCTGGGCTCCTTTGAAGGGCAGAGGCCAAGACAAAGGAAGCTCCACCCACAAACACAGGCAACTGGGCTGGGCCAGGGGGTGACCCCCAGCCCCGAACAACATTAGTACATCCTAAGGAGCTTTTTCACAGTGATTGGAATTCCAGGCGATGGGACCATCTGTCCTATAGTAAATTCAGAGTAAAATAAAAGCAAAAAAAAAAAAAAATCCCTCAACTGGCTCAGTGGCAGCAGCAGTGATGCCTCGTTCCGAGATCCCACCCACGTGCTAACTCACCCTTCTGACGATGACACTAGGCTGCTAGCTAGTCACTAACCATTAGGCTCTGCTGCCTCTTGCTGAACGGACCCACATTTATTCCTCTAGGGCTTATAAGATATGCCAGACCATGTGAGCAGGAATTATTTGACCCATTTGACAGAAAAGAAACTGGTGTTCAGCAACTCAGACTCCCCAAAGGGTTTATAGCTGATAAGCAATAAAAGTTTTTTTTATGCTGCCTCATCCCTAACTGCAGCAACACAACTGTACAGAGTAACAGGTGACCCCATAACAACCCTGCACCTCTGTTCAGTTCTGATGCTGGCAGCTACAGATGACAGCGACAACAAAGGACTTCCTACACCCCGTGGTGTCCCCTTTTCGTCGACAGCTAGAACTCCTACATTGAAAACACACACACTGTGAGTTGTTTCCCAGGAAATCCAGACAATCTATCATCCTTTAAGAACCAGCCCTGCACCTGCAGAAGAACCTCCATGCAACTAAGTACGCAGGCTTTGCAGACTGTTTTCAGAACAGCTGTCCCAAGCAGCAATTGCTGCTGTCGCCAGGTTTCCATACCACAGCCACAGATGAATGGAAATATCCATCTGAGCCAAGCAATGCAAGAGGCTATCATGCAAAATGCTGGTGTCCAATCAAACCTCATAGTCAGTAATTATTCACCCAGCCAGGGCTATAACAACGGGCTCCTTGGGGTCACACTTCACTGCAAGGCAGGGAGGTGGTTACTAGGGAGAGAGTTGGAATTGGACCAGCATCATGACAGCTTTAAGGGAAAGGCGTTCCACTGGCTTTTCTGCTGATACCCCCCTCACAGCCTCCCTTGGAGGTCAAGACCCAGCTTTAGGCTGCCTCAGGCACAGGTGATTTCTGGGGAGCTGGGGCAGATTTCCATCTATTCTGTATGCCTTTAATTTTAAAGGAAGTCAGCATTAGATAATGGCCTGAAAGGTGCTTCCTTTTGAAACTGCTGTAATTAAACTAGAAAAACATTAATTTGTACCCTCGTGGTAAGAGGGTTTCCTGGAAACTCCTTAAAGGAAGTCTATAATTGATAGCATGGCTACATGTCATACACACGGCACAAAATCAAGTACAGTTTATGGAGGTTTGAAGGCCCTGGTAGACAAATGGCATTTTTGTCCACAAAAAAAGTACTAAGCCACACCTCACTACAGGCTAGGGCTTCAGAGCAAAAGAACACACAGAGAGAGCTCCATACTTGCAGGACTGGACAAAGAACTCATAAAACTCAACAAGAAGAAAACAAACAACCCAACCAAAAATGGGCAGAAGAGCCAAATAGACACTTCTCCAAAGAAGATATGCAGATGGCCACAGGCACATGAGAAGATATTCATCATCACTTAGCATCAGGGAAATGCAAATCATGAGACACCACCTCAGCCTGGGAGAATGGCCCAGATCAAGAAGATCAGAAACAACAACTGTTGGCAAGGATGTGAAGAAAAAGGAATCCTCGTTCACTGTAGGTAGAAGGTGGACTAGTCCAGTTGCTGTGGAAAACAGTTTGGAGGTTTCTTGAAATATTAAAAATAGATCTCACATAATATTCAGCAATTCCATTGCTAGGTATGTGCCCAAAGAACACAAAACACTATCAAAGGGCTGTCCGCACTCCTGTGTCCACTACAGTGCTGTTTGCAATGGCCAAGCTATGGGAACAACCTACATGCCCAAGGACAGAGGAGTGGATTAAGAAGATCTCTTATATACATGATGGGCGACTATTCATCTATTTTTAAAATATGGTGCACTCTTGTCATTTGGGACAACATGGATGGGGCTGGAGGGGATTAGGCTAAGTGAAATAAGTCAGAAGGAGAAAGACAAACACCAGATGATTTCACTCGTAAGTGGAATATAAAGAAACAAAACAAAGGAATAGACAAAACTGAACTGAAACTCAACCGAGAAATCTGACTGTAGAATTGAGGCTACCAGACGAGAGGGGGAGAACGGGAGAGAGGGGACCCAATGGAACATGGTGGAGGATTATGGAGGCTGTGGTCGTGGCTGTGAACTATACCCTGAATCATATACAGTGTCATAAACAACCTTACTTCAGTAAAAAAAAAAGTAATACAATTTAAAAAAAAAGACTTGCAGTTCTAGGCATCAATGCAGCTTATGATTTTAGCTCCAACTTTATATTTCCATTGAAGAGAAGAAAGCGTTTTTGAAGATTTTTCAGAAAACAATAGTTTCTATTAAAATGCATAACTCAAATCCAAAGATGAAAGGCCACTGTAGAAACACCATAAACCTCAGAATGGCACAGCAAATTGCTTCTTTTGTTTAGAATTAATTAATATCAGATCAAAGATAAAAAATAAGCCCTCCAACAGCCCCAGTCGGACGCTACATTCATTCCGCAGCTTGGGAGATGGTACGTTCACTGTTTATGGAGAAGGCACGAGAGTTGGTTATAATCACCCTCCCACTCCAATCCTCAAATCCTGTCTCATTACCTGAAGTGTTTTTCTGGCAAGTGACACACAGATGATTTTCTAGTCTCCATTTGCTTCGCATAAGCACCATATGCAGAGCAGAGGAAGCCCTGGTGCCTCACCACACCGGCACATCTGTCCAGGGTCCCCGTAAGCGCTTCCTGCAGCACGGGGCACAGGCGCTGTAGGGCCCGAGAATGAAGTCCTTTACGCATGTCAAAGTAAATCTGCATGAGACCACTGACAAACCCCCTGATTATCCCCTACTGGCTCCCGGGAAGCCGACCCCCTCAGAACCCATATAACTAATGAAGGAAATATGGCATGAAAATGTGTGTAAATTCGAATCTTCCATCCTACCCACAGGCTCCTGGCAAGCAAACAGATGGCAGGCTGGCTGACTGCAAGGCGGATCATGATTCAAGTGGGGAGTACTTCCCATCGCCCGAGTGACCTTACACCCAAGTGATCCAACACACTACTCAGTGAGGAAAGGTGCTGGCACATAGTAGGTACAGTTGCCCCTTGAACGTTGGGGGGTGGAGGAAGTTAGGGACACTGACCTCCCTGTGCTTTCGAAAATGCTCCAAACCTAACTACTAATAGCCAAATGTTGGCCAGAAGTCTTACCGGTCACATAAGCAGTTTGTTAGCACATGCTCTGTAGGTCACAGCAAGGGAGAGCAAAGGAAATGTCATGAAGCAAAGCGCAAGGAAGAGAAAATGCACTGGCAGCATCTGACCATGGATACAGCACATTTACATCTGTTTACAAGAAAACATGCACATGAGTGGACCCGCGCAGTTTCAACCTGTATTGTTCAAGGCTCACCTGTAGTCAAAAAATGCCATCACCTCATTCAGACATGGGAATATTCTAGAACGTCTGGTTTATTATCACCCAGTTTACAGCAGTCAACTTCAGTGACCCCACCTGGCATGGACTCCATGATCCCCAAACTCTGGGATTCTCCATTCTGGGCCTGGTTCTTGAGTCTCTTCTGGA
Source organism: Talpa occidentalis (assembly GCF_014898055.3). Classification (NCBI taxonomy): domain Eukaryota; kingdom Metazoa; phylum Chordata; class Mammalia; order Eulipotyphla; family Talpidae; genus Talpa; species Talpa occidentalis. The sequence goes on from NW_023601653.1 coordinate 11,248,631, forward strand.
GCAAAACTCTTCTTCCAAGAATTTGGTTTGGCCTTGGAAGTGGGGGTGAGGGCAACGCCATCTGTAAGGCGCCTCAAGCCAGGGCCAGTGGGCGGCAGCTTCAGCTTCACCCCGGAACTTAGAAATAGTTAGATGCCAGGCCAGGCTGACGAAGGGATCACAATTGCTTTTACCTGATCCCTGGGGGGATCCCCCACCGCCAAGTCTACTTTATAAAGGTGACTGCAAGGAGGTGGGTCACCAAAGCCCCTTCATGCATTCGGGTTCTCTGGCCTTAAAACTGACAAGCTTCAGAAAGAGGAGGGCACTGATGGACAGAAGCAGCCCTGCTCACACGACTGAAATAACTCCCAAGGACGAGGTCAACCCATTGTCAGTCCATCATTAGACAGACTGGGATTTATCCAGGTCCATAGTCAGAGTGACTGTGTGTTAACAGCACAGCCAGAGGGAGAGCGGGGACACACCCCTCCTTTCTGACCGCACGCCTCTCCTCTCCCACCCCACAGTAGCTGCCACGGCCCAGCCACGGTGCACTCCCAGCTTCTGGCCCTTGGGGTTCAGCACAGGCCAAAGATGGTGGACTCAGGGATCTTGGGCATGTTTCTTAAGCTCTTAGACTCTCCATTTCCGACCATCCCTGAAGTGGAAGAAATGACACACCTCACTGCTTCACTAATCAATCTGGAAATTGGCAAATGGCAGCCATACATAAGGGGCTATGATTATTAAAGGGGAAAAAGCAATAGATGCCTGTTTGAGTAGCTTATATTTTAACACAAAGATCTGAGCCGTCCTATACATCAAGACATGGACAAACACCGTGCTCTCGCTCAGAGGTGACCGAGGAAAGCCGAGCACTGAAGTCTCTGCTCTCCCAGCTAATACCTGTCGAGGGCTGCATCGTGCTCAATGCCGACTGGGTCCCATCTGCTCCACAGCCCTATACATCAGGTAAAATGTGACCTTCACTCCATGGATAGTAAAAACTGAGGCCCAGAGAGGTTAAATAATTTGCCTAAAGCCACACAGCTAATAAGCAGCCTAATCCCAGAGCAGCGGTTCACAGTGGGAGTGATTTTGCTCCTAGGGCACATGTGACATTGGAGACATTTTTGATTGTCAGGACTGTGGTTACTACTGGCATCTGCTGGGTAGAGACCAGGAATACTGCCCAACCTACTATAGTGCACTCACGAAAGAAATAATTTGGCTCTAAATGTCAGCATTGTGTGGGGAGGCTAGGAAGCCCATCCCAGAGCTACTGCTCTGTCCACTGTACTACATCATCCCCCTTCTTTCTTTCTAATGGGCCTGAAAGGACAATAAATATTGTTTAACATGACCCTACATCAGATTCCCACAGCTCTGTAGCCAATGCCGAAAAGTAATCAAAGAAACAACCACCATTTTGTAGGTCATTCCTTGGGCAACTCTTCAACTCTCCCATCATAGCCTTGTTTCCTTGATTTTCTCCAACTCCTCCACCCAAGATACTGAATTTTCTTTTCCCTTGGCCTGAGCAGCTCACCACACTGCTCCCCAAACCTATCATGTAAGTTCAGGGTTCAACCTTACCTCCTTCCTGCCAGCTATCACCTTCATTAAGAGGTGACAGTGACAGGCATTTTTATTTGTGATTTCTCTAATTCCTCCCATTGGACTGTAAGCTCCATGAGGGCAGCAAACTTGTTCCTTTTCCTTACCACCCCAAACACCCAGTGTTTGGCACATAGCAGAGCCTCAATGGATATTTGGTGAGATAATGAATGAATTAATGAACAAATTCAGATTTCTTCTTTAGGGATTTGAGAGCTTCAACTTTGCCAAGACTTTAGAATCACCAGGGAAAGATCACTGTCTCGAACCTGGTTTATCTGACTACAATAACCATCATTCTAGATGGGGGTTGGCACACTTTTTCCTATATAGAAAAATATATATACATATTTTCAATCTTGTAGGTCATTCACTCCTTGGGCAACTATTCAACTCTGCCATTATATCTCCAAAGTAACCACAGAAGATAAACAAATGAGCGTCACTGACATCCAGTGGGACTTCACTGAAGAGTCCTGAAAATTTGCATTTCATAGAATTTCATCTACCAGGAAATCATCTTCTTTGATTTTTTTTCCTTAAATCATTTTTTAAAATAAAAATGATTTTTAGCGCATGAGTCTTAACAAACCAGGAGATGAGCTAGATTTGGCTCATGAGCCATAGTTTGCTCACCCTTGTTCTAGATCTTCATGGACGTCGGTGATCTTTTCAATAACATTGCACACTAGGATGGTCCAGAGTCTTTCCCGATCATCATCTCGTTCATCCTCCGAACCCTGGAAAGTGGGGTCTTCATAGTCTTCTCTACCTCAGTTTACCCCTGAGAAAACTGAGGCCAGAGCTGACTTACTTGAGGCCACACAGCTTTGACCTTCTGACTCCACTGCTAGAGTTCTTTCTGTACTAAACAGACTATGACAAAATCTTGTCCAAATGGATACAAAAGCCCCAATTGATCCATTATTGATTTCAGAGAATAGCAGAGAGTGTTCCAGTGAAGTGAGCATCCCAGATTCAGCAAGATTCTTGTATTAAGACACAAATACCAAATCAACAAGAGGGCAATCATGTGCATCATCCATCTCACAGCACAGATGGTTGTTCTACTTGCCTTGGAGAAAGAAAACGTGGCTACCATCAGCTTCTTGCCCTTTGGTGTTACAGGAAAAAGTTAACGACACAGAAAATTGGTTGCAATGCCCAAGACTGCAAATAAGAATTCCAAAGGCTAAGACTTCACAATAAACACAGGGTTATATTTTAATACATAAGTCAGGTGTGACTCTTTTTCCACTTTCATTCCACTAAATGTTCCCTGGATGGTAATTAAGACAGTCAAACCACAGGCAAACACGCCAGAGAAAAATTTCACATCCAAAACCCAAGAAATCTGAAAACCGCATTCCTCACAATTACCATTGTAGAAGTAACTTCTGAACCTATGTACATATCACCTTATAACTCACCCCAAATCTAGTGCAACCACTGTTCTCTCTGTATATGGGAGACATGGCACCAAAAATAGCAAACAGGGCCTTTTTATACTAAATTCAAATACTATGTCAAGAAAGAGTCAAGTACCCTGCTCCACCTCCCAGGAATTCAAGTCATTTGGAAGCAGTGGTGGAAACGCAAAAGCAGCCTTGAGCTTCCTCCCCTCAGGATCTGTGTACCTTGAATCAAAAAAGAAATGGTCATACAAAACAGGACGATGACCTACCTAGCTCAACATCTGGAATACTATACTCTTCCCTTGCTCCTTACTGCCCAGATTCTTTTTTTTTTTTTTTTAAGATTTATTTATTTTATACAAGAACCGGGGTACAGGCCAGATGCGTGGGAGGGTGAGAGGATTCACCAGAGACAGAGTGGGGAACAGAACAGGCAGACTGACGAAATACACTGCTGAGGGGAGCAGCGGGCGAGACAGGAGAGGTCTGCTGGGCCACGTGGGACCCTCGCCGGCCGGCCAGGATCGAACCAGCGCTGCAGAGGCTGTGGACAGCTTCACAGCGCAGCGCTCAACTGCCTGCGCCACCAGGGGAGGCCAACTGCCCAAATTCTTTTGCTGGGGAATCTAAGACAAAGCCAAAAGCAGTAAATAGAGTCTCAATGAAATCATCTGGGATGTGCTGAAAGGTGAAACTGAAACAGAAAAAAGCCTCAGTGCTCAAGACAGTTTCTTTTTTTTCTTTTTTTTTTTTCTTCTCGAGGTTTTTTTTTTTTAAATAAATTTTATTTTTATATTCCCCATACAATTGCAACCCCCTTATTTTGACCCCAATCCCTCCCCTCCCCGCCCCCCACCCCCCATAAAGTGTCTCTGGTTCATAGTTTTTTGTTGATTTTGATTTTCACTTTCTTATAGTTATTCATTTTCCTGGACCCTTATAGTTTCTTTGCACTAGAATTGCTCACACTGAAATTCAAGTTGGCATCTCCAGTTGGGTTATGTCAATAACATCGGTAGTGATTCTATCACCAGAATGTCTTCCCATCTACCCTATGCTAACCATCTACCCTGAATTCAATTCACTGAGGAACAGCTTTTCTGATGCTCTGTCTTATTCGAGAACTTCGATAGTCCTTTTCTTAAGAAGTTTCCTCTGCCTCAATAATAGATATATTGGTGACCATCTAGTTGATTTCCCAAACCAGAATACTTCTGAAATAAAAGGGGCACTATTAATAACTTAGCCAGTACAATAACAATATGCCAGGACTGTCCAGGGTAAACTGGGGCATAGTTTCACCCCAACTATAAGGCCTTGGAAGGAGAGAACCCTATAGAAACCTGTTGATTCTGCCCCACCCTTTTAACCAAACAGTTCCTAGCACAGTACCCGAAACATGACAGGTGCTCAATAATATTTGTGGAATTGAATCTGTGCAAAGTAAGAGCTGATACCGCAGGCATCAGCTACTATTGATTTGTCTCCCAAAATGACACTATGGAATAACTACAGGATAACCACAAAATAAAATCATACCAGAAAAAAAATCACTACTTCTGATTATTTTTTTATTTCCACTATGGGCATTTTAAAATCTTTCATTGACAGTGACTTTGTATAGAATAATAATAGTAATCATTTACTGAGTCCTGTGTACATTAAGTACAGTCGAGGAATCTTAGATACAATTTGCCAACCCTCACAAGGAGCGTGTTAGAACACCTAGTCTCTAAGTGAGGAAATGGAGGTTCAAAGAGGATAAATAATTCACCTAAGGTCACAGACTCTGGCCAAGCTCATTCCCTTCCATTGACTAGAAAACTCACCGACCAGAACATCTCCATTCCAGAGTGATATTTTTTCAAAACTGTCTCATAACCAAGACAAGGTGGCATAATAGTCAGCAAACTATACAAAGCTGTGAAATTGGCCAAGCGTGCTCCAGTTATCCCACGGACTGTCAGCTGCACTGACTAAAACATGATGTGGATTCAAACCAAATAAAAAAGAGAAGATCCAGAAGAAAGTTACCAAGACACTCTAACAGACAGAACAACCCTTTCCTTGAGGGGACACAAGAAGGTAGAAATTGACATTATTTAAGGTGCAAATAGGTCTTGCACCCCTTCAAGGGGGAAGCACACACCCCATGCATCAAATGGCACCTCCAAACTCGTTTCTCCAGAACTGTTTGACCCAAACTGTGTTTTTGAGGTCTGGAGTGTTATTTGGTATGATCTGGAGGTTATTTAGGGGGATCAGGGGACATTTTTAAAAATCCATATAAATTAATAGTAATGATGTCTTCACCGTTTCAGTTTAAGAAAGGTTTCAGGGGAGCACTCTACTTTCAGGTAGAGGGGAAACTTGTAGGGTATTGCTGGCTGGCAACTGCAGGGAACACAGTGCCCATCTAGATTGCTTTAAAACCTTTGAGATCGATGATGGTTAAATGTGCTTTCGGGAGCAGAATTTAATCTGAAAGGAGTCGGTGACTATTGAATTTAGTGGCTGCAGCGAAACTTTGCTTCTTTCGTCTCGTCATGGAAACATTGTTTGTACAGTGTGTCTTCCATAATCAATACAAGCAATACCTTAATGAAGAGAATCTCTTGTCTGGTAGACAAAGCCTTTTCCTTTGTCAGGAATGAGATGCTCCGCTAATTTCCTGGGAGCGTATTTATGAGAAGACGATTTGTGATTCTTGCAAGCGTTTATGTGAGGTTCTTAGATTCTTTTGCACAAGAGTCAACAAGCACTGTGTCACCGGATAGTATTTTGGAGGCTTGTAATTTGGGGGGATGGGTAACCACAAGGGTCCTAGTCTTCTATAGATTTGGGAAATTTGTACTTGTAAATGGGTAGCGTGGAAGGGAAACTTTAAATGTGTAAATCTCACTTAAAATATAAAACCTCTAGTGTCCTATGTGAAATGGCCACAAAGCAGTGGATCATGGTTTTGTGACATAGACAAACACCTAGTCATTATGTTGGACACCTGAAACTAGTATGTAATATGTGAATTTTACTGCAATGTTTTAAATTAATGTATTTATTTCTTACATCATTGTTAATTTCTTGGACAGTATTTGATTTCTCCCCTCAGGTGTAATCCCCTAGTTCTCCCACCACTGTGGCACCCATGGTCTATCTCCCCCATCCCTTGGGTCTTCCCTCCCCTGTTTTCTCACCCCTCTCTCTCCCCATCCCCTGCTGTAGGACTCAGATCTATGATCAGCTTGCAAATGTCTTTCTCCTGGCTCCTTACATCTGATAAGTATTTTACTTAGCATGATCCCTTCCCGCTCCATCCATGTTGCCGCAAATGGCATAAGTTTATCCTTTTTGATCTCTGAGTAGTATTCCATTATAATTATACTGGAGTTTTTTAAGTTTATAATGGAAGATATCTCTTCTAGCCTTTGTGCATTGGATTTCACTGAGAAAAGAAGTTGGACATGGTGTCAGAGAAGTTTGGGACCACCGTGGTTAAATCAGTCTCTACCCTCAAGGAGTTCACAAATTTCCCTTCCCTTTGCAAAAGCAATTTTCATCAGTCTTGTTTAGTAATAAAAGTGAGTCCCTCCTTCTAGCCGCCTTCTTTCCATCACTTGAGAAATTCTGTTCCCTAATTCATTTAGAGCCCCACTTGGGTCTGGGACTTCCCAACATGGACCTGCCCATGAAATCCAGTGCCCAGTGTGACCTGTCAATTTTAGGCTTGTTCTGTGCCCCTGAAGCCATGTCCCCTCCCAGGGTCATTCTGGGCAGGGCATTCTGCTTTGACTGAGTTCAACGGTGTCATTTGCTTTGGTCACTGACATGAAAGCACACATCCCACAGTGGATTGAAAAGCACTTGCATGAGTGGCTTTCTGGCCCCTAAACCATGGCTTTATCCATGAGAACCTGCCTGGTTGCCCTGCCAGAGGAGCAGAGGCATGAGCAGTGGTGTTGGATCACCTTCGTCATCCCAGCCAAGGTCATTCTGGCTTAGTGGCCCTCACACATGTGAGCGAGGCCAGCCAAAATGACAGAGCCCTCTGACCTCCCGGATACTTGAACAACAAGCAGATACAGCTGTGCAAATGTGGCTTAGTGGCAATAATGGAGAGAGAATTATCACCGTTGTTCCCCTTTTACTGATGGAGAAATGGAGGCACAGACAGGTGCAGGAGTTTGATCAAAGGCACACAGGTAGTATGCACGTGGCAGGGCTGAAATTTGAAAGCAAGAAGCAGCTTGGCAGTTTAGGCTTTTCCGCATTTCATGCACCTTAAGTTCTCTCAAGAAGGCAGTAGGTGTCGAAACTATCAGCAGGAGGCAGAGGGCTCTGCAGGGGCTCCCAGGTGGGGACCTCCAGGCTGGGAGAAGGGATCCAGGTAGCCTGCTAATTGGCGGCTTCCATCCTCCTCTAGTCATTGATTTACTGCTGGCAGTGCTGGAACCCATCTGCTCGTGCTCTGCTTGCTCTCCCCAGAGCCACGCAGCACACAGGGGAGCCGCACTCCTGAGAGCTCCCTGCCTTGGCCTGCCCCGCACTGTCACCCTCTCCTCCAAAGATGCTGCCTTCTCCTCCTCAGGCCAACGGCTGCAGCCAGGGGCTCCCGGCCCTCCCCCCACACCACTCCCTTCAAGGCTCTCCTGCTGAGCAGTCTTGTCTTTTCACATTTACCGGGAATTGCAGAAACATCCCCAGCACCTGCCTCTGTTCCCACCTCCATCACCTCCACTTCTTGCTTCCAGATAACCCCTTTGGAGGTCAAGTGCTCTGACAGCCAGTTACATATTCCGCCCCCCACCCCACTCTGCCCAAGTATGACGATGACTCGGCAAAGCCAGTGCACCTCTGCCAGAATAAGAAAACTGTCAGAACAGTGTCCTCCGACCCAGCCACCCCACACTTGCCACCTTTGCTGAACACCAAGGGCTAACCTGAGCCAGAGGACTGGGTTCACATAGTGGTACCCCAACACCAGACGCGGGGTGCTGGTATGAAATGCAAGTTCCTGAGCCTCACCCCAGCCAAAGGAATCAGACCATCTGATGGAGACCATCCGGCCTAACCCAAAAAACAGACCCCTTGTTTTTAGGAAATTCTCTCCACATCCACCTTTGGTGAGTAAATGCAGAACAACAGCTATGGATTTGGGGGTGTGAAGAACGTAGTCCATGTTATATGGCCTGCTCAGCCTCGGCTCCCTCCCAGAGCCAGAGGGTAGGGTGACTTCTCAGTAAAAAAATGACACTATTATTTTTATAGTTCATCATCACAGAGTTAATCCTTTGCTTCTCCTCCCACCTAATCCTATTTTAGCAAAGCCTTCTGCACAAAGCAGGTAAATAATCAGACACTGGACAAATAGAGCTGAAGGGCTTAGCAAAGAATAATACTAGTATTGAAAGTAACAGTCACGTTTGTTGCAGACGCTCTAAGGCCCAGAACACACTAAGCTCTTTACAGAGAAAATCTCTTTCGACCACATGTAAGATTATCCCCATTTTCTAGATGAACAAACTAAAGGTCACAGCGATTAAATGATTTGCCCAAAGTCACACAGCTACTTAAGGAGACCTGCGTCCAACCCACATCTGAGTCACTCTGAAATTAATTGCTTTAAAACACTTGCTAGACCAAGGCTGGTCCCCAGAAGGGCATCCACATGACCTAGGAGCCGGCTGGAAAGGCAGACTCTTGAGTGTAACCCCAAGCCTACTAACTCAGGACCCTGCCTCTCTAGACCAGGGTTTCCCAGCCTCGGCAATACTGACATGTTGCAGGGATGCTTCTTTGCTATGAAATTGTCCTGGGTGGTGTCGGGTGCTTAGCAGCATCCCTGGCTTCTACCCACTAGATGCCAGTAGTAACTGCCTTTCCTCACCAAGTCGTGACAACCGAAAATATCTCCAGCATTGCGGGTGTGTGGGGAGAGCAAACCAGCCCTCAGCTGAGCACTGCTGGTTCCACTACAGCGCTGCCGCTGGGCTCAACTCCTGGCCCAGATCAGAGGCCTGCACGCAAAATGACAAGAGCCCGCCTCACAGGGGGACCTAGATTTCAAAAAATAAAAAGGAGGAACTTCTGAGTTCCGAGGACTAGGTCTGGTTCTCGGTCAGTCACTGGGTGTGCTGAGCAGCTGAAGAGACGGAGGCACGTGCAGCCCTGGCTCCGAAGAGGTGGGACTCAGCACAATTTGACCAGACCTAACTGCCTAAGGGAATCACCTGGGACTTGGTTTAAAAATACAGATTAGGGCACGCCCTGCCCATTTGCTAAATAAGAACGTCCAGGTGGAGTCCCCCAGTGTGCTTTCTAAACAAGTTCTCCAAGAGATCCTAATGTGCTTCATCCATGAACTGGCTTTCAGAAAGCACTAGACAGGAGCACCCGAGGGGCCCTCCAGCCCAGAATTTTACTCTTTGTAAGTGCCTCAGCCTCCTCCCCACCCAGTTGTTAGCGACAGGTGAGCAGAAGAAACCAAGTCAGCGGTGGGGAGAGCCTGCAGGCGGTGGCCAGCTGCAGTGCCCCCACCAGGCGCTGCACCCCCAGTCCCTACAGGGCTTAGACACGGCGAGGTGCCAGGCACTGACAGCAGGTGCCTGGTTTTACTGAGCACATGTGCCTTCAATGCCTAAAGCCACTGCTAATTACATTAACACAGCGTGGGGGGCCCGGGGAAAGGAAGGCTTCCGCCAAGCGCAGTCTCGGGAATGAAACACACACACAGACTTTTCCGCAGCTCAAAACCCATGCGAGGTGCGGAAGCGAACCCAGAAGAGCTGTGCCTTCAACCACCAACCCTCCCAAAGCAAGATGGCAACAGCAAGAAGCTACCCTGGGAGTGTGGGAGCCCCGGGTGGGACAGCCCAAGAGTCAGGCCCATTGTCCTGACGGGAGCAGACCCAGTCCGAGGTTCTCTAGAGAGCCAGGGCGGAAAAGCTATCACTTGCTGGGTGCATCCAACACAAGAGGGGGTTCACAAGAGCCATCTCCTTCATATCTACACACGAGGCTGCCGGGGAGGCCAGATTGCCCAAAGGAAGGAAACTGAGGCTCGGAACCCAAAGGTAATTTGCCACAGGTCACCCAGCCTTCATGGTGGGAAGAGCTGGGCTCATTTTTAAGAAGCCCAGAGGTCCCATCTTCTTGCTTTTTTCTTTCCTACATCTGAGGGGAACTTTCAGGAACGAACTCTCATATTCAGCCAAGAACCAGCTCTGTGTTAATCGATTTGCCCAAGTTTTATGCGTGTTTGACCCCTCAAAACTTCTACCCCCAAAAGGAAGAGAGAGAGTTGGGGTCTCTGGGAGGGGCTTACACAATGAGGGTGGAACCTTCAGGGAGGTGCAGAGAGCTCCAGGCCCCTTCCATCACCTGAGGGCTTAGCCAGCAGGTACCAGGAAGAGGGCCCTCACCCAACAGGGCCGGCACCCTCATCTCAGACCTCAGTCTCCAGAACTGTTTATAAACTCCCCAGCCCATGGTATTGCGTCACAGCAGCCCGAGCAGACTCAGACACCCACATCACATACCTTGGAAGGGACAGAGGTGGGGGCCGAGGCAGGCCAGGCTTCACCATCCACCACCCAGACCTTGTCTGCTGAGCCATGTTGGCCAGAGTGCAGAGGCGGGGTCTCCCCGGGGGCTAAAGCCTTAAATCTCCCGTCTCCCGTGGAGCGAGCGCCTTAAATCTCATTAGCTATTGAACAGATGGCAGCACCTGGGAGCTTGTTAGACAGGTAGTCCTAGGCTCTGTCCTAGGCTCTGATCCACTTTGAAGCACTGATAAGATACTTTTCTTGCCGCCCCAATAAAAGCTGCCTCCAAATTCTCCTCTGGGCTCAGGCCTCGGGAATACACGGAGTCTAACAAAAGATTATTCATTTCCACTGCACTTACCTCATGAGCTCCTGACGTAGCCTCCCCCTGGTCTCTCGCCTCCCTAGCGCTTTTTGCACTTGATAGTCTCAGTCGCACTAAACTGGGTCTCTGAGCTACCCAATTTAGCACCCTTGCTGGCTCCTGGCTGCCTCCCTTATTAATTGTTTCACACAGGCAGGGGGTGGGGTTGAAGTTAAAAGACTGATTGCAGAGAGGGTGGAAATATATTATCGCTCACAAATCAAGCCACCTGGTTACAATTATGAGTTGGGAAGAAAGACCCGAGCTCTCTTTTGGGGGCTTTTGTTTTTTGCCCCACAGCAAGCACCAGGTGCTCCTGCAGATGTACATCTTCATTTAACTGCACAATGTGGCCAAGCAGGTGTTCTAAGAACCAGCACTGAGAGGGCCGAGGGGAGCGGCTGAGGTCACGGATGCGGGTCATAGCAGGAGCCTCTGTCCTGTCCCACACTGTCGGGCAGGAGAGGGTTAGGGGGTGTCTGCTCACAGTTGTGCCTTATCCTACATCAGCGAGGGCTGCCTCTGATTAACAGTGTCCACGGTGACAGACGCCAGGGCACGAGTGGAAGGCACTTAAGATTTGACAACTACCTTTCGCAAAGCTCACTTCATTCCTAACATGAGGCACCTTTCCTGGCACTGGGGGCCCCAGATGGTGTTCCATGCTGTAGGGTAAGGTAAAGTATCAGGCTTTTCTGCCCTCCCGCCATTAGGATGGATGATGGATCCTTGTGATCCTGAATGCATGCCTGATGGCGGGCACCTGGAGTGGGGTGTGAGCATGCGTAAGTGGGTGCACCTGAGAGACTGAGCTTGTAAGGGCGGCGTCACTGGGACGCCAGCAGAACCACGAGAAGCAAAGAAGCAAAGAGAATCACGAGCGGAGCAGAGAACAAGGCCACCAGAGAAAGCCGAGAGCCCAGAAAGAGTGAAGACTTGCTGGGGGCTGGGAGGCCTGCCAGCCTCCTGGTCCCCCAGACCCTTGCCTGCCGTGTACCTGGTAAATCCCAATAAAAGCCTGAGAAAGTCACTGAGGGCTCCAGGATTCTTCCTTACCCCGTCTGCTCGGGTCATAGAGAACCTGCACTGTGCCCAATCCTGCCCTTCACACATGCACTCACACTAGAGCTGGTGACTTCATGTGCTCCAGGCAGACTTGACCGGGCCGGGCCCTAGGCCGAGCACTCCACTGGAACATCACATGCCATCCTCACAAAGACCCCAAGGGTGTTCACGGTGCCAGCTGAGCACACTTTGCAAGTGAGCTAGTGCCCATAAGCATAAGTGACATGCCCAAGGTCAAAAATCTAGTTAAGTGGCTGGGTGTGAGGATTCGAGCAGAGGATTTGCCTGACCACTAAACACCAGCCAATGTTTCCCAAAAGGGAGGAAAGTACTTTCAGCCCAGCACCTCCCCAGGATTACCTAGCAAAATGAGGGTGTTTACCTTCAAGGACTTGGAAATGGCTTTGTGTTACCTCCTAGCTCCGGCCCCACTGTTTAACCACCTGGGGTGTACCCTAACACTGGTCTCCACCGGGAACTGCTGAGCAGCAGGTTTTACAGTCCAGGGCATGAAGCCAGCAAAAGAGAGACCTGGGCTCACTGACCAAGGAGGGAGAGTCCTATCTCCAGCATCTCCCCACTCCACCCAGGTCTTGTCTCTCATCCCACAGGGTGCTCTAACAGCAGCTCAGCGCCCCTCCCATCCTCGAGAACTTGGAGGGTAGTGAAGCATCCTACAGGGCAGGTTCCACTTGCACTAAATGCAGGTCCTGCACTGGGGTGAAATCAAAGGACCCCTTGCTCGATCCCTTCCATCAAAATGACCTTCCAGCCTCCAGAGACCAAAACCCAAGAAACCACCTCCCAGCTTATTCCGTAAGTCACCAGGCTAACCCACTTTCAATTCCACTTGCCCGCCTTTATTCTTTCAGAGAATCACATGCCTTGAAACCTAGAACCCTGTAGAAGGGCCCCACACACCACCCCACAGCAAAAACTGACAGCTCTGTTGTCCAGCTGAAACCCCAATGCAAGGGGTTCGTAATCCTGCCACTGAAATAGATTTGGGGGAGGGAAGTGTACCTGTGACTGCAAGAGCCCCAGCATCATAACCATCCTCACACTTGTTCGAGGGCCCCTTCCTGTTGATGGCTCATGTCTTAGCTCATGTACTCCTCTGCTCCCCCTTCACAGAGAAGCGCCAAGGTGAAAACACGTCAGTCGTGTATTGCTAAGACACCACAGGGAGGACACACTGAGTGTTCATTTGCTTTCTTCCTTTCTCATCCGCTCTCTTTTCTTGTTTGTTTCTAGTACCTTAGGTCCATTTTGCCCCCGATGAGCCATGTGGCTTAAAACAAACCATTTAAAATTCTCTGTGCCGCTTATCACTAAGCTGGGCCTGATAAACCCCAACTCCCAATGTAAAATATGAGAGGCCCAGAGACCCTTAGCCAGCACCCAGGCCTCCAAAGGGGAGGCGGTATTGCAAGTTCAGGGAATAAAAGGGGGCTCTGACATGAGCTGCCAAGTATTAATGCAAAGTAATAAAGCAGGAAAAGGCCCAACAGCAACATTTTATGGAGATGAAGCAAAAAGTTCTCCCAACGAGGGAGGAAGCCAAGAACTGAGTTTCTAATTTAATAAATCAAAGGGAGGGAAACAAACCATTAACAAGGCCCGGTAAATGCATCTCAGAAGACAGCTATGGGGAAAAACAGAAAGAGCTTAAGGGTCACCTGGGGTGTGGGATTAAAAGTTCATAATCAAATACTGCAAAGCTGTATGAATCTTATTTAGCACCATCAAAAAATATTTATAAACCTCTTCCTGCTGGGTTCTGAGCAGGCTGCACTGGCGGCGGGGGATTCACAGTGCCCTAAACTCTTTGACGGGATCTCATGGCTACAGAATAAGAGAGCGAAGTGGGCAGAAGGGGAGCAGGTGGCGCTGAGGACCTGGGCAGGGCGTGGTCTAAAACCCCAGAGAGCCAACCCCTTTTTCTGATGATCCCCCTGCACGCCCCTCCTTTTTTTTTTTTTTTTTTTTGGTCTGAGCTGTCCAACTTTTGAGTGACAGCTAGTCAGATGTAAGGATCTATTTGATTTACATAATAATGACTTCTTTATATTCAGAAAGCTCTGCTAACCCACCAGGATGGCTGGGATCTGTGCTTCAGGCACCTTGTCTGCTAGTCTCCCCACTGATGTTTTCTTGCCAAAGTCAAGGTTAAAAGATGCATTGTCTGGCCAGACCTGCATCAAGTTAATGGCCCCACAATTGACAGCTGCTCCAGGTTTTGAGGTGGGGAGAGGGACAAGAACAGCCCACGTACCTGGACTTGAGGTCCCCAATTCATCCCTTCCCACCACCCCATTCGGGCAGGGGACCAGAAGGAGGCTACAAGCATGTCACCTCAACTGTTGAGGCCCCAGTGGCTGGTCTCCCCAACTCTGACCCAGATCCAGAGTCCCACTCCCCCCTTTCATATCCGCCCCCACTCAGTGGCCATTACAGAAACCCCAAAGCAGAAAAGGAAACTAAAACTAACAGCTACTTCTCAACAGCATATAAAAGGATGAAAAGGGTTCTCCTTGGTGGCACAGGAGTTAAAGACAGCACTATGAAGCTACTGCAGGATGAGATCGATCCCCGGCCAGCCAGGGAGCTACCCACATGGCACAGCAGACCTCTCCTGTCTCCCCCACTGCTCCCCTCAGCAGTGTATTTCAATAAACCTGCCAGTTCTGCTCGCCACTCTCTCTGGTGAATCCTCTCACCCCACCCCCTCACCCCATACCTCTGGCTTACATCCCAGTTCTTGTATGCATAAAAATAAATAAATATTAAAAAAAGAAAAGGATGAAAAACTTAATACATCTCCTTCCCCCTAACAAAAGACCAATTAATACTACTGATAATATTTGGTCTAATCTTTGGGATCCAAGTGAATTGGGGGAAAAAAAAAACCCAAGGACCATAGTCCCAGGCCCAAAAGAAATTAAACTCGAGACAGTCATTGGCACTAGTGAATCATGGAAGGTTAAAGAGCAGGAGAGTCATGGGCAGGTTGAAAGGGGGCTCAAAGAGCAAGAAAAGATGAGAGTAAATTCAAACTGTTTTGCTGGAAAAAAATATAGACAAAACTAATTGGAAATAACACAAATAAAAAATATCTTCTCCCTCCAGCTACCTGGAAATTATGAAAAGTTTCCGAAAGGAAACCCTTAACAATGTTCTCAGCTGCAAAAGACCATTACAATCAATGGTTAACTCAAGCACTGAACTGAACTCTTTGAACTGAATCTTCCCCATATCTGCTTGAATGAATTGCATAAATAACCAACAATCCAGATAACCCAGAAGTGAAATTTGCTGAATCTTCCAGTATAAAGGGTCACGTGGGGAAGTTTCCAGTGAAAGTCTCCCTGAAGGCTTGTCTGTCCTGTGAACACCACAGCAGATCCTCTGTCACGAGGCATGAACACTCACCTTTGAAAAGGCAGAGAAAGAAGATAGAAATAACGTAGGACAGGAGAGGTTAGCAAAGGCCAAGAGATATCGGCACCTCTGAAAAAACCCAGAAATCAGATGAAGAAACCTGTGAAGAAATTACTGTAGAGAAAATAAAATAGGAACTTTTATTTGTCTTTAATGCACAAGGCATTAAAAAAAAATTGTGCAAGCATCCAAGGAATGAAATGGAATATAGTTTGCTAAGGAGACCAGAACACCACACACCACACACTTGAGGGGTTCAACAACCAAAATGTTGCGTCTCAGTCCTGGGGCTGGAAGTCAGAACGGAGGGTTGGTTTCTCCCGAGGCCTCTCCTGCTTGTAGTCCATCTCTGCCTGGGTCCTCACAAGGTCTCCCCTTTGGGAGTACGTGTCTATATCTGTGTCCAAAGCTCCTTGTACAAAATCACCAGTCACCCTGTGCAGGGCCACCCCATGACCTTGCTTTAATGTAACCACCTCTAAAGGGCCCCATCTCCAAAGACAGTCACATTCTGAGGTACTGGGGGTTAGCACTTCAGCCTATGAATTTGGGGGGTGGGAGGCACACCACTCAGCACCATCCAATGATAGTGACAGTAACTGTTCTTCAAGCAACAATCACAGAATGCCAGGCGTGTGCTGTTCAGTCTCGAAGTCCCGTGAGGCAGCCTCACGCACAAGTCACAGAGAAAGGCCCCAGTGTCACATGGCTGGAACGTGGCCACACTGCCCACAGCTCGAGGTGGGTCTGGTTCAGCGAGGGAGGAGCAGGCCTGTCTGCCCGCTTCCAGCAGGCAGGCAGTGCCAGGATGGAGGACTCTTCCAGGCTCCCCAGTTTAATAATCCTCAGAACTTGCTTTCGGATTCATCTTCAGACTGTCTGGGATTTTGTGACAGGAAAGAACACGTCATGTTTTCTTTGTCTTGTTTTAAAAAAAAAAAAAAAAAGTTTGGGGGATTTGTCTGTGAATTGAGTTCTTAATGGATTTTGTTTTATGGTGACAAAATAAAACAAAAAACGTAAACCAAACATATATCAAAGAGGAAGAAATGGCTCTGCAGATTTAATTGGTCTGGTTAGAAGGCCTGGTGCTGTTATTTACTGAGTGGATTAGCAGATAGGAATGTAGAATTGCTCCCCCAACTTGAAATAATGTAATGTGTTTTTCCTAATGTAATTTGAAGCATTTGTTAATACAATAATCCAACACAAACATTAGAACTGATCTGAGAAATTTGTGGCCGGCAGTTACTTTCATAGCACCTAAAGGAAACTAGACTAATATGAGTTCTAATCAAAAAACAGAATGAAATAAAGTAAAGATTACCAAAATTAAATTAAATATTTGACATTTATTTTTAATTTGAGAGGTAGTCCACTGCTTCTACGGCTTTCCAGAAGATCACCCAGCTCTGAGAACAAACACGTTAATACAGTAATAACTCACTAATTCAATATCCTGCCCCCCCTCAGCACACACACACACTCCATCCCGGCATGCACACATGCAAACAATGCAAAGAATAGAAAGCAAATTAGTAGTTGCTTATCATGGCAAGAAAAATTATTCAAAATCATGTGTCGCTGTCCTGACTTTTTTTTCCGTTATTTACTCTAGAGTTAGGGGAATTCCAAAAAAGTACAAAATCCTTTGCAAGCGAAAGGCTAAGGAGACTGGCCACTATATGTGAAGTTCCGCCCCTGGTGGGGTCTACTGCAAGAGGCTTCAGTAATGACCTGAGCCTTCATTCCAAATCTTTAACTCCTGAGCCCACCGGGTACTCCAATCTCAAGGAAGGATCTCAGGATGTCTTATTATTTTCCTGAGAGGAGTCAGTTCACGATGTGAATCTCAAATAGCTTAGTTAAATAGAGGGAGCCGAGAATTCTCTGGAAGCCATATAGCTAGTTTCAAATCCAGGTGACGGCCTTTACTGTTTGTATGACCTTGTATATAAGTTACTTAAATTTCTCCAAGCCTCAATTTCCCCATCTATAAAACGGAGTCATAACAGACATTTCCTTACACAGCTGTGATGAGAATTAAGTCATGCAAGGTGCTTAGGAGACTGAATAAACACCATTAATAAAAAGTATTAGTTTTATTGTTGTAGTATCAATTTTTCTATCAGTTACAACCATGAAGTATGAAGTAATAAAACTGCACAGTTTTACCATAATCAGATGCCAACTCAAGCCCATTAGGATGGCTACCATCAAAAACAAAACAAAACCCACACAGAAAACAACAAATATTGGCAAGGTTGTAGAGAACTGGAACTTTTATTCACCTCTTACTAAAAATAGAATTACCGTATGATCTAGCAATTCTACTCCGTGTGTATATTCAAAAGAATTGAAAGCAGGGTCTCATAGAAACATTTGCACACCCATGTTTATAATATCACTTTTCACAAAAACCAAGGGGAGGAAGCATTTGTGTGCCCATTCATGGATGAGTGGCTAATGGGAAAAAAAAAAAAATACACACACACACACACACACACACACACACACAATGGAATATTACTGAGCCCTGAAGAGAGGAATTCTGACAACATGCTTTGACATGGATGAAGACACTATGCTGAGTGAAATAGTCCAGGCACAAAATGACAAATGTCTAATAATTCCACTTTGGGATATTTAAGTAGTCAAATCCATTGAAACAGAAAGCAAAATACTGGTTTCCGGGAGCTGGAGGGTAAAGAGGAAAGCGGAATTGTTGTTTACTGGATACAGTTTTGCAAGCTGAAAACAGTTCTAGAGATTTGCTGCCAAATGGTAGGTGTATACTCAACATGGCTGAACTGCACATCTTAAAATGGTTAAAATGGTATATTTCCTGTGTTTTGTTACCATTAAAAATTGTTTCAATGTTTTTAAAAATCTCTCCACACAATAAACAGCCCCATTGTTTAAATGTTTTTACTGAATGAACCCGAGCTGCCTCTGAGTCTGTCAGCTAGCCCCACACCACCACCCCGGAGCCATAAATCTGAATCCCTGGTGACTTAGAGAGACAACACGCCTCCGAGGTTGCTCTGAGAAGCTGCAGAGCTCACCTGCTAGGGGAGGATCCGGGGCACAGGAGTTTTGAGACATGAACTTGAAAGACGTCTTCTGCCTTGGAGCGGATTCTATTTTAACACTTTGACACAAACCCTTCCCCTGGGAAACTGCCTCCAACTCACTTATCTCTTCCTCAGAAGTAGAGACCCTAGTTTTTATTTCTGCGATGTTATCACAGAGCCATTCAAATAAGAGCAGTCACCGAGCACTGACATGGGGTGGGACTGCTCCTGGGCGGCGGATTGTGGTGCAGCCTTGCGTTCATCTCCCTGGCGTCCCGACAGTGGGGACCCAGCTGGAGACTTGGGAAAATTAGCCTAATTCTAGAATTAGTCTGTAGCCCCAATCCTAGGACAGCAGGGGTGTCACATGGGAGCTCACAGACAAGCGGCTCATTTCTGCACATGCACAACCCCAGGGGCCACCACACCTGCTGATTCAATACTTCAGAGGGGACTGCTCTCCGCTTCCAACCATTATCACTCACTCACTGGCAGCATCAGCCTGAGCCAGAGAGTAGGGAAGAAGAAAGCCTCCCTGGTGCCGCCTACCCATAGGGCATCAATCCCACACCACCCCCCAATCTAAAGGCTGTTCTCCTAGCACATCCCCCACTTAACTGAACATCAGACACATGAGCATCTATTATTTCTACCTCTCTCACATAGACATGTCCAAAGCCACTAGATTACATACCAGCCAGCATGTCTGCTTTATTCACCGGGCACCTTGCACCTAATAAATGCTCAGAAAATATCTGTTAATAAAATGACCAGCACCCCCTAAGAGCACCTGTATCTACTAAGGAGCCAACTAAATAGCTCATACCTACCTGGTCCCAGGCAAAAAATACTCTC
This sequence comes from Talpa occidentalis, assembly GCF_014898055.3. NCBI lineage: Eukaryota > Metazoa > Chordata > Mammalia > Eulipotyphla > Talpidae > Talpa > Talpa occidentalis. The sequence continues at coordinate 11,267,985 of NW_023601653.1, forward strand.
TGCTTCATCTATCATGAAGGAGGAGAAGACAATAAAGATTTTGCCACATCACAAGGTAGCTGCTCCAAAGTACATACACCCTGTGGCCCCCAGATGTGAATGGTTGAGGTTAAACTGTTGCTGCAAACCACTGAGCCTTAACACCCCATTGCAATTACAATCTCGTTTCATTTTCTGATCTCTCTTGGGTCAAGAAAATCTACCTTGGCTGAGAGCAGGAAAGTGAGTTATGCTTAAGTGTACATGTGATTTCAACCTGAAATTTTTCCTCTAATACATCCCAAATTCTTGTTAATAAAATATGAATCCGCTCAACTCATGTCAGGACCCTTGGTGGTATCTCCAAGCTGAGTCTTATTCCAGAAATATAATTTAACCAGTTGAAAGTGTAATTTTAAAAAGGAATTACATTCTTCACTCACAGCTTCCAAGGGGCATTAATAGAGCTTTGTCTCATTAGTCAACAATTATATTTACCAAGTTCTTATTTTGGAGCATACACTGGGGCATTTACCAAGGTTATACAGGGGAGGAGAAATAGACAAAATCTCTGACCTTAGGCAGCCTCTATTCTGACTGGGGGAGAAGCACACCAAAAAGGAAAATGAAAAAAGAAGCTAATCTCAGAGAGCCAAATATGCTTTGAAGAAAATAAAGGGTAATGTAATAAAAGAACATTCTTTAAATCATCCAGAGATGATTAGAGAAGGTGTCTACAAGGAGGGAAATCTTAGAAATAATTTCACATCGGCCAACTGAGGGGTGTTCAAAATGAGTGTTTGGGCTGGACTTGTCTGTTTTTCCTCCACAAACTCTAGGCCAAGATCCACACCTTTTAGAATATACTGGGGCCCAGAGCAACCATGGTCTCGGAGCAGACATTTCCAGAGGATTCTCTTGCCTAATCCACCCAGAAAGTTAGCTGAATGCTGCCCCAGAACTTTCCCACCTGCCCCAACAGATGTTTCTGTGCAAAATGCTGTCAGGGAGCCCAGGAAGACAGACAACTGGGACTCTGTCAGGTCCCAAGGACAAGTGTTTATGGGGCTGTTTGCTACAAAACATGAGGCAGGACTGGCCAGACTTGCTTTTGTCACAGTCCCATGATTGAATTTATGGAAAACCCAAAGGCCCCCAGCGCCCCTAAAATGCTGGCGGCATATCTCTCTGCCAAAACAAGCCAGCAATGGCTGTTGTGGGTTGTCTCCCCAAAAGCCACATGCTGAAGTCCTAACCGAACCTCAGAACGTGACTGTGTTTGGAGATAAGGCCTCTAAAGAGGAGACTGACTTAAAATAAGGCCTTTAAAATGGGCACTGGCAGCTCTCCTGCCTGCTGGTGTCTGCGCTGGCGTCTTTTCCTTCCCCTGCCCAGTTTATAATAAAATTGCCCTTTTGGATAAATAAATAAAATGGGCACTAAACAGATTCAACTGTGTCTTCGTAAGAAGAGAAAACTTGAAGAAAAAGAGACACCAGGGACCCATGTGCAGGAAAGAAAGATCTTGTGAAGATGAGGTGGTTCTCTGCAGCCTAAGGAGAAAGGCCTCAGAAAACCAGACCTGTAGACACCTTGATCTTGGACTTCCAGCTACAGTACTGCAAGAAAACGAAGTTTTTAAGTCACTCAGTCTATAGTATTTTGTTACGGCAGCCCCAGCAAACCAATAAAATGGTGAACAGCAATTCACACAAGCATGCACACACACACACACACACACACACTCTCCAGTCTCAGGGTCCCCAGGCTGCCCTTGCTGGAGCCCCTCAAATGCTTTTCCCACATGCCAAGCCCCACTGCCAGAAGCCCTGGGCCCCTGGCTAGCCAGCTTAATAAAAAAGAAAAAAGTATCCCCATAAAAAATTTAGTTGTCTGGGAAAATGTGTTTTCTGAAAATTTTAGCAGCATTTTCCACATGCAGAGAATACATACAGGAAAACACGAACTATAAAATGACGACCATTTTCCCTCCCACCCGGGAAGATTTTCTCTTCAACAAAAATGGGTACATCCTGTTCTGTAGGGATAGGAACAGGATTCTTAACCTGCAGGAGCCCAAACTCTCAGACCAGCTCCTCTGTCTCCAAGTCCATTGGCCACATTTGAAAAATAAGGACATTAAGAACCACTCCAAAGCTGCTGAACTAAACAAGGCCTGCTCTAAAGTCTGTGGCACGGCACGCAGCAAGCAGCCAGGGAGAGGTGCCCCTATCATTAGTGTAGGAATTGCAACAACAGGGTCGTCGCAAACAAGAAGTCTGCACAGTGTCATGGGGACAGGAGGAGGCTGTGTTTTGGGAAACAGCCTGAGCTCCCCCAGGCTCAGCTCGTTTAAACGCCGGCATCTCCACCGGTGGTCTCGCCCAACCCAAGGTGAGACTTTAAAACATCTCACACCGAAGTGTGGTTTGCTTTTGTTTCTCTAAATTCTACCCAGATATGCCTCTTTATAAAACCCTCTGACTACGGGATTGTTCAACTGGACTATTATTTGAGTAACAAAAGCCAAAAACTAGCCAGTTCCCAGTGCCTTTAAACTGACCTTCATCAGAAATATTCCTGCAACAGGAGGGTGTGTGTGTGTGTGTGTGTGTTTAAATACACACCCTGGTGAAACCTGACTGGAAAGTTCCAGGAAGAGAACTGTCCTCCAGAACTGTCACCATCCAGAGGGATGAACCAGAAAACAGCCAACGAGCCTGGCCTGCCTGGGTCTGCCCAAGGCTCACATCCCCCAGGCTGTACGGCCAGAGATTAAGCTCTTGGGTTCACGAAGCCCACAGTCTAATTGTGTCACCAAGAGGTAAAAAGTCGCACACACCCCCCAAAGGCTGATATCATTTTCTAAAACTAGGAGCATCCTATTCCCTCCTCAGAGTCCCCTCTAAAGGGCCCCAGGGGTCCTCTCATCTGACATTAATTTTGATATTATTAAAAAAAAATTCACAGAGACATTGAGATGCGTTTCTTCCCTGGGTGGAGGCTGCCTGTGGCTGGTGTCCATCTGCTCGAGAGGACAGCTAATGGCTCTATTTTCCTCTAAAGAGAAGAATCTAAAGGTCAAGCAAGAATGACTGGCAGCGTCACGGACTGGAAGGAACCCAGCAAAGAGGACTCAGAGGCGGGAGCCCTGAAGCCCCAGCGGGGAAGGCAGGGAGGTGGACACACACACTCTCACACACACGCACACACATGCACACACACGCTCAGAGCTGGGCGATGATTTATGCTCCAGCTTCAAGCCAAGACAGGCTGTGCAAAGACCCACTGCACCTTAGCTCGCCCTACTGCCAAACAATGCGTGTCAGTAATCTCGATGGGGTGTACCCCAAATGCAGGAGGAAGGTGGGCCCCCAAGAGGTCTGCAGTCAGAGGTGCTTTTCCACTGTCTCCACTTGCCACTCACGCGCTCACACTAAGCCCCGCTGATGATTAAGGTGATCGAGCGTTGAAGATGCTTTGGATCTGGGCCCAAGGCTCCCACGACCCAACCCCCGAAGCTGGCAGTGGGAACATGCAGAGGTCCCGAGTCAGTCTTCTCTCTTGCAGGGAAAATCTATGCTGACTTGTTTCACTGCTGTCTCAAGGGCACAGAAACCTGAAGTCAGGGCCGGGGTCAGATGTGCCACGTCCACCTTCTGAGCTAAGGTGAAGGCCAGGATTGGCGGCGCTCCCAGTGCCCTGTACCCTTCTCGGGACCCTTCTTCCAAGCCTCACCACCGCGGCGCCAGTCCTCCTAACCCCCCTCTTTCCACTGCCCTCCCCCGCCTGCTCTGTGTCCAGATCAAGGCTGGCCCTTCCCGTCCACCCAAGCATGACTGTCTTAAGAACAAAAGTAAACACTCCCTTGGTGCCCACTTTATTCTCCACTGGCCTCAATTTCAGATTTTGTCCACCCACCCCACCTTCCAGAGATGGTCAGGGAATCCCCTGAATAGGAATCATCCGGGGTCCCACCTCAAACCTATGGAATCCAACCCAGCACCTGCGCTGTGAGCAAGCTCTCCAGGCCAGTCACAAGCACCGGATTCTTGAGGCCCATGGCCCTGGCACAGCAGTTCACCCCAAATTTTCCAAGGGCAGGTTTGAAAGAAACACATTTTCAGACCCCACCGCCTATGAGCACACCCTCCCCAAACCCTGATAGACAAGGTCTGGGGTGGGGCCTGGGAAATTAACTCCCCAGAGAGCACCAGGCTTGTGAATGACTGACCACCGAGTTTCCCAAAGAAAGCCGCCTCCTCTCCCTGCCCAGCTTTTCCTACTCCCACTCCTCTGTGTCAAATGTGGTTTCCTTAGGAGCAAGAGCTGTTCCCCCATCCCTACCCCCAGTACTAGATCAGCTTTCCTTGCTACAGGCTCTCTGGATCCTTCCCTTTTGTGTAGCTTATCACAATTGTAGTAAATACATGTCTTTTTAATCTGACTGATAGTAATCAATGATCTATATTACCTACAAGGTCAATTATAGGGTCCCGGGACTGCACCAACCACTTCACACGCATTCGCTCATTTTGTTTATTCCTCGCCTCATCCTACAAGGTAGATGCCATTGTTGTGCCCATTCTACAGATGAAGGAATGAAAAGACTCGCATGTCCAAGTCACCTGCAATGTCAGTGTGGACAGATGGGCACAAGGGGGTCTGCCCTCTATGGCACCTGTCCTGCTCTTGCCCCGGGCAGGAGGCAAACATGAGGTGAGCCACCTGCACCAAGCACAGGAAAGCCACAACATGAGCAGAATGAAGTGACGAGATGGAAGACTAGTGGGTGGCCAGCTTCATGAATTACCAATCAGCCCTGACCTGCTTACCTCAGAAAACTACCTACCACGACGGCTTCTTTAAGTCCCAGGTATATATTTGCCTTCCAAAAACAGGAGGTAAATGGAATCAAAAAGTCCATGCTACCACTTTCAATATACTTTCCAAGTGCCAAAAAACTTCCAAGGAACACTACCAATGACAGAAGTGCAAGATGCCTTTGTAATCCAATTATAGATCTTCACCTCTTGCCTCTCTTGCTTCAATTATTCATGAGAAATTCATCCATTATTCATCAGTCCATGGTGACCCTCATCCAAAAGCTGCCACAATGCCATGTGGAGCCCACATCTCTGAGGTCACTTTTATCTGCATACACACGTACCTCAGTTATACAGGTCAGTTATACACTGGGGTATACCTCAGTTATACACTGGGGTGAGCATGCCCAGTGTTGTCTTATTTTGCAAGACGGTTTCAACAGCCAATCCAGGGCCTTTATTTTGGTTGCAAGATAAGTCTTGGAAGCTCTTACCTGAGCTCTTTGGTCAAGGCAGGAAGGATTTATTAGGATTCCAGAAGTTGGCTAGAATTTCTGCTGGCCAAGTTATTAGATTGATACACAGTTGTCAGTTTGGCTTTGCTAGAAGGTTCCTCCAGTGCTCTCAACACAGGTCTGATATCACTGGTACAACTCGAATCTACATTGGGTGATTTCTTTCAACACCCAATGCCCCATCTTAAGCAACAGCATGATTCTCATTAAGAATCATTCTCCTCCACTCTTAGCCCAATTCTTGGGCTGGGCGTGTGGCCCCAGCCACATCAATGAGACATTCGTTTAATACATGTTTATGGCTATAAATCAAGACACTGCTCTAGGAGTTTGGCTATGATAGTAAATAAAATATGAAACACCCTGTTCTCTTAGAACTCTCATTCCAAGACTTCTGTGGAAACTGCTGGGAAAGACAAGTACCCTTTCTTCTGTCAGGTTTGCTCAGGGTGGGATGGTGGCTAAACTGCCGGCAACAACATTACCACCATGAGGAGACAGATAAGGTACAAGAGACCAGATCCTAGAGTCCCTAGACTCTACTATGCTGACTTCTTCCATTCCCTGTGTTGCCCAAAAGTTCCTTTTTTGCTTAAACCAAATTGAATAGGGTTGGAGGGAGGGAGAACTTGCACCTAAAAGATTCCTATCTAATACTCTCAGACTTCCTCAGAAAGGTATTTGAGGCTGCTTTGGAAAGGCCAAGTAAAGACAGGTAACTTTTCTGAAAATGGCCCATCCTTCAACATTCATCACCCCAGGGGCTGTTTTAAAGGTTCCTTCCATGCTGTCCTTTCCAGTTTTAAAAAGCCTCCCTCCACTAGCATCCCGGGGCGGGTGAACTGGTTGACACTCTTCCCCACTGTGCATTTAGAACCGAACCATCTCAACATCCCCAAGAATGACCAGAAACTAGACGGGTGCAGCCACCTCCTGGAGCTCTTGAAATTGCCTACTAGTGCTGACGGCTACAGGTAAGATCACCTTTATTTCCCAAAGGACTAAATCGCAGAGCCTTTTCTCCAGGTGGTTACTGGGTCTCGGGGCTCCTGATAATTGCTTTCAGTCCCAGGTACACCCCACCATCCTCCAAGCCTCTCTGCAGACTTGCTGTTAACAGGAGTGTCTGAACTAGACACACAGATACCAAAGTTAATTGACCACATCCTATTCAACAGGAAACTTAATAGCCAGCTATTTTAGACCCATTCTTACTTCCCCTCCTCAGCTTCTACCACTGTTCTAAGTTGATGGGAAGCCAGAGTGAGCTTGCAAGAGAACATGGGGAGAGGGACACTAAAGACTCCTGAATTCTGATCTAAAGAGGCTTTGGGAGGAAGCATCTGGTGAAAAAGAGGCGCTAGGCACTGCAGGGCAGAGCAAATGTTGCATTTTGCCTTAATGATCTTGTGTGAGCTGGTGGGAATTATGGGGTCTAAGGTTCCCCCAAGTCACACCTCAGTGCTGCCTCTAGAGAAATTTGCCTTCGGTTTCACTCCAATATCAAGAATAAGTGATATTCCATTCAAAGAAATAATATAAACTCCAAGATTTATGTATAAAAATGTTTACTGTAACATTTTTTAAAAGGAGAAATCTTGTTTGAAATGATCAGGGATGATTACATTAAGTTCCTCCCATCTGCAGGGTGTGTGTGTACGTGTGTGTGTAACTACCAGCAATATCTGTCACTTTTACAAGAGGAAAGGTTGAATCAAGTTTTGGTTTTCACTTCCCCACTTCCTATGGGGGGTTCTGATCTCCCAAACCAGAGAGCATCATCAAGACACAGCTTCCTGCAGAAGCTTCATTCTCAGGGCACCATTAACCATCGCCCTCCAGGGAGGGGCACCAGCAGGTGTGCAAAGAGTCACCCCACCAGGACACAGTCACTTGGTCCTTGTCACTGAACTAGCTCCCAGGCATCTGGGTTCCTTCCACACATCTGCTGAGGACCATTGGGCGCACAATGTCTCCTAGAGCTTTTATTATCTCCTACCAACTGCAGAGCAACTGTCCTATCTCGTTCCAGCTCAGGGGTCCTCCATGTAAACATCTTTCCTCCTCGTTCACGGAAGGGAGGTTTTCACAGACATTAGCCCTGTGGTTTGCCCAGAGAAGTAAGTTCTTTTTTTTTTTTTTTTTCAAGATTTTTATTTATTTTATATAGAAGAACTGGGGTGTATGCCAGAGGTGCAGGGAGTGAGAGGACTCACCAGAGACAGAGGCAGGAGCAGAATAGGCAGATCTATTGAAATATACTGCCGAGAGGAGCAGCAGATGAGACAGGAGAGGTCTGCTGCGCCATGTGGCTCAGCTCCCTGGCCAGGGATCGAACACAGGCTATCACAGTGGTAGCGCTGAGACTTAACCCCTAGGCCACCAAGGAGGCTGCAGAAATAAGTTCTTAATCTGAAGTCCCTGGGGCTTAGGAAGCCCAGCTGTGCCAGCTGTGTGCCTGAGTCCCTGCGCGCTGCTATAACAAAACACCACGGCAACAAGTTCTGAGGCTCATATACAACAGAAAGCGATTCCTCACCATTCTGGAGGGTGGAGGTCTCCAGAAGTCCAAGGGCAGTTGTCAGCACAGTCGGGTGGAGGCTGCCCTTGGGCCACAGGGCCCTTGTTGTGTCCTCACAGGGAGGAAGGTACTAGGGAGCTCTCTGTACCCCCTATGAGGGCTCCACTCTCCTAACATAAGCACCCACCCAAAGGCCCTGCCTCCAAATACTATCACCTTGGGGCTTAGGTTTCAACAGATGAATTGGAGATAGGGAGTGGGGTGAGAGGTCAGCAGGACATCAACACGTCGACCACAGCACTACGTTACCGTAAGTTAGTTACAGCACTTCTCTGAGGCCCACCTAAGAATGAGAATGCAGTGTCTTGCCAGGCAGTGGAAAAACTTAGGTGATTTAACTCAGGCAAAGGATGTCCAGGGAGAAAGCAGCCAAGCCCTGTCTTTCTACTGAATCTCAACCCTGAGGCTGATCTACAAAGTGCTGGAGGCTGCATTAAGGCTGTGGAAGGGGCTTTCAGAGCAGGGATTATCCGTTGAGGAGTTTCTCTTTCCCTGAAAGGTCCTTGATAACGAATTTTGTGCGGATGAAGGAAGTTCTCTTCTCTCCTCTGTGGTAGCGTGGAACGGCATCACTATGCCTCAGACTGCAAGTGTGTACTCAACAAACGCTGACTTTATTCAGGTCTATGACAGGCCAGGCACTGCGGGCACTGGAAGCCCCCGGCCTAGTGTGGACCAAATCAGAACAAGAGCAACCAGGCAGATTCATCCGGGTCCTTAATCTAAGCCAAACTGGCTGTGCTCTGTGAGACCAACACCTTCCTACACCGCTGGCTGAAGCATAAATTGAGACAATTTTTTAGAAGACAATCTGAGCACACCTATAGAGCCTTCAAAGGTTTATGACCTGTGCCTTCCCCTTCTGAAATTTTGTTTTAAAGAAACATTAAGAAACTCAAATATTCACGAACAAAAAGGTGTCTGATGCATCTTTTTTTTTATGCTGTCAGCACTATTTGTTTATTTATTTATATTTATTTATTTATACAAGCACTGCAATGCATCTTTTTTTAAAGGGAAGATCTTCAAAAACCCTCAACAGGAGAGGACAGTGAAATCACATCCACGGCACGGAATATTATGTTGTTTTCCCAAAAAATGGATGGATATCAGCAAATACCCATGACTAGTTACTAGGTGACAAAAGCAAGATACACTAGTAATCTATATCAGATGGCCTCATCTGTGTGAGTGTGCGGGTGTGGGTGTGAGTGTGGGTGTATGCAGAGAAAAACCAATGAGAGATTATCAGAAATCTTTCCTGGGTGGCAGAGATCAAGGGTAACTTTTTGAAAGTAGCTTCCTTTTATTCAAAACCCTATCATACATTCAAATTAAGTTTCTAATCAGAAATATCTGTACAGCAAAAACATATATATGTGTGTGCTTGGATACACACACACACACACAACCTTGTTTTACTTTGACATGGCAGAGCAGAGAAGGGGGACAATGGTGGAGAAGAAAACTGCCACTGTGGCCAATCTTGCCACTTGATAAATTATATGCCAAGAATTGAGCTCCATCGAGACAGGCATCATTGTCTGCTTTGTGCCCTGCTGCCTCCCTAGCACTTGAAGAGTCCTGGCACGCACAGTAAGGGACTCCATAAATGCTTTTTGTGTGAGTGAATGAATGACTGGAGTCCAGTTCAAATGTTCTTCCTCTGTGAAGTTCTCTTGACCTCCCCTAAACTAATTACTCCTTTTTTCTTAGCCACTCATAGCCATTATTACAAAGCATGACAGCTAACAATTATGGACCTGTCACCACTTGCTAAATTGCAAGCTATGTGAATGCTGTAACTTAGTCTTATTTAGGTTTGGCTCTTTGGGCAGATAAATGTTTGGTCAATAAATGCTGGAGTGATGGACAGATGGAGAAGTGCATAGATGTCATTCTGTTATACTGTATGAGCCGTAATTATCCACTTTAATTATGACTCAACCCTAACTGTAAATGTGTATTAATAGATACACATTTTGGGGGCCTCCCTGGTGGTGCAGCAGTTGAGCGCTGGGTTGCAAAGCTGCCTGCAACCTCTGCAGCACCGGTTCGATCCCCGGCCACCAGGTGAGGGTCCCACATGGTGCGCAGACCTCTCTTGTTGCCCGCTGTTCCCCTCGGCAGTGTACTTCATCTATCTGCCTGCTCTGCTCTCCCCTGTGGCTCTGGTGAATTCTCTCACCCTCTCGCGCTTCTGACTGTACCCAGTGCTTGTATAAATAATAAATAAATAAATCTTTTTAAAAAAAAAAATAGATAAACATTTTCGCTAATAGAACAAGATCTGAGTTGGGAGAAATCATTTTAGAAATCCTCTAAACAGGGCCTCCCCTGGTGGTGCAGCGGTTGAGCGCTGGGTTACGAAGCTGCCCGCAACCTCTGCAGCACCGGTTCGATCCCCGGCCACCGGCGAGGGTCCCACATGGCGCACAGACCTCTCCTGCCGTGCCCCCTGCTCCCCTTAGCAGTGTATTTCATCAGTCTGCTTGTTCTGCTCCCCGCTCTGGCTCTGGTGAATTCTCTCACCCTCCCGCCCTTCTGACTGTACCCAGTGCTTGTATAAATAAATCTTTTTTAAAAAGAAAGAAAGAAATCCTCTAAACAGTGAACTTAGTTGTTGGTATGAACCTTGAAACCTTACTCTATTGTAACAAAATTTTACTGAGAGCCCCAGATATGAAACAGATAGGAAAGAGCCCACCCCCACTCTGGGGGTGGGGCTACCAGATCTCTCCTTGACCTTGAGTTATCTGCTCTGGACACCATGAGCATGGAGGGGCAGTTCGAAAACTGCCAACACCAGCATTTATTAGTAACACATACTCCAGGAGGAGCAAAGATCCAGAACTAGAACCCGATTTTCCCATCCCGCCCTGGGATTTTCCCATTCCCAGCCCTTTGCCTGGGAGGGTTACTGGTATTTTAGAAGGGATCGAACACTCAGCAACAACAGCAAAGGCTTACATGCTGAGAATTTGGGGCTCCTGACCTACTGCTCATCCATTTCCTATACAGAGGAGGAATGTGAAGTTCCAATGACAACATCCTCGCGTCACTGGATTCCACTTGCCGGAAGGCACTTACTAGCAGAACTGTATTTATTTTTAAAATCTCAATTTGCTTTTATAGAATCAGGAAACAAAGTCTGCAGGAGCCTAAAAGAATTGTCTCCTGTGGGGAAAGAGCTCCCCTCCCGCATTAAATGAATTATCCTAAAATGAGCAAGGCCAGCGTTCCCAGTTAATATTTTTAAGCACTTAATTGTCTTGCATAGGATGGCTCACACGCTTTCCACAAAAGCTGCTTTATCGCAAGTGACTAAAAGATTGCCTGTTCACTTTTGGATTTCAAACCTGTATTTCCATTTTTAAACAGCAAAATTATACAGAAGGGCCTTCACACAATGAAACCTCAGCTCTTAATGGATTTCCCTCTCTAATTCTTCCATTTTCAAAATAATCTCCATTCCAATACTTTTGCAAAGACCTCCAATAATAAGTGCTGCCTTAATGAGACCTCACCACCCCTAATCCCTAAATCCTTACAAATTTGTAAGTGTAAATCCAGAAACCCCTGCAGTTTGCATGGCCACGCGCCCTCTTAAAAAGTGCCGCACATGTATGATGATATTATGCTACTTTTTTTTTAATTAAACCTTTGGGATAATTTTTCTTGTTCCTTGTTGATTTAATGGTAAGAATGGGGGGCTCAAAGGTGGGGAGACGGCCCCAAGAGGAACCCACTCTGCATGTGTATCAATGAGCATTGAGTACTATAGTCTAGCAGAGGAAATGAGGGAGCCCTTGGCTTTGTACCACATACAATGCCCCCCGCTGCCCCCCAAGGGTTTCTTTTTTTTTTTTTTAAGATTTATTTATTTATTTATTTATACAAGCACTGGGTACAGTCAGAAGCATGGGAGGGTGAGAGAATTCACCAGAGCCAGAGCGGGGAGCAGAGCAGGCAGAAGGACCGAAGCACACTGCTGAGGGGAGCAGCGGGCGGCAGGAGAGGTCTGCGCGCCATGTGGGACCCTCCTCCGGTGGCCGGGGATCGAACTGGTGCTGCAGAGGCTGCGGGCAGCTTCGCAACCCAGCGCTCCACCGCTGCGCCACCGGGGAGGCTCCCCCAAGGGTTTCTGAAAGCCGGAGCTAAGTGCCAGCCCTACAATTAGCCCTTCCTCTCCACGGCCCACCAGTGAGGAGCAAAGAGAGGCGCCTCTTGATAAGAAGATTACACAGGCAGCATCTTTCAGGGGACAACGAGATGAGACCCCACACACAGAGCACAGGCAGAGTCTCCCGTGGGAGCCCCAAGCCGGACCCCAGGGTCTTGGTTCCCTGGAGGAAATAACTGACTCACCTCCAGGGCGGCCCACAGCCACGACCTGACCCCAGAGGGCCCCAGGAGGTCCCAGGGACCAAGAAATTCTCCTTCAACTATTTACACATCTTCCCTTTCTCCTGCCACTTCTTCCAGAATGCTCTGAGGGTGAACAGAGGGCACCATTAGCAACTGAGAGGCTAAAGCTACACCTCCAAGGCCTATCATCTCGGCACAGACAGTGCAAACAGCGGGGCTTGATATCCTGTCACAGAGGGCTTTGAACTGAAGCTGCTCTTCCTTGGCAGCTTATTCTTCTGAATCATCTTCTCAGCTCCCATTAAATGATAATAATAGAAACTATTTCAACCTGACCCGAGTTCATTTTGAGAAAGTGAGTTGAAAACTTCTGCCCTTCTAATGAAACAAAAGAATTTCATGAAAATTGAGCTAGAATTTCATCAGCTGAGAAACAAGAGATCCCAAACTGTCTACGGCCCCCGCTCCCCAGAATAAAATAAAACGCAAACTACAGACCTCTCAGAGCCTTCTCCTCGCTGCCGGCCACCTCTCCTCCCCGGGGCCTCCTGAGCATCCCGACCCGGCCAGGGGCCCTCACCTGGAACCTGTGTGCTCCCCTTCTCTCGGATCCACAGCAAACACTCACTTCAGGGTCCAGGGAAAAGACTCCTGTGAAGTTTTCCTTCAAACTGTCCACCACTCCGCTCCCCTTCCTCAGCAGTTGCCTCTCTCCTAACCCTGACTGCACGCACAGGGCAGCGAGCACGTGTGACCCAACCCCAATAGCATGAAAGTTCCTTGGACCAGTGTGTGCTCTGCAGTGTTTGGGATCCAACCATTTTAAGCCAAGTGGGAGCAACTTCCTGAACCCTTGTGAGTCTCCACAGCCTACCTGCAGTCTCCACAGCCTCACCTGCAGTCTCCATACCTCACCTGCAGTCTCCATACCTCACCTGCAGTCTCCATAACCTCACCTGCAGTCTCCATACCTCACCTGCAGTCTCCACAACCTCACCTGCAGTCTCCACAACCTCACCTGCAGTCTCCATACCTCACCTGCAGTCTCCATAACCTCACCTGCAGTCTCCATACCTCACCTGCAGTCTCCACAACCTCACCTGCAGTCTCCACAACCTCACCTGCAGTCTCCACAACCTCACCTGCAGTCTCCACAACCTCACCTGCAGTCTCCATACCTCACCTGCAGTCTCCATAACCTCACCTGCAGTCTCCATACCTCACCTGCAGTCTCCATACCTCACCTGCAGTCTCCACAACCTCACCTGCAGTCTCCACAACCTCACCTGCAGTCTCCATAACCTCACCTGCAGTCTCCACAACCTCACCTGCAGTCTCCACAGCCTTACCTGCAATCTCTATAACCTCACCTGCAGTCTCCACAACCTCACCTGCAGTCTCCATACCTCACCTGCAGTCTCCATAACCTCACCTGCAGTCTCCACAACCTCACCTGCAGTCTCCATACCTCACCTGCAGTCTCCACAACCTCACCTGCAGTCTCCACAACCTCACCTGCAGTCTCCATACCTCACCTGCAGTCTCCATAACCTCACCTGCAGTCTCCATAACCTCACCTGCAGTCTCCATAACCTCACCTGCAGTCTCCACAACCTCACCTGTAGAACGGAATTGATGTCAGGGCCACTCTCCACGTGCTACCATCTCACCAGGAGAGTCAAGCTCAGTGATGACTGATTAAGGGAAGAAGACTGGGAAGAGACCTCAGAGAGCTGCAGTTATTTTTTTTTTTAAAGATTTATTTATTTATTTATACAAGCACTGGGAACACTCAGAAGCCTGGGGAGGGTGAGAGAATTCACCAGAGCCAGAGCGGGGAGCAGAGCAGGCAGAAGAACCGAAGTACACTGCTGAGGGGAGCAGCGGGCGGCAGGAGAGGTCTGCGCGCCATGTGGGACCCTCCTCCGGTGGCCGGGGAGGAGCCGGGGATCGAACCGGCGCCGCCAGAGGCTGCGGGCAGCTTCGCAACCCAGCGCTCAAGCGCTACGCCACCAGGGAGGCCCAGAGCTGCAGTTATTTTATGCATAAAGGCCGCCACTGCGAGCACCTACTCTTTAACACCGAGCACTCTAAGAGAGCCCAGTTTTCCCACAGGGTCGTGCTTCACCCAGGAAAGAAAGTATATGTTGAAATAAAGGGGGACAGGGCGAACAAACAAAAAACCCTAATCTAAGGTATAAAAAGCTCTCTAGGACTTCAGAGCTGTACTATCTGGTATGTTCTGGTTGTTGGTTTGTTTGCACTAGTCAGGGGGGTGCTACCCACCAGCACCTGTGGCTACAGTGCTACCCACCAGCACCTGTGGCTATGGAACACGGGAAATGAGGCCAGTCTGAGTAAAGACGTGTTTGTAAGCATGAAACATACACTAGATTTCTGGCGTGGTGGAGACAAAGAGAATTGTATACTATCTCAGTCGTAAGGAATACTGATGGTTAACGTGATCATGTTTGAGATATTATTTTCACCATTTCTTTTTTTTTAAATAAATTTTATTTTTATATTCCCCATACAATTGCAACCCCCTTATTTTGACCCCAATCCCTCCCCTCCCGCCCCCCATAGAGTGTCTCTGGGTCATAGTTTTTTGTTGATTTTGATTTTCACTTTCTTATAGTTATTCATTTTCCTGGTCCCTTATTTAAGTTTTCTAGATTCCTGCTATGAGTGAGACCATCCGGTATTTTTCTTTTTCTTTTTGGCTTATTTCGCTGAGCATGATCCCTTCAGCGCCATCCATGTTGCTGCAAATTGCATGTGTTTATCTTTTTTGAATGCTGAGTAATATTCCATGGTGTATATGGACCACATCTTCTTGATCCAGTCATCTATTTCTTTTTCCTTTTTTTGAAGTGGCTTCTAGAAAGCATCAAGTGACAGCCACCACAGAGAGTCTGCTTCCCGTGGACGGCTCCGCCCTGGAGGGGGCTGGCTGCAGACCCTCTCTTTCCCAGCTGAGTCAGCAGACCCCTTCCCCCAGCACGCTGGTCGCCGTCATGAGGACAGCACTGGAGAACCACGGCTTTGACAGCCTCTCTGTGGGCTGTCAGTCTAGCCAGGGCGCCAACTGAATAACTCTCAGTGCCTTGACATCAGTATCCCCCATAGAATCAAGCTGAAAATCCAACGGGCCATAAAAACGGCGGAAAATTCTATAACCTGCCACCCTCCAAAGGGGGGATTTTCTTCTCAATCACTAATCACCACCAATGTACTCACTCTTCTAATAAATATTTATTGAGGGACTCCCAACATGGTCTGATGCTTGTGTAGTGCGGGTGACTGCTCAAGTAGACCTTTATCAACATAGTGAACGCCCTGGATGGTTGCTCATCATCCATTTAGTCCCTTTCCAAAAAGTCTTTCTAGACTGCAGAGGCTGGTCATTTAAAGGCTGAGGTCCCCTAGCTTCCTGGAAGCTGGGGTTCTGGATGTGAATGTGGTTCCCCCAAACAGAAGCAGTCAGTTGAGATCTAGACAGCAGAGCTCAGACAGAGGCCAGCTCCCTGATGGCAAATGTGATATGAGGACACAAAGATTTTGTGCAAAAGCTTGACAGGCCCATCTCTGGCTTTCTGGGTGCAGAGGTGGCTGCAGCGGGGAAGTGTCCCAATGCTGGAATCAGGATTCCCCGTGCCTGTTTCATCAGTCCCTCCTAGCAATTTCGCAAGTACCAGATTTCCTCCACTTAATAACTTTCTGCTTAAAATACCTAGACCACTTTCTAGTTCCTGCCCTGAGTCCTGACTGAATCCCAGTGGACCAAGAGTCAAGAGGGTTAGGAGTCATGGAACAGACCAGATCAGAAGTTGTTCGACTTGAAAAGCTAAATTGGTTCTTCCCTGGGCTCTATTTATATTGGTGAGGTGGGGCCATTTGACAATCACTCATTTACTCTTTAAATATTTCCTAAGCACCCCTGGACCAAGATCAGAGGCAGAGAGTCCCTGCCCTGCTGAATCAAAAGAGAAAGACATGCAGGTAAATAAATGCAATGAACTGGAGGACGGGAAAGACACTAAAATCACATTGGTGAGACCCTCTGCTCAAAATCCAAGCCCCAAGTTAAATAACTCACTTCTCCCACCCATTCTGACTCTAACCTAGCTTATTAGCACAAATCTGCAATCCAGGTGCAAATTTCCCAGGCTGAGCAAAGACCATGACAAGCCATGGGCCACTGGCCGAGCCACTATGAGGCAGGTCACGGCAGCTCCCTGGGACTTCCAGGCCGGCGGCAGGAGCCTGCGTCCTGCAGAGAAACTTCTCTCATGACTTACAGAGGTGGCCTCAGAGGGCGTCCACCCGAAGACATATCGCTGCTTTAGGTACCACTAAGCAAGAAAGGGCTGCCCAGTGAGAGCCAGCAAGGGCCGAGATGCGCTGATATCCACACACTCAAATTTTAGCAAGACTAAAATGCATACAAGCGAGCCTCCTAGAATGGATAACACACACTCCTCCATGGGCTTAGGAAGTGGGGAAACCCTCCGCTAGGACCCAAGCCCACCCCCATCATTGATCCACCCAATCTATGTGTTTCTATTGCGGACTCTCATAATCTGGGGTCTATGGATGGTTGCTTTTATCCCTGAATGCCAAGGATAACGTTGTAAGATTTTCCCAGCACAAGTTCAGTTAAATGTTTTTTCTGCTTTAAATACTCATGCTTTAAAAAAAAAAATCTTCAGGGGTGATCTCATTGGGGGCGTAGTGGGCAGAGGGTCAATGGGATATACATGGTGACCACTTTACCAAGTACCCCACTTGCTACCCAAAAATAACAGGGACATGCCAGGGACAGGCTCACCACTTCCACCCACCAGCCCCTGCCCTGGAGTCAAACTTGCCCATCGCCAGTCAAGGTCAAGGCCCACACAAACTCTCCGAATCTGCCTCCAGTCAGAGCTCACCATGCAGGGCCTAATTCATGGCTGTGCTGCTCTCTACCTAGAACATTCTTTCTGGGATAACAGACAGGTGGCCAGTGCTCCTTCACCACCTTCAGCAGCATCTTCTCAGCAACCTTCCCGAGTTTACCTCCATACTAAGCTGCAACCTGTCTCTCACACCCCCCACCCCTCTTCCCTGCTTTACCTTTCTCTCTCCACCTCATGGGACAAGCCATATTTTACGCCTGTGTCTGCTTAAAGTCAGGCCACCCCATGAGCACGGACATTCCATAAGAGCAGAAGTAAATGATGGTTTCTGTCCCCAGTGCCTGGAGCAATGCCTGGCACCAAGCAGAAGAAAATGACAGAGAGAGAGAGAGACCAGGTCTGCTCAGGAGGTCCTAGATCAGCCTCTCAAGCCATCACATCTGATCTCAGACGCAGCCATTAGAAATGGCAGCCATTTCCAAGTGGCCAATGAGATTATCCAATAATCTCCTAAGAACAGCCTCTCCCTTCCCTTGGGATCCAGATGGGGTCTCCAAATGCAGGAGAAGAAGAAACTCAGAAGAGAACATGACTAAGTAAAACGTGTGGGTTTTCTCAGAATCTGAACTTGGGAGTGGCCTGCTGGCACCGACTGGCAGGAGAGTCTCCCCGGCTCAAGAGCTCTGTCCTTTTGGTGGACATAACAAGGGAAAGGGTGGTGTCTGCACTCGCAAGCCTTTAACTTCCTGTTTTTAAATGGCTGTGCTATAGTCCGGGGTAGGTGCAAAGCAACTATCAACCAGATAAATACAAACAGCAGTCACTTAGGCTGGTACATCTGCAGGAGGCCTGGATCCCCCTGGTTTCTCTGGCCCCACACAAAGCCCCCAACCCCTCCTTGTGGTGCCTAATCTTCACTTTCATTTCAGCTAGCAATGCAAGGGGCACTCCCGAGCTGTCGCTATAACTGTCAAAGGAAATTGCCTAAGTGTCTCTGCCACATCTGAATGCAGCTACTAAAATGCCCCATGAGGTGCAAACTCGTAAACCACGCTGGGTAGGCCCCACACAGAAAATGTCTTATCATAACTGCAGTTATTTCATGCTCCTGTCATGACTCATAATGGACTCATATTAGAAACCTTCCCTGATGGCACAGGGGTTAAAGACAGCACTGTCAAGCTATCACCAGTCACTGCAGCACTAGTTCGATGCCCCAGCCGGCCAGGGAAGTGACCCACATGGCACAGCAGACCTCTCCTGTCTCACCTGCTGCTCCCCTCAGCAGTATATTTCAGTAGATCCACCTGTTCCGCTCCCCACTCTGTCTCTTGTGAATCCTCTCACCCCACACATCTGGCCTACACCTCTGCTCTTGCATGCATAAATAATAAGTCTTTAAAAAAATAAAAATAAAATGAAATGTGCACAGCCAAAAGAAAAAAAAAACCCACAATATGGACTGACCTCCTGCAAAGGGTTTGGGTGGGAAGGCAGAGGCATAGGCAAGTCCACAAATTGAAAAGGCCATGGTTACATTTTCTGTCCTTCAACTTCATAACTAGTCATCATCACGATGCATTTTTGTCTACAATGCATATTATCAAACAGGGACACAACATGATCTCAACCATTTTTTAACATATATAGTTTATAGCCTATAGAGGAAAAGCACCCACTGCCTCTGGGTGGTAGAAAAATGAATGATTGTTTCTCTTCTGCACTTCCTAAATTTTCCAAAATGAGCACATATTATGTCTATCATTAGATTAAAATGACAATACAAAAGCCTTCAGAATTCAATCTAATCAAGTAAAACAACAAAGGGGGTGACCCAAGAAGTCTTTCCATAAAGGGTATAATCTTTCAATACATTCAACCAGGCAAAAAAATCCCAGGCGACAGTAAAAGTAAACATATTGCAAAGGGCAAACAAGAGAGGAAGAGAGCGCGCGCCATGGCTTTCTCCTCCATGAAGAGGCGCTTTCAAACAAAACCACAATCCTGGGGAGGAACACAAAAGGAAGGTCCAGAGGGGCAGTCTTCGCTGGCACACTCAGGCACAAATGCTGCCTGGGGGCCTCTGGCCTTGCTTGACAGCCCATCCAAGTCCAGGCTCCTGGGGAGGGCCTGCCAGATGCTTTCATGTCCAGGGCACACTTTCAGAAGATGCAACAGACCCACAGGTGAGCAGGAACCACACCCGCAGATGATGTCTGTCCTGGGATGGGTTCCTTCCGGTCAGGGGCTAGAGATTTCCCTGGAGAGAACCCTCCACCTCACTCCTGATGGAGGGGGAGGGGTACATGGGGGAGGAGCCTGCAAATCTAGCCATGGCAGACACGTGTTTGCTATAGGATGAGCTTTCAGGGGATCCCAGGGGCCAGAAAGGCCAGGAAGTGGCCCCACCAGGCAGAGCCAGGCTTATTAACCAGCAATTCCTGGTGTGGCTTCGTGAAAACAGAGAAGTGGCTCTTCTAGAGTTTAGGCACTTCATGCATCCATGTGGCAAATACTTTATTGAAAGCTCTGTATGGGTCACTGGGCAAAACGCTGGCATTAGAATGGGGCCTACAAACTGGCTCCTGCCCTCAGCGATATCCTTAACAAATACCACTCATCAGAGTATCACCAATCTGAATAGAATGGCCCAGGGACAAGGCCCTCAACCCATCAGCCACTAAAGAGGAATTACTCAAGTTCAGGATTTACTCAAATTCAGGAATCAGCAAAGTACAAAAGGCAGTGGACGCCAGCTCGCCAGGAGAGGGAGACAGCCAGCCCCTGCCAGCTGTCTCCTTTATTCTTTCTCTCCCTCCTCGCCCACTCCAGGTATTCTCCAGCCACGGAGGAAGCCAGGAATCCATCTCTTTTGCAATATTATCCTTCTATTTCAGATACAGTTATCTGGAACTCCTGCCAGAGGGCTCCAAATTTTTAGCAACACAATCTGTCCCACACTGTGCTCCCTTCTGCCTCTCCAGGGTGAGCTGGGGAGACGGCACCTGCACAGCCTGCGAGGGGATCAGCTCTCATGACCCGAAATGCTTCAGAGAAGTAAGGATCAGGTGGCTTTTAAAGGCAGTCGAGGATTTGACCTTAACCATCAGAGATGATGCAGCTGAATAAAATGGGGGGGGGGCGGACAAGAAAATGTCTCATATGGATTTCAAAGCATTTTTTAATGTGCCTTGTATTAATAAACCATTGACATGGAACCATATGTATGTGATTCAAAATAAGAAAGACCTTGCAGATTAAACTGTCTGCAGGTCCACATTCAATAGAAGGTATTGAAAGTAGCATCTGCTATGAACTGGGGGGAAAAAATATCTAAAGCTCATACTTGAAAGATCTGAATTACAAACAATGTCGTTCTTATAAGGAAAGGCAAACAGAAAGATGGGAAGGCTGGAGCAGAGGGGACCCTTAGTAGGATGCTCTTGCAAAGGCCCCCTCCCTCGGTCCAAAAGGCTAGACAGACAGGGAGTGCCACTGGCAAGTCCACCGAATATTCTAACGAGAGCTGGAAATTTGAACAAGGTGCCAATTACAAGTTGGAAGTATGCGCCTAGTATTTCTGGCTAGGAAGTTATTTGCTAATTTTCACCCAGGAAAAGAGCGCAGGGTGACAAAAAACACAGAGGCAGGATGAGTAGTAGTCGTTCACTGGACAGCTAACAGGAACAGAGAAGAAAAGTGAGTCCTGCTGGCCGCTGATATTCATCGCTATTCCAGGCTTTTCTGCAAAGAATTACCTGGCATGCCGGGTGCAGGCAAAACTTCAAATGACCCAACCACCACATTTCTACAGCGGACATCAAATCATCTGGGCCTTTATTTAAGTTGTTTGAGCCTTAATGTGTCTGCACACCACCCAGTCCCCCAGCCCTCCAGGGAGGAGTCATCGGCCTGGTCCCTGGATGCCGCCGTTGGTCCTGCCCGCTGCTGCCACCACCATGCCTGGCTGCCACCACCGCGCTGTTGCCGGAATGCCAGCGAGGTCCATTTTTAAATTCCCTTAGAAGTTTCACAATCACCCGTTTGGGTGAGCAGACAAACACCGCTGCAGTTTGCTGACATGAAACTAAAAATACTCAGCTGCAAACAAAAGCCATCTTTTACAAGGCTGGCCGGGATGTCCTGAGGTTACATGTGGTGGTGTCAGCCCATAGCCCTGGCCGCGTGGCCGCCTTCACGGCGGCTCCAGGCCCAGCGGGGCAGAGGGGCCCTTCAGTCCCCGGCTGTCAAGGAATCTCCCAGCCGGCAGCCCTGGCTTGATGGAAAGAACAGCTTTATTCCTCAGCCGCCGACCCAAACGCTGGCTACATGAATTCGGGGCTGCGTCTGCTGAAAGTGTTAGATACACACGGAAAGAAGAAGGCGGGAGGCAAAGAAGAAAAACACCAACCCCACTTCCCTGGAAGGAAATGTGTTCCCAGCGCCCTCCTCCTTGCCATTAGAAAAGCAAATTATTGCTGTGACTCTATGAAAAAGGCAACTCAGAGGTGGAAAAAAAATAGATTTCCAAGCCCGTGTGGCCAGGCGGGGTCTAATGGGGGACTAGAGGCGGGGGTGTTGGGATGCCTAGGCCCGCAGACCGGTGTTACCCCTGAAACCCCTTGGGACGGTTCTACCTGTTGAGTTCGGAGGCAGCAGCAAGCCCCCACCGCTGCGCTTCGGGGCGCCCCTCCCTCCGGCTCCCAAACTTTGCTCGGCGCCCCTCGAAAGGGCCGAGACTCGGTTGTCCCCCGCTCCTGATTTCAGATGCTCAATTCGGGTGGCCAGCGGGGTCTGGGGGGGCAGAGGGCTCGCCCGGGGCACTCGGGTGGGGGATGCCACCCGACGGTCAGCCCGGAGCCCGACCGAAGTTTCCTCCAAAACCGCAGGGGCCAAGCATGAGCCAGGGGCTCCGGGCCCCCCCCGGGTCAGAGTCCGGCGAGGGGCAGCGGGTGTGGGGCAGGCCCCAAGGCACCGGTCACAAGGTCAATGCGGATCCGAACCTTTGGGACAAGCAGCCGGGCCGAGCCCCTTCCCCGGCGGGGCGGAGGGGCAGCGCCGAGCACCCAGCCTCTCCCCACACCTGCTCCGCCGGCGCGACACCTCCGACACGTGGGGGCCTCGCCCGGGGCTCCCCAGCCCTTGGCGGGGACTCGCAGCGCCCGTACCCCTCGCCCCCGGCCGGGCGGCCAGGAAGAGGCAGCGCGCCCCGGCGCCAGGCTGCCGGCTCCCCGCGCCCCTCCATCCCCCGCCCCAGGCGCGAGCCACGCGGGGGTCCCGAGCTCTCCAAACAGCCCCCCGCCCCCAGGCAGCTCCCCACTCCCTCTACCTTTCCCCGCTACCTCGCAGACAGACGAGAGACACAAAGAAAAAAAGAGGGGGGGTCGGGGCGGACACTACCCCCCTCCCGGCCCCATCCTCCAGCCCGGAGCCGGGGGGCTGCGCGTCTCCGCGCCTCCTGCCCATCCCCGCGGCGACCCGGCGGCCCCGGGCAGCGAGGAGCCCCGAGGCGGCCGGGGGAGAAGAGGTGAGGCTGGAAGTGGCAGGAACCAGGCGGAGCGAGCGAGAGCGCGAGAGCGAAGAAAATATCCAACAAAACCACGCTAACGCGCCCCCTACCTGGGTGCAACATACTTTGGAAATAGAAGATGACCAGGATAAAGGATCCCAAGCAAGTGGCCAGCACCATCCGGCAGATTCTGTTCATCCTCATCACTTCCAGCAGCGCCGGCTTCATGGCTTTGTCCTGGCTGCGGGACCCGGGGGTCCGGGAGGCGCGCCCGGGGCGCAGGAGCCGGGACCCCGCCGCGCGGAGGCGAGCCGGGCAGGCGCCGCGCGGGGCCGGGCAGGGCTCCGGGGGAGGGTCGGGCCGGGCCGGCGGCGGCTCTCGGAGGCCCCTGCCCCGGCCGGGGGTGCGGACGGCGCCGGAGTTGCTCTGCAAGTGCCGGGATGCGCGGAGCCGCCGGCTGCGCGCCCGGCTCCTCCCGCAGCGCCTCCTCGCGTCCCCGCGGCCGCCTCCGCGGGCTGCTCGCGGGCCGGGCGCTCGGGGTGCGAGCGGGGATGGGGGTGCCCTCGCCGCGGGCGCTGCGCGGGCCGCTGAGGCTGTCGGACGGGCCCCCTCCCGGCTCTCCAAAGGCTACTTCATTGCGCGCCAGTGATCTATATATTCCGAGGCTGGGCTGGACCCGGCGCCGCTCGCAGCCCCCGGCGAGGGGAGGGCGCCCGCGGAGCCCGGAGGAGGGAGGGGCCCGCGCGCGGGGCGGGGCGCCGCGCTCCCCCCGCCCTGCCCGGGACATGGTCGCGTCCAGCTGTTTCCCGGGGAGCGCGCGCCGCGCTCCCGCAGGGTCCCAAAAGCCCTCAGTCCCCGGCCGGGCTGGGCCGCCGGCTGGGGCGGGTGTCCGCGTTTCCATGACAAAACCCGGAGGAAAAAAATACGAGCCGCGGCGCCGCGGCGCTGCCACCCGCTCCCGCCGGCGCTTGGAGAGGGCAGCGCGGGCCGCGGGCCGGGGCCCGGGCGCGGGAGGGTCTGGGGCGCGCAGTTGCTGAGATGCTCCGGGCTGGGGCGCCGGGAAGTTGCCCCGAGCCCCCCGAGAGCCGGCGCCCGCCTCCCGATGCTCGGCACCGGGCGGTTTCGTTTTTTGTGCAGACCACAGCCCCCCCGGGGCGCGGCAGGGACCGGGGTTAAAGCCGGCTGGCTGCGGGTCAAGGTTAGGGAGCCCGCGCGGCCCCGGGGCTCAGGCGACTGCTGCGCTCTCCCGGGATTTACGCCGAGTCTCGGACGCCCACCCCAAGCAGGCAGTAGGGGCTTGTGGATTTTAAAATTCTGGCTGCCCAAAGGGTAGTGCGCCCTCCACATTCGCCCAAGTGCACGCGAGTCTCATTGGGATGGATGTGAGGGGGGCCCCCGCGTAGCCACTCTCCCGCGAGTCCAGCCCATTGCTGGAAAACCCAAGCCGGCCTTGGCATTGGCAGGTAAATGGAAAGATGGCGTTGCCTTCCTGTATGGTGTGAAGTGATTTAAAATTTCCATTTCCATGCATGTAGGCTGTTTAGCAATCAATAAAGTGAATGCAGACAAACAGGGTGAGATCTCCGTCTACCTGCCCGTATTAACTGGAGAAAATTGGTTGCTGTGGTCGATGCATCTGCTACCCAGAATGGAAGAGCTGGTAGCTTCTGCCCTTTGTGATTTCTGCGCTCAGAAATAGCCTCTGTCCTAGCCTTCTATTTATGAGTTTACATCATGGTCTTAAAAGTGAAAGGATTATTTAATATAGATTTCATTATATTATGCATAATTTGATATATCCAACAATCATATCTACCAGGAAAAATGTCATTGTAAAGACAAACTTTTGTGCCATGTTCTCAAATCATTACTACTATTAATTCAATTAATAATAAAATAAGAGAATGTGTGTCTTTCAGGGCCTTTCACATAACAGGCAGTGGATAAATCCCCTGTGGGATCGGAATGTAATGGGCCTTCTCTCAATACATCAGAAACTCAATTTGCAAACAGATGCGTGCAGCCAAAACCACCTCTACAACCTCAGTTCCTTCCCCGAAAGTTTTCTACCAGCAATTGCAAGGTAGGGAGAGTAAAGTCCTCAGCCTTGCCATTGATTACAGAAGAGAATCAATTACAGCACAATATTTCAGTATTAATCTGTACTCTCTTGTGAATGAGTCACTTGCTAAAGGAACACAGCTGAACATTTTCTAGAACGCTCATTCTCCAGGGATTCCTCCACAAGATAGTGGGAATGAGAGCCACACACAGGTAGGCAGTCCTTGCAGGGAGCATGGCTAGATGAGCACTTACAACACTTTGCCTAGAATGTCAGGTTCTCATTTAAGTCCTGTCTCACAGAACTGGGAGGCAAAGGGATTTGCTCCCAGGTCACCCAACTGGCCTCTCACTTTCAGAGAGAGACAGAGAACATACAGTTCCTGTACTAAAGCCTGGACATGCACAAGCAGTCTAGGAGTTACAGGGCCAAGGAAGAGGTCAGACGTGTAATCCCTGATGGGTCATGGATGTTGAGTTGGCCCGCATTGCGGAGAAAATGATGAGCATCCATTTTTGCATTCCCACAATCAGCAAGAGGGCCAAACATACAGTGAGGGGTAAGACTCTGGCATGTAAACTACCACCTCTTCCGAGGAGTCTTACCTGATTTGTCTCCTGAAGTGGCCTTTTCGCCTCTGTGCAAACATCTAGGGCCAAACCCTTTTGAGTCACTACTGGACCTACTAACCTGAGTTTTAGCCCTCCGTCTCTTTCTAGTGTTCAGCATAGTGACTGGCACTTAGTAGGTCAGAGATGAGCGATACCCCTTCTTAGACTTGGATGTTAAATTAGATCACCTCTCCAAAGTCTATGGAGGGCCTCCCCTGGTGGTGCAGGCGGTTGAGTGCAGCACTGTGAAGCTGTCTGCAGCCTCTGCAGCAAGGGTTCAATCCTGGCCGGCCATGGAGATCCCCACATGGCGCGGCAGACCTCTCCTGTCTCACCCGCTGCTCCCCTCAGCAGTGTATTTCGGTCAGTCGGCCTCTTTTGTTCCCCGCTCTGTCTCTGGTGAATCCTCTCACCCTCCCACACGTCTGGCCTGTACCCCAGCTCTTGTATGCATGAATAAATAAATCTTTAAAAAAAAAAATGAAGTCTATGGAAATGGTCAGCGATCATGGTCTGGGTTTCTCTGTTGATCTCTGTCCTTTAGGGACAAGGGAAAGGTTCTATTTTTTGCCTCCCTCGTCACACTATAAACATTCCAGCCACAGGTAGAATCCTTGCTTGCTCTCCGCTCCTATTCCAACAAAACTTTATCACCCATATTACTCATGCAGCTTATTACTCTTAACCAGGTAAAAGGCAGTGTTGACTGATAAGAGTAAAGAAAAAGGAGATTTTATACTTTGAACTTTGAAGAGAGGAACCGGAGGCCAGCCTTTCAACCCAAGTTCCTTATTTTCCTCACGTGCTGCCACTGGGCCGTGTTAAGCTTCAGTGACAAAAAAGCCCTATTCTGCACTTCCATCTCCACCACGTGTCTGCTGTGGGTGGGCACAGGGACTATGCACGCGGCATTTTTCAAGGCTGAGGCTGAAGCAGCTGCCATCTAGAGCAAGGTCAGCTACAATGCCCGAGGAAAGGAGGTATCCCTGGAACAATTCAGGGGTCCAGCCTGGAGGTAGCACGTGTCACCTCTGTTCCTGTATCCACCAGCACTGATCAAAGCTCTCCACATCACAGCCAGGCCCAAAAGTCAGTGTATTGGGGGGTACCCTTCCTGGCTGCAACTTCATTTGCTTTTCAGATCTTATTTCCCTTGGTTTTGTAAATACCCCCCAATCCCCACCCAGAACTTCTGCAAAGTGGCCCCACATTCAACCCGGGGCCTGCTAAAGCTTTGTCAACCTATAAGTCTAACCCTTCCTTTCTAAGTCAGGCAACACGCAGATGAAACTGGGATCTGCCTGTCTTAAAGCCCAGTGGGGCCCTGAGAAAGGTATTGAGGAAAAAGTTCTATTTATGTTGATGGTCTTGGAAAATTCACAGGAGAGAATGAAATAGATGCTAATTCAGAACTCCGGGCCTGCGTGCACCCTCCGTCGTGAACCAAGGCATATTTACCAAGCCCTCCCATACCTGCAGGCCCGTTCCACCCTGTTCCTGGAGATTATGCCTTCAATGCACTGTCTTGTGCAGAACTGGCAGCGGTTGCAGGGAGGAGGTAGACAGAGAGATCCTTAGTGTCCCGGGGGCAGGGAGGGCAAGTCCTCTGCCAACATCAGCCTGGGGCCCAACAGGCTCCTCCAACAACTGGCTTTGCCCATTTGCATCTCTCTGGCACCTCCAGCACAAAGTACACTCAGTTAACCAGAGCACAGTAAATATTTGTGGAGTTGAATTAAAAAATCATTTGCCCACAGTATGGGGAGATCT
The DNA here is from genome assembly GCF_014898055.3 of Talpa occidentalis. Lineage (NCBI taxonomy): Eukaryota > Metazoa > Chordata > Mammalia > Eulipotyphla > Talpidae > Talpa > Talpa occidentalis. The sequence continues at coordinate 11,295,107 of NW_023601653.1, forward strand.
TAGGGTACAAATTTTCTACAGGTAGGTAAACCACAAGTACACAAGCAGCTTACTCATGACACCACTCCCAGAACAGGCTTTTCTTCACGGGCGTTTCAGAAGAAGGTGGGAAGAGAGAAAGGGCTGGAAAAGGGACAGTGCACTGAGGAAGGGAGGGAAGGGGTTAGGGCGTGAAGGGGGGAGGGGACAGAAAGGAAAACAAGAGGTGACCGGGAAGGGACAAAAGGGAGCTATGAAGGGAGGGAGACATTCAGGGAGGGCTCAGAGGGCTGGAGGAGAGGAAGGACCAAAGAAAGACTCTTTCTCTTTCTCTTTCTGTTGCCACGTTGGCCCCTCTGCTAATTTTAGGGCCCACAGGCCTCCGCCACAGTCCCTGGGGCTGTCTCCCCATTTTGTTCTCTCCCCCCACCCCCACCCCCACCCCTCCTGCTCCGGATGCCTCAGTTCCTCCGTCAGCTTTCAAGGGTCAGTTTTTAAGTGTGTCTTTATCTCAGCATTTGTTTGGCTTCCATATTTAAAATCTTATCAGATCAGAGGATAAGATGAGATGTGTCAAAGACTGGAGCAAACAATGCTCACCTTTGTCTTTTTTGCCCCAGGGCCTAGTGGAAAATCACACCTCCCAGGGTCGGGTATAACCCTTCTCTCCAGATGAAAGGGCTTCGCTCAACCTACTGACCCAAAAGTATCTTGAGGTGGCGGTGCATGAAAAAGAGGAATGAGCCAAGTGTTCAGCGCCAGAGATGTTTTCCCTAACACCGGCCCTTGTGTTAGGTGAGCAGCCTGAGGAGTACTTGTTCAACATTTGTCCCTAGGACACAGAACGCCTGTATGTGTGTCAAAGGAAAAGGAGCAAAATGAAATAGCTAATTAAAACGTGGTGGAAATATTTATCGGGAGATGAGAGTTAAAAACAACTAAGATAAGGCTCCCGAGACCCCAACAGATGTGAGGACTGGATTTCTCACACACGGAAAGGAAGTGGAACTCGATGATAGACTATGGGCAAACGCTCAACCTCTGTAGTTCAGGGGAGAGCAATTAAAGCAAGAGGAGCTACCAGATGAGCAAAGGTTGGTGTGAAAGGAGGCGTTTCCCTGGATGCAGGGAAAGGTGGCCTGAAAAGGGCACACTGTTACTTTGCTGGTGGAAGCAACTGGAATAACCCCTTTAGAAATACACATATCCTTTATGCCAGCAATGGGGTGACATACCCCATTGTGGCTGCTGGGAAACTGGGTTTTGGAGTCAGGCAGACATAACTTTGCCCTTGGCGAGTCACATGACTTCTCTAAGCCTCAGCGTGCTCATCTGTAAAATAGGAATAATAAAGATGCTTGTAGAACTCTTGTGAGAGCCTCACAAACCTAACTGTGACCATTCTGAGGGACCTACTACAATCTGCTGAATCAGGAGCTGCTGATACAAAGAAGCAGAGGAGCAGAGAATCAGTTTTAGTGGGAGCAGCAGCAAAACCTGGTGTCCCTGCCAGTGGGCATGTCTCTGGATTGGTTGTGTGCTGTGATTCTGGTTACAGTCGCCCCTGTTCTGACTGAGGGTTTTTTAGCCTTTTCCCAGCCCTTCCAGCAATTCTCTGAGCTACTCATTATCCTTTCAATAAATTCCATTTCTGCCCAAGTCATGGTTGGTTTCTGTTACTTGCAATTAAGAATCCTGAATGTGCAGATTGCAAGGAGTAGGGAGAAAAAATAACTTTTAGTTGAGTCCCCAGTATCTGAGAGGCTTTAGCCTATCCCCTTCCCTCTTATGCTTCCTCTTATGCTTCCCTCCGGCCAGGAGACTGAAATGAAGGATGGCAAAGCTAGAGAATTACTCTTGGCTCCAACCTCTGCCTCCGTCTGCAAATGGCCTTCTCTGCGTCTCTGTATTCTCTCTTTCTGTCTCTTATCACTGGATTTAGGGCCAACCCAGATGATTCAGAATGATTTCATCCTTAGAAACTTAATATATCTGCAAAGACCCTTTTTCCAAATAAGGTCACATGCACAGTTTCCCCAGATTTGAATGTGGAGCTGTCATTTTGGCAGCTCTCAGTCAACCCATTATGGAGAGAAAGGTGATGTCTTGCCCCTGGAGCAGACCCTGAGAGTCTTGGGACCAGCTGAGTAGGCACACACCTGACCCTCCTGGAATTTTCTCTGAGCTACCTAATACCTTTTAAAATATTCATGTTCTTCTTAAGCTAGCAGAGCAGTTGCCTTTAGCCAAGAACTCTGATTGATACATATTTGACTTTCCAAGTTTCCCTTTTTCCACCAGGAAAATGCAAGGACTGATGCATATTTCTAGGTGAAAAAATTCTGTGAGAAAAGGTTATGCACTGTAGGATTCCAACTATATGACATTCTAGAAAAGGCAAAAGTACGGAGACAGCAAAAAGATCAGTAGTTTCCAGGAATTGAGGGGAGGGAAAGGGATGAATAGAGCTCAGGGAATTTCAAGAGCAGTGAAAATATAATGATGGATATATGTCATTACACATTTGTCCAAATGCATAAAATGTGCAATTCCAAGTGCACGTCCTAAGATATATACTATGGGGTCTGAGCAACTATCATGTGTCCACGTTGCTTCAGCAGCTGCAATAAACATACCGCTCTGGGTGGGGATGTTGATGATGGGGACCAGCTGGGAAACCCCTGTACCCTCCCATCAATTTTTCTATGAACCTTAAGCTGCACTTTTAAAAGTCTTATTTTTTTTTCCCAAAGAGGAGCTCTTTAAATTATATGCAAAATTTATTAAACATAAAAAGAGATAAAGATTGGGCTAAGCCATCTTTAGGGGCCCTTCCTGCTCTGACTCTGCAATGCCCCTAGAATTGTTGGCTGCAACAGGCTCGTGGGATGTGTCTGATCGATGCTAATCATATTTGGTACTCAAATGGGGATCCTTTTAAATATGTCCTCCATCCCGGGGGGTGAGGGGAGCATTGTGCCCCTTAAAGTGATGTTTCTCAAAAAAAAGAAAGAAAGAAAAAAAGCAGGTTGCATGTGGGTGCTTGTGAATGATCACAATCTTAGACTACAAAGCTTTTCCAAAGGAGTCAGATTTTTTTAATATTCAAGATGTTAACTAATTTCATTATAATAATGCTAAACCTAGGACTCCAAAAATGAAGTGAAGAATGCTGATCAGCAAGAGGAGAACAAGGACTAATTACACACAGCAGGGAGCGAATTTCAGAGCCACAAAAATGGGAAGGATCATACCCACCGCAGGGCTGGAGACATCAACTTTGGGGAGCAGTGACATAGGTGTTGGAGACCAGTCTTCTGCTCCCACCTCTGCCTCCAGCAGATCACGTGGTCCAAAGCAACTTGTTCCCCTCCCCAGGGTCTCAGTACCGCATGTAATAAAGCCTGAAAGATCAATATACTGATACACAAGTGGTAGGATCTGGGAAGTCAAAGGATTCAAGTGGTAACTCTCAGCAGTAACATTCAATGGGGGAAAAGGACTTTTCTATTTTCTCCCTGGTTTTAATTGTCAGGTCAATGGCATTTGGATGAGAACATGCCTCCTCTTGAAGAGTGCTGAATTACGCTCAGTGGTATTGAGCTTCCACGAAATCAATCGCCAAAGAACACTATTTAGGTGACTCCTGATCACGAAGCTGTATTAGTCAGAACAGTGGAGTCCAGAAATCCCACTAGCGTGAACAAAAAACAAAAACAAAACTTTTATTGATTCACCTAATAGGGACCTTCAAGGGGTATAGCTGGTTTCAGGCTTGACCGGATCTGAGGTTTCCAGTCTTATCTTAAGGACCATGTCTCATTCCAGGCCCTGTCTGCCGTCCTTTGTGCTGTCTCCATTCTCAGGTGCCCGCCACCTGCTCCTGGCTTACTTCCTTCAGCTCCACAGCCCCCACCGCCCCCCCACAGCCCCCAGGGAGGTGTCTCCTTCTTGATAGCACCAGCGAGTCAGAGCTTCCTCCTGATGGCCGGCTGTGCTCACCTAATTGTTATTGGAAGTCACCCTCCTTCTCACCATTCCCATTTGTCACCAATCTGGCTCCCCTCTTCCTCCAGTTCCAGCGACTCAGACATGCCCCCTCTCAACACTGGCCCTCTCTCCTCCTAACCCATGTTGTCTAACACGTCTATATGTTTGGTGACCTCAGTTTCCTTATCTGTCCACTGAGAGTTGAAAAGATGAAATATCTAATTCTTGACCTTTGCTCATTAAAATCGCATAGCCCTGTCTGAGTGTAGTGAGTGTGTGTGTACGTACAGACAAATGTGTGGCTAAGCATATTGTTGGGATGCTATAATAAAACTACCATAGACCGGGTGGCTTAGACACCAAACACTGAACAGTTCCCGCAGGTGTGCAGGCCGTGAGGGCCCGTGTGGCGCTGGACAATGGCCTTCTCTCTCTATCTCCAATGGCAGAGAGCAGAGAGATGGGCAGCAGACCCTCGCCTGTTTCTTCTGCTTTTCTTGTTTTCTTTTAATTACTATTTTTTAAATTATTCTCATTGCAATACATTGGTTTACAACACTGCACACGATTTGGGGAATGAGGTCACACCTGATGTATATCACTACACCACATCCGCCATCTTTAATCTTCCACCATAGACTGCTGGGTCCCCTCTCTCCTTTGCCCCCCGCCCTGCATCCTCCCCCTCTGGGTGCCTCAGATCTGCAGTCAGATTTTTTTTTTTTTTAAATATTAAATTTTATTTTTATATTCCCCCATACAATTGCAAACGCCCCATTCTGACCCCAATCCTTCCCCTCCCGCCCCCCACCCCCCAAAAAGTGTCTCTGGTTCATAGTTTTTTGTTGATTTTGATTTTCACTTTCTTATATTCATTTTCCTGGTCCCTTATTTAAGTTTTCTAGATTCCTGCTATGAGTGAGACCATCCGGTATTTTTCTTTTTCTTTTTGGCTTATTTCGCTGAGCATGATCCCTTCCAGTGCCATCCATGTTGCTGCAAATTGCATGTGTTTATCTTTTTTGAAAGCTGAGTAATATTCCATGGTATATATGTACCACATCTTCTTGATCCAGTCATCTATTTTTGGGCATTTGGGTTGTTTCCAAAGCTTAGCTATTGTAAACAGTGCTGCTATAAACATAGGAGTGCAGGTGCTCTTTGGAATTGATGTTTCTGTGTCCTTTGGGTAAATACCTAGGAGTGGAATTGCTGGATCATATGGAAGCTCTATGTTTGGTAGGTCCAGAGCGGAGAAGTTCACCCAAGATGTCAGTCAGTCCGAGCAACACAGTGTCCCAACGCATACGACAAATTAGAAAACAGACAGTAGGGAGTAGAAGAACCACATGCAACCTAAAAACGCCTCAGGAAAGAAGCACACCACAAAAAGAAAACCACTCCCCAGATTGCAACGACAGCAACTTGGAAGAACTTCTGAGCCTTCCAGAAAGAGAATTTAAAATTGCCATGATTAAAAAAGTGATAGATCAGAAGAAGGAAATTGAGTCCCTAAAGAGGGAAGTAAGAGAAATGCAGGAGATCAAAGAATTAATGGAGGAACTAAAGAACTCTGGGAAAAGCAATGAAAGCAGAATAGATGAAATGGAAGAACGAATAAGTAATCTTGAAGACACAGAAATAAAAAGAACCAAAACAGAAAAGGAAAGAGATGTACGAAGGAAAAAGAATGAAGAAAGACTTCGGGAACTATCTGACTCCATGAGGAAAGGAAATATAAGAGTTATAGGAATTCCAGAAGGAGAGGAGAGAGATGTAGGAACAGAGAAAATATTCATGGATATAATTGAAGAGAACTTCCCAAATGAGAAGAAGGAGCTGAAAATTGATATACAAGAAGCAAGAAGAACACCAAACTTCCACGACGAAAGGAAAAACACAGCAAGACACATAATAGTAAAGCTCCCAAGAATCCAGGACAAGGAAAAAATAATGAAGCTGACAAGAGGGAAGAAACAGATAACATTCAAAGGAAAACCAATCAGGCTGACATCAGACTTCTCTGAAGAAACACTACGGGCAAGGAGAGAGTGGAGGGACATAGTCAACAGACTCCAAGAAAACAGATGCCAACCAAGAATACTCTATCCCGCAAAGCTCTCTTTCCTCCATGAAGAAAGAATATGGACCTTCCCAGACAAAGAGAAACTCCGGAATTTCATTGCAACTAAACCCCCACTCCAAAAAATACTACAAGGAATCCTAAAGCCAGAACCTCAGAGGGACGAATAACAACGAAAGAAGACCAAAAAAAAAAAAAAAAAGTTATTAAAAGAATAAATAAATAAAATCAAAGGAAAGACAAACATAATGGCAAATACAGATGCTAACATATCAATATTAACTCTAAATGTAAATGGACTAAACTCTTCAATAAAAAGACACAGAGTTGCAGTCAGATTTTAAGCATTTGTTTTGGTTAGGTTTTCATTGTTCCTTTGCTCGATTTCTTTATATCCCACATGAGTGACATCATCTGATATTTGTTTTTCTCCTTCTGGCTTATTGCACTTGGCAGACTCCTCTCCAGTTCCATCCATGTTGTTGCAAATGGCAAAATTTCATCTTTTCTTTTGATATAGCTGAGTAGTATTCCACTGCATATACATACCACATCCTCATCCACTCATCTGGCATTTTCCCTGTTTCTTCTTGTAAGGCATCAATCCCATCATAAGGGCTCCCTCATGAGCTAATTAATCCCACAGGTCCCAGCTCCTAATACTATCACTTGGGGAGTTGAAGCTTCAACATTTGAATGTTGAGGGGACACTATTATTCAGTACATAGCGCTGTATTACATTCCTCAATAGATTGAGGAAAATTCTTAAGCTATCTTTTTTTATCCACTATCCTTAACAAAACCCTATAAATCCACTAAAGAAATCATGTTTTTAGGGCCTCCCTGGTGGTGCAAGGGGCTAAGCACAGCACTGTGAAGCTATCTATAGCCTCTGCAGCACGAGTTCGATCCCCAGCCGGCTAGGGAGCAACCCACATGGCACAGCAGACCTCTCCTGACTCGTCCTCTGCTCCCCTCAGCAGTGTATTTCAGTGGATCCGCTGTTCTGCTCCCCACTCTGTCTCTGGTGAATTCTCTCACCCCAGCACCTCTGGCCTGTACCTCAGTTCTTGTATACACAAATAAATAAATCTTTAAAAAAATAAATAAAAATCCAGTCTAGCTTAACCACAGAGAGTAGTTTGTGTTTGTCCGTTTGTGCATAGGTGAGTCAAAAGTAAATACTTTCATCATTTAAGTTTTGTAAATAGGAAAAAATACCCTGAATTAAGGGCCATTCCCTAATCAGTGCCTGGAAAACACGGGCCTACTAGCTCTCAGAGGTTCCTGCCAGCCCTAACATGCTATGATTTTTCCTATGGAATTCACTCAAGGCAGATGTCTGGATCAGAAAAGTCCTTTCCGATGCTATAACTTCATGTGCCTTAAAGTGGATGAATCCCTCTTCAACAGACCTACTTTCACTTTATATTTTAAATATTTGAAATTCTTTCATATTCTAAGAAGGAAAATGCAAAATTAAAATACTTGAAGAAAGACCAAAATTTGGAAAAACTAAATGGGTAAAAGAAGAAAAAGTGACAGAGAGAAACTTGACCTTCTAGAAATAATGTCATAGGTGCATCTTTGTGAAAGGGGGGAGAGTATCAGATCTCAGGGAATGGCACCGCTTTCCCTGTTCCCACTTACATGCAGATGCCTGAGATTGTAAGCCCCAGCAAGCCATGACCCAGACTTCCTGAATGGGGAGAGCTGGGAAGGAGTAAGATGGATGTACAAATTGAGGTGGAGTGAAGGAGGGGAAATACTTCAAAGGAGATATGTGGGAGCAAAACATGCAGACACTTGGAAGAGATATTTGGAAGAGACACACGGGGAAGCTGCTCTTGGTCCTTGGCAGAGACAAGACCTCATGGTGGATTATGTGGTATATTTTGAATTTTGAGTCTCTCTTTCTGGCCCCACTCTCTAGAACCTGCCTAATCCCTTTCTGTGGTTTCTTTCCAGAGATATGTGGCTAACTGTCAGGCCTCAGTGCCCCACTTTAGGCCAAAGCTGTGTCACTGGGCATTTGCCCACAAGGGGATGGACACTCTGGAATTTTATGGGAAACTATTATTTGAAATCCTTTCCTCTCCTGCTGTCTCTCTCTGTCTCTGTCTCTCTCTCTCTCCACATCAATTCTATCAAAAATCTTTCACACCAAGTATTCATTTTCTCTGTCTCTGTGTGCAGATGGCTGGACTCCCTTTTAAAGAATTCACCGATTAACAGATTGGGCTCCCTGAATTCTGCTTGGTTGTGCATTAACAATAATTCACAAAAGGGAGGCCTCCCTTTTGGCACAGGAGTTAAAGACACAGCGCTATCAAGCAATCGCCAGATACAGCAGCACAAGTTCCATCCCCAGCCAGGGAGCTACCCACATGGCGCAGCAGACCTCTCCTGTCTCACCCGCTGCTCCCCTCAGCAGTGTTTTCAGTCCATCTGCCTGTTCTGCTCCCCGCTCTGTCTCTGGTGAATCCTCTCACCCCCCACATCTCTGACCTACACCCCAGCTCTTGTATGCATAAATAAATATATTTTTTTAATTTTACAAAAGGCCAGCTATTTCTGTATGATTGGGTTTGCCTGCTATTTGACTCCTCTCCTCGACCTTGTCTAACACAGTGCAGCCTTTTCTGATGCGCTTTGAATATGCCAAGCTTGTACTTGCCTCTGTGCCCCTTGGCTTACTCTACTCTGCCCAGGGCACTGTCCCCCAGGGGGGCACATGGCGACCTCTCATTAATCCAGCCTCAAGTCAAACATCAGCCCTCACCCGGACATTCACTGATCACTCTCTCTAAAGCAGCATCTCCCCACCAGACAGCCTCAATCATGTGCTGCTTCTTTAATTTCTTTAAAGCACCTGTCACTCTCTGGAAATACCTTTCACTTGTTTCTCTGCACCCCCTCCCCCAACTCAAAAAATAAGCTCTATCAGAGCAAAGGCTTCAACTGTCTTTAGAGTTAATTCTCCACCTAGCACAGAGTAGGTGCTCAATAAATCTTTGTGACATAAAAACAAATGAATGTATCAATCCATTGATCATTAATTAATGCAACTGAAATTAGGTGTATCAATCCAATTACCATTAATATTCCCTGAGCTTCCCACCCAGACAAGGAGGGACTGTCTTTGTGCAGTTATTTCTTTGATGTTGAGACAGGGAAGCAAGAATTCCTTTTCCCTGAGGGCCCATCAGGAGCGAAAGGAGAGAGGAGTTTGAACTTCAAAGGAAGCTGTGTTTGCCTCTGACTTTTCTGCCGGAAGCCAGGAACTGGCCCTAAGTGAACAGGTAGAAGAAGATCAGTCAGTTTTCTGCAACCTGTGCTAACACGCTCTGCATGTTTCTAAACTGCACAAAGTTAAAACTGAGCTGCAGGGTGGCAGAAACCACCCTCAGGCCCCGTGTCCTAGGGGGTCAAGTTCACACTCTCCCTCCCAGTCACTCCACTTACCTTCTCTGCCGGGCAACCTTAGGCAAATTCCCCTGCACCTGGGTTTCCCAAGCTGTAAATTGTCAATAATGATGGCCCTTCCCTCAAGGATGTTGGGACAGTAAATGAGTGAAAATATGTGAAGCATTTCTTAAGCTGGATATACATTCAGTCCTCACTTAATGTCCTTACGGAAGCACAGCTTCTATCATTCCAAAATATGTCTTTTTGACACGAGGATTAGTTTGTGGGAAGAATTCTGAAGCCTGGGTGAAGGCTTTTGAAAAAGATATTTATATTAAAAAAAAAAAAAAAACTCTATAAGGGTGTACACCAGGAAGATCTAATCTCCTCCCCTTTCTATGGAGGAGACAGACCTAATGGGGATGTTTTTGTTCCTTCCTGCTTTTGTAACCTCCCTAACTGACCATCCCGTTCTCTCCATCTCCCTCTAAGCCCCCCACCTTAGTGAAGCTATTTGACATGGCCTCTGAAGCCCCATGGGCCCGCTATTTGGAAATGCTGGGTCTCTCACGTATAGAGGAAGTAAGCATGTTATTATTAAACTTCCTTTTGGCTTGTTATGTTATCAATCTGTCTGATGCATGTTTGATTATTTGCCAGCCTAGAAGAACCCAGATGATTTCCTGTGTGCCTTGTCAATGGGTTCTTGGAGAATACACTTTTAAGGAAAACAACATATAACTGTTAACTGAAAAATAAGGTCTTAAGAATAAAGAGTTTATTAGATAATCAAAGTGAGGATTTTTATTTATTAATTTATTTAAAGATTTATTTATTTTTATACAAGAGTTGGGGTATAAGCCAGAGTCGTGGGAGGGTGAGAGGATTCACCAGAGACAGAGCAGGGAGCAGAACAGGCAGAAGGACCAAAATACACTGCTGAGGGGAGCAGCAGGTGAGACAGGAGAGGTCTGCTGCACCATGTGGGACCCTCGCCGGCCGGCCGGGATCGAACCTGTGCTGCAGAGGCTGCGGACAGCTTCACAGCACTGTGCTCAACCCAATGTGCCACTGGGGAGGCCCCAAAGTGAGGATTTAAACCCAAGAAGCAACCCCATAGATCTTTCTCAGCAAGAGCTGATCCTGCAAAGGCAAGCCCTGACTCTGGTTTACATAGCCAGAAGCATCAACACCAGGAACTAACTACTCTTGACAGGAGGGACTTCCAGGTCTAAATTGTCCTGATCAAAATATATGCTGACGCTGGAGGAAGACAAAGCAGATCCAATATCCTGCAGAGGCACTGAGCTAGGCACCCAAAACTAAGTCCTTTTTTTTTTTCTGGAAAGGGCTTTTCAAGCAGAAGACACCTGCAGACGAAATGAAGCCCATGAACACGACTTGTTCATTTGCTGCTAGACCAGGGCCAGGGGCCCCAGAATAAAGAGTTTATTTAAGAATAAAGAGTTTATTAGATAATTCTTTACATTATACTAACATAACTAAACCTATTTCACCATAGCTTAATTGCTACAGACAAGAATGAAGTTCCTAAGGTTATTTCTGATCATGCAACCATCACCAAACTTCTAAATAAAGACCGCAAACACGTCTAATAAACATAATATTTGTATTCATTCATTCATTCATTCATTCTCCAATCCCCTATTCCAGTTCTTAGTCCAGAACCTAATCAGGTAGGTCAAGGCACAGGGCAGAACCCAGCGCTGAGCAGCACCCACCCCACGCCAGGCACACTGGGATCATCAAATCCCATGAATGAATCTGTGGGCGCACTTTGGGATGTGGGAGGAAACCAGCGTCCTCAGAGAACACCCAGGCAGACAGGGGAAGGTCCGACGCAGCCAGTGACCCTGAACAGGCATCAGTTTTGCTTTTCTCATCAACATTATGTAAGAGAAACCCTGAGGATCAGCTTCCAAGGGAGGGGCGGTGCTCATAGCCCACAGGCCAGTGAAAGGTGGAGCTTCCTGGGCCCCAACACCCCCTGATTCCCTGAACAGGAGCTGCTAGGAATGAGGGGCAGGACAGAGTCACCAGGTTGACCTTAAAAAGTCTGAACACAGGCGGGTGGGACTTCTCAGCTTCGCTTGCACCCTGGCCCCACAGGGCTGACGCATCTGCTGACAGGACAGACGGCATCCTACCACATGACACCAGTGAAGTCCGTGTCCTTCCTCAGCGCTCCCTTTTCTCACATGTTTTGTATTCTCAAGTGGGGGGTGATGACTCAAAAACCAGGTCATCCCTTCCTGCCACCACCCCAGATTGGCCCCTGAGCAATTCGAACAAAATGGCATAAATGAAACCAGGTTCCTGAAGGAGCAGCTGCATAGCCAGCATTTAGTCAACGTAGCTTTTATTATACAAAGCCTGAATCTTCAGATGTTTTCTTTAAATCTCCCAAATAACCTGTCATGGCAGTGATTGTTCTCCCCATTTAACAGATGAGAAAATGCAGGCTTGGAGAAGGCAAGTTCTTGACCCAGATCTCCCCAGTGTTTTTATGCCCACCATACCCACAATGTGGCTGAGCCTGTTGCAAACTATCGGGAATACGTTCTTTTCTGGGGCAGGACCGAGGTCCTGGGAGTGCCAACAACTCAGCAGATGTGGCTGGAGCGGCCACCACCGGCTTCTCGGCCACCTGTACAACAGGGTTCTATTCAACTGGCCCTGAGACTCTAGTGTGAGCCTCTCACCCCGTGATGGGCACCCAGGACGCAAGGGTCAGGAAAGCCAGCTGTTGCCCTAAGGGAGGCTGCGCTCTGCCAGAGTCGTGGCAGTCTTCCCAGAGGGAAGGACATCAGACCCGGGTCTAGACTCGTGAGGAGGCGATCGCGAGGCGCACATGCGGGTGTGAGGGGAGAGGAAGAAGCGTAGATGCCGGAGAAGGGATCTCACGGCATAATCTCCTAGGTTGGTGTCCGGGACGTGGCAGGTGTTCAGCAATACTTGTTGAAAATAGGGGGCAGGGCCTCCCCGGTGGCGCAGCGGTTGAGCGCTGGGTTGCGAAGCTGCCCGCAGCCTCTGCGGCGCCGGTTCGATCCCCGGCTGCTCCCCGGCCACCGGAGGAGGGTCCCACATGGCGCGCAGACCTCTCCTGCCGCCCGCTGCTCCCCTCAGCAGTGTGCTTCGGTCCTTCTGCCTGCTCTGCTCCCCGCTCTGGCTCTGGTGAATTCTCTCACCCTCCCGCGCTTCTGACTGTACCCAGTGCATGTATAAACAAAAAAAAAAAAACAAAGAAGGAAAGAAAGAAAAGAAAAACATGCCTCTATATAAAAAAAAAAAAAAAAAAAAAATAGGGGGCAGAGGCAAAGTGGGCATTATCGTTAGAGCTCATTTTGTTGCCGATATCACATTTTTTACAAATTTAATTTTTATGGCAAGTGTGCGGTGCCTTCTTTCCAACAGCGTGTCTCACGACGAGTCTGTGTCCCATTTAATTAAGGTGTGTTTACTGTTCTTTAGAGACGATGCGGTTGCATGTTGCAAATACTATGGTATAAACTATATATTTTGTATGCACTGGAAACCAAAAACTTCATGCTTTATTGTGCTATTTGCTTTATTGCGGTTTTCCGGAATTGAACCCACAATATCTCCAAGGTGTAGCCTGCACCTTCCAAAGAAAAATGAGATCAAGATGTAATTTTCCCAAGGTTCGCAAAGCTTGTAAGTGGTGTTCTGGGACTTGAGCCTGACGCTCACTGTGAGTTGAATATAGACAGATATAATACTTTCTTAAGTCAAATAAAAATAATATTTATATAAATCAAACACTAGCAATAATAAGCAGAGCTAACCCACACATTATTTGTGATAGTGCAGAGTCAAAAAAAAATCTATCGACAGTAGGATGCACAAATTAAAAGTGGTGCAATGGAATATTGCACAGCCGAGAAAATGAAGAAGCAGGGCAGCCACAACACGTGGCAACACGTGGAGGGAAAGAAGCTGGACACAGGAAGCTACTTAACTGTGGCTCAGTCCACAGAAAGGTCACAGGCAGGGCCTCCCCTGGTGGCACAGCGGTTGAGCGCTGGGCTGCGAAGCTGCCCGCAGCCTCTGCAGCGCCGGTTCAATCCCTGGCCACCAGCGAGGGGCCCACATGGCGCGCAGACCTCTCCTGATGTGCCCACTGCTCCCCTCAGCAGTGTATTTTGGTCCATCTGCCTGTTCTGTTCCCCGCTCTGGTTCTGGTGAATTCTCTCACCCTCCTGCGCTTCTGACTGTACCCAGCGCTGTATAAACAAATAATCTTTTAAAAAAAAAAAAGGTCACAGGCAGACAAAGCTAACCCATGGGTTAGAGCACAGAATGGCAATTCCTTTGGGAAGGAGATTGTGTGTGTGTGTGTGTGTGTGTGTGTGTGTGTGTGTGTGTGTGTGAGAGAGAGAGAGAGAGAGAGAGAGAGAGAGAGAGAGAGAGAGAGAAGGAAAGAGAGAGTGGGCAGCACTGTAGGGGCCTAGGTGAGGACTGGAAAACTCTGTTTCTTCACCTGGTTACACAGCTGCTTACACAGGTGTGCTTACCTGTGCAAACTTGTTCAGCTGAACATTTATGTTTTGTGCATTTTCCTATATGCTACATTTTGTTAAACACTTTTTTTTTAAAGCCAGGGTATCTATGCCATGGATCCATGCAGGATCCATGTTCCAGAAAATGTCTGCGACCCACCAAGTGGAAATTAAATGAGTTAATGCCCCAAAGCACTTAGTGCCAGGTCTGAAACAAAACTAGCTGAATACGTGCTAGCAAGTGGCATCATTACTTATTCTTATTCTTTGACTTTCCAAATAGTAGTGGAGAATTTTTGAAAAGTCTACCACATCTGATTCCCCGATCAGGTGCCAGGAGCTCGCTTAAAGGAGAGACGGAGCGGTGAGATCCCCACCCCTGGCTGGGTACCAGCCTGCGCCTGGGCCGCAGGAGGGCCCGGCCGCTGCCAAGCTCCAGCGCCGCCCAGATCCTGCCCCAAGTCTGTCTGGCTTTCTCTGCCCTTTTTCCATTACCCGCACCGGCTGCCTTTTTATAACGTGAAGCTTCTGCACTCAGCTGGAGCACAGGCTGGAGTAAAAGCAGAGCAGAGCCAGACACCAGGGCCCAGCAGGCAACTGTGTCCGGCACCAAAGGCTTCACTTCCTCCCAGGACACCCCACCCTCCCAGGCTGTGTGGCTTCTCCCAGCGCCACCCAACCCCCTTCCTGCCCCGGGTCCAGCACCGCACATGCTCACAGGTATGTTCACATACAGGCTCTGTCACGTGTACACCCACATGCTCACACACAGGCCCACACAGGCCTGCATTGCACACACATATGTTCACACGTGCTCACGCAGGCATGCTTGTGTGCATCCACACGCCATTCTTCCCGAACAACTCATGACAAAGACTCGCCTCCATCCACAGGAGAACGAGGTAGACCCAGGACAGTTTCTCTAAACCTGCTCCGTGACATCTGATGTCACCATCTTCTGCTCTATAAAAATCAACATCCTTGTCAGGCAAGCCCTACACTTACTGAAGCGGAATCTGCAGCATTACGGCCAGGAATCCAGCCCACCTAACCCAGAATGACATGTGACTGACACAGGTGCTGCAGCTAGGACGATGACAGTAATAATAGGGACCATATGCTGGTCTCTGCCCCCTGGGAGCTCCTGACTGAGGCCCCTGGTCATTTCCTGGGTGGCAAGTACACTAGGAGCAACTTTGATTCTAGCGTGTGGTCTTTGGCCCTGGTCCCTGACTCACAGCTCCTGCAATGCTTGTCATTCCCTGGTGATAAGCACACTTTGTTCTGTGGAGAAGACTCTGGATGCCCCTGGCTGAGGTTTGATCCCTGGAAAGACCAAGTCTTGATTAGAAGCTTGCATGTTTCAACCACCTCTCATTCTCTTGAGAGGGAGGAGGGCTGAAAACGGAGTTAATAATCAATCATGCGGATGTGATGAAGCCTCTGTAAAATCCCAAAAGCTTGGGGCTCAGTGAGCTCTCAGCGGATGCACCCCAACTCAACCAGAACTGAAGCTCGGCGACTTGGGGCCCTCCCAGGCTCATCCTACACACTTGAATCTCATCAGTGACTTTTCAGTTTATCACGTAAAGTTTTGCGCATCGTGCAAAGTCATCAACACATTGGCCTCCTGTGCTCTTTGAGAGCGGAGCCTTTGCAATTCCTCTTACTGCATTTTGCACTTTATTCACCAAAATTTTCAGCACTACTGAATTTTTTCACCAACTCTGCAGCCTTCCTTGTCTGGGCAACGCCTTCCACTGCTGGGTGATTTGCTTCTGGTGCCCAACGGTGATTTTTTTCTCAAAATCTTTACACTATTTGAGATTCCAACTTCCGCTTAAAATGAGCAGCTCTTGGGGCTCTCTGGTGGCGCAAGGGGTTAAGCACCGCACTGCAGCATGAGTTCGATCTCTGGACGGCCAGAGAGAAACCCACATGGAGCAGCAGACCTCTCCTGTCTCGCCCGCTGCTCCCCTCAGCAGTGTACTTCAGTCAATCTGCCTGTTCTGTTCCCCACTCTGTCTCTGGTGAATCCTCTCACCCCCCACATCTCTGGCCTGTACCCCAGCTCTTGTATGTATAAATAAATAAATCTTTAAAAATAAAATAAAATAAAATGAGTGACTCTTTTCTTACCAAATGGCCACGGCCTGTCATTCAGCACCTTTCCAGTGGCAGGCCAGTGCTGTTCAAGTGAGCTGTCTGCCACACAGACGTGCAGAGATGGGGCCTCGAGGTCACAGCGCTACACAGCCTGTTGACCCGCTACTGTCATTGTAAAGAACGGCCCCTCCTGGATCCCGGATGTGACCTGTGCAGCAAAATGTCTCAGAAGCCTCATCTCTGCTTCTCATCACTGCTGGGGTAACTGCTCCTCACTGGCTTCTGGGTCGGTCCCACCTGTGACGTTGTCACTAACTTTACTGGGACTGTCCATAAGCCTCGGCTTAGATCTCTCCTCTGCAACATCACACCTCATCTTTCAAGCCCACCCTATGACCCTCAAAGGAGTTTGCAAAATGCAAACGTTAATGAACCATAACAAGGAAGGGTGTAATAAAGCACAAAATGAGAAAATTGAACAAATGCAAAAACCTCACCATACCATTCTCTTCTAACCTACGTGATCTGTTTTGCGGCACCTATAATGACAGCAAGGAAACTGGGGGACAGGAGGGGACGCAGCTGAGGCACAGGGGATGAAAATTCCTTTTTCTGAGTTGGAAAATTTCTCCCTGACTTTATAGCAGATCAGTGGCGCTTGCTTGCCCCTGTAAGCCCTTCAGCAGCACGTCAGGGAAGGTGGGGAAAGTCATTTGGGAGGGAGAGGCTGATGTCACCCAACTATTGTCTTCCCCTCATGCTCCTCGGAGGCCACAGGCTTTCAATTACTGCCCTGTTTTGAGTGAGTGGACTCTACTGGGGAGAGAGTCCGCCATGCTCGGGGTGCTGTTACCGCTGTGCTGTTGAGTTGTCTGTGTCAACTTAGACTATAGTCCCCAGGTGTTGGATCAAACACTAATCTAGGTGTAGCTGTGAAGGTATTTTGTACATGTGACTGAAGTCTATAATCAGTTTACTTTAAGGAAGAGGGATTATCCCACATAATCTGGATGAGGCTGATTCAATCAGCTGGAAGACTAGAAGAGCAGAATTGAAGCTTTCCCTAGAAGCAAGAAAAGCTGCCTGTGCACAGCAGCCCAGCTCTGCCCAAGCGTTCCCGCCTGCCCTTCCTCATGTCCTGCCTTACGATTTCAGACTTGCCTAGGCAGGGCCCACATTTGTTGAAGTCAATTCCTTGCAACAAATCTCTTAATATATATATTCTACTGGTTGTTTCTGTTTCTCTGGTGGAGCCTTGGCTGGTTCAGGAGCTGAGGACCTTTAACAAAATTTGCAAAGAGACCTGCTCCACCAGAGCACTTTATTGCAAATGGGGGCTTCTTATCTAGCACAATCTCTCCTAGAACTGAGTCCTATGGAAGTCCAGTTCCACCTATTTGTGTATCATTCCAGTTTTAGTATATGTGCTGCCAAAGGGACCATTGAACCAGAGTTTCTAAAGTAGAGTTCTGTGAATTATTCCACATTAAAAAAAGAAAGGAAGGAAGAAAATGAAAAGAAATTCTGGTTCCGAGTCTCAGCTCTGAACCACTTACTTGGGCCTCCTCCATTCCAAACCAACACTCCTTCTGCATTGCACATCCTCTCATTTTAAGTTCTTGGTCCAAGCCAGACTGTGCAGGCTGCCTTGAATAAGCCTCCTTCACGTTCTGCTTGGCCCAGGGTCCCTCCTACACTTTGGCCCTGCTCCCCGCACCCTGGAAACCAATTCCCAACAAGCTATCCAGGGACACAAGCAGAAAAGCAAGACCTCTTTTTCTGATGTGGAGAATAAGATCCTTTCCCTACTCAACTTCTTAGGACTGTCATGAAAAACAGATGTGAAAAAGGATTACTTTGAAAAAGTAATAAAGATGGAAGTTTCATCATTACCTTTATAATTATCTTAATTATTATTATCACTATACTAAACCTACCAATTATTCTCTTCCTGCCCACATCGCTTTCTAAGGGAATCCACAAAACGAGGTGGTGTTAAGCCACTACTGTTCAACCAGGTGGTGCAGAGAAAGTAGATGAGGGAAGACTTGGGATTCCTTCAAGAATTAGCTATAGTTCTGCACTCTGTATCCTTGAAGAAGTTACTTTATATCAGTTAGCATTCTTGGGTTGTAAATTTTAGAAAGCCCAAGTGTACTGACTTAAGAAAAATACCTTACCAGCCCATAAACTCAAAGTACGTAGTCGATGATCACCACTAATGATTATATAGCACTACAGGTCACAGTCACGGCTGTAAAGAAAGAAGGAAATGGCATAAAAATTGCAAGGGAAGAGATGAAACTTTCATCATTCACCTCGAAAAACCAACAGGATCCACAGACAAATTATTAGAATTTATAAGCAATGTTGCCAGAGACAAGATTAGCCCATAAAAATCAATGGCATTTCTCTACACCCAGCACTAAATCAATAGAAAAAAATAACTTTTAAGATATGTATTTTTTCACATTTTAATGTGTCTGAAATTGGGATGCATCTTACATCGATAGCATCTTAGATTTGAATAAATACAGCATCGACAATAAGACACCATTTACAATACTCACAGATATTTCAGAGTGTCTTGGAAATAACAAAGAACACACCAGACATCTATGGAGAAAGCTTTCAAACGCCAATAAAGGATATAGAAGATGATCCTAATAAGTGAAGTGACTGTGATGTTCTTGATGGGATGATTTAATAGTAAAAAGCCAGCGATCCCGATACAAATGCCATATGACTTTTTAAAGGAACTCAGTAAAATTCGATATAAAGACACCAATATGAAAGATAAAGCTGTAAGATCACTTTTTAGAGATACAGTACATCACTGTGACATATTTAATGTCTCTCAACATTTCTCTAGTGTCACCTCCTGAGGAGTCTTGCTTGACATTTTTTCCCCCCTAATTGTAACCCCACACCCTTACCTGAGGGAAATGCAGTCACAGTTATACTGGTTTTCTGTTCACATTAAATGTATATCTGTGCTTTCTACACAAACAAAGAGCTAAGTTTTTTCCCTCCCTTCTTGGGGGTGATCACCCCCCAGCCCCCACTCCTTGAGAATGCAGGAACTTAAAAAAAATTTTCAAAAGCAAGCACAAATGAACACCGCATAGATGTGCCATAAACTAAAAGACTGACACATTTGAACACTGTATTCTTTGCCTGCCAACAAATTACCACAAATGTATGGACTTCAAGCATTCATTTATTACCTCATGGGTCTGTCAGACAAAAGTCCAGTGAGCCCAGCTGGGCAGCTGCGGTTCCCACCAGGCTGGCTGGACTTTTCTCCAGAGACTCTGGAGGAAGACACCCCCTTCCAGGCTCATTCAGGTTTGGGGGTTTTTTAAATTGTATTATTTTTTACTGAGGTAAAAATTATTTTTACTGAGGTAAAAAATACAGTAAAAAATATTTTACTGTATTATTTTTTACTGAGGTAAAAAGGTTTACAGCACTGCGTATGATTGAGAAGTGTAAGTTCCCGTCTCTTCAGATGTATGTTACCACACATACCCACCACCGAGTCCACTCTTGCCCCTTGGGCCCTCTGGCCCTCACTCAGCTTGTGGGCAGAGTTTAGTGCCTTGCTGGAGCAGGACTGAGCTCCCCCCTTTCATCTAGGAGTCCTTCTTAACTTCAAGAGGCCACACCCGTCCCTCAATTCTTGGCCTCCTTCCTCTGTCCTTCAAGCCAAGAACACACTCAAATTCTTCGCTCTATCATTTGAATCTCTCTGACCTTCCTTTCCCTTCATTCACTCCTGTATCTCTTTGATGTCAGCAGAGACTAACCATTTAGGACTCAGGTGGTTAGGTTTGGGGGCATCCAGATAATTCAGGATAATCTCCCTGTTTTGAGGCACATTTTATGGTCTGAAATGTTCCCCACTCCCAAATTTATTTGATGAAATCTAGCCCCTAGGTGATGGTTCTAGGAGGGAGGTCCATCGTGAGGTGAGGACATGAGGTAGAACCCTCACAGGTGGATCAGTGGCCTTGTCTAAGAAGCCCTTTAGGACTCTCTTGCCCTCTGACCATGTGAGGTCATATCTAGAAGGGGCCAGAAAGTGGCCCTTACCAGACATCATCTGTTGGCACCTTGATCTTGGCCTCCAGAACTGTGAAAAATGAATTTGTGTTTATAACAAATGTATAAATCACACAGTCTCTGGTATTTGTCAGCAAGTCCAGAATGGGCTAACAGAGACTGTAACCTTAACTATAGCCGTGAAATCCCTTCACATCCAGGTTCTGGGGTTAGATAATCTGGAGGGGGCATCTTTAGATTTTTATCCACCATGATGACATTCAAATTAAGGACTCTGCGCACAAAGTTAATGGGCAGCTGAAAGGGGTAAATATTTTTCTAAAATCAACAAGTGGTTAGTCATCTCCAAGGAACCCTTACAAATCAACCAGAAAAAATGGGCAAAGAGTAAGAAGTGGTAAATCAAAGGGGGGAAAGGTGTTTATTGAAGGGGTAATGCCAAGTACTATGGTACCAAGAGATGCTCTACATCATTAGTAACTGGAGAAATGCCAATTTTAAAGACATGAGCCATTACCTTATTTTTATTTGCCTGGCAAAAAATAAAATTTGATAAAGCTAAGTGCTGAGGGTGGGGACAAAACAGACCTATGAGACCCCCTCCGACACTGCTGATGGGAGTGTAGACTTGGACAACCATTATCCTGAGAAATCAAGCATTACTGAGTGAAATGAAGGGCCCTCCAGGACCCAGCAGTCCCACTGCTAATGTTACGACCCAAGGAAATGCTAACGTAGCTCCGTCAGGGGACACATACAGATGTTCACTGCAGTAGATTTTGTGGTAGGGAAATGGAGTGTGAGTTACAGTAAATATACACCAGGGAGATGTGCCGGCTAACCAGAAGCTCTGGGTAATATGGCGCCCATAGCTTCACCGTGCTCAGTGACCACATAAGAAAAATAGATTACCAGCCCCTAAACTGAAAGTACATGGCCTACTTCAAAACACAGGACTCAGTAAAAAAATTAAAAGAAAGAAACATGACAAAATCATTTGCATAAATTAAAAAGATGACAAATGGGACCTCCCTGGTGGTGCAAGGGTTAAGCATCAGCGCTATCAAGCTATTGCCAGCCACTGCAGCATGAGTTCGATCCCTGGCCAGGGAGGTCACCCACATGGTGCAGCAGACCTCTCCTGTCTTGCCCACTGCTCCCCTCAGCAGTGTATTCCAGTCAGTCTGCCTGTTCTGCTCCCCACTCTGTCTCTGGTGAATCCTCTTACCTCCCCACACCTCTGGCCTACACCCCAGCTCTTATAGGCATAAATAAATAAATCTTTACAAAAAAATAAAAATAAAAATATGACAAAGTATATAAGTGCAAAGCAACTTAAGTACCTGCCCACCAGGAGAGACAGGGATGTAAACCACCATTATAGGAGGACTATGTGATGAACCCAGCCTTCGCCATTTATGACCATCTTTTTAAAAGAAAGTGAGGGGCAGAAGGGAGTAGGATCAAAACAAGGAGGTGGGAATTTTATGGGGATGATAACCAAGATGGAAATGCATGCATTATATAAAAATGAAAAATGATGTAAAAAATATATAAAATAAAAATGAAAAAAAAAAAAAAGCTGGTAGTAGGGATGCCTTCAGGCACAGCTTCATCCAGGCCTCGGGACAGTGTCACCAGGCTCCATTCTCTGCTCTGTGTCACCTGAACGAGGTGTCTATCTTTAGGCTGGCCGGACTGAGTGAAACTGGATTCCCTACAGTTTTCAGGGCAAGTATGTGTTCTGCTTAATAGAATGTTCTTACTTACTAGGCCATCACCAGACTTGTGGCTGAAAATATAGGCTTTATTAGTGGCCTTTGCTGCCTTAGTGATTTTAACCCCACGAACCCATTTACACGGGATTCACTGATATCTCTGGCTTGCCATTTTGAGCAGCTGTGGTCACATCTCTGGACTGTATGAATGCTAATCTGCAGATTAAAAACATCGGCACGTGGCTACGATCACCCTTGGACATGGTTATGTTTTGATTAAGTACTTGAGATAAGCCTGTTCATTTATCTGACAAGTCGAGAGAGAGGGGAAGTCTCGCTTCATCAGATGAAAGCTTTCATTAATTAAACCTTGGCTCCACTAGTGGGATTTTTTTCTAGCAGTTGTGGTGTGTGGGGGGGGGGCACTCCTCAGCATCAAGCCTCTATAAGAATGAACTCCAACAGGGTCACGTTCCCGATTGCCCTCAGACCCCAAAAGTGTGACATCTTCCTGGCTCGTTGGGAGAGGCCTGGGGCCTTCCTGCTCTGTCTTCCCCTTGGTCTTCACTTTGCAGCCCGCCTGAGCGGAGCATCACTGTCCTGGAGAACCATCTTCATTTCTAGGGCAACCAATAACCACAAACTGGGTGACCTTAAGCAGCAGGGATCCATTCTCACCCATTTGAGGCCGGAAGTCTGACATCAAAGTGCCCGCGAGTCTGGTTCCTTCTGGAGACAGTGAGACTGCACCATGCCTTGCCCTCAGCTTATGGTGGCTGCCAGCCCACCTTGCTTGTGGCTCCATCCATACGCTCTTCGGGGATTCTACTCTCCTTATTAGAACACCTGCCACCGCTGTGGGACCCTCCCCAATCCAATAAGATCTCATCTCAACTAATTACATTTCCCAGTTAAGATTGCATTTGCAGGTCTCAGAGGGACCTGAATGTTTTTTGGAGGGGGGACATTATTCAAAGGGCCTGGCCCAGCATTTGCCAGGCCTGGGCAGGTGAAACCGTCTAAGGAAGAGGGCGGGCAGGCACGTAATGATAAATAAGTCATTTAGTCGGACCTTGGCCATGCTTCCAATCGCACAGCAATAATGAAGTCAGAGGGAGACTGACAACCCCCGCCTCCTGCAGGCAGCAAGGGCAGCTGTGCTGTAGTGGGAAGAAATGGCAAACAGCAGTTTGCTCTGAGGCCCCTCTAAGGCCTGAAGCGCTCAGGTCTTCCTACCTAATCGCCCATCCAAGAGCAATCCTCATTCCCAACCTTCCTTGGGTGACTCTTTTCCATTTAATTATGCAGTTATCAAAGCAGACGTGTGAGCAGAATTCCTAACCGAAATGCCTACCCTGCAATTGAGAGGCGTATCCAAGGAGACTGACAGGTAAATATGAGTGCTATAAATCAGGATCTTGATGCTGCATTCTTAATGCCTTTTTCTCTGAAAGGGCCTCTGTGCTCACCCCTTGGCGGGCTTGCTCGGGATGTAATTGAACCCGGGTTGCACCTGAATGAGAATCTCACCCCTTGTGATTCCAGAACGAGCGGGAAACAATCCTCCTACCCTGGAGAGCCAATTCCAGCTCCCTGTTCAGGGTTTTCCCTAGGGGATGGGGGTGGGAGAGATCTCTAGAATCTTCCATCCCAAACAGCTTCATCTCACAAAGGCTGCGTCAACTCCAGAGACCAGCGCAACCCTCCAAAGCGATGTGTCCATGCTTTTCAACTTTTCAATGGGTTGTCATAAGATGTATGTGCAGCTGGGCTGTCTGTCTTGTGTGAAGATGTCACCCCTCTTTGATTTTTGTGAAGATGCTTCAGGCACTTTAACGTCATCTGTGGGGGAGAAACAGAACAGGACCAGGGCAGGGAGTGGTGAGAGGCTTCCAGCTAACAATGAAACACCACGAAGTTCCTTTCATTTGCCTCCACCCATCTGCAAACATGCAAGAGTCGGCAGACTCTAAGCCCTGGGGAAATGACTGGCATTGGGCCCAGGACACCTGCAGGAGGAGCAGCTGCTTGCAGGTAGCTTGGCGGCCTCTGCTCCCCACCTTGCTCGCGGAGGTACTTGTGCTTGTCCCCATCCTGTTAATGCTGCTTGTACTTAGTAGGGCGATTATGTGATTTCCGTCAGCATGGCATAAACCAAAGGAAAATGAGTGTGGAAAATAAAGGAAATTGTTTCCTCCAAACAATTATTTTTAAAGATTTATTTATTCATGCATACAAGACCTGGGGTACAGGCCAGAGGTGTGGGAGGTGAGAGGATTCACCAGAGACAAAGTGGGGAGCAGAACAGGCAGACGGACCGGAGACACTGCTGAGGGGAGCAGCGGGCGAGACAGGAGAGGTCTGCTGCGCCATGTGGGTCACCTTCCCGGCCCAGAATTGAACTCGTGCTGCAGTGGCTGGCCATAGTTTGATAGCGTTGTGTCCTTAACCCCTGCACCACCATGGAGGCCCTCCATACAATTTTTTAAAATAAAATGATCTGTGGGCAGAATGTTCAATACGGCACATTATTTCCTTGCTTTAAATTCCGGAGGTGGTAGATTTTGTCCCGAGACTGCCCGCCTGTGTCTATGCAGGTGCCTCTTTTCCCTAATAAACCTGCCCTTTTAAAATGAAAAAAGAAAAAAAAAACTCCTGGTGGTTTATTTACATAGTCATTCCCTGAATAATTTTCGAGCATTGTTTTGTTATCTCCAGCTGCATAACCAATCACCCAAGCGCTGGCCTCCATGACAATAACCCCGTAGATGTCCAAAGCCATTCTTTGGAGCCGGGCTCCAGACCGTCTCTGCTCTGCTCGGTGTCCACCGGGCTGGAGGGTCATTTCTAGGGTGTGCCCCCAGGGCTGGCAAGCTGGTGCTGGCTGTGGGTTCCCCACTGTGTGGGCCTCTCCTGGAAGCTTGCACTTCCTCACGGTGCAGTGGCTGGGCTTCCAGACACATCTCCCAAGATACCCACAAGCTGCCAGTTTCTCAAGGCCGGGTCCCAAACTGGTACAAAGTCAATTCTACCATAGCCCATTGACCGGGCAATCTGAGAGCCAAAATTCAAGAGCAAGGCACAGGGCTCTTCTCCATGGGGGGAGTGGCTACTTCAAGCACCTACTACGTGCCTGTGCTGGAGACCAGTGAGTGTCAATAGACCAACATCCACATACTAAGTAGCTCATTTAAACCCCAAAAAGAGGGGCCTCCCTGATGGTGCAAGGGGTTAAGTCTCAGCACTATGAAGCTATCTGCAGCCACTGCAGCAAGAGTCCGATCCCTGGCCAGGTTGCTGACGCATATGGCACAGCAGACCTCTCCTGTCTCGCCCGCTGCTCCCCTTAGCATTGTATTTCAGTCAGTTTGCCTGATCTGCTCCCTACTCTGTCTCTGATGAATTCTCTCACCCCTCCACCTCTTGCCTACACCCCTGCTCTTGTATGCGTAAATAAAAATAAATCTTTAAAGAAAAAAAAACCCTAAAAAGAAACTCATGCCATCATGTAGAATAACAGACTTCCCAAGATGCCCAAGTCCTCATTCCCGGGTCTGGGATAGCGTACGTCACTGTGACTGTGTTATGTTTCATGGCAAGGGAGAGTCAAGTTTTACATGGAATTAAGGTTGGGGATTTGACCAGCCTTGAAACAAGGAGATAAGCCTGGATTATCCGGATGCACAGAATGTATTCAGAAGGATCCTTAAAATGGTGGAGAGGGAGGCAGAAGAGATGTGTGGGTAAAAGCGACATGACAATAAAGGCAAGGCCAGGGCCATGAGGTGGGGGCAAACATGAAAGAATGAGCCGTCCAGCTCCTCCAGGAGGTCAGGAAAGCTTCACACAGAAGGTGACTCAGGGCTTGTTCTATGACAGTGGAGAAACACCCCCCGCCCCCTGGCCCAGACAAGTGTGAACCAGAGGAGGATCCTAAAAGTTGGTAGGTGTCAAAGCCAAGGAGAGAAGCCACCATCAGAATCAGGCTGCAAACAATGTTGGCAGCAGCCCTTCTGTCTTCACGTTGACTTGCTTTTCTCTCAGCAGGCAAGCCCCCCTGGAGATGGCACAGGTCTATATCCTGTGTGAAGAAAACGAATCTTTTCAAACAGATACCACCCCCCCCCCAAAACCTAGGATTTTTCTCCTTTGTCCAGATTGAGCCACATGCCCATTGAAACAATCCCTGTGGACAGGAGACAGAAGTAGGGTCCTCTGAAGGCTGGGTGTCTCCACACTGCATGTGCACCAGGAGCTGGGGGCAGGCAAGGCTGGAACCAAAGGAAAAGCAAGGTTCCATCATCAGAATGTCTGGGATGTAGAATCGATCCATGACTCTACCTTACTCCCCTCGCAAAGTCAAATTTGACAGATGATGGTCATACATTAATTCATTCCGTGTGACAGATGCTGTTTCACCCCCACCCGCAACAGAACCCAGAATATGAATTTTGCTCTGGTACAAAGAGGAGAGCTCTTGAGATCAGGGATTCCAGATTTGCTGATCCCAAGCTCCCTCTTCATCGGTCTAAACCAACATGGTGATCCCACCGCACTTTGCTAGACTGGGTCTTTCCCAGCCTCCCTTGCAGCTAGTGGTGGTCGTGTGCTTGAGTTCTGACAGTTGAGGAACAAGGAGATGCCCACTTGGGGACTTCCGGGAAAATATTTGCTTCCCAATAAATGTCACACTAGGATTCCCAATGGCCATCCCTGCCCCGCCTTCTGATTTGAACGTGGTTGAATTAGTAGGAAATGCTTGGAGCTTTAGTAATCATCTTGCAAACATGAAGCAACAAGTCTCAGTCCAAAAGCCACATGCTGAGGACGTCAGAGGGAGAGACAGACGCCATCGCTGAGCCTCTGCGCCAAACTGCAAACTATCCCTAGACATCTTGTTAGGAGAAATAATCACATCATTACTGCTCCAGCCATTGTTAGGTATTCTGTAACATGCAGCCAGATATGTCCTGACAGTCTAATATAAAAATGAAAGATTATTATATCACGGGTCTGATTTTGTTTGTTTGTTTGTTTAAGGATCACAGGAGACTTTCTAGAAGCTCTCACCAAAACCATTATCTCAGCTGCTCCCTCTGCCAGAATTTCAACAGCTGCCCATTAATAAAACTTCTGGAAGCAGGCAGGGCATCCGCAGGTAGTGTTGCTAATCTAGAGAGCTGTTTTGACAGCGTGCTGTACTATATCATTAGCGGTATAAAGCACGCAAGTTAATTTCCGTTCCCTCTGAAATACACGAAGGAACAGGGTATAATTCAGTTCTTTCTGGGTATTAAAAAGAAAATCATAAGGGACAATTTTCAAGCTTTCAGCTGGGTTTTTTTGAATCATGAAAAGCAAAGAGTTTTTTGTTGTTTTTTTTTAAGATGATGAAGTCATGAAAGAAAACAATATCCTAGCAGGACACTCCTGAAGCACCTGTGGAATCATCTTGTGCTAAAAGGAAGTGAATAAAATTCTAGTTCTTTAAGACTCATGCAGCAGAGAGATGGCACTCGCCCACCTGTCTGGTTATCTGTGGAAATCCACAAACTGAACAGGAGATCAAGAGGGGGTATTTTTGTTTGTTTGTACAGGACTTAATTCATCAAATAATAGCTGGGGTTTTGTTAACTGTAACAATTGTTAACAATTATTTATTGAGTGCTATTCAGTATTGAGTGTATTGAGAGACAGGCATCTGGTTAGAGCAGCATTGACTGATTTAATTTTCACGCCCACCCTCGCAAGAGGATACAATTATTTTCCCTACTTAGCAGATGAGGAAACAAGTCTGAAGACACCAAGTAAGTTGGCAAAGGCCACCCAGCTCAATGGGGTGCTAACTGCTAAATTTTCAGGAATTTTGTGAGCCAGTTGTTAAACATCAGAAGTTTGACATGAGTATGGTGGGAATATTAACACCACAGAAATTGGCAAGTGCTACAAAGCAGGAGTCTCGATCCCCCCAAGTTACCCCCTACTACTAGCCAGCACAACTACTGCTTGCTAATAACTGATAAAATTAAAACATTCACATTTACCCCAAACAAAGACGAGAGTCTACTGATGGAAAGTGGTGGACCAGGTATGTTGATGATAGCTTGGAAAATGAGTAGTGTTAGTGATTGCATTATTATTACAGAAATAATAAGCCCCTGACGGATCGAGACAATGCAGCCTATGTGTGCGGCGGGAATATATTTAAGGACACGTTAGAATCATCTCTATGCTTCAGTGAGTCTCCGAACAGAAAAATGTAAATTCCTCAAAACTTGATCAGTGTCATGGCCCCAGCTCAGACATCTGAGTTATGTAAATACCACAGACTTGAAGGCTGGATAGTGTGTAATACATTTGCAAGTGTGTAACTATTTTAAAGATATTCCCAACGGCCTTCACTTTGGACTCCTTGAAAAGATTCCTCCCAATCAAGAACAAGAATTGAATGGAATTGATTCCGTTAGCAGAACAGGCCTCAGCTCTGCTACCTGTCACTATCAAAAGCCAATAAGCAGAGGCGGGGATTGAATCCATAAGTACTTATTTTTCACCTCACTGACCATTGATCTGGGCAGAGCACCCTACAGAAACTGTTCTGCCATCTCCTCTCAGGCTGGCCATTTTATAATGAGTTAGAGAAAAACAGTCATAAACAAACAGCCATCGGAACAGCCCACAGAGTTGATTTTCTTGGAATTCATCACAGTCAGCCCCAGAGTGTGGTATCAGGGTCGCAGTTAGCTTGACCCTGGTACATCAGATGCATCCACATCCTGCACGTGCCCGAGCTTCATGGGGGCAGGAATCTCAGTTCATAGCAAGAGTTTTAAAGAAAACAGATCATCAGTCACATAGTATGTATGACATGACTACATGCAGCCAGTGGTATGTGTAGATTCATATGGTATATATGATGCCTTTCCCTTCCTCCTTAATCCCCTATCAATTCCATCTATGATTCCAGAAGCAAGGATGATGACAGCATCTTTACAGTGCTTAAAAATTGAAAATTAACGCTCAGTATATCAGCAATGCAGAGAAAATTCATATTTGAACTAATACTAAAAGAAAAAATAACTACCAGTGGCTCTCAGCTCATATTGTAGGCCCTGGACCACTTCCTGGTACTTCCTGTAGTGCATGCTATGCTCTAGTTACACCCACTGCTTACCTGGCCTTTGCATATGCTTTTCCCTCTCGCTGCCTTTCTTTTGGCTCAACAAATGCCTACACAACTATTGAGACCCAGGCTAAATATCACCTCCTCTGGGCAGTCTTCCCTGACTGCTCCAGGCAGTGTCAGTCACCTTTGTTCTTTAAAGACTTATAGCTCTCCCTGGTATGTATTTCTATTTTGCTATGATTCACCAGTCACAGAGTGACCTCTTCTATTTGACGGTGAGCCCCAAATTCAGTTGTGTCTAAGTAATATCTATATTCCCAGCACAATCCTTACCTTTTCTCCTACCATTCTGCCTTTATGGCAGGCCCCAGTCACATTTCCTACTCTGTACTTCTTGAACTTGGCCAGGCCGCTTTTTACCTTGAGGCTTTTGTGTAAGCTCTACATCATAGAATGCCACACACACACACACACACACTTCACTACTAGGCCACCATGCCTAATTTTTGATTCAATCTTTAGGCCTCAGCTTAAATGCTACCTCCTCAGGGAAGCCTTCCCAGATCTTCCAGGCTAGGTTAGATGCCACCCCTGCTGTCATATATTCTCCTGCTCTCTCCCATTGTCCTTCTTA